>NC_138577.1:81705699-82905699 GCF_964289735.1 Phaethon aethereus | reverse complement strand
GAAAGAACAAAACAAAGGAAGGCTTTGTCCTAATATCACAGATAATTCTGTCACTTTTATCAGATTGATAAAAAAATAAATAAAAGAATCAGAGACAATAGTTTCCAACACTTGTAATTAGTGAGCAGTAAGATACATGTACCAACATATTTTTTCGTTTTTACTTTATATGTGAAAAGCATTTGCGTAATTGGCATTCTTCGATACTGTTCTGGGGACTTCACACCTCGTCCTGCTCCTGGTTCTCCAAAGCAGAGGAAACATGTTGCACCTTTTGCTGCTCTGTGGAGTCACAACAAAGTGACCTGCCAATATTAGTTGCTGCTCTAGGATGCAAAGGTGGATGGAAAGCCTGTGGGGCTTATCTGTAGAAGAACATAGGCGAACAATGAACTCAAGCAGGTTGCTTATTCATTTGGTCAAAGAGAAGGTGCGGTGACAGCTCCGCCAGGAATGAGCCTCTGCCTAAAGAGATGTAGGTTTGAGCTGGGATCTCAGTGCAGACTCTACCTGCAGAGTCCCTCAGAGATTACTTGCTCTGCAGTAGCATCCTTAACCTCAGTCCTGCTCATCTTCTCCCTCTGGATGCGCCTGGCTCCGGCTCTAGGAAGATAGAAGCCTCCTGGACAGCCTTCCTGGACAGTTGAGTCCTCAACATGATGGAAGTCCAACAGGTAAATATCCTGCTGAAGCTGGTGTTCAATCTCTCCCAAAGCTGGGAAATTCCATATGATCTCAGGAGAGAAGGGGGCATTGCGCATAGGAGCGAAGTAACCATAAAGAAAGTGGTATCACAGGAGATAAACAATGCAATGGTCTTTTCATCTCAGCAGTGCAGGCAAAGCACGGGAAAGCTGTCCCCAGCCCCAGGGGAATGGGAACTCGGACCCGCGCTGCTGGCAGGGACTGACAAGATGAAAGGGAAACGGAGCAGCAGCTGAAACAACAGGAGCAATGGAAGCAGGAGAGAAGGGAGGGGAAATGAAAACGAAGAACAGACGCTGCTAAAGCAGACAGAAACAATTCGGGCTTTATTTCCTGAACTTTGGGATTTGAATTTTCCTCCCAGTAAACAACGTTTTTGGGAACAGGAATGAGCAATGTTCTGAGAAACTGTTTCAACATGATGTATGTCAGAAACTAAAACTTATGAAGTACCATCCTGCATACAGCTCTTTCTTAGTCCTAGGTCCTGTATACCCCCAGATTTGTTGTCACAACATTCACTATCCAATAAATCAGGGCACACAGCACACAGACAGCACACAGTATCTTTATCTTTTTGCAGTCACAGTTTTGGCAACATTTTGTCGCTGAAGCTATTGGTGCTATAACTGACCTTTTGAAAGTAAAATGTCAACTTTCTAGTACTGAGTTGGTTTAACCCATCATTGGTGTCCAAGCAAAGTGCTTGCGAAAGCTCCCCACTTGAAAATTGTTCATGATATTTGATGGGTTTGCTTTTTTCAGAAAACTGAAGGGAGCACTGCCTGTGGATTGCAAGCAGATCCAAAGCACACCCACTGTCACCCTTGGCAGAGCATTTTCTGATAATACTTTGGAGGAAAATGATGGGGAACTCTCATGGAAGAATAAATATTAACTGACCTTGTTGCTTTCTTTCTCCATCTCTCTAAAATCTTCTTTTCTAGCACAAAATCTTTATTTCCTGTTGTAATTGTAGTTTCTTCTAGTTGGGATAATTTGTTACTAGCCTCAAGTTCTCACCTGAAGTAGTGCTAACAGACCATTCCCCTTGCCAGTTCCTTGAAGTATGTGATTTCCCTGTGTTACATTTCAGACTTCAAACTCAAGCTTTTGGCACTTTCTTTTGATGGTCTCTTGACATTTCTCTATACTCTTCCAAACTCTTCAGGCGAAATTTTTCATGTGATGCTGGTTTTCCAACAGAAATCTGAAGATTTGACTTAATATTATTATTTATAATAATAATTAATAATGTATTTATTATAATATTAATCATACAAGCAACAGACTTATCAAAAAACATTGAGTGATTGATTATTTGTCATAAAACAGTATTTCTCCACAAAATACTTTAGCTGGAAGCTGAGATGTTTCTCTTGGGATCAGTGGCTCTGAGGTGAGGAAGATACAAAGAGAAACACGTTGTCCTTGTCCACTCAAAATGAATACATAGCAATTAGGCTACCAACATGACATTGGACTTAAAATAAATTTTAACTTAATCTTGTTTGCCTTCTCAGCTTTTAGATGTCCCGTTTTGAATATATTTTGGCCACATTTCCTACCTTTGCTCTACAGGTCTGGAGACTAAGAAAGAAAGATATATATATATATGAAGAAAAAGAAAAAAAAACTTTGGTCCTTGCTGTTGGCTCTTATGCATTTTCTTCAGTTTCAGGTCTTTTTTTCCCCATTTTATGATTATTAGGATTTTGACAATTGCCCTTTGAACATTTGTGTCTGGTGAACTCCTATAATCCATTTTTTCACAGTTACAATCATATAAAGATTACAAGGTTCTCAGGTGAGCTTTATATTTGGAAATCTATACTTCCTGGATGTAGATACTTCTCTGAGTAGGGTTGGATTTAAACACTAGCCTTTGGCTTTCCTGAAATTGGACATGGTATAAGTAAACACCTTAACTTAATTGAACTCACAAGACTACACTGATTTCTACCTCATAAATATTTGTCCCGGCACCAATTCCCTGACAAGTCACGTGCTGCTTCTCCCCACACTTAATGAGCAGCCAGCAACATGAACAATAATAGTAAGCGATGACTAGATGAGCAGTCATAGCATGTAGGTTAGTAGCCAGATGCCCTTATGCTCCTGTGGCATATCAGCCAGTGTATTAGCCAAAATTTTGATCTTACACTTATTAAACAACATTTACCACTTGTTAAGGCACAGCTTCCTTAGCCGTGGCTGCTTTTTCCCCTTGTAGACTCTCTGTTTTGGAACACCCCTGCCCAGATCTGGAACAACTCCGCTGTCCTTTCTCCCATGTGAGTTTCATTAGGTGACCCAGCTGACACAGATACAAATATGGTGTTCCTCAAATAATAAATTATAGACACTCTCATCGGTACCAGCCCCTTAAACTGCTGAACTGACTGCTTTCAATTTCTACTTTAACGACAGTTTTTCATTTTAAAGGTTTCCTCCACAAAAACTGGTGGGATTACAATATAAACAACTTGTATGTTAGAAATCCATTTGTAGAGGAAATAATATGCTATAAATCTTGAAAGAATTGATAAGAATCCAAAGCAGTCCCCAGTCCGGTTATAAATTCACCATCTCACAAAGGCAAAATAGCTCATTCCACAGCTTGCTCACAAACTGCTCATTCTTGGAAAAATGTAAAGTAATGGCAGCTGGTAAAATAATTAGGATCATACAGACATAATTACACTGCGCATCTGCAACTGTTCTACCACCATCAGACCACGTAGTTAAGTACCCAGAAAACAGCTGGATTAAGCTTGCTCTCAGCTCATTTTAGGATGTGAAATTGACAGCAAAATGCCTCCAGCTTGATAAATTTTCCTGGGCATTTGGATGTGGTCACAGAGGTAGCAGGAAGAACAGGAAAGATTTAATACCTTTAGCCTGATGTGGTAGTAGTTATCCCTTAAACAACACAAAACAAAGAAAATTATACCTTTTATTAGCTTAACATTTCAAAGAAAAATATGATTTAATATCAGCTTTCTTTTTTTCAGGGTTACACTCATTATACCAGGCTCAGACTGCGGAGTACTCAGTTATCATGTCTGACATGATTTAGAGCTAGAGCATGAAATGTAATTTTCTTCATTCTGGACCAGTTTCTCCCTTTATCTTCAGGAGGATTTGGACTACAGTGGCTTCCCAAACAGACAAGGTGCTGCTCAAGCACTGATAGAGTCTCTTCCTTGAAGAGCTCGTATTCAGAAAAACAGAAGACAAAACGTCTAAGAAAGCAGCCTGCTGGACAAAGTCCCCGGAATCATGAAGGTCATATAACTTATTAATACACTGTTTTGTATTACTCATGAGTCTTTTTAATGTTTTCACTGGTCAAAGTATTTCCTTTCCCCTACTCTCTGTGCATACCACTCTCCAGGACCCACATCTGTGCTGCTGCTCACCATCATTATCCAGAGCGGTTTGCACACAACCATGCTTACCTCAAAATGGCAGTCCATAGGATGGGATCTTCCCTGAGATCAGGAAGGGAAAGGGACAATCCATCCAACTTCAGAATATATTGCTCATTTAATGATTGCTCAAAACACCAGTTCTTGGAAATGTCCAATGTATTGTAAATGTCACAGGCCTAAATGAGTAGAACTTGTCAGAAACAAAATACTGTCCATAACTAAAACCTATAAATCTTGCAAAATATACTGGAAGATGTTGGTAAGCAATTTCCCATTACTCTGTCCATCAAGAAGAGCAACTGGCTCAGGGACCCACCGACACTGTCAGAAATGTATTTTCAGCCATGGGCACAAGGGTGACAAGACAGCAAATACAAGAAATGAAAGGTTGTCTTCTCAGAGGATATGCGAAGAAAAGAAGGTGGTAGTATCACATCATGACAAATTCCATACAGACCAAAATATACCCATAATCCTAAGGTCAGATACTCAACAGTCTAAAGTCCAGAAAATGTATTGCTCAAGACCTTAGTATTACCTGAAAAAGAAAAAACAAAATTTGGAGGGTTTTGCTAAGATCTTAGTTACCTACAGCTTCTCTTCTCTCCTTCAGAAAAGACCCAAATGCATGGATTAATGCAAAGGGACACTTTACGTAGTTGAATATTAGGAAGGAAGTCTATACCACATCTTACAAAGAAAGCATTACATCTATTATCATTTTATTTACTTACATATGCAAAAGGTCATTATTTATAATTTATATTATATTATTAGACAAGTGTGTCAGATTGGTAAAATAAAGAGCATTTGCCCTTTCTGCTTAAATCAGTAACAAAATCTCTTTTTATAAATGTTTTTTCTTCTTTTGCTTCTTTTCTTGAGGGGTTGAGATATTTTCTGCATCAGTAAGCTGTCTCTGGCAGTAGAAATTCACACTTACACGAGGTAACTGGAAGTCTGTGACTCTTCCACATTTGTGCATACTGTAATTTAGAGCACAACAAGAAGAAACTGCAGGTTTTTTCTCACTGCAGTCTCAGTAAACCTCCTTAAGAGAAGTATTCAGAAGTAAACGAGGTGTCTGAAGTTACTGCTACTTACTACTGTGAATATTTTTCTGATCACATCCATGAAGAATATTTAGCTTTCTAGACATGATCACCATGTATGCAAAAAGCAGGTTCTCTCTCTCCAACAAGTACTAAATGTAAAGCTTCTTGATTAGAAAACATATTTTCTCATCGCTGTAGACATGTACCCTGTGTGGATTGTTTTTGTTAAAGCTTTCCTAGTGCAATATAGATGTGGGAGATTAATAACTCCTTTCCCATGTGTGTTTCCTTTTCTCAGAGTCAGTTTCGTTTGTCAAGACTTTTCCCCAAGCAATTAATCATCTGCTTAGTCTCCTTAATAATCTGTTTTTCTGGTAAATAAAATATGCTGATAGTGTCTTCTGAACATGAGGTACCTTGGGAATATGGAAAATTATGAAATATAGAAAGTTGTCACACACTGTAGGAAAGGAATAAGGAACACATGACCTTGGATGAAGTCAAGATCCTAAAGACAGTAATAAAAAATTAGATCAATAAATGTAATTAGGCATCTGAACTGATGAAATGTCATACAGTATTATTTCTTACAGAAAAGAGTATTATATACAACAGAAGAAGTGTTATGGGGACATCATGGGTGATGGACATATGCATCCTGGAATTCAAAGCAGAGTTTAGGTTGTTTTGTGCATGGACTAAAGAACCTGAACAGGCTTCAGGAATTAATGATAGAGCATTAGATAAAATTAGAAAGATAATCAATGGATGAACAAAGCCCCAAAAGGTACTTTATTTAAAAAATAAAAGGGGTGCCTACTGAAGGAATGGGCAGAACTTACATGGCCACATTCTGCAGATGTTTACAGTGACATTAATCATGGCTACTCTTCCTACAGCCAGGAGAGGGTGATGCTGATGAGATCTTGCTGCAAAAATCACCAGATCAAACACAATTCCACTGGATCAGAACCAGCCAGGGCCTGTCTTCCCAAAGAACTTACGATCTGGGTTAGAGGAACTCCATTCAAGCAAGGGGATGTAACTGTGAGATAAACCCAGTTTGTTTAGCTGCATAGCTTTGAACCCGTAACCATGCAGGTTTTGCAACTCAGCGAGCAAGAAGGCTAAACACTCAGCAAAGCCTTTCCGTTCCACTGCATTGCTGCCAGCTAGATTGCGTCCAGAAACAAAATTTCATTTATCCTCTGAGGACGTTATAAACAAATAGAGCAAAAATATAAGAAGGCTGTGGTCTTCAAAGGGACTGCTTGAAGGGCAATGGATATTATCAACGCAGATGATAGCTCATAGGAACGTGGTGTCGAGACAGCCAGGTGCAGGCAACTGTGCATCCGCTCCACCTGCGTTTCAGCCATCCAACCGGAGAGCAAGTCTGGTCTGGAAGCTCTGCAGCTCACAGCCAGCTGGTGTAGTGTGCTGTAGATCAAACACCTCAACTCTCCATGGAGAGGTTCCCCAAGACATTCTGAAACCTGTATGTCTTGTGCCTGTATATGGAATCAGGAATCACTTTTGGGAGTGAAGCTAACAGTCCTGCATGCACTGAGCAAATGTTTCAATGTATTTCAGATCATGAGGTGGAATTCTCAGATACCTGTTTGCCAAGAAAAGGTGGAGAAACAATGACCAGACATAAAAGAATATATTATTTTTACCAGCTTATAAAAAGCACTGTTTGACTTGCTATCTTTGCAGTTTCTTTAGCAATATCAACCCTTACAATAGAAGAACCAAGCTTAATCTAACAAATTTTTTATTGCAGGTTATAAATGTTGCTTGAAAGGTTCTAACTCCAGCTTTTCCTGCACCTGGTTAAAGAATGATAAACTCAAGGCAAGCTGTCTTGCATTCTCCCCCATATTTACCCAGATTTCTCATTTCAGACTTTATTTCTATGTCTCTGACTGCAGAATCCTCCAGTCTTGTAGAAATTTTAGCAATCCAACTACCAGAGATTTGGGCTAGAATTGTTTAGCCCAATTTTTGCTATTACAAGCTCAGCTTCTACTCTGAACCACTTATCTTGACTCAGTAGTCAGTAGTCACCAGAGGGACAAAATGGTAATATATTCCATTTTAAAATTTGTAAGTTGAAACACTTGATGAAAGAACATGATGTTCTCCAACAACTCAGAGAAATCCCAAGAAGTATAATTTACATTAAATACTTACCTTTTGGACAACTGAAACTCACTGAGATCAATCACACCAAAACAATCAGATGATGACCCTAACATGTGCATATATAATGAAACTCTCCTTCCATGAAGAAAATTCACAGGAGAAAATACTTCATCTCTCCTCTGTGTCCATGTGTTTCCCTACAAGAGTTGGCCATACAGTCCTTGGATTCTGATCTATCATGAGACTTGAAAAAGAGAATTCTTATCATGACTACTATCGTTACTGCAACATCAAGGAACACAAGCTCAGTGCCTCGTGTGTTTTTTGCCCACAACACACATGATCTCTGCACCAAAAGAGGTGCCAAAAGGGAGGATGCAGGGAAACAATGACAAAATCATCATCATGACAAAAATCGGGCACAATGCATGAGAACATAATTATTGTTTAGATTTTGGCATGTCACAGTGAAAAGAAGGTGGTGTTCTTTTGACAAGAGGAGCACCACGTAAGCATGAGATGTTGGTGGCAGAAAGTAAAAGGACATTCTGAGAACTTTGGAAATGGCTAATACAGATTGCTGTGATTTGGGCCATGCAATCAAACATGAATGGGAAACAGCAGCATAAATAGCCTACCAGAGCTGGTGCTGCTGACTTCCACAGAGCTCCTCCTGACTTAGAGTCAAGCCTTTATTCTTTCTTCTTTTGTCTGAAAATACATGTGATGCATGGATGTATCTTATTACGGCCACACATTCAGCCACTGACTGCTGCTTATTTTTACAACAAAGGAAACATCCGTTGATTTACTAAGGTGAACGTGAATAACTTGTTTTGTTTACTGATCAAAAAAAGAGAAAAAGAAAGAAATGTCTTCCCCCCTGCCATCCAAGAAGAGAAAGAAGAATAAATAAACCTCCATATCCACTTTCAGGTTCATGCTGATTCCAGTACGTAACAAGCTTCTTCAGGAACTGTGAGTGTTATTCAGCATCTGCTCTGTTGTGCTTGTGTGCGGCAGTAAGTTCATCTGAGCAGTGTGACAAATGCAATAGTCTGAACTTCCTCCAAAGACAGCAAAAGGAGTGCTTGGTGCCTCCTGTTTGAACTAACAACTAATTTAATAACACAAGCACAAAAGTTACTCATTTGACTTCTTCCATGAAATTCAATGTGGAAGTGAAGGGAAAGTGGAGATGTTACAAACACCATTGTATAGGCTTAGCTCTCTTGACAGTAAAATAGGTTTGGTGAACTGCTGCAACTCTCAGAAAGAAAGTGACTCATAGACCCAATGGGTTCTGTCCCTCTAATGCTCATATGAGTGAAATCACAGAATCACAGAATCATTAACGTTGGAACACTGAAGTCCAACTGTTAACACAATACCACCATGCCCACAATGTTCATAAGAGCAATTAAATGAAATGAGATAACAGTTTTCACAAGGCTTTGCTGATCATTTCACATCAGTCTTAAAATTTGCAAATGTTAAAAATGTAATTGAAACTCCTTTCTTTGGGCTATAAGGCCAATGAAGTGGGCTAAGAAATGTTAATTGTCCAGGACTGAACATGCCCCAGGTCCAAGAAGAGAGTAATGATGTCCAAGAAGATATGCAGAATGTGGCAGGGATGAGAAGAAGTGCCTCTGAGCTTTTAAGGAAGGAACATGATGGGAGAGAGAAACCTCAGCACAGGCAATGCTTGTAGCAGTTAAGACACTCACCTGGGGTGGGACACACAATTCTACCAAAATTACAGTAGCAGGTTTAAACACTGGTTTTCCTATCCTGAAATGTATATGGGTCTTACTCTTCCTTCTGCTGCTCATCCTTCACTTGTCTTAAGCAGGGAAGGGGCATGGAGGTTTAGGTGGTCTTCTCATTTAATCACAATTTGACTGCAAGGGCAGGTACACAAAAATACACATTGCCGGAAAACACCCTGAAGAACACAGGAAACTTGGAAAGCTTGGAAAGAAGAGTGTTTTCCAGTTCTGTGAAAAAAAAATACACAGTTGTTTCATGCCAGCAAATGGTTTTGTTAAATACAGAACATTTGCAAGATACCTGTTTTGATAAGGGCACTTGTATTATACAAAGCCTCTAAAGTTGGTTCAGTGCATGTACCTCTTTGTGTTGCACTACAAACAAACTTTATGGAAAGAGAATGCATCTCACTAGAAACTTCTATTATTATAAGATGTAGCCATCCAGTGCAAGTGGGAGACATCCAAAAGTTTACCCTTTATTTAACACTGGCTACATAGTCCCTAAACATCATTAGGGTTTTTAGAGATTATGGCATACAGTCAAAATTTATAAGTTCAAATGACTTCATCATGGCACTAAACAGTATTAACACTCCTGCGACAAAATAGTCTACTAAGTCAACTCCAAACTGTTGTTGAGTAGTCTCTCTGGAAAAAGAAAAAAAAAAACCAAACAAACAAAAAGGAAGCAAACCCTAGTTTATCACTCTGCTAATAAAAAGCCTAACAAAAAGTAAGAGTCAGCCTATATGAGAAACTCGGTCTCAATTGTTGATGAAGTAGCCTTGGCTGGATTGATTATCCTTCACCCAGGAGCTCAGTAGAGATGAAGGGGATGTGGGGCAAGCACCAAGAAGCTGGTGATATCAAGATTCCCAAATGGTACTTAGACTTTTGTCCAGGTATCTGTGCCAGAAGTGTCCTTCTTTAAGAAATCAGTGAAGAGCTGGCACAGCAAACGTTATCTATCCTGTCCTCTGTCCTCCTAGACCTTCATTTTCCTTAATGTTATCCCATGTAGGTGTGAAGAGCTGATCTTAGCACTGCACTAAAAAATTCAGGACTATCTACTACCAGTAGCACCAACCCAGAGCACAGTTCAGGACAAGAGATTGAAATGGAAGACCTGGATGCCTGGATGCAAAGCGGTTGATTGACATAGGTAGAGCAATAGTAATTATGGTCTGTCCAAATAGGTGTTCAGAGAAGTTACCACCCATGCTACTGTGCTCTGCATCTTCCATGTGTTTGTTTTTCTTACTCTCAAGGACCATATGCACCTCCAAAACACTTAACTCACTTTCCAGGATGATTTTGAACATAAGTCTTTGGAAATGGCAGGAACCCCATGGTTTTTGGAGGACTGGGAAGTTTGGTCTGTGAAATATTGCAGAGGCATATGTATAGGGTGGCTTCTCCAGCCACAGCCCTTAGAACAACCACAACAAATTTAACATCACTGTCATTTTGGCTGTCACACATTTGGTAATAAATTTGAGACTGAATCATGAACTAAGACAGCCTCAGCTGGGAACATCCTGAAGGAGATCAACACCGTCAAAATTGCAAACCCAACCTCTCGTCATAAGAGAGGGAGGTGGCGATATCTGCGTAGTCAATGCTTCACAAAAGCTCAAGAGCACTTTGCTGGAGTTGTTGATCAGGATTTGGTGTCCAAAAATGCATCCCTAGACATCACCCACTTGCTGTGGTGAATAGTTATAAGTTTTCAGAGGCAAAGCAGAAGGAAAATTCAGACCAAAATGCTTGGAGCAATCTTTGAAGACATCAGTGTCGGATTCACTGGATGACAGTTTTAACCGCAATTTCATGGGATTTCAAAACCTCAGCTCAACACGCTGACTTAGCAATGGTAGAAAAAAGTCCAGTAGTCTCATTAGCAGACCACTGGGTCTTTGACACAGGCATAGGGTGTGAACCAAAACCAGTCTTGATCTTTTTTTTTTAGTGAGCACAATAGCATTAGGCTTTATTTTCAGTCCATAATAGGCACATGTATGGTTAATAAAGCTCTTCAACAAATTATGCTACTCATGGTGGAAATACTGTTGCTGTTTGCCTGTGGCTGTGTAGGTGTTGAATTTGGATTTTCCACAGCATGTTTAATCAAAACAAGCCAACACATTTACATGCAGTAAATTCCTCACCCTCAGGACTTGATGCAGATAAGAATGAAAGACCTGAGCACAGACACTGCCAGCTCCTTCTGGCTTGTTGGTACATGCACAAAGGAAAATAAAACATATTTGTCAAGACTGCTGACAATAAGCAGGAGCACACAGCATCAACGCACCGCTATCTTGTCTGTCTGGAGGCAGATTACAGTCCAGGCAGATAATATTCATAAAATAGTTTGAGTATTAAAGTTGCAGTTGACATTGATACAGGCTCTTACCGAGCCTTGCATGCTGACCCTCATACTGAGGCAGGTGGTGCAGCTTACATTAAAAAGGAAGAAAGTAAACATATAAGACCAAATGAGAGGCAGACACACTAAAAACAACACAGTAAAGCCAGGCATAACCATATTTCCTTCTTTAGATAACTATCCAAAACCTTCAGATGCCCCTGGACAAATGGCTAGAATTTCTTTTGCAGCCTGGGACTAAATAACAGTTTAGCTCTAATTGGGCCTCCAAATTAATTCTTACAAGTGTGCTGAGCATTAGTTGCTGGTGCATCATCAATCATCCCATGTAATAAAAGGCTCATCCATGCATCTTTAAATCACTTGTTGCAGTTTAAATCTCCCATCTGCTTTCATTCTTCTGCCCTCTAATAAGTCTCAGTCTCTTGCAGAGATCCAGTAGTTGAAATCAATTGTGTTCTCCTTTCTATGCAACTATTTAGCCCAGTGGTTGCCGCTGATACCTTCTGCACCCTCAGGCCTGGAAGCATGTGGTAGGCTTAATTTTTCATATTAACAGTAAATTTTCATTGGTTGTGGAATCTGTGAGTCATGAAAAAAGTTACCTAAACTTGGGGTGTTTGTAACCTGTAATGAAGTTTTTGCAACATGAAGTAACCAAGCACAGGAGATGCAGAAATCCAAAGTCCTTAACTACGAGGGGAATGCTGATAAAAGCAGAATGCTTCCAGATGCACACTTTTTACTCCTTTCATTCTCTTTTGTTTTAAATACAAATAAGCACCAATGAACATTTACAAAGGCACTTTTGCCACCAGGAAACTAAGGTAATATAACAATATTTTAGTAAGATTTGTTGACAAAGTCCTCTACAGAGGCTGGACTTTAACAAAAAGAAAGCTTCTTTAATAGATTATCCCCTAGTGTTAGTGTCTTGATGCTTAGTGCTTCCAAAAGTAAACAGAGAAATCTTTGTTTAGTCTCAGTGTGGATCAAAAGATTTATTTTACAGGGGAAAAAGGACAGGTCTTGTTAATTGTAGTCCCTGGGAGAGTGCAGTGATACCCTCCTGTCTTCTCGTGCAGAATAAAAGGCACATGTTTTTTAATTTTTTTCATACTGTAACCAAAGAGTGGATTAAAAAAGAAAATGTTTGTTCGTTTCTCCCTTATTCCATGAAAATGCTATCAAAACATGTTATTGTTAAAAATTTATATTGGAAAAATCAGCTGACCACTGTAATCACCACCATATTTACTTTGCGTATGAGATACATTGAAATACATAATACCAGAGAAGGCGCTACATCTTCAGGTCTCCTAAGACTGGCCGAAAACCATAAAGTTTTAAGAGAGGTGCCCTTTGGCTGCAGCTAGTTTCCTTCTGGTGTCATAAAGAGTATGATGGCATGTCTTCAGGCCAGCAGTCAATTTAGCCTGCTACCCCTGCTACGCAGACAGAGGTCAATAGGAAATACTTCAGGAAGGGCATAAGATCAGAGCAAGCACATCTCCCTTATACCTACCCACCACACTGAAGTTTATTGACCTGATTGTTCCTTGATTTGAAATTTTATTCTCCCTGGACGGACCTTTTCACAAATTCACCAGCTGCCTTTGGAACCTGTTTGACCTTCGGATTCCCATAGCATCCCATAGCACCATTTAACTATACATTAGAGAAAAAAAATATATTTATTTTGTCTTAAATCCCATGCCTAATAATTAATGGGATTAGCTTTTTAATCTGGCTGCCCCTATGGCTGCAAGGATGCTAATCCTGACACAAAGGAGGGAGTGGGATGGCATTGCCAGGGTCTGTGAGGGGAGAACAGCACTGTCCCTTTTGGAAGCAGTGTGGATTTAGAACCACTCAAGCCTATCGCAAAACCACAACTGGAGGGAGCTGCTGTGACTCATCTGCTGTGAGAAACTCCCTAAGCTTTTCCTCTGTGAACACTGATACAAACAATTAATTTAACTTTGTGCCGGTTCTTATCTTCCCCAAGTGCTTCCATTATCCTTTCATCTTCCATTGGCCTTGCAGACAATTTGGAAGATATATGTGTTTGTAAAAAGGGGTTATTATTAATTTTTTTGCCTTTAAAAGCTCTTCCTTGAGACCTTTTGGTGCTTTTTTTTTTTTTTTTTTTGATGGAGATTTCCAGTTAACCTCCCTTGTTTATAAACGTTTCTGATTTCCCTCTTTGGGCATAGTCTCCACCTCTTTGGGCATAGTCTCCACTCCTTAAAGAAAGTTTGGTTTTACTCCTTATAGTGCTCCTTACATTCTCCCTTACCAAACAGCCTTCTTTACACCATTATTGAATAGGGCTTTTCCTTTGAATTTACTTTCAAAGGTGTTTTATTTTTTGATAGGCAGTTATGTGTTACACTGGGCCTTTTAAAAAAATCTTAGTGCCACCTGGAAGTATTTTATTTACTCTATTGGCTGTTCATTTCAATTTCTTCCTCATTTTAATTCAACATATTTGCTTGTGGTTAACACTACTGTGTTTTTCCTTGGGCAAAAACCCAACAAACCAACAAAAAATAATAAATTTTTGTATGTTGTTATTATTACTAAACACGGCTGTTCAATAGTAACATTTTTAGCCAGATCCTGTGCACTGCTCAGAAATACAGCAAACATAGTACTTCTCAGCTATCTGGCTGGTTTCAGGAAACCATTACATTTTGGATCTAGGGTTCTCCATCATGTTTTGCTATGACATTTATCATATAGGAGATTTCCTGTTGATCATTTCAGAGCCTACAATCCACATGTTCAGAGTTTCTCCACCATTTGGTACTTCAGTACTTTTTGCAAATACCAAAGCTGAGCAGTACTTATAAACATGTTATTCAAGGATTCATGGAACTATTGGAAGAAAATTAAATATCAAGAATAATAGAAGAAAATCATGAATAATTGTAGTGTCACAAGCTTTAACCTTCTGTGTTTAACAATACAAAGTCCCAGGGTTTAAAGAAAATGAGAAATTCACAGAATCACAGAATCATTAAGGTTGGAAAAGACCTTCAAGATCATTAGGTTCAACCATTAATCCAACACCACCATGCCCCCTAAACCATGTCCTGAAGCGCCACATCCACACGTTTTTTGAACACTTCCAGAGATGGTGACTCCACCACCTCCCTGGGTAGCCCGTGCCAATGCTTGACCACTCTCTCGGTGAAGAAATTTTTCCTAGTATCTAATCTAAACCTCCCCTGGCTCAACTTGAGACCATTTCCTCCCGTCCTATCACTGGTTACTTGGGAGAAGAGACCAACACCCTCGTCGCCACAACCCCCTTTCAGGTAGTTGCAGAGAGCGATAAGGTTTCCCCTCAGCCTCCTCTTCTCCAGACTAAACCACCCCAGTTCCCTCAGCCGCTCCTCATCAGACTTGTACTCCAGACCCCTCACCATCTTCGTTGCCCTTCTCTGGACACGCTCCAGCACCTCAGCATCCTTCTTGTAGTGAGGGGCCCAAAACTGAACATAGTATTCAAGGTGCGGCCTCACCAGTGCCGAGTCCAGGGGCACGATCACTTCCCTGCTCCTGCTGGCCACGATATTGCTGATACAGGCCAGGATGCTGTTGGCCTTCTTGGCCACCTGGGCACACTTCTGGCTCATGTTCAGCTGGCTGTCAACCAGCACCCCAGGTCCTTTTCTGCCGGGCAGCTCTCCAGCCACTCCTCCCCAAGCCTGTAGCGCTGCGTGGGGTTGTTGTGTCCCAAGTGCAGGACCCAGCACTTGGCCTTATTAAACCTCAGACAGTTGATCTCAGCCCATCATTGGTCTCGGCCCATCCAATCTGTCCAGATCCCTCTGCAGAGCCCTCCTACTCTACGGCATATCAACACTCCCACCCAACTTGTTGTCATCTGCAAACTCACTGAGGGAGCACTCGATCCCCTCATCCAGAGCATCAATAAAGACGTTGAACAAGACTATCCCCAAAACTGAGCCCTGGGGAACACCTATCCCCAAAACTGAGCCCTGGGGAACACCGCTTGTGATCAACCACCAACTGGATTTTACACCATTCACCATGACTCTCTGGGCTCGGCCGTCCAGCCAGTTCTTTACTCAGTGAAGAGTAAACCTGTCTAAGCCATGAGCCACCAGCTTCTCCAGGAGAATGCTGTGGGAGACGCTGTCAAAGGCTTTACTAAAGTCCAGGTAGACAACACCCACAGCCTTTCCCTCATCCACTAGGCAGGTCACCTGGTCATAGAAGGAGATCAAGTTGGTCAAGCAAATTATCTGAAGATATACAGCAATAGTAAAATATAAGAACATCAACAGCATAAATGTTGTTGTGTCTAGAAACAGTACACAGGTTAGCATTGCGTTTGTGGTTTTGTTTTGCATTGAACCCAAGCATCCTGAAGTCAG
Organism: Phaethon aethereus; assembly: GCF_964289735.1. NCBI lineage: Eukaryota > Metazoa > Chordata > Aves > Phaethontiformes > Phaethontidae > Phaethon > Phaethon aethereus. The sequence continues at coordinate 82,889,784 of NC_138577.1, read as the reverse complement.
CAGAAATGTAGAAAAATATCAAGTTCAAGGAGGCAGCTTAGGTGAGTGACCAATCTCAACCAACACCCATCTGTGCTTGCAGAAGGGAGGTGTATCTTGGTGAAATTCACGACCAACAGGGGGAGATAGCAGCATGGATGGGTCAGCAACAAAATCTCTATAGGATGTCTGCAGGGGTCATTTTGTCTCTGAATACAGAGAGGCAGACTTCTTCTCTCATGGCTAAACCATAATAGTCAGACCAAACAAAGACCTCTCTTTGCTGCTGTCCCCACAACCTCACACTACCTTGAGCATCCAGTACCTGTGCTCCCATTAGTCTTTATCATGCCCTAAAATTTTTGTCCTGACTCTCCCCCCTCCTTACACCTTTTTGTTTTAGACTTTGTTACTCTCTTACTTGCCAGTCTCCCACTCTTTCTCCTCCTATTCCAGAATATCTCTTGATGTCCCCATGTTTCGACAAGTAGTCACAGGGAGGAAACATGGAGACTTTACACCCATAATTACCATTTCTGCAGGCAGGCAGAATACAAAATACGCAAAGGGTGGAATACCTTATAGGCATCCAACAGAGCTCAATTGGCCTTTATGGGAACAAATGGTTAGGCATCAAACCTTCTCTGAAAATTCAAGACGTTCAGACAATTTGGATATGACCCACTGCCAGCTTTCCTTTGGAGTAAGATTCAGCTTGCCTCCCACCTTTTCTTCCTTCCTCTCTCCTCTGTCATTGTGAGCACCCAAACAGCTATTTGCTCTTGCCAAATCTGAAAACCTTGGCCTGGATTTTAAAGCCCGTTACCCTTGAAAAGAGAAAAAGGTTAAATGCTGAGACATGAGCAGTGTGATGGGAAGGAAAGGATCATTGCAGCTAGTAGGTCTGCTACCAAACCATTATAAACATTGGAATCAGATCTTTTGCACACCATGACACCTCTCTAGCTAGATCACCTACTGTTTCTTTAATAGCAAATTCAATAGAAAATGACATTTCCTTTGAAGAAGGTGCTCTGTATTCAGAGGTAGCTTATGTATCATGTGATGCATGAGCTGCTGTTGTAAAGGACTCCTTTTCTTATTGAACAGTAATGCATTGTAAACTCCAGCATAAAACTCCAGCTGTCCCTTTACACACTTGGCTTCTTGGCAATCATTCCAATTTTTTTTCCCTTGAATAGTCATAATTCATATACAGAGCCAGACACACACACACACTTCTTTTTTCATTGGCTTTGTCCTGGTTTTGGCTGCATGCTCCTTTGGGTAAAATGGGTGAAGTTGGCTTTATGAGCTATAAAACGGCAGGATGTAAGGATTCACTTGTTTTTGATGTGTTGGTAGCATTTTATGGATAAAGTGTGAAGAAAGCCGTATAATTGGGTTACTGGGAATAGTGCATGTGCCTGAAAAGGAGGAAATAGACCTTTAGTCTAGCATTCCTTCATGCATCGGGTATGGGATTGCAGTGCTAGAACCATTTCAGCTGATGTGCTAATGTCCAATTAAATGAGCAGTGAGCTCTCTGCTCATTCCCTTCCAAGTATGGACGGTTAATCAGCATTAGCAATAAACAAGTCATAAACAATAAATTTAATTTAATGATCATTTCAGACAGAGTCGAACATTCTGACCCTTTCTGCCAGAGTCACAGCTCTCCAGCTCCCCTGCTAACACTGGAGTTAACATCATTTTGCAGCAGCAAAAGTGGAAGGAAGATCAAGCATGCAGCAATGTGACTGAAAAACAGGGCTCTTTTTATACCATCCTCCTGAAAGTCTCAGTTCATTGTAAAGTATTTTATACTTCATAGTTTGCCATAGGCAAAGCAGTCAAGACAGATTTCTGGCAGAAGCAGTATATGTTTTTGACTTGCAGTCTTCAAGTAGGGTTATTTTGTCCATTAAAATAAGACAAAGTTAGTCCAATGAACTGTGAATTAATAAATGAGTGTCCTTACTCCCATCCCTCCCAAATAATTCTATAAAGGTTAAAAACTGGATAAGTTAGTTAAAACCACATAATAACTCCCAAAAAACATTCTTGCTGTTACAGAGCAAAAGCTAGACTTAAGAAGGTTGTAGACTGCTTGATTTTAATTTGATCTCTTTCTAAGAGATTACTGTAATAAGTCCCTGTACTCACTTTCAGGATGGAAACCGTTCACAAGCGTCTGTCTAACACAAACAAGACACTGCCATGAGCTCCTCCCTTATCCAGGACCACCGCAGCTCCTGCTCCAGTGCACATGCTTGGGCTCAAGAGGAGAAGAGGCCAGACAATACAGCAGTGTGCTTATGCAGCATCAACTTGTGGCTGCTTACAGATGACAGACAACAGAAACAGCCCTCAGTCCTGGGAAGAAGCCCTCTCTTCTCTACTGTACGCATCAAGAGAAGTTGGGCAATGCTGACAACATGGTCCCTGGGAATTCTAGATCCCATAGACCTAGTTGTGCTCAGTGCTTCTGCATGGATCAAGAGAATAAGGTTCCTCCTTCCCTTGTGCACTGATCCATAGTACTTAGTATCTGGGGCCCACATGTCTCTGAGATGAGGTGCAAGGACACCAGCTGGAGCCCCAGAGGGAGACAACCACTTTTGCACAGTGCTGCCCTGGGGCCCATAAGCCCTGCTAGGTGGTTGTCCAGGTGCAGCATGCTATACACCTGATGGTGTTACCCCAGGACCCACTAGTGAAACCACATTGCTCTCTCTCGTCATTGCTGACACATCAGTTCAGATTCCCTCCAAGTGGTACAGCCATGCCCAGGAAAACCTGGCCTAAGTCTTCAATGCCAAATAAAGTGCAGGACTAGTTTCCCAGTACTTTAACAGCTGCTCTCACTTATTCTTACAACCATAGCATCTCTGCATATAATTTACATTCCTACATATATCCTTCTTTTTTTTACATCACTGAATTGCTTCCAAATTTCTTTTCTATTTAGTCTAATAGATGTAAAACATTATTTAGATTTTCACTCATAAAAATGACCAAAAGCAGCTGTATCTTCCCAAGCTATTGGATAAAAACCAAAGCTAAAGGTCATTCTTACATACACTAATGGGAATTAATTTCAGAACATAGTCCCCATTAAAAAAAGCACTGCATTTCATCTTACCTGAAAGATCTAGAGCCATATATTGAAGCTAAAAAAAATAAGCTTTTATTAGAATTTGTTAAGAAATTATTGTTTCTAAAAAGAATCCATTACTTTAAACTGCTATAAAGACAAAACTCTAACCTAATGCAGAAGTCCATCTGGGATATTTCCTGGCTTTCTTCTCATGAGAGAGGTTGAAAACACATGGGGTTTTGTGTTGGAGCACTACAAAGGGATTAGAGGGGAGGAACCAACACTTTCCATCCTCGCCCCAACACCTGCCTCCCAAGAACAATCCTGTAATCCCACCATCATATTGAGTCCAAGGGCCTGCCAACTAACTAAAACTGGATCCATACGCTTTGGTGCAACTTCTACATGGAGGCAGAAGTGTCATATTCCTGATGTTCTCCTTCATGTTTTGTTCATAGAAAGTTTTCTTGATTAAGTCTTGAGTAAAATCCAGGGGACCATCCTTGTCCCCTTCAAAGTGAGGCACATTTGTATTGTTTCCTTCACTGAGTTTTTTCTTCCCGAATCAACAAGTGGGAGACCCACCACAGGACGTAACTATGCCACCAGGTTCTCCACCAAAGAAGGGGTATCTCCAGAGGAAAGTGGAATCCATGGCCATACACCTAACTGGGTTTCTGGTAACTTGATCTCAACAAGGCAATGTGAAATGAGGGATAGCACCACAGCCTACTAACTGTGTTCTTTTCCAGTCTCAGGCTCCCAATACGCCTAAAAGTGCTCCCAGGGGAGTCCTGTGTGAGGAGGGATTGGGAAATGCTGCCATGACTGTGCTGGTGTTGTTTCTCTGCAGGAGGGAAAAGTCTGTGTAAACAGTCGGTTCATTTGCAATTCTCCGAGGCACAGTTGGAACTAAGCGAGGATGCTAAGACCGAACCATCTGCAGTTTGTTTAACTATTTCCTTTTTAGAGGTGAACAATAGTTTCTCAACAAAACAGCCATTAATAAGAACCAATGCTGTGCCAGGATTTTGTTGTTCGTTCTCTCCCTCCCACCCTCTCCTTCCTTCCTTCCTTCCTTCCTTCCTTCCTTCCTTCCTTCCTTCCTTCCTTCCTTCCTTCCTTCCTTCCTTCCTTCCTTCCTTCCTTCCTTCCTTCCTTCCTTCCTTCCTTCCTTCCTTCCTTCCTTCCTTCCTTCCTTCCTTCCTTCCTTCCTTCCTTCCTTCCTCCCTCTCCTTCCTTCCTTCCTTCCTTCCTTCCTTTCTCTCTTTATCTCTTTCTCTCTTTCTCTCTTTCTCTCTTTCTCTCTCTCTCTTTCTCTCTCTCTTTCTCTCTCTCTTTCTCTCTCTCTTTCTCTCTCTCTTTCTCTCTCTCTTTCTCTCTCTCTCTTTCTCTCTCTCTTTCTCTCTCTCTTTCTCTCTCTCTCTCTCTCTCTTTCTCTCTCTCTCTCTTATTTTCTTCTTTTTTTTTTTAAGTGGAAAATGTTGCCAATGTTTAGGTTTCCTAAGCTTCTGGTTTATCATTTTCCATTTCCCTCGCTTTTCTCAAGTGCCACTAACATGGGGAAAAGGAGAAGAAAAGTGGAGAAGAATGGGAGAAAAAAATCCTGATTTTGTAAAGATAATTCATTTTTTGAAAAATAATGTCAGTATTACTGACATTATTTCTCAGTAATAGTCATGTTATAGTAGATCTTATTTTATTTGGCAGGTAAAAATGTTTGATTACCTGTAACTGAAGAAATATTATTTCTGTATTAAGCAATTCAGCGTTTTTGTGGTTAAATTTATCATTAATTTTTAGGTTGGAACGGATTTCATTTTGTTCACATTTGTACACTACAGCTAATCCAACTCAGTTTCAAACACACTGCAAACAGAAGCCATTCAAAGTATCTCAAAGGGCATAATGTTTATGAAGTAAATCCAGAAATTTCTTGATCACCAGCAACAGAAAAAGAAGAAACCACCCGAAGTCAGTGGGGCTTGAATCTGCACTGGCTTCTGTTTCCCCAGATTGCAACTACATAATTCAGCTGGGAAGGAAGACAAAGCAAGATATTTATGTATTATCTCAGACGGCTTTCAAAGTATTTTCAGAATTTGCTTATTTAGTGATGATTCTCATTCAAGTGGGTTTGAAACTTGACAGACTTCCACTTTGGGTCACATTTCCTGAGGCCAACCCAAACTGGAAATTATCAGATTGCACAACGCTCTCCCTGCTAGACCTCTTCCTGCTGTGGCTGCAACTGCTTGGCAGGGACACTGCACTTTGGGAACATGTGACAAAAGAATATCCCAGATAATGCCCACAAAAGCAGAAAATGGCCATTCTCCATCTAGACAAGTCATCTTGTCAGGATAGTGGGCAGTGTATCTCTCGGGAACATATGCATATGAGAAATATAGAGAACAGCAGTATATAAAAAACCTCTGCCAGTCACTATTATCTTCCCTGGCATGTCCTCTGTTGTCTCCAGCAATCAGCATTTTAGTGACTGAGGTAACAGTCACCCAGGTACAGTAGTCTTAAACAGCCTTTAAACGATATACATCCCATGAATGTATCTCAGCCCTTAGAAAATTCATTTCTACATATGGCTTCCATAACAGCCTGAAGCAATGAGTTCAATTTTTAGGGAACTACCCAAAAAAATCGCCAAAGCTTTTTTTTTTTTTTTCTGGGTGATAATAACTAAATTAAGAGTCTGTCCGTGCAGTAAGAGATTTTTCTATAGGTCAAACTTTATCAGGTTACATACTAGTAAATCTTAAAAAATCTTTCAAAAAAATATTTTAAAATGGGTTTAGATTCAGCTGTACTGAACAATTTGCATATCAGTAAATTTAATTATGTTACTTCTTGTTTCTTTTTCATACTATTTATGAATATACTGAAGATTCTGGATTCCAGCACAGACTTGGAGAAACATTGTGAAAAGTGACTATTTATTCTTCCTCTTTTTTCCTGTCTTCTTATTCCACAAGAGAATTACACATTTATATAACATTGCAAACCCATTTCATCAGGAGACTTCCGTCAGGGAGCAAAAGTTAAAATGCAACATTTTTTCCCTCAATGAATTTAAATGTATTTTAAAATACTGAGCTTTTTTCAATGACAAGTAAAAACACCTTTGTCAAAATGAAAAATCTTTGGAAATTTCAAACTGATATGTCACTTCTCTATTTGGTGTCTGCATTAGTCACTTTTGCTAGAATAAAAATTCTGCAGAAGTCTGCAGAAAGAGAGATCTTCCTCACACTCAAGCAACTGGGAGTTGAGAAAAAAGGCATCATACAGCAGACGAAACAACACAAAGCAATGAGACAAGTATACAACTCAGTAAACACATTAAGACATTTCCAAACTGCTGTCTGCTGATCACTACTAGTCCTTAGGATATTGCTAAATGACTGCAGATCCATGATAAAATGTATTTCATTTATCTCCTCTCTAGAGTGTTTTCAATTACACATTCAATGATAAGGACACATAATCTTCACAGAAATAATGAAAGTTGCCCATTGCCTTAAAAAGATTGACTCAAAACTCTCTCTCGCACATGTTAAATCTGGAGTGAATCTGGTAACTGAGAACAGATTTTAGCTTCATCATTAAGGCATATTCTGTCTGAGAAGAAAATCAGTGAAGCCATTAAATACGGTCCCCAAAAAACATCCATCTTGATATGTGTTTACCCTGTCACCATATTAATATGATGCATGGTTTCTTGTAAGGTAGAAGCTTTTTCATAAAAGTTTTTCAGACCGCCCTTTCTTTCTTAGGCTGTTTCTCCATATGACAAAAGGTAATGAACGTCATCTTCAGTCCAAAACCACATTTAATCCATGACGGCATAATATTGCTGTAATTTTTAAGTAATATGAACATGACTATAGCCTGATCCCTTTCTCACAGTAAGAATTAAATAAATCATACCCAAAAATTATTGTTAGTCTTACTGAAATTCAAGTATCTGTTAAAACCTCGTGGTACACACATACAGATAACACCCATACTGACCACTGGAGCTCTTCCTACCTGAAAAAGACCAGATATTTGCGAGAAAAGCGAACAGTTGTCCTCACTAAATTTTTGCACTCCCATGACTCTACAAGGGTAGTGAATGCCCTCAGCTGTGCCTTCAATAGTCTATGTGTTTTCACAGAAGTTCCCCACAGGGTTAATCACATGAAAAATACCACTTGTGCAAGTGATTTGGGTCAAATCCAGCGAAGCTCATTTCAGCTAAGCCAATAAAACCCAGGGCAACTCAGACAAAGTGAATACCCTTTTAACAGCGTCAATCATTGTGTCAAGAGATATATTCAGCAAAACAACACAAATGTAGAAACGTGAACCTCAGATAATAAGGAAGTACTCTTAATACTGACCAGCCTTTAAACTGTAACCAGGGAAAATATTATAAATTCTCAAGCAATTTCCTCTGAAATACGGGTTTGAAGAATTATGCATCCCACACCAAGTCCTCCGAGCATGTTCAGGGCTGACTTTGATGTATAAGCAAAACAAGCTTAGCACAGCAGACTCCTGTGAGGATGCAAAATGCTTGTGGCCCCACCGTCGTTAAGGACAATGTCACAGGTTGGCTGCTGTCCCCAAGGGAAGAGTCAAGCATGAGGTGCAAAGGACTGTGCTGGAGGAAAGGGGAGCCCACCTAACTGCAGCCAGTCCAGCCTCCACAGCTGCAAAAGCAGCAGGCTTGCCTCTGCAGAGCAGAGTGCTCTGTTCCTGCTCCAGCATGGTCCATTCCTCTGCTCTCCCCCAGCCTCTGCTAGCCCCCAGCTTCACAGCCTTAGGTCAGGAAAGTTCATTTTTGCCTGTGGTGCTGAGAAGCCTTGAACTCTCCCTGCATGTATTTATGTGCAGATGGGGTTATTCATGCAGCTGTGCTCCAGAAACCTCTGGTGGCTTCCGTTTTCCTGAGAGGTGGGTCCCATAAGATCCTAGTTCACACATGAAATGGGGGCTGGGGAAGAAAGAGGAGCTACTGGATTTACAGTCCAAGCTGGGAGCTTGGGAAGGAGTGAAACTCAATAAGTAATCATCTATTCTAGCATACAATATTTCCTCTATTGAAGAAAGACCTATCTGCAGTCTGTGCAGTTCCTTCTCATTTTAAGAGGCTGGAAACTTCCCTCCCCCTCTATAACCCACTCAGCCCAAAAAGCTAAGGAAAAAATCTCCATTGTCTTCGCAGTACAACAAAACATGCGGAGGAAAAGAAAATGCTGCTCCACATCGGGACAGGGAAAGAGAAATCAATTAAAGTAAAGAAAAAACATATGTGGATGTTTTGGAGAAGGACCAGTTTGGTAACTAAATTATATTGATAAATTACACATAAATATATTATGCATACTCAGTAGTAAATCATGATATGCCACATGTATCTTTCATTCCAAGTATTACAAAGGCTTTTCTCTTATAGAAGAGGCTGTATATTTGGCAATATTTGGCATTATCATGTCTGTTAACCAGTGGAAGAAGGTGTCTCAGTTACATTTGCAGATTATATCAGACTATAACTAGACCAGTTTGTAAGAAAGGACTCAAATTTTAGAAGAACTCTACAACCACAATGATCATCTGAAATAAGTAGAAGACAATACAATGTAAATAAAGAGTAAAAGTATCAGACATAGATAAAAAACAATAAACTGTGTAAAAAGAAGATGGGGAGTGACTGGCTGGAGATCAGTTGTGTAGAAGGAGCTGGTCCTGAACCACAGCGAAACATGAGTCGACAGTGCCTCACTGCTGGGAGACAGACACCCTCAGGGGATGTCCAAAAGGACTGCCAGAGATGGGACACATGAAGTAATCCCCCAAACCCACTCTGCCCTGGTAATGGTTCAGATGAAGCATTGTGTCCATTTTTGAGCATGATGCTTTGAGGAAGTGTCAACCAACCATCACGAGCCCAGAGGACTGCTCTGCAGTGTCTGTAAAGAACAGCCTGTTGAAAAGGCTGGGAGAAATAATGCTGCATGGAGAAGATAGCAGAAAACAAAGTAAAATGGCTTCAACAGTGTAAATTTCTACCACAGAAAAGCCCCTTACATGTAGGAAAAATAGTTATATCCAGTCAAGGAAAATGTAGGCTAAGCAATGGGAAAAGCAATAAAAGGTAGATTGACCAAGCCCTAACATAAATTGACTAAGGATTCTGTTTAAGCTCCATCTCACAAGGATGTTAAAATAAGTTTAGACTAATATTACTGGAAAGAGTTTATATATTGTTTAGATAAGTGATGGACTAGCTGATAAGTGATGGAATAGCTGATTGGATATTAGGAAAAATTTCTTCACCGAGAGGGTGGTCAGGCATTGGAACAGGCTGCCCAGGGAGGTGGTGGAGTCGCCATCTCTGGAAGTGTTCAAAAAACGTGTGGATGTGGCGCTTCAGGACATGGTTTAGGGGACATGGTGGTTCTGGATTAATGGTTGGACTTGATGATCTTGAAGGTCCTTTCCAACCTAGTGATTCTGTGATTTTTCCTATGCAGATTTTATGAAGTTCATGTTTCTGCTTCCTCTGTCTGAGGCTGGAGGGACAAGTTACACAAGTTGCAAGGCATCTTCCAAGAGCAGGTTTCACAGAAAAATTGCCTTGTCTATGTTGAATATCAGCATTTATGGGTAGAATTAATCTTTCCAATATATTCAGATAAATAAAACACCTTTTCAGGTGATTTCTGGATGAGTGGTGGAAAATAAGCAGGCCAGACCATGGCTGAATAATGACAACAGATGAGGATTTAGAGAAATGTCTTTATTATTTTGCAACATCTGAGTGGCTTGCTCTCTTTTTACTACTTCTTGCCACCATGGGATGATACAGTCTATGAAACCCCCTGTTTAGGAAACACATCAATGTACACCCCATGTGAGCTGCAGCAACAGCTACATCAATCAAGATGCATATTCCTGGGCTGTTTGTACTCTTTAATGTTTAAAAGGAACCAGCCTCTGTGATTCTCAACACCCCGAGCACAAACAAAGCTGTAATAACGCACAACTTAATGAAAGCAAACTCTGTATAATACACACATAGCCAGAAACTTGCAGGGTCTTTCAAGAGAAAATCTTAGCTCAGCCAAAACATGCAGACAAAAGAAAAGGTTTAAATCCCTTCCAGACGTGGAGGCATGAGACACAAGGATATGTTCTATTTATTTAACAAGCCAGAGCTGGAGTAAGAGCCCTCACAATACAATTACAGTGGTAACAATAAAAATACAGCAAACCAAGTATTACAGTCCATGAAAGATGAAGCCAGCAGTAGGATTATGGAACCTACACACCCAGACATTTTAATACCTATGCCAGACATAGTGCTGCATGATAATATGAACACAATGAAACACTAGAAATCTAAATCCAAGGAACAGATGGAAAGGCAAAGCTTCTCTGGTGAGACTACATTTCATTGAAGGCTTAACTCCCAGCTTCATGTAGAGCAGCCATCCATTAGAAGTCACCCTCAGTTCATACTCCTCAGCAGTTTGGAAATACTCTTTCCTATTCTCTATGTGAGAAAACACAACATTAGATTGCTCTGCTGTAGAAAAGACGGTGTATTCCTTGGTTGATGTTGAGATTTATTCTGTGGAGACAACATCCCCTGGCAGCATGGTAAATATGTCAGGAAGGGTTGACTGAAGCACAAGTACAAGGTGAGTGTGTGAAGCCATTGCCCAAAAATGCCTCCAAGAAAGCAGTCAAGGCCCTCAAGCAATAGAACCTCTGCTGCTGTGACACAGGATTTTACCCACAACTTCTTCACAGAGCCCTCTGCCAAACCCAGACTGGAAATGGAAAGCAACAACAAACGTGGGCCCAAACAATGCTTTCGGTTAAAGGGCAGCTGAGAGAAATTAGAGTAATGGTCCTGCTTGGTCCTATGTAATACACAGGGTTTTTTCCTCAGAAATGAGAGTCACAGAACCATAGATCAAAGATTATGTAGAGAACTGTCATATCAGATTTACAGTTTTTGGTAGCTGGGTAATACCTGAAGAACAAGGATCTGATGGAAAACTAGTGTTTCAGATGTTGTGTTTTGCTTTGTAGAAGAATGCAAGGAGGGCATTTTCACCGAGGCAGAGAGATTTACTCCAGAAGAGCAAATGGCTGTTAGGGCACTCCCATAGCGTTGCTTCAAGATCCCTTTTAAAAGCTAAATGCCATCATCTCTAACTATTTCCCATTTTGGTCTGTTCTTGTGTTATCCTTGTATCTCACAAAAACTTACAGACATAATGGGTCAAATCACATAGAAAATGCTAAACTACATCATGGGAAAGTGAGTGGTACTGTCTTCCATTTGAAAAGGAACTATCTGAAAGAGATATTTTTAAACAGCACACAAAAAAATTGAAACACAATGTGTTTGTGACTGAGACCTTGGTTCCAGGCATGGTTTCCTTGGCAATAGTATTAGTTTAAGAGCCCTTTTAACACTGTATATGTAGACACTTGCTTTAAATGGACTATGTCTTGAACTGGTCCCCTTAGAACTAGAAGCAGCAAGAAAGACAGGTAATTTTGCTTACTTCAGAGAGTCAATAGAAGGCAACAGTGATAGCAGCTGGTCTTCTCAATTACATTCATACTAGACTGAAGGCTCAAATCAAGATGATCTTACTCAGTCACAGTAGTCTCATGTCTTAGCTGACAGCTGGGTTAAGAAAACGTTACAGACAGTGATTTGGAAGTTTCACTGATCTTGGTTTGAGTGGTAGTTGATCCCATACCTGATTCTGCAGACAAGTAACACAATGGAGGGGCTCATGCTGAAGCAAGCCAATGTTTAAAACACCTGAAGATAGCCAATCTCATCAGGGTGAGTACCAGATCAGGAATCATTGGCACGTGGCACACTGTAGCAATTTAAGTGAGTCTACATTCATCACAGAAAAGCCCTCTGCTGTGTCTACACATTTAAAGACCATCTGAAATTGTACAGGGAGAAGATGTGGCATCCCCCCCCTCCATGATTCTTTTTTACTCTTCTTTTTCTTTAATTGCTTTATTTGTTTTATATTTACTTACTACTGGAGACCATTGCTGTAGAAGAAATGGGACATGCTATTAAATGAAGCTCACATACAAGTTTGTATTTGGAGTATCAAGCCCTCCACTAGCAATGTTTTAATCAAAGGGGAGAATTTCCTCTTTTCTACTGGTCATCACCAGACCCAAGGAAGGCCTAAACTCCATGTACCCTAGAGATCAAAAGAGCTCTTTCAAGAGGAAGAACAGCGGATAACTGTAGAGGAAGTTACAGCTGTTTGCCATTTAATGAAGTTAAATGCATGTGTAAATGTTTATAGACTACAGGCTGAACTTAATTTTTTTGGAAGCAAGGCTTTTGCAACATAATCACATACTCCAATATTTTTTCCTGGTGGACTGTTAGCTGTGCATAATTCCTTGTGATAATCTGCAAATGCTTCATGCATCTGAACAAACTGAAACACCCTATTACCTACCTAGCTTCACATGAGTGCTATAGTGTTTTGTTTCTGAAAATAACTTTTATGCAAGCCATCTACACTAACATGATTGATTTGGTTTTTAGTCTCATCTTTTTCCTTCACTCTCCTCAATACACAATTAGACACTGTTTGAAAACAACAGTAACAACAAGGAATCTACTCACATTTCTGGGTAGAGGCCAAGCACTCCTTATAGATTGGACGAATGGTTTCCTCTAAGCAAGGCAAACTTTCAATCTCTCATCTGGAAAATATTATGTGAGCAGAAGCTCAGGATCAACTATTACCTGATGAGTCTGAGGCTGTTATTCGTTGATTTTTACTCTTTTAGGTGGGGGAGTAAGCAATATACTAATCTCAAAAAAGAGGTTAAAAGAGTCTTTGTCATCAGGTGAGTATAAAAGTCAGAAGCAATTTACAAAATACCATAGAAACCTGATTTAATTTCTCTAAATTTAGGAAAAAGGGTGACACTTTTTCTTCTAGCAATATGGAATTGTTTCCTTCCTCCAGTCTCTGAACTGTCTGTTCAGCCTAGTGAACTGAGTTAATGTACACTAAATCTAAGATGCCTTACAAAAAGACCTCCAAGAAACACCCACCAGCTCCACTGCCTCACTCCTTGCTGGTTTTCCTGCAGGCACACAGCTAGGAGAATTTACATAATAGCTTTGAGATTAGAGACATTTTATGCTTGAGGAATCAGAGCGGATAGCAAGCAGTGCCTGGATAAATGTCTATAATTAAGTAATAATGATGGATGGTATCTGAGCAAAGATCACAGTAAATTTATTTCCATAAATGGCTGATTAATCCCAGTTAGAACTACTATAGAAAAATCAGATGGGTCTCTGTTTTTTCAATTATATCTCACTCTTGGCTTCTCTCTGAAAGCTTTTCTCCACTCTGCTTTCTTGTGATTCCCTTGCCACTGTGTGTCAGAACCCAGGAACTCTGTTTCTGGGTGAGGAAAACAGTCCATCATTCATCTCCACTGGCTCTAGCAGTGAAGAATTGCTAGCTCCTGCAGTGGCACTGGATATTAATGGCATCCTTGTATTAGAGAAGGGGGAGCAATTGACTCCCAACATAAGCTGCATTGAAAGGACTGCTGCAGCATTTACTTATCAAAGGACGAAACATCTCTGAATGTCAATGGCCCCCACGCAGCCTCCACTTCTGTCTCATCGACCTCCGGACAAGACAGCCGGTGGTGGAGTGGGGAAAGAGTTACCCCAGCTCACAGGTCTGGCAGAGCTCCACAACCAGGCTCAGCGTGACAAGCTGTCAGACCAATAAAATGTTTTGACCTTGAACTCCCCACCAGAAGGCGGGAGAGTGGCACCATCACCGGCAGCTTTCTCCTCTAAATTCAAGGCACAAATCTCTAAATGGTTTACCGACACTTGCACAGCAACGTGCCAATTCTGAAACAATCAACCAAGCCTTGCAATGAAATGCTTCCCGTGGTCCACCCCCCCCCCTCCCTGCTTGTCCCATGAAACAAAACACCCCTGTTTCTCTTTCCGTCAGACCAGGAGACTACAAGAGCCATATTTAAACTCAGATAAAATAAAGGCATGTCCCTTATGGCCAAAGTGTAAGATGTCATTTAAATAAACTTTCACGAAAATCACAAAGTGCTCTGCTATAAATGAGTGATTCTTAACGCAGCCAGTGATCAACAAACTCACTTCCTAATTAAGTGTAGGAGCCTAATCAGGAACAGGGCGTCCTTTGTTTCCCCAGTCCGTGTGAACTCCAGCCACAAGTCCCCAGACTCTCCTAACTCCTGCGTTCGGAGCTTGTAATTAGTACATAAGGAACCAGGTACTACAGCAGCAGCCCCTTTGACAGTGGGTCCATTCACATCCAGCCAGATGTGAAGAGCGTTCAAAGGGGGCCGACTGACTCACATATTGCGTGGTGTTGTATGACACTATAATCGCTGGTTTTCAGCCCTACAATCAACAGGCACTGTCATTTTTAATGCATTCTAATTAGCTGGTAAGGTTTACAGAAAAATTCAGCAATGCAAGCACAGCTACTGAGCTGGTGGGTGCAGGGCACGTTGGTCAGTGGGCCTAATATTTCCTAAACTACCTCCAGCTTTGTGAGCAGCAGAGATATGCATGCTGCTATGATAAAAATTGGATCAGGGGTTGTGTAATTAACTTAAGGAACATTCAGATGTGTCTCATTTCAATATTAGCCCACAAAATAAAAAGAAAACTGCAAAAATACACACAGAAAAGCATCACAATGAACAAAAGTAAATCTCCACCTGAGGCACAAGGAAGTCTCTAAGGAGACCTCACCCAAACATTCCATCAGCTATCCCCCTCTGAACAGTGAGCCACTGTTCACACAGGTCTCCATCCCTCAAAATCTAACCTCTGAGGCAGCAGACCACATTCAGGGGTCAGGAGCCACTGTTATCTCATGTGCAGAGTACCTTAACTCAAGGTCTTGGGTGAGCTCAGCAGCCTCAGCTGGACTGACACCCACCAGCAAAGGGATATCCCTTCCACCAGCTGGTAGAACGTAGTGGTAGAAGGTAGACAGTGATAATAAAATAGTCAACAAAAAAAGTGTTATTAGAACTATTGGGACTAAACCACTCCTCTGAAAGAAGGAAAATTGATTCCTCCTCTATCTGGCAGTTTTACCGTCCTCCAGGCAAGACAAGATGGAGAATACAGTGTGTGTTCAAAGCCCCTTCCCAGCCAGACAGCCAGCAGCTTTCTGACAATGATAAAGATTTTCATACAGCAGCACTGTGATGCAGCACTTAATGAGCAGAGCAACTCCGTTCCATGATTTGCATAAGCACCTGTATGAATACATGTTTAGTACGGGCTTACGAAGAGCTGTTATGGAAAGGTTTGTGCAGCCAGCTTGCATCTATTAGCTCTGGTCTGGGGAGTATATGGGCACAGAATATAAAAGAATAGCAGGTGAGCTAGTGATAATTACTGAGCACCATCAACAAATTGTGAACTGCAAATGAATCAACCTAACAAATAAGCTGAGGGGCCACAGGCTATTACGTGTTCACATTAATCATTCACTGAATTACTTTTAATATAATAATAATAATAAACACATTGAAACAGAAATATCAAGTTTGCTTGTAAAATAGGGTAGAGAACCAAACTGAATGTGTTGAACATAAATTTGTACCTTTGGATTTAATTCTAATTAACGGTGAAACAAAGATGCAGGGGAGAACATTTTTCAAAACTGTGTGCATATACCAGATATGATCAAGTGAAAAATCTGTTTTAAAAAAATAGGTTCTCTATCCTTATCACATGTTGGAGAAGCAGCCCCATACTTATACTTGCAGACAAGCAAAGTCATTCATCTAGAAGCACTCTTCAAACTGTGAGGCATTATCAAGTTGTTCGTTCACTTTGTTTCATTTGTAGATGAATGAGTTCAGCCTATCTCTAGAGTAACACAGTGATGAAATCCTTCTCCATCTGGTTCATGCTTCTTAGCCACTTAAAGATAAGTTACACTGCACAACATTTGGTTATCCTGGATTTGTCTGAATTGCTCCATATAGTTATAGCATAGAAGACCAGAAATAAGAGACTTTTGCAAAGGTGTGCCTGAGGGACGGGACACCACCCAGAGGGACCTGGACAAGCTCGAGGAATGGGCCCCTGTGAACTTCATGAGGTTCAACAAGGCCAAGTGCATGGTCCTGCATCTGGGTCAGGGCAACCCCTGCTATCAGCACAGGCTGGGGGATGAAGAGATGGGGAGCAGCCCCATGGAGAAGGACTTGGGGGTCCTGGGGGATGAAAAGCTGGACATGAGCCGGCCATGTGCGCTCGCAGCCCAGAAGGCCCACCGTCTCCTGGGCTGCTCCCAAAGCCGCGTGGCCAGCAGGGCAAGAGAGGGGATCTGCCTCTCTACTCTGCGCTGGTGAGACCCCACGTGGAGAAGTGGGTCCAGAAGAGGCCACCAAAATGATCCGAGGGATGGAACACCTCTCCTGTGAAGAAAGGCTGATACAGTTGGGGTTGTTCAGCCTAGAGAAGAGAAGGCTCCAGGGAGACCTTATTGCAGCTGGCCAGTACTTATAGGGGGCTCATAAGAAAGATGGGGACAGACTTGTTAGCAGGGCCTGTAGTGATAGGACAAGGGGTAATGGTTTTAAACTAAAAGAGGACAGATTTAGAGTAGATCTGAGGAAGAAATTTTTCACAGTGAGGGTGGTGAAATCCTGGCCCAGGTTGCCCAGAGATTGGTGGTAGATGCCCCATCCCTGGGAACATTCCAGGTCAGGCTGGACAGGACTCTGAGCAACCTGATCTAGTTGGAGATGTCCCTGCTCACTGCAGGGGGGTTGGTCTAGATGACCTTTAAAGGTCCCTTCCAACCCAAACTATTCTATGATCTTTGAGTGCAAATGTCATTCCTGAAATCTGCAACCATGGTGGAGTCTGAGCAAGAAAGAATTATGAAAAAACCTCACAACTCCCATCTTGTGGCAAGACCAATTTATCCTCTTAACTAGGCCTACCTGCACCTCCAGCAGCTTTCCTACAGTGATGATCTAATGATTAATAACACAAGTATAAAGGAGGGAAATGAAGTGACAAGGAAGACAACTTTACAAGTTACACCTCTCTTCCAGTGTAGTCTGTGATTATACGTTCTTCGTGACATGAATAATGTTGCTTATTATGTGTTAAGAAACATCAGGCACCACTCAGATTCATTACTCATGTATTTATTCAAGTCAAAACCAATGTGAGAAAAGGTGATGTGACATAAGCATTATAGGCTTTTTAACAATACCATTACTGAAGAATTATTAATGACCCATACTCTGTTGCATTTGACCTCCAAGCAGGCTGACATTTGCTCTCAAGATGCATGACTCCTGATGGATGTGGATGTGTGAAAAGAGGTGGACTGCAGGAGCTCATACACATCATTTCAGGATCTGACCTGTTTTTTTCTGAAGTCTTTTCTTCTGTTGCAGTAGATGGATATCAGAAGCATGTAACCAGCTCATCTAGAGTCAACCAATGGCAGCTGAGAGCACTGCACGGAAATCCATGTACCTACCACAGCTGCCACCCATGAATCACACTCAAAATAGCCTACCAAATAGAGAGGAATTTCTATATTTTATCAAAAGACAGCTATCCCAAAATCTGGCACAGTCATGTGTTCAATACATGGTAGAAGGAGAGGGATGGGACAAGAAATTCCTATAAAAAGAGAGTGGCACAGGTTTGTGTAAATCAGTGGGTCTCCACCACAGAATATGACTGATTTGCTTCTTGTTGCTTCTGTTTCTTTCCACATCACTTGTATGTGCAATTCACATTGAATGGCTTTTTTTTTGACCTTTCTCAAATTCTCCTTCTGTCTCTCCTAAAATGGATTCTTAACTCAGAAAAGTTGGCATATGCATGTGAATCCACTTCATTCATATACTAGAAACACCAAAGTAATTAAGTAGTAAATAAAGCTTCCCTCATGCTAACACCAGCACAGAAATCACAGACTTCTGTCAATCAGTGACTGATTTTTATTATTCTCAATATTGCTGTTGAAGATGACTGCTCATTTGTTGTGATTTTTGCAGGGCTGTATTTCCCTAACCAGGAATTCTTGAGGAAAACTGTCCTCTTCGTCCTGTTGATATCATCCTCAAATACCTGTGCATCCACTCCTTTCTGGTCATGCATAGCGAACAGCAGACATCAGCTCCTGGCTCAGCTCACACATGTAGCTGGTTCTCAACTGTGCCTGTGCAAAGCCTGGCTGCATAAAAAACTGGGAGAAGGAGATGTCGCTGAACCCAAATCGTCTTGCACCACTTGGTGTGTGTGCTGACAGGCAGTAGCTGAGAGGGAAGCTGCGGTTATTGCTATGTTAACAGGTCTCTCCGTAAATCCGTCATATTAGGGGAGTCCTTATGTGACGTGTGGGAATTAAGATAGGTGGAAAACAGGAAATACACACCAACAATAAAACTGAGGTTTAATCAAAAACACACCTGGTGAAAGAAAGGAGTGATTTCAGCTTTTTCAGCTTGAAGAACTACATACAACCCCAAGTTAGGCTTATCAAAATGAACTATAGTTAACTTTAAATGTCAAGAAATTATCTCACCATGAGAAGATAAAATCCATGTTACAGGGTGAACCATAACAAATCTGAATCAAATCCTTATTTTTCCAAATAATGTTGCAACCTAAATCTCTTCTACACAAGATGAAAACACAGCTATGTTAGTAGTCATTTCATTTAATTTGTTCAATTGCATTATATAAACTTCTTTTGTACAAGGCATTTAAAAAGCTACATAGTCAAGAGTCGGTTTTGGGAATTAAATATTAGCTCTGAAATGTAATGACAAGTATTTGTTGAGCTGATTTCACATCTGTCCTTAGTGCGAAAATTCCACTAAAATTTGATTTATATAAGTCATCATAATGGAGCCATATTAAAAAATGCCATACTTAAATGAAAATTTTTGTGGATCCCAGTTAGTGCCTAATCACAACTCCAGGGACAGGTATATATCCACTAACATAACAACATGTCCTCAACAAACATAAGGCTATTTCTATACCTCTGAGCTATTTCCAAATAAGCTCATGGGGCATGGGCCGGCACACTGCTGAGCAGGGATGCTACACTGGCTCTCAGAAATTTAGCATGAATTGTCCAGAGTACTCTCCCCATCACATCCCCTGAGCATCCTTCTCTTCCTTCTTCTGAGTGCTGACCTTATCTTTCTTGAGGAGGCCACCCAGACCTATTCAATCAAGCCATTTTTTGAAACTCAAGCATACAGGGAAAATACCTCCACAAAGTAGACTCTTTTGTTAATAGACGAATCATTAGACACTGTCTTAGACATAGGTACTAATAACTTTGGGGCAGGTTAGCAACTGACAGACATGTTTTGTTGTAAAATGTTCATTCTCATATCCCATATCATAATATGACAAAAAAAGCAAAAGTGGAGAGGAAGGAAGAGACATAGACAAGGAACAGAAGTGACGTTTTAAGTTAAAATGGGCTGTGAGTCAGGCAGGAGAAAAGATACTGGAAGGTTAATCCATACAAGGCTTCTCTGATCATGTGTCTCCTAAAGCAGCTGCTGTGGAAAGGTAAGAGTATTGTTCACAATACTTGAGGTAATCACTACTTAAAACAAAATATTGTTATGTTTCAGTGAGCCTGTTTTCATAACAACAGTCATGCTAATGAATCACATTGAAGGCAGCAGACTTTATGTCACTTAGTCAGAAAAAAGATGGCTTTTAGTGGGGTGGGTTTTCATGATCTTTTTATCAGTCAGTCAGCATCGTGAGCTAGTTGATATTCTTCAAAGCATTTGCAAGTACATGGGATATAGATGTTTATCTGCCATATCCAATATCTAAACATGCAGAGATGTTAGGCTAGTCTTCAGAAAACACCATAATAAAATGTCCTGTCAAAAAATGAAAAAAACACACACACATATTGCCATATCTCCTGTCCTAAGTCAGTTGTGTGCAGACCTCTGTAAGTCCATAATTTTATCTGAGTATCTATGCTTAAATACTGAAGGAAACCCTTATTTTTCCAGGCTGTTCCAGCTGTTGGAGTAGACAAAAGAGAAATGCAGAAGCACAGTTGGCGTGGCATGTCCTACTTTTAAATGACAAGTCAGACCTCCACTTGATATCAAACAGTTAACTGGATTATGCACCCATGAAGCATCTGGTTCAAGAGCTGTTAGTTGTTCCAGTGTCCATAGTAACAGTTATGGACCCCAAAAGACTTGAATTAATGACTCACTGAAGAGTTATGAGGAGGTGTCTTTTCTCCTTACATCAAGACACTCGGATTCTTGTAGTTTTTGTACATTTCAGACTTTCATCTGCCAAAAGACTGGGGGTTCAACGGCTTCTTTCTAATTAAAGAATGGTCATTTTTGTCAAAATGGTATGCTAGAAACATTTTGGCAAAGAAAACTAAAAAATGTGCTTGTTTTCTGAATTACTCACTCCCATCCATAAGCGTTAATATGTTCTGGTGTTCATTGGGCAAGGTCAGTTCAATGACTGTGTGCTTAAAGTTAACTAACCTCTTACATCTTACACTTATTTAAATGTTCATCACTTTCCACTTGCATAATCTAGTTCCTCTTATAGAATCGTAGAATATCTCAAGTTGGAAGTGACCTATAAGGATCATCAAGTCCAAACCTCTGCTCCTCACAAGACTACCTAAAACTAAAGCATATGACTAAGAGTGTCATCCAGATGCCCCTTGAACTCTGACAGGCTTCGTGCCATGACCTTTTTCCTGGGGAGCCTGTTCCAGTCACCTCTTATGAGGGAATGGAAGGAAAGTGCGGACACGTTGAGGTCACTCAGTATTTAGTCCTTCCATTATTAAGAGGGAATTCCATCAAATGCACTGCAATCACCACTGTTTCAGAAATGTTTTGGGGTTTTTTAATTTCATAAATTTCATTTAGGAAATGGAATTTTTAGGAATGGGTAAAGAAGGACATGGTAGTCAGACCCCAGTATTCATCATGAGGCTGTTGTGCTCTGTTGTGAGCGAAGTAAGGAGAGGGGTCAGCAAAACTGCTATCATGGACTTCCGGAGGGCAGACTTTGGCCTGTTCAGGTCACTGGTTGAGAAAGTCCCTTGGGAGACAGTCCTGAAGGACAAAGGGGTCCAGGAAGGCTGGACAGTCTTCAAGAAGGAAATCTTAAAGGCACAGGAGCAGGCAGTCCCCATGTGCTGTAAGAAGAGCTGGCGGGGAAGGCGACCGGCCTGGCTGAACAGAGAGATTTTGCTGCGACTCAGGGAAAAGAGGAGAGTTTATCATCTCTGGAAGAAGGGGCAGGCAACTCACGAAGAGTACAAGGATCTCGTTATGTCAAGCAGGACAAAATTAGAAAGGCAAAAGCCCAGCTAGAGCTCAGTCTGGCCACAGTCGTAAAGGATAATAAAAAATATTTTTACAAAAATATTAACAACAAAAAGAGAAGCAAGGAGAATCTCCATCCCCTACTGGATATGGCGGGGAACATTGTCTCCAAGGACAAGGACAAGGCTGATGTACTTAATGCCTTCTTTGCCTCAGTCTTTAATAGCCAGTCCAGGTATCCACAGGGTATTCAGCCCCCTGAGCTGGAAGACGGGGATGGAGAGCACAATGTACTCCTCATAATCCAGGAGGAAGCAGTCAAGGACATGCTAAACCACCTGGACACCCACAAGTCTATGGGGCCTGATGGGATCCACCCGAGAGTACTGAGAGAGCTGGCGGAGGAGCTTGCCAAGCCACTCTCCATCATTTATCAGCAGTCCTGGTTAACAGGGGAGGTCCCAGAAGACTGGAGGCTTGCCAATGTGATGCCCATCTACAAGAAAGGCCGGAAGGAGGATCCTGGGAACTACAGGCCTGTCAGCCTGACCTCTGTACCGGGGAAGATTATGGAGCGGTTGGTCTTGAGAGTGCTCACAGGGCACCTGCAGGACAACCAAGGGATCAGGCCCAGCCAGCATGGGTTCATGAAAGGCAGGTCCTGCTTGACCAACCTGATCTCCTTCTATGACCAGGTGACCCGCCTAGTGGATGAGGGAAAGACTGTGGACGTTGTCTACCCAGACTTTAGTAAAGCCTTTGACAGCGTCTCCCACAGCATTCTCCTGGAGAAACTGGCGGCTCATGGCTTAGACAGGTTTACTCTTTGCTGGGTGAGGAACTGGCTGGATGGCTGAGCCCAGAGAGTTGTGGTGAACGGCGTTAAATCCGGCTGGCGGCCGGTCACAAGCGGTGTTCCCCAGGGCTCGGTTCTGGGGCTGCTCTTGTTCAATATCTTTATTGATGCTCTGGATGAGGGGATCGAGTGCTCCCTCAGTAAGTTTGCAGATGACACCAAGCTGGGTGGGAGTGTTGATCTGCTGGAGGGTAGGAGGGCTCTGCAGAGGGATCTGGACAGGCTGGATCGATGGGCAGAGGCCAACTGTATGAGGTTTAATAAGGCCAAGTGCAGGGTCCTGCACTTTGGCCACAACAACCCCACGCAACGCTACAGGCTTGGGGAGGAGTGGCTGGAGAGCAGCCCAGCGGAAAGAGACCTGGGGGTGCTGGTTGACAGCCAGCTGAACATGAGCCAGAAGTGTGCCCAGGTGGCCAAGAAGGCCAACAGCGTCCTGGCCTGTATCAGCACTAGTGTGGCCAGCAGGAGTAGGGAAGTGATCGTGCCCCTGGACTCGGCACTGGTGAGGCCGCACCTTGAATACTGTGTTCAGTTTTGGGCCCCTCACTACAAGAAGGATGCTGAGGTGCTGGAGCGTGTCCAGAGAAGGGCAACGAAGATGGTGAGGGGTCTGGAGCACAAGTCTGATGTGGAGCGGCTGAGGGAACTGGGGTTGTTTAGTCTGGAGAAGAGGAGGCTGAGAGGAGACCTTATCGCTCTCTACAACTACCTGAAAGGGGGTTGTGGTGACGAGGGTGTTGGTCTCTTCTCCCTAATAACTAGTGATAGGACAAGAGGAAATGGCTTCAAGTTGCGCCAGGGGAGGTTTAGATTGGATATTAGGAAACATTTCTTCACTGAGAGGGTGGTCAGGCATTGGAACAGGCTGCCGAGGGAGGTGGTGGAGTCGCCATCTCTGGAAGTGTTCAAAAAACAAGTGTGGATGTGGCGCTTCAGGACATGGTTTAGGGGACATGGTGGCACTGGATTAATGGTTGGACTTGATGATCTTGAAGGTCCTTTCCAACCTAGTGATTCTGTGATTCTGCGATTCTGTGATTTTGTGATTCTGTGATTCTGTTCAGTAAGCTGGGACAAAAGCTTCAAACTCAGCATCTGGTGCACATGCCAGTTTTCAGTCGGATCGTGGGAGGTTTCCTGAGTGATGACTCTCTGGACTACCTCTCTTGTTTTGGGAGGGTTTTGTGCTGAATAACTTCATTTTTGGAGGGGCCTGTGTTGATAACTCTGGAAGGTCTGTCAAACCTTAGAACAGGACTTAACTTCAACAGTTATCCAGCTTTAAGATTAGTGTGCACATATTGCAGAATACTCTAGGATAATAAAAAAAGGTGTCTACAATTACAGGTATTCTAGTACTTGATACCAGAGAAAGGCGAAGAGGAGAAGCTTGCTTTGTTCTGACAGATTCATCTTCTGCTTATTATCAGCTTTCTAATTGTGCTGATATTTACCTTTTGCCCTGGGTTCTCAGAGAACGTCCCTGCTAAGACAAATTAAAAATTACATTAATTAAATAACTTTTTAAGCTGTGCTGCAGGCACAGGGAAAACACTTCTAAGAAACACCAGTAGGGTCTCCTGCACAGAGGCTTTAAAGTAAAAGGCTTTGAACTTCCAGCATCACTTTGAATGTCCTTGCCTGCAAATAAATCCCTTAACATATACAAAGATGTTGTTTCATATTTAAAAATAGTACACAGTGTAAAACATAAATCCTAACACTGATTAAGTTTAATGATCCTAATCATTAAATGTTTTTTAATTCCCCTTGGGGGCATGATGTAACTGAAGATGACACTGATAGTGAACATTGTGGTGAAAACTGCAGATAAATTATCCAAGCAGTTATTCAGGCAGCACAACTAGTAAAAACAGCTCTGTGCAGTTCTTCAAAACTTAAAAATGCTTCTAACTGGTACCTTACTGTCCACATCACTCTCAGAGACTTTTTGGATGTTGCACTGTCTGATTATCTGTTATGAATCTGAAGACAGAAGAGATTAAAACTTCTAAGGAAAAAGAATGACCGTATTTGGTAAAATTAATTTTTAAGTCTTTATGTTTCTACATTTGACATTTGCTCATGTTGCCTTGTGGCTTTTAAGTACTTAAAGTGGGATTGGAGGTGAGCATTATTCAGGAGAGGGAGACAAAAAAACATTGGTGTTGTAAGGAGAGGTAGTAGCAGTATATTTTTTCTCTGAATTTGCTTTTAATGCTACAATTTAGTTGTAGGAAAGGACATACATTATTGGAAGTTCCATCCTTCACATGGTACATAAATCTGAGGTAATAACCACATATGGGTATCAAATAACTCATGTAGCTTTGCACAGGAGCTGCAACATTAAACTGTCCTGGTTTTGTTATGCCTGAGAGGAAAAAAAGAAAAATCTTTTATGTTCAACTTCTCAAGTTCTTCTATTAAAGAGTGATTCCTGCCAAGGCCCTCAGCAGGGGGGCTATGGCAGTGCAATGAGATGCCCCTTGAGCTGTGCACAATATCCGACCACATACCCGTTCTTAGTCCATCAGAGATGTGGTGTACCTGGCTTTCACCTTTTACACTGGGATTTCAGGGCCTGCTTCATGCTTGAAGCAACCCAAGAGTACACTTGTGGCCCATTAACTGCAGCTCAGCTAAGGTGTGGGACCTCATTCGACTGTGGCAAGTCAGGCATGTTTCTGTGTGAGCCCTGGTATAAAAACTCTCCTTTGTGGTACTTCAGGAAGGGTGGCATACCTGGTGGGATGAGATGACCTCCGGTGTGAGAAGGGTTGCCAGGCCCTGCTGTGTAGATGCCAAGTTCTCATTCCCACCAGTAATAGTTTGCAATTCTCTGCATGTAGGGTGTTGGGTTTGGTATCTTCTTACAAGCGTAGTTGGAGGACAATGAAGAAGGGAAAAAAAAAAAATCAACTTTGAAAACATGTGGCAAATCTGAACAGAACAGGCCAAAACCTTAGAGACATGAAAAAGTGTTCACGCAAGGCTCACAAGTCCCTCTTCAGTGACAATGTCTGTGATGGATGGTGTCTGCGCTACGCAGTTGTTCTCGGTTTGTGGTTTGCTCCCACGTGCATGCAGGAGGGGGAGATGGCTCCTTCCCTGGTCACGGCTCCCTTCTGAGCACGGCCGGTGGAAATAGGCTCCCCCAGGCTGCAACGACAAGCAAGCAAGGAACAGCACAGAGACAGCAGGGAGGAAAGGGAACAGACCGGCAGGGTCTGGGCAGGATGGAGGGGACGTCCTGGGGACCAAAGGCAAGCCGCGGTCCTCACTGCTGCACAGAATGTCACGGCGCTGGCTCAGAGCCAGGGCTCGCCAGAAGACTGAGAGGGTGGTGGCTGCCTTGTTTGCAAACCTTTTTACTTTTGCGCTGTCCTCCCTAGCTGTTCAGAACTTGCACTGCTTAAAAAGATGGATTTTACTTTTTTCTCCTCTTTTTACATTCAAATAAACCTTGCCTTTTTGTACTTAAAAGCCTTTTTTTAGGGGACTTAGTACAAGGGAATGCTCTAAGCAGATCCATCTTGAGCCACAGATACAGTCATCATACAACACAATGCAAGGAACGTAGAGTACTACAGCCAATTCAAAGCAGATTCCAATTAGCAAAAGCAATTGTCCCTCTTTTTATTTAACCTGACTAAAACTGCAGCTCAAATAAATAAAAAGCAGAAACCTCTCCATAAAATATTAGAAATAGGATCTGCATGTATCTTTAAACTCACAATATTAGAAATAGGATCTGCATGTATCTTTAAACTCACAATATGAATACATAGCTAGAATGATAACACATATACAGCCGTTTCCTCTCCCAGTCCCTCGCTGATCAATCCTTTCTTGTACCATTTCACTCGTTTGTCACCCTTTTCTGTGTTAGTGGCCATAGCCTTCATCTGTCTCTGGTTTCTGAGAATCACCTTAAACTGAAAACTCTTTAGATCTTTTCCTGTTTGAAGAGTTCAACTCTGCCAGGGAAAGAATTCAAAACATACTGTGTTCTACTGCTTTAAAATTAAAATTGCCTCCTCCTGCACCTCTCACTCCTACTCCTTGTATAAAGCCACGCTCCAATAGTCCTGGGCTGCAATTTTCTGATAGTGATGCTCTTATCACAATCATGAGTCAACAAAACAATTAATTCCACTAGGAGATGAATACTAAAACATTAAATTTGCTAGGACATCTGTAATGATGAGACCACCCTGGCTGTGTGGACCATTTTCTCCATGGACTATAGGGAACACACAGATGGATGTGTCTCAAGATATGAACTGGTCCTTCAGGTGGTCTTTGCACACTTCATCCCCAGACAGTATAATCACATCTCTGAATGATGCCCTTCAGAGGTGCTATGGATTTACATCAAAGTTCTGAAAAAAAAATTTAAAAGAGGGTACTACCTCAGGAATGGAGCAAGGCAGAGATACTGTCAAAAGGAGAGAAAAATCAGTAATAAAGCTCTTCATACATTTCTGAAATGGGCAACTATTTCAGGAGTGTTTTTTCCAGAGAATGCAGTGCCCCCACAGAAGCAGATTAACATTGATCACTGCTACTCTACCTGAGTTTTGGTAAAAGAAAGAACTCCTGAGCTATATTAGTACAGCAATACAAATTCTAGGCTTCTGCCTCCCCTGTGCCACAGGCACCAGTTGTGCTGGCAAGGTACGGACTGGTCTAAGCCTCCTCCACCTGGATTTTCACAAATGTTCCTAGAATTAGCTGGACATCATGCACAAATGGTCAGCAGGGCAATAAATACACAAATTGCTACTCTTTTCATGAGAAGCTGACCCACAGGGAATGTTGCTCTCCATGAAACTGAAAATCTACTTTTTATGTTATAAAATAAAACACATAAACTAAGGGCACCATTTACATTGTTTTTAAAAATAAATGGTGCGAAGTACAACAGGAGGTAGCAAGACTCTGTGAGAAGACACATGGCATGAGGGAGTCCTGGGCTTTGGGTCAATTTGTACATTTTTGCTGGTGAATGTAAAATGAGACAGCGGCTGATCTCTCCCAGGTGAGGTCCCTAATCTCTAGCCTGCGTACCTTCTCTACGTCTTCTTCTTCCAATAAATTTCAACTAGCAAGTTGTACTGTCAACCAGTGTCATCAGACTGCTCCAACCCCACTCTCCATGTTCACATTTCTAAAACATTTACCTTTGTGTTTTCTGGTCGCTGTCCCAAGGTTGCAAAATATAGCAAATTCTGCCAAGGATTCGCCTTCATTATCATTCACAAATGACATGCCAGGAGCCATTGACACAGAGTTAATATCCAGGCATTTATGCTGTTTTACTTTTAAGAGGTAGCTACTGAAAGATATTTCCCCATCCATCCATCCATCCATCCATCCATCCATCCATCCATCCATCCATCCATCCATCCATCCATCCATCATCTTCCATCAACCTCTATTTGGATGAAGAAAAAAAGCCTGAATGTTTCATTCTCTTGGCTCTCTTTGCACAACACATGGTTATTGCACAGCGCATAATGTTGCAAATAAGTTGGCTCATATAAACATGAATTTTCAGAAGCTCAAGTCATTCTACCCCAAGATATGAATTAAGAGAACAATAATAATGAGAGCATAACATAAACCACATAAACCAAATTCTAGTCCCTAGGATGGTAGTTATGAAAAGGGACACGTTCCTGAACTGGGTGCTGATTAGACAGCAAGGGAGACAACAGTTTTGCTAAGAGTTGAATAAGAGTGGGGACAAAATTAAAGATTAGTTATTATGGGTTGTAATAGAGCAAAAGTAGCTCCAAGCTTTATCTAATTTTGTTGACAAAGGACTTAGAAGATGAAAACATACTGTCAGAAACACTCCAAAAGTATTTCTTAGCCCTTTGAACTGCCATATTTAAAAGTTTCTTATCAACAGATCTTGAACCTCAGGAAAGAGGAGATCGGTATATGGATGTTGCAACTGGCTCACAAGATGATCCGCTCTGAAAAGAGCCATTGTACTGGGACTATGCACAGACACAACATTCCTAGCTAAGAAGGTATAAAAAACAAATACCAAGGAAGAGCTATATATGCTGTGGAAAAAATATGATACAAAACTATGTTTAGCATAGGACACACCCCTTAACTTCTGCTAGACTATCTACTACTCTTGTACTTGAAGGTTGTCATCAGTAGCAGAGGCAGCAGCAATTAGTGTTTCCCAACCAGCTGTGCCTTACACAGAAGCTGCACACATGCAATGGCACACAAATCTTACTCCACTAGGTACTTGTTTGCTTGAAAGAAAGCACAATGAGGAGCCATAAAGCAAATGGAAGACAAGACATTACTGTCAAAGTCGCAGAATCCATTAGAATCTGTAACAGCCCTGTAATGATTGATGAATTGTTTAAACTGAATATTTTCATAGACCTATACCCTCTAACTACACCAATAACAGGGCTCACAGTTCCAGTGCCTGCAAATGAGGAAATACTATCTGGCTACGAAAAAACCAAAACATTTTCAATATTGTCCTGCTTTCAGCCAGAGTAGAGTTAATTTTCTTCATAGAAGCTAGTATAAGGCTGTGTTTTGGATTTGGGATGAGAAACTGTTGATAACGTGCTGATGTTTTGAGTTGTTGCTGAGCCATCAAGGACAGTCCAGCTTCTCGTGCTGGGCTGCAGCGAGCAGGCTGGGGGTGCACGGGGAGCAGGGAGGGGACACAGCCGGGACAGCTGACCCAGGCTGGCCACAGGGGTATTCCCTACCATACAACATCATGCTCAGTATATAAAGCTGGGGCAAAGAAGAAGGAAGGGGTGGGGAGACATTTGGAGTGATGGCATCTGTCTTCCCAAGAAACCATTAAGTGTGATGGAGCCCTGCTGTCCTGGACATGGCTGAACCCCTGCCTGCCCATGGGGAGTGGGGAATGGATTCTTTGTTTTGTGCTGCTTGCATGCACAGCTTTTGCTCTACTTATTAAACTGTCTTTTTCTCAAACCATGAGTCTCCTCACTTGTACTCTTCCAGTTCTCTCCCCCGTGCCACCATGGGGAATGAGTGAGTAGCTGTGTGGGTCTTAGTTGCCGGCTGGGGCTAAACCACGACAAATATCTCATGCCAAAGAAAAATACTACATAACAAAGGTAGGTATATCAAGATACTTTATTAAACAACTGGCAGACCGAGTTGAATGAGGATGAATTTTGGAACCAAAACCACAGCAGAATTATACCAGTACCACCAGAGAAGACTTCACAGACTTGTCACAGTTAGCAGTGTCCTGTGGCTGAGATGTGACAATGGTATAACTGAACTTGCACAAACTGAAACCACACTCTAACCTGTCCGCAGGAAGCAGGGGAGCAAGTAAGCAATTCAATAAAAACAAATCAGTGGCACAAAACGTTGACAACATAAGGGCATTCCAATATTGGTTCTCTGAGGTTGCTCAGCTTTAGGCATTGCTTGCAGCTTTAGAAAACCAGGATAATTATGAACACAAGAAAAATTCAACTGAGAAATGTTAACAGCTGCCTGAGAAGTCTGCTCTCCTGACTCTCAGCAAAAAAGAAAGATGCTCTTCTCTAGCTCTGAGGCCTGATTTCCCTAGTTTCTACTTCCTACTTCTGTGAAGGAATTCTCCGCATTCCCTTTCCTTCACCTTATTGTTTCAGGTAGTCTTCAGTGATGCCCTATAGCACACATGGGGAGATGCCTGTCTTCATGTATACAGCAGAGAATGAGCACCTAAAGGAAAAGGAGGTGGTTAATATAAAAACTAGCATGCAGAGCAACTTATTTTTAAGCAAAATTTTCCATTTTTTCCAGAGAGAGTGGCAATTCTTTGAGCCAGTTGGTGGGGATCTCATTCTTGGTAAATGGAGTGGAGAGGTTACTGAGACAAAGTCCAAGACCAATTCAAAAGATTAGTCTTGAATCCTAAAGCAGGACTCTCAAACAAAATGAGACACAAGATAAATATAAATGAATAGGGTTTTATTGGGTTTTTTTTCCACTGGAAAAAAAAAACAATAGCATCTCCTAATGAAATACTGATGTTTTTCCTCCTTTTTTATTTACTGTGGTTTCTTGAGATTTTAGGGTATTTTGACTGCAGACATATCTCTGGTTTAGACGGTGAACTATACATCAAGTCTGTAATCAAAACACACCTACAGTCACTCTATACTCTGGTTTTCCTATGAAGACCAAGTGTATACAAAAGAACAGAAGCACGTTCCCAACGGACCATTCCAAAGAGCCACCAGTTCTGCTGCAAAGAAAATTGGAGACTTTGAGCTCCTTCTTGCAGCGATGTGAACTGCTGAGACACAGCTGATTCCCTCGTTTTGTACAAATACTTCCTCTTGCTATCGTGCCATATGTAGGTTTTCCCAGGCAGTCTTCAGACCAGAGAGGATCCGTTGTGAGGATCAGTGCAATGGCAAGTTATGGTTGCTGCTCTCCCTTCTCTGGCTGATGGTCTTGACCTTGTGCTTGGTGTTGTTGGAGTGCACTGCATGTGGGAGGCAGGCTTGGACCTCTGCCACCCACCCCAGACCATGCGTTACATGCTGAGGAGAATGGCACATGCGGTGCCGCCAGCGTCACACACGAGTGCTCCCGCTTCAGCAACAGCAGTAAATCATTTTGACGAAGCCCCTAGTTCAAAGCGAGTGCCAACCCCTGCCACTCTCGTGATTTCAGTCGCTTCGGTGAAATGAGGGGGTTTTCCCTCTGAGACATGCAATTGAAACCAAGCAACAAAAAGCTGGGAAACGCAGTATTAATTGTGTCACAGCCACAGCAAAAAAAAAGCAGAAAAGCGATGAGAGCAGGGTGGTTTCAGAGCCCTTTGCCTCTGTCACTGGCTTGGACCCCGCTGCCACGTGGCTAGTCCGATATCCTGGACACAGGCTCTGCCCAATCCAGGGAAGATCCCTCACATAACAAGTCACTTAAGGTTGTCTTGCTGAGCACAGGACATCCTGGGACGAGGTACAGTATTGCTCGGACATCACAGGCAAGACAGCACAACAAAGTTAGTGTTCTGTTAACAGCCAGAGCTGGTGACGTAGCAGCTGGTAATGAATCTTCTCCCTCCTACCTGTTACCTGTGTCTCAGGGCACCTGATCTGGCACGAACTGCCCTTGAAACTGAATGCCAAATGGAACTTAACTGCCCTCTCACCCTTGTGTTGGAGGCTGTGATGTATGTCACGACTGGCACGCCAGTCTGGCCACACAGAGAGAAACTGATTGCTCTATGAGTGTGATGCCCATTCTTCAAGCAAGGTGAAAGGATAGATGGCCTACGGGTACCTTTCACCAAAAAAAAATACATCCATAGTGAAAACATAGTGAATATCCCAACCATTAATTCAAGCCTCCAGCCTGCACGAGTTTCCATTATTAATTACGAAGCTGCCTCCCAGTTGAGGTTTTGCAGAGGAGAGAAGGTGCTTGGCAGCTCACAGTTAAGCTGTTGCTCGTGACTTGTCCCAGGGCACAGCTCTGCTGCCTGACACCCGTTCATCAGTTCAGGATAGGTGTAAGACAGAAGGGGAAGGGACCTCCCCACACTGACTCATCACTGGAAGCAGAGGCACAATGAGACAATCCAGTCTTTAGGCACTCCACTGTGACTGCCAATTCTGGCAATGGGTTTTATTATATGGATCACTATTCATTAAAAGCTGGACCAGGACCAAACAGATACAGATGGAAATGCCTTTTTTTCCTCATGGACTTGTTCCAAACCCAAGCTCTAGGTCCCAATATATATCCTCTTACCAGCAGGTTCCCAAAGAAGAAGAATGGCTTACAACAGTTTTATAAAACCCAGCTGTTTAGAAAACGCAAATAATTCACCCTACCCCCAAATCTAGGGATAACAGCCCAAATGACCTTTTTTTTTTCACTAGTGTCAATGCACAATAGACAGAGATACTCAGGAATACACTGTGTAGCTTACAAGTGAACTTCTAAACCCAATTCTCTGCTTTGTTATACAAGCTAAACACAGCTATTACACCACAACATTATCTGATATCAAGTTATCCCAATGAAAATTGGCATAGAACAGCAGATAAACAGATTCTTTTTCATATAAAAGGTCTTACATGGAGCAAGAATAAATGTTAACTCCTTGTTTGACTGTTGAAGCTCTTTTACCAGCTGTAGCAAACAGGGAAAATACCAGCACCAACTGGAATTAATTTTATTTTTCATTTTCATTTTGGAGACCCTACCTACCTCTTTGTCAGTCTCATATGCTAGTTCAGGACTCCTACTCCCTGCAGGTTAATAAATATCAAGGCAATAAATATAAAAAAAGAGGACCAGACACATGTTTTATAAGGAAACTTCATTTTAATTGAGGTTTTTCTGTGTCAGTAGAAATAAGGATTGAGACTTTTACACAGCCCACCAAATAATGATCAGATTGAAGAAAGACGGCAAGAAAATGATGGATTTGCCGATCACTGGAACAGTCAGACATGAAGCTGAAAGGCTCATTAAACACATTTCTCCAGAGAAAGGTGCAAATACTTTACAAGCACCAGGGTTTCAAGACAATTAATGTTTCTTTTTTTGAGGAAAACCTCAGTATAATGTTTAAATGTACAATGAATGTAAGCTACAGCATGCTTCCCTGGCCCCTCATGCAGGAACTGGAGAGCACCAACCATTACCCAGCTGTGTCTGTTCACTTGTGTACTGTGAAAAGGTTTAATGAGCCACAAAGTGTATTTTGCTCTCTTCATGGATCACAGAAGCAAAAGTCCTGGGGTAAAATGGCTTGTGTTGTTTCTGCTGCTGTGAATTGGGCCCTCAGGGGTGCATTTTCAGTGTAATGCATGTGGATTTGGCTGCTTGAGTCCCATTGATGTTGATGGGACTCATGTAGCTAAAACCCCACAACGTGCTTGAAAATGTGTCTCTTGGTGTCTGTAAAGCATCGTTGTCTCTTCAAATAAAATTGACTGAACCAGTCTGATGGTGGTGCTCCTTCTGAGCAAGGTCTGCAGTACCTGTGCAGATTTGCAGGCAAGACTGCACAGGAATGCATGGAAATTCATATTGCAACTGCCTCCCCACACATACTTTTCAAGAACAGAATTGGCCAGGCTTTTGGTTCAATGTGGTAACAAATTGTGTAAGAAATGCTAGGAGATAATTCCCAGTCAAGTTCCTTCATACAGGTCAAATTCCTGTGGATGCTCAGTACAAGTGTCATTCGCACAGGGTACAGCACGGGTATGGCTCTAGAGGACCACAGAAAATATGAGCACAGACATGATAGCATTCCCATCCTCTCCCTCCATGTCATCATGGGGGAGTGGTAAAATCTGTTGTTTTGCAACAGATTCAGCATAACTGAAATGACTGTCAGTAACCTGAATTTGAGTAATCCCATTCATGTATGAAAATTCTTTTTCTTATTATTTACCTTGAAATTTGACCAGAAATTGAATTACCTTGAAATTTAACCAGCCAACTATTTGACTGCTTTCCATTTTTTTATGATACTCTTGTAATATCCAGGATACAAGACAGATCTATAATATTTTCCACTCTGATTGTATGGGGCTGACTATCTAAGAGTAGAGAGACATGTATGAGATACTTAATATGGTCCCAGCTATGTAAGTCCATCCTGTGTCGTAGACCAATTTAAGGCTCTCACACAGTGCTAAGACCTTAACATGGTTGGAAATACAACAGGTTTCAAAATATCACGTTTGAGTGAATAGTGAGGAGGGTAAAGAAAGCAAAAGAGAGCGTCATGCTAGTATTAGGGTTGGGTTTTGTTTAATCGGCCCATTTATCAAAGCAATACGCATAGACATAACCATGTGGGGTACACACAGTATGAAAATGCCTGCTTAAGCCTGTAGTGAAACAACTCATCAGTACACCACTAGTATCTGTTACAGTTATAAGGAGTTGTGTCTGCACTCACTGGAGTAATGTAATTAGATATTAAAGCTAGAAGGGACCACTGTTGGAAAAGCATAGGCAAGATCTTTTTAAAGGGGAAGGAGAACACCTGAAAGGGAAATGTCTTAGGCTGATCACAAGGGAGGGATCAGAGGAGGGGGAACCCAGTTTCCCATGGTGTTGGAGAAGGAGGGGCAGAGGACAACAAGGTGAAGGAGAGAGGCACAGAGACTGGAAAACTCATCAGGGTCTCAGTTCAGCTGCACAAATTACACACGGGATGCCAAGGGGGTTTCTATCACCCCTCTCCTTCCTATTTTGCTGTCTTTCTGTTTCAGCTTAGTTGGACTTGCCACATAACCACAGAAGAACAGTCAGGAGTTGAAGACATAACTTCCCATTGAGCCAGGCTCAGAGCACGTGTGTTAGTCATCCAGGCTGAGCCTAAACATTTGGAGTGAAGGAAATTCTTTCCTAGACAGAAAGGCATGCTTCGGTTTCAGGAGGCATTTATCTTACTTCAGCTCTCAGCAAGTGAATCTTGGTGCACTTGCTCTGCTGTATTAATTAGTCCACCTCCACCAAGATACAACCAATAACAGCATAGTAACACGTTACCTCAGACAGGTTCTCCACAATGCTACACCATTTTGGCAAGACCAAAGGGTCTTTAAAGGGGTGCGTGACTCTGCCAATTTCAACGATCTTTCATAGCGGAAAAGCTAGTGCAATGCAAATAAGAGCTAAACCTGAATGTATGTAGTAATGATGAGAAACCTTTTTATTTAAAAATAATTTATTGCAGACTGTTTTATTTTAATCTGTATATTACCTTTATTTTCAGGTTTCTCAAACAACGAAGCGCTTAATTTTGCAAGTTTATCACTGTGTTAAACATAGTTTCCATCTCAGATTTACAGATCAGCTGGCCGGTTCATATTGTGTCAACGAGCTGCCATTGTAGTCTTTCCCATTTTGTGTCTATACAAACAGTGACTTCTGTGGAGCAGCTATGGTCATTTAATTCAGATGAGGACCTGTCCCATAACATCATTTCAGTAAAAGCAAAGTTTACTTCTACTTAACCCAAATGTGTATTCTACACACGACAGAGCTTGAAATGTGCTAACTTCTTAAAAAAAAAAAAAAAAAAAAAAAGAAAGAAAGAAAGAAAGAAAGAAAAGAAAGAAAGAAAAAAAAGCCCGTTCTCAGTGGTAATTCACAGGATGGTTCCTTAAGTGAAAACATCCTAACCATGGAAATCTGATTCCCACAAACATTTTTACATTTTAAACATGAGATTTTAAACATGAGATTTTAAAGAAATCATTGTTTGTTCTCTTGGACTGGTTAATTGTATTTTAATTTGGTAATTGAAAGCAGATACCCAGTATTTCAACTCCCCTATAGGCATAGCAAATATAGTGGAAGAGGAGATGTACTTCTAAGCTCCAGATGTAGCTCACAGGGAATTTTCCAATTATTTCTCTGATAAATGCTTAATTCATATGATGTAAATTAATATTCCTCTTTCAAAGACAGGATTCTTTTATCTGGCAGTGGCTATAGTAATTCTTTAGGCAGTTACTGAATGAAATCTGTCACTCTTTGACTTTTGTTACAAACCTGAAGCTCAGAGCAGCAGAGCCAAAGGGTGGCTACAGGTCAGAAATATTTGGAACACACTTGAGACAAATGGTTATAGTACCTGGGTTCATCAGCAGAGTTGCAGAAAACTCACACAATTTACATTTTGCTATGATGTCAGCAAAAAAATATATCAAACTGAGGAATTTCAAAAGAGCTTTGCTCTGCATTTGCTTACATCCAAAGTGAAAGCTGTACTTGGGACTAAAGGATGACTTATATGAAGCCTTCATAAGTGAAACTCTCTAGTGTGGCTTTTCTGACAGAAGTTTGGAATATTTCCCTGTGTGCAATTTACCTCCTGGAAAAACATACCAAGGCTATATCTGTGAG
The DNA here is from genome assembly GCF_964289735.1 of Phaethon aethereus. NCBI lineage: Eukaryota > Metazoa > Chordata > Aves > Phaethontiformes > Phaethontidae > Phaethon > Phaethon aethereus. Next base: position 82,853,479 of record NC_138577.1, on the reverse strand, counting down.
GTTTTTGCTTGTTTGTTTAAATCAGTAAGTGAAAAGACAGAATTTTATTAAGGTTTGCATTTGAAAAATACTAAACAAAATCAATTACCTTTCAAAGACCTGGGCGGTGGGGATGCAACTGGGCAGGGAAGGCTGGCTGTGCTGCAAGCAAGCTCATGGCACCTTGTGGATGAAAACCCCTTCTGCACCAGTGAGAAAAGCTGCTCTACCAGCAGCACACTTCCTAAATTCAAGGATATTTCATCTGTGGAGATAACAGCATAAGTTTTCCTCCCCTCTCACAAGAAACCTTGAGAGGGATCATGCTTCAGAGGACCAGGGGGACAACATGTCCTCACGTCCTTCCCAGAACAATATGCCCTGATCTTCTCAAAACCCTCCCTTCACATCCCCAATCTAGCTCCAAATAAAGAGTGCAGCTACAAGTAACGTGGTGTGACGTGCTTTGTAAATAAATCATTTATTTGTGGTTTCACTCACCTACCAGTACGGACAAAACAGAGTTTCAAGTTGGCACTTCCTGGTTTTTCCTCTGTTTCTTCCAAAACTTTACAAGCTCTTACAGAGTGACTAAAGCACTTGGAAACTTTGTGAGACTTTTCTGGAAGAGGTATAAGAACACTATTATTCTTGGGCTGGCACAATAGTTCTGCAGTTTGTTCTTGTCCCTCCAAAGTGAGAGAGTTATTTTTGCATCCCGAAAACTTATCTTATTTCCTGTTCCAGCCAAATCTGAGAACGCTGTAGATGGGACGCCTTCAGTCATTACAGATGCTGCAGAAATTTCCCACTTAGTATTTCTAGCCAAAAAAGACAGAGATTGGTCCTCCCAACTTAGATAATGTATCAGCTATTTTGTCATCTTTACTGAAGCTGGAGAGGCAAAAAAGACAAGTTTTAGAAACTCAGTGCTCGTATTTAGGACAGATATTTTTTGTCTCGTATTTAATGAGTTGTGACATCTGTGTAGTCAGCTGCTGCTCTGTCTCCTGGCTTGGGGTGCACTTATGCTTTCTCACCATTCTTCAGGGTGCTCAGGAATGGTAGATACAATACAGCGTGGATTGCCCTTTACAGATCAAAATGTGGTTGAAACAGCTTACTGAATCAAAAGGCATGAGCCGTTTGAACATATCCTCTTCTCATACATAAAAAGAGATGGCAAACCACACACCTCCAATTAAAATATGGTTGTCTTATGGGAGAGAGGAACCTTGTGTTAGTAGCGTTTTTTCACTATGACTTTCATAAATCTTACCCCTTTGTTTCTTGATTACCATTTTTTAAATACTTATTGCTATTGAATAAATTATTAACTTTTTCATTGTCAATTGTTCACCCAGCTCAGGATGGTCATAAAAGTTCTTTCTGACCTTTAAAATCTATCAGTCTCTGCTCTCTGTTCAGTCCAGATTTGTCAGAAAGACTGTAAATTTCAAAAGCCTGGCTCATGCTCGGTGTCTCTAATGAAATCCATAAAACAGGCATGCCCTATGCTGTGATGGGTTTGACTAAACCTTCCACATCTCCTGTCAAAAATGGATATCCAGGCATGGATGTCCAGGTTCGTCCAAAGCCCTGACATTACTTTATCTCAGTATTTCTGCAAGAAACTGCACTAAGCAGTGACTGGTATCACTGAGCCAGAACAGTCTGTGATTTGAGGATTAATTTCTCAATCTCTTTAAAAAAATATCAAAAAGATGTCTAAAAGAGAAGATATCTAGAAGGCCGCAGTCACCAATTAAGTGAAATATGTGAAGATCCCCTGATCAAATGCTTTAGACAAAGTTTATACTGAAAAACAAAAAGGTAGGAGAGAGGGAGGGAAGGAGGGAAGTTTTGTTGATTTGAAGAGATCTATTCAGATCTTGAGGTGACTTTGCTTCCAGTGTGTGGTTGTCATTAAAGGATCTCTTGGTATTTTTTCATACAACACGGTTGGTACCTCTTCAGCAAAACTAAAGCTCTGGAAATAAATGTGAAGATCTAAGGAGGGATACTCTGAATTTAATACTGGCTTTTGAGAAAAATCTCCCCCTTAGACTGCAAGCAGACACCTTGGATCCTGTCCTGGAAGCAGATATCAACCCCAAGATATTCCACAAACTCAGCACTCCCCTTGCTAAATTTGCTGACATCCAGTCTGACAATATGACTTTTCTTCTGAGCGCTCCTAATTTGTTTTGGGCTATGTCAGCTGACTTTGCCTAAGCATTAGGAACAGCCAGGTTACCAAGATGTACTTACACTACTTAACCCAATCTGATTATTTTTTCTATTGTGATTTCAGGAACAATCATACCATTGGCAGCTCCAGAGGTGATGAGCCATTTCATTGCTAACCTCTGATGAAGAGGTGATGATGGCATATGTAGAAGACCAAGGGTGAGTAACCTCTTCTGCCTGCACAGCTGTTTGACCAGTAACTGCTGGTTTCCACCCATATCTTTTCTTCTTAATATAAACATGAAGGTGAATATGCATTGTCATGTTCCTTTCCTGTGGCACCCCTCCCTAGAGGCGCTTTGGACATTATTTTAGGATTGAGAAAGGAACCGTCTGGTCTTTCTTTCTCTCAGGCTAGACAGCAACGCTTCCCATATGTCATCATGCAACAAACATCTAGGGTGGATGGCCCCTGAAAGATGAGCAATAATGCCAACAAAAATGAATACAATTTGGTTTTGTGTAATTTAGATGGAAGGAGCAGAAGAATTTTGAAAACTTTTTTTTTTTCCAGTTCAGATAGAGACAAAATAGTCAAAACTGGAAATACATATATGCACTGAAAAAAGTCAACAGGTGGAAATAATGTATCACTTTCTAATTAGTGACACTTAAATTTGTGCTGAGCATTCTCTGTAAGAAAATGCTAAAAACTCTCTTAAAACCTGGTAATAGAACACTTTCTACTAGCTTCCTTGAATCTTTTTCAATAAATACTAGTTGATAAGAAGAAACTATGTTTTCTTGTGTAATGTACAGGGAAGGAGAAATAGTGTTAAAGTTACAGTCTCAGAAGACGCCTCCAGCTGTCTCACTGGAAATGTGAGGTTTTGGGTTGGGTTTTTTTGTTATTTTGTAATTAGCAAGAACTCCCATGCTTATCCTCACCTTTTCACTAACTGATGCATAAAGCATCCAACAGAACTGACCTTGACATCTGCATACTGCTCACCCCTTGTATTTCCACACATGGTTTATCCTGAGCCCTGATAATGCTGTGCACAGATTGAGAGAAAAATTGGGCATGGTGCAGCTATAGAAGTCTCCAGTGCTCAGGCTTTAGCTGTGTCTCCACTTCTTTGTTCTAACAAACCCATTGTAATTCAGCTCAAAAGAGTTAGGCATGCAGCTTTCCAACACATTGTGTGTGGTTGTATCTACACAACTCCCATTTGTTTCAAACATGACAGGAAAAAAAATCTTAGCAGGCTTTGTGGGGAAGTGCAACGTGACCCACTAAAAAGCCTAATCAAGGATACTAGAGAGGAGATGAGGAACAAATTTGTTTATGATTGATAGGGGTTTTCTGTTTTGCTTTTGTAAATTGTTTCAAATCCTTGAAGGAAGGAAGCTGCAGCATGGCTGAATCCCATTGGATTCACTGTCTGACATCCACAGGGACTTTTGACCGAGGCAGATCAAATGCCTGCATTGATACAGATGTGTCAGTCAGGAAATACAGATACTTACACATTAATACATATAAGACAGCCGATGCTTCACTCCCCTTCTGGTCTGAGAAAAAAGGTTCAGCAGGCATTACATGGGTCATCGCACACAGTCAATCAAACTCTAAGATAAACGTTATTTGAAAGACAAAACTTTGAGGGTTTTTTTCAGTGTGGACAACTCTGGAGAGCCTATGCACTGAGACAGGTCTTTCTCATTTCCCATGTCCCTTCTGGGGAGAAACGGTAATGCTCCCCAGCACAACTTAACTGGTGGATATCAAACTACCCAGCCAAAAAAAACCCTCTTGCACTTGGCTGTCATTTAACCCTGGCAGCAACTAACTTCACTGTGTGCTTCCAGCCTCAGCCTGAGGCGTTGTCTGCACCGAGAGACCTCTCCCCGTGCAGACACTCAGCTGCCACTTCACGATACCTCCACCAGTCCCCTCTGCAGTCTGGTAAGGCCACAGTCCTAATGGTCTTCTCTGCACGATCTCTTACAAAACCACAAGCATCTAATGCAGCCAGGAACAGGTCTTCTTTATTTCTAATAAACACATATGATGCCTGAGTCACTTTTTGGATGGTACAAGCCTAAATCATAGAGCAGTCATCCATGTGGAGCTGGAGAGACTGGATTCAATGTTCAGGAGGAGACTCCCCTGATGGTCCTGCCAGAAGCCTGCTCTAATAATTAGGCTGTCGAGGATGAGAGCATCCCCCAGCCTCACCTCTGAAACTGGGCCACTGCACTAGCGAGGAGCTCAGCGCTCCTGGGGCACAAAAGGATGCAAAAAGAAGTCTACTGTCAGTCACCGCATTGGTGGAGGAGGTTGATGTTTGAGCCTCCATCCCTAGAGAAAGTCTATCCAGCAGGGTAATGTTAAAATGTGCAGTTCCTGAGGTAGGAGTCAGGACGTGAAGCTCATGATTTCACACCTATGTCGGATGCCAGAGTCCTTAGGCCTGCATGTAACTCCTTTTCTGAAGCTAGATCTTGGCCTCCTTGGGAGCATGCGTACTGGTTTCTGTGTCTTCATTCAAAAATGTTTGCCTCTCATTTCCCTTTTTGCACTCTTCAATGATGTATGTAAGGCGAGAGAAAAGCTCAGTTGGATTTGCTCAGTCATTTCTTGGCTTTTTTGTCCCATTAAGTTAATTTGTCTTGAGCAATGCCTCCTGTGAATGATTATTTTCAGCCTATGCTACCCGTTAGGAAGCTTTTTTCTTGTTACACATCCCAAAACCTCCATTTCTTAATTCCATCCCATTATGTCTATTTACCCCTTACATAAGCAACTTTTTGGTCCCTAACTGTATCTCAAATCCATGTGCCCAGTTGCCAGTTTCATGCAGAATAGTACGTATTCAATTATTTCTTTTTTCTTCTGGATAAACCTTTTTATCCACAGATTGCGTCTGGTAGTTTTACTGGGACAAGAGAACACAAACATGGCCTAAAGCTACTAGACCTCAGTTCTGACAAAGCAAAGGTCCTGCAGCAGTGACTGCAAACAGAATCAAGATGAAAATAAGAATTTCGGGAGTCTGTAATGACATTAAAAAAACCCATTATATTTACTTGGAAATTATTTGCAACCCTGTTTAATTCAGTTACTGATTTATTCAAGTGGGCAGCAATTTCTAAGGGTTGCATCTTTATTATCCTGCCAGATTTCTGGCATAAGTGCAGCTGCATGAGCAGAAAAGTAGGTTTGCTCACCTCTGCTACATTTCTTGCTATAGCTGGTACAAATTCTACTAAAGTAAACATTTTCCCTATGTAAATTGTACCTTAAGTATGAAGTTTGCATCAGCTGATATGTGCACATAGCTTTCAAAAGTGGGCTAAGCTACATCCCTTAAAGACCTTTTGTATCTGTCTCAGCTTCTCACTCACCTGTGACCCGGCTATGGCTGAAGTCATGGATAAAACTTCTCAGAGTGACAACTGTAGTTTGAGAGCCTGGTGCACGTGAATGTAAAATATCAATGGAATAAATTTACAGATCAAATACTAAACCTGAATTATTATGATCTGTACAGGGACTGTCAAATGGGTGATTCCCAGTATTTTACAACCTTAATTGTTAAAGTGGAACCACTTAACCTAGCACTGCCCTTTTAAAATTACTGTTTTAGAGAACACCTGGGAAAAGTATAACAAGAAAGTCCAGAAAAATTGTCATACATATGCTCTAATTTAAATAAATTATAGCAAACAAAATCACTATTCTTCTGTTATCATACAGTACAACAGATAAAGATTCTGCATTTTTAGTGCATTTGCTCATCATAAATGTTTTCATTAACAATTTTAATTTTAAGATTATAATAATAATATTGAAATAATTAAAAAATACTAAGATTTTTCTTCATTCTCTTGAAAAATACTTAACCTGAACGTTAGGAACCAGTGAGCTTCTTTTCAGAGCTGCTTTCAGAAAAAATGAAAGCCCTTCAGATTTTTGGCAGTTTTACCTTGATTCATTTAAAGGTTTAGTACAACACAATTTCACATTGATATTTTTCCCCTCCCTGGTCTTGCTAAATTTACACTGGTGTCACCTGGAGTACATCATCACTGGATTTAAGACATGATGTCCTAAGGCTTGTAAGTATTTTCAACCATGTCAGACAAGCAACTCTTAGAACAACTGGAAAACATTCAGTGCAATACCCCTCAGAAAAGTCCTTTCAGTCTGAAACTTAGAAAATTGAGAACAAAGACCTAATACCATTCCTTATGATTTAGTAGTGTGAGAGAGCTCAATATATTTGATCTCCAAAACATCACTTCTCTTGATCCAGCTTTCTTGCTTTTGAATCATAGAATCATAGAACAGTTTGGGTTGGAAGGCACCTTTAAAGGCCATCCAGTCCAACCCCCCTGCCATGAGCAGGGACATCTCCAACCAGAGCAGGTTGCTCAGAGCCCCGTCCAGCCTGATCTGGGGGGTTCCCAGGGTCGGGGCATCCACCACCTCTCTGGGCAACCTGGGACAGGGTTTCATCACCCTCACTATGAAAAATTTCTTCCTTAGATCTAGTCTGAATCTGCCTCCTTTTAGTTTAAAACTGTTACCCATTGTCCTATCGCTCCCGGCCCCGGGAGCTAACGGCTAACAAGCCCATCCCCACCTTTCCTACAGGCCCCTCTCAGCCCTGGCAGCTGCAGGAAGGTCTCCCCGGAGCCTTCTCTGCTCCAGGCTGAGCCCCCCCAGCTCTCCCGGCCTGTCCTCCCAGCAGAGCTGTTCCAGCCCTCGGAGCGTTGCTGGGGCCTCCTCTGGCCCCGCTCCAGCAGCTCCGTGTCTCTCCTGTGCCGAGGGCTCCGGAGCTGGACGCAGCCCTGCAGGGGGGTCTCCCCGGAGCGGGGCAGAGGGGCAGAACCCCCTCCCTCGCTCCGCTGGCCATGCTGCTTTGTGGGCAGCCCAGGACACGGGTGGCTTCTGGGCTGCGAGCGCATATTGCCGGCTCATGTCCAGCTTTTCACCCATCAGGACCCCCAAGTCCTTCTCCATTGGGCTGCTCTCCATCCCTTCATCCCCAGCCTGTGCTGATACCGGGGGTTGCCCTGATGCAGATGCAGGACCCTGCACTTGGCCTTGGTGAACCTCATGAGGTTCACATGGGCCCATGCCTCGAGCTTGTCCAGGTCCCTCTGGGTGGCATCCCGTCCATCAGGTGTGTCACCCGCACCACTCAGCTTGGTGTCATCTGCAAACTTGCTGAGGGTGCACGCGATCCCACTGTCTGTGTCACTGATGAAGGTATTAAAGAGTACTGGTCCCAGTATGGATTCCTGAGGGACACCACTCATCACCCATCTCCATCTGAACATGGAGCTGTTGACCACTACCCTCTGCATGTGACCATCCAACCAATTCCTCATCCACCAAACAGTCCATCTATCAAATCCACATCTCTCCAATGTAGATAGAAGGATGTTGTGGGAGACCATGTCAAAGGCCTTGTGGAAATCCAGGTAGGTGATGGGTCGGTAGTTTCCAGGGTCATCTTTGCTACTTAGCTTTTAAAAATGGGTGCAATGTTTCCATTTTTCCAGTCTCTGGAGACTTCACCTGACTGCCAGGACTTTTCAAATATCATGGAGAGTATCTTGGCAACTACCTCAGCCAATTTCCTCAGGACTCTGGGATGTGTCTCGTCAGGCCCCACAGACATGTGTGTGTTCAGGTTCCTCAGGTGGTCTTGAACGTGATCTTCTCTTACAGTGGGAGGGACTTTGCTCTCCCAGTTCCCATCTTGCAGTCCATCCCTTTGAGAGGTGTGGGAGGAGACACTGCCAATGAAGACTGAGGCAAAGAAGTCCTTGAGTACCTCAGCCTTCTCCTCACCTGTTGTTACCAGTCTGTCAGTCTTGTTCATCAAGGGGGACACGCTTTCTTTGACCGCCCTTTTCTGGCTGACATGTCTGTACAAGCCCTTCTTAGTATTCTTTGCATCCCTTGCCAAGTTCAGCTCCAGCCATGCCTCGGTCTTCCTGACGCCATCCCTACTCAATCAGGCAGTGTCCCTGTACTTATCCCAGGATCCCCATCCCTGCTTCCACTGCCTGTGCATTTCCTTCTTGCTCTTCAGTTTGCACAGCAGGTCTCGACTCAGCTATGCTGGTCTCTTGCCTTCCCTTCCTGATTTCTTACACTTGGGGATCAAGAGCTCTTGCGCTCTATGGAAAATATCCTTAAAGACCTGCCAGCTCTGTTCTGCTCCCCTGTCCCTGAGGGCAGTTTCCCATGGGGTCCTATGCACTAACTCCCTCAAGATCTGGAAGTTTGTTTTTGTTATTTTAATTCTTATAAATTTATTTATTTGAAAGCCCTCTAAAATCCATCAGCTCCCTGTTCAGCCAAGTTAACAGGACACTTAAGGAATTTAAGTAAAACTGATGTCATCTTTTTTGCAGTGGCCCTTTCTTCTGTGGTTGCATGTGCCTTAAGTAAGGATAACCTTGGATGCTGGATACACCCTGCTTGCACGTAATCAGAGAAAGAGCAGTTGTACTTGAGGCTGAACACTCCCGCAGAAAGGCATTCGTGTACTCCTCCCTTCCTCCTAGATTTACTTTTGTCTGTAAATCAAGCAAGAAATAAACCAGATCCCCTCTGGCTTTTGCTATCAGTACTGTAAATAATCCTGCTTTTGTAACAATCCATATGGGTAATAATCAATCAAAGGGAGCGAATTAACATCAGTAAGAAAATGCACCGCAACAAAAGACCTTCCCTTGCACCTTGGCTCCTGATCAGAAAATTGTCAGGACAAGCACCTTCTCAGGCTAATTGCTGACAAATGTAAGATAAACAGGCTGTTATCACAACCACTTCCCCTCACTTTTAAGAGAGGGGATGCAATTAAAGCATTAAGTATTACACAGAATGTGACATCCGTTTGTTGTTCTTGTTTCACACAAATGGGGATTTATCCCATTTCATACAAGCAGATGCTGTTATGAAAGACTCACATTTGGGGAAGACACAGGCCTGGGAAATTTCTAAGTGAAGAAGTTATAGGAAGGCTACAGAAAAAGAAATATCTCATTCTGTTTTCAAACTGGAAGGTGCTGTGGCAGACGCTGGCTGTGAAAAGAGGGATGGGATGGGGCAAAGCTGCTGTGGCAGGGACGGGAGCCAGGGCTCAGAGATACCAACCAGTGCTTACCCACAGCCAGGAGTATTTCCCCCATACACCGCTGGAAAAGATGTACTCAGCTGGCAAGAAGCAAGCAAGGAGAGAGGAAACGCTATATTGAGTGCAAACAAATGTTCAGGCCCTTGCCCTCGCTTCACCGCTGCTTACAGAAAATACTGGTGGCAAAATCATGAGGTGCAGCACAGCAGAAGGGCACTTCTCCGTATCATTTATGGCTTTATAAACCTCTGTTATACCTCCACGCTTTTTTCCAAGCTGAAGAGGACAGTCTTTTCAGTTTTGCAGCAAGTAGAAGACATCTTGCACCTCTGACCAAGCTTGCCACCTTTGTCTGTACACCTTCTCCTAAACCTCATTCTCTTCCTCATTCTCTTCGAGATGAAATAACCACAGAATTCAAACCACAGAGTGCACATAGACCATACCTGCTGGTGCTCTGCCTTGCCTGACTGTTCCATGATAATCCTTGACAACCTGAATGCTGTTTTCACTAACCTCATAGGGTTGAGGTCATATTTTTAATAAACTCTCCACTATCACCCCAAATTCCCTTTCCTGAGTCATAGCAGTCAATAAAAGCCCATATCGTTGTATGTGTACAAAAGGGTATACATCAGAGGTCATTTTCTTCCATGGGCCTTACTCTCTAACAAAAAGGAATTCTGCTAACTAGAAGGACTCAAAAGGCTAAATCCTGATGTTAATTATTTGAGTAAAGGTCTGGAATATCTTCCTTGCAATCCAACAGACATACAATCAGCTACTCATACCTGGCCAACCTACGTTGCCTGGCCCTGTATGTTTACATTCAAGAACACAGATTCTGAGAGATCATCAGATGAAAACAGCTTGATGAAATCCTCTAACGAATTGCGGGTGGCAGCCCCCTGAGTTGCCAGTGCTGTTGTAACATTGCACATTGTGGACAGATGCATTAGCAGCCAGGCTGCACTAACGAGGTCTCAGCACTTGCTAACTGCCCCAAACAGCTCTTGGGTTGTGTAGTAACTCCTCCAATGCCAGGACATCAGACAAATGAGTAAGAATTCATACATGTGTATATATGTCTCCTGTGAAGAGACCATCAGTCTAATATGAATAGTAGTGAAAAGTGGAATTTATCACTTCCTAACTCTAAAGCAAGAAGTCTGTTCCCATATCCCTGAACAAACTCATCAGAAATGTACCTTTAACTTCCCACAACAGGACTTATTATTGCCTTTAATTTCATTTTTTACTAAATAGGACATTCGGAAACATATGAACATTCAGAAATGTTATTTCCAATTTTCCTCTACTTTCACAATGTCTTTTTTCATGACAAATTTAGTAAGGAGAAAAATGATTAAATATTATTGAACAGACCTGTGAGAAAGGAAATAACATGATAATTTTACCATCATCTGCAAATTTCACATTCTTCCTACTGTCTTTCTTCATCCACTCCAATTCCCTATATGGCAGAGTCCTGGGCAAAGCAGAGGGGATAGGGCTCATACATTCTAAGACTGGCAACCTGTTCCCATCACGTTATACAGCAATTTCTTAAAATACTGCATATTTAATATATGACAGAATGTACTTCATAAATATGTAGTTGGTCTGCTCATACTGTACCAGAAAATACTACCTTATACCTGTACCTGACAACTACCTAGGCCATCATTGATAGCAAACTTAATTTTACAAAGAGAAGAGCGTACTTGTATATAATTTAACCCTCATATAATTTAATACTGTGGGAAAATCGCTATTTTATAGCAGATTGTGGAAGATTTTTAAAGTGAAATGTTAGGGTTAAAACCCTTGTAAGTAATGGTGTGATTTTTGTGCCACAAAAGGTTAGTTGTTTTCAGTTAATTTTATCGAGGAATAGCTAAGGAATTAAGTCTGCAAGTGTTAGACTTTTGCAAGAATGCATTTAAATCTAGATACATGGAATAGATACATTTGTTAAATAAGAAAACAAGATGAGGCAAGTCCATCACTTGAAATTATACCCATATACAGAAATCTGTAACACCAAAGTAGGTGTGAATTATACTGTACAGTACCTTTACCATGGGATAACGAGTAGGCTCAGTAAATGCAAAATCATGGCTGCTGCATAACTGTGTAAGACAGTGGGAACTGGATGGTGTTAACAAAACTCAGTAAAAACAAAACTGATGGACCTCAGAGCACAGACTCCGCAAATCAACTACAAGCATCCTCTAAGATGATCGTGAGCAAATAGATGTTCCAAAGAGATGTTGTTAAGTACTGAAACTGTCGCGTGCACTGTGAATGCAACCATGGTATGGAGCTAAGATCTCATGTGTGGATAGCTGTCTCATGCAGCTCTTGGGAAAAGGTCAGCTCATGCATTTTCATTGAGCAACCTCAAAAATACAGTCGGAAATCAAAGGGGCCCACTGTAGTCAGAAGGCTCACAATTAATGGTTTAGTCCTAGTTAACTCCTTTTCCCAGAGTGACTCTTGCAGGTGGGAGCACACACCTGCTGGGAAAAAAAAATTGTAAGAGGGATTACTAGGTAAATCTTCACTAAGACAGAATAGACCATTATAACAACTCTGCTTCTTGTATCTATCTGTAATTCCTGCACCAACCCCAGTAAGTGATGACTGGACAAAAGCATCCCTGGTAAGGGACAGTCGAGTTTGCATTAAACACTCAAAGTGGAGGCAAATCTGCAATCACTTGGGAAGTTATTTCAGTGGTCACTGATGGATTCAGTGTTTTTCTTTCTTTTGACACCCAAGTAAATTCTCAGGCTCTGTTTTAGGAGGACTCTAATTATGCTTTAGAAGTTTACACAGCAAAATATCTATAGTTGCATAGAGAATTTACTTTTTGAGAAACTACATAAAACTTGACATCTTAAAGCACCAGTCAGTCACTAGAGTTGACAAGGAATTACCTACAGATGCACGATCAGACTTGCAATGATTTTTTCTTTCTTTCACAACCGATGTGAACAGCCATGGAGCCATCAAGGGAACTGATGTCTCTCTATGTCCTGGGCTCCTTTGCAGATACATATTTCCTACAAAACAGCAGATTTCCTTCCTGTTGTAGAGTAGAGCAGATTCAGGGACTTAAATGATATGAGGTCCAGTAGCTGTGGTGTCCAATGCATGAAAGCAACACACATCTTGAGTAAAACACCTCTCAATCATCATGGTTGCACAGGCAGATCAAAATTAAACCTGCAGCAAAATGCCTTGACATTTCTCAAAATAAGTGTTTTTAAAGCATTTATTTCTTGAGAACCTTTCCCTTTTAATGACCCATTTGGGGCTGAGGAACCTATTCACTTCAGCAGGTTTTGTGCTGCCACAAGATAATATCCACCTTGTAAAAAATCAGAATCTCTCAAATCAGTGATTTTTCATTATTGTTTGCAACAGGGATTTTTGCACCTACCCATGAATTTTGTGGTCCTGCCGATACCAGAAAGGAGTTACTACACTGAAAGAGCAATGGCCTTATCTCATACAGAAATATCTACCTTCCTATAAACACAGCCAGCAGCAACGGCTCATCCTGTTGCTTGCAGATGACTGCACACTCGGCAGGTAGGCTTCCTCTTCCACAGGCTGAGCCCACGGCAAAGCAGTGGTCCGCAGTGATAAGTATTTTCTCTTTCACCAACAAAGAAAGGTCCCTCCCCCTCGCCCTCGTTCAAGGCTTTCATAAACGGTAATCCTTTGTTCAAACACATCCTCGCCTCCTTGTGCTCGGGGCAAGAATCAGACATTTGTGGCTATCTCTAGCCTGGGTCCCAAAATGAAATGCTATCATGGCAAAAATTATATTTTAGAGCTACGTGATTTAATTGATCCTGCAAACTCCTTGGATAATGCTGTTTCCAATTTAATGAGAATTTCTTCCAGCTTTCATTTATTTATTTTTTAAATAGACAATAGACCTCTTTGCATCTCCTGCTGTCAGTCTGTAGTTCCAGTCTGTCCCAAACTAACCTGCTTTCTCCTGTACCATGCTCTTTAAAAATTATGCACAGATGTCCCTGTGTACATATTTTTGTTTAAAAAAAAAAAAAAGGTTATTTGCCTCTTTAGGAGCAAAGGCTTTGGAAACAAAATAATCTGAACCAAGTTTTAGAACGTTATAAAAAAATAAAACAAACAAACAAGCAAGCAATGCTGCAAGGCTTGCTGCAGATGTTTGGGAGCTGCACCTCATTTTTCATTATGGGGGGTGGCTGGTGACTTTATTTTTCTTGGCCCTGGGAAAGACCAAGTATTCCTTAAGCCATGTAAATATCCAGCTACGTCTCACTTAGTGCAAGATGAGCATATACATTAGTGGCTTTTCATCAGACACGCGCTAGCTGTTTTAAGAGTAAGATTTCGGGGCGGGGGGGGAAGAAGGGGTAACAAAGTTCATGGGAATGTCTCCAATCCATTCTCTTCCCAAAGCGGTTCCGTTAACAAGGTATTTGTGATGCCTTTGGACCAAAACGTTAGGGATGGTTTATGAACACCGAAACTGCTGTCTCATCTAATACCTTGTCACCAACTGTGGCCAGTATGGTGCACTTCAAAGACAGATGTGGCTGACCCAGGCCACCCACGGAGAAAGTTTATCCCCGACTCTTACTGGTTAAGAATGGGTCCAAGGTCTGAAGCACTGGGAATTTTCCCTGGGAATTTTCCCTTGGAGGCCACAAGCCTATTCTCCTTACTCATGGCAGTTGTCTTGTCACAGACACAGAAACTACAAGCAGATCGAGCAAGCAGGATGTGACCCTAAATCTTTATTTCAGAAAGCAGTTGCAAATAAGGCATTGAAAACACATGCTGCACTTACAAACCAGAGAGCTGTCGTTGTTAAATGATATCACAGCTGGTGAAGAGGAATTCTCCTCTGGTGGGCAGAAATGCCCCTCCTGATTAATTTCGTGGCTGCATTCCTCCTCCCTGTTGTTCATTGTCTGAACTGACTTGAGCTGTCTTTCCAGTTCGTGGTGCAAGCTTCAGATTTCTGTTCCTTGTGTAAAACATATAAAACAAATGAAGAAAAAAAATATTATCAACACCAGACTCTTGCCTAATACTTGGTATATGTAAAAAGTTCTTTTTTAAATGGATTGAAAAAATTTTGTCTGGCAATTTCAAGTTAATGTTAGTTTTTCTGGAAAAGAAGTATCTGGAACTCCTAGGCATCTGTGCAACCAGAATCTATATTTAAATGTAATGGTAAAAATAAAATCTCAGTGTTTGGCAATTCATACTTCTTGGGATCCCAAGAAAAATCTTACCTGAATATGAGGACAGGAGTCAGAAGTCACTGACAGAGCATTTGGCTGAACATTTACAGCTAAGTTTTGCAAAGTAGGGAAACTTCAATGTTCTCCTTGATGACTTTCAGGATACAGTATAAAGTATCATTTTTCTTACATTTTTTCTAAGCATTAGATAGTCCAGTCCAATAAAGCAGCGATTTGTTTTGGATTTCTTAATCTTTTGCTTTTGTGTTCAGGAAGTCATAGGAAAGAAACAGCTTTTAGTGTGAATGACAGCATAAGAGATACTTATTAGGGCTGGGGGAAAAAACAGTTCTTGTCTTTCAATGAACAAATTTTTTAAATGAGAAAGAAAATATGTTCAGATGGAAGAGACAGATCTTTAAATTACGTTGGTTTTTTAAAGAAGACACTAAAAACCTTACATTTTGAGACAAGCCGTCTGTTTCATTTAGCTCACAAGTTCTTTTCATTTTCTGAGCTTACTCAATTTAAAAAAAAAAAAAAGCAAAACTCAAAGTATTTTTCAAAATGGACAAACTGTTTTGGCAGTTGAAAAAAAATCTTTTAACGCATTTCAAAACTTAAAAATTCATCCCCTCTGTCAGCTAAAACTATTCACTGGATTTGCCTACACATTTATCCCCTAAAAAACAATTTTTGGCACATGTGTGATTACACAATTCTTTTCCCATGAGTAGGAGGAGTATAGATTCCCTGAGACACACCTAAACCGACACTAAATCTGGTGATTAATTAACGCCATTCACATTATTAGATCTAGAGCCGGGTAGGAGGCGTCCAAAGAGGCGAAACACAGCAAACCTTTCCCCTTTTTAGTTTTGCTGCATCTACCTACCAGCGACTGAGGGCTTCCTCTTCACGCTGGGTGGTACGTGGCTTCGGCACCCTTTTTCCTGCGGGCGCACTGCCACTGAAGACGGGGGGAGGTCCACCCAAAACAACGCTTTGTACGCAAAACCAGCACCCGTCGCGCGCGGTAACAGCAGGCAGGGCACAGCTCTGAGCGTGGACCTGCAAGGTCCAGCTCTCATCTCAGGCCGCAGCGCAGCTCTTCGTCGTGCCCACCAGCGCTCCCGCGGCTCTCGCCGGTGCGTGGCTGGCTGGTGACACGGGCTGGGGACAGTTCCCAAGCTTGCCATCTGGGCTGGGGGACAGGCAACGGGCTCTGGCCCACTCCAGTTATTACCGTGGGCGTAGCCACTCTGTCTGATCCTTGACGAGAGAAAGCCATGGTTCTCTCTTCAGAAATAACTTATAGTCTTGGTCTCTGTAAGTACTGTATAATCCTGTGAGTAACTTTTTTCCCACCAGTAGCTGCAGTGAGTTCCCAGCACCACGACCTGGCTTTCACCATCAGAGCTTTCTTCCTTAAGGACCTATGTTTAGGCTAAGAAGTTCCAACTCTCAGGTAGTGCAAACTGGAGTTTTCTTTTAAGTGAGCAGAAATGTAAAAAACTCCCCAGCACAACAGAGAGCAAAGGAAAATAATATATAATATTCTGTTCTAGGATCTTAAGGATCACAGTTATATTGGACCTGTCACTGAGGGTTTTGCAACCTTGTTCCTTTACTAAGCATTACATTTCAGAATATCTTGCTCTGGATGCAGTGTCCCAGTGCCTACTGGTTGCAAGAAAAAATATCATGTTTAAGACAAGTCACAGTCCAAGACGTTTTGTTATTAACGTCTTCTTTGTCCTTTCCCTAGGGGAACTCCACTCATCTGTGCAAGGAGCCATACCGATTGATTTATAAAGAAGATGAGTGGGAAGATGACAGGAGGATAATCTCACATAAGGGACATAGAAAAGGACACAGATCATAATCATGAACAGGAAGCAAAGGGGGAGGATCCATGACTGAAATGGCAATACCAACAGCAGGAGCCATTTAACAGCACTGACAACGTAACATCAATAGTAATAAAATAAATATTAGTGCTGCATCCTCGTTTCCCTTTCCCCACCATATAACTCTTCTTCTTGTTTGGTATTTGGAAGCTGAACTGTTTTGTTAGTAACCAGTAGAATGGTGAGAACTTAAACAAACCTGTTTGGCGAGAAAGCTCACTTGAAAAAAAATTAAAAACAAAGCAACTTCCCAAGCCGAGAGAGAAAGAGAGAGAGAGAGAATAATTAAAGTCAACTGAGAAGTCTCCAAGGGGGGAAAAAAAAAAAAAGGGAAGACTTAATTATGCACTAGTTTCTTTTCCTAGCATGTTTCTTGACTTGGCACAGCTGGAAAATTGAAAGCTTACTGCCAAAATATCAAATGTGCCTCATGTGGGCTCAGTGCTCATAAAGTTGTGTGTGTTTTTCTCTCACTTTGTCTGATTGCACACTACGATAAAATAATGGACTCAGCAAGATAAATACTGGCAGCTGTCTGGATTTGCAGTCCAGTGGGCAGGGTCTCTGCAAGGAACCACGAGGGGCTTTTTGAACATAAACTGGAGCTCCTAGCCAGCAGTAAGCAGCAACTTTTGAAACTAGCTCTTTCTAGCGGACACTACTGCCAGTCCCAAGGTCCACTTACCATTTTGCAGTGATAAATTGTTGTTCTGAGAACATGCTTCTGCTGAAGGATGTGCAACAGAATTAAAAATGATTTTGTTTCATGAACTAGTAGGCTTCTCTTTGTAACTTGCAAACAATGAGCTTTCTGTATAGTCAGTCCTATGATGCGACTGTAAAAGGATATGTAGTTTAACACAGAAATAGGCCCCAGGCTATATGGGACAATTCACCCGTGAAAATACTGACATTCATTCAAATATTAAATAGAATTTATATATTTAAATCAGGAATGGACACCAGTTTTGGAAGAAGCTAGAGAACTACACATGATAAAGCTGCCAGGTTTCTAGTGATTGGCACTAGGGACAATATTTTGCTGCCCAATTAGTATATATTTCTTCAATGAGATCTTTCTCAGATTCAATTTCATGTGGCTTATAACTTTCTTGTGACTTCATTTCCTTTTTTGCTAATTTCTGTCTCATTATGACAGGGAATATTTTAGACTGTTACAGATAAAAATAAAAAGTTGTCATATATATATATATATATTTAGACTTGCAAACATCATATATCATTGTGACACTATGACATAAATAAAAATACAGTTTCCAGCTAGTAAAAACTAACATAGACCTTATCATACCAAGACAGGCCTTAGCATGATGCAATGCTTCAGGGATCTGCAAATCTGCCCTTGGCCCCACATAAATAGTCCTGTGACTGTCAGGAATATTTCCTATTGAAGAGCTGTGGCACTGTCCTTGTAGATGGCTGGAGGTTTTGTAGTCTGAGGAGAGTTACCCTTCTGCATCGTTAAGACTTCCTCAACAGTAACAGATAGATAGTTTTCATACATAATAGTCATGACAGTTTAGTATTCAGCCAATAGAAAATTCCTCTGTCCCTTTCCTTTCTCCATAGATTTTGGTGGCATGACGAAATAATCACCATGCAAGTCTGTGTTGCTTAACTTGGCTGCTTAGTCTGCCATTTTTCAAGCTGGTTCTGCCTGCGGGGCAAGAGCTTCAACCTTGCTGTGCTTTCTTATGCCAAGTAGAAGAGTTACGGAAAGCTTAGCTCCAGAATCCACAAAGAGATTTGGTGCAGAAATTATGAAAGCAAGCACTGAACTTTATTTTGTAAGCACCTGAATGGATTATGATGCTGGGAACAAGGAGAACACATATGTTGGGACCATGGCACTGTAGACAGGTAGCTTTAAGACACAGAAAATTATGTTACGGTGCTTGCAGGCAGTGCAGGCTGGCAAAATTGCGTAGAATCGTAGAATCATAGAATCACAGAAGACTGTGGGTTGGAAGGGACTTCTTAAGATCATCCAGTCCAACCCCCGGCCGTGAGCAGGGACATCTTCAACCAGAGCAGGTTTCTCAGAGCCCCGTCCAGCCTGACCTGGAATGTTCCCAGGGTCGGGGCATCCACCACCTCTCTGGGCAACCTGGGCCAGGGTTTCACCACCCTCACTATGAAAAATTTCTTCCTTAGATCTAGTCTAAATCTGCCCTTTTTTGGTTTAAAACCATTTCCCCTTGTCCTATCGCTACAGGCCCTGCGAAAAACTCTGTCCCCATCTTTCTTAAAGGCCCCCTCTCAGCCCTGGCAGCTGCAGGAAGGTCTCCCTGGAGCCTTCTCTGCTCCAGGCTGAGCCCCCCCAGCTCTCCCAGCCTGTCCTCCCAGCAGAGGAGCATTGCTGGGGCCTCCTCTGGCCCCGCTCCAACAGGTTCATGTCTCTCCTGTGCCGAGGGCTCCAGAGCTGGACACAGCCCTGCAGGGGGGTCACCCCAGAAAGGGGCAGAGGGGCAGAACCCCCTCCCTCGCCCCGCTGGCCACGCAGCTTTGGGGGCAGCCCAGGACACGAGTGGCTTCTGGGCTGCGAGCGCACATGGCTGGCTCCTGTCCAGCTTTTCACCCACCAAAACCCCCAAGTCCTTCTCCATGGGGCTGCTCTCCATCCCTTCATCCCCCAGCCTGTGCTGATACCAGGGGTTGCCCTGATGCAGATGCAGGACCCTGCACTTGGCCTTGGTGAACCTCATGAGGTTCACATGGGCCCATGCCTCGAGCTTGTCCAGGTCCCTCTGGGTGGCATCCCGTCCATCAGGTGTGTCACCCGCACCACTCAGCTTGGTGTCATCTGCAAACTTGCTGAGGGTGCACACGATCCCACTGTCTGTGTCACTGATGAAGGTATTAAAGAGTACTGGTCCCAGTATGGACCCCTAAGGGACACCACTTGTCACCCATCTCCATCTGGACATGGAGCTGTTGACCACTACCCTCTGCATGTGACCATCCAACCAGTTCCTCATCCGCCAAACAGTCCATCTATCAAATCCACATCTCTCCAATGTAGATAGAAGGATGTTGTGGGAGACCGTGTCAAAGGCCTTACAGAAGTCCAGATAGGTGACATGCAAAGCTCTTCCCTTATCCACTGATGTGGTCACTCCATCATAGAAGGCCACTAGGTTGGTCAGGCAGGACTTGTCCTTGGTGAAGCCAAGCTGGCTGTCTCAAATCACGTCCCTGTCCTCCATGTGTCTTAGCATAGCTTCCAGGAGGATCTGTTCCATGATCTTCCCAGGCACAGAGGTGAAGCTGACGGGTCGGTAGTTTCCAGGGTCATCTTTGCTACTTAGCTTTTAAAAATGGGTGCAATGTTT
This sequence comes from Phaethon aethereus, assembly GCF_964289735.1. NCBI lineage: Eukaryota > Metazoa > Chordata > Aves > Phaethontiformes > Phaethontidae > Phaethon > Phaethon aethereus. The sequence goes on along the minus strand of NC_138577.1, from coordinate 82,833,629 downwards.
CCATTTTTCCAGTCTCCAGAGACTTCACCTGACTGCCAGGACTTTTCAAATATCATGGAGAGTATCTTGGCAACTACCTCAGCCAAGTCCCTCAGGACTCTGGGATTCATCTTGTCAGGTCCTATAGACTTGTACATGTTCAGGCTCCTCTGGTGGCCTCAAACCTGATCCTCTTGTACAGTGGGACGGACTTTGCTCCCCCAGTTCCAGCCTTGCAGTCCATCCCTTTGAGAGGTCTGGGAAGGGACACTGCCAGTGAAGACTGAGGAAATCAAACATTGCTCTGGGCACAAATATGAATCACACTTGGGTGAATTAAGAAGATTGTTCAGCACTACCGAAATGCTCTTTGAGGCACAACACACAGACTCCTCCCTCCCTCTGCTAATATTTTTATAGCCTTTGCTTTTCATTGGCTTGGTGAATTGTGTGCGCACCATTGGCAAACATTCTAAATCATAGGAAAGTCTGGTCAAAGTGCTTTTCCCCACAATTAATAAAGCCTTTGGTAATCATATTTGTTCTTGAAGTTCTTTATAGAAGACTTTCCCACCATTATTTGTGACTCTTCTTTATCCTCTATCATGTGATTTTTTTATTACAGGAACATGGGATTACCCTATTATGCGTAGCACCTCCCACCAACACTTGGCTTAAGATGATTATTTTGTTCCTATTTTCCTTTTATGTTTTTCAGTCTTCTCTGGCTTTTTTCCCTTGAACTCTGGGAACAATGATGGAACTGAAATGTGGAGAAGCCTAATGAAACACAAAATCTGGTGACAGAGTAAGATGTGATAAAAAACAGTTTTAGGACTTTCAATAATCCATTCTTCTAAAACTTCACAATCCCACAAACGGAATACAATTTAGAGCCAAAATATATCAGTCAGAAGAGCAACTGGATTGCTTTTGGTACCCTGTAAATGGAAGCAGATTAGAGCCTTACCTGTTTACATTCTGCAGTGGAACATGGATCAAACACCATGAAATGTTGAGTTTAACAGTTCTTTGCTGCCTTTCCAAGATATTCATCAGAAAGACTATATGCATGTACAGATAGAAAACAGTAATGATGTTTTAACTGGTAGGTGTGATGTTCTTAGGTTACAAATGAGACAACCTTTGTAGGGCAGACGAGTGTCACTTCTTAAAATAGCTAAGAGAGCCAGTTAACTTATATACCCTAAAGCTTGGCCCTTCTTTTCAGACTGGAATTGTTCATATTACCTCTTCACACAAAACTACTGCAGATTTAAATTCACCTCGGTCAGCAAAAGGGCTTACCAGAAGAACAAAGGGGTAGGCTAGATTAGTAACATGATTTACTTGTTTCACACATCTAGATGACTTCATTCAGATGAAAACTGACATCCCATACCCATAACTGCAGTGGAGTCAGTCCACTTACCCTGAAATGTATCTGTTCAGGAGAAGCAAGAGGCACTTTGAAGGGCAAATAGACAAATATTCTGTTTCTTTGACCAAGCCTTGGACTCTTTTTTCCTCCTCTTTTAGAAGCCCTGTATCCCCAACATAATAAAAGAGATGAAGGTGATGCCAGACATGCCCACTTGTGATTTTTCTCACTCAATGGAATTATCCAGGCTTAAAATATAACATGTTGAAAACCTTACAGTCTGAGAACACTGTAGAAACTATGAACTTTGGAGTCTTCTACCTTGAAGGTATTTCCAAAATAGGAGCTAAAAGATGCAGGGACTTCTAGTCTGAGACTATTTAAAAAAAAAAAAACAAAAAAACCCAAACCCCAAACCAAACAAAACAAAACAAAAAAACCCACAACCAAACAAACAATAAACTCCAGGAAGAATAGCTCTCCAACACTAAATGAAATCTGCGTCTATCTGTCTAACTGTGCGCTGCTGATACCAAGCAATGACATATAACAGTCCTTGCCTTTGCCTTGAAGCACAATGGAGAGACAATAATGAATTTGGCATTGTACAGATTTCAATTAGAAGTCAAGGGGCCTGTGAAGAGTTCCAGAAAAGAGACAAAGGGACTTGGGCTGTTTCATGGGCCACATCCTTGGGTTTTGTTTGTTTGTGTTTGAGTCCTATTGATAGGAACCTCTTGGAGCATTTACCCTGTGTACGGGTGGCTGGAGAGGTTTCCTGAATCACTTGCCAAAGCACAAAAGTGGTGAAGTCTAGAGTTTCTAGACAAGGACCGTCTCTCACTGCGGATGAAACCTGACTCTTGGCTCCATCAAAGTGAATGGGATTTCTGCCACTGGCTTTAACAGGCCAGGACTTAGCCCAAAGTGTTTTCACAGTTCCCAGCACAGTAGTGTTCCCATCTCAGGTAAGTCCTTCAGACAGTAATTCAACAAAAAGTAGTGCATTTTACCAGGAGTGCCCCCAGTCCTGTGTTCAAAACTTAAGTGCTTAAAATAAAAATTTGAATCACTACAAAAAGAGTAAAACATTAAGAAAATTAAGCAGGATTTCTTCTGAGAACTTTCTGGTAAAGAGTTTCTTTACATATCACTTTGAGAAGCAAAGGTGCTTCCAAGCACTTTCCTAGAACATTGCAAAAATAACTAAGAGAATTAAAAGATGATACAGTTTACTAATGATAATTGTGTATTTTTGTACCCAGGGATACCAACGCATTGAGGAGCTAAACACTAGAAATACTAAAACCCAGGACCTGTGGGAAGAGAAGGCTTGTATTTGCTGTTTTCTCAGGAAAAATAATTATATTTCCATTCTTTATGTTACAAAATAATTGGAAAAAGAAGTTGTCACTTCCTGTGAAACTTAAATTATAAAACTTGATTCAATATTAAAAATTACACACAATTTTAATTATTTTAAATTTTTATAAATATTTTTATTTAAAATTACGTCAACAAAATGTTAACTCTTCCTTTCAGGAGAACATTGTAAATGCAGCTTTACTTAATATTTTTTAAACTGTTGTTTACTATGAAAACCATATTTTTCATGAAAGACCATTTTTGATTAAAAGATTCAGGCAGGTCTCTTCAACACTCTAAGGTTTTTTTAATTATCATTAACTTTAACAGTGAAAGTGAGGCTGAGAAAGATTAAGACTGAATTATGTTCAAGATAATTGCATTTCTGATCCTCTACAATGTCATCTCAGAGAGGTCTGGGGCACTGCTGTAGCCTTATATAGAAAGTGTGCAAATTGCCTTGATTAGTCTGTGTTTGAAACTCGATATTGACCAAGTTATGGATGGCAAATGTTCCATTTAATTGCAGTTCTTGTCAGTTAAATCACTTGTCTCTTAGCTTTTTCAGGTGGCACCATAGAGTGTGTCCTTCCTGGAGTGCAGCACTGTCCCCAGGCATGTCCCTGAGACGGTGTCTTCAGACCATGCTTTAACTCGTTAACAGCAGGCTTCATCTTAGCAGGAGGTCTCGATGGTCTTCCTTCCTGGCTGACAATCTCCAACTTGCTCAGAACAAGAATAAAAAAGCAAAAATCTATCATAAAACCTTCAAACATGCTTTCCTCATCAGCAATCACTCATCTTCCGTGTGACGTCTCTGTTGGGACTAGACCTTACTGTGGGGTTCCCTTTTCTGTATATTTTACTGAGGGCAAGTAATTATGTTTTTTTTTAACATCAACGCCATCACTTTCCAGACTAGCTCCTGAATCAATCAACATTTCAGCAGTATGGAGGAATATGAAAAGTCAGCTGCTCTGCTTTAGCTTTGAATTAACTCTACCCTGAGAGACTGTGTTTCCTCAGGGGAATCATCCTTATAAATACAGAAAACATTTTAAATATTTATACAAGATTATATTCCATGTACCCGATGTGCTTCAAATCGTTCACTTACATAGTTCATACTTAGTTTCTGAGAACAAGGACGAAACTTACAATTCAATAGCAAGAACATTATCTGGTTTTCCTATATGGAAATGTACACAAAACAGAGCACATATAATAGTGCTTTGTAATAGGGGACATTGCATAGGGACTATGTAATATAAACGTTACGTAAGTATATTGGTTAAGGAATGGGATTAAAAGGCCTCTAGTCTGAATTCAAGAGTAGTTCTGAACTTCAAAAATATAATTTTGACTCCATTACAGGCTCTACATAGCCAAATAAATAGCTATGCACATAATTGCCATGTAACTTGTGTACATTATTTTAAATTTCCTGGATGAGAGATGTTTCTTCATCCAAAATACTTGTATTCAGATTAAAAAAAAAAAAATCAGGAAACTGATTAACTGTACAATGACTAAAGCCCACCAGGCCTATTCACCACAGCCCCGTTCACATGTTTGTTCCCTTATTACTATGTTACACCTTCTTCCTGAGAGAGGGAGACTATTGGCTCAATGTTCCAAGTATGCAAAAAGTGTATTTATTTGAGTGAGATATTTATATGCATTTAACTACAGAACAATTGGAAAATCAATCTGAACATAGAATGTTCACAATGTCAAATTCAAGGCATAAAATGCAGATATATAATTTATATTTACTATGGTGTATGCTAAATGATATATTCTATAGTATATAATATTATACATTATATATTACATGTGAAATAAATATTAATAAATTGATAAATAGAGACATATATTAGCTATAACTATTACATCTAATATAAAATATAGAATATTATACTGATATACTAGTACTATAATAATAGTAATTAATATATAATATGTCATACATAATGCATAACATGTAATATATAATTTACAATATTATACTATATAGTACAAATTGTGGTACTATATGGTAATATACTATGTACTATACACTACTATTTTATGTATTATATGTTATACATTATGTAAATAATGGTCTTGTTCAATACAACGTGGAGGTTATAAACTCCCTAATGATCCGTGGAACCCGTGCTGTAGCAGAACATAATCTAGGTTTCAATTCAGCAACGCAAGGATGAGCTGAAATCTCATAAAACATGTCAAGTTAAGCACATGCTTAAATGTGTTGTTGAAATTTGGCCTTTAAAAGGAATATTGCCTTCAAATTTGGATGTGGGGTTCTGCAGAGCAATTTCAGAATGACTGGACAATAACATCAGAAAGCATCACCATATATTAACTAAATACTCCAGTTCTGGGAGTTTTTATTTGAAGAAGCAGCCGATAACCATGCTGTATGTGTTGGTTTTGAGAAAGGCTAAAATTCAAAGTATAAAGGATAAATAATAAAGGTTAAAACTCGACTTTGGATAAAAGTCACACTGCCTTTTCGGTCCTTCAGCCTTTCAGCTGTAGGTCTTCCCATTGCTAGGACCCTCAAATGTCTAAACTAAGTACTTCTGAAGTCCTGTTCAGTGCCAGGGAAGCCCTCAAGTGTAAACTCCAGTGCCCCGCTCATAAATCCAGCCCTTTCTCTTGCAGCCGTACACAACGACAGTGAGAGCTGCATCCCTGTCGACTCACACAACAAAGAAATGCGTACGGCTGTGTGCACAAAGGAAATTATACAGATTAGCTGTGTTCGTACAAAATTTCAAAACACTATCGCAAGTCTACCGTAAGAGCCAGGAGGCAGCTGGCTTAGAAAAGACCTCTCTTTCTGGTACTCCATGGAGCTGTGTAACACAGACAATACGTGTGTTCTGATCGTGTTCAATCCTTTAATCCAGAGCTTAGCTGTGTGACTGAGTAGGTCTGGGCAGATGTAGCTCGCGAGTGACCAAGTGACCCTGCTCTTGCACCTTTGCAGCCGGACTCAAGAGCCATGGAGATCTCTCCACCACCTCCAGTGCACTTCAGTACGTGCTCTCTACTCTTACCTGCTTTTGCACCCTCAGTTCTACCACCAACACTTTGTGGAGCACACGCAGCAGGTCAGTGCTGATAGCACGTATATTTTAGATGGAAAAGTGGAAGTTTTTGACATTTTCATCTCTCTCTCTTCCTTCACCAAGGAAAGCCACTGCCCTCTGCTCTGCCTCTCAGAGAGCACACCTCAGGTCAGCTTAGTTGTGGTCAGCTTAGCCACCAGCTCAGGATGTCATGTTAAAACCCCATGCTATGGTATGCAGAAGTCGGCACCTGAGCAATTCAGCTCCCCAAAATCAATACCAAACCTCCTTCAGTTCCCATGACACAGGGTCAGGCAAAGGCAGAAATCTTCACAAAACTCCCTCCAGGATGTTTGTTCAGACAGGGCACAATCCTAAGGTGTTAAGGGAGTTTTTATTTGGCTGGTGCTTGGCCAAATTTCTGTTTATACTGGGAACTCAGGATTTGTTGTACTTGGTAAGAAAATTTCTAACACCTGCAATAGAAGCAGACACTGATAATTTCTTTCATCTCATTCTGTCCATCACTACTGTGTCAGAAAAGACAATGCAGACCAATACAGTGCTCAAATATGTGTCTCTTATGCAAATTTGTTAATTTTGTTTGCCATTGTCCTGGTTTCAGCCAGGATAGAGCTGGTTTTCCTCACAGAAGCCAGTGTGAGACTGTGTTTTGGATTTGGGATGAGGAACTGTTGATAATGTGCTGATGTTTTGGGTTGTTGCTGAGCCGTCAAGGACAGTCCAGCTTCTTGTGCTGGCCTGCCAGCGAGCAGGCTGGGGGTGCACGGGGAGCTGGGAGGGGACACAGCTGGGACAGCTGACCCAGACTGGCCAAAGAGATATTCCCTACCATACGACGTCATGCCCAGTACATAAGCTGGAGTTGGCCGGGGGGCGGGAATCGCTGCTCGGGGACGGGCTGTCGATCACGGGGTGGTGAGCAATTTCTGTATTGGGCATCACTTGTTCTTATACATTCCTTTGTTGGTATTATCATTATTGTCCCCTTCTTTCTTTCTGTCCTATTAAACCGTGTTTATCTCAACCCACGAGGTTTTTCCTAATTCTCTCCCCCATCCCGCTGTGGGAGGGAGAGTGAGCGAGCGGCTGCGTGGGGCTTAGTTGCCGGCTGGGGCTAAACCACGACAGTCCTTTTTGGCGCCCAACATGGGGCCCGAGGCTTGAGATAATAACGGTTGCAGGTCACAATATCAGTTTGATTTGCATCATGCTCTCGTCTTTGCTGTACATGTTAAGGATCGGTGTTGGTTTCTGCGGGCTGCTGTACTCTGCAATGATTAGTGATGTCTCGCCTGTGAATTTTGTTTTTAGAGCACTGACCTTGAGCTTAATGTGGTATCATCTGAGCTCTGTACTAAAGCCGTTACTGTATTTTGGGTACAGTCTTGTGGAGACGATTAGCAATTATACTTCTGCCTCTGAAAGGTTTTTTATGGAGGAAATGCAGAATGGTACCTTTGCTACCCTCTATCATAACATTTCCTCCTTCATCACAATAATTTTTCAGTATTTTGAACACCCTTGGCTGGTTAAAATACCTCTATTGCTACTTCTGGGGAACATGGTTTCGGTTTTGTCTAAGGTTGGCAAGCAATTTAAGAATATCACCCGGAGATCTGCCCCAAGGCTGGATAGTTATGAATGGCAGGGCATGTGGAACAGCATGGGCAAATGCCTGGGGCGGTGGGCACCTCCGGTGTTTTGGAGCTTCACTCCCGAACAAGTGCAGAATCCTGATAAACTAGCAGAATATCTGGAAGAAGTATGCTGTCAGCCTGGCAGCTCCAAGGAGACACAAATCATTGCCATGTGCTGGGGCCTGGCCCATGCCTACCGAACCCTATTTAACACTGTGCAAAGGGGAGAGGGGCTCTCTGGGTCTGATGGCAATGTGGCAGGCACTGTGACTACTCCAACGTCTGTAGCAGGCACTGTCACTACTCCAACCCCCACGGCGGGCACTGCCACTACTCCAACCCCCATGGCGGGCACTGTAGCTACTCAGACTGTTGCAGCTGAACCAGAGAACCAGCCCATCCCGGTATCAGTTGCCCCTGTACAAAAGAAGAAATCTTGGAAGCGGAAGTCAGCTCGTTTAGTAAGGGAGGAGGAAGATCCTGCTAAGAAGGAGCCAGAGGAAGAGAGTGAGGAGGCAGAGTGCTCTGAAGCAGGGCCATCACAAGCACGGAAGAGGGAAGAGAGCGAGTCATCGCTTGAAGAGGAGGAAGAGGAAGAACTTATAAAAGAGACGGTAACTACCCGATCTCTATCACTGAGTGAACTGCGAGATATGCGAAAGGATTTCAGCCGTCGTCCAGGTGAGCACATTATCACCTGGCTGCTCCGATGCTGGGATAATGGGGCCAGTAGCCTGGAATTAGAGGGTAGGGAAGCCAAGCAGCTGGGATCCCTTTCTAGGGAAGGGGGCATTGACAAAGCAATTGGAAAAGGTGCACAAGTCCTCAGCCTCTGGAGACGACTCCTATCGGGTGTGAAGGAAAGGTATCCCTTCAAGGAAGATGTTCTATGTCACCCAGGCAAGTGGACCACCATGGAGAAAGGTATCCAGTACCTGAGGGAGCTAGTGGTGCTGGAAGTGATTTATGGTGACTTGGACAATGGACAATCATCCAAAGATCCAGATGAAGTCAATTGCACGCAACCTATGTGGCGGAAGTTTGTACGGAGTGCACCATCATCATATGCCAACTCATTAGCAGTAATGGCCTGGAAGGACAGAGAGAGACCAACGGTGGATGAATTGGCTGGCCAACTCCGGCAATACGAAGAAAGTCTCTCTTCCTCCCTACGGGCCTGCGTCTCTGCTATAGAGAAACTGTCCCGAGAGTTCCGGCAATTCAAAGAGGATATGCCCTACCCTCCACCCATACGGACCAGTGTCTCAGCCATTAGGAGTAAGCGCTCTTCTGTTCAAGAGAGAAGATATAGAGGATACACACCACGAGCCACCCTGTGGTTTCAATTGCGTGACTACGGAGAGGACATGAGGAGGTGGGATGGAAAACCTACCTCGACCCTAGAGGCACGAGTACGCGAGCTGCAAGGAAAAACAATTACAAAAGGGGGTTCAGGTTCCTCGAGGAAAATCGTCGCTCCACTTTCCAGTGGGCAGCTTCCCAGAAAGAATAGAAGAGCTGATCTCACCTCTGATCCTCTTGAAGGGACTTCTGATTCCTATTTACAAGAAGTGGGTAACGAGTACTATGAGCAGGATTAGAGGGGCCCTGCCTCCAGCCAGGCGGAGGAGAGGGACAACTGAGTTTATTGGACTGTGTGGATTAGATGGCCTGGCACGTCAGACCCACAGGAATATAAGGCTTTAGTGGACACCGGTGCACAATGTACCCTGATGCCATCAAGCCATATAGGGGCAGAACCCATCTGTATTTCTGGAGTGACAGGGGGATCCCAACAGCTGACTGTGCTGGAGGCTGAAGTGAGCCTAACTGGGAATGAGTGGCAGAAGCACCCCATTGTGACTGGCCCGGAGGCTCCGTGCATCCTGGGCATAGACTACCTCAGCAGAGGGTATTTCAAGGACCCAAAAGGGTACCGGTGGGCTTTTGGTATAGCTGCCTTGGAGACGGAAGAAATTAAACAGCTGTCCACCTTGCCTGGTCTCTCAGAGGACCCTTCGGTGGTGGGGTTGCTCAGGGTCAAAGAACAACAGGTGCCGATCGCTACCACAACAGTGCACCGGCGGCAATATCGCACCAACAGAGACTCCCTGATCCCCATCCATGAGCTGATTCGTCGGCTGGAGAGCCAAGGAGTGATCAGCAAGACTCACTCACCCTTCAACAGCCCCATATGGCCAGTGCGAAAGTCTAATGGAGAGTGGAGACTGACAGTAGACTATCGTGGCCTGAATGAAGTCACGCCGCCACTGAGCGCTGCTGTGCCGGACATGCTAGAACTTCAATATGAACTGGAGTCAAAGGCAGCCAAGTGGTACGCCACCATTGATATTGCTAACGCGTTTTTCTCGATCCCTTTGGCAGCAGAGTGCAGGCCACAGTTTGCTTTCACTTGGAGAGGTGTCCAATACACCTGGAATCGACTTCCCCAGGGGTGGAAACACAGCCCTACCATTTGCCATGGGCTGATACAAACTGCACTGGAACAGGGTGAAGCTCCAGAGCATCTGCAATACATTGATGACATCATCGTATGGGGCAACACAGCAGAAGAAGTTTTCGAGAAAGGGAAGAAAATAATTCAAGTCCTTCTGAAAGCTGGTTTTGCTATAAAGCAAAGTCAAGTCAAGGGACCTGCACAAGAGATCCAGTTTTTAGGAATAAAATGGCAAGATGGACGTTGACAGATCCCAACGGATGTGATCAACAAAATAACAGCTATGTCTCCACCAACTAGCAAAAAAGAAACACAAGCATTTCTGGGTGTTGTGGGTTTCTGGAGAATGCATATTCCAAATTACAGTCTGATTGTAAGCCCTCTTTATCAAGTGACCCGGAAGAAGAACGATTTTAAATGGGGCCCTGAGCAACGACAAGCCTTCGAACAAATCAAACAGGAGATAGTTCATGCCGTAGCCCTCGGGCCAGTATGGGCAGGACAAGATGTTAAAAATGTGCTCTACACGGCAGCCGGGGAGAATGGCCCTACCTGGAGTCTCTGGCAGAAGGCACCAGGAGAGACTCGAGGTCGACCTCTAGGGTTTTGGAGTCGAGGATATAGGGGATCTGAGTCCCGCTATACTCCAACTGAAAAGGAGATATTGGCAGCATATGAAGGAGTTCGAGCTGCCTCAGAAGTGGTTGGTACTGAAGCACAGCTCCTCCTGGCACCCCGACTGCCGGTGCTGGGCTGGATGTTCAAAGGGAGGGTCCCCTCTACACATCATGCGACTGATGCTACGTGGAGTAAGTGGGTCGCGCTTATTACACAGCGGGCTCGAATAGGAAATCTTAATCGCCCGGGAATCTTAGAAGTGATCATGGACTGGCCAGAAGGCAAAGATTTTGGAATATCACCGGAAGAGGAGGTGGCGCGTGCTGAAGAGGCTCCACCATATAATGAACTGCCAGAGAAGGAAAGGCAATATGCCCTGTTTACTGATGGGTCCTGTCGTATTGTAGGCAAACATCGAAGGTGGAAAGCTGCTGTATGGAGCCCTATACGACGAGTTGCAGAAGTGGCTGAAGGACAAGGTGAATCAAGTCAGTTTGCGGAGGTGAAAGCCATCCAGCTGGCTTTAGATATTGCTGAACGAGAAAAATGTCCAGTACTCTATCTTTATACTGACTCATGGATGGTAGCAAATGCTCTATGGGGGTGGCTGCAGCAATGGAAGCAGAGCAACTGGCAATGCAGAGGCAAGCCCATCTGGGCTGCTGAATTGTGGCAAGATATTGCTGCCCGACTAGAAAATCTCGTCATAAAAGTACGTCACGTAGATGCTCACGTACCCAAGAGTCGGGCCACCGAAGAACATCAAAACAACCATCAGGTGGATCAGGCTGCTAAGATTGAAGTGGCTCAGGTGGATCTGGACTGGCAACATAAGGGTGAATTATTTATAGCTCGGTGGGCCCATGACACCTCAGGCCATCAGGGAAGAGATGCAACATATAGATGGGCTCGGGATCGAGGGGTGGACCTGACCATGGATGCTATTGCACAGGTTATCCATGAATGTGAAACGTGTGCTGCGATCAAACAAGCCAAGCGGTTAAAGCCTCTCTGGTATGAAGGACGATGGTTGAAATATAAATATGGGGAGGCCTGGCAGATTGACTATATCACACTTCCACAAACTCGCCAAGGCAGGCGCTATGTGCTTACCATGGTGGAAGCAACCACCGGATGGCTGGAAACATACCCTGTGCCCCATGCCACCGCCCAGAACACTATCCTGGGCCTTGAAAAGCAAGTCTTATGGCGACATGGCACCCCCGAAAGAATTGAGTCAGACAATGGGACTCATTTCCGAAACAACCTCATAGACACCTGGGCCAAAGAGCACGGCATTGAGTGGGTGTATCATATCCCCTATCATGCACCAGCTTCCGGAAAAATTGAACGATACAACAGACTGTTAAAGACTACACTGAGAGCAATGGGTGATGGGACATTCAAAAATTGGGATAAACATTTAGCCAAAGCCACCTGGTTAGTCAACACTAGGGGATCTACTAATAGAGCCGGCCCTGCCCAATCAAAACTTCTACGTACTGTAGAAGGGGACAAAGTCCCTGTGGTGCATGTGAGAAACATGCTGGGGAAGACAGTCTGGGTTACTCCTGCATTAGGAAAAGGCAAACCCATTCATGGGATTGCCTTTGCCCAGGGACCTGGGTGCACTTGGTGGGTAATGCGGAAGGATGGGGAAGTCCGATGTGTACCTCAAGGAGACTTGATTTTGGGTGAAAACAGTCAATGATTTGAATTGTATTATGTTAATTGTTCAGAATGACATTACTACTATGGCTGCTATCTACCATATCAATGGTATTATAGTAAGAATCACCCAGACTGATGAAGAATGAGCTTCACTGAAACCAAGCAACGTGCAGCAGTGATGAAACCAGAACTGGCTTCAGCAGCTTGCGCCCAACAAATCCCTCGAGATCGACATCTTCGACCTGCAGATCATGGACATGGACTGTGCCAGATGACAATCCAACACCACATACCATCTCCCCTGCCCTGAGAGACTGCTATGATGGATGAAGCCCAGAGTCGTGGACTGACTGAACTCCATAGACATTTTAAGTGATGGCCCATGGACTAAGAGAGTGATATCTGTGTGTATATATTAAAGGACAGGAAGAGTAATAATGAATAATTGGAATGTATTGAAAGTACAGGACCTGGGCATGACGTAAATGGTATGGAATAAGGGGTGGATACTGTCCTGGTTTCAGCCAGGATAGAGCTGGTTTTCCTCACAGAAGCTGGTGTGAGGCTGTGTTTTGGATTTGGGATGAGGAACTGTTGATAATGTGCTGATGTTTTGGGTTGTTGCTGAGCCGTCAAGGACAGTCCAGCTTCTTGTGCTGGGCTGGCAGCGAGCAGGCTGGGGGTGCACGGGGAGCTGGGAGGGGACACAGCCGGGACAGCTGACCCAGACTGGCCAAAGAGATATTCCCTACCATACGACGTCATGCCCAGTACATAAACTGGAGTTGGCCGGGGGGGCGAAAATCGCTGCTCGGGGACGGGCTGTCGATCACGGGGTGGTGAGCAATTTCTGTATTGGGCATCACTTGTTCTTATACATTCCTTTGTTGGTATTATCATTATTGTCCCCTTCTTTCTTTCTGTCCTATTAAACCGTGTTTATCTCAACCCACGAGGTTTTTCCTAATTCTCTCCCCCATCCCGCTGTGGGAGGGAGAGTGAGCGAGCGGCTGCGTGGGGCTTAGTTGCCGGCTGGGGCTAAACCACGACAGCCATCCAGATAAGTTATTGCAATTAGGTATTAGAAAAGTAAAAAGGGAACTGAAAACCTAGTTAGGCTGAGCACCACTAGCAAATACTGCCAAGGACACCATAAGAAATCAGGGAATATACCTTGAAACTAACAATAATGTTAATGCGGAGCACTTCTGCTCTGAGCAAGGATCAGACAGTTTCAACAATTTATGTTATATCAGGGATAAACTTGGTCTCAAAAATCCTGGAAGAAATTAGTAAATGAAGGGCACGTTCAAACTGGACAAAGTGTTAAGAAACATACTATAAAAAATGAGCTATCTTGACTGAGGAATGGACAAAATGACCTGAGACATCTCCTTCACGGTTAATGTACGTTGGTTTTACAGTACACTTAAAGCGCATCATTAGCAAGCTTAAAGTTTCCTTGGCAATTTGGGGTGGACAGTTAATCTGAAAGGAAAGTGATAAGGGGTGAAAACAGAATGCAAGAGAGCTAACAAAAAATACTTATATCCACTAAAACTCGCACTCTGTGCCCGTTGTGTGAACTGTGGCAGGGCTAATTTATTCACACCAGTATTTTATCTGTCAGTGGCTCTGTGCCACCACGCCAGGCTGCCTCATCTTGATCAGCTCAGAGCCCTCTGACAACTGAATGTCATGGAGAGGAAAGTAACCACATCACAACACCAGGAGCAATGTCAGGATGGGTCAGTGCAGTTTGGGTTCTGCAGAACTGAGAAACCAGCAGCAGTTCTTTGCAGAGGAGGGATTGGAGAGATCAGCTCTGCATCCCTCCATCCTGAACCACCACCCACCTCATTCTGCGCCAATGCATGGACAAGCCAGGCGCAAATATAACTCTGAAATAAGGAAAGCTTGCAGAATTGGGACATTAACAGCACAAAAGTCAGTTACATGCTCTACAGGCCAACAAAGAGGCAAGACCATGATTTGGGTGACCACCAGAGCAGGGCCAGGGCAGAGGGAGGATGCAGGGTGCTGCCTCCTCTGAAGGAGCTGCGGAGCACAGCTCTCAGCACCAGCTCTGGTGGGAAGGGGAAAGCAGATCCCCCACGGGAACTGTGGGGTCAGACTGTCCCCTCAGCAGGGCTGCCCCTAACTGTGATTCACATCTGCTTCCTTGCAGAACCGTTCGCCTCTTGTGCTCGGAAGTAAAGCTTCCCAATAAGGGCAAAAAAAATTCCTTCTGAAGTGGTCTAATTCCTGTCAAAAGCTTTAGGTGCAATGTGAGGCTTTCTTTCTAGCTCTAAGTTGTGTTTCTGAGTAGAATTGTGCACCTAATTTATTTTATTCCTCATTTCGGGGGGGGGAACCGTAGTCTAGCCTGCCCTCTAGTGCTTTGTGGAGCCGAGGGTCGGGCTCCTGACGTGAACACGGGGAGAAATCTTGGCAGCCCAATGGGTATGTGGTGCCACAGCCAGAATGTTTTGAACCTTGTATGAGCGGCGGTCTGTCACAGAGGCTCTAATGCTTTGCAACGCCAATTCGTTATTTGAAGGCAAGCAAAAGCAAAGTTTTTTCTACCTGGAATGGTAGAAACTTTGCATGTAAATACAACAGTGTCATGATTTAGAGGAACCAGACTCTCCTTTTGTCTTAAGGCATAGTTTTGCAAGCCAAGTCTCTACATAAATCCCAGATGTGGCCCCTGTTGGCTTAATGCAAACACAAATACGTACTTTTTCCCCTGCCCTTATGTCAAGGATGCCTAAACATTTATGGACGTCTAACCTGTAAATGATAGTGCTAAAAATCTTACATATAATTCAGCTGGATTACATATAAGTGAAAGGAGGATCTTGATTTACAATAATTTGAGGTTTCAGTGCCAAGACTGTGGGTGTTTGTAGTAGCGTACAGATCTGCAACTATGGCACTGAGAAGAGTTATAATGAAACTAGCTAATTGGGGGAAGAACTTTTTAAAACCTGGAGACACAAGTGCACACATCAATACATTAACCTACCAAATATTCAGGTGGGCAGCTCGGGTGAAAAATCCTTTTCCTGAAAAAGGGTCTTTATTTCTGTTTTGTGAAAGCATTTACACTGAATTATGGACATTTTTCTTGTTCTCTTTCCTTATCAGTATTTTTAGAAATTATTTAAATAAAAAGATTGTTGTCAATTTCTAATTGTTGGTCTTTATAAGATAATGAGAAATGTACTTTCAGGAAACTAATGAACTCTGTGATCACTTCAGTGGTGGTTTCACTAGTGTTTTATTATTTTTACATAGTATTTAATATAAATCCATATATATACATATATAGGCATCATATAATTTTGAAAGTATAAACTGGATCCACTTCAAATAATTTGAAATAAAATCAGCTTCAATGTTTTATTTTTTAAGTAGACTTTTGGACTATGTAAAGCAGCACAGATTGTTTCCAGTTTTTGCCAAGCAAGGAAACTAGCACATGTAGTCACCCATTCAGGGGACTCTGCCTGGTCCAGCTCTTCTGCTTCTGCTTCAAGATCCATAACAATTATTTCTCTTGTTTATTAGCCAGATCGGTGAAACCCACACCAAAAACCTCCATCCAACCTTGTTTTCATATTAAGAAATGAAGTCACTTAAAATACCTATAACTGCTCATCCTCAGTCTGTCCCCTGTGTCTTTGGCAGATGGTGGTGCATGGACAGGAGCTGAGACAGGGGCAGCACAGATCCTCTCCCAGCAGGATCCATCATGACCCTGGACCACCCACGGCTTCCCAGCACCATCCACCTTGGTGGGTCCCAGCCTGCTCCCACACTGCACATGCAAATCGCCTCATACACCCCCTAAAATGCCTTTCAGGCGAGCAAAGTTGGGTTAGAAATTTTTTGCAAATTCATTTTGACTGAAATGGGTTTAGGGGGTGGTCACTGACACAAATCTCAGGAGGATGGGAGGGGAACAGCCCCAGCAGCGGAGCAGCACAACCTTCACTCAACACAACCTTAAAAGGAGAAGGTGGCACGCCTGTAGCATGGAGTAGGGTCAACAATGGGGATCCAGCCTTCCAGTCATCACCAAAAAAAGAATCTGCATCTGACCCCATCACCTGAGCTCTCTTCCTTATCCCTGGGGAGAAATAAATTATTGTGACATGCCATTCATCTGACCCATTTTAGAAAAACTAATCTCACCTCACCATGCCTGTACTTGCACAGGTCTGCTGCTGGCCAGAGGAATTCCCTTCTTCTGCCACAATGAGGTGGGAAGAAAAATACCAGGAACTGGGAGCTGTGT
The DNA here is from genome assembly GCF_964289735.1 of Phaethon aethereus. NCBI lineage: Eukaryota > Metazoa > Chordata > Aves > Phaethontiformes > Phaethontidae > Phaethon > Phaethon aethereus. The sequence continues at coordinate 82,817,113 of NC_138577.1, read as the reverse complement.
GTAACCCTGTGTTTAAGAGTTTTCCTGTGGGAATGGACTTGTCACATTTTTCATTAAGGACAGCAAGCCAGATAAATGAGCCTTCAGTAGATGAGATTTTCCAAGTACTTAAGTTGTTGCAGCTCTTCCATAGGAAACATTAATTTTCTTAGTCACTTTTCCGTTTACAGCAGCCAAGATAAGGTACTTGAGATATAACGTGTATTAGACATAACATGTAATTTGGTGTTCCCATTGTGTCTGAGCACATACATGGCAAATATATGTAACAGCCCCTCAGCCCCTCTATGTGCACAGGCACGGCTTGTGCCTTTGGTCCTCCTGGAGAGGTGCAACGACCCTACTACTCACTAACAGGGCTGTGCAAAATGCTACAGAGAACTGGCAAACCTGAAGACAGCCCAATCCATTACCTGCAAATTTCTTTCTCCCAGAACTGACATTGACAGGCCACTGATTCTTACTGTTTCTTTCCCTTAGACGTTTCTCCAGCCCATGCTTTTTTTTGGCCCCATAGAAACTCCTACCCGCTTTCTTTCAAAACCTCCACACAGGTATCACTGAGCGCTTCTGAACTCTGGGGATCTGAAACACTTGCAGGAGGGAAAATGTTGAAAATCCCAACTGGTTGAAAATCCAATCATCTAGTGATGTAAGCTGATTCCAGCTATCAGCTATCACTAATTCTGACAAAAATAACACTAAAATAATTTCCTAAGTATCAACCCTAGGCATTTAAAACCCATGACTTGGGACCTCAGAACATTGGCTGAAGCTCCATGAGACTTTTAAAAATAGCATTTTCTTTTTGTCATAGCCTTGGACATACATACTTTCACTGCTTTTCTACAGCCAAGAGTGCCGTTAATGTACTCTTGTTTTAACGCAAGCTAAGTCCCTGATATTAGCATATAATTTGGGAGCTGAGTCTTTAATCCTCAAACTGATAATAATTTTGAAAACACTGGCAAAACTACTGTCTTTTTCTGCCTTTTTATAGTTCATACATCCCACAGACAGTATTAAGGCTGTTGACTTGAGAGATACTTTGGAAAATTTTCAGAGCATACAGCTGACTGGTTCTCTCTTGCACAAAGTTTCTCTAAGATGCATTTGTGTGACTCCTTGTCACTATCTTTCTACTCCTCATTTCCAGAAGACATTTTCAAAGCAGACTCTTCTCTACTTATTTGTTTTCTTGAATCTTAGATCATTATTTGCATACTCCTGCTTTCCTTGAGCAATAGGCAAATCTGAAGTCAGATTTTAAATAGTGGAGGATAACATCAAGATCAAATTTCCACGTCTGTGTTGCATACTGTGTTGAAATAACTATGGGCTAATAGGAGCCTTATAAATGAACTAATGAAAATCAGCCAAAAGACAGAAGAGATGGGGAGAAAAAGGGTCTATTAGCATTATCTTGAAATTTAATCTTGAATTTTGGCTGCCCTTTTGTCAGGTTAATATAATCAGATAAGGCTGTGAAAATACAGATAGTAATTAACATCTTTAACTTAAGAATTAAGAAGTAATTCAATACTGGAAATATATTTAGTTTTGTCTCTATTTGTGCAGAATATGACAAAACATTAACTATCTCCTAGGTTTCACAGTTGTAACTGAGAACTATTTGTAATAATGCAAAGACCGCTATATTTTATCTGACAGAAAATAATTATGTGATTTCTCCTGTGCCCAGGTACAAGGGTACTTCATAAATAGAGAGTCCCCATTTGATAAACCATGAGGGAAAACAGATACATATCATTCGCTCAAAATTCAAAAGCAGACATGCTCACAGAGGCAGTTTAGCACAGCTGACTACAAGATTCCTTTACACCTTGAATAAATCTCCATCATGGCAACTACAGTGTCACAGCACTCATTTTCACATGCTTTGGGAGAAGAAATGAACTTTGCAATAAGAACAGTATATATATTCCCTGAATTAAAAATCTTCCATTGTAGCTCAGGGACCTCTGTGCCCCGTTTGAAGATCCATCATTCACAGGAATGCAACTGCTGTCTCTACATAGGCTCCTTGTAGATCTTCTCTGCTCTGATCTGTCTTCTTTTGCCTAATGGGACAAACCTGAAATATTTTGTCTCATCTCAGGCTACCTCTCTGATACCTCCTTGCACAACGCCACTCCCAACTTCAACATAGCTACTAAAAAGCTGTATCTTCTCCCTCAGCCAACCCCAGCTCTCCAATCTCCCCATCAGCCTGGCTAGTCTTTCAGTTCATGGCTGGGATCTTCATAGCAGCCCTTCTACATTCTCCATTGCTGAGCTGTTTGTTATGTCTGGAAAAGCATTTCTTCATTTACTGAAACTTTTTTCTTCTCAGTCTTGGGTATTACAATGTTCCCCTAGGACACGAGCCTTCTACATTCTTGCTTCGCCATCAGACGTGTGCATGCTGACCCACAGGAATTATTCCTGAACCCCGTTGCTTTCACATCCTTTACTCTTTCTCCTACACTTGTGGTCTCTTGCAATAAGCTTCATTTTAAGCTGTTTTCAGGCACCGACTGTCTTCTTCTGTGGCTGTACGGCACCTAGCACAGTGCGCTTCAGGTCCTTGGTCAAACTTTCCCAGCATCATGATGGCATCATCTGGAAGTAGCATCAGCAGCAAACCCCTAGCAGGATGGCTTTCAAATTTCTCATCTGCCAGTAAAGCTGATGTGGGAAGATCCCTAGAGGCATGCAGAGTTTCAGCGGGCACAGGCTGGCACAGCTGCAGCCCTGCCCTCCCCTCGGTCCCTCACGGGTCCTGCCTGCCCACACACCACCCTAGGACGTGGGAAGGCAGTCTGGGGAGAGGAACCAACATGAGAGCCGGACTGACAATGCAGTTGTGTGTCCTTTCAACCTGGGTCTGTTCCTGCTGCATGACTACCTGGACAAGTTTGCTGGTAAGGAGTGGGAAGAAGCTGCCAGGAGCAGGGAGAGGACAGGACTGCTTCCTCCAGCATCAGTGCCAGCTTACATCAGCTGCTGTTTGTAGGCTTGCAATATAAGTGATGCCAGAAGCACATGCAAGGCTGGAGTTCCTTCCCATTTTTGTTTCACTTAGATCTAGTACCATTGCATGACACCAAAAGCTGTTAATGCCTTAGTTGAGGCTCCAATTAACACCCATATTTAATTAACCTGACTGCACGCAGAGTATAGGAGATCTTTTCAGTTGTCAGTGACAAATAGACTGACTTCTACACTTCTGAAACAGTTGTTCTGATCTCTTTGCTCTTGGATCCTCTTCCTGAATTTAAATGTTAAAGGAAAACGTTTGTTAAAGCAATTCAAAGAGAGGTTTCCTGGTTTTTCTGCAAAGGCAACTTCAAAGTCACAATTCATCATTGATGAGCCCTGTATCAGGTTTGGCTCTGTTCCACTGTGTTTTCCTGACAAGATAGTCAAAGAGCTGGGGGGAAGGGGGAGGATTGGTTTTTATTTTGTTTTTTGAAATGAATTTTATTTTGTTTTTTGGGTAAAACTTTTGAGTCAACAGAAAGCAAAGGAGTAGAAAGCTCACATCAAAACATCTAAAGAATTGTACATCTTGTTCTGCTTAATTTTCCTCTGCCCTTAAAGTTACTAGCATCATTTGGATCTTACAGAAAAGCACTGCATGTGTGGAAGTATGACCTACAGAGATAAAGCAAGGGGATATTATGATATGCTAAAATCAAACTGCAAAGGTAGAAAGTCCAGGCCTGATAACCATGGCCGGGACTGTGAGGATCTTAAAACTGTGCCATGACCTCATTGACAAGCTTCTTTGCTCCGAAGTGCTCAGCCGCAGTCACACTTCATTTATCTATCCAGTTCCTGGCATATCAAACAGATGTTAGAAAAAGAGAAGCTGCAGAATAGCAGATGGTGGACATGAAGTTGACAGATCTCTGAGGAGGCAAGCTGGTAGACAGAAAACACAATATGCAAGCAAGCACTTCAATCAGAAACTGCCCTGGCACCTGCAAGCAGCTTGTCCATCAGGCATCACAGGAGTGTGAGCATCCTCACACGACGCAGTTTGACGGTCCCGGTGTAGCCGTGTCATACAGGCCATGCTCCATCAGTCCCCTGTCACCATCTGCCTTTGTACACGTGCAATCCCACTGTGCCAAAGGTTACTCTGAAAGGTCTATAACACTGTAAGCAAGTGTATATTTGCTCACTGGTATCACTTAATCGAGCTGCTCAGTCCATGGGCACCTCTTTATGCCACTAAAGTGTTTAATTAGAAGTAATGTATAATATCTTAATGTATAAAAGGTGAAAAGAAAACACACGGTTTCTAGCCATATAGTTTCAAGGCACCTACCTGCTGAAATTAAAATTAGAGTCCAAAACGTCAAGGGCAGCTCTTTTCTTGGTGTAAGTAAATGCTGGTATAAGTAGCTGGTATAAATAGACCTTCATTGACTGTGTCATCTAAGGAGCTCAGTAACCAAGGATTACGAGTGGGATGTAACCGAGTCTCAAGAAAGATTTTGTGTGAGTACAAGAAGAAATTTTGCTATTTCCTTAGCTCCAGTATCCAGAAGTCTCTTCCAGAAGACATCAGTTTACTTCAAATTACAGTTGATATTTTTGATTGTGTTTTCCCACAACCTTGCTGTCTGGAATAAAAATCAAGAAGTAATTCCTTGAAAGCTTCAGGAGGTTGCAAAAGAAAGCTCTTTGGATGTATTCACAAAGTCTACTTGTAACAAAAGGAAAAGAAAATTGGTCAATGCAAAAGACGGAGAACATTTTCTCATAGCCTTCTTTAAAATAGTAACATAGATGAAACACGTAAGTAGATTAACACCTGTGCATCTCTTTCCAAAAGGGAGCAGTTATGCAAAAATGACATTAAAACCAGTGAAGGGTTCAGCATTACTTTCAAATTTCCAGAAGTGACTGCTAGAAGACAGGAAACAACAATGTTTTAAAAGGTCTATGAAAGGATCATTGTGTTAGTGTTTTTCTCCACATTAAATCACACATTTGTCAGTGCATTTGTAGACTTACAAACCATCCCAAACTTCTAGGAGTTGCAGCCTGGAGTCTGTATGGTAAAATTTCAGTTCCCCAGGAGTCCACTTCACAGGGTACTTTTTTTGTTAAAACAAATATACTATTACATATTTTTCCTTCACAAACCAAAAGCAATTGGTGTCTCCACAAGGCTCACAATGTTCATCTCAGACACCAAAAGGTACATGACAGTAGACTGGTTGTAAGAGCCCTTTACTACATCAAAACATACATCCATACATCTACAGAGTTCAATTTTTTTTTTCAGCCTGTGCCATTCAATGGTTCACAGTCAATTTTGCTAGAAAATTCATGTTCAAACCTGAATGTATGAAAATGTTTTTTTCCAGGGGAAGCTGAGTGCTGAAAACGCAGCCTGCTTAAAATAACGAATTGGAAATACAAGTAATCATTGAAAGACCGAGCTATTCAATGAATTAATTTTCTGTACAGTGGACCAGTGTACAAGGTTTCATTATTTATTTACCTGAATGTTCAGAGGCAAAAAAAAGAATCATCTCTCCTCAGCTCCAAGGACTCTGCACTCAAATTACAAGAATAAAATAAAGTTCAAGTAGCTACATTCCTCCCCAAAGGCATCACAATCCCCCCCATGCTTTAAATACAGATGGCAATGAGCCTGTGCAGACGTAACCCCCTTCTGTCTACTCCCCTTAAAACACCTTCTGGTTTACTGACCATATTTAGACCCTTTGGCAGTCTATAAAAAGTGCTACATGATCTTAGTTGCACTAAACCCAGTAAGAGTTATACTCTATTTCACACTTACAGTGAAAAAACCCTCATTTCCTATGGAGGGATTTTCAAAGGTGCCTGAGGGCTGGATCTACAAAGTGATTTTAAGGTCCTAAGTCAAATTTCCAAGCACAGCTGGCATCCACAAAGAGACTGGATTCACAAAGGGGAATTAGACTCCACTTTACAGCAACGCACTTCTACCAGGACCCACAGATCTGGGTCTGGTGCCCTGATATAACACAGGAGTAGAGCTGTCAAAGTGGGAATGGGACCCACCAAAGCCAATGAGTTGAAAAGAGACTCCAGGCTAGGAAAATACTGGGGAGAGGAGAAGACTTTACTCTCTGACACCCTCAGGACATAGGGCCAGATGTGCACAGGAATGTGACCGGGATGGCTAACCTCTGCAATAGCTGTGAGTCCAGAAACCAAGATCCCCAAACTTCAGCCTGAAGCTGAAGATGCCTACAGCTCCTATGGATGCAATGGTGCTGAGCAGGCAGGGACTCCTCCAACGCCACATTTCTGACAGTGCCTTTCCTTCCTGTTCATACTTGAGGCTCAGCCCAGCAGATGCACTCTGAGACGAATGGAAAGCTTCAGTCTGTTCTGCCGATACTTTCAACTTCGTGTAAACACAAAACTTTCAGTGTCCCAGACAAGACTCACCATTTCAATGTTCTTTTCATATTTTGTTATCTTCTAGGTCTAGCTGATGAGCATCACAAATAATGAGCAGAAAGTTGAGTATTAGCTTGAGGAGACTTCAGCACATGATCCTTTTGCAATGCTAGGGTGGAAACGTGGAAGAACAGTGGAACTACCGATGTTATTCTCTTAGTGCCTTAACCATTAAATACCACTAAACCTCTGTCTGTTGACAAATGAGCGACAGAGACCAGTGGCACATTGCTAGGGCTGAGTTGTTTTCTCTCACTGTCTATATAAGCCAATGTGACACCTGTCTACAAGAAAGGCCGGAAGGAGGATCCTGGGAACTACAGGCCTGTCAGCCTGACCTCTGTGCCGGGGAAGATCATGGAGCAGTTGGTCTTGAGAGTGCTCACAGGGCATGTGCAGGACAGCCAAGGGATCAGGCCCAGCCAGCATGGGCTCATGAAAGGCACGTCCTGCTTGACCAACCTGATCTCCTTCTATGACCAGGTGACCCACCTAGTGGATGAGGGAAAGGCTGTGGATGTTGTCTATCTGGACTTTGGTAAAGCCTTTGATAGCATCTCCCACAGCATTCTCCTGGAGAAACTGGCGGCTCGTGGCTTAGACGGGTTTACTCTTTGCTGGGTGAGGAACTGGCTGGATGGCTGAGCCCAGAGAGTTGTGGTGAACAGCGTTAAATGCGGCTGGTGGCCGGTCACAAGCCGTGTTCCCCGGGGCTCTGTTCTGGGGCAAATCTTGTTCAATATCTTTATAGATGATCTGGATGAGGGTATCGAGTGCTCCCTCAGTAAGTTTGCAGATGACACCAAGCTGGGTGGGAATGTTGATCTGCTGGAGAGTAGGAGGACTCTGCAGAGGGATCTGGACAGGCTGGGTCGATGGGCTGAGGTCAACTGTGTGAGGTTTAATAAGGCCAAGTGCCGGGTCCTGCACACCCCACGCAACGCTACATGCTTGGGGAGGAGTGGCTGGAGAGCAGCCCAGCGGAAAGGTCCCTGGGGATGCTGGCTGACAGCCGGCTGAACATGAGCCGGCAGTGTGCCCAGGTGGCCAAGAAGGCCAACAGCATCCTGGCCTGTATCAGAAACAGTGTGGCCAGCAGGAGCAGGGAAGTGATTGTGCCCCTGTACTCGGCACTGGTGAGGCCGCACCTTGAATCCTGTATTCACTGATGGGCCCCTCCCTACAAGAAGGATGTTGAGGTGCTGGAGCGTGTCCAGAGAAGGGCAACGAAGGTAGTGAGGGGTCTGGAGCACAAGTCTGATGAGGAGCAGCTGAGGGAACTGGGGTTGTTTAGTCTGGAGAAGAGGAGGCTGAGGGGAGACCTTCTCGCTCTCTACAACTACCTGAAAGGGGGTTGTGGTGACAAGGGTGTTGGCCCCTTCTCCCAAGTAATCAGCGATAGGATGAGAGGAAATGGCCTCAAGTTGCACCAGGGGAGGTTTAGATTGGATATTAGGAAAAATTTCTTCACTGAGAGGGTGGTCAGGCATTGGAACAGGCTGCCCAGGGAGGTGGTGGAGTCACCATCTCTGGAAGTGTTCAAAAAACAAGTGTGGATGTGGCGCTTCAGGACATGGTTTAGGGGACATGGTGGCACTGGGTTGGACTTGATGATCTTGAAGGTCCTTTCCAACCTAGTGATTCTGTGATTCTGTGATTCCCCCCTATAAAAATGTGAGGGAAAAGCACACATGTATTTTAATCTGTGCTTTTTACTAGAGGTGCCAAAAGCAGAATTCCACACTGTTTCAAATGTAAAATACTCTTCCGAATGCCTGTCACTGGAAATAAGCTTTCAAACTTAAAACTGTTGCAGTCCTCACAGTGCAGATTACATGTGTTAATGCTTCCAAATTCATCAGTTTCATAGTGAGCTGACAGTCTTTTCAAACCCCCAAGATAAAACTAACTGCGCTGTGCAGAAAGGAAATGTTTCTTTCTATGTGCTAATGAAAAGGAAAAAAAAAAGATAACATTTACTTAGCATGATAGGATTCAACAATTTAATGCAAATACCTTGCAACACTTACTCTCTTAACATCCGCCAACAATTATCTGTTTTAAAGAGCCTCAGTATTCCTTAAGAGAGTTAATTCTCTCACAGAGGAATGTTTTAAAAATTCAGGTTCTATTTGCCTAGTTTCATCCTAAGAAACTATCAGAATTTTATTGGACGCACTTAAGTTTAAAACCCAGTCACTTCAGGATAGGATTCCTCAACACAACGGGGACTTAAAGCATAGCCAGATGCTACATATCATACCCATTTCACCCTGCAGGTGTACATCCCACTGTTCCCTGGAAACACAAAAGAGAGGGATTTATCTCACTATCTTTGGTTGTGAGATGAATAACAATCTGAAAGCACCTTTGTTTCTCTCATTTAACTCTGGAGGATGGCTGGGATGACTAGTCCAGATGCAGAAGTCCATACTACAGACACGAAAAGTTATATGCATTATCTAAAGTTAACATTCTATCTAAGTGTCCTGTGTCCTGGAGTATTCCAGGATAATTAATTCTACATCTAGATGGTGATACAGATCTTAGACAGGCTGAAATAATACTCTCCGTATAATTTCCTCTGTTAGGAAGGAGGACACCAGGGCAAGAGGCAATGCTCTAATGAAAGGCCTTGGCTGACATCGTTATGACTAAATTCTGGCCTAACTGTTGTGTAAGGACCTGTAGAGACGAGTCAAAATAAATGGGAGCCTTGCTACAGTTTTCATGAGGCAAGGAGGACCCCAAAGGCTGGAGGAAGTGCTTTGCAGACCCCTGTTAGCCTGGGTGTGTCTGGCGGTGTGGGCAGGGGAAGATACAATAGATGCTTTTTTGAAGCATTCCAGTGCCCCGATACGGCAGAACAGAGCCAGCTGGCAATCCACAACAGGCACCCAAAAAGCATCAGGTTTGATACAAAACAGCATTGTGGGAGGCACAGATTTTAGTCAGAATGATTACATTTCATGTTTTGATTCACAGACACTGTAAAAACAAGGGATTGAGTTTTATACAAATCTGCTGAATAAGTCCTATTCCAAGCCATTTCCAAGAGCCACTGAGCAATATCTTATGGAAGGGTTATTACTTTTATGTGGCTTAAAGCCATGAAGATGTGGGGCAGTTTGGAAGTGTGAGAGCTTCTCAGATAGGCTTCCTTTCCCTCAGGGGATGAGTAATCAGGGTTCAAATGGCACTGGATTTAAAGGGTCATGAATTTAAGGTGCAAGATTACAATTGCACTGAAAACTCACAGCTGTTTTCACCCAAAAGCTAGCTTATGTTTTTCCCCTATTTTCCTGGACCTGCCATTGAATGGAAGTGAGTCTTAAATAATAATGCTGCTCTGAGGCATACTGACTACATAGCAGATATAGTTCTCCTGTCTGATCATCTGAAAGTTTTTATCAGTCAGCCAGAAAGATGTCAGCCCTGCAGGGGATAAAATATGTGCATTAATTTCTTTCATGCTTTGTCCATTGCTATATAAGGAAATGGAAGCAGCGATCAGGTCTGCGTTGGTGGATGGGCAATTCAGCTCATATAGCATCTTACAGCTACCAAAAGTTTAATAGGTTGAACCCTGACCTGTCTTCTGACCGGGCAACTCAAGAGCTGTCAGACACACAAAGGTTTCCTGTACTGTTGTAGTGTTTAAATATGTTTTCTAAAAAGTCACTTCATATAGTAATCACATCAGCTATAGAAAATTAATTCAAAGGAGGAAAATACACATAACAGAACAATCCTTCTTGTTTCATCTTGTGCATCAGTCAACAATAAATCTGAGATAAAGCCACAAAAAGCATGAAAGATTGCGTGCAATCACTGGAGTGCACCCCACGCTCTAAAAATGCCCCTTAGTTCACCTTTAATGTATTGAATTCCCGCCTGGCCCCAGTTTGATTCTCAGCTGCAGATTTCCTTGACCTCTCAGTCACTTTGTCTCAAGCACTTTGTTTCCATTTGATGATGATGGAATTAATTTGGCCTGTATGCTGGGACTCTTACTTACTGGCTGGAACTCCAATGGTTTGAGAAAAATCCAGCCACTCTACACAGCCTTGAACTCGAGGTCTATTTTCACAAGGCACAAACAGAAGAGCTAACGAAAATACATGTAAAAGGGAGAAAATCAAAGGGCAGTGACAACTGCAAATCTGTCCAAAAGAGGAAAGGTTTGAAGGCTCCTAAAGCTTGGCCCATCGTTTGTTTATAATGTGCATGTCACCATAACACGATCCCCAGTGAAGGGATTTATTAATTTCTATAAAAGGAAGTGGATCAGCTTCAAAGTAATTTTGTACTAGAGCCACTTCAGGACCACTTTTACATCCAGCTCTTTCCAATTAAATTTTGTGTTCCTTTGACAGGCTGGCCAGTTCAACTGTGCTGAAGACCCATCATGTTTCTTCCTTTTAATTTGTAGAATAGTAATGGGTGGAGGTTTAGGTTGTTGTTTAACATACATACACAAATCTGCTCTGTCCGGTTTAGTTTTCTCAGTTACCTTTCACAGTTCCCTTCAGACACTGAACCCCAATGTCTATAGACCACATAAAAGAATGCTTTTATGAAGGCTTTTATGAGCAATGGCTCAGCGTAGCAGTCATAAAGTGTGAATCCACTGCTTTACATTTAGAGGAATTGCTCCTCAGGTGTCCTAGCAGTAAGGATTGCCCAACACCCTAAATGTAGGCTGATGCTGAGATCTGAGAAGTAATTTGTCCTAGCTTTTGCTATAGCAAACAAAAGTAGCAAGCAATATGTGGCTGGCAATGAAGTGCAAATTAGTGCTCAAAGTGCGTTCGGTCTGATAGCAGCTCTTCAGGAGCATGGGAAAGGATATACAGTGCTAGAATTAGGGCAGTGTTTTGGTGCAATTGTTGTTGTTGTTTGGATAACCAGCTGGTTTGCAGTAAGCAAGTGGCACTGAAGTAAAGCTAATGCTAAAGCAAGGCTAGATGTGTATTTAAGATCGGCCAGATCAGGTAAATTTCTTCTATCCCATTGAGCATACTGGAGCACCGCCAGCAGACAGCGATGTATGAAGCTCTGCTCTTTCCCGCCGCAACAAGGACTTTATGCAGACATTTTCTACTGTCTGCCTCAGGTTTTAGATTTGTACAAAGTTAAAAAAACAAACTGCAACTGAATTGAAACTGGTGCACTTCACAGGGCTTCTGAGAAAGCTCTGGGGGATTATGGCTTCCTTACTATTTTGATACAGAACCATACCTCAGAGCAGCTTCTTTAAAAAGTAGTCTGAAGTTTGCTCAAAAAGTAACAAATGTTTTGATTAAACCAGTCTGAGCTTGAAACCAAAGTATAAACTCAAGAAGTGTATGTAGTTTCAGATCTCATATAAACATTTCAAATGGATTTTTAATTGAGCTCTCTTTATTCCCTCTCACTTACTTGAAAAACAGATTATTTCATATTCTAGAAAAACAGCTTTAAAAAATTAGTCACTCAGGGTGTTCACAGACACACTTTCAAAGCTTAATATAACAAATGTATGTTTGTGTACACATGTATACACCTGATTTACATGCCTACAGCAAGAATTTGCACATGCAAAAGTGCACATTATAAATATGCAGTGTGACTTTCATCATCATGAAAGTGGAGGTACATTTTGCTTCTGATGTTTTCTTTTTTGTCTCTGGGACAAAGAATAACATAAAAATGATTGCTTCCCCACCATAACCGTCTGTAAAAAAAGGGATTCAATTTCAGTGCCTGGTACATGAGGGCCTTGGAGAGTTTGCTGTGATAGTGTGTGAGTTGAGTTTATTTGGTCATATATTATTCCTGTTTGATGTTTACGTGCTGCTGTACTGTGGGAGAAATTAATCACACTACGTTTATCAGAGATAAGCTAATCCAACCAAAGTCAATGGTTTAGTAGGCACAGAGTTTCAGAGCATAGCAGTAAATTATAACTGGATTTGATTAAGAGGTAATTAGCTAAACCTGTTTACCTTAACCTTTGCTGCAACTATTGTTTTTACTAGAAGAAGAGTGTCATTAGACTGTGCCTGGGATACAAGTTATGGAGCATACACCACTTTTCACTGTCCAATTTTCATCTGTTATTCAAGGAAGAGGTAGAAAGGTCAGGATCAGATTGCTATTGTACAATTCTCCTGAGATGAGAGCAGAAAGTTTCCTTGACAGAGACAAAATAAGCCATGAAGAACAGTAGTTTATTTTTCAGTAGGATGGAGGGGGAGTCAAAAGAACACATGTCTACAGCTCTAGACAGATTTTTGCAATAATTCAACTGTCTCAGTAGATTTGAGAGTCATTTGAACTCATTGAGCATTTTACAGAAACAGGGAAGAGTAATACCAATTTGCTGCAGACTACAAAATAGTGCAGTAGAGAAAAGAACTGGGTGAATATTTTTTCAACTGTACTACATTTTCATAAATTATTTTTAAATATATTCATTCAAGAGAATTAAAAGAACCATAGGAAGCCAACTCCTAAATTGCTTTATAGCCATTTAATTGACCAGTTTGGATAACTTAGTTAAAATAAGGGTTTAGATCAGTCTGCACCGTTGGCTTGTTGATAGCATTCAGCCAAATTGTAAGCACATTTGAGAACGGTGTAGATTTCTGTTTCTTGCTTGAGGGAACTTCAGCTTCATAACAGAAGACAGATAAGTATGTGCCCAAGTAAACATGGTTGCCAAAGGACAAGAGGTAAGCCGGTTTTACAGTTTTATGGCTAAATGTATATAGATTTAATTCCCTAGTTTTGATTCCTAGAACTGTTTGAAAAGAGTACCCACCTACACACACACATAACAGCTTTACCTATTAATAGCTTGAAATACAAGGACAGCAGTTTAGGACAGCTCACCGCTTGTTCCTGCATCTTCAGCTACAGTTTTCTCGCATGAGTTCCCATTACATCCAGAAAAACAGAGGAGTTTCCAAGCAAGCCCCCAAGGTCTCACTTCAGTCAAGCTGTTTCTGGGTGAGGAGAGACAGTTTCAAAGCTTTAAAGATTACCACCCAACAAATCTTTTTTTTTTTTTGCCTACCACAACAGGGCTCAAGCTCAAAGATTTGGAGGCTGTACTGCAAGAAGGCAATTTCTTACACAGTTCAGACATTTCGGGGGGGGTGAAAAGATACATCAGTTATACTTATGCCCATGTAGGCTCAATAATAAAGCTGATAATTTAACTGCCTTTCTCTACCTGAGAACAAAAGTTATTGCTTATCTTTGTTTTATCCTGTCCAGATAAGAAGAAAGGCCTGTACAGTGTAGCCTGATTCTTACTCAAAAGAATATAACATATTTTGTCATCAGAAAATTATATGGGAACACCGTCTCCCATCTGGTTTCCTGAAATCTTATTGAAGAGGAGAATTACATGAAATACGGTAGACTCTTGCAAAACAAAAGTTTCACTTATTGCTCCAAGAGTTACCTGTGTTGTTCAGTGTTTGTGTGGGCTGGGGAAAGAACTGCAGACCTCACATCTGCCAGTTTGTGCAGTTACTGATTATCCCATTGCACTGAATAAGCAAAGGTTTATATCCCTTGGCAGCACTGGGTAATCATTTAAGTGCCTAAGGCTGATCTTCCACGTAGGTATGGGACTGTCAGTATGTCAGGCCACAGGAAGAGGTTTACAGGCTAAAAATGGTCTATTAATGGCATATTGTTAAAGTCTCTTCAGAATAGTGATGTAAGTGTTCTGTCTTTTTTGATCTATAGGGTTTCTGCCAATATCATTAGTCAGATTTGCTCTTCAACAGAACCTTTGGATAGACACAGTGGAAACCACTAGCTTTCCAAGGGTGATTATATGTGTAATTCCTTTTTAACAGGCAATCTGCTCCTGTAAATCAAAATAAGAGGTTAAAAGTGAGAGTGTGTGTGTGTGCATGCACACGCATATGAGTGTCTTCTATGTAGACAGTAGCTTGATTTCCTCTCCAGGTAGAACTGGCTAAAATTGACAATGAAAAGAGGTTGGAGTTAATCTTTTAGCATTATAAAGGACCCTAGTTAGCTCACAAAGGTTTTTTTTTTTTTTCCTAGAGGTAGAAATTTCACTTAACCTAGGAATTGTTTTTAACTTCAAAATTCAAAATGTCTTATTCTGAGCTTTCAAAAAAAGCTAGAATTTTGCATGATCCTCATAGGAGACAAATTAGTTACTAATACCTCACAGGCACTCTGTCCTCCTAAGGAAGTGACACAAAAGTCACTTGATATGAGCCCAGTTGCTGAAACACTGTGATTACATTGATTCCTGCCAAATAATACAGGCTTATTGTTTCCTTGCTGCAAGCTTTTGGAGGCAGGGATTGTCTTTTCATTTTGGGTTGGAAAGCATCCAGCTGAAAAGTGTTCTTGCTTAGGAGGAGGACTTCTGGCCACAACAGTTGCACAAATAAAAACAATGAAAAGTTATAATTATATTGAAACTGACTAATAAAGATACACAGTGACTATCTCTTTGGTGTCTCATTTTGCTATGACCAGACATAAATAAATGAGATAGGTGCAAAGATAATATTACTCTCTTCCATCCAAGAGATTAAAAAAAATGTTAGCTCCAATACTTTTTTTCCATGAAGAAAAGCAATTAATTATGATATCAGTTGTGTTTGGACAGAATTCTGTGTTTTTATAAAGGTTTTCCTAAGTCTTGGCTTCTTTAGAAGAACAGAACAGAAGATCCTCTCAGTGTGACAGTGTCAATAAAGTCCAGTAAAGACAGTCAAAAACTTGATATTCCTCTTCCATCATAAACATAAATATGTAGAAACAGGAGGGTAGACCTTCTCAATTAGAAAAAGTAAGGGTTTAAATGTTTATCAACAAAGCCTAATAATTTGCATTAAGTATTTACCATTAGTGTGTTTGTATTAAGGTTTCGATTGCTGGCTCCTGATTTTTTAGGCTATGTGGCTCAATAAGGAAGCATGGTATTTTTCACTCTATTCAGAGAGAAAAATTCCTACAATTCCTACCAGTTTCAATATGATAAATATAACAAAAATAAGGCAATAAATACAGAAGATAGAAATAGATGTTGTGGGTTCAAGCCTGTGTGTGTCTCTTCATCCCCTATGCAGTCAACTGAGCATTCAGAGCACCAAAAATTTCCTATTATGTCAGCAAAGTATTATAAGATGACATATTTTGGCTGTTAATGAATGAGGTTTGGATTTGAAGCAGTAAGATATTTCATGCTGGTGCCCATTTCTTAAGTGTTTTCAGCTTCCATTTTTCATTTAAGAGCGTTAATTATTTCTCACACTGGATGTGTAAAGTGCATTTGCTGTTCTTCGGGTCCTTTAAATGTATGTCTTTACAGACTCTTGAAATTATTGCACATTTTCCCTCGCATCAGCAATTTTGTGCTGGGTTTCAAAATCCTTGTATGCTTTTATTAGACTTCTTTTTTGCTTTGTATCTCAGTCTTAGATCCTTTAAACAAGATTAGTCAAGGCTGAGTCTGTGCCACTGGTTTTTATTACCAGTTCATGGGTCTGGTTGGTTTCAGATTTGGTTTTCATATATGTTTGCACTCCTGTTTTCCACCCAGGATTAAGAAGTCATGAGCCTTATATCCTCTCTCATGTCTCCAGTTTGTATGTACCTTGTTAATGATAAACCTCAGTTTATAATTGCCACTGAATTACGATCTTCAGCAGCATGATACCACATTGGCACTGTTTATGAGACTCCATTAGAAAACTCCTGTTTATATCAAAAAACATCATGAAATGCATTACTTCTCTCCATAAGAAATGCATTATTTCTTCAGTGACTTCCACATTTTAAAGAACTTTAGGCTTTTGAAAAAATACACAGGACAAAAGAATAAGGTAATTTAATTTTAAAGCATTTGTATTACAGCTGGCCAAAAGGGTTATGATATTTTATACACAAAAATTCAAGCATATAAAAGCATGAGAAAGTGTTACATTACTCTGCCTAGGCAAAACCTATCTCCTCAGATGTTCACCAGTTAAGGGCCCTTAAATCAAGGAAAATCAGTACTCTCATTTCAGAAGAGTAAGGTGGTGTCGAGCAAAGTGATAGTGGATCAAGGATTTCCACGCAGACCCACCTGAAGCTTTCACATGCCATGGGTATGGCAGACAAAGGAGATTATCAGTTACGCTACTTCTTCAGCCTAAGTCTCCAAATTTGTGTACTCCCAATCTGAGGTCCTGGGGACCTGCTATTGCAACTGATTGTGCTGGTGCTGACTCCAGCGGCGGGAGGACATTGGTCCTGAGACACCATAAGAGGATGCCCATTGAATTTGGCTAGAGTGTGAAAACACTTCTCAAGTCTGATAGCTGTGCCCAGGTCTCAGAAAACTGTTTGCAGTGACTCATGTGAATGCTATGGGAGAACAAGAGAGAGTTGCAAGTGGAATTGCTTCCCCCAAAAAATAACTGCTTTAGGCATTACTAAGCAGTAAGAGAAATTCTGATTACTCTTGCAGTTTCCTGCCTTCCCATTCAGCCTGACACTGCTGTCAATTTTCTATTTGCTATGGCAACTGTCATGCTAAACTGCATGTCTCCATGCATTTACTGTCTCAGGGCAAGTATCATCCCACGCAATTTAGGCCACTGAAAATTCACAGGCTTACCTAAGCCACCAGTCTCTGCTCCTCTACAGTAACAGGGAGAAGACATCAACTTCTCATGACTGATTCATCCTGTGCTAAGCCAGGGCTCTAGGACGGGTGTGATAAATCACCTTCCGGAGGTGCCTGTTTCTCTTCACAGGCTGTGAAAGGAGCTTAGAGGAGCCTGGAGATGAGACACCCATCTCTCAACCACTGCAGCTCGGCTATATGAACTCCCTTTGCACACTAGCAATGCCAAACGGAAAGCATGAGGAAAGGGGATGAACCAGTGCACATACTTAAGAGCTCAGGGAGAAGTATTTTCTTTCATGACCCTTCTCATCCCCAGAAATGGCCTTGCAAATGTAGCGGGCGTGAAGATACCTGTCCTGTGTTCCAGCTGCACACAAGGACAGGATAAATGGAATTTCTATTGTGGGATCCTAATCAGACACCCTCTCTTAGCATGCACCTGCCTATCTCCTCCATATCCTCCTCCCACTGGCATTGCCCACTGCATGGCGTGTGTTAGCTGCTACCTGTCCTCGCCCCACAGCAGAGCTCACAGCCAGGGCATTCACACCAGTAAACCGGGTACAGCCAGCCCCGGCTGATGCCCGTTATTCCTTCCTGCTGTCCAAACCTGGACAATCGCTTGCTATGTTTTGCAATGGTCTGCTTTTCAAAATCACAATACTCAGCAGCAACACGCTATGCAAACTTCAGCAAATCACTCAGCAAGCAGAAAAGGATGTTTAAAAACTTCTCATTTGCTAGCAAAAGGAGAGCGCAATTAATTCAAAGACTTGTCAGACTGCAGACTAGTTTTAGGCTTGAAGACAGCTTGTTCACTGACTGGACTTTCTGGACTACTTCAAACAAATATGTTTTGCAGTATTTCCCACTGTCTTTCCTAGATGGAGAATTCAGAAATAATAATAATGAAAAAAAAACCATTTTTTTTAATAAGTTTGACACATGGTGATTGGATCTAGGCTGAAACTTTGCTAAGGATTTGTGCTAGGACACATTGGAGGGAAGTTCAGGCTAGGTATTTATACCCCTGAGTTTCAGAGGTGTTAGTCAGACTCCTTCTCTGATTTTAATTAAATTGCCATGAGAAATTTCAGGGAGGGGGTTGGGAGCCACTATTTAAAGAGCTGTTTTAATCTGTGTTTCCAAGGCATTCTCTATCCTAGCCTGGTCTCATGCAGAGATAAAACCACTGAATTGCTAAATACAAATATTTGTGGGCTTTCAAGATTCTTTGCTTTTTACCCCAAACCCAACAGGAGAGAAAGCTAAGCAAGGAGTTCTTTTTTCCTTTTTCTTTTTCACCCCCAAAAATGTAAAGACTCATCTGTAAGCATATACCCACAGCTAATGTTTCTGAAAACCAGATCTGAATGAGTCATGCAGAAAAATTACTCCTAATGCCAAAATTAGGTAGCCAAGTTCCACAACACCCAGGTCCCCCAACCCGTTCCCTTCAACCCATTTCCCACCATGTCCCTCCACATTCCTCTGAGCCACCAAAGTGCTTACTGCAGCTGCATGAGAACATCTCTTCCTATGGGAAATATTCATGTCTCTAGGAATTGCCGTAGCAGATCTCATGTCTCATTTACCCTGTCCCAGCATAATGAGAAGAAAAAAAGCAATAGTTCACATATCATTGTTGCCCATGGTCATCCTTACTCATCATGAGAGCCCCAGTGGTCAGCAAACAGCTGGATGTAAGTGAGAACAGCTCTGGGGAGATTTGACTTCCATCCAAGACTGTGTTTGTCCCTGCCTTGCCAAAGAGAAAACATAGGTGTGGTTTAAAGCACAACTCAGCTGGGCTCAAGAGTTGGCCAAAGGCTCCATTGGGGTTCCATGGGGGGAGCAAAGAGTCTAAACCAGGGTGTCTACAGGCTCCTCTGTTCCTCTCTTTGTGGTGTAACTGGAGCTAGTGCAAGGAGCAGATCTCACTTCCTACATGCCAGTTAGCAGTGATCTCCCATGTACACGGCCCTCTCACTGCACAGAGAGGCAGTTCATTTGCAGGGCCTGTTAAATTTATCCATTCTCACAACATTCTGCTGCTTTTTATAGAAATCAGCTTTCAAACACTAAAATAAAGGTCATGCCTATACTACTTGTTGGCTCTGCTAGCGATGTCAGTTGGTCATACATTCATGCTCAAGTTTGGGCCACAGTCCATTTTCCTGTGGTATTTGACTGCTAGCAATGATTTAGTGAGACCTTGCGGCCCCATGAGGGACCAGCACCAGGAAAAGAGCACACTGGGAGGGTGCTGGCCCGTTGAATTTCTGCACACTCCCAGTGCACAGGGAAAGATACATGTGTAAAAATAATTTCATGATCATAAAATACACAGATATCAAGCAAATTTCTTCAGTGTTGTCCTTCAGGTCTGGTTTCCACCTTCTCTCTCTCAGAACAGCTCCCTGCTATTTGTTCAGAGGAGGTTCACAAGTCCATCTTTGACAATGCTACGCCCACCTGATAAAACCTTGTTCCTCACTACCTGTTGCAGCTCTCTTACTTCCCTGACAGCATCTCCCAGTGCAGATCCAGCTGCCAACTTAAACTGCATAAAAATGAGCTTTGATTTTTTCCTCTCCAACTTTCCCATCAGCTCAATTTCCTCCATCATCGTGGATGATTCCTCCAGCTTCCCATCAAATCTCAAGCCTATAATCTAAGTACAATCTCTAGTCCGCACTCTGCAGGTCATGCCCTTCACCTGTCACCTCCAGTTTCAGAGCATTTGAAGATTTAAACCTTCCTGCCTAGGTCTTTTTTAAGACTGTATCATCTTGGGGAATGCCTACACAGAGGAGTAGTGTTAGGCAAGCATTGACTCTCCAAGGCAGATGGGCACAAGCCAGCTGTAGCCTGAAAACCATGTAATGGCATTAAAGGCTGCTATGCCCAAGCTAACATGGCCTCTTGAGAGGCCTCAGAAACACATGTTCACTCCTGCCCAGACTCCCATTACAGCTTTTCCTGTGGTCTTGACACCAGTTGCCTCACTGTAACTCACACTACCCACCTCCTCTCAAAATATTGCTGCTGGTGATCCTGGCATGGTCCTCCAGACACAGTGTCCTCCTCCACATCCTCCTCCTCTTCATCAGGTGTGAACACCTTCTTGAAGCTAACATGCCTGCTGCCTTGTCTCGCAAAACGCAGGAAGGAGTCACTGAAATTGTAAGTCAGTCCCACCGCGCTCAGAAGAATATATGGGACCAACTTGGAAAGCATGGCATTAATCATTAGTTTTACAGCTGCTTTCTCTCTGCTTTGGACCTCACAACCATGGAGAATTCAGGCTTGTTCACTAAAGTGTGCCAGACAGAGGAGTTTGCAGCAGACTGCTGGTTCAAGATTTTGCTACTTAAAACTAAGGTTTTGATTAGGAAGCAGACTTATTTTATTTTTTAAATATTTTTAACCATAACACCGAAGCGTGCATGTAACATACAAGCACATCCATCCTGACCCAGTAGAAACTTGTTAAACTGCTGTTTCTGAGTCTTCTTAGGTTAAACAGTTCACTAGACCATCTCAGCAACCAGCAGGGAAATTACATAACCAATGGGAAGTTTCAGTAGCTCCTTCATTTTCTTTTTGAAGGATTAATGGCAACTGCTTTATTTGCTTATGAAGAGCTCCCACATGTCTCAAAATTGTTAGGAAGAGTAGAGTTTCTTTTTCTTACCCCCATCTCCCTTCCTTTTCTAGCAAGCACACACACACACCGGGCTAAGCAAGGGGCTATTGCCAGATCTGTCTTGCAGTATCGAGTTGCAGTGAGTTTGCAGCTTGGCTGCAAATTCAAGCTGGAACCAGATGACTTACTCCACTACAGTTTCTCATGACATCTCAGTAATTAATGTCCCAGATCTCACTCCACCTCCTCTCTGAGGAGAGCAGCTCTTATTTAATTGCCTCATAATGTATACTCAGAATGAATACTTGCCTAATTGTCCCTAGACAGATGCTTGGATGAAAGCCTGTGAGAAAGCATATAGGCTGTAACACTGAATAAAAGCCCACAAAGCACAATAAAGCAAGAGTAACTCTTTGTTACTCCTAATCCCATCAAGACAATACATTTATTTTTTAACGCGGGTAACAAATTCAGAATAAAACTTTTCTATACGCTGTTTCCTCACTCCTTCAGCTATACAAAATAAGATCTTGAGGCAGATTCCCTTAATGCATCGGCTTAAATGGGAAGGGATACATTTTCAAAGCACAGTGTGATGCTTGAGCTGCGCTACTGCATTTTGTGGGACACCATTGTCATTTAAAGGTTTTAATAAGCCAGTTAGTGAGCAAAAGCTCTGCGTAAGGTGAGTTACTACAGTTTTGATATCCGTAGCAACAGTGGTATTTGATCAATAACCTGTGGCCATTGTGCTACCATTGTGGCCACAATGTGCAAAGAAAGAATATATCTGTGGAAATCACATCGTAAATTAAAACCTTGTGAACACAAAAGGTTACCTTCAATTATTCAATATTCAGTAGGAGTCAAAATTATTTAAAAGTGTACTTGACATCACTGGTTCTAAGCATTACTCAGGCTCTAAGATTCAAGACCTTCCTCTTCCTCCAATCAATAGGTGCATCAGGAGTTATAAGATTAGTTATTTATTTGTTCAAATTGCTAATGTTGCTTCCATCACTTCTGTGCTACAAAGGGTACTTCTGGACTGACTTCTCTCTCTGCCTTTAAGATAGAACCCATCAATCGTACAGAAAACATGCATCCAAGTCCATCCCTGCCCCCTGCTCTGTTATTTTTGCAGTTGTGGGAAGAAACTTGTGTTAAAATCCCTAATCTAAAATGCAGAACCAAGCTAAAGACCATGATTAACTGTTTACTAATGTTTTTAGCCAAACAAGAAAAAGAAAAATTCAGATTTTCATTTCAAATCTTTAAATACTTTTTTCCTAACAGAACAACTGAATTTTTCACTTTTAAATACTTGCTTGATTGCTTATTTTGGGGGGAAGAGGGGTTACATTAAATACCAATAAAAGTGACATCTAAGTTAAAACAAAATTTGATTTTTCATTTCAGTTGAAAAATTCAAATATCTCCAGACCAATTCAGCCCCCTCCCCAAAAAATTGTAACATTTCAGCCCACATGCAGAAACAAAAGTCAACCATTCTCATTGTTCGTCATAGCAAAAGCCAGCCTGAATTTTCGTGGCATCTCACAGACATTATGATATTGAGACTTCAGGACACACACAGAATTATAAGATTGCCCTAGCTGATCCCTTCAAATCATTAGATGGATGATGTAGCTCATCACAGCAGACGCTGAATCATAGAAATGGGCAGAGTTTGGTTGTACTGCCCTACAGACAAGTGCAGACAACAGGAAAACACAGATTCAGTCCAAAGCTTGATTTGTGGTCCAGATTCCAATTTCAACTGTTTGGACACTTGTAGACTCTGCTGAAGTCAAGACAAGCCATGCCCAAATTGCCACAGGACAGCATCTTTGGGTCCTGCTATAATGCAGCAGATCAGATTTTTTTAAACTAAATTCATTACAAATGTCTCATAATACTCTATATTCTAGGTTTGTTGGGTTTTTGCTGTTAAAACTGCATGAAAATCTTATGAAATCCCATATCATACAGTTGAAATAAATCTGGTAAAAGGTAAGGCTTTTTTAACATGCCCTCATTAATTGTTCAAGGAATAAGATCTGTGCATAATATTTAACAAGAAAACAAAACTACTTGGCCAAGCACTCTTTTAAAAATGGAGTAAAACTCATAAATTAAAAGATTTGTTGGTAATTCAAATGGCAGAAATATTATCCTGTCTGCAGTCTGTTATATTACACATGTTGTGCTGGGAGTCAAGTGAATTTAAAGAACAGAGCATGCAACTTCATTTACTTCAAAATGCAGTTCATGTAGAGTACATGTGTATTATGCATTTATTGTGATGTTAAATGCTAGAAATGAGCTGTTTCTGTAACTTGGAAGGGTATGGGGGGGTCTTCCTCCTCCCAAAAATGAGGATTTTGTCAGACGTATCTATTGTAGTTGTTTCTGCATATGCTAGGAGATCACACGAAAAACCCAAATGTTTCTTCAATAAGGAATTCAAAAGAGTATGCAAATACTTAAGCTTGACTTCCTAAATATTAACATCCTGATGTGAACAAAAAGATGCTGAGCAAAATGGACAAGAGAACATAGATGTGTTTATTTCTGAATATGGAAGATATATTTGACCATGACTCAATAATACTGGTCTGTCTCTATACTACCTTTATCCCAGCATCAGGTCACCACTTCACCAAACAATTGCTATTGAAAGGATTTTGTTAAAAGAAAATGTCATGACCATGGAAGAGGCCCTTCTAGATCAAACCAGTTTAGTTATTCTTTCTTTGTCTCTGGAACAGCTTAGTTTTAGAGCTTTCTCTGAAAAGTCAATTCCCTATAGGAATTTCCTATAGGAAAAATTATTTTGTATTGTAAAGCATTAGTGGAGTGAGAAAACTTCAGATCCCTATATTGATAGTTTGTCAATGATGATATTGCTAGCAATTATTACAGAAAAAAAAAAAGAGAAACTAAAAGTAAAAAATAATGAAGAAATCTTGGCTCTGCTGAAATGTATGGAAAGTTGTACATAGTGTGTCAGATTGTTACCTTAGATCACCATAAAGAGACATTAAATTTTTATGTTACTTTCCTGAACATTAATTGTGATTTTGAGTTTGATTTCATTAAAATTTAGTAAAAAAATTCCAATTCATCAAGGAAAAAAAGAAAGATTTTATTTCAAGTCAGCTGTCAACTTTTTAAGAAGCAAAAAAAATTGAATTTTTATTCTCATAATGTAGCAACAATTGTGGTGTTGCTTATAGTGAAAAAATACTGTTGCATAGTAAATACTGCTATGAGCCCATTAACCACAGTTGAGGAGTTCTGCACTCAGATCCTCAAATAAATCAGGAGAAATTCCACCACCGCTATTTGAGATACATCTCCAGTAGAAAACCAGCAAGGCAGTCCAGGAGTTGGGGGACTTCTGTAATATATCACAAAGTAAAATAAATGCAACCAGATCCTGAAACAGTTTCAGGTCTCTGAAGAGGGTGGAACTGGAGACGTTAAAGTTGCAGTTATTCTGGCACCACTTCTCTGTTAAACTAAACTATTTACAGTGCACAGTAGTAAGCTGCAGACATTACAGATCCCTAAAGATCTTTCTTAAAATAAAATCCATAGCAAACACAAATCATTCGTTTCACAACACACATACTCCAACATGGAGCTCTGGAACATTCTACAAGTTTTGCTTTATTTTCCACTTTAAAGCATTCAGTTTGGAAATTCTTGCAGTCTTCCCGATTCCTTCCTCATTCAGCTCCAATTTTTATGCACGGTTGAGGAACCCCATATTTTGTCAGTTATCCATACATTCTGCCAAAAGCAAATGCCTTCTGACCCTGATATGCAGAGAATTTGCAACCAGCCTTTCTACAGGCCACCACGACAAACCAGGCTTTCTATGAGCCATCAACATACTACAAAACCCACACACTGATTCCCTTTCAGACACAATGGGTTTTCATTGTTACAGAGCTTTAAATTACGTCTACATAAAATACTCTACCTGTCTTCACACTACAGTGAAAGTTAATATTTCATTTGGAAAACAATCTGTCCTCTTCTCTCTTTGAAAATGTTTATGATGTTGCATATACCACAACTTTCTGATGGACCCTAATATTCATGGCATAAAACAAAGAAACAAATAATTTCAGCAAAATTATTATCCTAATTTTTCCATGTAATATATATTTAATATTTCAATAGATGCTTTTTCACAGGAAATACCAGACAACTATGAGAGAAGTAGGTGCTATGCTGCAAATCCACTGTATTTGGCAGTAAAGACCTTTTCAAGAACACCTTTGAAGAAGGAACTCAAGAATGGCAGGGTCAGAAGAAGAGAAAAAAACAATAATAATAGAGGCAAAATTATTTCAATTTGTCGAGATGAGAGAACAGTATGAAGAATTTCAGAGGATTTTAAAAAGC
Organism: Phaethon aethereus; assembly: GCF_964289735.1. Lineage (NCBI taxonomy): Eukaryota > Metazoa > Chordata > Aves > Phaethontiformes > Phaethontidae > Phaethon > Phaethon aethereus. The sequence continues at coordinate 82,791,911 of NC_138577.1, read as the reverse complement.
TACAGCTATACATCAACCTGGCAGATGAAAGACATGCAAAACAATATGTATTGCAAAAAATGTCTTCTACAGTAAGAAAACCATTCACAAAAAATTTTGGTGACACTATGGAGAGATCTGCACAAGTATCTTTTGAAATGCGCAGGGACAGATGTGGGTTTTTAAGGATATATAAAGCATATGTGCATAAAATAATACCAAAGGGATTATGGAGTCACTCAGTAAATCAGTGGGGTACTCGTCTACAACTCTGGCTACTGTAAAAGACATGCTGTAACAATAGAAGGGTCTCAAAAGAATGGCATAACAACATGAAAAGGCTTCCATAAGAAAAGAAACTGGAAATATCTGGCATACTTATTTCACAGAGGATACTCAGAAGAAGAGAGATGATAGACACATTTCAAGACTACAGTGACTGAGAAAGTCATTGCTTTGTGATTTCTCAAAATAATTATAAAAACAAGAGACTATTCAATGACCTGACAGCATCTAATTAAAGACTAAAGCACATTCTTTTATACAAAGCTGTGAAATTCATTGTCACAAGGTAGCATTGCAACCCAAAGCATACCACAGGTCCAAAATGCATAGGACTTCCTATAAATCATATAATCACCTCAGCTGATAAGCAGTTAAGCCACTGGCTCCATGAATTCCCTATGCCATCATAAGCAGATTGAGTTAACTGAAGAAAAAATGCCATTACTGAAATTTCTCACTGTTATTTTGAATCACCTGACAGTGACCACTCTCAGCAGCAACAGCAGCGACGCATAAGCTGCCACCACCCTGCTGATTTGTGCTCAGTGACGCAGATGAACCCATGATGCTAATCCTACAAGCTGCTAACTGACTTCTCAGAGCATTCCTCACGTCCGCACTTTTACAAGAAAAAATATCAACTGGTACCACACAAGACCATCCAGTGAAGGGTGGTCCACAATATATTTCTTGATCTCTGCCCAGCCATAGCTCACGCCACGCTACAGACACAGCTCAGGGCAAACACAACCACCACTTTTTTATACCCTTCCTTTCAATAAGTGCTGCAAGTTTTGAATTAAAACTTAAATATTTTCACTGTCTACATCCTTACTCCTGAAGTTAAAAATGACGGCTCTGAATCAGAACCAATTTTACAACACTTTTATTTGTCCACACAGCTAATTGTGTATTCCTACATGAACAATACAAGCACTGAAGGTTAGATGCATGGTTAAGAACGCAGCTGAACCTCAGTCTTCTTCATTATAATTTTCCAGGAAAAATATTATCCTTTTATTACACATTAGAATGAATATGATAATGAAAACATCTGTCTTCTGAGTTAGAATTAAGGATAATAAGCATTGATGTTCTACATTTACCAGAGCCAAGTGAATAATTTATAGCGTACTATAGGTGGAAGGGAATTTGAGTAATAAAATTGTTAGATTAATCAATTTATCCTCATTTTGTGTATATGAATTCAAAACTACCCAGATCTTAAGATCTACAATTATATAATAAATTATAACTAGTCCTTCTGGGACTTTTTTCATATTGAACTGAAGATTGCTTGCAAGCATTCTGTTAGACTCTTTGGAAAATCAATACAAAAATCTAAGCCAAATTTATTTTACTGGACATGCATATCTCATGTGTTTACTAGTGAAAATTTATTTTAAAATTATATTGCAGCAATTTGGCCTTAGAAAACTCTTCTTTATACACTCAGATGTTACTTTACATGAACCTTCTTATAAATTGATTTCAAATTCACTAGTTTGGCAAGATTACTTGCCAATGTAATTATTCAGCAGAAAAGTTGAGCAAATGAGTGCAATATATTCTCAAAGAAAATTCATTTTCCACTAAAGCAAACACACCAGAGAAAATGTTGCAGTATTCACCCACGTGATATTGAGCTGTCACCAAAATTGTGTAATTGCACTAAATCTTGTCCAAGTGACCTCCCATTGGGAAATGCATCTTTCCATACTAATGAAGTTTGACACAAAGTGTAACTTAGGCATTTGCATGTTAATGGAGCTTTGTACATGAGACTGTTTATTCAGCATGCAAGAAATACTGAAAAGAAGGTGTTAACAGAAACCTTTAGCCAGAGTAAGACAGGGTTAATTAGGACATATGGAATGGGATCTGAGTAACAAGAGACATTAAAATTAACCCTGTTTATCCAGCTGTAGCAGGACAAGGGAGGGGGTGGGGAAAATCCCCTCTTTGACCCACACAAAGGCCTTTTCTGCTATAGGATTCAAGGGCAATATTTTCCCACTGGCACAGCTCCACTGGTGACTGGGCCATTTGCATGGATAAGGCGATGTGTATCCATCAGTCCTTTCATCCCTTGTCCGACTCCTCCCAAAAACTGAGACCGCCAAAATGCTGCTGCTGGGCAAAAATGCTTCTGGCAAGGTGAAATACCTCTATCTACAAAAGTAGCAGCAAGATATTTTTGGCAAAACACTATGAGGTTTGGGCCAAATCTATCAATATATGCCCTGATCTGCACATTTTACAGACATGTTTAGTGTTAAAGCACTTGAGTAGACCTCACAGACATTCAGGAGCTCTAGTTAAGAGTCTACATCCATGCATGGGCCTTCCAGGAGACTGAGGACAAGATTATGATTAACTTCTTGCCAAACCTATTATGACTAACTTAGTGCTAAAGTGAGAGGAAATGGCAAAATAAAATGAAGACTAGGATGTCTGAGTCTTGTAGCAGACTGTATCACAGTTTGATGACTCCTTATATGTTTTTCAGACTCCGTGGCATATCTGTTTCATGATAGAATCTAAAAAGAGCTTTTTTTTTCCTTTTAAATGGATCATGTTGGTGACTTTTTTCTTATGTGACTTTTTTTTCCAAAGTACTTTAAATATAATGCTCCTTGCTAATTTGTGTATAATGATTTCGCCCCAGGATCACAGCAGGAATATTTGACCAGTATTTCTGTTAGCTCAATTCTCTCTGTTGCCGCTCTCTTTTCCCACAAATTAATAATTGATTGCTATAATCAAGACAAGAACAGAGGAGCTGGTTTCTCCTTAGTCTGGTATTTCATACCTGCATTTCAGACCTGGAAAAGGTTTTTTTGGTGCCCTAAATCTTGTTTCTTTTAATACTTTACCACTTGGTGTAACAAAGGTTATAGCTACTCCTTATAAACTTTTTATTCCTAATCCTAGACCTTCACACCCACAACACGACTCTTACTACCATATTTCAAAGCAGATTTTGAAAATGCAGGTTAAGTTTCTGTTTCTAACAGAATCTGGATGCTTTCCTTATCACTGTGTGCATCTGGGAAGGTCTTCTTTTTCAAAAATTAGGTTTTATTTTCTCTTGTCTTTTATTCTAGTATGTGCCAATAAATATATAGCTTATTCAGTGTAAAAAGAACTGCATTTGATTGATCGATACGAAGCCTCTGCTTGCTCAGCGGCAATGTATCTGTCAACCTGAAGGAAGCAAAAAGACAGAAGTGACAGCCAGCATGCAGGATGAGGATATCAAGAGAGCTGCTGTCTTCTTTGAGCATAATGCCACTAGAACGTAAAAGCAGGAAAAAAATAATGATTGAACTTAAGTATCAGTCACAAACACCTCTCTTCTCAGCATAGAAGCAATTGCTGCATTGTTCCACTTCAAAAATTAAAAATTCTGCAATGCAACAACAAACTCCTATTAGGAATGAACAAAGCAATGAACACATTGCTCCCGGCACTGCGTTTCACAAAGAGAGGCTGCAAGGCACTGTGCTGTGTTGCAAGGACTGACTGAGATGCCATTCATCAGGAAGACTGCTATTATCACTGCACAGAATATTTGCTGGGCTCAGGTCTACTGAAAGTTAACTGTGCTGGAGCAAGCGGAATCACATTTACGCTGGAGAAATCTATGTGACAATGAATTATTACTATGTTATTATTATTACTATTATATCCATGTAGAGAATCAGTGGCTAAAATGTGGAAAAGAAAGTCTCTCCATTACTGAAAATTGCCTGTGTTTCATGATGGGTAGGATGAAAGAGACAGAAATGGAATTGAATAACTAAAAGGAACAGTGCTCAGCCAAACTCCCACGTACACACTGCCGCTTATGCAAAACAGACCGAAAGCTGCCTTCAGCACAGCACTACCTACCAGCTACTATTTACATGGAAACTACTTCAGAGGCACCAGAAGTCCCACTCTTTTTAGAAAACCTTCCGTTCTTCTAAGAACGAAAGGCATCTATCATATACTTCTCATGATGGTGGGTGCCTCAGCTTATTACCAGCAGGAGAACAAAGGAGTCATTTTGCCCCAAGAATGAAGCAACAATAAACTTGCTCCTGTTTCTTCCTCTGTGAGGGGGCACATTTCTTTTTGATCTAATGAGCATAACACCAACATGAGTGAACCTCGTTCAAAACTTCTGCAACCTTAAGGCATGTGACTACTTGAACATCAAGAATTATGGCAACATTTGCGGGGAGCTCATAACTTTAGGACTGCAGTGATTTATTGGCAGCACTGACAGTTGCCTGGGTTGCTTGCCATGACACAGGCCAGTTGCATTCATGATAGATTGAGGTCATTGAGGGGGAGTGGAATAGGTCCTGTCATATATCCTTCATCAGGTTTTCATTTGTCTGTAAGTTAGGGTTGTGGTAGCAGTGGGAAAAGGGTCTCATCTGAATGTTTATTTTTCTAGCCTGAAGGGTTCTGTTCATTAAACATGCATGTGTTTGATACCTGAAAAGGAGACATCAGCGTGAGGGATTTGTGACTCAACTCACTGACCTGTACTGCCAGTCAAATTTCAAAAGTAAAATTTAGAGTTTGGAAGTTTTTAAAAACAAAAACAAAGCAAAAACAAACACACAAAAAAAAACCCACAAAGAAAGAAAAAAACCCAAGTACTAGATAGAGCACTACAGGTCTTTGAACCGTCACATGGACAAGTCTTTGAAGTTGGTGTGCCCACCACATGTGTACATGACCCCATATAGCATACGTCTCCCAGCCCACTGTTGAGTCTGTGTGCTATGTTCAGCAATACAAAAACAGCTAGAAGTCCTAGCGAGAACGGATCCAGATTACACACCCCCACAGAAAATATCAACAATACTACTCGGGATTTGCAAAATTGGGTCCTTCACTTGCAAGTTTCTGGTGGATGGATTAATTGATTTTCTCCTCTGCCTCACACTCACACACAAATAGGTACAAAATAGGTACCAGGGTCCTCTCATCCAACATCTTGAATGTGAGATCATGCCCAAAACTCAGGACTCTTAATTTCTAAAAGGATATTCCTCCCAGTGCTAACTAAATAAATTTTATCATATAAAGAGCATTTTCTAAAAACAGATAACATCAAAAGCTGTAACCTTTTAACTCATTCTGTTCTTTTATCTCATTCAGCCAATCTGCCATAACAGAAATGTATAAAGTAGGTGTGAAGATGGTACTTCTAGCTCCATATTCGCTAAACCAACCTGGGAAAAACAAATAAATTTAGGAATTATGAATATGGTGTACAATCACCAGAGGCTCCAGCACTGCAGCCCAGGACATGGAAACAAGCAGTAGATGCAAAACCTTTCACCGCAGTAGGCACATGGATTTTGCATTTCACACATTTATTAGTGTGTGTGTGTGTATACATGTACATGATGAACTTTCTGCAACTGGAGCCACTGGAGAGGTGCTGTTATCTCCTAGTACATGGCATGCTGCTGTTTTTGTGCAGACAAACCCTCAGTCCACACACTGCAGCTGCAATAACTGAGGGAAACCCTTCTGACAGCACATACAGGTGGAGAATAACCATGAAAATATCATCCCACATCTAACATTTATCCATGTGGCTTTGTTCCTTTTTGGACTTCTGTCAGGATGACAAGAACTCATTAAAATCAGTCCCTTTTCCACACATCTCTAATAGCAACCCAGTGCTCCTCACAGCCCAGGTGTGCTTCACTCAGTATTCATGATTTGGATTGAGATTGAGGGCATGGTGATCTCCTGTTAGCACGATCTGATGCAGACACGAGCTTCACGTGGTGAAGCTACCACACTCTTTGCATGGGTAGTATCCAAACTTTCCTGTGCTTTCTGTGATGTGATGTGTATTTTCCTCAAAGGACCTCATAGACTGTTGCTATCGCTATTGCATTAGTGGCTAATGCTCCCCCCAGAGCTTACTGAGACAGCAGACCCCTGAGGAGCAGGTGGGTCTCCTCCCACTTACATGGAGGTAAAGCTAGAGCATATCTGCTGAAATCAATTGAACTTCAGTTGTGCCAGTGGAGACATCACCTATTTACACCCTGACTCAGGGGGTTCTTTTTGCTACATAATTAGGCAACCAGGGAAATATGAAAACAAAAGCAATCAGGTAAAAGTAGGAATCCTTTAGGTATTGAAGGAGCTAATAATGCCTGAACCTGCTCTTAGTTGAATTTTATTAGATAAACAAAAAGGAAAAAAAATTACACACAGCTTAAACATATGCTTCCAATTTTCTCAGAACTAGTAAATGGAAAATACTGCTCTGTCATTAACCATTTTCATACTTACTCTGCAGTATTTAAGGTTAGAAGTGGGTCATGTTTCTGTGGCAAGTATTGTGGAAACAAAAATTCATTGTGCCACAGTCTTATGTTAATTACAATCCATAGCACAAAAAAACCCCAAAACAACTATTTAAATACATTTTTAGGTATTTACTTCAGATTTGGGACTGAGTCAGTCATTCAACTGAACTGTAATCTGCAAAGCAAGAGAAAGACAAAGAAGGGGTCCCTCAAAGCAAGTGACCTTTCTTAGTTTCCCTATTACACGAGAAACATGAGTTACAAGGCTCTTGTATTTAAAACTTCACTGCTATTGACCACAATGGATGTCCGAGACTTGCCGTGCAAGGCTTTGAGCTTGTTGTTCCTAAAGAAATTAACTTATAACAATGTATTCACAAATCTGTTCCCTTTATTTTAGAGAAATCAGAACTGCTGTTAAGGAGTCTATTTTCTTTGGCTTGTTGGTTTAGGGTTTTTTTTCTTTCTTGAAACAAATGAAAGTCACATGCTACAATGCAAAATCACTGTGCTTTATCCAATTTCTCTAACATTTTATGCCGTTTAACTGGTCATCCAACTTCCAGGAGAATTAAGACCTCTCAGTTTGTTCCCCAGCTACTTCTGTTGCCTACTCGAGTGCTCACAAAGCCATACTATTCATATCTCCACTTTTAAAACAGTCAGTGCCGGATGATAGATTTAAGCCTGATGTAACTCTACTGACTGCACTCTAATGGATACCAGAAATATTGGTGACAACAGAGTAGGGAGAATCTGACTATGATTAAAGCTAGTTGTTAAGGATCTTTCCTTTTTCATTTTTACAAGCATGTCCTTTAAATCAGATGGAATTTGTGAAATTATGTTGAAAATCTTATGTTTGTGTATTTTTGAGAATTTAGTACTCAGCAACAGATCCATATGAGCCTTGTTGCTCTCTTACACAAATTCCTTACTTTTAATTTGCGGTGCTAAGGAATTCTGGAAGCTATTGTAGTTGATAGTTACGGGGAGTTGTATGATTTAATGTCTGTAATTGAGGTTAGTCTAATCCTCATGCAATGATATCAGCAGTTATTATACCAGCCTTCATCATTTTCATACACATGGGTTTAGGAAACTTTTTCTTGCTTTAGTCTGTCAGAGCAAGGAAAACTTTGGCTTCAGACTTTCCTAAGAAAGATCTACAGTCTGCTAAGGGGGAAGTTTAACACGTCCTTTGGATTTTCACACAGTCCTATGAACGGCATAAGCCTTTGTGGATAAAACAGCAGCCTAATTTTTAATATCTGCTTAATTTTTAACTCTCAATGCCACTAACAAGAAGAAGGGAACAGAGAGCATGTCCTGAGAGTGAATTTGATCTTTGACCTACTCTTCCTGGGGATCTTTTCCCTTTCTTTTGAAAATCTCCTTTGAGACAAGGAGATCTATTACGTATCATTTACCAAACAGTAAATTCAGTAGTGATGTCACTCAGGAAAAATCTAAACAGCAACTAGCAGCTAAATTCAAGAAGCTGACCACTTTGCCATGCCGGACAGCGAGATGTCCATGTGTGGTTGCTTTCCATTGGATATTTCATGCACTTCTTACTTCCTAAAGTAGGTGATCATCAGTTTTCAATGGCTTGTTTTGACCTTATTCAATGGAAAATGAGGTGCTATTTCTGGCATGCTTATAAACCTACTGTTTAGTCCTCAAAGTTTTGCAAGAGAAGGGATAATAAATAGTTATTCACTTCCACTGAATAGCTTTGTAGATTATGTGCTGAGGGCAGTAACAGCTGCTTCTCGTTACCAAAAAGGCCTCCTACCATGTGTACTGCTAACACACCGAGCTAAGGTCAAGCCGAGTAGCAGGTTTTTTTTCCCCAACATTGTTTAAAAGCTTTTAAATAAAACCATATTAGAAATACAGTCACCTCTGGTAACTGATTTTCAAAGCTGAAGTTAGAAGAGCTGTAAGGTTTTTAAAAATCTTCTTTGTTTCTGATTTGGAAAGCTTTTTCTTTTTTGTGTTAAAACACTGGGCTGCCTTTATGCTGCTAAACGCTGGAGATTTTTCTGAGCAGTTCTTGAAGTTCTTTATTCATCTTCTGCTGTACTTTTTTTCACTCTACTCCACATTGTCTTCACAAAAGCAGTATCATAATCCGGGTTGATAATTGTTCTGAAAACTTACACGTTGCTATTTTTTCCTGCAACACGCACAGCAGGGTTTGCCCATTCCCACCCAGGCAGAGTGCGCGTTGAGCTCCCAGGTCTGCTCCTGCTTGGCGGAGGCTGGATTCGGAGAGGAGGTGGGCATCCTCAGAAAGCAGAGCTGACCCAAAATCAACACAGAGAGGAACGGAAGACCACAACTGGTTCCTTCTAAAACTGTCTTGACACCAGCATGTCTCTCTCGCTGGTTTGAGGAGGGGTCAGCATGTACATGAGCTTGGCCCCCGCTGTTGCTGCTCATCGAGGGGCCACTAATTCATTGGTAATGTTGTGCAACCAGTTGAGGCTAAGAACCACACTCTTGACAGAGGTTTCATCCTAAAAGATATAAAATTATGTCTGTCCTTTAGTTTGAAAGAAATGCATGAAAATAAAGCAATCCGTTGCACTACTTATAACAGAGGGAAAGGCAAAGCTCTTTGTACAGATAGGGAAGAAAAAGTCCGAAGCCACGACTCTGCTGTGGTTTCTAACTATGAAAGGTCTTTTAGAGGCTGGTAAAGTGCACGTAAGCAAGTAAACATTCTCAACAAACTGCCAATTAGTACTACTAATAACCCATGATGTACTTCTTCCTAGGTCAAAATGCACTTAGTACACACATGGTATACAAAGGTGCATGGGTTTTTTCCTGCCTGTTCCCAGCGGAATTTCAAAGGGGAGTAAGGAATAAAAATTTGTATTGCTAAAGCAGCAAACATTTAGATATAATCACTACCTGATCGCACAATGATATTGCATTTCTGTGGAAAAAATAACCAGATATCATCACAAAAGTTTTTCACTCCTCATTTTTATGCATTTCAGTTTCCAGACTGCCAGGCCTCCCACCCTGCCCAAAATCTACATAATTAGTGGCTGAGTTTTAGAAGTATATGCCACACTATTTCCATTTAGATCACTGGATCTTATATATTTTCAAACACCACTAACTTGGTGTTTACCCACAGATTTGGCTTCTGCTGGAAGACATGACTACGGTAAAGAGACATGGATGAATTTGCCTCTGCCCTGTAGGCATTTGAAAGAGAACCACTTTCACCTCTGGGGAGCTCTGTTCCCAGCAATACCATACATTTTGTGTTCAGTCCTAAGCAACTCAGTTCTTTTGGGAAATACATTTTCTGGTTAAAAATAAAATAAAATAAAATAAAATAAAATAAAATAAAATAAAATAAAATAAAATAAAATAAAATAAAATAAAATAAAATAAAATAAAATAAAATAAAATAAAATAAAATAAAATAAAATAAAATAAAGTAAAGTAAAATAAAAAAATTAGTATTAGCAACTTTCACACAGTGTAAAGAATTTTACCCAAGTTACTGATCAGTAAGCTGTACTCTACCAGCAGCTGGTACAAAGTCTCATTCCCAACTGCCTGGCATCTGTCACATGCTGAATTGTCACAACATCCTGACACAACACAAATAGAAAAGCAGAGAACATTCCTACTACATTATGGGGTTCTCAAGTCATTTGCAGCTCCAGTAACATATATAGGACTTTTAGCATTTATCACCATGTTTTTTATTTGAGTCCAAATTGTTCTAAATACAGCCCCAAATGGTTCAGTTCACCCAGCCGTGACTAGGCAGGAAGACTACCATAAAGGGTTGGATACCGAACAAAGGAAAGGAGTAATGTGTTCTACTAAAACAAATTAAACTTGGGAAAAAATTAAAGCCTGCCATGTTAGGGAAAAACTCTCAGAAAGTCAAGATTTGAAGGCAATGTAGTCAACAGAAAGTAAAGTTGACTTAGATCATCCATGCTTCTTTAACACTATGAAATATTTTTTAACAAGAACTGAACAAAGAAAAGTACTTCCATTCTGGTTGACAAATCTTGTTTGTGATAACCCTCACTCTAATAAAAAAAATGTGTGGTGTACTGTTTTTAATTGCAGAAATAAAGATTGACTTTAAAGTTCTCTGGTATTGGTTTGGTAGTCATCACTGTAAATCCCTGTAATTCATCTCTGCCATCAACTTTTACATGGAATAGTACCGCAGATAGAAAGAGGCACCAAAGTCTCTGTCCTTCAAAGTAGATTGTAGAAAACAACTGCCTCTTGTAGGGCTCAGCAGTGATCTCATATTCTTTGGCCTCTCCTCAGCTTTTGACAGCATTCATTTCTCTGTCCCACTTCCTTCCTTCCTCGTCTTCACCAGTAAGCATGGTCCCATGGCGCATGTGTCTTCAGAGCAGTCAGAAAGACCAGTTAAACTCAAAGTGTAACTGGGAATTCCTCAAGAACTTCACATTTGTGAGTGAAGGTTTCTCCCAGTGAAAACTATCCTGGTTAATAAAAGAGATGGAAGTAAAGTAAGTAATTATACAGGGACATTGATAGCAATGGTTACAAAAGAGATAGCCAGGTAATAGAAGTGCTTGATGGGAAAAACTAACAAATGAATGAATAAAAAACAGCCAGCCAGTAGGATTAAGCAAGAGATACTTTAAATAAAATCTTACCTTATGACTAAATCCAATCCCAAATAAGGATGATGGCTTGTCTATCACAATGCAGGGGGAATAGATTTCATGTCATCTAATTGCATAATTAGATATTGCAGCATATCTAATAGATATTCTGCCATCAACCGTATTAAGGGACAATACTTTTAAAACAAATTATTAATAACTTTATTGAGAGAATAACTGATTTCTTTATGTGTAGAGAAAATTACTTTTAACAAGGTTCTGAATGACGATAAAATTTCAAAGGTCTAGGAAAAAAGGAATATTGTGCTAGAATTTAATAAGCATACACAACATACCATGGGAAATCATAGCCCCGTTAGCGTGATTTTGATCTAAACAAAATAGTTGAAAGGCTGATATGGGAGGTATTCACTTAGAAAGCAGCAGTGTAGTTAATGTCAATGTCAATCAGCTTGATTTTATGGGGAATGCGTCTTGCCAGGAAAAATCTGCTTTTTTAAAAATGAGATTATAAGCGTGACTGATAAAGGTAAATGTATTCACATTATATAATCAGCTGCACGACAGCAGTTGACCTACTGCCCCGTACTCAGGGCATGAAAACCCACTATGTGCAGGGGCTTGTTTTGCACTAGCCGCAACTTCGCAGCACCCACACCAGCAGCCGTCAAACGGTTCTGCTGCTTTTCTCCCAGCAGCAAGGTCTCTTCCTTCGTACCGCGATTTAGTGCTTCTCTCCATTCTGCAAGAGCGTGTTGCAGAAACCATCACTCGCTATTTCTGATGGCAAGGGCCTGTGATGAATAAAATTATCAGACCCTTCTGAATTCCTCCTGTGTAATTTATATCCGCTCTAAAACCTACTGTGTTACCAACGTAGTGTAAACAGTTCTTCACACCAGAGAACCAAAAAGATGTTCACCGTTACTGATTTTAACACCCTTTATCCTGAAGTTAAGCTTAATGTTCCTTTCTCCTAGCACTAACAGTAAAAATTCTCCAATCCTTGAATATAGTTTGCCTCTCTTCTGTGTCAAATTTAATCAATTTAATATCAAATTCTGTATCTTTTAACTGGAGCATCGTTACCTCTGAGAAAAGAAAAAACAGTAACTTTGTATTCGAAGAACGCATCAGTAAAATGATCCATATCTTAACAGAGGAGGTTTGGAAACCTACAAAGAGAAAACACTGGAAGAAAATTCTCCTTAAAACATATATGCTCACGTGATGCATCTAGTGGAACTCTGCTTCATAAGGTAAATGCAATCTCATGTATTTACCTTATGATGCAATGGACTCCCTCACCCCTGCCTACCCTTGCACCCTACCCCAAAATTAAAGACCCATATATAATCTTCTGGATTCATGAAAAGCCACTAAGAAAGGAAATAATGAAGCATAAAAATACATGGAAATACAAGCCACAAACCACAGTACATCTCTCAGTAAGCAGTAAGCATGTCAAAATCATTTAAAAAGCGGGGGAAAGGTTTGCACCCTTGTTAAGAATTTTCATGGTCTAAATCTTATTTTCTTTTTCCCCTGTGAAACTTCACCAGTAGGAAGGATTCTTCCAAAACTGACAAGTGGTAAGTACAGGCTGGAAAAATCAACTGCACTATGACGAACCAAGATACCATAAGTATATCACTAATCTATGTGGTTTGGAAATGCAATTTAGAGGGATATTACTAACTAATAATTCTTGCATTCCACAAAGCAAAATGTGCTTTTCTCTAAATATCACCACAGCAGTCTTAATTTCCAGACATACCACAACATTCAGTTCATGCAGCACAGGATATATGGCTTTATTCCTATTGTATGAACTGTATTGCGCTCAGGTTTCATGGACTCTCACCAGCCACGGAGTGTCTCTGAATTTCCATGAATTTATTATAGGGAAATCAAATACTGAACATGTAAATATTTATCCAAAGCATACAAATAACTTAATTTTTTTTAATTTTACAAAACTACTAGACTTTTGGGCAAATACTTTTATCAATGATCATTTTTAGATGGAACAGTTCTAGAATCAAGAATGTTGTTGAAAAATACAGGGAATTGCCATAGTATTTGTTATGCTAATTTTTTGCATACTGTTACAATCTTTATTCATGATCAAGACGAATCTGAATTTCACATTTTCTTGAAGATCTGCTGATCCTTTGTTTGAACCTGGAAATTATTGTCCTTGAATGTGATGTGGCTCTATTCTCCACCTGTCTTCACCTTCACAAAAAAATATTCATAAGAAAATATTCTTTATTGCTCACCGGGTAATTTCATTTTATTTATTCAATACTTTAATACTCTAATTAACTATCTTTTGAGGTTGAAAATAGGATTCATAACACTAGACATAACATATGATGCTGATTTATCTTGCCAAATTGAATCCCAGTGAGAGTTCTGCAGTAGGAAAATGTAGTTAAATCAAGAAGAGTATCAGGAATTCAGCTGAAATCAGGCAGCAAGAATAAGTTAAAACCTTGGGAAACGTCTGTCTCCCTCTCTTCACTTCTGATCTGAACTCATCTGTTCTCCTAAAAAGAAAACCAAAACCAAAAACAACCCAGAAAAAACAGAGGGATGGACAGGATCCACCTTTAGGTTTTAATCTCGCATGAGGAGAAGCAAAAATGTTTTCTGCTGTTATTCACTAGTTATTTACTAGACTAGTAAAACTGGACTCTGCAATTCAGCTGTGTGAAATACTGCAATTCAGTCACGAAATAGCGCACAAAGGAGCTGCCAGAGAGTCCTTGAGTTGGGTCACCTTGAGTTTTTGCCCACTACTGGTTGTATGCCAAGTTTGTCTCCCATGAACAAAGGCAACAAATCGTGGCAGAGGTGGGTTTTTTTTAGTTTTTTGGTTGTATGACACAACAAAGAGTATTGAAAACAATGATTTGCCCATGAACTACCAATTTAAAACCCCATTGCTGTTTTCGATGTCTCAGAATCACTTGCACCTAGGCATTTAGTTTTGGCAGAAGCTGTGTCATAGCAGTAGCTCTTCTGGCCTGGCATTCAGTACACCAAATGGACCATTTCAAAGGCAGTTAAGCAGTTTGCTTCGAAAGGGAAACCACATGGTTGTGGAGCAGAGACAGATAGGACTGTGGGAGGAAAATTAGAAAGCACTGCTTCTCCGAAGTGCATTCCATGGCCAAAAATAAACCTATTTTAAATTCCAGAAAACATTATGTAGAAGTAATGAGTGGGCCACTGAGCTTAATGCTTGGCAAAGCATTCCCAGATCTGTATGCAAAGCATGCAACCTATCCCCTGGAAAGAAAATATGACCTTTCCCTGTTGCAGTGACTTTCCAGATGGCATTTTAAACCTAGCTAGCATAGGTGGTACCCACCACGCTCCACTCCCTCTGTTAACCAACAGCTCAGAAAGCACTTCTGGCTATATTTTACAATTGAGAAAGTGATCATCATCCAAAAGTTGAGTGATCATCACCCAGAAAGTGACATGGGCTACTAAATTAGCCATAACCTATTGTATAGAAACTTATTTTCTCAAAGAAATTGTCTTGTCATGTTGTCAAACTTGGAGGGTATTTAAATATGGATAAGCAAAGTTTTTTATCAGGCATGTTTTAACGTTTTTAGATAGATAACTTAAAATTGATTAGATTTCATAGATAGGTTTAGTTTTCATAGATAACTTAAAATTATCAGCTACATCCAGACATCACTGCTCAGTGCAAATGTCTTTCTTCCTAACACAACTACTACAGAAAGCAAATTTACTATGAAAAGTTTAAGCTGCAGGTGCCTGAGACAAGAATAAAGTTTGAACATAAGATAGCTTCCAGTTCCTACCATCTTGAGAGAGACTTTCTTCTGGATCTTCTAGAAGAACTAATGTCTCCATATGTAAACAGTTCCAGATAGAATCTGAACATGGAATTAGACCCACACAAAATAAAACCACCCAACAGCACCATGGGCTTTTCCTCTGTTAGCCGATCAAAGTTACATCTTCAGCCTGTCAGATTAATTCTCCATAGATGCACACCATTCTCACAGAAGACATTGGTGTTGGCTAACTTGCCTTGCACAGGCCCTCTCCCCACCTTAGGAGGGGGATTTATAGTAGGATACGCACAGCCCTCTGCCCTTTGGATGCACTCTTTCCATATAAGTAGGGTAACAAAAGTATTCTTAAATCCTATTTAGGGATGGGAAGTTGAAGCTAGGCACAGTTCTTGTCCCATTTGTCTGCACTTGAAGAATGCACTCAATGCACACATGGAGGTGTTGACTGTGGCATGTCTCCTCAGGGGAACAAGAGGGCTTGGAAAAGAAAACACTGCAGTCTCACAATGTGTAACACTGAGCATCCACCACTGCAAGATAAGTACATTTATCTTTAAGATTCCCTGCTGAGTATGCCTGTAACAGACACAACACTTCCAGCAGAATGTGGAAATATCTCTTGCACACCAAGTGATGAGTCAACAGCTGAGGAAAAAAAAAAAGACCAAATACTTTCAGAATGAATAAACCACATTCAAACCATATTACCATTGTCTGCTTTTCCTAGCAGCCATACAGCTAAACTCCAGTTTCTTGAGCTTTTCTGATCATCCTTGAATTCCGCAGGGCTTAGGATAATCATTAACAGCCAGAATGGATGAATGCTGCAAAGTCCAGAGCTTGCAATCCTCTTAGACAATTGTTTGGGTTTTCAAACTAGCATGAGTATATAAAATTTCATTCCTTTAATTTAAACCATTTTTCTCTCCCAAGCGCCATCCAGTTTTAAAACAGTTGCTTTTTCTAACTAAGGAAAAGCCTGTATGTGTAAATAATGTGAATAATCTTGTATGTATCCATTCAAAATGGTTAAAATACCATAAAAGTCAATGCTACATATCTCTAATTTAAGATGTGAATTTCTTTTCTTTTCTATTGCTACCTGTTTTTATGGGAAAGGAGAGAATCATCCATTCTTTCATTGTGCTGCTCCATCATCTTTCTAATCCATTTTTTTTATTTCTTATTGGGTTGTCCACAAAGCCATTTTGTCTCCTGCTTTTTTGCATTATCACTCATATGAAAACCAGAAACTCAAGAACATTTGTATTCTAACTGAGCTTTTAAACTCCTTATGTTCAGATAGGTTAGAAATTAGGCGAACTGAATACACTCACTTCTGATTGAAGATACCTGAGCACATTCAATTAAAAAAAAAAAAAACCACAACACAACATTAGGACTAATTAGGGCTAAAAGCCCCCATTACAACAAAGCAAGTTTTCACCATATGCATATGCTGGCATATGCTTATATATGCTTGCATGCTGACAAGTCTCAGTATCTGACAACCCTGTGCTAACAACATGACCGTTTTCATGGGGAACATGCAACGCATACTTGGACAAGAGTTTTACAAAGTATGATTCTGTGGCTAACTGAAACGTAAGACATTTTAAATGTAACTGACACACAAAAAAATTAATCATATGAAAGGAATATGTGCATTTTTCTTCTTTAAATGCTTTGATAACAATTTCTGGATTCACAGAGAACTTCCAATACCTACATGTGTACAAAGATAATATTCCCACTGTTAGAACAGGCTGTATTGAACTTGTTGAATACAGTGGAAGCTGGTTCCTTCTTCCACGTCATCTGCAGATGGGAAGTATGATGCCACTGCATCGCAAAAAACCACGACCAATTTCCGAGCCAACAAAAAAACATCCATAAACCAAACAAAAACCTGAAGACAAAGATGCTAAAAGAGCCAGTATCTGGGCAGCACTCTGTGGAAACACCACAGAGATTAAGTGTTCGTAGCTTGTTGAAAGACAGCCCGTTCCCAGAGTTCGTCTCCTTAGCTACATTTTCAACCACATCATCTATTTACCTGTCCTTTCATCAGAGACACACATAAAGAAACATTCTGCAGTTTATAGTTTCATTTAAAATATCTAACATGACATACAGCAAGAAGAATTAGTTCTCTTGTTACAAAATGTAAAGGAATGGTAGGACATTACTCATCCATGCAGGAACACTGAGAATCTTCCCTCACTGACCAGCAAAATACCATGTACTTAGTCAAAGTCCCGCCATCCACACTTTTTTCCAAACTCATTGAAAGGCTGCTATGGAGGGCCCCAAGGCAACTTTCCTCTCTGAGGGGATATTCCATGAATGAATAGCAATATTTTTGAAAAGATATACAATATACTAGGATTCAGAGTCATATTTAGCCCTGGTACATGGCAGTGAAGACACTAGTCTGGGTTTGTAAGGATGTACATTTATACAACTGTATTCTGAACTGAGATCAACGGCACATTTCTCCATGCTTCTGTGAATCCAGCTCTGGATGATTTCTTTAACACAAGTAAAAAATTAATTTGGTCTCCTATTTTTATAAAGAGGCACCTTATATTTTCAGAAGTAGTTTAGACAACGTATACACATGTGAAAGGAAGTACACACCCATATCTCCATTATGCAATAACATTTCTTCCCAGACTGTGAAATATAGGTAATAAAAAGACCTAGGACAAGTTCATAAATATCAGCTGTGGTATTTCTTTAAATGAGTGACATCAATGGAGCAGCAGTATCCAGAGAGGAAGTCTACTTATTATTGGCTCCCAAAACTCTAATTCACTAATTAGTATGTATTTTGCACAACCAGCTGGAAACATTACATTTTTTTGTTAGTTAATCCCCCTCTGCCTTCAAAAAGTTAAACAGTCTCACCATCTCTTATTCAGGTATTGTATCCCTCCTTACTAACAGAACTACATATTAAAAGGGAAACAAATCTTAGCATCAAGATTTGTACCATGTGTATTTCTGTCCCTTTGTCACAATGAACCTTTAACTCTGCCCTATAATGACACTGTAAGACTACAGAATGATTTGTACTGTTGCACAGGTACTCATCAACTGCATGTGTTTAAAAAAATAAGCCTAAATTATTGGGATCTTGGCATACGGTAATGCTCATGTTACCCAAGTCTCTCATACAGAATAAGCTGTTGAAAAGGTACCAGCAGTCTTGGTTTCAAGGGTCTTCATGACAGCATCGTCAGCTGGATCAGGCAAGATTCCCTGAACCTCCTTTTCTGCTGAATTCCTAAAAACTCACCTGCCAGTGGTTCCACATGATCACTCTACCATATGCATGATCCATCACCATTGAGTTTTCTTAAACTACGTTCAAAATAACCTTTAATACCAAAACTGCATACAAAATACTGTCTGATGGGACCATTGCCATTTCTGCACCCCCACGGACAGTTTAAACCAGTCCTTTACAAGTGCCTTGTTGTGGTGGGTTGACCTTGGCTGGATGCCTGGTGCCACCAAGCTGCTCTATAACTCCCCTCCTCAGCAGGACAGGGGCAGAAATTAGGATGGAAAGAATAAAAATAACCAAACACATGGGTCAAGATAAAGACAGTTTAATAAGCAGAAAACAAAGACTGTGCACAGAAGCAAAAGCAAACAAAAGATTTACACTCTACTTCCCATCAGCAAGCAATTTCCAGCCACTTCCCAAGAAGCAGGGCTTCAGTATGCGTAGTGGTTCCTCCAGAAGACAAACATCAGAAAACAAATGCCTCCACTCCTCCTCCTTTCTCTTAGCTCTTATTGCTGAGCTGACATCATACAGTATGGAATATCCCTTTGGCCCGTTTGGGTCAGCTGTCCTTGTGTCCCCTCCCAAGATCTTGCCCGCCCCAAATCTGGAGAGGAAATGATGGAGACAGCCTTGATGTGGTGCAAGCACTGCCCAGCAGTAACCAAAACACGTGTGTGTTGCCAACACCGTTCAGCTACCAGCACAAAGCACAGCACTGGGAGGGCTGCTATGGGGAAAATTAATTCAATCTCAGCCAGACCCAATACACTTATCTACCAACAATTTGCTCAGCTCTGCAGCAGGAACTACTTGGGGACTCTTTAGAGTGGCTTACCTACCTAGGATGCTAATAGACACATCTAGGCACACAAATTGATCTGGACGCAGCAGGAGCTGCCAGAGGACCTTCAGGACCATCCAACATCCAATTTTGGAAAGGTAATGCACCAATGAGACATATACTGAATTTGGAAGATGGCCAGGAGCTCAGTCAGGCATCTTGGATCAAGTTAGTCCATTGTTTCAAACTGTCCATAATCTCAGCTGTGCAGATGATTAACTGGGGTCCTGGACCACGTGGAATATTAGTGCCTCAAGTGCTTCAAATGTGCGTGCAGGCACAGTCCTGATAACCAGCTATACCACCATTAGGAAAAACTTAGTTACAAAACTCAGGTTTCATAGCTCCTGCCATAGTACAAGTTTGTGGTACCAGAAGAGGTTAAATTTATTAAAAGATGTGTTTTCACTTAACAGGAAAAGACATTTTTCCCTTTAATTTCTCTCAAAGTCAAGGTTGCTTTAAACTTGTCTGTACAGAAGTTTGTAAGCTTGCATTAAAAAATAACTTCAGCCTTGTTCAGGTCCATTTTGACCAAATTGTAAATCTTGGATCAGGAGATGACTACAATACATTTAAATTCCTTTTGACCTTTATCTCACTTCACATAAGATTTTTGTCATAGTCCCCTATTTTAATATTCTTCTAGTTGTTCTTCTGGTTCAGTTTACATTTTTGTTTATTTAATTTGCCCGGGAATAAATTGAAAAATACCTAGAAATGGACATTAGGAATCTGGGTCCCTAATTATTTCCCCTGACTCTGCCAGAGACTCACTGTGTACTCTTGGTCATGTTGTTAGTGAAATGGGAATAGCAACAATAATAGAGAGAAGTGGTAGCTTTCTCATGGTTGAGTACAGTCCTTGTGCGAAAACTTTTTGTAGAATCTTTAAAGCCTTAGTATTATATGAAACCAGGTATCCATTAAACACATACACTTTTAAGTCTTTGTTTTAAAAAATACTGTGGTACATGTAACTACTAGCAGTCTGTTTGGCTATTTATAGTTACTATTCCACAAAAGCAATAATTTTGTACAACTTAAAACCTGCATTAGCAGTTCTCAGTATGTAGCAGAGCAAAGCCTATATAAATTAAATTTATATATTTATTTGAGCTAAATAATAATGCATAATAGTCTAAATTATAAACTTAGACCATTCACATATGGAAATTATTTTTATTGCAGACATCCTACAATCAAACAGGAATGAAGACTTAAAAGCACTTTGTATGATCAAGTCACAGATCTTGCAAAGATACTTTTAAAATTTCGAGAGTGGGGAGTAAGCCCTCTCTTCCAAGGCCATTATTTTGCGTTGTTTTGGTTTGCTCTCAGAAAAAAAGGGGGGAAGGTGTACTGATGGCAAGACCTGGTATTGTCACAAAAATGCTGTTATTCAATATCTAGTCTCAGTGCTTCATTTTGTGTCTGAATACACCTACAGGTTTCATAAGGAACAATATTCCTGACATAGAATTATGGCAGTACACTTAGGAAGTCTGCAAAATCAAGAATTAAAGAGCTCTGGTAGTGAAGGATCACTCTAATGTATTGCAGCTTTATTCTTCACTGGACAACTGGGGAAGAAAAAGGTAAAATCCCTAAGAGCTGAAGACAGAATCAGCGTAACTGCAGAAAAGTGGACTCAATATCAAGTAGCACTGTTAAATTCTTTTCTAGTTTAAGAAAATAATGAAGTGAGTCTAATAAGCTGAGTCTTTCCCTTTAATTTATTTTGGGACTATATCACATAACAGGAAAGGAAATCAAAAACATTTGTCTGCCTAACACGAGCACAAAACATATTTAATGGTTTCCGTTCCTCTGAAATGTATTTGATGCAGTAATACTGGAGATGAGAAAATATATCTAATTTTTTTTGTGTGGGTGAATCAAAGCTTGGTGAATCAAGACTCAGCAATATTATGGGAAAAACAGGAAGGGAGTCCCAACAGAAAACTTTGTCTTAATATTATACACCTGTTATCAAAAAGATATGTCAGAAGATACATAATTCTCATTCAGTCTACAACGCTGATTAATCTTATGAGAATAGTGGCCAATGAAATAATATCTTTCCCAAATTTGAAACAATGCCTCTGAAAAAGCATTCACATCAGTTGGAAAACTCCCAGAAATTAAATATATGATGTTTGAAATATTTTTAAATTAAGTGTTGGCAGATATTACATAAAAATGAGTTCAAAATCTCTAAAGCAAAACAGTATCTTTTTCTACTGGTAACTACTGTGGCTTGAGAATATAATCTCTAAAAGACCAAGAAGTTTTCTGTCTTGGGGTGGAAGGGGGTGAACCATCATCCAAAGCAACCTCAGCTACAAGAACAATAGTAAAAGAATGCCTGTGCAAGGCAGGTACAACACGGAAAGTGGGCAAAAAATAAAGTGGAATCACAGTTATAGAGAACACATGTGACATGCTACAAATGGCACCATTTGTGCTATCTTTACAACATGTATACAACATGTATATGTTTATATGTATATCTGCATATTCACATACAGCAACACAAATATGAGGGGTAGAGGGAAGCAAATGAAGGTTAGCTCCCTAAAAGCTGGAAACAGCATCAGAAAAACAACCAAATTTATGGCACCATATTGGAAATATTTCTTTAGGAAATCCATTGACTCTCATTCCACTGCTCTTTTTGCAGCACTTTGCTGCCTGTGTCTGAAGTGGAGACGCATGGAATTTGAGCTCACTGTGAATTTCAAAGAGGGAGAGAAGGTGAACTTAGTTTTTGCTCTCAGTAAAACATCAAATGAAAAAAAAATCCCAAAGCTGGGAATAAGGACATTTGATTCAAAAAATTCAGAGCTGAAAGACAAATGTGGTTGACAAAACCAACAATTGAAAAAATTGATGAAACTGCAGAAATTGCATACTAAAAGCAAAGTCCTTGAACTCTATTACCTTTTCCATCATTTAAACACACCTATTTTAATGAGGTTCTTGCAAATTTTTAAATATTTTACAAAATCCATACAACATAATTTTATTAAGGGAGCCATATAGGCCTCTAGTGGTCTTTTTACTACTCTTATGTACTACATCATTCCCATTATTTTCAGGAACCCTATTACTATACTGATATTTGGGACATGCCAGCTGGACATCTGAAAATAATAAAACATCTGAACCACCTCACTCAGTCAATAACGAGAGATCACCCTAAAGTCTGCAAACAAATTACTATACAAATTTCAGTGCAAAGATGTTGGTCAGCTGAAGAGTACTAGATTACACAAGAACAGTTGGGTGAAGAACAGCCTGGAAGGGTTATAAAACACGCCTGAGGCTTCTTAAATAGGCGGGGGCAGGGTAAAATCACTTTCCTCTTTAAAGGAGCTTATTCCTTTGGGAGTCATTACCTTAAAGAGTTTAATTACACTTGCGAGTAGCTTTCAGAAATAGCTAGCTCTAGCTAACATTCATTCATGTTGAATGTTACAGGTGGGTCTTTTATAGCAAGTTTCACCTTTTGTTGTGTTATACATAACAAAATGCCTCATTAAAAGCAATGTGTTCGTAGGAAATGAAGTGTGATAAATGTGTATTTCTGAGCTACTACGTGAAACATTGATCATTCTTGTCCTAAGCGCAGAAGAGCAGTTGTCAGTACACGTTGTTACCCCAGACCTTAAAATATCTGACGATTGTCATGACCGACTAATTGCGTGAACCCCTCTGTCATAGCGTGCGACAGAGGAAGGTCCAAGCCACATCCAGAAGCAGATACCACATCACTCAAGCAGATTTCTTTTCCCTTTGGCCTTCCCCTGACGGAGAGTGAAATAAACCTTAAGTGACTACCAGCTTACAAACTCTCACAAAACTTCCGTGCCGCTTCCTCGGCTTGCAGGGCTCCTGCCACGAGCTTTGGGGGCTGGAGCGGCAGAGACCCACCTCAGCTGCCAACCGGCCGCGCCTGCGCCGCTGCGGCCGCACAACCCTTCGCCCTGGGCCCCCCACCCTTGGCGGCCAGAGGCAGCGCCGAGATAAGCTTTCTCTGTAAAGAGCACTGCATGTCTGGGAGTTTCCTGTGTTACCCTCCAAAGCTGGATCCAAGCCCTGGCACTTAAATTTAGATTAACTGTCTCACGTTTTATTTATTTACTGTTTCCTGAGTTATTAATATAATAAGCCTTCCCCATTTAAAGTCACCCCCCACGCGCCGAAAAAGCACAACAAAGACCTCTTAAAATGGCCCATTTCCTGTTGCTGTAACAGCACCTTCTCTGTGCGATTTCCTCAGTTTGCATAAAATGATTAATTATGTGTGTACGTATTAGAGAAGGTACATGCACATTGCTTTTCCTCTTTGCTAATTTTTCATCGGTGCCCAAGATATAAACTACTATAAAGTAAACACATTAACGTTAAACACCAGGAACAGGATCTCCCTGGTCCAGCGCACACTTAACAATGACCAACTCCAAAGACTCTTTTCATCTCCGGCTCTTTCTGAGCTGTTGGACTTGGACAGTGTTAGCGTGACACTGACTTCTTTTTCACTCCTACGGCAACTCTCATCCAAAAATTTTGAAACATTTTGGAAACATAATAATTTAACTCTTGCCACATCCCTGTGAAGTCGTTATCCCTTGCGCAGCTGGGCAGAGGGAAGGCTCACCTTCCTCCCTTCCAAGGCGTTCCAGTTTTAATGGGCTCATGCAGCCAGAAAATGTGACCCCCAGCTGGGCTGGGTCACTGCAGTTGGACTGATTTTGGCATACTCGACATGTTCCTTCTGAAGCAATCGCCTGCACACAAACAGCATTTATACATACATTGCAACTGCGAACTATGTCACAGTCTAATTTATCTTAGAGAGATGATAAAGTCTAGCGAGGGTTTACTTCTAACATCCAGAGGAATCCCCAGCAATAACCAGCAAACAGCATTACCAACTGTTATTGGGTTATAAATGCAGACAAGAATGTTTTTTTCCAAACTCTTCCTCTGTTCTTCTTTTACTGGTCTTTTCCTCCTGCAGTCCCTCAGCCAGCAGCAGCTTTGTCCCTCAAGCTGCTTCCTCTCCCTTCTGCAAGAACTGGGCAACTCCCAAAATTAGAGACAATCAGCATCCCCCTGCTCAGTGAAAACTCATCCTCCGGTGCTGGAAGATCTGGGCTTGTCACACATGCTTTTATTTCTGGATGAGCACCAGAGCAAGGCTGAGGTGGAAGGAGAGGCGCCCAGTTTAGGTACCACTTAAATGTTTGGAGACAACGGTGCTGTGAGGCACCACAATCCACAGAGTGCAGCTGGATTACCACTCGGAATTTTTGCAGGACTTTGCACATCGTAGGGGGAAATCTTGAACAAAGCAGGAGCAATGCAGTAAAACCGTTTTCCCTTCCAAAATACTACGCAAGTTAGTAAAGGTGAGCCCAATGACTGCAGGAGAAAGGAAATTCATACCCACACTCTTTTGTTTGCACTGCTGAGATATAAATCTTAACACACTGAACAAAGAAAACTGTGTATCAGTTAATAAAGAATGGATTATGTTTTGGTTTAAATCTGTTAATTTTTCAGTCTAGGTGCGCTCATTATTATTTCAGTGGCTGTGTTGTAAACAAAGTAAGCAGAGTGATGGGAACGGCTGTCAGAAGAAAAATATTTATTGTCCCACTCTTCTAGTTCTATCAGGAATAATCCCCTCCTAGTAAATCAAAAGAAGACATGCCTGTTATCTGTCTCCTTCAGGTACATAAAGGAACATCCTTATAGAAAAGATAGGCTACTGCTGGCTTTGCTCAAAAAAAGTAATTGACATCTTGTCCATCTGTAGATAAAGTGTGTGTGTGTGTTTTGTACATGTATTTACACACATGTAATATATACTTACGTAACTATATATACTTACGTAACTACATAAAAAGAATGGAAAAGTCATTTCCCCCCAACTATAACAGGAATTTTTACAGTTATCCTCCTGTAAAGAAAGCTGTCCAAAGGTATTGCTGCAGGGCCAACAACTCAAATATCTCAGGTGTAGATAATAGACCATACCCTGCCCTTTCAAACCATACTTACTTGCAGCAAAGAGTGTTAAATGGTACTGATAATATGCAAATCCTAATTATTTTCTTATGTAGCCAATTTTACACCATTTTAATTCAAATAGCACCAGTAGGACTGTTTCACATCACCAAAACTAATGAGAAGAAAACAGATCATGCCAATTTCATGGGACTGCGAAGCAAAGTACAGCCCAAATGGGTGTCCCAACTACTTTTAGAATTATTATATGAGGTTAACCTGGAAGCTAACATGACGGTAAAACCTGCCAGAAGCACTTATTAGAGTGATATAGCAGTCTTTGAAAATTTTTGCCACACTTAACATGTTACTAGATAGGAAATGTCTTTCTACCTAAGAACTTAGATGACAGTCAATTAAAACAATACCATTGCTAATAGTGAATCAGTGTTTTACCTCTCTGCTAGACCCAAGGTTATGGTCCCAGGATGATGCAGCACAGAATAAAATCTTTGCACTATAACTCATGAAGCATCACAGGTTCAAACTCTGCCCTCCAGATCATGATAAATGTCAGTTTGTCTTCCCATAAATTGCAAATTGTTAGTAAAAATGAACTGCAATCATAATCAAGGAAATTGCAATTCAGCCATTCAAATTAGGACCTGAAAGAAATTAGTTCTCTTTTGCCACCTATGTAGGCACTGAATTTTTAATGGAATTCCTTATACTATACTTCTACAGCTTAAGTTCATTGGGAGCTCAAAGATGCATTGTTACTGAAATTTATGAAACTTCAAAAGCCATTAGATCTTGCTTTGAGACATGCCTCATTTTTATGAGTGTTAAAGTGCTTTGTAAAGTAGGAACCACAGATGCTTTACACGTTTAATAAATTGATCTCTCCCAAGTTTTAATTTATGCTTTGTTAAGTAGTGCTCCTGGCTTATGAAGTTCTGTCTAAATGCCTCTACAGTTTTGAATGGTTCCAGGTCAGCAGATCTTTCTCACTCCCTGTAGCACACTTCTGCTTTTCATCCTCATAACAGATAGATCACTACAGAATTGGGATTGCTAGATGTCAAAGGGGTTGCACTGCAAAGCACAGACATTTCATTCCTGTTACTGATGCACAAACTATACAAATGTATTCATTTTGAATTTTAAAACAGGTAAGTCTGCCCGAGGAGAATAAAATACTTCTGGACCTTCAGAAAGACATAAAAATGCAAGCTGCACATGAATACTCTGATGGCAAAACTTTTATCAGATGCTTTATGCATTTTAAGATGTTATCATTTTTGCTCACTTTCGCAATCAGCATCAATTAGATAATTATGATCAAGAGATAACTTTTCAATGAACAAAGCCATTTTAATGTAGTCTCGGTACAAAATTAGGGTAGTAGATTGTAGTCAGATTTTCTTTAAATTATCACCTGGAACAATGTACATAGTGAAAAGCATTTTCAGGTAATTGCAGAGCTGACAAGGCTGTGGGCATGTGGCAGAAAGAGTCCTTGATTTTACACGTTATGTTGCATGTGCTAATTCTATAAAACCTGCCAATCTGCAGAAAGCACCTTCTCACAGTTGAGAGAGTGAGAGTCAACAGCAGTCTTGTCCATCCCCAAAAAGGGTATGAAATTAAAAGACTTAATTTTAAAGATGACACTGGTTGGAAGTAGGGCAAACCCATGTTACTCCTAACTTCTAAAGGTTTATATTATTTTATGTTTATCCCCAACAGGACACAGCTGTATGCAAGCAACCAAGGCAATGAGCCTTCCTCTGGACTACCGGGATATCAGCAGGAGGAGGAAAAAATTGTTGCACAAGTACTAGGAGATGGAGCGCATCTTGAGAGGCAGCAGTTCAGAAGCCGTTGCCTCTGCCCTGTCTGCCTTCCCCCAAACCTTTCCCAAACCATTGCCAGTGGGTCTGTCAGGTCAGCAAGTTCCAGCTAAGGTCTGGGTCAAGCCTGACTTGTCCAACCTTGTCTTCTACGCGGTTAAGCCATTTCTTTGATAACCTTCAGACCTCTCAGGCTTATCTCAGCAGAAAACTGGCAGCAATTTACATTTCATATCTTCCACCAAGATCTTGACTTCATTATTTCTTGCTTAGCCCTGTATAAATCAGGAGTAAAGGTCCTGGAATGTAATTATGTAATAGTACTAAATCAGTAGAAAAGAAGCAAGGAAGTTTATTAAATAATAAATAGATGTTCTTAGGTTTTCTTAAGACTGTTCTAAATGCAGGCAGGAGGAAAGAAGTCTTAACCAGCATTAGTTTTGAATTCATATAACTTGTTTTGCTACACTCAAAATATTACCAGTTTCTTTTTTTTTTTAGAGTACATTTGCAGAACGATTACTGTAGTACACCATTTCTAATACCATATTTTTTTCTAGCCTCAGGCAATGTATGTTTCTCAAAACAGAAAACAAAATTCTTTTCTGGAATTTGTAGTATAATGGGATATTCTGCAGGTTTTCTGAGCCTTAAACTATCACCCACTTGCACTGTCACATAGCAATCTTTCATGTTGTCCTTCATGCTGTCATGTACAGTGGCTTTTCAAACACAAAAAAAGCAAAAAGTATTTGCCAGTCTCTAACAACATAATAAAAAAATAATCCTAATAATGCTTAATAATCAGGAATTGAGTCCAGCCTGCTCAGGGGAAAGGATGGAGAACATAGCATAGTCACTGACTGTAGATGCCTCTTCCAAAATGATGCCATTGTGTCCCAGGAGAAGCTTATTTAAAGACCCTGTTCAGCTAAGCAGAATGAGTCCTGTTCAGTTCATGTTTTCCTGAACTCATTCCAGAATATGGCACTCAAAAATGCATTAGGTCTCACACACAGTCATGAAGGGAAAACTACTGGTACTGTCAGGTTCAAACCCAGAGGAGAGTATGCAGGGTCAGGTGATGCTGAGACCCTTCACCAGAACCTGCCTCCAGATATGAGTGAGGTCCAGAAACCCACCAGCCTGGCCTTGACTTTTTGAATGAGCCTAAAAACCTTTCAATGATGAAACTGGACATATGACACAACTCGCCTGGATCTCTGTGAGGTGATCTCTGATCACCTCTCAACAGAGCAGGTGACCTTCCATGAACATTGCTCTGTCCCAGAGGACCAACCTCCATGGTGCTCAGTCGGGTCAGGTTTATCCTCAGATAATTTCCTCAGTTTTTCCAGAAACGGTGCAGTATTTCATTCATAAAACTGATAGTTTTGGGACAAGATAGGAGGATATGAAAATGAAAATCATCCAGACTTTCGCAATCCTCACATTTCAAGGAAGGAGTTTCAGTTGTCATATTTTTTGGCCTGTGACACACTGACAGCCGGTCAGATCCTGCACTCCCCACTTCCATAAGGTCTGTCTTTTTTCATTTTAGTCTCCATTTCTTTTTCCCACATTGCAAGGCCAGTAAAAACTTTAAAGTATCCTGGCCAAGATTATCTACTTCAGACATAAATATCTCAGCCCAAGCAGTTTCTTAAATTGTGATTTATACTTTGATATACGCTTTGATAGTGAAAACTGAACCTTGGAATATCTTATCCCACCATCCTATTCCAGAGGCTGACTTGCAAAGTAATTAGAATAATTGATTCAATGTCAGTAAATACCACTCTATTAAACAAAAAGGCTCTTTTTTTAAAGTCACCTCCGCAGATCTTTTTCACCTTGGCATAAAAAACATATATTCTTTGTTTTTTTCTGTATTTCTATCATTCCCTTTCGCAAGAATCTTACAGTGCTGTGCAGACATGAATGAATTAATCTTCACAAACCTGTCTGAAACAGAAATACTGTGTTTCTGAAGATAAGGATAGTTTTATTAAAGTAGCACATCCCATTGTAATGCAAAATCTTTTCCCATCCATAAAAACAAAGGTAAAGAAAAATGTCACTTTTATACTGGAGAGAGAACATGTTCAGGGAAAAGGATTATCTTTGTTTATGAAGTGTTGTTGAATTCTCCACTTTTAGTTGAAATTTTTTCTAAGCACACTGCCAAAACTATATGGTGTTCTTCCTAACACAATGCAGATGGACATTGTGACATGGAAAGGAAAGTGTAGGAAGTGGCATTCATCACCGAAAAGGTCATATTAGAAGTAAATTGGTCTCACTAAAATGAAACCAAATGAAAATATAAGTTGTCTTGTAATCAGGTTTTTTTCATTGTCTTTTCTTTCATTCCTGAATCCATTTACTCCATTAGGATGGAATTACTCTGTGGTTACCTACCACAGTCACTTTTATTCATAATCTGGCAAGATGTGTTATTTGCTGTGTAAAAGTTTTCATCACTAACCATTATTGTGGTGGTTTAAATCAATCACATAGCCTAAAAGCCCAGTTGTGACTTCCTGAGTCCATTGAGCTTTGTCATCATCAAGCTCTCTTCAAAAGAAATAAAAGTGCAAGCAACTAAAAGCCTCAACTTACATGTAGAGGTGGACAAATCATTGTGGGATTTTTTTATGTGGAAGAGCAAAATTTCATGTTAATGTCAACTTGATAATTTTAACTTGACTAGATATGAAGTGTTTTATTTTCCAGGATGTTCAACCATTTCTACGTTCTCTTTACTTCTGCTTTTAACACTGGGTGATAAAGATGCCCATTCCAAAAGCAAACAATAAGAGATTTTCTTTCAAAAAAAAGGCAGAAGAAAGCCTCTTGGCACCTCTGAAAATGGTGAAAACTAATTTGAAAATGTCATACTAAGTTCTTGAAGAGTTTCAAAGGTTTTCCCACTTTCTTTTCAAAGTTGTTTACCATTTTGCTTCCACAGCAAACTCTACCTTTTCTTTCGTTTCATTAGAGGAGAAAAAGCATTGCCCACTGGGCTCTTCAGCAATGTTGAAGGTTAGCTTAAAAGAGAATGCACATGATCCTACTGTCATTGTACGCAACAGACATATGGGATGGCTTGGGGTAAACCCAAAGAAAGTAAATAATTTAATTTTTCTTTTTTACTAATCTCAAGTCAAAGCCTCTGGTCCCTACACATACCTTACCAGAAGATATTTCCATTACTGGGAGAATAAATAGCATTCAGTGTTGCATTTGCTTCTCGGTTGATATTGTCATGAATTCAAGTCTCATATTGAATAACTCGAAGAAAATATTAATGTTCATATCAATTAACTTTTAATGAGTATTTAACAAATTCCAAGTACTACTTATTCTTGTGACTCACTGCAGCTCCCTAGATTTTAACAAACCTACAGCACTGGCTTTCAAATTATGCCTTGAAGGGCCAAGTAGTCTGTTGATTTTGGACTGCAAGGTGCCAAAACGTTCTGAGAAGTGAAAGAATTTATGTTCTGAAATGAAGGTGACAAATACAGCTTTGTATTTTGGACACTGCACATCCTATTCCAAACAGCCAGCAAGTTTTGGGCATCTGAACAGTAACAACCTATGTAAAACTTACAATAAAGAACATAGCAAGGCATTACCAAGTGTAGTAAAAAAAAAAATGGTTTCAGAATCATCATAAGAAATACATTTAAACAGTGTACTGTGAAATTCTTCAATACAAGATATCTCTGCAATTAAAAATATGAAAAAGGGTTGGGCAATAAAAATCATCCTC
This sequence comes from Phaethon aethereus, assembly GCF_964289735.1. Taxonomy (NCBI): domain Eukaryota; kingdom Metazoa; phylum Chordata; class Aves; order Phaethontiformes; family Phaethontidae; genus Phaethon; species Phaethon aethereus. The sequence goes on along the minus strand of NC_138577.1, from coordinate 82,761,027 downwards.
ACTTACCTAAGACAGGATATTTTCTGTTTAATAATAAAGTGATAGAAAGCCTCCGGCACTAGGCATAAACTGCCCATTTACTGTTTGCAGTGAAGAGGGAATTTTTCTTCTGTAGAAGTTATTACAAATTTACTTGCCAGTTTCTTAGAGGTGCAGGGGGGGCTTTAACATTTTTGTAGGGTAGGGAGCTGTTAACCTTCCTTTGAAGCATATGCTATCCATCATTTTCTAAGCTCCCTTTTTAAGAAAGTACTTTACATAACATATGCTCAACTTCACCTGTGACTTTAAGGGCAGGAGTTTCAGGGTAGTAGAATTGCTTATCTAAACTGGGGCCAGAGACAAGAAACTGAGTCACAAGACCCTTTGAACATAAGCTTAGATAGCAAATCCGGTGCTCTTCACTAACCTCCATTTCCAAATGCAATAATTTAGTCTTAAGTAAACACACTTCCTAGCAAAGAAGAAAGAAGCAACAACAGAAAAATGAGAAAGCTTTAACTTTCATACAGTGGAACACCATCTGACACACTACAAAGTGGACCATACATGCAATGCAGACGTAGCAAATGCACAGTGTTGTGAATGGTTTGGGTTACCAGGTGATGGAGGCCCTATAAAAAGAGCTATTAGACATGACAGTGCAAGGGCAGAAAGCTCATGGTGATAATGGAAAAGAAAGGTTGTTCTTCAACAAATAGTGAATACATTTTTGTCTTGTGCTCCATGTATTTTATAAAGATATTTTTGCATTCTAGTTGTTCATTAATAGAGGGATTGCAAAGGGTAAAGACTAACTATAAAAATATATACAATTACACTATTGAAATCACCTAAACCTACATTATAGCACAAGGAAAAAATAAAGTGCAAGTAACGTGCAAAGGCTTGTACAATGCTGTCAGGGAAGGAAGAGACTGTTCTCAGTCAGCAGCTGTCTGGGGCACTAGCTTATTACAAACCAGATGTTGTGGATAGAAGTAGAAGAGGAGGAAAACTTGTGAACAATTCAGTCTGAAACTTTTAGAGAAAATGAGGCTTGTGAGGTATTGATCGTATTCTATCAAATTCATGGACTCTTCTCAGTATTACTGAAGAAAGACACTCAGGTGGAATGCCTGTAACCGTATGTGTCAGAGTAATGCAGGTAAACCCAACTTGCTTTTAAATACACAGGTCTATCTCAAGTAGCTTTAGTAATGTTATTTGATTTTAAGTACTCCTACAGATGAAGGGATTTATTAAGAATGATCTCTCCACAATTCATTTTCTATACAGAATAAAAATACTGATTAGCACCACCAAAACCAAATAACCTCAACTTAGCAATATACAGAAAACATAATTAAGAATTTAAAATAATTTTTAAAGGTTCTTTATTCCTACAATGAAGTGGTGTTATCTCAGTAGCTTACAACCTTCTACAACTCAGCACACAGACTAGCAGCCTAAACATATTTTCTTTTCTCTTCGTTTCCCCTTAACCTCCATGCTGACCCAGTGCTCCAGATCCTGTCCAGCTCCTGATCATTCCTCAACTTTTAAATTGCAGGATTTTAAGAATAAATATTTGGCTTTGTTAGTATCTCTTTTCACCCTTTGCTTTTTTAGTAGATCACTATGCTTCCCACGATGATGAAAATTGAAGCCAGATCAAGAAATTTTCACTCATCTTTGTTCCTGGGTGTTCTTCTAGTTTTTCCCACCTCATCTACACCTATAAATTTACTTTTTCTCATTTCCAGGATGTTGTCAGAAGTTTCCATGCCTTCACTAAAGGCATTGACACAGCTGCCCAGATGCCCAGCTCTGTTTACAGTTACCCCAGCATGGTCTGCCTAAATTTTCAGCAGCAGACTTAATAAAACTGATATTATGGCCTGGGCTGTGTCTTTTGTCTCCAGGAAAATTATCCCTATTTTCAACCTGCTTCAAAACTGACAAGACATTGCTTTCAGTGTCTTGTGCATAATGAAGATTACACAGCAGTGAACAGTTAATTGGGACCAAGTCCTCTATTTGACTTGTAAATGCCTCTGGCGGTCTTCCAAACTCAGTGCAATTACTACAGATTTACAACACTTTGAGAGGTACAGTTGGTCTAGTAAACCCAGTAACACATAAATGCTGAAAAATCAAAAAATTGTCACCATTTAAGTAAGTTATGCTAACTTTAGGACTTCTAGCTGTGCTGAGAGAAATGTGGAGCTCTATATATAACATCTATCAGTTTAGGGGTTTGTGTGTTAGCTGCTTTCAATATCAGGGACTTACCAATGGAAACCCAAGAAAATGTTGTAGTACTTTGTACAATAGACAAAGTTTTTGTGCCCTCCAGCTATGGTCTATATCACATCAAATTTCTTCCACAGGGTCATATCAAGTGTGTTTGCTACATGACCTCTTTCTGCTTAGAAAGGAAATTCTGTCATCAGACTTTTACCTTGACTTCAATAGATTTCAACAGGAACAGTGTGTTCACATCCAAAGCAAAATTCGACCCTCGCAGTTTTTGTTATTTCTTTCTAGGTTTTGGAGACTGCATTGATGTTGTCAATGCAAGAGGAAAAAAAAAAGTCAGAACAGTGCCCAGCTTTGCCAGAAAATTTAGCAGATTATAGCATGCAACAGCTTGGACTGGGTATGTGTTAGAACTGCAAACAGGAATCACTACAAAATGAAAAGATGAGAGAGAGTTATCTGCGGAGGTGGGGGAAGCTAGACTAATGGACTTTAATAAAAATATTTTGCAAAATGTGTGTTGTACTGAGGTCTACACCACCACAGCAAGGCTGCTTCTAGTAGTGGAGCTAAGCTTCCTCATAAAAGCTTTCCTACCTCAATGTTTCACTGTGTACTTAGTACCACACGCAGAGATAGTACTCCCTCTTCATCCTGGGAGCTTGGGTGTGAAATCTGATGGAAATTAATGTCCCCAGAAAGGTCAAATAAACCTTTGGCTTTGTACATTAAATGTCATTCAGGATGTGAAGTGCAGAGACTTAGATTCCCTGCCTTTGCAGTAATCGCCTTTAAAGAGAAAGTCTTTAGTATCTTACTCAAATGAAACAAGTCAGCTATAGCAGGTGAGACACAAAGCACTTTTATGGCTTTCATCTTAATGAGTCACGCAGTTCTTGCTCCTTTTCATCATGGAGATAAAGGAGTATTTTCAATGTCTTTTTATTAATTACTCACTCTGGGGAAGAGTGAAAAGGTTTTTTGCAGCTGAAGGCTAAAGGCTTCTTCAGTGCTGTTCTTGTTGGGAAAGAGCAGTAAAAAGAAGTATCTGATGCTAGTGTTGTCTTTTTTTCAAGCACAATTATTGAAAACAACAGGCATAACTCATCCACCAGCCATTTCAAGAGCTGGCAAAAATATATGGCTCTTGTTCTCCTCAAACTGCCACCCTTAGACTTTTCTGCTCAGGAAGTCTCAGCAATGGTACAAATCTGTGCTCATTAAGGAAGACTCTTTCCAACAGAAGGCAAAAGCAGGGAAAGGAAAAAAGGTAAGTATGAGCTTGGAAGAAAGACAACAAACAAAACCACACTGTCAGGACTATATGGTCACTACCAACCTGTTTTTGAGGATGCAGATGCATCCTTCTTGAGCTGAGGATGATGAAGTCCCAGCAGTATCATACTAGAACACAGAATCCCAAGATTTGATAGAAATAGCAGCAACAGTGGCAAAATTTACCTCTTCCTTGGCAAACTAGCCTGTGGCTACTCCTGCAGCACAGATGTCCCCCACATGGACACACATCGAACTATGCAACTTGTCCTCAGTGCCAGACAACAGGCCCTGGCCAACATTATTTACCAGTAAAGGCACATCCGTCTTCTTTTTCGTCATAGTTAGGAACATGCTATGGTTGGTTCAATTGTGTCTCATCTCACACTGTTTTCGCAGCAAATACAATCTTAACACCATTCTTCAATAATGCTAGTTCATAATTTTGTTGAAATTTCATACTTTTTCCTTGTAAATTTTACAAACAATTTGTTTGCAGTAGTCCTAGTCAATGTTTTGTTACCCTTGACAACAAGCTCAAAAAGTCTTTTTCCAAATTTCCTAGTATTTTCTTTCCCTTTAGCTCAGAGAAACCCAGGTGATGTTCTGCAAAGCAGAGGGACCATTTGGCAAGATGAGTAAAAACAAGAGTTGGCAACAAACTGCCAGCAACAGAAGGGAGCTTTTCAGTAAACATTTTCAATATATTCATACATTGCCAAGCCAAAAAGAAGGATAAAAGTGCAGTTACAATTGTAATGTCCTGGAGAATAACAGTTTGATTGCTATTTACAGGACAAGAAGGATGTGGCTAAAGCTTTGCTATAGAGCCTCTAAATTTCATTGCTTTTTTCCCTTGGATCTCACTTTTACATGTTGTCATTATAGACATTCACATACCAACAATCTGATAGTAAGTGTGTAGTTCTTTCAGGCAGCAACTGCTACAACATTTTGTTGCTACTCCCTCGTGGTGAAGAATTTACTTATTTAAAAAAAAAATGAAATTGTTTTCAAAGCCTGCTATACTAAACCTATCAGCCTGTATGCTCAGTAGGTTATATAGTATGCCAGATACAGAGTATTGCTACATGTCGATATCAAACCTCAGGCCACATTTTAATCAGAACCAAATACTGCAACACCAATTGCATGGGAGGAGAGAAAAATTGCAGTTTTAAAACTAAAATGGCTCATTCTTCTCATTGATGTCTTGTGCTTTAGGCTTATAAACCAACAGTGATGTCAGCACAGTCACTAAATTACCAAGTGAGAGAAAACTTCAAAACTCAGCAAGAGGCCCTTAGGAAAAGGATATAATTGCCAGATTAAAACGTCCATTCCTGCTCCCTCAGCCACAAAGAAAGCAGGATGCTTCAGCACACTAGTCAAAATGCTTCCAAATGAGAAGTACTCAAAAAGAAAAATCAAATACAGTAACATTATCTTCTGATATCTATTCCCATCTCCACTCAAAGAAGGCACTTATGATCTTATTTCCTATGAAGGATTTGGAACAATAATTTTAATTAGTCTGTCCTTTAACCACAACAGAATAACATTTTTCTAGCACTTAAAAAAAAACACAACCCGTCTAAAATTACAGCTTGTCCAGCAAGAAATAAGCTGAGATTACTGAACCGCAGAAAAAAAGAAAAAGTATAAAATGTTAAAATTAATACAGGAGAGGCAATGCTGTTCCTAAAACATGAGAACTCCCAGGCAAGAGATGATAGAAGCTGTCCTTTTGGGGGAGAAATCATCAATAATGTTGCATTAGGATCCCACTTTATGTCATTTCTATTTCATTTTATTCTCCTGAGTAATTTAAGCTGTAACAACGACTGGCTATAAGGAGCTGGAATGCAAGCCAGAAGACTAACTTCAAAAAAGAAAAAATCCAACTCCTCTGATAAAAGGAGAGGCCAAATAAATGAAAATTTTGGCAGGTATGTGAAGAATAGGCCAAATTCATCTTTGGTGTAACAACAGTCTACTTCACTAACATAACCACAGGAAAGAATATGAATCATTATTTTAAATACAATGAGTAAAATGTGTTCTCGTTTCTCTGAATTGCAATTGATTCCACAGCACTTGAGATATTGTGCGGAGGACGGCCAGCACTCTTGATTTCATGATAATACACATCACTTTCACTAAAGATGAATGCAACTGTTTTTTATGTTATATGTATATATACATACTTATATATACGTATATATCTAGATATATGATATATTTAGCAATCAGCACAGGAACCGGAATGCGACCCTAAGTGAGTATCCCCAAATTGTCACACCGTGTATTGGAAAAGCACTGATCTGGACCCAGACTGAAACTTTCCGGCGGCTCACTTCCGCGGGAGAAGCCGATGTCCCGTTGCTGCACACCCCTCGCCCGAGCTCAGGCACAGGGATACTCCGGAGGCAAACAACAGCCGCAGCTGCAAGTGCGGGGTAATGGCAAACACAGCAAGAGGTGTTCTTATTCACACAGAAGCTGGATCTAAAAAAGCTTGGGTCCTGTGATTCAGTCAGAAATGCTGACTGATGCTTACAGGAATGAACTTCAGTGCGTTGTAGTACCGCCATAAAACAGGTTAAAAAAAAAGGTAAGCTGCAAGTGTAGACCAGCATTTTATCTAATCAGCTGCTAATGCTTTTGCTGCTTGGACAGGGTTAATCAGACATACATAAAACTATTTCCTGGCACTTTTGGAAAGCTTCTCCAGTGATGATTCCAACAATATAAAAGGTTTCAATTTCGCAGAGTTTATATTGGCCTAAAGTGTACTGAATTTTATTTTATCACACCCTGTGGGACACATTCACTCAAAGTTTTTTTTTTTTTTTAAGACAGCTTTGAGCAAATCTAGCAATCCAGTTTGCCTCTCATCTATGAACACTGAAACAAAGATTAACAAAGAATTAAGCAATGAAGTAGAAAGAAAAACGTGTGTTTTGTAAAAACAGCACAAGTATTCACTTTATTTTGCACATGCACAGGGAGTTTTCTGGTCAGGATTAGACAGCTTGTTGTTAATTCTAAGCAATACTTCACTACAGCAATCAAGCTGCCTCAGGAAAACACAACCAGAGCAGCACTGCTGAGGTCCAGTATCAAAATCATGAAGTACAACAGATGAAGAGCATGGCAGGCAGGAAACTGCTGCCACTGGGAAGATGCAATGAGCCTGTGCCAAGGCTCCCACATCCAGTCCCAGCCGTTTTCTCAGACAAGTTTTGCACCGAGCTCCATGCCCCTGTGATTGAACTGCTCATAGTGGTTTAACACTGGCTTTGGTCTCTCTGTATCTCCAGGAAAAGGCAAGCAGATGTCAGTGGCACCAGAGCAATCAAAGCAAGAGGTCCATGGGACCAGCGGAAGGCTGCATGCTCAGCTACTCCAGCACCTCATCCATTTCCACCTACATTGCCTGAACAGCGAAATAGCTCTCCTGTACTCAGAAGTAAATGGAACCACAAAAGGCGTGATGTTGTGCCAGATAGCCACTTCTGATGTGACTATCACAACCACTGTTACAATGTACAGTAGCTTTAAAATACTTGTAGAGCATCACTTTTGCACTCACGTCATGGTGGATTTATATCTCTAAAGCAAAGTATAAAGAAGAACTGATATTCAAGGTCTCAATTCCACACTAGAGGCCAAGGTTGTATGTGTCTTTTGCAGTAAGCTTAGATGGTCCTAGAAATATTTTTTTTAATTACTGTCTTTTTAGGAATGCTTCTGTTTTTAGATTAAGCCCCATACTGTTGGGAAGAAGGTGAACAATTATCACAATTCCACGTTTTCTACACACAGATGTAAAGGCAACTGCATAAGTGCTCCATAGGCAAATACTGAATATATTTTTGTCCTATAGGCAAATCCCAAATATAACTTCTCAGGAATCTGTTTAAAGCATTTTCTTCTGCATACAGTTGAGTCACTTGAGCTTTATTTGTTTTAGTGAACTGCTTAATTGGGCAGTTACCCCCACACATCAATTAGATTAATTCATTTACACAGTAAATTTTATTCCTCGTTATTTAGTAAGTAGTAAAAAAATCACAGCGTACTGCCCTGGTGTTGCTATATGAAAGGACTTGGATGCATCGCCTGCAGAGCTGACGTGACTGAAGCAGGTGAGTCGTGGGATGCCATGGAGACAGTGGACTGGTCGTTCCACCTGCGTCACTCCTTTCCCGTGGCCAGCAGCAAACACGTGTCACAGATCACCCAAACTCAGCCCCAATGCTGGGTACTTCACGCTAGCAAAATCTGAAGTCCCAGAAGCATACACTGTAGTGTTTTATGAAATATACCCCCGACAGACACTTAGACTTTACAGTACTCTGGCTCAGCAGCTTACCCTGTAAGGCAAGGATGAGCAGAGCTTGCACTGACTGCACAACAGACCATACACAGAGTTGTGACCCATACAACATCCTTTAAGAAACATTCAGTCCAAAAGGGCATGGCCTTTGTATAACTTTCTTAACTCTCGCTACTCTTTCTGGCAAAAAGTAAACCTCACTATAGCTAAAGCACTTCCCTTCCATTAAGCAACACAATACCATTGCATTGTCTCAAAAAAGTTTCTTCAGGGCTACTCTGAACAGTTTTCATTCCTGAATTGCAGTATAAAGCATGCTGGACCAGTTGGCTGCTTTGCAGCTCGTTCTCCGAAACTGCAGGGATTGTGCTGTACAGGTGCAATGGGTGATATTTGCTAAAAAAAGAGGGATTGCACAGTCAAGTTCAAGAATTTGAATTCAAATCTCCAAACAGGTTCGAGGGGCTGTTGATAACCAGCTGAAGAGAAAATCTGCAGCTGTGGAGAGAGTGACCTATATAGACAGAGATGAAAGCTGTCTCTATCCCTCAGTTTTAGCAAATTGCTGGAGTTGCTGGTCTTCAACCTGGTGTAGTTATCCATATTCAACTCCTTGAAGTATTATAAAGACATTTTCCTAATAAGAAGTAATAGGTGAAATGAAGCCTTTTGCCTTTCTAAAGCCTCTAGAAATAGATATGAAAGAAAAAAAGTGGCCTTTTAAACTTTAAAAGTCATGTCAGAAGCCCACAGCAGCACCAGCCCAGACCATCTGAAATGTGAATTGTTCCACTAGGAGAAAGAGGGTCTTTCAGAAATGTGTCCCACCTCCAGCTTTGCCCTGTTTCAGCTGCTGCTAAGGCACTGTGGGATTTTATTTATTTTTTTAACACTCTTCCAAGAGCCACTCATGGCTATCCTGTGTCCCTGGAACATGTAACAGTTACAGAACAGATTCATCTTCCCAGATTCCTAAGACTGAAATTTCTAATAATAGGATTTAGTGTTTTGTTTTCTTAAGCTCATGTTGGAACTCCACAGCCACCCTTTGGGCTCATATAACATTTTCTGCACTTGGAATCAGGGAATCTGGCTGCTAGACATGGACTCCATCACCAAAGCAACTTAAAATGCATAAGGCAATAGATGCAGACTGTTCTCAATGATAAGACAGTCAGAGGAAATAAGCCCCTCTGGGCTTAGGAAATAAGAATATAGAATACACAAAGATGACAAGACAAGTGTAAGTGGTTTAAATAGGACTTGTGTTAAATAGGTAACCTGATATTCAACATTACAGGGCTGCATTTGTTCCTTTGAATGTATAAAAGCAGGAATAATGTTCTGTGTGAACACCTATCAGCTTCTATATGTTATTATAGATGGTCTTCATACCTGGTGTTTTTTCAAGAAGATATTTCATTTTTATCCCTTTTGAAAATCATGAGTTACCCCATGAAAAATATTTGTTCTTTCTATATCTAGCTGTCTCCAAGAAAAGAAAAAAAAAAAGCAAAAGAAAAACTGAAGATATTGTTCTCAAAGAGAACATTTTTTACTGTACTGAAGTTATATTACTGCTTTGGAAAATGCTTGCTTTTAACAACTTGTCCTGTGCAAACACCTCCCTGTGCAAAATAGAAATTGTTTAGATGCTCTGGATGTTGCTAAGTAGCTCAAAACCACTAGAAAAATATTTCAAGTAGTAGACTGGCTTCTGTGAAAAATATTTTAGTCCTCTAGGCTGTAAGTATTACTGGAGTGTTCCCAGGAACAGTGATGGGGGAATATTATGGGTGTTCCTGCTCTTCATCATGAAAGAATGGAAGTATTTGAGATGTCTTTTTCTGCAGTGACTCAAGAGGAAGGTAGGCAGGGGGGAAAAGCTCAGATGCAGCGAAGGCAGGGACACAAGAGGTTAAGTAAGCACAAACAGAAAACGTAATCCTGTTACTGCTGTGGTGTTTTCCAAAAGGACCCAGGGAGCTTGTCTCCACCTTAGCTCATGGTTCCTGCCCTTGCACTGGGAACTTAGTATAGTACTTGTTTTTCTCACCTAGCATGCAGAATGAGAAAATTGAGGAAGGTCACTGAACTAGGTGTTGTTTCCACAACCCTTCAGGTCTACCTCACATGCGTCAAATCATGGGGCTGGGCCCATTTCCCCCATTGACTCTGGGCTCGATGCACCCTGGCTGATACAAAACTTACGAGCATTCTCTGTGCAAGTCGTCTTGCACCACTGAGAGGAAACCTGAAACTCTACCTAAAATAATTAAAAACATTAAGTACATCAAGTACTTCTGTATAAAGTTAATTCGTTGTATACCATCAACATTAAAACTAGGATAAAAATAAGTCTCAAAACTTGAGTCCCATTGTATTTATAATGTGAACTGTACAAGTTCCAGAGCTCAGAAGCATCCCTACTGCAGCTGCATTAAGAGCAGAGAGATCAAATATCAGGAGCATATCCTGTCTAGTCAAGTCAAGGTTTAGATAATGTTACCAATAACAGCTCTACCACTCACTCCTTGCATGGAAAGGGAAAAATAATCATATGTTACATTAACTATTTTTATCAATATTGTCCTCAACACTTAGCTAAGCTCTCCCAGGCAGAACATGCGTTTTTGTTATATGTCTGTTCAGAAAAAGCAGGAAGCAATGAAAATAAGTAGAGGTCTAGAAAACATGAGCTGCAAAGGAAAGAATGAAAGAAACTGAAGTTGTTCAGTCTAAAGGAGACTGGTGGGAGATATGGTAATAGTCTTCAAATATAAAGCAGACAAACGGGAAGAGGAAAAGAATCAGATTTTCTCTATTTCCTGGTGGACATTTGAAGTAAAGCAAAGGTTCAGCAGGATAGAGCTCTAGCATTACAATGATCCTTCCTCTACTTGGATGGGGAGACTGAAAACTCTGTAGAGCTGCACCTACACTAGTAAATAAAACAGTGCTCAGGAATATTCCCAGACACTGGACCTTCAGCAGCAGCACTGACCAGCCATCAGCCCAGGGTACCTGGCACGCCTCTGTCCCAGACAAGATACTCACAAACCACTCTAGGAGGCAGCGCTCATGAGATGGCTTCTCCCAGGGCCCATTCCCACACAGAGCCCCAAGGAGCAGTTTGCTCAGGGACCTTTCCATTGCACTTATTCTCAGAGCCCAGCAACATTCCTGGGCTTAATCAATGCACTCTTGTACTAACTAAGGAGCAAGGATCACACACGGGTATGTGTACCTGTTGTATGCAAGGAGTGATCACACAGGGGATACAGTTAAGGAAAAACAAGGATTGAACTTACTGAAGTGAAACAAGGATCTAAAACAATTAAGGTCAATTTCTCTCTAAATATATATATACACTTTTTGGAAGGTTATTGATTAGGTGATTAGTTTAATTTTTATATAGATTTTTATATATATATTTATAATATATATATTTATATATTATATAGATTTCTTTAGCCTAATAACTGTGTGATTATGTTTAACAGCCTATTTTCATAGTCCTTAGGCTGTATTTGCCTCAATGCTAACATTGTGACTATGTGTAAACAGTTCATCACAAGGAAAGCAGGCCTCATGAACATTAAAACAAAGAAGAGTTAAGAGCAAGGACTGAGAGATTAAAGAGAACAGAGAAGATATCTTAACCTTGAGCATAGAGACAGACTGGCAGGAATGCTCTAACAAGGATGATGGGAAGAAATTGCTTGGCTGGACAACAGAATGGGCAAACATCCAAGGAGAAGAAATTATCCTCAGGAGACTCATGACCATAAAAGGGAAAAAGGAGTGGGGGCTACCTCCCCAAATGACCACCCGAGACCACCCGAGACCCCCGCGCATGTGTAGTGTGGTTTTGCAACGCCAGCATTATGTAAATGTAGCAGATAAGCAAGGAGGCGGAGATTTCTCAGAAAATGTGTGAATAATCATGTCTATCATGTCTTTAAGGTATATAAAGGATGAACTTTTGTTTCAGTGCACGCATGTTAGGAGGAGATATCCCCCAGGCATCCGGCGCTGCAATAAAGACGTCTGCTTAATAACACTTTGATGGTTTTGAGTTTAAATTTCTTTGACTTTTTTGAATCATTGTGTATATTCCATATAATGTTATGTTCTGGCATCATCCATGTGTGAATTCTGCATTTTTCTAGTTACGTGTTGTTTTTTAAAAAAATGTGGGTCTAGATGGCCCATGAGTCTATTCAAATGGAGGGTTGTAGCAAGTAGAAGTCACTTTTTTACATTATTTAGCTAAACTTCTGAGCCCATGAACTGTACAGAACTCATCTGAATTCTTTTGTGGATTGTGGTTTTGCAAGTCGCTTTTTCCTTTCCCCCTAACGATCTTCTTCCCCAAGCATCTGAGAATCAATCACTGTCTTTGCAACATAACAGCCTCAAACGATGAAGATCAGCTACAAGAGATCCCACTTCACCACTCTCTCCAGACTCTGGCCCTCCCAGCAGCCGTGCTGGGGGTGCAGGTGCAAGGAGGAGAGGCATCCATGGCTTACCTTCAAGCCAGGAGAAGGACTGCCAGCCAAGAAGAAAAAGAAATCCCTCCTTCCCTTCAAACTTGAGTGCCTTTTGATCTCTGGAGCACACCTGCATTCTCTCAAACATAGGCTATGTGACTTCTAAACAAAAGCAGACAAAACCAATGAACCAATGAAGGGTTATTGCTCGCTAGTAGGTGAAAAAAAAAAGTCAGTCGCTGCTGTTTATTCTTATTTATTATTTCTGTTTATTTTATCATAATGTTTTGCATTTTTATTTCACTAGCAAATGCACAAAAAGTACATCTGCTTGAAGAAGGAGTTGCTCCGGAATGCATCTTTAAGCAACCATTTCTTGTTCAGGATTTATGCTAAAGTTACCCTACTCCAAAACCTGTTTCATCAGGGAGCTATAATCCTAAATCACACATCCTTTCCTAATACACTTCATTAGAAGAAGACATAATAATGTATAGCTGACCAGACACAGAAAAAAATCTTTGTCTCATCTAGTAACATTAGTATTTTGGATGTTTTTATCTTCTTTATTCAGGAAGGAAAGGTAACATTTCAGTCAAAAAAGGTGAATAAACTATATTTTCCAGGTAAGTAGAAACATATGTATTGTTCACCATTTTCTTAACTCCAACCATATTTCCCCCAATGTTATATTTTTAAACAAAAACAGACCTAAAAAGCCACACTTAAGTCTCAAAACAGAATGTCTCATTAATTTTAAATTTTCTCTCCTTCAAAATGTTTCATGCCATGGGATTCATCTAAGGTGAACTACTCCCAACAGAAAATCTCAGTTTCCATATGTCAATGAAGTTTCCTAAATCTACCACTGCTTTATTGCAGGAGTAGACGACACTCCACCCTACTCGTCAACACAGACTCACAAACAGGTCAGGCTCTACCCCGTCCTAATCCTGCTGCAGCATTTGTGAACCATCTGTATGGAGAGGAAGCAGGACAAGTGAACACAGCTGTCAAGAAAATTTGTGTTTCCCTCTCCTTACTCGCACCATATGCATCCCGAATCTCAAAATAGCCTGCCGGATCCACAAGACGCTTTGTTCCTTTCTTGTATTGTCCTCTCTGGAGCAGGGATGCTGAATGAGACATAGCTATCATGACTGTTGAAAAATGTCTAAATAGAAAGAGGAATTTATTTTACACTAATACAGACTCCAATAAAGTGTTAATTTCAGTAAACTCCAAACAACTCAAATGGATAAGGATTATTCATCATACTCTAAGAAGAACAGGGGTTGATAGGTGGTGTACAATACATATGCAAAGAATTTCTTCTTCTTTTAATAATATCCTCATTGTCAGTTATGGAGCTTCCATAATTTCCCATAGGAAAAGTCAAAAGCTGTGCTCTGGAGAAAAACATTGTAATTAGAGTCGGACAGAAATTTTCCAACCTGAATATTTTCCATTAGAAAAATGCTTATTCCATGAAATCAGCATGCTCCCACAGTACATTTTGATTTTGTCAAATACTTAGAAGGAAACCAGCTGCCTGATTCCCTGCTAGTTTGCCTGTTTGCCCAGCAGCCCACCTTGCATGTGGCCATAGAGCCAGGACCGAAGAGGCACAAGCCACAGCATTCAGAACTCCTCCACTCTGCTCACGAAGACACTGAAACTGGGAGATTTGCAGCCTAATCTCCTGTTTGCACAACAAAAAGCATCTAGATGCCTTGGGCAAGAGCTGAGGATCCCAGGCCGAACATGATGTGTCACTTCAGGACATGGTTTAGTGGGAATGGTGGTGTCGGGTTGAAAGTTGGACTTGATGATCTTGAAGGTCTTTTTCAACCTTAATGATTCTATGATTCTATGACCCAGCAACGTGCACTTGTAACCCAGAAGGCCAACCACCTCCTGGGCTGCACCGAAAGCAGCATGGCCAACAGGTGGAGGGAGGGGATTCTGCCCCTCTGCTCCACTCTCATGAGAACCCACCTGCAGTGTTGTGTCCAGTTCTGGCGTCCTCAGCATAAGAAGGACATGGAGCTGGGTCCAGAGAATGGCCATGAAGATGACCAGAGAGCCGGAATACCTCTCCTGTGAAGAAAGGCTGAGAGAGTTGGGGTTGTTCAGCCTAGAGAAGAGAAGGCTCTGGGGAGACTTTATAGCAGCCTTCCAGTACCTGAAGGGGGCCTACAAGAAAGCTGGAGAGGGACTCTTTACAAGGGCCTGTAGTGACAGGGCAATGAGTAATGGCTTTAAATTGAAAGAGGTTAAATTTAGATTAGATATAAGGAAGAAATTCTTCACTATGAAGGTGGTGACACACTGGAAGATGTTACCTAGAAAAGTTGTGGATGCCCCATCCCTGGCAGTGTTCAAGGCCAGGTCGGATGGGGCTTTGAGCAACCTGGTCTAGTGGAAGGTGTCCCTGCCCATGGCAGGGGGGTTGGAACTAGATTTAAGGTCCCTTCAAACCCAAACCATTATATGATTCTATGAATCTACCATTCTATCATTCTATCATTCTATGATCTTTGCGCAGACTGGAGATCCAGCATTAATTCTGTTTTGCAAACATTCGAAAGGAAGTGTTCCATTCATGAGACATCTTAAGGGTTTGCTCCAACATAGAGATTTTTTGCTTTTTTTAGAATTTCCCACAGAGCAGACACTTAAATGCCATCTGACAATGCATTACAGCAAGTCACTACCAGATACAGTCATCACCAATTAGATTTATAAGAGGCAAATGACATCACATTTACCAGAGATTCCAAGTGTCCAGTAAAACACAGAAGAGGTCTATGGGGAAATACACAAGAACCTGTAAAGTCAAAGCCTAACTGAGCAGGATTCCTCATTAAAACACACTGAGTGAACAAAGACAATATACCCTGCTGAGGACAGCAAGGGAAAAGAAAAAGAAGAAAAATTATTCAGAATTGTTCAAGAAATAAACCTGAGAGAGAGCACCATCTTGGTTAAAGGAGTGAATTATTAGCAACATAAAAGTCAGCCAGGAAAATGTCTTGGCCAAGACTGACTTTTTGAACTGTGATTCAGGATCTTCAAAGAGGCATCTCGTGACTTCTGGGCAAAGGCTCTAATGAAATCTGAACAAGTGGAAACCTTTTATCAGAAAGTCTAGAGTCACTGAGAAGTAACAGGAGACAGAAATAGTGTATGGTTACCCTGTCTTCCAGGTGTAGTAGTTACTGGGCAGTAAATGATGGGGTAATTAACAAAGGGTAAATGGGGTTCACTACTGGAAAGTAGTTGTCACATCACCTAAGGCAGACTTTAAATTATACACATGCTGCTAAATGAGAGAAGGAATCAAGACTACTACATGACTTAAAGAGCATCAGGCAAGCCTTTTGCCTCTACAGCTCAGACTCAGGGATGCCTATCATCTTTAATATTTTTTTGCTTTAAAAAAAAATAGATAAAATAAATCTGCAGCTCTCCTCCTACCGGATTTTTAAATACTTGCAAGATAAGAGAAAGCTTCATAACAGAAAGAACTCATCGCTCATGGCCATGCAGAACCATAAACAAGCAATACTACTGGGAAATTCAGTATGTTACTAATGGATCTTCCCAGCCTAAAAAACCTTCAGCAAGCCATCTCAGCTGCAAAGATCAACCTTAGAGAATAATGAGGATAAAAGTTCCTCTTTTGAAAGGCTAAAGCCAAGGTAACTGAGTGCAACTCTTACTCAGTAACTATTAAAGATATAATCAAACATAGTTGTACTGAATAAACCATTGACAGACTTAGAGAACAAATTGCCTCAAATCTGAGGCCACAAGAAAGGCAGAGTCCAGAAATTGCTGTGTTGAAAAGAAAGCCTGTGAATTAATCATGTAAGCATACTAAAACATTAATAGTTTCGAACACTGAAGGTGAAAGAACATTTGTTCACCAAAGGTCACTCTTCCAGCTCAGAGGGGAATTCTAAAGAACACATGTTGGAAAATTTGCCTCAGTATTTGTGTTATTTCACCCCTGGGCATCGTTTTCAGTGTAAAGCAATTAGTCTGGTAGCCTATGAGCATCCTAGTGTTGAAACCCTCCAGGAAAATTCAGCATCGCTTAAAGTAACAATACCTCACTGCTGGACCCTGGTTCTCATGAATAAGTATTTACTCTTTATTAAAATAAAAAAAAAAAATTCCAAGCTAGAAATTGAACAAGCCAGACTGATACAAAAACTACAGATCCACTGCCAGCAGAAGAAAGGCAACTGCAACTGTGAACCTCAGAGCCATCACCTTTGGAAAGAGGAGGAAATTAATGACAACATTGTTTTAATGGGTGGAGATCAGAGTGAGCGCACGTCTGGAAAAGAAGCCACTGACCAACTTTTCTGAAACAAACATTCGATGTGAACAGGGCATCCTATGCCCAGCTATGATTTTACAAGGATTTCTGTAAAGGAAATATAATTGGAGTAGCTGTGACAAAGGACATGGCAAAATAATTAAAGAGAAAATCTGATTGCCATGCAACCACATTTTACTATTTCCTTAGCTGTCAATTTAAAAGAAAAGTTAATGTAAGATAGTTTTTTCTCATTTAGTTTTATATAACAGAGGCAATAGTAATCTCCTTGGAATTTGGTGCCTCTCCAATGTTTATCACACCATTTATCATCCAGATTTCCAGCTTGCAGAGATGTATAATATGAACCACAACTGTTAAATCACATTACTCTGCTGGCAAGAAATACTATCATATGTAGAAGGAGTCCAGTGGTTGATTTATTCAAATGCTTACATTAGTTACTTAATATGACCTAAAAGGCAAAAAAGGTTTTAACTGTGATAAGGTACACTGTATGAGTGTTGTTAATATGAACGCATAATAGACCACACTGAAAGCTATTTTTATAACCAGTATGCTGCACAACTGTGGAGCATGTTTTTTCCAACTATATGCCCCATATACTTGTTTTTTGCCACCAGAGTGCTATGAAGCATCCTTAAGCCAGTTTCTGATTCCCCTTTTGCAGAAGCAGCTTTCTTAAGAAAAACTCTCCTGAGGATCCAATAAAATAATGTACACTGAGAGCATAGGTGGCCCACGCTGAGTTTTGCTCCCGACTTCTGGAAGATCCCTTGAAGATTTCCCTGAATGAGTTTGGATGTACGTACTGTATGTACGTTAATACCTGCAAGTTACTTACATACATGAACATAAGAAATAATATAAAAGCTATCAGAAATCTTCTACTGCTCTCATCAAATACAGTATTGAGTACTGTATCAAATACATAGTGAGTTGCTATACAGCAACTCATCTGTGTAAAAGAACAGTATCTTCACCTGTTCCCCATGGGGAAAAATCAGTGCCTGCAAGCACATCTTAGATATTTTGTGGAACTGGCACACTACTATAAGATGAAAATACAAATTTTCTTCTTCATATTACAGGGGTCTGCCAGGTGCCCTATAGTTTTGCCTGATAACCATGGACTCTGCTGGTTGTAGACCACATACTTACTTAGACTGCCTTAGAGCAGGATTTGCAACACTAAACGATAAAATAAGACTCCAAATATGACTTATTAAACTGCAGGTTCCCAAAACACATAACCCCAGGGAGAAGAAAGAACAAAAACATGAACAGTGACTTCAGCATTCATTGGTGGCAGGGAAGTATGTGAGGGTGAAACAAGGACCTGAAGAAGTTCACCGACTCCATTCTCCAACACCAGATAAGTGTTACATCAGCTCCACAAACCCCTCCAGCCTTCATGTGTCCTTATGGTCAAACTTCCCTTCTGCCTGCGCGCCACATGTGGTGTGTGAAAGCAATGCAAGGTCAACGCTGGAAGACATCAAAAACTAGGAAATATAAAACTGAGATATAAAGTGTGTGGTGTGGAAGATGGGCCAAGGAGGAGAGACAGCAAGGGCTGGGAGCCTCGGCAGAAACCGCCAGGGAAGTCAGCTGGACCTGTGGCTCCATGTGGACCAAGGGCTTATTTCAGTGTATAGCCCACACCATACAACCAAGGAAGCCTGCAGTTCTTCAGTAAGATGCTTCCTGCCACCAGGCAGCAGAAAATAAAACCAAAAACAAAAGAGGCACTAGCTTAGCTTGCTCTGCATAAGCCTTCTTGTTATAATAGCCCAATGGTAGAGAAAAAAGATGCAACAGTGCAAGATAAACAAGGAGCTGGTAAGACCATGGCCTACTCATAGCTGAGCCTGTGTGAATGACAGGCTGGGACAGGTGATTAGCAGGCTCCTTTGAAGGTTGAAGTTTGTTTGTGTGCTTGTTTGTAAAGCACTTGCCACAAAATTAAGAGCTCTAGAGCTAATAGGCTGCTCTGTATGCTTGAGTTTTTGTGGTTTCAAGGTGCTCATAAGGTGAAGTGATTTACCAATATCAAACCCTTAGTCACAGCCCATCCTCCCTGAGTTGAGGACTATTCAAGTTTCCACTCCCTAGCTAGGTGATGTGATAGAGCTGCTGAAAACAGTATCCAGATTTCTACATAGTAGGTAACGTTGGGTGGCACAGAGTCACAAAGTGAGAGAGAATTTGTTTTAAAAATGACAAGAAAAAAGTAGTCTATGATAACTGTTAAGTAATAAAACTGTCAAGATGTTGGAAAATTGACCATGTCTGCGATTTCTCTCATCAGCCCATTAGCTACTAAACCCTCCAGCATTTCACAGCACAACCACAATTCTCATCTTATTATAATAAAGGTTATAGTAGGGATTACAAAAATTTAGGAACTACATGGCACCCTTTACCTAACAGCAGATGCATTTGGACTCTGGATCTTTGTCATAGTTATCAGTCACCTCTGTAATAAAACACTTCATGGTAACTGCAATAGCAGTTAAGGGGAAAGAATTATACAATCAGGAAACGGAAAATAATTACTGAGGTGGCAGAGGAACCAGAAGTTAATATGGGATTGTAAACCTGATTAAAAAAAAAAAAATACATAACTCTATGCCAGAAGGAGCAGAACAGAATAACTATCAATTTGAAGCAAAGAAAACGTGGTGGAAGCATTAGGTACATTTTTCTCACAATATAGCTAGGGAAGCAATGCATGTACAGAGAGATTATGCAAGTCTCATTACCAAGCTTGAGGAGATCAGTGCAAGCTGGTGCCTCTGTGCAACAGAATAGATCTTTGCATTTTCATCTTCAGTTCTCTTCTAACCACATATTTTTCTCACCAGAGACCAGTAAAGGCAAGAAGCTTTGGTTTATGTTGATGAGGCTTTTGCCACAAAACTTGTGCCATCCAGTTTAGCTGGTGATGTTTTGTCCCTTCCTGTTAGGGTTCAACAGCTCCTCAGAAATCACAGGACGTAGTTCACCCCGTCAGCTAACTCTGCTCTGCTCAGTGGCCTCCCCATGTCTCTGCAAGGTTGTAGCCTCGTCTGCCTTGACACCATACCACCCACAGGAACACCACCGTATAATCCTCATCTTCCTTTTGGTCCTTCACACATGACGCTTTCGGTATGATGCACGCACATCAGACACTCCTATCTAGCTGCTGAGATGGCAGTAAGACCTGAGTGTCAGAGCAGGGGTAACTCCTGCGTAAGAGATCTCTCAGGTCCTCTTTCTCCAGAGGAAAGGTCTCTCTTCTCCTTTGCACACATGCACACAAGTCAGGAACGATGCAACAGGCTTTTATCACAGTAACAACCGTTAGTTTTCTCCCACCACTTGACCAGTCTTCTCTTTACATGGCACTCGGCTCTCAGGCTTGGACACCTATTAGCTATTGCCCTATCCCTGGAGGCAGGTGTGAGGTCTCACATGTATATACCTTCATATATACCTTCATTCTTTTCTATGAACTAAAGGCTTGAAAAGGGCTTTCTGAGACTTATGAAAACAGCAGACAACCCTAAGTCTGCAAGTACTGAGCTTTTTGGGTTGGGTTTTTCAAGGGAGAGGAGGTGCCGTGAAGTTAGAGGGGAAGCTGTTTCCTAAAGTTATTCAGTGACAAATATTACACTTGAAGTCATTCTGAATTGCTCTCGCAATGGTCATTTTGGTATTTAATGTGTAAATGAAAAAAAAAAAAAGAGAGAAAAAAAACCAGAACAGTAATCACACAACACCTCATTCTTCTGTATTTGTACACCTACACTCATTTTCTTATATAAATATAAACTAAAGCTTTCTGAGGTATATTTATTAAAAGTAAAATTAAGGACGCAAGAGATAACAGGAAAAAAGAAAAGCAGGGTAGCTGGAAATTGTGTAAAAGATGGTTTAGGAGTAGAAAGATGACAACAAGAACAATACACTTTTAAAAAAGAAAGTGCAAAAATCATGCAAGAAGCAGAGTCTGTAAGTCCCCACCTCTATCCTACTAATTGTTAACCTTGGCAGTGAGCAACAGACTCACTGCAAATTGGATTCAAACCAAGCAAAATAATAAGCAGGGTTTCAATCAAATCCTACATGCTAATAATGCTAAACAAAATACTGGGAGACATGTACAAACATAATTTATCACCATGTATGCTCCTTTTTTTCCTTTTTTTGCCTTTTTTTAAGGTGAATTTAATGCTTATGAATGCATCCCGATTTATGACCCCAGACTGAAGTTTTCTGGTTTTTCCACATATAGAGACAGACAAAGCAGCCACCATTTACCTAATCAGCGTGTAACATCCAACTAGGTGGCTGGAAAACCCAGTACAAAGAGCTGGCCCAAAGGTCAACAAGTCAAAAGCCCTGCATTCACTGAAATCATTCTGCTCCCTCCAACTCAGGAACAGCTGAAAGAAGTTGTGGTTCGTTATTGGAAAAGGACACTTGTAGCTTACAACACCTCAGAGCTGAAACAGGTATTGTAGTTGTATGTATTACCAAAAAGAAAATTAAAACTTTGTTTTTCAGTATATTAGCATGAAGAACAAAAAGCAGAATAAAGCACTGAGATTTTGCCTGCTAACTAATTACCAGAGGAAAAATAATAGTTAAAATCACACATATTCACAAGATGATCCTGTCTTCAGAATTAACATTACTTGACTTGTAAAAATTTAATGTGAATTTTTGGTCCAGCCATGAAGTGAGGAAGACTCTTGATTTATTATACTATCATTTAAAGTAAAGTACATCTTCAATGGCTGTTCAGATCAGAAAGAAACCAGATGGAAGTTGCGAAAAAAAAACCTGAGTCAGGCCAAAAAGTGATAAAGAAAACAAAAACACCATGAAGAATAATGTTCCTCGCTGGCAAAAGAAATGCACAATCGACACCCTTCTGTAGATGGCACACACTAGGCGCTATGGTCCTTCATCAAAGCAAACAGGACAGAAAAGACAGAAATGCAAAGGGGTTGTTAAAATTTTGAGTTGAGAAAATGAAAGAGTGAGTATCAACATAAAAACAAATAATGCTATTTACTGTGAGGAAAACTAGATGACCCCCAAAGAATGCATCAGGAAAATACTGAATATGATATGAGAAATTACCCTTTCAATAAAAGTAAATGGGATTTTCCTAGACTAGGTCTTTATAGATAGGGTGATGATAAATTTAACATAGGTACTGAAGGAGGAAGTACATAGGTACTAAAAAAGGAACAGAGGGTACTTCAGATATTACAAAATATGAATGACATAACACAACTTCTCAAGCTATTCAAAGACAGAAGACAATACTTGAAGAAATTGCAGTGCATCTGATGAAAATTTGAAAAAGTCAGTTTGTTTGTACTGTGTGGTAAAATTACATGATACATTGAGTGATCTCATTTTTGAGGTATTGGACAATTTCTGATATCCATTCAGTCATTAGGAAATCAAATCATTTATACTTACATCCTGCAAACGGCACGTACTAGAAATATTTCCCTGGTACACAACATTGTGCAAATCCTCAGCTAGACCTTGGTTTTGAACCACAGGTGATGCTGCCAAAAGCGATACACGTGGCTCCACAGCGGTGATTCTGTACGCTGTGGCAAACCCCACACTCCTGCTACATCTTTGCCTTTGTTTGACTCTCTGCTGTAAACAATCAGTGCATATAAGCTCATTATTCTCTTAGCTGTAGAGCCTGAAAATTGCAGCAATAGGCTATTATTACAATAATTATGAAGAGCATTTTGGAAATTATTTTCCTTTTGATACAGACCCTCTCCCGCTGTGCTTCAAAGAATACACAATTGCTGAACCTAGAAGGGTAAATCATCTTAAGGAATAAATGACAGCTAGTTCTTTGAAAGAAGAGACAGCTAGTTTCAGCATGCTGCCTGTCTTTGTGATTTCATGTTACAGCTTTCATTTAAAGCACACTAAAAAATAGACACCGAAGAAATTATGAAAGAAATTATTCTTTTTGTAGCTTTACAATTTTAAAAAACTTACAGTGTTTCAATAACACACTTCTTCTACAGTATTTCAGAGAAGAGAAGCTAAACCAATCTCATTATGGATGAAATTATTTAAGTGAGGCACTTCAACTTGTATTTAGGACTCCAAATAAAAGTGTATAACGGTGACCTCCAAATAACCCCTGACTGAAATGCAAATCTTAGCTGCTTTAACAGCTCCATAACTTCTCCAGCACAGCCAAGTTTTCCTCCTGGAGTTTCATGATGATGTTCATTTATTCTGGGGAAATAAGTAAGACACCTACCATGACATCATAATTTTCGAAGTGCAGTGCTCTTTGGAGAGTGTCCTAGCAGCCCTAGCTAGGTGTAAAAAACCTAAATGAAACTCTGTCATTGCTCATTAGAGAGAAACAGACCTGGTGATTTCAGTTTATATGTAGTTTGTTTTTTCCCAAAGAATAATCACCAAATGTAAAACCAACACTAGCAAAGAATAATGGGAAGAGGAAAAGCACGTAGTTTCAGTGCTCCTCAGAGAAGTCACAAAGCTCAGGCTGGCAGTGGCAATACACTGTTTTCCATACAGCAGATAATTTGTCTTGTAGCATATGCCAATCAGCATTTGCCAGATAAATTGAAAACCATGCAGATGACTCCTTCCCTTGAGTAACTTAGTGGCCTGAATGCTTTTTTACAGGTTCATTACATCCCATTTGATGTGTAATGCTGAGCTTGATTATAATGACTTCTCTCTTAATTCCTTGTCAATTCATTTTAAAAAATGTCTGATTAACAAACCTGACCAGCCCCTTCCAATATCCAAACAGCAGATATCCTCATACTCTCCACATCAAGGGAGGAAGAAGACAACACAGGTCAGTCAGCTGCTGATGAAGAGATGCTGGAGGTGGCAGGGTGAGGAGACAAGAAATCTGAAAGAAAATTCCTGCAGCAGCAGCAGCGACATGGCTGTAATCATTGTCAGGGAACGAGGCACAGGACACGGGAGCTGCTGCAGAGGAGAGACCTTCTCGCCCGGTCTCCCATACCAGCAGTGCTGACAGCAGATGCTTAGGGAAGCATGAACAGAATCCTCCTTCCATTAGCAAACACTTCTTGTTTCCAGAATCTCATTCTTTGGGGACATCCAAAGCTGAAGACTGCATCCACTGCACCAAAGAGCATATTTTTGCAGGATTTGGGTAGGTTTTCAGGTCATTTATACTTTTTTCAGGCCCTGTACCTCCCAGCAGTGAGTACCATAGTGCATGAGCACAGTGCAACCTTCTCCACCTATGTCCACCAAACAGTCCACAGAATCACAGAATCACAGAATCACAGAATCACTAGGTTGGAAAGGACCTTTAAGATCATCAAGTCCAACCATTAATCCAGAACCACCATGTCCCCTAAACCATGTCCTGAAGCGCCACATCCACACGTTTTTTGAACACTTCCAGGGATGGCGACTCCACCACCTCCCTGGGCAGCCTGTTCCAATGCCTGACCACCCTCTCAGTGAAGAAATTTTTCCTAATATCCAATCTAAACCTCCCCTGGCGCAACTTGAGGCCATTTCCTCTTGTCCTATCACTAGTTACTTGGGAGAAGAGACCAACACCCTCATCGCCACAACCCCCTTTCAGGTAGTTGTAGAGAGCGATAAGGTCTCCCCTCAGCCTCCTCTTCTCCAGACTAAACAACCCCAGTTCCCTCAGCCGCTCCTCATAAGACATGTGCTCCAGACCCCTCACCAGCTTCGTTGCCCTTCTCTGGACACGCTCCAGCACCTCAACATCCTTCTTGTAGTGAGGGGCCCAAAACTGAACACAGTATTCAAGGTGCGGCCTCACCAGTGCCGAGTACAGGGGCACAATCACTTCCCTGCTCCTGCTGGCCACACTATTCCTGATACAGGCCAGGACGCTGTTGGCCTTCTTGGCCACCTGGGCACACTGCCGGCTCATATTCAGCCGGCTGTCAACCAGCACCCCGAGGTCCCTTTCCGCCGGGCTGCTCTCCAGCCACTCCTCCCCAAGCCTGTAGTGCTGCATGGGGTTGTTGTGGCCAAAGTGCAGGACCCTGCACTTGGCCTTATTAAACCTCATACAGTTGGCCTCTGCCCATCGATCCAGCCTGTCCAGATCCCTCTGCAGAGCCCTCCTACCCTCCAGCAGATCAACACTCCCACCCAACTTGGTGGCATCTGCAAACTTACTGAGGGAGCACTCGATTCCCTCATCCAGGTCATTGATAAAGATACTGAACAAGACTGGTCCCAGAACCGAGCCCTGGGGAACACCACTCGTGACCGGCCGCCAGCCGGATTTAACGCCATTCACCACAACTCTCTGGGCTCGGCCATCCAGCCAGTTCCTCACCCAGCGAAGAGTAAACCCGTCTAAGCCTCGAGCCGCCAGTTTCTCCAGGAGAATGCTGTGGGAGACGCTGTCAAAGGCTTTACTAAAGTCCAGGTAGACAACGTCCACAGCCTTTCCCTCATCCACTAGGCGGGTCACCTGGTCATAGAAGGAGATCAGGTTGGTCAAGCAGGACCTGCCTTTCATGAACCCATGCTGGCTGGGCCTGATCCTTTGGCTGTTCTGCAGATGCCCTGTGAGCACTCTCAAAACCAACCGCTCCATAATCTTCCCTGGAACAGAGGTCAGGCTGACAGGCCTGTAGTTCCCAGGATCCTCCTTCCGGCCTTTCTTGTAGACGGGTGTCACATTGGCAAGCCTCCAGTCTTCTGGGACCTCCCCTGTTAACCAGGACTGCTGATAAACGATGGAGAGTGGCTTGGCAAGCTCCTCCGCCAGCTCTCTCAGTACTCTCGGGTGGATCCCATCAGGCCCCATAGACTTGTGGATGTCCAGGTGGCTTAGCATGTCCTTGACTGCTTCCTCCTGGATTATGAGGAGTACATTGTGCTCTCCATCCCCGTCTTCCAGCTCAGGGGGGTGAATACCCTGTGGATACCTGGAGTGGCTATTAAAGACTGAGGCGAAGAAGGCATTAAGTACCTCAGCCTTGTCCTCGTCCTTGGAGACAATGTTCCCCGCCATATCCAGTAGGGGATGGAGATTCTCCTTGCCTCTCTTCTTGTTGTTAATATATTTGTAAAAACATTTTTTATTATCCTTTACGACTGTGGCCAGACTGAGCTCTAGCTGGGCTTTTGCCTTTCTAATTTTGTCCCTGCTTGACCTAACGAGATCTTTGTACTCTTCATGAGTTGCCTGTCCCTTCTTCCAGAGGTGATAAACTCTCCGTTTTTCCCTGAGTCCCAGCAAAATCTCCCTGTTCAGCCAGGCCGGTCGCCTTCCCCGCCAGCTCTTCTTACAGCACATGGGGACCGCCTGCTCCTGCGCCTTTAAGATTTCCTTCTTGAAGACTGTCCAGCCTTCCTGGACCCCTTTGTCCTTCAGGACTGTCTCCCAAGGGACTCTCTCAACCAGTGACCTGAACAGGCCAAAGTCTGCCCTCCGCAAGTCCATGATAGCAGTTTTGCTGAGTCGTCTCCTTACTTCACTCACAATTGAGAATTCTATCATGTCGTGGTCGCTAAGCCCAAGACGGCCTCCGACCACCACATCTCTCACCAGTCCTTCTCTGTTTGTAAACAGCAGGTCCAGCAAGGCACCTCCCCTGGTGGGCTCACTCACCAGCTGTGTCAGGAAGTTATCCTCCACACACTCCAGGAACCTCCTAGACTGTTTCCTCTCTGCCGTGTTATACTTCCAGCAGATGTCCGGTAGGTTGAAGTCCCCCACAAGAACAAGGGCCAGCGAATGCGAGACCTCCGCCAGTCGCTTATAGAATGTCTCATCCGTCTCTTCATCCTGGTTGGGTGGCCTGTAACAGACTCCCAGCAGGATGTCTGCCTCATTGGCCTTCCCCCTCATCCTTACCCACAAGCACTCTACTTGGTCTTCACAATCTTCAATTTCTATGCAATCAAAACACTCCCTAACATACAGAGCCACCCCACCGCCTCTCCTTCCCATTCTATCCCTTCGGAAGAGCTTATAGCCATCCATTGCAGCACTCCAGTCATGAGAAGCATCCCACCATGTTTCTGTGATGGCAACTACGTCATAGCTGTCCCGCTGCACAATGGCTTCCAGCTCCTCCTGTTTGGTGCCCATGCTGCGTGCATTGGTGTAGATGCACCTGAGCCGGGCTATAGATTTCAACTCTGGCACGTTGAACCTACCCCTAGGTTCAACTCTAGTGAGCCCGGTTTTAGCCCCTCCCCCCTCCAATTCTAGTTTAAAGCCCTCTCAATGAGGCCTGCCAGCTCATGAGCAAGAATCCTTTTTCCCCTCGGCGTCAGTTGCACTCCATCATTTGCGAGGAGACCTGGTGCCGTGTAAACCGCCCCGTGGTCAAAAAACCCAAAATTCTGACGATGGCACCAGCCCCTGAGCCATGTGTTGATCAGGTGTGCTTTCCTGTTCCTTTCAGCGTTCTTCCCCGTCACTGAAGGGATTGACGAAAACACTACCTGTGCTCCCGCTCCATTGACCAGTCGCCTCAGTGCTCTCAAGTCCTTTTTGACTGCCTTCGGGCTTCTTAGCGCAACCTCATCGTTGCCAACCTGCATGACCAACAGCGGGTAGTAATCAGTGGGCTGAACCAGACCAGGGAGTTTTCTGGTGATGTCTTTCACCCAGGCCCCAGGGAGGCAGCAGACTTCCCTGTGAGTTGGGTCTGGTCGACATATTGGGCCCTCTGTACCCCTTAGGAGGGAGTCACCTACAACAATCACCCTCCTCTTTTTCTTAACTAAAGACGTCTTGATGCGTGGGGCTGGTTGACACACCCTAGGCACCCCCTCGGATGGACCTTCATCAGGGTCCTCATGTTCCTGTCCCTCATGTTCCAGAGCCCCATACCTGTTGTGTAAGGGCAGCTGGGACGGTGAGGGAGGCCGGGAGGGAATTCGCCGACCTCTCCGAGGAGGGACCTGCTTCCATTTCCCCTCATCTCTTAGGTCCTCTCCTTCTGCCCGGCAGCAAGAGGACAGGGGATCTCCTGCTGCTTGTGGAGCCTCCACCAGCTGCCCCTGCCTCAGGGCCGCCAGGGAGTGGCTCCACCAATCTATCTCCCTCTCACACTCCCTAATGCTCCTCAGCCTCTCCACTTCCTCTTTCAGCTCTGCCACCAGGCTGAGCAGGTCGCTGACCTGGTCGCACCGCACGCAGGTAGCGTCCCCATCGGTCTCTGGGACAACCGACAGGCTCAGGCACTCTCTGCAGCCGGATACTTGGACAGCCACGTGCCTGAGCGGGAGCTCCGTCTGTGTCGCCACAGTCTTTCTGGCCCCGGTTTTCAGCCGAGTGGCGACCATGGCTGCGCCTCCTCTGGGAGGACGATGGCCACTTGTACTGTACCCCGCCCGCACGCCTTCCCTGCACGTCCTGCCCGCGCAAACTGACGCGCTACGCCCTCCTGACGTGCCACGCCCTGTTCGCCGCGCTCCGGGTCGCTCGCGCTCCCGGGCGCTGCTCTTGTAGGCGAGGGGTTTTGGCCGCCGCCGCCCTGGGCCCCGCCCGCGCTGAGTCAGAGCTGCCGCTCGTCAGGAGCCCGCTCCGCCGGCCGGGGGTCGGGGGGGGAAGCTGGGGCACTCTCTCGCTCCCTGTGCTGCCGCCTTCGCGGTTTGGCCGCCTCGGGAAGAAAAATGAGGAGAGATTCCTCCTGCCTTCTGCTTTTCCTCCATTAAATCAATGATTTCATAGGTAGCTCTCATTTCTTACTTCAAACACCCAGCTAGAAAGTCCTCTTCAGATTGCAGCAGGATTATATTACCAATGCCTGCCTATACTGGGCTACTCCTAGAAATGAAGTCAAGTTCAAAATATATATACATACATATTTTAATTCTATTTTAATTATTATAGTAATTGGATATGAACTTTCTTTTAAGAAGGGGAAACTATTTGACCATTTAATGATAATTGCAAAATTAGTCACCCATTGCATAGTAGTCCAGAGTACTTTTAGAAAAGGCAGGGACTTCTGTAGAGGCCAGCACCATGCCTACATGAAGTTCTCCCAGTAGGGTACAGAGAGCAAGAAAATGGGGAACCCAAGACCAAGGAAACATCTACCGGAGAGCAAAATAAATGGTTGTGTGCAGCCTTGAGAGGGAGCTAAAATCCAGAGCTAAAGAACACAGGTTTGCATCTCTGAGCAAAGAAATTATCTGTTTCTACTTGGTTAGGGAATTAGGATTTGGACATAAACAGGATTACCTGACTGCCAGCTTTTTTGGTTGAAGCAACCTGCAAGTTCCCAAATACCAGCTAATCATTTAATTTGAAAGGAACAAATATATTTGTACCTGACATCTGAGAAAGCGAGATCCAAGTATGACTCTTCTTCTGGGTGGTGCTGTCAATAAAAAAGAAGGCCAGATTTGAGGAGTATTATTTACATCTTCATAAACAGCAGGTAGGAAGTCAATGTCCTTGCCTAGAAGCCTGCCAAACAAAACTAAACCCATTTCATAAACACCAGGATAAAACCAACGTCCCCATCCCCATTCCCAAAATCTGAATTTAAGAGAACTTTATTGAGTGAGAAAGGAAGGCAGAAGAATATATTGCGAAAGCCATCAACAAATAAATCAGCAACATCTATTAAGCAAGACGCCCATGCCCCAGAGCATACTTGTAATAGTCCTAGCCCTCATCCTCCTCCTGCCCTTGTGGAGACTAGCTGAGAAAATGCTTTTTAGCACGCAGTCCTCAGTTTCAAAGTTACTCCAGACTGCTTTATTCGGCTTGTTAACTCCAAGCTGCCAGCACATTAACCCATCCTCAGAGGTAGAATGGCAGCAGGCAGAACCCCAGAGGCATCCCTTGATAACGGAGGGACACTTCTGGCAGGATCCATTCCCTTTCATCTCAATTCAGAGTCCCAAACGTGGTTTGATCTGGGTGACCACTCACCTTAAAAGCATCAGTGCGATATTTCTGCACTTGGAAATAGTCCTGCATTTTAGCTTATTTACTTCAAGGTGTTGCAAAACTAAAATGAAACCTAAAGGTACCAGATAAGTGTGCCCTCTCCACTCCATGAGGTTGCTCCTGCCCCTTATTCCAGCAAAAGAAATACTGAGTTCCCTTTTCTCTAGGGCTTCACATTGCTGGAGCTACCTTAAGACATAATGGTGACAACAACATAATATCAAGCATATTTTGGAAATGTTTTTAATTCTACATAGAACTGAAACTTTTCAAAACATCCATGAAAGCAAAAGATATTTGACCTGGAAGAGCAAATGCAAAGCCTGGGAGTGGACACTCATGATGCCATTTTCTTCTCTGTCCCTACCTAAGGGCGTGTACATGTAGAGACATCCATGGCACTCTGC
The DNA here is from genome assembly GCF_964289735.1 of Phaethon aethereus. Lineage (NCBI taxonomy): Eukaryota > Metazoa > Chordata > Aves > Phaethontiformes > Phaethontidae > Phaethon > Phaethon aethereus. Next base: position 82,730,939 of record NC_138577.1, on the reverse strand, counting down.
GTTCATACAGCCTACAGCGGAGGTGGACAACCCTTCTGAGGCTAAAAACCCCACTAGGAAAAAAGAAAACAGCACAGCACTAAGAGATAAACATCTCCCCTCCTCCCATAATAACTTCCTAAATCAGTCCCCCATAAGCACAGTCCTAGCTTCCCACAACCCATCTTAATGTCCCCAGACCCAGAGCACAGCCCTATCCTACTCCTCTCGCCAGCCTTCCATGCTCCTTTAGCCCAGGGCAAGAGGCTACCCTATACACACACCTTCACACCACCCCTAAGAGCTCACAAAGCTGCAGCTGCCCCACACCCATGGTGTACCAGCCCACGGCAGGGCAGCGGCAGAGCCCCTGTCTGCAGGCAGCAGTGGATCTGCTGGTAGATAACCCCTCCACCATTATGAGGCTAGATATGCACTCGCCATTAACATCACATGTGCCCCATGGACTTTGCTGCCATGCAACCGAAAGCACCTGGCCTTGGATGGCAGGTCAAAGCAATGGTGAGATATTTGCTTTATTCCCCGTCCTTTCATTCTCTTGGAGAAGCAGCAGGGCTGTGGTGAGCAATACTGCAAGCCGTGGAAGTGCTGAGTGAGCCACCCTCCAAAGGTCTGCAAGCTCTGGAGCTTCATGGACCACTCTGAGCTGCCTCCAGTGTTGCTGTCAAACTCATGGGAAACAGTGCAGGCAGCAACACATTCTTTCATTTCACCATGTCCCTTTCTGTCCTGTTCCCCGTATCCCACCTGTCGGCATCATTGGTGGTGACAAGTGCTTTCCCAGCGTACAACACACAGCAGCTACACTGCCCTGAGGAGTAGCGACTTCCATCCATCTTGCCAGGAAACCCATGTCCTGGTCTCAGCAGGCATTTCTCAGTCTGCAAGGATGCATTCATTTGCATGCTTTCACTCCATTTGCACGATCTTGCTCCATGGATGCCAAATTCTGCCTGCACCAGCTCACAGCCCCACTGTATGAGCTTCAGAATGCTACCTGTGGTTAAGCTCAGCAAGGCAGCAAGTCTTGAAGGGAGCTGTGGTTTCTCATTGCCCTGCCAGAGATGTGTTGCTCTGCAGAGTCATGGCCCAGCACACTACCTGGCCGTTCAGACTCCATCGGTCTGCTGTGCAGATTCAAGCTTAATTGCAAAAACCTCATGGGCAATGGCTGACTGACAGTGACAGAGCTCTTATTTGCATACATATGTCCACACAGGTACTCCAGCAGGGAGGGGACAAAAGATCCTTCAGGTTGCTGGTTGAGAGAGTGCCTTGGAAGACCATCCTGAGAGGAAAAAGGGTCCAGGAAGGCCGGATGTTCTTCAAGAAGGAAATCTTAAAGGTGCAGGAGCAGGCGGTCCCCATGTGACATAAGACGAGCTGGTGGGAAAGACAACCGTCCTGGCTGAACAGAGAGATTTTGCTGGGACTCAGGGAAAAGAGGAGAGTTGATCACCTTTGGAAGAAGGTGCAGGCAACTCATGAAGAGTACAAGGATCTTGTTAGGTCAAGTAGGGACAAAATTAGAAAGGCAAAAGCCCAGCTAGAACTCAATCTGGCCATGGTCGTAAATGATAACAAAAAAATGCTTTTACAAATACATGAACAACAAAAAGAGAGGCAAGGAGAATCTCCATCCCTTATTGGGTATGTTGTCACCAAGGATGCGGACAAGATTGAGGTACTTAATGCCTTCTTTGCCTCAGTCTTTAATAGCCAGACCAAGTATCCTCAGGGTATTCAGCCCCCTGAGCTGGAAGATGGGGATGGAGAGCACAATAACCCGCCCATAATCCAGGAGGAAGCAGTTAAGGACCTGTTAAACCACCTGGACACCCACAAGTCTATGGAGCCTGATGGGATCCACCCAAGAGTACTGAGGGAGCTGGCAGAGGAGCTTGCCAAGCCACTCTCCATCATTTATCAGCAGTCCTGGTTAACAGGGGAGGTCCCAGAAGACTGGAGGCTTGCCAATGTGATGCCCGTCTACAAGAAAGGCCGGAAGGAGGATCCCGGGAACTACAGGTCTGTCAGCCTGAACCTCCACACCGGGGAAGATCATGGAGAGGTTCATCTTGAGGGTGCTCACAGGGCATGTGAAGGACAACCAAGAGATCAGGCCCAGCCAGCATGGGCTCATGAAAGGCATGTCCTGCTTGACCAACCTGATCTCCTTCTATGACCAGGTGACCCGCCTAGTGGATGAGGGAAAGGCTGTGGCTGTTGTCTATCTGGGCTTCAGTAAAGCCTTTGACACCATCTCCCACAGCATTCTCCTGGAGAAACTGGCGGCTCGTGGCTTAGACAGGTTTACTCTTTAAGCAATATATGCTAACATTTCCTGAAGTTCATAAATTTTTTCCCATTTACATTTTATAGCCTACATTTACATTTTAGCTCTTTTTTTTCTTTACTATATTCCCACTGTTATATGAAAGGAATCTCTCATTTTTAACTTTCTTTTACATTTGAAAGAAAAAAAATAAAGGATTCATTCACAGGGAGTAAAACTAAGTTTCTAGCTACCTCCTGAAAAAAAAATTTATTGAATGCCAGTTGTGGAACTAGAAAGATAGCAGATTAGAGAGTAGTTCAAGGTTCAAATCAGGAGTCTTATAAACTGCTCCTCTTGACATCCAAACCAACCTGTTACTCAACTTTTCTTGTGACAAAACAGGATCTTATCTTATTTAAGCCCAGGAAAAGAGCAATAGGGCAGAGTAATTATGTCAACTATTCTTTCCAAGCAGTATAACAATGAAGTTATCTTCTGTTGTTCTTGTGACTCATTCTTGGGACATTTGAACCAAAAAGGTGCTGACCTGCATCAGGAGAATGAACAATTAGAAACAATAACAAACATACTGCAATTCAGGCAATTACTTAAGAAGGCATATTTTTACTTAGAAGAAAAAGTTCTGCCCATTTATAATCTCCTTTAACAAAAATAAAAGCAAACAAACACAGAAATTAACAGTCCAAGTGACAGAAAACATATTCAAATGCTAAGCTGAAATTTACCAAGCAGCTAAAGTTAATTAGGTACACAAACATTACTGAATCCATTTTCTTAAAATACCAATCCAGGAAGATGACAACAATCCATGTACCATTAGCAAACAATTATTACTAGAATATTCCTACCATACTATTTCCTAGGCCAAATAAGTACTTTGTTGCATTTAACATGGAGTAATGGTATTACTAGAAAGTATAGGTAACAAAAAAAATTTGGGAAGACGGTGATAAACTTGAAGGAGACACCTGGGCTTAGGAAGCATGGCACATACCACAGCACCGGAGGTTAGGCAGAAGATAAACATGGAAGCGGCCAGTAATGCGTTCCATATTGCGTTCCTCGCTCTCTGGTTTTGCACCAACCATCTAACCGCTCATGACAGTCGAGGTAGTCAAGGCAAGGAGGTGTCTCAGAAGCAGGGTCTACTGACCTTGATTGTAGCCCTATCATTGGTTTATCTGAATGGCTCCCGTAACATAATAATGATCAAAACATCAGCAGTTTCCTGCAGCCACCAGGACTCAGCACATCAGTGTCAAGTTCTACCTCATCCAGTTATTGGGAAAGTTTAAAAGACCCTCCTACAGTGACAGCCCATTAGTGATATACCCCATCTAAGTCATATGCAAAGAGGTTTTAAGTATCTGTTTTCAATTGACTCAACAATGTTCTGCCTGGAGGGTTATCATCTCTGTTTATCAATGATTTGGTATTGAGAGCGTAGCCCTGTTTAGGATTTTATTTTTCTGTCAAATGAGGGAAATCAGTATTGCTTGTATTGCTGCTTAGGGGACAGTGCTTGGGAAAGAAGAAAAACTGAACAACAACCAAGGTAATGGCATAGAATGCCCATGTTTCAGGGAATAAAGTGCTCACAAATTCAAGTTATAATACTCTGATATACTTTTATAAACCTCTTTCTGACTCGGATCACTCAGGCACACTGAAAGCCTATCACTCCATCAGAGAACACCTTCCATTATAAATAACTTCCTACTTCAAAGACTAACAAATTACTTTGATGCACTTTTAAAGTCAGTGTTTTCAATTCTCCAGCATTTTTGGCTGATGGGAAATCATTAAATAGCTAAGAACACCTTGTTTGCATTTACAACTGTTACCTTTTTGAGGAGGCATTAGCCCCTTTGCCCTCTAAGATACCAATATCAGTAGCATCTACATCAAACAAGCTCAAAGTAAACCAGCAGTCCAAACTGCACCCATGCCTGTATTTTTTCAGGAAGAGCTCATATTCAGAATGGTCTTTCTTTTCTTCTCATCTATCATATAGTTCACTAAATCAATGAAAAATCATGGCTAGGAGTCCTTTGTAATCAACAGAACAAAAGTGTCAAAAAAGCAGAGTAACCAACTATTAATCACATCTCTTTGATAACCCTGACCCTACTAAAGCATAACATCTGTCTTGTGTTTTTTGTGGCTGAAAGCCAAATCTGGGATCAGGAAACAACTATTTCACTGGTCAGATGTTAACATAGCACAGCATGTTGACTTTATAACCACCCTATGAGCTCAGAGAATTTAATGGAACTGTCTTTTATTTGGCTTGGTCCCATTTATTAATGTTACCAGAGTGAGTAACTCATATGATCAGACATGCACTTAACAGATCCATGTCTAGACAGACCCAGAAGTGCCTACTCTCTTTTCCACAATTAGGCAAAATCTGAAGCTTAGGACTAGAAAAGCTGGAATGGTTGTTTGAATTGACACTAAAAACATTCCCATCAGTTACTGTCAAGGTAGACACATGAAACAGCAATTACCGAACAGTAGCAGGCAAGGACTTTCAACTGTGGACCAGATGGTAAAAATTGGTGGCTTTTATGCCCACTTAATGATTAGGCAGAGGGAGAAGTGATTCTCAGAGAAGTGGTATGACCAAGAAAAAACAAATTAATTATTGCAGTACTTGAAAGTGAAATTAGCTAGTAACTAATAAATCCATCTAGTTAGCAAAGTCAGCTACTGCTTCTTGGTACCACTGTGGTTGCTGTTTGGTCAGCCATGATCTGCATCCCTTATCACACAGACAAGATTTGGTTGTCAGGGAGATTCAACGCATAAACAAACCTCAAAACCTCTAGAAAATGTTGTTTTGTTGTTATAAAGGTACAACCTTAAAATCCTAATCAACACATGCTTTGAACTACTAATGGTCAGATCTTATCATGAACAAGTGCAGTATATTGCCAGAGACATATGCTATCCTCTTAGCCTCAGCAATACCAATACTAGACTTAAAAAGCAATATAGATAAACCCTGCCTCACCTTTCCAGCCCTTGCGCTCCTGAAGTCCTCTACAAGAACTATGCTCAGAAATTAGCATTTTCTATGTAAAACTCTTTATGCCTGCATGAAATTATATTTCTGATAACACTTTCATTAGTGACTTATTTTTTCAAAAATCCAGGGCAAAAGTAATGATAGAATGACACGGAATGATGCACCAGCATATGTAGCCCTTGGCTTGGTAATTCTGCTGTCCATAATCTTCATGTGCTCAACTTGCAGTTCCTCCTTCTCCTACGTGGAATTGGTCCTTGCACCACTCTTGTGGTGGTATTTTTGGTATTTTGTGTTGCATGAACAAACTATGCTTTGAGCAAACACCATAGACAAGATGGTAGCAGCTGTAATGGACTTTAAATGGCCAACAAAGACAAAGACAAGTGAAGAAATGTGGGAAAGAAGCTGGATCAAGGCCAAAACTCATACCCCATGTAGTATTCACTTCATGCCGTTAAAGCTGTATAGAAGACAGTGCATTTGCTAAACTGAACTGCCTCATTAGTCAACAGAAAAAGGTGGGTTATGCCCCAAAAGCGATCCGTCTGACCTGTCCTCCAGGGAGTGACTTGCCCCCTGTCTCCATTGGCAATCAAGGAGTCTAGATAAGTAGATGAGGTTCTTACCTTCCTTTTAAGATGGCTAAACTTCAAACATCACATATCTGGGCTTAAACAGAAAAAAACCCTGCTCTGTATGAACCTTGCCTTTACTGCAAGATTAAATAGACAGAAGCCAAGTCTTCATATGCTTGAATCCATACAGAGTCACTGTACCATGTATTTTGAGCATTTTCATTCATTTCACATGCGATTTAGTTGTTCATGCTTGAACATGACTATTAGAGTAAACTGGAGATTTGAGAAAACAAACACATCTTGCAAACACTTGAAACACTGCCAGCTCTTTCACCCATGCTGCCTAATACATGCTGCTTAAATTTTTCCGAGTATATCTTTCTTTGTTCGTCAGAAGCATTTGTCTGATTTTCTTGTCTTTGTTTTCCATTCAATAAACTTTACTAAATCATTTAAATAACGCAGGTGTAACCCTGAAATACATTTCATTTTGAAGAGAGACAGGAATACACACCTGGGAAGCTTGTCTTATTATCACTTCTCCATATAAACGCAGTCATTCACTTACAGTTGACAATGTACTTCCATATGGCGTTAATTCCCACATCACAATTACTCTTCTGAATCAGAATTATCCTCTTTTAAATATGCAAAACATTTAAGCATGTGATTACTTTGAAGCATTTTTGGCTAGCGATTATTAAGCAATCTCCTGGGCCTTTGCTGGATGACAACTGTACTTATTCAAGTGAGAAAAAAAATCTAGCAGTTCAGCATCCTATTGCTTTGGTGTCTAATTCTTCCCTCTAACTACAGGATAAATCCACCCGGAGAAGCAAAAGCCAATTTGTTGGTGATTAAAAAAAAAAAAAAAAAGAAAGAAAAAAAAAACCAAACAGGCTACGTATAACGTTTGAGTCTGCATTTCAACGCAGAAGGTTCTCAAACTCCAGCAAAGTGAATGGCAAATCAAGCACAAGTGGATACCACATACAAACTGCAAAAAAAAAAGAGAAAAGCGGTTACCAAATAATTCATTCCATCACCTCAAGAGGTATTTGAGTATCTCATTTTGTATTACAGTATTGATTTCTGTAGAAGCTAACTAACTGGTACCTTTGGATGGCATTTTCTAACCATTTAAGATCCTAAAGGACCTAACATAAATTAGAAGTAGCAAGGTAACTATTGTTTTTATTTAAAACAGTAGGTTTAAAAACTTCTTTCCTTCCTGCTTCAGCTATATTCAGTTCACTATGCAGTACCCAAACTGGGACATCTTAGTGGTGAACAACATGGAAAGCAAATGTATGTCAGAAGAGTATTTTGATTAAATCTGAAGGATGTAAGGACACAGTTCATGCAGTCTGTCAGCATCCAGTCTGACAATGCTTAGGCACGATGCTCAGGTGTGCACCGCACCCGTCACCACTCCCACGGTTAACCAACCTGTCAGCAAAAGCTATCTGGCATGAGAGTGGAAATAAGGTGGCAGCTGGGCTCTTTTCTTTTCTTTTATTTTCTTTTCTTTTATTTTTTTTTTTCTTCTTTTTCAGTTGAGACAGGGGTATAATTATCCTGATGCGCATTGCTGGAATTCATCATGGGCTTTTGTTCTCCCTGAGCATGCAGTGTTGTCGAGGGAACCTCAGCAGAACTGGGCTCTGAATTCCTCATAAACCCAGGCGGAGACAGGGAGATCTAGAGTGGAAAAACACACAGGGAAAACCTCTGGCCACACTAAAGCAACCCACTTCAAAGTTGTCAGAGTGCAATCAGCTAAAAGAAAATCAGCTAGGCAAAATAAATTGCTTTAAACAGTATCAGGTATTTTTTCTAACATTGAAAATGCTGGAAAATACAGAAAATCTTCAGTGTGTTTGTCTGACTCGCAATAAAAGGAAATACTGAAACACTGAAGTTTTTTGTGAGGTAGAAAGACCATTCCCTGGGTCCCTGTAGTAGGGACAGAGACCTTAGGAAGCTAGGGAAAGTGGCAGAGCTGGGAAGTACATAAATCCTTGCTTCACAAAAAAAAAAAACCAAAAAACCACAACGAAAAAGGGAAGGAGGGTACCTGTGGAATCATAATGCATAGCCTGTGCAATTAGTCTTTGCATAGAGCATGTTTTAGTGAGATCTTTAACCAAAACTGTCTGTACAATCAACCTGAGAATTTTCCTTTTGCTTCTTCCCATGCCCTCCCTTTGAGTAAGCATAGGTAAGTGCATATGAACTAGAGCCAGGAATGCTATGTTTCCATCCTGTACTTTGAGCTAATACCTCCTAAATAACTGAGGGTAGAGGAAGATGTTTCTACACACAATCCTGCAGGGCTGATCCACCCCTGAACTGGCTGGGGACACTCCATGCCTTGCCACTGGTGCATCACACCAAGCTGGAGCACAGCCAGGTGCAGGCACTGCTCATGGGGGCTGAAGACCTTTCCCATTTTTATCAGAAAAGGTGCGGATCAGGAACATCAGGAGCTTGGGTCCCCCTTCCATGCCATTTTTGGCTAGCATGGCTCCCTTAATTTCAAGGGGCGTGCTCCTGATTTGTGCTACTAGAAGCAAAGAGGCAATCCCTGCGCTGGTCACTGCGAAAAGAAGCACACTTCTGTGATGTACCAAGTCCTCCAAGTATTGCAAGTGAGGAGTTCCTTACAAGCAAACCTGCTTGGAATCAGTCTGCCCTAAGTGATCATTCCTCCTTTTCAAAAAGACTTCTTTAAAACTGAACTTGTGGTCCTTGAAGTGGCTTTCGCCAGTACACAGCTCTGTATGTCTGACGGATCCTTTCAGTACACATTCTTAAACGTTAATGGACAAGTAAAACGAATAGAAAGGCTTCGAACTCTGCAATTCCTAACTCACATCCATTTCCCCAAAGTCAACCCTCTTGACAGCTGCCTCAGCTGGCAACAAAACACATACAAATACAGACACAGTTTAGTTTGGGGTATCTTTGTTAATATTTATATAGCCTGCCACCGGGTGTTTCAGCAGCACAGCTGTTTCCAGCTGATAACTCTCTGCCTCCAATCACAATTGTACAGTTTTATTTCATGGGGGAATATGTATAATCATAAACATGATATGATTGTCCTGCCTGGTTTATTAGTCTGTGTATCTCCAAGGACCATTTTGACATTCCAGATACACCGTGTGTTCAAGAAATTCTTCAGGGACTATTGGATTTCAGAGCTCTCCTATAATATTTTTTAATAAAATTGCCAGTACCCTTATGCATACTCATGCAGATATATATGCAACAGACATTTCAAAAAAGTGTAATTTATAAGTGATCAGAAGCATCTAGCAGCAAATAGACTTAGAAAAGAGATTCCTTTCTCTTCCCCTCTCCCTTGCAGGAGCCAAGACCTGTTGAACAACCGTTCACCACCAGTGAAACAGAATCCAAGACCTCCTTTTGTCGTGTTGGTGCATTTGCAGAAGTCAGGGAAGGTGCCATGGGTGCGAAAAACTGAGATAGGTCTGAAAAACTGAGATTAAAATCTGGCCCCGGATCTGAACCTGTTTCAGAGGTTTCCATCCCCTTTATCAGCCAGGTAGTTTTACCTGCTGCACCCAACCCAGATGAGACGGCACAAAAAACCTCTGCTTGAATGCTTCTGCAAGGCAAACAGAAGCAAACCTGATGTCACACTGCAAGGTTGGTCCACACCACACCCTGACAAACCTTTACTTCTGTGCGTAAGTCCACCAATTTCTCTTCGGATGCCAAAGGACTGGTTACCTGAACAAAACTTTCCAGAAATGGCCCCAGAATCTTTCTGTCTTCTTCCTCTTTCTGAAAAGGGGGGCAACTACCTGTCTGTGGAGCCCACTGAAATATTGCTTTTATGTGGAGCTCAGCTGAAGACATACCCTGGTGATAATTCATTTATGCAGGAACAGACAGTGAGCCTGGTGTGTTACTTACTCATATAGTCTTTTCAGACACATTTCATCTTTTTTACACAATAAATCTTCATCTTCTGAGTCAAACTGAGGATTTTCTTCTAAATAACAGAACTGACAATGATACGTTTCAACACAACTGGATTATAAAACTGTCAGCTCCAGCTCTGTCCCCCAATCTCTATCCCTGTCAACAGTGGTTGTCTGTGGAAATTTCAGCCTGCAAAGCAGTCTACTGCTGATCAGGTTTTTGCAAGTCTGCAAAGGGAAAGGGAAGGAGGGAGAAGAAAGTGAACCTCTGTGTGGCTCCAGTCTTAATCCATTAATTCTCTTATACAGCCAATTGCCACTGCTAAGAACATCAATGCATTGCTGTGGCCAATCTGGAGGCATGGACCAGGGTAAGCAGAGCTTGAGATTAATAATTACCTTCCATGACATAAACCACATTTTTGTGTGCCTTGGAGGGCTGCATGTTGGGTGAATGTTGATAGATCATTAATCATCACTAGATAGGCTTTGACTTCATCACATATCACCACCTTGTCCAATGAGCAATGGGTTTTCACTGTCAAGGCAACTGTACTACTGTTCTATTTTCTTCTTTTCACTGCAGATGAAGCAAGGAAACCTGCCATATAAGAGAAGAGCATATCCATAACTCACCCACAGCCAACTAACCCCTGTGATTTAATCAAACCATAGCTACCAAGAGCTTATGGAACTCAGCCCACACTTCAGTAAGTCAATTACACGATTTAAAACATAAAGGGGGGTGGGGGTGGTGGTAGAACCGGGAAGTGGAGACATAAAGCCAACCCATCATCTATAGCCGTATGTAAACTCATCCTAGTATAAACCAGTAAATGGGTATGCACAACAGATAGAACTGCAGTATAAACACATCTGCTCAGTGAATATAATACATAAAAGACTTCAAAACAAAGCAGGAGACAATATTTAAGCTGTTGCATTTAAAAATCATTACAAAATGAACTAGAATCCAATTAATCCATTTTTCCATTGAAGCAATGGTTTCTGATTTCCCAAAGAGTACCGTGAAGCCAGAAACACACAGTAATATATAAAGGTCCAGAAATTTTCTTGCTGTAAGTGACCTGATAGGCAACAAATGCTTAAAAAGAAGATTCACAATCTGTTGCATAGGGCCAGAATGGGTGATTCGCTGAGTAAAAGTCACTTAATAATTACAAGACATTAGAGATTAAATTAAAACTCAAGATACTTTACTGTCTTGTCAGAAGCACCCAGCTCCAAATATTCTTTTTATAGAAGTGACCTTTGACTTTTTCTGATTTCTAGACTTAGGAGCATCCAGTGACACTGAGTCCACAGGCAGGATATGCTACTGGACAGAGTATTTATTTTTTGTGTGTGAAGTTAAAATCTGTTGGCTTCAAAATTTAATTACTTCCCTTTTCTGCTATGAGAATAAAGAACAGTGGCTCTCATCTTTTCTGAACATCCTTCTCTAAACTGCTGGTCCTATTATGACCTTTTAACATTTCCCTCCTTATTCAACTCCTTCCTAACACAGACTATCTATCTCTACTGCTTGAGTCTCCAAGTCTCCAAACATTCTTTTCACTCTCTCCTCAACCACTTGTAATCTACATAATGTAGTCACTCTTGTCCCAGAGCTGCAACCATACCCTGAGACACCGGAAAAGATGTTAACAGAATTTGTGAATCACTATTCTTCTCTAACTACTGCCCAGGCTTGTTTGCATCTCCTCCAGTAAATTTATTTGTACTCTTCAGAAAATTTCAGTTGTCTTTGTCAGCGTAAGTTTTTCCACTGCAATGAACTGCAGGAATGTAGAGCTCCAGTATTTCTTGCTATTAAATTTGGGCATCTGGTCCCATGGAAAGAGATTTAGTCATCTTTTTTACATCAATACAATAGCATAATTATTTAATATTAATCTTTTCCTTGGGAAAAAAAATTGAGGCATTCATCTCAATTATTCATGTGGGGTTAAAAATATGCCAGAGTGCAAAAAATAATTGTCCATTTTAACAGGTTGTTTAGTAGGTGAAGCCCAGGTGGAAAAAACTAAGCACATGTTACATTTCGATGTAAGAAGAGTGTCTCCTACATCTTCCCTTTCTTCATTGAATTAAGCTTACATTCTGCAGGTTGCCTGATAAACTTTCTCCTGAGCCCAAAATGCATGACCAAAAGGCAAAGCATCTCCAGATGGAAGAAAAAGTATTTGATTCACCTCTGCTGCATAACACTGTTTTAAAACCCTTCCATATAATCATAGCACTATCGGCTGGAAGGGACCTCTACAGTCTCTAGCCCAACCTCCTGCTCCAAGAGAGACTGTCACCACTACATCAGCTCAGGTCAAAAGTGGCTTTGACTACACAGTTCTTGACAATCTCCATGGGTGGAGATTTCACAGCTTCTCTGGGTAACCAAATACAGTGCTGCAATACCCTGCTGGAGAAGAAAGCCTTCCTGAAGCCCAGACCAAGCTGCAATGTGTGGTGCTCAACCCCTATTACCTACTCTGCCAGGCTGCACCTTAGGGAAGACCCTTAGAAAACACCTTTAAATCACCACATGGACTTTCCAGATGCCTCAGGGGCAATTGTCCTCCTACGTGCTGCCCAATTCTTCTCTTTACACCACCTGTTGGGGCTGCGTCAGGTGGCTACCAGCAAGAGAGGGAGCTACGGATGTCTTGGGTATCACTCATATCTGATAGATGAGTGATCACCTCTCAGCGGGAGCTGACATAAAGCCAGCAACAGGCTGAGGAGTCACAACTGCTGCCCTGATAACCCCAGTCTTTGCTGTGGCCATTAGCAGTGAGAGACGTTGAGCTCTTAATTGCAGTGTCTCCAAATGTTACATCACTGTAATTTCCAATACCATTTCTTTCTCTATCAACAAACAGCATAACAGTTTCTAAGCTAAAAGATTCAGTGCAGCTACAAAAACAAAATACTGACAAGTAAAAACACTAAAATAGATGTATAACCACATAGAGGGATTTTCCCATGAAAACTGAAGAAGAAAAATAAATCTGGAAAAGAGTTTGGAAGAAAACTCATGTGATTCTTTTTTTCTTCTCCCCCCGCTCCCCCACCCCTTTTTCTGATGACAATAAATTTTCCACAGGATTCAACCATGTGAAAAGTCTCTAGGCAAGCTCCTCAAATAGAATAGTCCCTGAAGCCTTAGAAAAAAGAAAAAAAAAATTTTTAAAGGGGGAAAAAAAGGAAAAAAGAGCAAGAAAACAAAAACTCTTAAAACTCAATGGGTAGCCATTATTAGGTTTTGCTTAGTGGCCAAATCAGCTCCTAACAGAAGAAAAATGCCTTTCATTCCTGGACCCTAGAAGGAACAGTGTCGCTACATCTCTTGTTCCCTGTAGTTACATTAGCATGACAGATCTGTCTGTTTTGCCAGCCCTCTTGGCTTCATAGCAGATGCATAAATGACTAATTCCTGCTCTGCCTTTTGCTGGTTTCTGATCCTGCACCTTCTAAATCCACACCTTTTAATAACCTCCATCTTTCTAAAGACAAACAAAATCACTGTTTCATCTGTTTGGTTAAGTAAAATGCATCTAGTCCAACAAGATGCGTAACTGTGCCACGGCACTGATCTCCAAAGCCACCGAGGACCACCCAACCATGTCAGCTGCCATCTGTGGCTTAGTGAGACCACTGGTCTTCCCAGGCATGTGATCCTGTTTCAAGAGTTTCAGTGACGCCATGGAGCGGTACACAGGGACGAATGTTTCCCTTACTTCCTGACAGTTGTGGTATGTTGTTCTTATACTAACATGATGTCACATCCAGTTTTAAATATCCCCAGTGCCACAGATTCCAATACTTTCCTGATGGGCCCATTCCACCCCTACAATGACCTCCACTTTCTTTTTTTCATCCTATTGCTCTTACATCCCCGTGTGCAATACGGAAAGCATGGAAGATGACTCCAATCTCCGTTACAGCAGTGGCTGAAGGAAAGGCCCAGCCAGCCAATATCATCATGTAGCTGGCAGACTTAGGCTATTCTTGATGTCAGTTAGGTATACCTCATCAGCAAAATAACACTCCACTTAAGGAAAGATTCCTGTCCTCTGCTTTACTTAATTTCTTTTTTATTAGTTTAGCATGAAAGTCAACTGCAGAAGAAAGCATTTAAATATGTTGTTAAGAAACTGTCCAACTTCCACTGCCACTCCTAGCCACCAAAGAAAAGCAAAATGCTTGCTTCTGGTTTCATGTATATTTTTCATCTGTGTGACTCCATTGCCGCATTGTTTACAATTTAGCTTATAATAGAAGAATTACATCCAGAAGCACAAAAGAGATACTAGAAAAAACTCAGAGGAAGGAAGGACAGTATGTCTAATTAAAGAACTTACTGTCACAGTAGAACTATTCTTAAAGCAGAACTAAAAAGCACATGAAAAATACCAAGCTCACTCAGATAAGATTTTCAGTACAGATATTCCACCACATTTACCACAACCACTTTTAGTCCATGATCTGATAGTCATGACACTGATGTCTCCTGTAACCATTTAGCTTCTGTAAAAGAGAAATGTTGCTACTTATTAATTGTAAAGATAAGAATTCATTAACATTTCTAACACTTTTTGAATATAAGCAGAATATGAAAACAGATTTCCCTGTCAGTTACAATTTTTAAGTTCAGAGTCAGTGAAACTGCTGTCATTCTTTTCAGCTTCAGCCTAAGCAGGAGCAGAAAGTCTCTCTCCCTAATATATGTGCTAAGTATTATTATCATGGTCCAGTGATATATTTTTACTCTGCTTCAAGCCTACAGTTTCAATCTAATTAATTCAGACTGGCACAAAACAAAAGAGTGGGACAACTACAGAGGTTGGGACAACTACAGACGTTGTGTCACAAGACAAAATCCATGATCCTCAACACTTCTTATTTCAGTAGCCATTTCTTTGGAACATTTTCTTGTTATTTGTTATTATTGTTACCCATAAAAGGCCTTTTGTTCACAAAAGTGGCTGATAACCACATGGATATACACAGTTACATGCAGTAAAGAAATTCATTAATTCATCTGTCCACCATTTACTGCATGTTAGCCTTCATTTACTATCATTTTTCTGTTGTTTGAAGCAGGAATCACTGTCCTTTGATCCAGGATCTAACCATGCAGGAAAGCTGTAGAGATCTATGTACATCAGCTTGGAAACAATTGGCTAAATGTGGTCAAATAAACAATTTTAGGTTATAATTATTACTTAAATAAAGATAAGAGCTCTGTTTTCTCAGGCACTGAACAAGCATATAACAGTCTTCCTCCTAAAAGCTATATTATTCCGCTTGAGAAAGGCCTATTTATTTACATAACATTTATTTCTGATTTAATGTATGCCAGAGGAGAGCAACTGTAAACCAATTTCAGGAAGTCCACAAAAGAGAATTGAATCAAGATCGGTACATTCTGAGTTCGTTAAATTAGTTCAGCTTTTACATCCAGGAGGCCTTCGAGCTTTACCTTACAAGGTCTTACAGCAGCCAGTTCTTTAGCGTGGTAAGATTAACTGCAGAGTCAATTAAGATATCCAGGTTCTCCATTTATTTGCAAGAAAAGTTAAGAAACCTCCCAGAAGCGGGTTTTGTATCTCTCCAGATGCATTTTATCATAGAATCACAAAACCCCCCAAGTTGGAAGGGACCTCAAAAGATCATCTGGTCCAAACTTTGTGGGAAAGGGAGCCTTGATGAGATTTTCTAGCACCCTGCCTAGTGATATCTTGAAAACCTCCAGTGATGAGGTGACCTCCATTTGATCCTCTCCAGTGATGATCTAGACAGATCCTCTCCTGTCTAGAAATAACCTCCATTTTATGTACAGACTACAGTAAGAAGACTCAATGAGAAAGCCCTGCAGTCTCTTTGGCCAGAAAGAGGTTCTCTTTCTTCAGGATCATGAAGCCAGAGACCTCTTTTGGAGGTGAAAAAGCCCAGAAAAACAAGTCTCAAAGCATCTGGTAGCTGAGGGGATTAGAGAAATCCAGAGGGGTGTGAGAGATGCACATTGTGCCAGTTATGGAAAGACATATCTTGAATTCACATCCCAGGTGAGTAACTAGCTATTGCTTGGGTGTTTTTTTTTTTTCCTCCGTCTGTTGGAGCTGTTTGACTCTGCATAAAAAACAATGTGTTGGGTTATAGCCATAAGCTTACATGCCTAGTCATGGGACTTAATTTTTTTATGCAGAGCAGACTGTCTCTGCCAGAAGACAATGAGAGAAACCCACTTTGAATAACCAACAGTCCAGCCATTACAGCAATTGCCGGGGATGTGGGAACACATTCAAATGCTCCCTGCAACTGAGGAAAAGAAGGGACTAGGACCTGGTCACTTCCTAGTGACGTGGGATTGACGTCTAAGCATTGGGATTTTCCAAGAGCAAACACACAGTCCCACCTGGGTGTCTTAAACATGCTTTGAACACAGATAGATACACCTTATTTGTAAAAGAATGAGGAAAACTTACTTAAAGCGTCTTCTTTCAAAGTAACTGCTGCTTCCCCTTGAGTAAATGTGTAATAGAAACCAGGATGTTTATGGGATTAAGTAGCATCCCATTGACACTTTAAAGGATTCCTGTGGTTTCAACGTGGGTAGATTTGGATGCCTGAAAAGGCAGAAAGTTACGATATAGAATGAGAATTTTCTAGTACTTTTTAAGGAAGACAACCTGCAAATTAAACCAGGGAGGGGAAAGGAGTAGGGGCTCGGCTCCACCTCAGGAGATGGGAGGAAGCTTCCTGCCTTCTGCATGGACCCAGCAGAGCTCTGGAGGGGCAACATGAAGCCAGCTAGACACTTACTGAGCACCATCCCTCCCACATCTGCCCACCAGACCGAAT
This sequence comes from Phaethon aethereus, assembly GCF_964289735.1. Classification (NCBI taxonomy): domain Eukaryota; kingdom Metazoa; phylum Chordata; class Aves; order Phaethontiformes; family Phaethontidae; genus Phaethon; species Phaethon aethereus. The sequence goes on along the minus strand of NC_138577.1, from coordinate 82,714,190 downwards.
TCCCCACATCAAGTTGGGACCAGTTTCACTCACTGCCGTCTCCTAGAGTCATGTGCTCCCCAGGCCACTTGGCAGGGCTCAGGGCATCAGACTCAGCCTCTGCACCAACACCTGAAGAAGCCTGTTGCAGACCCTGGGAAATCACAACCTAGTGGTCCTCAACTCCATGAACCCATCCACACACACTGAACCTTTTCAGCAAATATTTCCGATAACTCTTGCACAGGCGGAAACAGGATCAGCTCTGAGCTGTTCACAAACTGAAAGAAGAGATTGATTCATCTGAGAACTTCATTACAAAGGATAAATCTATCAGCCAATACTTCAAGCCACCTCTTTTTTTCAGTGACTTAAAATCACATGGCAAGATTCCCAGCAGAGATACAGATGTCTCCGGGAGTTTTCAGGCAACTACTGCCATTACTGAAAATCACTAGAATTCACAAAGCTGCCATTTAACCCCAAGTCCTTAACTGTAGAACTTCTCTAAAGGTTTGATTCTGAGAGCCTCAGCTTTCACAACACTCAGTTGTTTACACCTGTCCCCTGTAAGGGGACTGGAACGAGTTCACTAAAGGAGTCTTTCTGTGCTGTTTTGTGTTGGCTCTCAGAGCTACAGAAAACACAGCAGTCACCTCACTCTACTGAGATGTGCCTCAAGCCAGGGTGGGGACCAGCTCTTCCATTGCCCAGGAAAGAGATCTGCTTCTCAGGGTGGAGGCTGACTGCTCCTCCCACTGCTGCAGTGACAAGGTCACGGGGTTTTAAGCAGTGGCATCACATTGAAAAGTCCTTGCTCAAATTCAATGACTGCCTTAATGCTGAAATCAGCCTCCTGAATCCCATCCAGAACTGCTCTCTGAGATAAAGAGGTCTGGAAAGAGGTTTTTTTTACATCAGCTTCCTTCCTCGCAGAAAGTGCTCAGGTTGATCTCTCACCACCCTGGCTGCCTTGCTGGATCTTTTGAGCAGGACCGTGCCAGTAATCTCTCACCCTGAATAAATACCTACTGGTTATTTGGAGGTTTTCCCACTCATATGGAAAGTCCTTTCCATCCAAGGAGATACAGTCATTTATTGACCAGTGGGTTTACTTGAGATTTTAAAAATTCTTGCAACATACTCAATTAACTTTGAAACAGTCATGTTACATTTTTCAAACAATGACAAACTACTTCCTGAGCAAAACAATGAGATGTCAGCATATTCACAATATTTCAACATTATGTGCTAATCCATTTGTATCCACAATGTTGTTTCTAGAAAAAATAGTAGGCCAGCATAATGCAAAGGGTACTTTGATTTATTTTTCTTTCTATTTTTCCTGTTTTTTTTTTTTTGTTTTTTTTTTTTTTTTTGTTAAAAATATTCCAGGGCACACCCTGCGTCAGTCTTGATAATTCAGAAATGAGACCAATTTGTTTCTCAAGATGGGAGGTCAGAATAAACAAAGACAATATCCATAGTTCAAAAACAAGGCACTATACTTCTTCTGAGAGGAGAGCAGCTTCAGCAGAGCTACATATGTGAGCCTTGTTCAGCTTATCTTTTTCTACTGTATTCCAGACTGTTATCACCTTCCAGTTATTGCTCTGGAGTTTAAGTCCAGGAGACAGATTTCTTTCTCCCAAAGTTTAGGAGATATCCACATCCTCCAATTTTCTTCTGGCTGGCTGGTTACATCAAAATATGAAAGGGCACCACGCAAATATGACCCTGCATGGACTTGCTGTGGGCCTTCTTAGCAGAGGGACCCTGAAGTTAATGAGCTGTCGATGAAGATGTCTTCCCAGCTGTGGACTGTGGCACACTCAGGTCAAGTGGTGCTCCCCATGTGCTGCTAGAGAGAGAGGAAGGGTCAGTCTCCTGGACCTTGATGTGCAGCACCCTTCAGAAGCACTGCAATAAAATACTCCACTGGCTGAATTCCTCTGCTAGACCCTGTGGTCAAGTGTACCTGGATCATGTAGGATATGATTTTGCTTCACTTCTGTTTTTGTTAATATGTCCAAAAACTGTCTTCTTCCAGTCAGTACCCTAACTTACACAGAAGGAACAAATCAGATTAAGCAATCCACTATAAAAATGTACCCATGAGCTAGCAAGAATTCTCTATAGGACATGTCTTTTTAAAAGCTTTATTTGGGAAACGTAACAAGAGAGTTCTCAAAGAGAACGTTGTTGGGAGAAGATAATGGCAAAAGGAAGGAAGAAGGCTCAGCTGCAATAATAGGAGCTGGAGAATTCCTCCAAAAGTTATTACTGATCATTGCTTCCAGGAAAAATTCCCCTCTGGAGGAATTCAGCTTTCTGGAAAAGTGTTTAAATGTACCACATCCATTTTACTTGCGCTTTGCTTTCCAGCATAGATAAAAGGTAATGACTGACACGAACTGCATGAAATCTTCTCACTTATCCACACCTCTGGAAAATATGCTGGGCTCTACATCCTTCCCAGCTTTGGAGAGGCCCACATTTTCACCCTGACATAATCTTTCCCATGTGTTCAAAAAACTGAAGGTCTCTTTGTCTCTGGAGAGTAATCAAGTACGCACATGCCCTGAAGATGTAAAGTCAATTTGTGTTTAAGGAAGATCTACTGGAATTTCGGAGCAACTCTTGGCACATTTTGTCAGCCATTGATTATACATCTGCCTTTATTTCTTCCTGTCAAAACACCCCAGAAATCATGTGCGTTATCTGAGTGCAAATGCACCAGGCCTTGCACATGTGAAGCATCTCAGACCCTCATGGCTGTAGTCTGGGGCTGAGTCAAGCAGTCAAAGAGCCGGAGCAGGTCGTGGCAGCCCAAAATTTGTGAGAGAAGCTCATTCAAGTAGAGACGATGCTGATGGCCAGTTAATGGCTGGGAAGAGAGATATTTCTGCTAGTTAGGTGGAAGCCTTGGTGTAAGATACTTGTAGAGAGTGTGAAATTAAGCTTCTCTTGGCGTAAGAGGTCTTTTGGTAGGTATAGCCTGGACAGAAAGGCTTGCTTGGCACGATCCCATGCTGTCACAGCTAGCCTCTGTACTAGCCCCATGAAGGGGATGTTCATGGACCTGTGGTTCTCTGTTTGCCAACAGACGAGAGAAAGCAAGGCAGCATATGCACATGCAAGCAACTGAGCTTCCCACACCACACTGCCTTCACTCTCCTCCCCAGGCACCCACAGTTCTTGAGAAACCAGCCCTCAGCCTTGGTGGAAATGAAGGTGGTGACAAATGAGATCCTGGGACAGGAAATGTAAAGGCAATGCATGTGCCTCTGCAAGCTCCTTGAACTGTGAAGACATTTAGTTAGTGTTTCAGGCAACACTTATTTCACCTGCATCTGTGATTTTGTCTTCATTTGTTTTTCCTCACTGAGCACCACCCTTGCAGTTAAACTATCAGTTTCTGGGAGATTTACAATCAGAAGAAATGCAAGAACCCCCAAAAAAGAATGTTAAGACCTGTATCTGTTTACACTGGCATCAATATTCTCACAATCCCACTCTTTCTCTGCTCACCGAAATGGAGAAAAAAGAAAGGCAAAGAAGCAACTGCCTCCCATCCGTAAGAGTACGGTAAATCTATCACAACAAAGGGCCAAGGTCATCACTTTCAAGAAGAATTTTTTTGCCTTTCGCATGCAAGCTGAGGTTCTTCATCTCTGTAGTGATGACAAAACCTGCCCTCAGGCTGTGATTCATGCTGGGAGAACATGGGATTCTGAAATGGTCAGGCTTTACCCTAATTTAGAGGATATGAAATGCAAGAAAAAGCGTTTTCGGCACAGGAATGAACCAGTACTCTTTGTTTTCCCCAGATTCCCTATTCAGAGCTAGATATGCGGGGCAGACTTCTAAACATCTCGGGCTGCAGCCATTTTAGAGCCCTCCATTTCTGACAAAATCCTTTAAAGGAAACAGTGAAGGCCACAGTATGAGGGAAGATTGGCACCATCCAGTGTTGCTCCGTCCACTAGTCCAAGAAGCTTCCCAAAAATCTGAATTCAATTTCCAGGATGTTGAATGGTTGCTCGCCTGGTGACAATGTACCAGCAGCTTCATAAGCTTTTTATTTTCCATTAAGAAACCAATTGCCTCGGATTTTGGATGAGAATTAAAACAACCCAGCTCCCTCTCACTGTTTGTTCATTGTTCGTAAGCTGTTCTACATTTGTCCTGTTCAGTGAGCTATTGTTCCACAGGGGCACTGCAAACCTCTGCGAGCACAAACTCAAACCACATTGTAAATAGCACATGGCTTTGTTTAATCCAGAGCGAACCCCTCGGCTTCAGCTGGAGAGGCAGTCACAGCAAAGTGACCTGCCTCGTTTATCACCGCCATTAGATATTGCCCGCTGTATGCCGCTGCCAGGCCATTGTTTGCAGTATTTGTATTTTATTTTTGAAAATACAGCAACATAAAACGCTTCGCCACACTGACTTGTCACGGTTACAAGGATGCTCTAAGGGTTTCCATCCGCTACTTAAAACAGCATTGTCCTACTAAGCTCTGCTAGCAAACGCTCCCGTTACTGCAGCCTTCAAGCGCAGGCTGCTGATGCCCTCTGCTGCTGCATTGCTGTCGGTTTGAGGGCTTTTCGTTGTTTCTGCGGAGAGCAAGATTAAGCTACTAGGTATCATTTTCTCTCCTAATAAACATGTGTGTCTTGTCAACAAGCTATTGCAGATACTTCCCAACTCAGAAATCTATTACCAGCCAATAGAACAGACTGTTCATCACAGTGCTCTCCCCTCCAGTTTAAATTGTAAGTTTTCTTTTTTCTTTCTTTTTAAAGATAACATGCTGTGTCAGTATTTCAGCAATTCATACAGTATCATGGAAAAGGAGAGGAGGGCATTGTAATAAAAATACCAGTCATCAAATTCTCTAATTCTACTGGAGTTTACAGAAATCAGTCTAGGTTGTCATGCTGCCCTGAAAATACATTCTATCTTTCAATACGGGCATTATTTGAAAGTTTGCTGTGGTAGATAGCTATATCATGACAATTCTTACTGGTGCTGTGAAGTGCACCATTAGCAACCCTCTGCTTACCTGCGCCTGCGCTGGGAGGGAGTAGCCACTGCTGGCATGCTTGTCTGTGGAATGGGCATGTACATGCACGGCACACAGCACAGGGATCCCTGCACACACGCCAGGAAGCTAAATCTGGTATTGTACGGAGCAACAGAGAGCCAGGTAATTGCTCTGGTGGTGTGAAGGAAACCACAGCGGCCAGTGGTCCCTCATCCAGGCGAGTCAACTTGTCTGATCCCCAAAGAAGGGCAGCAATGGGGGAAAGAGTTTAAAAAAAAAAGAAAGTATTTCTTCTCTCTGGATAAGCAAACCTCGCCAGCAGAGAACACGAAGTTAGCATCTCTCTGCAGCAATGGGGGGAAGTTAGCTCTGTGGGATGATCCTGTAGCATTGTCACCCATTTCGATTTGAGCAGTTAGCCAGAATTTGGGGACAGACATATTGTTTCCATTAGGAGAAGTAATTGATGGAGAAGTCAGATATTTCTCTGATGCACTCCTATTTTTCTGCAGAGAATGTACAAAGCCCTATTTCCCTTCCCCCATTGTGTTCAGCCAGCAGGAGACAAGACTTTTCCGTTCAAAACTCCAAAACGTTTTCCAGCTAGGGCTCTTCCTGAAGACTGTTTCTCACCCTTTTCCTTATGGACGCATTGCAAATGTGGCTTTGGTTGTCTGCGGCCTTTCTCACTGCCTTTCCACCCACATATCTGCATTGCTCTGAGTGCTTCTTGCTGGGCACCGGGGATGTTCTCACTGCTCCCCCAGCAGCAGCCCATTCCCAAGAGCTCAGTACAGCTCTTTTATTAGGCATTGCCCCCCTGCCAAAATGTACCAGCAGAGCTGCTCGCATCAACCTCCCTCACTTTGTGCAGGTAATGTCGGCTTAATCACTTTTAAAAATAGGTTTTTGCTACCTACTTGTTTTCAACCAGACTGAGTTAAGGCACACAAGCAACTTGGCCATGAGACCTTCATGAGTGCAAACACGGGCAGTGAGCCACGAGGAGCCAGGGTGGCTGAGGACGGTGCCCACGTCCACTGGCAGGGCTAAACCGAGGCAAGGATGTCCGTGCAAAGCCTCCTCCCACCGTCTGCCATGCACAGGCGCACACACAGTTTGGTGGGACGATGCCAAGGTCCATGCATTTGCATCTTGCCCTCGGTGCAGGCAGCCCGGCCGCAGAGCGCCGGCTGCTAACCAGCCCCGCACCCGGCTGGCATTTCTCAGATGCGGCAGCGTCCTTGTTTCCATCAGCTGCGATGGAAAGAGGCTCCCTTAAGGGCTCTTCTATCTTTCCCCTGAACAAAGGACGGCTCTGCAGCTCCTCGCTGTGAGATCTCACTCCAATCCCAGCACCGCGCTTCGGTAGCACTTCACACAGGGCGCACGGAGAAGTGCTTTCTGCCAGTGCTCAGCCCCCGGAATACAGATTTCCTCCTGTTAGCAGGTACTAAATTAAAAGGCGATAACCAGGTGGAGAAAGCAACCCAGAGAGATGATTTCTCCCTCCGGGCATGAAGAATTCTGCCCCCACCGAAGAAAACAAGATCTTAAAACAAAGCAGAATAAATAAACCTTCCTCACTTCTGCGCACTACACACAGCTGTAAATTCAATGCTTTCTGGAGAAGGTCATGGAGTCCATCTGCTAATGGGTTTCCTGCCTGAGGGTATTTACAGGGAGAGTACATTTGATGGACAAGGGCCATCACGGGTGAAAACAATTTGACAGTGTAGAAGATGAAAGCGGAGAGTGACCAGAGCAGCTCAGAGCAACGTCCTTTGAGGACATGTCATGGTAACAGCTCGGACACTGCACACTTCTGGCCACTACGTTTGAACAAAGAAAGATGCTTGAAGAAATGCAGCTGATGAGGGCTGACATGAAAACTGCACGACACAACTCCGAGCAGAAAACAGGGGAGGGAGGGAGGGAGGGAGGGAGGGAGGGAGGGAGGGAGAGAGGGAGGGAGGGAGGGAAGAGTGGGCACATGTGGTGCCATGTAATAAGGAAGCCTGCTGTTAAGGAGATACTATTTTCAGGTAAATAAAAAGCAGATTTATAAGGAAACCATCAAAATCTTCTAAGATTATGGAAAACAATAAAGAATTTATCAAATCCGTCCCTTTTACTCCTTTTTGACTGCTCACATCAGAAGAGGGATGTCTTAAGAGCTGGTGAAAGGGGCCATATGGAAAAAGTGCACAAAGAGGGGTTTTTGTCTTTCAGAGCATGCAAAGTGCATACTCTGGCAGTCATACACTGGCTCTTAATCTTCACATTACCTCCCTGTTCATCTGTCCATCATCTGAAACTGCTTTGATCACCCTCTCTCATCCTGTGTCCCCGCGCTCCCCCTCCTGCCTGGGTCAGGAGCGGCTCTGTCAGCAGGACTACGAATTGCAGTAAGCCTCAGGGCTCCACCTGTAAATGACAAATCCTAACTATTTCCCTAATCCTAACCGTTTGCTGGAGGTAGAGGCAATGGTTTCTTTAAGGCAGGGGTTTTGAAATCCAGCTGGAGAGGCATGCTTTACTCAGCCACACCAGCACGCACCGTCCTCAGCCACGCATCCGTACAAAGCACGCAGCGTGAGGAGCACAGGAGTTGCTCTCCTGCAACGCGGAGGACGTATCTAATTCTGCAGTGGTTTTTAAACCCCATTAAGCCACTGCCAGGTGTAAAGCTTGCATGCTTGAGTTCACGCTTTGATGCAGCCCAAAGTTTTAGCTGGACAAACAAGCCCGTTGCTTCACTCCTCGCGGCTCCGGCGCAGTGGGAAGCAGTGAAAACAATGTCATCCACGGAGATCTCACTGTCGCTCTCCACTTGGTAAATACTTTCAGACTGTTTGCAAAATGGTTGGGTTTGGGGTTTTTTTGCTTGCAATAAACTCACGCAGCTGGCAACTTACTTGCCTTTCTCATGTTTCCCCCCATAGTACAAGCATTGTTTTGCCCTTCCTCGCAGGCCACTCTGTTTCTTATTAGTCTGTGTTTGTCTCTCGTTTTATACATGGCAGCTAAGCTCCATGACTGTTACGCTTTCAGTTCTCATCATCACCGCTTTTCTGCTTCGCTACCGCAGAAGACGCCATTAGGACAGTGTGATACAGCTTCACCACCGGCCCCATAGCACACGTGTTTGAGACACGTCGCCTCTCGGTCTGCAATACCAGGGCAGATCAGATGCCTGAACCAAGGCACTTAAATTCCTTCAGGAATTTGGGGCCTAGATGATGGCACAGGTTCCCTTCCCACCGAAACAAAGGCGAGGAGGGAGGCACCCACTCCTCGCGTGGAGCAGGAGCCCGGCCAGGAGGGAGGCTCAGCCGCGGGACTGCCAGCCCTCCTCTGTCGTGTGGTTCAGGCAGACTGAGCGTTGCATTTTCCAATGTGCACAAAGGAAAGCTCCTAAAACTCAGAGACATATTAAGTGACAATTTGGTACGCTGAAACCATGGCCGTGGAGAAAAAGTAAGTGAGACAACCTGAGTGAAATCTGAGTCCTCAACAGAGGACTTGACTTACAAACATGTTGAGGAAGTCAGTTTCCTCTGTTCCTTTTCACGCCACCCTAAAACTGGAGTAACCAACAGCCGTCTTCCACGTGCTAGATACAGCCATGATCCTAATGCACTATGTGACTGGCAGGCTACCTCCTTCGCTGTTTTCATGGAGATGTTTTCCAGATTAAGTCTGACAAGCATTTCAGTCAAGCACCCTCTCCTCATCACTGAGAACAGCTCTGAAGAATGAGGTTTCAAGCAGGTGTTGACACTTGCTCTGTCGTACAAGTTTCTTAGGTTAAACAATATTGATGGAAAGTCTTTTGAGTGTTTTCCATTAGTATGAGCCACTATTGGGCAACACCATCATTTTTCATATGTAAGAGCTAAAAGCTTCTGTGCAATTTATTAACATTATGCATTTATTTATATGCATTTTTTAAGAAAAATAGGTAAGAAGTGATCATTTCTACTATGTTAGAAGCAGTTGGTTGAGATAGAACTGGGAGATGTAAACATGGCCCTTTGTCTGCCTTTGTACCCCTTTTGGAAGGGACAGTCACAGCAAGCAGCTGGCTGCAACCTCCCATTAGCTGAACTTCAGCCATTCTAACTCGGGACACAAATTAGACTCTTCCCCCTGACACAGAAGCCATCCCAAAGTGCAACGGCTCTGCAGACATTTTCCATGGAGGATCTCATTCAGATAACGAACAATTAAATGGTCATTTTTAGATTTCTTTCCTGTCTTTTCTTCTTCCCAAAAAACGTAGCTGCTGCCATGCTTGCTTGAGTAGAAAATACAAATCCCCAAAATTTGGTGATATTTTTGAGATGTGGAAAAAGTTGGGCAATGAATTAAGTAAACAAAGACTTGTCAAATAGCTGTTCTTTCTGGGGTTTGGTTTATTTTGATTTTTCTTTATAACTATATGCTCCCACACTCACCCAGCTATAGGGGAATGTTCCCTTGGGAGTGCTGTAGCCCTGGTCCCATGGGATGTCGGCTCCTGAGTACCAAGGACTCACAATCTATAAATCCAAAGGGGTACAATGAACTTCAGCTGAAGTCTCTTTGTAAACACTATCTAAGGGATAAGATAAACCTATCCATGGACTGCTATATTAAGTCCAAGAAGAGCTAACCCACAAAAAACCCTGGTTTCAGCAGGTGCTAGATGTATTTCAGCTTAAGTACCTAAGCTCTTTGGTAGACCTGTATCTCAGGGCCAACCAGAAATATATTTGGGGGGAAAGGAGAAGAGGTGGTGGCTGTAACACAGTCATAAACAGGCCTTCAGTGTGGTGGCCAAAATACGTGCTTGGCCATCCCCAAGGATGGCTGTGGCCATCACTGGCAGTCAGTATTCACCCAAAGTAGCACTGGGCTCGAAAGGTCAGAAAGAAAATCTTTGTATGGCAAGGGTTAGGTGGCTGTACTTATTTCTATTTGAAGGTAAGAACCTAATTAAATGCTGAGTAAAGAAAGCTACATTTACCATGCTGCCCTGTACAACTTGGTCTTAGAAAGCATTTACAGTCTGAAATCTAAAAATAGAGTTTCACATCAATGATTTCTTTGTAACTTGTGAAATTAGTAACTGCAAGTTAATAAAGGCTAACTCAATGCTCCCTCGAACAAGAAGGTCAGGTCTGGTTTTAATCATTACTTAGGTCTAGACAAATAATATTGTCTAATTGCAACCGAGATGCAGACAGCGCTGGGGTCACAGTTGGAGGGGAGTGCAGGTGAACTTGGAATTAGAGTTTCCACAGCTCTCCCTCCTCCAGGTTTTAATCAGTCTGAGATGGAAGTTTCATTCTGAAATGATAAATTCTTGAGCCTTCCTATGCCAAAATTAAGCTTTCTGATAATAATCTTTTTTATTCGCCTTTACAACCAGAGAGGGACTACACAAGCGAGTTAGTTACATTCACAATGTACTTGATTGTGAGCCAATGACCTAGACTTGATTTCTCTGAATTTCACATCAAACACAAAGCGATTTTTAAGAAGGTCAAAATTACTCAGAATGGAGAGAAGGCTGGTATTAACGTAATGGGTCTACATAATTAGTTTACAATGATTATTTGCCTTCACTGTGTGCAAGCCCCAGTCCAGTACAACACTTAATGCACATGTCTACATTTAACTTCAGTGGAGCTTAACTAGATGCAAATTTAAATCTAAAAATCATTGCCTTACTGTTTTTTCCCCCCATCATTTGTACTTCATATAATTCCCAGTGACTGAAAGAAGGGAGAGTCTGCACCTGCCCACTAGCTCCTGGATGAAACCCTTTCACAAATGATAAATAATTTGCCCACCTTTTTTTTTTTAATGTAAACCAAACATTGAGATTAGAGGTCTGTAATTACATATGCCAAAAAGCATGTGCATTTACTGTCATTATGGACAAGTTAAGGTAACAGTTAGCTGCCCTATGCCTTTTTTTTGCAAGGTAAATGTCTATTTTTCCACTAGTCATCAGACATTCCTAATCAAAAAATCAAGCAGTGAGGCTTAAATAGAGATAGTATTAAACTAAAAGCATGACTCAGAAGACCTCTGAAGAGATAATGCATACTGCTTGACCTGGTTCACTTGTCAGACCTTATTACTCATTAAATGTGGTTTTCATAAAGACAGTCAGCATGCTTTGCCTAGAATTCCTTTTTTTTTTTTAAATAAATATGGTCCAGAGTTCTTAGTTTGAGAAAAATACTGATTTTAATAAAACCAAACTGCTATTTCAAACCTAGGCAATGGGTATTAGAAAATAACAAGTATATCAAAATGCAAGCAAAATTAACATTGCATGTGGTATGTGACTAATGGCACTGCATATGGTCAGCAGTGTAACTGTAATTTCCAAGGCTCTAAAAGCAGTAAATTGCATACCTTCATTCAAAGATTTCAGCCTCTTAAATCCAGAGACCACTAGGAAGGTACTGAGTTGTTTTTAACTCCCATGAATCTACTGTATGTGTAATAACTCGGCAGGAGGGCAATATATGTACTTAAGTCTCTACAGGTCTTAAGTGTAATTGCAACAGTGGGATATAACAGTGTAATGTGTGTTCTTACCAGAGACTATTTTGGGTTCTTCTTTAGACTGCCTGAAAAGAAAAAATGCATATAGACTATTTCAGTGAATTGTTGGATAGATGTTGACTTCAGACCAGCATTTGTAAAACCCTGTCATATTAAAAATATGACTGGTCACTATCCAGTCTGTTGGGCAGAGCAACTCACATGTTTGTTATATCACAGATACAGACAGAATATGAGAAAGAAAAAAAGTACAAACAAAATTCTGCCTCGTGACATTGACAAATGTCCAGCTTCATGAAAAGTCCCAAAACAGAAACCGAACCTTTTTTTATCGGCTTTTTACTTTTTTCAGTAGATGTCATCCCAAAATATATACATCTTGTCTTTTCATCACCACAAAATCTGCCCAATGCCAGACCCAAATCATGCAGGATCACCCAGTTGTTTTCCAGTGCTGCTTTGTAGCTCACAAAAAAATAAATCTTTTTCAGAAAAAAATTGTGCATATAACACAGAGCAGATCTACACATTTCAGTTTTCATTAGGCAATCATTTAATTTTCAGAGAAATCTTTCTATTTTATTGCTTACTAAAAAATATCACAATAACCTTCTTCCCTAACAGAACTTACAACACAACCAATACTTGGGTCAACACGGTTGCATTGGAACCTGGGGTTGAGAAATATTTACATGTTTTTACCAGTGCAGTGCCAGCATTGAAAAAAAAAGGTGAATCTGCCCAGAGGATGAAGGTGAATCTTTCCCTTATCAGTTGCACAAATAATACAGACAAAAGTAAACAAGCAAACCACACCTATGATTGAAAGCAGATAAAGTATTCAGAGTATTCAGGAGTAAACTGAAAAATCTGAGTTTACACGTTGAACTATGTATATTTCTGCCAAATACTCTCCTAACATAGAGCCCTCAGGCTTTTAAATTGGTGGTGTAATAATTGGTTCAATGGTGCAACCAGCTTTTGAAGTTAGTGGTGCAATCAGTGGTGATTCAGAAAGTCTTAAGCTCTTTAGCTCTTAAGCTTGTAAACTCAGATGTTACATTTGTATGAAATGACCTCAAAAACTTTGAAATATCTGACTTTGGACATGTATATAAGCTACGCCTGAGGAAATCAGGATGTGAAGTTACACCCTCTGCTATCAATGTGATGTGCATCCATTCCCACTTCTTTATATTGCAAAATAATCTCTTACACTGTGAAATAATCTCTTTCTTTTTCAATTCCAAGGTGAGTAATTAAAATAGATGAAGTTTAAGGTCAGTCACTAGGGGCAGCTCCACAGGAGTAGGATCACTAAAGTCTTTCCAAAGTCAATGGATGTCATCTGGTTAAAAGACCAAATGATTCATTAGAAATTCACTGTTTCATGGTTGAGACAACGAAGTTGCTGTTTTCTAAGCCATCAAAACAGAGAAGGAATAGGAAGACTACCCCCAGAGTTATGTGTGGGATTACACATGGAGCAGCCCCTGCTCATTGCCACTCAATGCTGCCACTAGCCTTCAAGCATACCCACCCACTAGGGAGGGTGGAGGGTGGAGGGTGACAGGAGAGGAGCTGCAGGAAGCTGCAGAGCCTCTAACAAAGTACTTGGTTGAGGACCTCAATGAAAGTTGTTCATTGGCCTGATGAAGATACACCAAAGTCAGCCAGCCCCATTTGTCTTGCTAAAAGCCTGTGAGTAGAACAGTCCCAGCTGGCATGGGCTAAGTTAGGTCTCCACATAGTAGCATAGTGCCATGCAAGATCCCCTACTCACGCTGAACCACATCACCCAGTATTTGACTGCCCTGAGTGAAGAGGCACGTTAGTACCCAGGCTTTGCTCACCTTATGAAATAATAGCAGGGCAAATGGTCGGACGGTTGACCTTTCACCAGTAGTCTATGGATGGAAAAATGGAGTCACACAAGCAGGAATCTGGTGCAAAACATGAAGAACTTTCATGTTCTATTACTGGGAGGTTGTAGAATTGCCACTTCGTGCAATGATAATGCATCATGAATTTTTGATTACCAAAATCATGACTAAAGAAAAGGAGAGGGATAGCATGTTCTACAACAATGCAGTGATGGGATTTATTTAGTCTAACTTCAGTTAGAATGCATAAAACAAGAAACAATGTTTTGAAAATGTCTAAGTAAAGGCATGTACCGCAGTATGAAATTTTGTATTACCAACATAATACATGATTCTGACATCACACTGATTCTCTCACAAAGTAAGAGATCAATGCTGCAAGTATAATCACAGTAGCAGAGTAATCGATGTCTATCGTACAGACTATGAAGTGAATAAATGAGGAAGCAATCTTTTCTACTATGGAAAGTAGAAGGGAGCTTCATGCTCAGCAAAGGGCCTTTACCTGTATTAAAATTAAATTATATCCTCATATTTATTCACTTACAGGATGGGACTTTCCAAACACTCAGCAGTGACCTGATTGTGTTGCTTTTGAAATCTATAGGCATTTCAGCATAGACATCAGTCTATGGGGGACAGGTAGACAAGACCTTCTGAAAAAACTCTTCATATTGTACTGAATGATGAAGGCATGTTTTCCTCTCTCACTACAGAAAGGAAAATTTAAGATTTGCATTTTGTTCATTAAGGGCAAAAAGGAATGAAGGAAAATAACTCTTTTATAGAAAAACAAGATTAGAGCAACAGTCTTTCCAGTGTTAATATGAATCCCTCTTGGGTTTCAGATTTCAGCACAAACCGTGTACCATTCGAACATGGAAAATCTCCACCCTCACACCCTCTTCCTTATCTGCCTTCTCCTGCCTTTGCCAGTGTGCTGTGCTTTATCATCTTCCTTTTGCACTGAGGTAAAATAATTCCATCTGTGGCTGCATCTACTTAATCCTTAAACTCATCACATGAAATTCTACCCTTAGAGCAGTCCCATTCATTTGCTTCTCTCTTTTGGTTTCTATAGTTAAAGTGCAGTTGCCTTATTACTGCCAAAACTAATGGTGCTCTGCTTTAATCAATACAGGCACGATCCCCTCACTTTTACTTCAAATTATTGCTGACCCCTTTCAATTCCTTATTAACCTCTGCTTCCGCTTTATTTCTTTTTGGAGGGCTGATTCAAGCAGACCTAAACTCTTTCCTTGCAAGTGTCTACCCTCGCTAGGGAGCTCTGTACTGGATTTTCTCTGTTCAAGTTCTGCACCTCACCAGTCCACAACCTATGAGTGCCTATAGCTCTCAGTGCTTGAAACTGTGAGTCCTTCTTAAACACCTGATTTTGTCAGAAGGACAGTCACAGCCAGTCCCAGGCACGTGAAAATTTTCTCCATCTCCCATAGGTCCTGAACTACATCCCCAGACAATTATTTGAGCAATTATTTGTAATTATTTGTAACCACTGTCCTCTACAGATGTCAGCTCTTCATGTGGTCTGCTGACCCTGGTTAGATACAAGTATTCCTCCTCTAACACAACGCTTTCAGCTCATAGGTCTCTTTAGTGGTTGTTTATCATCCTGAGTGCCGTCAGTTAGGCTGATGGCATGGCTTCCACCACACTTGGGCCATCAGCAACCAGCAGAGACAAAAGTCAACCTATTAAACCTGTTGCATTTAGGAGAGACCAGACAGCTCCATCCTAGAATACCAGAATAATTGCCACATGAAATTGCACATTCCATACTGAGGATTTTAATAAAACTAAAATCTGAGCGATGAAGCCTGGCTGGAAGAAAGCAAACCCAAGGTCAGAGTCACTTGCTCAAATGTGTATGTCTGTTGCATTGATTAGTACATCAGACCCGCTTATCATCAAAGTCATGTGAAAAAGGCAAATGCAGTCCTCGGGCACATCAGACGAGGTATCCAGAAGACAGGTAAGCCATTAATGCTATTTTATTAAACAGAGATGAAAACTCATCTGGAACAGCCTATACAGTTGAGCCATCTGTGTTCAAAGACAAGCCGAAACTGGAACAGATACAGGGCTGGATGGCTGGGACGATCCGGGGAGGAGGCAGCCGCCGTTACAGAGGATATGTGAAAGGCTGGCTTAGCATATCAAAGTCAGCATCGAGAGGGAGTGTGATTGATCTCTAAAAATACACCAGTGGGTAAACCCCGGGGAGGAAGACTGGCTATCGAGATAACTGACAGTATTGGCACAATAACAAAAGTGTATAAGCCATCTATGAATACTAGAATACTATCAGACTTCAAATCTGATGATTTCTATACATCAGAGCAACAAGTTTCCCTCCAACAGAGGCAATGAAGGGCATAAATTAGTGAGTTTTAAATTGGCATGTGATAAATGAATCACAATGGTTATATGGCAGAACAGACCGTGATAACGGTCTGAGCTTGACAAGGCTTGTCCATCATATCCTGTATCGTTTTCACTTTAACTATTGACACCTATTGACCTTGTTATATTGTTTTGTTATATTTCATTTATCCCGTTATATTTCAGCTAAAGTCTGGACTTTTTTGACTGCCAGTTAATTTGGGACAACACTTTATCATACTTACCTAATTTCCTGCAGTGTCAGCCATCAGCTTTATGCCTCATTTAAAACTGTGAGGGCTGATAAACAAATTCTGCTAGACAAAAGTGCATGAGACAAGATTCTTCTCACCAAAGTAAAAAAAATGAATGATTTTTCACCTTATCTCATTGAATACAATACAGAAAGCTCCTTTATGATTTAAGAAGTTCTTAATACCTTTTAAATCACACTTTGGTACCAGGGTGTTGTTTTGACACAAATTTTAAATGTTCCAGTATAAAAAATTCTTAATTATTCTTTTTTTTGCTTCTTTAAATTGGGCTGAACCTAAACTCTTTGTTAAATTAATCGTAAGTTCACAAAATCCTTATGTCAGCAGAAAATTTTAATTTTCAAATATTTATACAAAATAATTCAGTCAGTCCAATAATGTAAATGACGTAATAATACCCTTTTACAAGACATTTCACTTGATACCACGCAGCACTCTAATTAAAAAAAAATAGAATTAAAATAAGCCACACATGGCATACTTTAAACAGCAGATTTCTAAGGGTAGCTGTAAGCAGACAACCAAAAACAAGTAGATGTTCTTTTACTGCAATTACAGAAGTTAGTTATTGACCCTGCACTGTATAGCATATTGTGAACGATCCAGGGAAAATACATAAAAATATTAGTGTTGAACTTGGCAGGTGACAGCAAGACTGGGAGAATAGTAAACAGGACACTGAGTGAGAACAACCTGGATTAGCCTTGGCGTATATCAATGGTACATGTTAGTCTAAGCAGACAGGTATAAAACCGTATGTGTAAGAAGAATAATGTATGGTATACACACATGATATGGTATTTCTTTCCCAGGAAGCAATGATTTTAAAGGATCCAAGGATGGGCAATGTCTGCATTGCCGTCTGCTAATTTTAAACATAGCCAGAGTACTATCTTGGGTGTGTACACAGGGAATATTGAATAGGGATGCTAAATGTTTCTGCTTTTAGCACTGAGGCAACCATTACAATATTGTGTCTGTTTCTAGTATCAGCAGGTAAATAAGGATATTGGTAGCGTAGAGAAGTTTGGCATAACTGCAAAGAACATTAATGCTGACTGAAGAATAGGAAAATTATGATTAAAGGAGACAGAAAGGTTTGGGAAGATTCACCTCTTTAGCTTACTCATCTCCACAGAGAACAGACAGTTACCACAGTGGTTTTTATCAGAGCAAGCATAGATGGAACAAGCAACCAGGAGATGGAAGTGGAAGTAAAACAGTTCAAAGTAGAAAAAGATTGAAACAATTTATCACATACTATAACACATTTTCCACCACTGGTGATTTGCAAATCATGAAATTGAGGCTGTTTTTAAAGTTTTGCTCTATTTCAGCATGGAGTTAATTGAAGGACGTCCTAACGATCATGTCAAAAGCTGATGCCAGTGGCCTCTTGTTGCACACAATAAATCAGAAAGACACAAAGGCTGAAGGGAAGAGGAGGCTAATGCTCCATAAAGCTGTTCTCTGTATTTTCCTGTCCCTTCCGACACTTCCTTAGCACGAGTCCCGCTGGGACCCAGTTGTGCATTGCTAAAGTGACCTTCCTGGTTTGGAAACCATCCTGCAATGCTCCTGCCCTGTCACTGGAGGCCACCAGGACCCCCATGAAGCAGGAGGTCAACTCATCTCTTATCCCTCTCAAGACCGGTCCTCTTTATTCTGGGATATGTTCACAGACTTCAAAGGGAACTTCAGATCTTCTTGACAGTAAGCCAGCGCATGGTGACCTTCAGCACTTCCTTGCAGGAAGATCTGATGTCTGGTATCCCCAAGCTTTTCACTGGCACTGGTCTGCTACCAATCTGACACATCTACTGTAAGACAGAATATATTAGACCTGAGGAGATAAGCTTGTCATGGTCATATTTTAAAAGATACTCTACTTTTGAACATTGTGTAGTCTATTCAGCCTGCACACTGAGATTTTCCTTCATCTGGCAAACACACTGCTTCTTTCCTCACCCACTGGCACAGTTCCTAAATATAGGCTTGTTTCTTAAGAATCAGCTTTCTGTTTATCACCCGCTCCTGTCCAGGTCATCCATATCACCACCACCACCTGAGGCCCATGTTCCACTGCTGGAGGGTCTCCCCTCTCCCAGACTTTCGGACAGCAGTTTCCACTGCATGGAGCCAAAGCTTCTTCCCTAGGTAGCCACACTGACACCCATCTCAGCAGCCCCTGAGGTCTTCTTATGTTCTGGCATGGGTAAAGGAGACATTATATAGTTATAGCCATTTTGCTATCTTCTGCCAAGCTAGCAGTCTCTTTCTGAAGGCTTCTGAAGTTTATTTGCCTATTTCCAGAGGTGGCCCTAATTTCAAAAATATCTTCATGACAGTCCTTGAAAAACCTTGACTTATAGTTATGGTAAGGAATTCATAGAAGCAAATTTTGTTTCATGAGTTTCTTATTTGCACTTCTCCAAACGAAGCAGACAACATCACCTATAGACACAAGACCACAGAACCTCCAGGCATACAGCAATAATCTGTATGCAGAGGTGCTTTCACACTGAAAGACTAGCCTTTAGCATCAGAAAACCAAAATGATTACACCTTTTTGTAGATCAGAACATATAAGATAATATTGGTTCCTTCTTTCCACTAGCAGCTACCTCCACCCTTCAAAGTACTGTACAACAATGACCAAGCCCCTGTGTAAGAGGGAAAAGAGAGTACCAGGTGACTAACCATGGAAATTAGTCATGGATCTCCAGTAGATGATTCAAAGCCCAACACTAAGCAACTGGCCATAGTACAGGGACCTGTACCAGGTCTACTGACCTGGATTTTCAGCACACACCCTATGAAAAATCTGCATTCTGCAAAGCAAGCCTGTTTCAAAAAGGAGAAAGTAACATGAATAACCTGGGAAGGGCTCCTACTGCTTTTCTGCAGAAACGTGGGAGTATGATTGGGGAATGACAGTCCTGGTTCTTGTATTAAGCACATCACATGCCCTGCTGGCACTCTAGTAGTAATTGCATTTGCAAAAGTGGAAGCAAAGGACAATCTTACAGTCATAGGGGTTTAATCATGCAACAGCTGGAACATATTTTAAACAATCTCCTTATTTTACTGAAGTCACATGTCCTCTAGTTTCTAATTAAAAATCCCCTGAATCCAGGTGCTACATGTCCTTGCAGTAAAGCTTGATCAGACTGTACTGCATGGGACACAAGGGAAGTCCTGTCATGCAGAAAAGAGCATCTGCTTCCCATCTATCAATATCCTATGGAAATAAGCTTGCACCCCTCAGTTTTTTCTAACTGATAAATGCCTTTTGTATGTAGTCTTGGAAAAAAAAAAAAAAACAGTAATGTGCTTTATCTGAGTATTTTTAGTTTAAGATGACCTGATCATGCAGTTGTTGGAATTTTTCTCTAATTGAAGAACTTTTTAGACCTTGGAATTGGTTTAAAAAAAAAAGCCTATGCCACCTTTCTGTTTGACCTGGTCCACACACAGAAGCTGTCTCACAAGGCGAAGATCTACCCAAATTCAGCTGGACATTATGCTCCCATAGGGAAAACATAAAAGCCACTGCAGCACTGGAAATGGCCTTGAGCACAAGGTTTGAACTCACATCACTACCTCTGCAGTGGAGTCTATTCACCTCCCTGCTGTCACATTTAAACAAAGGCTGTTGTTCCAAGCCACTGCATATTATTCTTTAAACCAGATTTGTTTAGATCAAGGTTAAGTTAGCTAGGTAAAAATTCAAATAATTGAAAATTAAATGTGTTCTTGAAGCAAAACAGCTTTCATTAAGAGGACTGCAGAAATGTAGTTACTTTGGTTTTACCAAGCCCATGCAAATGAGTGCATACTGGAGTGCTAACATTGGTTAATTTAGATTTAGGAAAAGTACCTGAAGTAACCAGAAAACTTGTTAGGTCACTTTTCTGATCTCTAAGTTTATCCTGAGATCAGCAATCACCAAAGCCAACTGAAACTATGCTAAGAGTAAAGGAGGAGTTAGAGGTGATGGAAGGCATCAGACTGCCTCTCTCTTGGAGCCGTGAGCTACTAATGAACCACACTTTAAGAAAATGCTCACTGACTTTTACCTAAGAGAGAGGCAGAAAGAGGAGTAATAGCAAATAAATTTTACAGCTTTCTCCTGCGAGCAAATACCCCCCGGGGGCCTGTCCTGTACGGCGGAGCAGCTGCAAGGCTCCCCAAGCTGCTGCTAAGCACAAGCCCTGCAGGAGGACACACAAGATGGCCAAAGCACAGCCCTGTGCTGATGGAGCAACCCTCCTACCAGGGCCCATGCTCATCTCCAGAAACACACAGCACCTCACAACACAGGCATACCAGAGCCTGGGCAAAAGGGTGGACACCATGTTTGGTCTTTATCCCCCTGACAGAAACTCTTCTCCTGGTATCCTATCTGTTCGTAGGTTACAACTGGATACAAAAACCCACCAATTCATATGGAGCATGTCTTTCCCATCACCTGAAGTTTCTGCCTATACACTTCTGGCAAAAATTATTTAGTTCATTGTAGTGGCTATAATTATGCTGTAAGTGGTAAATAGAAAAATGTACCCAACCTGAACTTACTGTACTTCTGTTACAATTGCTCTCCTCTTTTATATGAACACTGTGGCAAGCAGTAGCTTACCCTAGATGGTGTTGTTTGAGGTACGGGGAGGATGGGCTATTGCAATTGGGAATGAAATGAATGAAAGGTTTCTTCTTCCCTCAAACACTACACTGGAGCCATAACCCTAAAAGGACACAGTCACACCCCTGCTCTGCAGCATTTGGCTATGGACATCAGACCTGATTTCAGCAGAGGTGAATTAAACAGTGTCAGAGCTTCCCCTGAACTGAGAGGTTCCCTTAAAATAAGGCTGATGGATAACACAGCTGGAAAAGGCTGTACAGTAATCACATGATGAGATTTTACATTGCACGAACAGGTCTGGCTACAAGAAATTATCTGTAAAGGAGGCAGGACAGTGCTGAGTAATATGCAGGAAAGAGCTGAAGAAGTTCCAGAAGATTAGGAAAAGAAAATAAAATCAAAACACTGTGTAGCATCACAGAATCATAGAATAACTTAGCTTGGTTGGAAAGGATCTCTGGATGTCATCTAGTCTGACCTCTTGCTGAAAACAGGGCCTGCTTCAAAGTGGGGTCAAGTTCCTCAGGGCCTTTCCCAGCTGAGCTTCAAATATCTCCAGACGTGAAGAGTCCACAGTGTTTCTGCGCAACCTGTTCCAAAGCTTAATGACATCCACTATGAAAAAACCTCTTTTTTTATAGCCTGTTGGAATTTCCCTTGCTGCAACTTGTGTCCACCATTACTCACCCTTTCACCATGCACCTCAAAAGAGTCCCTACAACCATCAAGTAGGTAGTTGAAGACAGCAAATAGATCTCTCCCCCACCTTAGCCATCCCTTCTGCAGGCTGAACAAAACCCATTCCCTTGGCCTCCTGTTGTACATCCTGATCCAGCACTGTGGCCCTGGGCTGGACTTGTTTGTTATTATCACTGTCTTTCACATAGTGTGTCACCAAAACCGGACATAGAGGCAGCCACATAAACTCCAAGAAGAGGGGAATAATTGCTTTCCTTGACTCACTGATCCCACACTTAATGCTGCCCAGGAAATGGTTGGGCTTCATGGCCAGAAGGGTGTACTGCTCAGTTACGTTCAGTTTGCGGTCCACCATGACTCCCACATCAATTATTTGTGAAGATGCCTCCTACTTTGTCAACATTGAGCCCTGTAGTGTTGCACGGGCTGCTCCCTGTCAAGTGCAGGCCATCGCATGCTGCCAGCTAACCTTCACATCACTGTTACACTTTAAGCCCAGCCATTCAACCAGGTTTCACTAACTTTGTACTCCACCCATGCAACCCGTATCTGCACAATTTGTCACAAGGACACTACGGAAGAAGAAGGCACATGACATCCACTGGCTCTCTCCTTATATGCAGGAGCAGTCATCATAGAAGACAACCAGCTTGATCAGACAGGATTTTTTCCTTGAGGAACACCTGCTGGCTTTCTTAAGCATCCTATTTTCCTTCTTGTGCCTGGATATGGCTTCCAAGAGGATTTGCTCCACAAACTTACAAGGGACTGAGGGGAAACCAACTACCCTGCTGTTTTCTGCATCATTCCTTTTTGCCCTTTTTGAAGATGGGTGTGACAATTTCCTTTCTCCAGGCATTGGAAGTCTTTCATAATCACCAAGATGTTTCAAAAATGACACAGCCTCTCAGTGATGCCCACTGATAACCTCAACACCCTCAAGTGCATCCTGTCCAGTCCCATGTCTTGTGTATTTATTCTGCTTAAGACTTCCATAATTCAGCCTTCCTTTACTCCTTAGTAGTGCTTCTTCTGTAACAAAGACCAAGACTCTATTTTTGTAGCCCTAATTTCCCTAATTTTCAAAGCAATTATCATGAATACATCCAGCCACCACCCAATACCAATAAATCCATTCTGGAATACTTTCAAGAAGAGGTCTTTGGTGCAAGATTTACAGTTGTCTTTGGAGTAAGTCAGACTACACCAAAAACCAAGGGCTATAGTTCTCGGTAAAATACTCAGGGGACTGCAGCAGTCAGATTTCACAGACCGACAAGTCATCTCAGACCTCCCCAGCAGGCCACTCTGCACCTCATCTATATACTGTCCAAAACCTTATTCAGCAGCAAAGAGGAGATACACCTCACAGCAATTCATTTCAGGGGGCTGACTTCATTACATCAGGTATTTTGATTAAGAAGATGAACGAGTGAATTCCCAAATCTTTTGCACTCCTGTTACCACTCAGACAGAGGAGGATTTTGTTGGGAACCCTGGTTAAACTCCTGGAGATGCACTCTGCTTTTTCTCCAGAGTCTTGATGCTAAGCCCATCAAAGTCAGTGGAAAGATTTTATTGCTTTTCAGTGTTTCCGTTCTTCTAGTGCTGCAGCTGCAATGTTTTAATTACAAGTAGGCTGCTTCCAATAGGAACTCCAGTTTGTCAAAAGTATATATACTTTTTTAAGTTTAGTTGCTTTGATCTAGAAATGGCATGCAACTTCTTTGTTTAAAGAGTTCAAAATAAGAATACTTTAATCATTTAGCTTTTACTACCTTTTGTTCCAGTTTCTTTTTAGACCAAATGAAAGGTAAAATATTATTTGGCAAATGCCAGCACTTTACCAAAGTTCACAGTTTTCTGACGTAGTGGACAAAGCTAACACAACAGGTCTGTGCACACATCTTCTCAAAACAGCTTCTGTGCACTTAATTGTTCATAATCATGTGTGGAATTGCTATACTCTATAGTGTTTCATGTGATGTCTTGCTGAGATGCTGAAGTGACACCATCTGATGAACACTGCTCTTTTACCAAAGCCTTAGATTTGATGCAGCACTGTCCAGCTCTCTTGGTCAATCAGTTGCTTCCTTGGCTCTCATTTACTTGTCTTCACTCCACCATGGATAGGAAGACTGCACAAACGTGAGAGTGAACCAACAGCAACAGCACCAGGACTCCTTGCTGCCCCTGCGATACAGATATTATTTCAGCTAAATCAATGCTCTTGTAATTCCCTAAACAGGAGATTCAATCATTAGGAGACTTCAATCACTGGTGACACATGATTGATGATTTATGGATTTAGACATGCCTTCATCTTCAGAGTATTTGCCAATCCACAAAGCATGTGAGATGGAGTGCAGCCTCTAAGAAGAGGCAAGTGACTTAGGAAATTCATTCTAACAGGAAAATAGTAATCATCCTCAAATTAAAAAAAAAAAAAAAAGGCACAAGGGATGCTGTGATTAATGCTCACAAAGGCTAAATGTGTCTGTGTAAATTTCCTGGGGGAGATATCTGCTAAATTCAAGGATCGGCTTCACTCTGCAAAGCTGGAAGAAAGAGTGGTGGGACAGCAGAAACAGGCAATTAGTCAGGGAAACCTTAAGCACCTCTTTTCTCTTCAATCTTCCACGGAGTCACAGCAAAAGTCACAGGGGAATATACTAAAGACACAAGAGAGGGAAATTTATGCAAGGTATGGCAAACCACCATGATGCAGTACATCTTAATTTTTACCTCCCTATGACAGCAAGGGTAAGGCAGGTCCACAGCTGTAAAAGAAAATTATACTAATGAGGCCAGGGGTAATCCATGTCCTGCTAAACATACTGCATGTCTCCCACTGACTTCAGTAGGAGTGAAATCAGACCCACAATTTACAGGTATATTTAGAAGATGTTACATACTGCAAAATGGGCTCAGTGGATAGAGTTAGATACAGACATGAAGGAGGGCAGCCATCTTCAAACTACTCTAAGATCGAAAATGCAGTAACGTCTCCTGCGATCTCGTTAATCATTCTTTGGAAATATTATTTGGATTTACAATTCTTATGGCCTCAAGTTGCACCAAGGGAGGTTTAGACCAGATAATAGGAAAAATGTCTTTACGGAGAGAGTTGTCAAGCATTGGAACAGGCTGCCCAGGGAGGTGGTGGAGTCACCATCACTGGAAGCTTTCAAAAAACATGTAGAAGTGGTGCTTTGGGACATGGTTTAGAGGGCATGATGGTGTTGGGTTGATGGTTGGACTTGATGATCTTAAAGGTCTTTTCCAACCCTAATGATTCCGTTATTCTGTGATTCTCAGGCTTTGTCCTCCTATAACTTCACCTGCTTTCCACAACTGTGTAAGACAGCCGACTGTCTGTGCCTTCCACCACGCAGCATTCTGTATTTGACACAATAGAATCGATCTTGGCTCCATATTTCAGAACTGAGGACTTCTGAACTATTTAGCAGCTCTGGAACTTAAAGATGGGTGTCATGAGCTGTAAGTCATTTTCTGGGTTTACAGATGCTTCCTTTGATATGTCGTAAAACTTCTGGTAATTGAATCCCATAAGGGATTGTTTTCAGAGCAGTTTGTGAATCAAACTCTATTAACAAATAATGAGTTTCTCATGTTTCCCTCTGTAGGAATGGGATTCTGCAGATCCTAAGGTCTCACCAAAGCTGCAGATGTCAGGGAATGTGGCCCTTCAGGCAGGCTCGGCAGCTAGGTAGCACGTGTTTCCAAGCGGATGCACAGCAGCTACCAGAAGGAAAAAGGCGCAGGACGGCAGGTTTCCAAGCATAACGCAGCAGTGTATGTAAGACAACTGCTCAAGGCATTTCTTTTTCCTGCCGAGCCTGACAGATGCAGCTGGAAAGCAGGAATCAGCCCTGTACGGTTACCAGGTCTGCACTCCCTTTGCCTTCCCACCAGCAAACGTTTTCTCTGCTATTTCTCTCTGCTTGCCGCTTGCCTTTGCCGCCTGGTCCAGTTGGTCTCTACTGCTAACCCAAATCCCACATGCCAGCTGTGCTTTGAAAGAGGAGCAAGCGTGGGGAGAGCACCCTGATGTGGGAATGGGACTTCGTGCTTCTCCAGGCAGTGCTGGCAAACCCTCCTTGCACTGAGCACTTAGACCCCAGCCAGGGACCATGCCAAACTTCCCTGACTCCGGTCTTTGCTTCCTGGCTCCCTACAAGGTCCTCTGAAAGCCTCCCCAGGCAGCTGTGGCCCTCCAAGAAGAGATTTGTCCATGCCTTGGCAGGTCCCATTCAGCAGCACAGGCACAGGACACAACTCTCAATTTATCCAGGGACTTACACATGGAAGGAGCAGCACTGATTTTCCCTGGCAAGCTCAACATTTTGCAATCTGGCCCTGAAGTCAGAGGCAATTTGGGGAAGGGGCACCACGCTCTGATATCTGTTTTGTGCAAGGGAAGACATAAACCCATGCCGAACACAGCCCACACAGCTGCAGGGGACACTCTGCCACCAACCCTTTGACTTCAATTTGAGCGCTTCTGGGTTTCCAGGGTGCTAGTAGAAGTCATTGTGATCAGAGTTACCTGAAGGAATCTGTTAAACTGGAAAGAAAGAAAATGGGAGCTTTGTAACTGCACTTTTTTTTGACAGCCCAATCCTTAATCTGACATTTTGGACAGTTTCAACCCAAGCTTCAAATTCTTTCTGGCCAGTTATTTCCCAGATGCCTGCCTGTACAGATAATAATTTGAGTAGCTGCCATCTGCCAGAGAGAGATTCCACCATGGAAATCCTTGGGTTTTGGGCACTGGAAAGCCTCTTGGATTTTGACTCAGGACCTCATTCAGATTTCTGCGGTTGTAGGACAAAAAAAGGTAAGCAGAATGGGAGCTGTAGTGGCAGATGGAAGGAAATCTAACCCTGTGTAATCGACCCTGGCCCTCTTCCATGACACTTCCCTATGCAAAGATTTTTTATGAGGTCACATGCATGAGTGACAAAGTGATGTGCATAGCTTTCACTGCAAGACACATGCCTTGACTCATTAATCAGTGGAGAAAGCTGCCAAAACATGTAAGGAGAATTAACCTCTTGCAATTGTAGTCACACTGTTAACATTAAGAAGGGAGTAAAGATCTGCATCTGACCTGGGAAAGATCTCCAGTTCTTACCTTTAAGCAAACTGTATCTGTCATATAGTCCGACCAGGTACCCGCAGGGTACCCAGGTATATGCGTGGGAGTCAGGGTTGGTAAACTTCTCATAATCCAGGAGGAAGCAGTTAAGGACATGCTAAACCACCTGGACACCCACAAGTCTATGGAGCCTGATGGGATCCAGCCAACACTACTAGGGAGCTGGCGGAGGAGCTTGCCAATCCACTCTCCATCATTTATCAGCAGTCCTGGTTAACAGGGGAGGTCCCAGACGACTTGGGGCTTGCCAATGTGACACCCATCTACAAGAAAGGCCGGAAGGAGGATCCCGGGAACTACAGGTCTGTCAGCCTGACCTCCGTACCGGCGAAGATCATGGAGCAGTTCATATTGAAGGGCGCTCACAGGGTGTGTGCAGGATAACCAAGGGATCAGGCCCAGCCAGCATGGGCTCATGAAAGGCACGTCCTGCTTGACCAACCTGATCTCCTTCTATGACCAGGTGACCCACCTAGTGGATGAGGGAAAGGCTGTGGACGTTGTCTACCTGGACTTTAGCAAAGCCTTTGACAGCGTCTCCCACAGCATTCTCCTGGAGAAACTGGTGGCTCGTGGCTTAGAGAGGTTTCCTCTTCACTGGGTGAGGAACTGGCTGGATGGCCGAGCCCAGAGAGTTGTGGTGAACGGTGTTAAATCCGGCTGGTGGCCGGTCACAAGCCGTGTTCCCCAGGGCTCGGTTCTGGGGCCGGTCTTGTTCAATATCTTTATTGATGATCTGGATGAGGGGATCAAGTGCTCCCTCAGTAAGTTTGCAGATGACACCAAGTTGGGTGGGAGTGTTGATCTGCTGGAGGGCAGGAGGGCTCTGCAGAGGGATCTGGACAGGCTGGATCGATGGGCCGAGGTCAACTGTATGAGGTTTAATAAGACCAAGTGCAGGGTCCTGCACTTGGGTCACAACAACCCCATGCAATGCTACAGGCTTGGGGAGGTGTGGCTGGAGAGCTGCCCAATGGAAAAGGACCTGGGGGTGTTGGTTGACAGCCGGCTGAACATGAGCCAGAAGTGTGCCCAGGTGGCCAAGAAGGCCAACAGCGTCCTGGCCTGTATCAGCAATAGTGTGGCCAGCAGGAGTAGGGAAGTGATCGTGCCCCTGTACTTGGCACTGGTGAGACCACACCTTGAATCCTGTGTTCAGTGTTGGGCCCCTCCCTACAAGAAGGACGTTGAGGTGCTGGAGCGTGTCCAGAGAAGGGCAACGAAGGTGGTGAGGGGTCTGGAGCACAAGTCTTATGAGGAGCGGCTGAGGGAACAGGGGTTGTTCAGTCTGGAGAAGGAGAGGCTGAGGGGAGACCTCATCAGTCTCTACAACTACCTGAAAGGGAGTTGTTGCGACGCGGGTGTTGGTTTCTTCTCCCAAGTAACTAGTGATAGGATGAGAGGAAATGGCCTCAAGTTGTGCCAGGGTAGGTTTAGATTGGATATTAGGAAAAATTTCTTCACCGAGAGAGCGGTCAGACATTGGAACAGGCTGCCCAGGGAGGTGGTGGAGTCACCATCACTGGAAGCATTCAAAAAACCTGTAGAAGTGGTGCTTTGGGACATGGTGTAGAGGGCATGATGGTGTTGGGTTAACAGTTGGACTTGATCTCAAAGGTCCTTTCCAACCTTAATTATTCTGTGATTCTGTGATTCTGTGATTCTTTCTCCAGATCTTTTTAATTATGTCACTTCAAATAATAGCATCTGCCTTTTACAGAGCAATACCCCATACCTGTATACAGCCTTAGAAAGCCAAGCAGCTTATTTCAGCCATTAAGTTTCTCTGTTTGACAATCCTGCTTTTGAACTCAATGGCAGCCCACAGCTCAAGGGTGGTCCCACACCTCCCAACATAAAGGAAATCATAAAACACTATGCTGTGTCTAAAAGAATTATAGTAGATCTATACACACACAAGCATACACACACACTTACGATGCTATGGAGTATCAACACGGAGGACTGTTGTCCTTTCTCCTCCAACATGCTACGGGTGGATGATATACTCCAGCTTCTCAAGGACATACTTCCCCAGCACCAAGAGGAGGATGCTGCACAACAGAGGAGGAGATGCAGGCACGGGCAGGGGAGCAACAGGGCTCTTCCAGATGGTGCATTTCCACCTGCAGAGGAGCAGAGCCCCTCTCCCACTCCATCATCCCATGTGCCAGACACAGCCAGCTCACATCTGGGGAAAGGGAGGAGAGGACTGTAGCCCCATGCTGTGCATGTGCTCAGCATGGATCCATCCGTGAGGACGTGTAAAACCAGAGCCAGCTATCTGAATTTCACGTTCTGCACGCAAGGCCTGGCAGAGCAGTTGTATTCCTGTACACTCCTGGATTTCCTTGTGCCGTTGTGAACCACACATATGCATGACACAAAGAAGTTAAAGTGACTTGTCTGAAAGATGTTGCCCTTATATGCTGCAAAGTGACCTCATGTCCTTAGATCAAGGGGTTTATCTGAGAAAATATCCCTTGTTTGGCTGTCTTTATATCCCCCAATAAGATATGTCACTCTGTCATATTTCTTCCTCCTGTTCGCCTTTCCAATAATAAATAGTTCTGGTCTTTTTAAAGTTCTCCTCATGTGGTTTCTCCTCCCCAGGCACTGGGTAATTTTCATTGCTCTGGACCTTTTCTCTCATACAATAGCCTCCTTTAATCTCTTCTCCAGTGAGACACAGTCAGCTGCCACAAGGTTTTCAGGATATGAGGAGGAAAAATATTTTCCACATCTTTAATTGTATCAATTTGGGATTGTAGCAAGAGCTGCCTTCTCCCCAAGCATCTGCATCCCCTTATTAAATGGACTGCCTTCATCAGACTGGCAACGCTTATCACAGACAGTCTTGACCTGACCCTCTTCTGAAAGAGTAAGAACGCCTGAGGCTTGTGATTGCTCCTCTGCTTTGCACCGTCTCTGTAAGGGGCCATGGGAAATCACATCTGACAACCACAAGGAACGAAGAGGGGAAGTGCAGCACTCCGACTTGTTAAGTATAAAACCTCTCAGAGTTCAAAAAAGGTTGAGAGAAAGAGAAGGAGGGGGAAGAGGGCAGGAAGCAGACAGGAGAAAATTCCTTGTTGTCCTGTAAGGTGGTCCACCAAAGGGTGGGCTTTGGATTACTGGAGTGTAACTGGTGAGTAGTTATGGAAAAGGTCAGGTAGGAATTGTATGACAAGGGCACAAGCAAAAATCAACAGAAGGAAGGCTTTCACCAGCTGTCTGTATGGCAGCAGACAGAAAAGGGAACAAGACTACAAGCAGGATGCTCCCGGGACTAATTAAGAGAGAAGTTCAGCACAAGGCAAATGCCAATCTTCTTGACTGACAGCCAGGAGGGCAAGATCATATTGCCAGAAACCAAGCTGAACAAGTAAAGAGAGGGAGTAAGATGGGCAGAGAGAAAAATGAAACTCCCCAGCAAACATGGAGCAAGAGGCTCCTCTTCCTGCCGGAGGGCACAGGCTGTGCCTCCACGGGAGGTCGGGCAGGACTCCCCTCGGATGTACTGCATGGAACAGACTGCTGGGGCCACCCCAGGTTTCATCTAATCCCAGACTGCCTTGTTATCCACTGCTGATGGAGAGGGGAAAATAGACCACTGGTCTCATGGCACTCGTGCCAACTCCAAAGCCCATTAAATCTCTGGAGAGAACCCCACTGGCTTTTCCAGTATTTCAGTTAGATTCCTATATTTTAATGAGTATGTGGCCAGAAGTGGTAAGAATAGGGCAAAGCAGCACATAGCTCATGTAAATTGAATACACCCCAGCTGAGAATCTGACTCAACAGACCAAAGTGTTAAGCACAGTCAAGTGAAGCCTCTGTATAAGGCAGTATATGCTTTGTTTGGGTTTCTCCTAGAAGCAGATCCAATAAGGGCAGTCAAGCAGTTGCTGCGGCAGAGGAAAAGTCTAGGACTGATGAGTCAAGACAGGAACGGTGTGGCGGTGGGTTTTGCCTGGGCACAGAATGAAAGGGTCTATAGACTCACAATCATTTTGGCTTCTCTCCTGAGTTCATTTCTCTCCCGTCTCCCCGCTCATGACCCAAGGGACCTAGAAAATGATAGTAGGATGCCAGGTAGAGGCTCATCCCAACTGTACAAAGCAGGAACTTGCCACCTTTCTGTGTGTATCCCCAACTCACAGTGGTGTTTTCTTGCCTCAGTGCACATAGTCCAGCTGCTCACCTGATAAAAGGAAAGGTGTGTAAAATAGTACCTATGCAATTTTTTCAGAATAGAACTGGCATTCCTATCTAGTGTCTAAGGGCAGGTTAAAAGTGACTGTGGCATTTGAGAGGCACGGACAGCTATCACATAGAAATAGACAAGGCTGACAGATGTAAACAAACTTTTTAAAATAAAATCCTGTTGGCTCTGAGAAGCCATAATGAAAGTGTACCAACACCGCAGGTACAAGGTAGGCTCAAAACATCTTACTGCTCAGATTTCTTCACCAACTTTTTTTTTCAGTGTGCTGGTCTGAAAAGCTTAGACTAGAAATAACTCCAACTCCTGTTAAAATACGTTGAAGCTGCCTACTTTTTTTCCAGAGGTCTTGTTTCACCACACACGCAGGGTCTGATGGAGGATGTTCTCGAGTGTTTTGTTTACAACAGGCAGATGAATCTCCTCTGTGTTCACAAACAGATGTATTTCAACCCCCTTGGGCTAGGGGAGGGTTCATACCTTACTTTGTGGCTCTACCAGGGGAGGGCAGCTCTCAGATCAACTTCTGGAGGTTAACCATAAGACATCTTGAAGCTCTGCAGCTCCCAGTTGCCTTGTTCACTTTTCCTCCCTGGTCTGTCTCAGAAGCCACACCAGCTGGTTCCAATCCTGCCCCAAAGGAGGGTGGGTGGCAGGCAATTTTAGCACTCTGGGTAGGTTTCCTTCTCTGGAACATAGGACAAGGCAAGACAATTAGTAAATCTTGCCTGAAGACAGTCATTTAGACACACATGGGGTCAAATTAGTCAATAGAAACACTTGTGGACAGGGACAAAAGACTTGTAGACTACAGAAAGTAACTGACCTTCTAACCAACATGTACTATCTTTTACTTGGTGTTGCTGCAATGTACAGCACAACCAGGACCTGATTCTGCATGGCACCTCTAGAGGACTCCAGCGGTATACAAATAGATAAATATCCACAACTGATCTCACTTCTCACACAGATTAGAGCAGGTTCAGTTCCTGCCTTGTCTCTGATTTGATTAGTCAGAAGAGAGAAATTGTTTTGTTTCTGTGGCAAAGAGACCTTGTTCATCTCTTTAAAAGTTTCTACATTCAGAGTTAAAAAAAAACAAAGTGAAAATGTCCTAAAAATTATAAATAAATGCCAGTCTTCAGACAAAATGGTGGTGTGTGTGAATTTCCAATGCTGGTATCAGCAGGTATTCCATTAGACTTTAAAAAATTATACAGCAATGTTCTAGAGGAAATGCAATGGTAAAGTATGTAGTAGTTTAGCAGACACATTTTCTACTCAAGAAATGGTTATCTTCTGGAAACTCTGAAGAACACCCTAGCAAATCTATTCTTGTATACCATCTTATGCCAAGTGTCTCTGCTTTTTTTCAGGTTCAAATTACCATTAAGGCTTTTCTGATTGTTTACATGGATGTGGGATCTTTGCACAATACGCTTGGTTTCTTATGACGTGTCGACCTGCTCCCATAAAAGACAATAGAAATTGTTCATGGCCGCAAGGCTGAGTCCACAGCTAATGATGTTCAAGTAATTTCCTCATAAACAAATCTTCGTGTAGTATTGACTATGAAATACAAACCTGAAGACACAAAGACGATATATCCACATTAAAATCCTCAGTGATAAGGACCAAGGTCATAAGGAGAAACAAAGACACTATGTTCACAATAAAGTCCTTGGGGAAAAAGTGAGTCTGGCAGATTTTTGGTTGTTTTACTAAAAAATTCTGTAAGTTTTCAACTCTGTCTCAGCACCTCCTTATAGAGCAGTTTTCTCTGAGGAGAAGCCAGTTACCTCACCACACACCTCCAATCTAGACAGCAGAAAACCTGCTGTTTTGGGACATCCTGATGATTTCTGCTGAAACATGAATCTTGTGTGCATTTTTTGCAGTAGAAAAACAACATAAGGGCCTAGAATAGACAATGACAGTTGTTAACCATAATAAATATAGACAGGTTTCCCATTATTTATTTACTTCCTAGTCTGAAAGAAGAAAACAGGCTTTGCAGGGAGATTACTTGGTTTTAAAAAAATCATTAAAAGCTTATTGCTACAGGTTGCTTCTAGCATTCTTTGAAGAGCGGTTCATACTGCATATACATATATATACTGCATATATCTATAAAATTACTGCATATATCTGAGCAAAACTTCATACACTTAGACTTGATCAGTCCTGTTATCCTGGGATGAAAGAACAGCTGAACAGGTTTTTACAAGACTGAAGACTCAACAAACAACAACCTGACAAGGGAACCCAGTCTCCCTGTAACTGCTAAAAAGATGAAAAGAGAAAAAAAATCATAAAGTTTGTGGAAGAGCATAGGACACATTCAGCCAGGTCTTGCTCCTTCCTTGTTTCACAGAAAAGACTGCAAGCATCTGAATGCGTGGGTGAAAACTACTGATACTATCTTTTTTCTTGATGGTGTTACCTTCCTAGTATCATGTTGCAAGTAAGAGTGGCTTCAGGCAGAGATTGTGGAAAAGGTATTCAAATCAGGTATCTTTTAGAGGCTTCTGCCAGTTCCAGAGACAACAGGTCCACTAGTGAAAGTGCAACAGGTATATTGTCTCACATTTTCAGTCTTGACCCGGGCAAGATTATGGAGATGATTATTGTATTTAAAAACACCTGTGAGGAGTTACCAGAGGTACATCTGTGCTCCATAGAAAGATGGCTGACTACCTACAACCACCACCTTCACCCAAGTGACATGATGAGGCCTCCAGTATTGCTGAGAAACACCAATTATTAGGAGGGAAACTGCCTGAAAGAAAAAAAAAAATATTTTTTTTTGCAAGTTTGGGATCTTTTTCATATTAATTGATGTTTTACTGTATTTGCATACAGCAAATGTGTAAATAATGATCTGTCTCCAGAATAAGGAAATGAAATCATGCCTGTTAATTTTCAATATAATTTGTCACAGTTTTGGCATGATTATACACTGGCCCCAGTCAAGCTAAGCTTTCGGCTAAGGTCTATTTATTAATAGATATTAACCAGAAAATTTATCAGAATACATGATACTTTTAGGTATCTACCCTTTGAGGAACTGGGATTTTAAGTATGTCATAGAAAACAAGCTTTGGCTGGATTATGTGGAGACATTAAGAAATATATCTATACTAAGCACAGCACTGTGGGAAGAAGCCCCAGAAATTTTTGACTGGACAACATCTGTTTGAAGTGATAATTTGGCTCCCTTAGTGACCAAACAGATTGCAAGAGAAGTGGAAGCTGATATTGGCACTCTGGAGTCTCAAGAGAGCTACAACATGAAACTGAATGATTTTACAAATTTTTCCCAGATTTTAGCATGGAAGAACACAGCACTCTACTTACCAGATGAATAGCCCTAGTGGAATTTCTTCTTGTCTAGAGCATCTATTTTTCTATGCTTCTGCATATAACCACAGCCACTACAACTTCAGCAATATCATTCTTCACTGCTTTAGTAGTTGAACCTCAGTTTTCCTGAAGACCAACCAAGCTGTGACCACTGCTAAGAGTTTGTCAATGGTCAAATATTTTTCTTGTTTTCCACATGCCAGCCAAGGAGACAACATAATTGTCTTTAATCGGCATTGCTTGACATTCACCAACATCACACTCTCCCAGGAAGCCATCAGACAGCAGCTGGGGGTTTGTGTAGCTGTTGGCTCCACAGATCAGTGGTTCCACAAGAGGCATTTTCTCAGGTTAGTGAGAAGAAATTGTAGGTCTAGAAGGTCACTGTGGTTGTAGTGGTAATCATGGTGCTATTCTTATTCTTCACAGTGCACTGTATAAATATTGCACTAGTAAGAACATGTTTTGGTCCCTCGCACAGCCACAGAGCCCCAGGGTGGACTTCACGACTGAGAGGGTTTTGAAGGCACCAGAGTACGCCATGGGTTGCCTTGAGAGGGATGTTGCTGGTTTGCAAAGGTCGTAGCCCTGAATACATTAAATCTTTTGGAATTATCCTGTTAATTTGTAATCTGAGATGCTTTACAAGTCTCAACCCTAGGAGTTTATGTAAGCTCTGCTGGTAATATATAGTCTATGGCAAGTTGATTAAGAAGAACAAATGATGCACCTAGCTAAGAACAGAAAAATAAATCTAGATGAAGTTTAGATAAACCGATGTCAGAGAAGCAGTTCATAATATAACATGAATTTGGGATTGATTCCCTTGAATCTGGGATTGATTTTTCAGCTGAATTTTTCCTCCCCCACAGTGAAGTCTTTTTGTTAACATACATATGCAAACTAATTGTCCTAATGAAGCTGGTTTGTTTGTAGAATTTTGATATAAGAGAAAGAGGTCACTTTTCCAGGTCATTGGATGTAGAGGCTTGATAGCAGCAAAATCTATTTGAGCTTCACCTACTAGAATTAACTTCAGATTGTTCTGTAATTGCTCTTACAAAGTAGCTCCTACAAAGCTGGGGCTAGTTGAGCAATTCAGTGACGTCTCATGAGTTTTTGTTTAATTTATTGGAAATTCAAGGATGTCTGATAGAATGTATGACCTAAAGAACTTCTAAATCCCTAATACTTAACTGAAGCAGTGAAGGTCCCCTGCATCATGAGAATCTTAGGGAGATGAAAAAGGGCTAATCAGACTCAGGTATCCATTAGCCCAAATCTTTCTGTGCATTTATTAAGGACAGGGAACTGAAGATGTTTCTTCCTCCAGGGATAAGGGTAGGAAGAAAGTGAGCTCTTCAGAAAACACGAGATTGAGAACTGTCAGAGTCCTCATGGACACCAGTGGGCTTTCATGTCCCTGACCGGCCTCCCCCATCCCGCCCATTTCCCAGGGCCCCACTTCAGCCAAGCCTCTGCTCACCATGCTCGGGGGCTGTGGGACACCTCCCTGGCCGTCAGGGAGCAGCCCTCACTGCACCCTGGAAACGGCACTTCGCTTGTCCCAGCTCACATCATGCTAAAATACTCAGGTGGGTCTCCACACAAATGAGCCCTTACAATTTGCCTTCCTGTTAGTGGAGGTGGCACCTGGTCCCGCATGGCAGGAGCCTTTCATGGGTCACAGGTCTCCTGCTGGGAGATCTGGGGGGGCACATGGGATTGGGTGAAAAAATAGGCACTATTATGTTGGAGCTAAGGTGCAACCCTCCCTCTAGAGGGGCCCTTGGGGAGATACTGGTCTTGGTGGTGTGCCAGTGTCCGTCCTTCAGCGCTGTAGATGCTCTCCTGCCCCATGACACTGCACACCAGGCACAGCTGGCCAGCACCTCTCCAGCAGCAGCACGTGAGGGTTTTCGTTCTCCTCAACCCAGCCCAGAAACATTACCTGCATTTCCTTTGAAATTCCCAGCTGCTCTTTGTAGTGTGTCTTGGAAGCAATGAGACTTTATTAATTCAGAACCATCTGGAAATTAGGCCTCCTAATGGACCACAAAACTTTCATAAACAATGGCGGAGAACCCAGCTCCAAGCCCAGATGCCGCACACCTTGCACCCGCTGAAATCGGGTACCACTGACGCTGATGGCACAGCAGGATTCTCTGGTTTGATGTCATCTGCTTGCATAAATGATTTGCAGTGCCCTGGACCTGTAAACTTCTGATTTCAGTGGGGCTTGTAGAGATGGCAGACTCCAGCACCGGGCCTCCTGGCAGCAGATGGAGTTCAGCTGTCTCCAAGGAGGAAAAGGATTCTCACTTACGAGCTGGCAGGGCTCATCGAGGGGGCTTTAAACTAGATTTGAAGGGGGAAGGGGATAAAACCAGGCTCACTAGAGATGAGCCTAGGGGTGGCGTGCCAGAGTTGGGGGTGAAATCGATAGCCCAGCTCAAGTGCATCTACACCAGTGCACGCAGCATGAGCAGCAAACAGGAGGAGCTGGAAGCCATTGTGCAGCAGGACAGCTATGACGTAGTCACCATCACAGAAACGTGGGATGGCTCTCATGACTGGAGTGCTGCAATGGATGGCTATAAGCTCTTCAGAAGGGATTGGCGTCCCAGACAACTGGAGGCCTGCCAATGTGACACCCATCTACAAGAAAGGCCGGAAGGAGGATCCTGGGAACTACAGGCCTGTCAGCCTGACCTCTGTACCGGGGAAGATCATGGAGCAGTTCATATTGAAGGGCGCTCACAGGGTGTGTGCAGGATAACCAAGGGATCAGGCCCAGCCAGCATGGGCTCATGAAAGGCACGTCCTGCTTGATCAACCTGATCTCCTTCTATGACCAGGTGACCCGCCTAGTGGATGAGGGAAAGGCTGTGGACGTTGTCTACCCGGACTTTAGCAAAGCCTTTGACAGCGTCTCCCACAGCATTCTCCTGGAGAAACTGGCAGCTCGTGGCTTAGACAGGTTTACTCTTCATTGGGTGAGGAACTGGCTGGATGGCCGAGCCCAGAGAGTTGTGGTGAATGGCGTTAAATCCGGCTGGCAGCCAGTCACAAGCGGTGTTCCCCAGGGCTCGGTTCTGGGGCCAGTCTTGTTCAGTACCTTTACTGATGATCTGGATGAGGGGATCGAGTGCTCCCTCAGTAAGTTCGCAGATGTCACCAAGTTGGGTGGGAATGTTGACCTGCTGGAGGGTAGGAGGGCTCTGCAGAGGGATCTGGACAGGCTGGATCGATGGGCCGAGGTCAGCTGTATGAGGTTTAATAAGACCAAGTGCAGGGTCCTGCACTTTGGCCACAACAACCCCATGCAATGCTACAGGCTTGGGGAGGAGTGGCTGGAGAGCTGCCCGGCAGAAAGGGACCTGGGGGTGTTGGTTGACAGCCGGCTGAACATGAGCCAGCAGTGTGCCCAGGTGGCCAAGAAGGCCAACAGCGTCCTGGCCTGTATCAGCAATAGTGTGGCCAGCAGGAGTAGGGAAGTGATTGTGCCCCTGTACTCGACACTGGTGAGGCCGCACCTTGAATCCTGTGTTCAGTTTTGGGCCCCTCACTACAAGAAGGATGTTGAGGTGCTGGAGCGTGTCCAGAGAAGGGCAACGAAGGTGGTGAGGGGTCTGGAGCACAAGTCTGATGAGGAGCAGCTGAGGGAACAGGGGTTGTTCAGTCTGGAGAAGACGAGGCTGAGGGGAGACCTTATCGCTCTCTACAACTACCTGAAAGGGGGTTGTGGCGACGAGGGTGTTGGTCTTTTCTCCCAAGTAACTAGTGATAGGATGAGAGGAAATGGCCTCAAGTTGTGCCAGGGTAGGTTTAGATTGGATATTAGGAAAAATTTCTTTACTGAGAGAGTGGTCAGGCATTGGAACAGGCTGCCCAGGGAGGTGGTGGAGTCACCATCTCTGGAAGTGTTCAAAAAACGTGTGGACGTGGTGCTTTGGGACATGTTTTAGTGGGCATGGTGGTGTTGGGTTAATGGTTGGACTTGATGATCTTGAAGGTCTTTTCCAACCTTCATGATACTGTGATTCTGCCTGGAACAGCTCACAAGATCCAGGCTGGCATAAGCATCTCATCCTCTACCTGCCTGTAAGTCTTTCGAACAGCTTGTTCAGACGCTGTTCCTGCGATTGTTCCTGCATAGAAAAGAACAGTGAAAAAAGCACATCATAACACCGCCTAAAAATTTCCATTTTAGTGGTTAGACAAAGAAACGTAGCCAAGTATTCAGACACTGCTTGAGTATGATGCTCCAGCTCCTTCCACACAAATTCCTACAAGGGCTTTATATAATTCACTAAGCACATTTTCAGAACTGAAGTTTTCCTGATCGCTTTAATTACATGATAAATCTGTCTTTGCAGAGGTTTACGTTATCACTTCCCCTGTGGTGGTGGTCCATTAATCTTCCCAATGCCATGGCAAGATTATACCTGTAATTCTCTATCTTTTTAATTTTCACTGTGGAGTTTTTGCAAAATGTAAGAGGCTGCATGGCATATCCTGGGGACAAAGGTCTCAAGTGATTTTGGCAGAGCATTGGCTTTACTGTAAGTGTTTATATAAACCATTTCAACCCTTATAAATTCCCAGTCAGCGCTACAGGCAACAGTCATGGTAACAAAAGGGATCCACGAGATGAACAGCCAAATTTAAAATTCTTTCTTGTATTGTCCATGGAGCCAAGTCACCTCAAGCCAAATGAAACAGGAGGACATTTGAAAGGGAAGAACCTAATACTGAGGGTATGCTTCTTTGGGAATAGGCTTAAGGATTTCCATTGATACCCAAAAATGAGAGAAAGACCTGAAACGATTTCTCCAGGGACATACCATCTTCTACAGGACAAGCCTACTCAGCACAAGGCGTTTTCAAACACATGTCTAGGTGGGAGGACATTTGCATGGTGTTTTTGAATTTGGGCTTTCCACCATTTCCAGTTTTTCTTCTTTTCTGTCTGCTGTCCCTCGGGCCTGAATGTTTCTTTTTCTTAATATCACAGTTTCTTTACTCTGAAAAGCCATACTGCTGGAGGAACATTTCTGTGTGAGGTAAAATACAAGGGCAGCATATTGTTCCCATATTTCACGAAGATACCACTTTGCCAGCTGGGATGTGGGCGCTGGACCACTGCTATTTTTGTTTAGTGCTCAGACTTACAGCTACGAACCTCTGCTCCACAGCTCGCTGATTAAGGGCAGGATTCGTAACGACTCCGCACCTCATTTCACAGGCCGTGGTTTCAGACTGGCTGCACGTGGGATTTCCAAGGAGTGACGCTAAAACTGTCCGTTTCTCTTAGGCTTCACATTTTTGAAATTACAGTTGTAACTGGAACAAAGCTTTTCTTTTCTTTTCCAAGTTTCTTGAAGAGCCTTAATATTTGGTGACAGAAAACTGCAGCTGGGAGTGAAAAACATGCTCATTGTTGGTAAGAAAAAACACTGCAACTTCAAGGACAAGAGCTTGGTGAGTTTCAGACGGTGGAAAGCTGCTATTCAGAACTAGTAGACAGCCTGCCCTGCCCTCTAAAACTGAGGGGCGAGCACTTGCGAAGCGGCAGAAATGGCTAACGCACTCCCTGATCCTCCCCACAGTCCCTCATCCTACCCCAGGTCCCCACCTCTCGTCCCCATCCCACTTGGCTTCTCATGGCCCCTCACACCACACCCCTTCCTGGCAACCAGGATCGCCTCCGAACCACGTTACAGACACCCACGAGCATCCCGACAGAGCCCGACGAGAACCCAGCCGCGTCGTGCTGCTTGCAGGTAAGGCAGAGAAAGCTGCCCCTGCTCCTTCTGCTGGGGTTTGAACGTCTCTGAGCAGTCGTGCTCCTGAAGATGCTTTTTAAATAACAGCATTTGAGGCGGTGCTGCTCAGGTGGAGCTGGCTGCTTTTCATTGTGGGCCCTTTTCTGCGCCCTTTTCACTGGGAAGACCAGCTTTATCTGGAGGAAAACAATGAGAAATCATGCCCAGGGCTGAAAATCTTGACTTTTTTTTTTTTCCAGAGAAGACAGATAATGAATGCCTTCCACTGCAGACATGTAGGAATGGCAGAAAATCTGTTTTTCTCAAGAGGATGCTTGATCATGTGGTGGTACAGCGGGGATGTGGAAGACAGGAAAGCATCCAGCTGACACTGATGGCCTCTTCAGACTGCCTCTGGAGACCTGCAGCTAAACCGGACGCTCCTGCGGGCGTCTAGCTGGGCTCCTGGACATCTGAGAGGCAACTCAGTAGCCTAAGAGGCAGCCAAACAAAATCTGCTGCTCTTTCTGCGTCTCTGATCAACGCACTTAACCGCCAAGCTAAAGGCAAGAGACTGCCCTTCCCGGAGAGAGGAAGCTGAAAGGCTGCAATGATCAAATTTGATTGCGAACACTGATAAATTAGTTCAGAAATAGGATCATCCAATCATAGTATTAAGATGAAGAAAGCTCTGGCATATGTAAGTGGAGAGGGTTATAGAGCAGGTAAATGAGTAGAGAAAAGAGCTGTATGCAGAAATCCATGTGAGTTTCCATCCTAAATCAATATTCCTTTATGAATAAAGGAGCAGTAGTACTTACCTACAAACAGGCCAAGAAATTATTTGCAATAACCAATTCAAATCTTTAGGTAGCTAGCACAGGGCATGCTGATGTACTGAAATTACAAAACTTACCCAGAAAAAGCATTCAGAACTAGGCAGATGCAAAATGTTCAGGAAGGCCATTCCAAAATTTGCAGGAATTGAATCTCTTTGTTAGGCTTCAAAAATAACATGAGTCACTAGCAAATTTACACCACTGACTCAGAAGAAACAAATTAAATTTTCTGATAAGTTATAAGCTATCAGCTTGAAGGAATAAAAATTTAGCACTTTCTTCTAGTTTCTTATCTCATTAATGGCTTGATACTAACAGAGTGTCCCTCTGAGGTTAAGCCTGTATCTAAAACTCTATCACAGGAACTTTATTTCTTAGCTTTCATTTTAAGTTCCAATGGAGGCCAAGAGCAAATTGTCATGAAAAATAGTTTTCAGCAGAGTTTGGACCTGTGTTGACAGCTGTCTTTCTGGAAAAGCTGATTACTGCCAATAGCTGTTCTCCTGTCTCTCTACTGCTGCTTTGCTGTTCAGCAGCAGCTGCAAATATATCAGTATTACCTGTGGAAATGCTACACACAGAGAAAATTGCATTTATTGGAATTATTCGGTGCATACACTGTTACTGTTAAGTTCAAGATCCCTTAGGTGGGTTACTTTGTTCACTCTCTTTTAGGCAATGCAAGTGCTTCCTTAATAAAATGCTTCATGATAATTTTAGAATGACTCCACGATGAGGCTCTGCCTGCACAGACAGACAGACAGAGAGCAGTACTGGTCCAAGGCAGGAACAGAGTCCTCTCAGATGGTGTGCCTAGCGACCTCATGATGAACCCCAAATTGTCTGTTCAGTGTGTGTTCACTTCTCTTGACTCTATTACCACAAGCAAACCAAGCTTAGATGACCACACAGCGTGGCAGTCCAACCAGCGTGGCTACATGCAAGTCACAGCTCTTGACATGCTCCTTCAGATGGGGCAAATTTTGAGTTTAAGTTTCTTACAATGAGTATGATTCATATTAAATGACTGGCTGTTAACAGGGTTTGCGCAGCTCTGGAGGTAGTTTTGGGTCTTTGTTCTGTGACATCAAATATGGCCAGCAATGTTAGAGCAAACAAATTAGGGGGTGAGCTAGGAACCTTTGAACTGAATTTAAGGTCTATCAGACATCAGTTAAGTGTCCTGCCACAAAGTTTACTAGAAATGGAGGAAACTTCAAGAAGTATTCAAGCAATGGTGAGGAGCAAATCCATCTTGAAAAATGCAAACATCAGACAGTAAACTGAGCTGTGGAAGGCATGGAGAGACCTGAAGACTGATTTGCTACCACCCGAGTTGCTAAGAGAAGATACAGTGCAGGCGACACTAATGGTACCCGGAGTGCTAGCCCAAGGCTCTGGTGTTGGGTATTGGAAGATTTTCTTAGGATGATTCTGAGTAAAGATTCTCCCACGCAAGACAATCCTCAGAGAGGTGAACTTTGTGTTTTTGCCAGGCTGTCAGATGCAGCTCCAGCTTGGGAATTGTTCTTTCACTGACTTTAGCTTCTGTGCGTGTAAGTAAGAAGCAACAGCAGCAACAGATACGGTTCTTTGTTACTTGTTTGGGTATAGCTTTCAGGATTGAAGTGGCACTCTTTCGCTTTGTACTAGGCTGCCGTTTTCCCTAACAGGCTTTCTTTCTTTTCTTTCTTTTCTTGCTCCTAGGGTTAGTTTCTGAAATGTAAGGTTGCATCCAGCTTTTTGAAAGTTCCTAGCTTAAACAAAAAAAAAAAAAAAAAAATATCTGCCAGAAATAGCAGTGCTGCAACAGCAAGAATCCAAAGGAAAGGAGGGAAATGCTACCAGTCTGAAACTTGAAGGAAAGAAAGAAATCTATTTCTTCTGGCTTGCTGGAATTCAGTGTTACTTAACACCTAGTGGATTGATGTTTTTTCTCCCTGTCTTCACAGCGATCTTGGCTTTGATTATTCCTTGTGCTTTCATAATTAATACTATACCAACAATCTACCACTTTAGTTCAAACAACAGTACTTAATGCACTGCCTGAAATCCTAGTTTTCTGCAGATGTGAAGGTGCCTAATTTTAGGGTGAAGGGCAATTATATCAAATTTTAACTACAGCAGCTCAAAGGTGTGAGAAACAAATGCATGTATTTGTTCAATTCTGTGTTATCATTGCACAGTGAGAGTTGCATAGTCTGGCAATTTATCCTGTTTCAGTTATAGGAAATGAGATGCTTCCCTTTGACTTTGAGTGAGAGTGGCCCATCCCTGGGAACATCCCAGCTCAGGTTGGACGGGGCTCTGAGCAACCTGCTCGAGTTGAAGATGTTCCTGCTCACTGCAGGGGGGTTGGACTAGATGGCCTTGAAAGGTCCCTTCCAACCCAAACTGTCCTGTGATTCTATGAATCTATGAATAGGGTCCTGAACTTGAAACAGCAAATCAGGTTTTAAAGATTCTGTAAGGCTTTTGTTTGAGTGAACATATATATGTTGAAAAGGCTGCTGTGTTCTCACACAGCAATGAAATTAGGCAGAATGTGGACCACATAAAAGGCTTGTATTTTATTAATGGGTCTTTTAGTGCCAATGTGGCTTATTTTTGCAGCAAGCAAATCACTGTAACTTGAATTTTCGTGTTTCATGACCAGAGAAAGGGAATGCCTCTGTTGTTCCAAAATGGGCATTTGATAGGGATTGTTTGGCTTACAGAAAATACAGCCTACCAGGAATGCAAAAATCCACATTTTGTCTTCTTCAACCACGGGTGCTTGCTTTTATACATGGCACAAGGAGACAGAAACTGCAATGATGATGATTTTTTGTTGTGGTGCTTTTTCCGCTAAAGCATCATTAACTCTATACAAATATATGGCTCTGTCGTGGTTTAGCCCCAGCCGGCAACTAAGCACCACGCAGCCGCTCGCTCACTCTCCCTCCCACAGTGGGACGGGGGAGAGAATTAGGAAAAACCTCGTGGGTTGAGATAAACACGGTTTAATAGGACAGAAAGAAAGAAGGGAACAATAATGATAATACCAACAAAGGAACGTACAAGAACAAGTGAGGCCCAATACAGAAATTGCTCACCACCCCGTGATCGACAGCCCGTCCCCGAGCAGCGATTTCCGCCCCCCCGGCCAACTCCAGTTTATGTACTGGGCATGACGTCGTATGGTAGGGAATATCTCTTTGGCCAGTCTGGGTCAGCTGTCCCGGCTGTGTCCCCTCCCAGCTCCCCGTGCACCCCCAGCCTGCTCGCTGGCAGGCCAGCACAAGAAGCTGGACTGTCCTTGACGGCTCAGCAACAACCCAAAACATCAGCACATTATCAACAGTTTCTCATCCCAAATCCAAAACACAGTCTCACACTGGCTTCTGTGAGGAAAACCAGCTCTATCCTGGCTGAAACCAGGATAGGCTCATAATTCAAGCCCAATGACTGAACATTGTATTTCCTGTCTGACTCAATTAGTTATTTATCCTTTCTAAATCCTGCTGGCCCCTGAGTAGAAATGTAATGACACTGAGCATACCTGGTGGAGGAG
Source organism: Phaethon aethereus (assembly GCF_964289735.1). Lineage (NCBI taxonomy): Eukaryota > Metazoa > Chordata > Aves > Phaethontiformes > Phaethontidae > Phaethon > Phaethon aethereus. The sequence continues at coordinate 82,669,759 of NC_138577.1, read as the reverse complement.
AATCATCTGCCACTGCCAGGCAGTACTGCAACATGAAAAGTCCCAGCAGAGAGAAGATAACTACTAACTGTACTCCTCCACTCAAGAAATTCTGGTGTAATACCAGTTGTGTCATGGTTTAGAAAAAGCTGAGAAAAAGAGAGGCATTTTCTTTTTCTTGACAATTTTTTTTTTATTTTTATCTGCATTCTCTCTTTCTTGTGAAGTTTGCCTTGCAAATAGTGGGTATAAATTAATCTCTCTTGTTCAAGTGCATTCCATGGGTGGGTTGGAAAATAGTTACGGAAGGAAGTTTAGAAGGACATGAAGAGTGAGGGACGTGTTTAAAGGGAAGCTCCCTCATACCCCATTTATCAGTCTCTAAGATCATCTTACAGCAACGGTGCTAATATTGCCTATTAAAAACATCCAAGAAAATGATAGGTAAGGATTATATTGACAGCATCATCAGATGCTAATCAGAAGGTTAAATGAGCTCTGCAGGAGGAACGAGCGCACTTGTGCCTCAGAGAACACGAGGTTTAAGAGCGCTGCCATGCCCAGAGCCACCCTGCACAGCTCTGCAGAGTGGGTAGTTTACACCAGTGAATGACGGCAATTTTGACAGTCAGGCTACCACTGATGAGTGTCAGGCTCTTATTGCCTGACAGACAAGCAAACCCCAGGCACAACAGCACTGCTCTCCAGACTCTGAGGAACATCACCCATTTAGCACCGGCATCCCGAGCTCCTTCCAACATTGTTATCAGCCTACAACTGTCATCGCTGTGTGTAAGCAGAGGGGACCAAGCCGGCGACTGTTTTGCCACTCCATATAGAATACTGTGGTTTTTATTTGCACTTTCTCATTTTAACCTCATTCAGGTTCCCAGACATTCATGTTTTTGCTTGCTTCCTTTATGAAACAGATAAAGTTCAGCAGTAGCTGGCCACGGGCAGCCTTGTCAAGTCCCCAGAAGCTTCCCTCTTATGTCTGGTTACGCTTCAAAGATGTGGGCTTTTTTCCCTCTGAAGTGCTTTCCTAAATCAACTGCCTTGGATTCCATATGCAGTCTGTGTGTCATCTGTGCTAATAAACAGGAGATCTTTGGACACCTCTCAAAGTGTTTACAGAGCACTGCAGTACAATTTACAACGACCACAAACAACTAATTAGATCTATTATCTAAAACAAAAAAAAAAAGCATTTGTTTACTAAATCCAGTTTCACAGATTTTCTAACATGCTGGGTTTTGTATTACTTCTGACCTAACAGCACTACGGTTAGTACATTACTGTGCTCTTCCTTGCTAGAAGTCAGGGCCAAATCACAGGCTAATCTGGAGCTCCCAAACTTTGACTCCAAGTGGAAAGGATGACTATGAAGACAGTATCTTAAACGCTGAGGAGGTGGAGTGAAAAATGTATCACAGTATCCTTTTCACTGCTAGGGGTATTCCACCACTTTGTTTATATATATTTTCAGTTATAGCACTATCTCCATTCAGGTAAAATTCCCAATGGACACTGATGGGATTCGATAGAAAATAAATTAACCTAGAATTACAGGGTATAATGCTCATAATCCGTCTTCTGGCATGGAGTTGAGCCAGGAAATTAAGGGTAAGCCTTTGACCAGATGTCTACTCTTCTCCCGGTAGATCCTTACTATAAGCCTCCAGTGTAGACAGAGAAAAGTATCAAGATGCTGCTGTACCAGATCCATCACTATTTCATCAGTATAGTGGATAACACACAGTTTATATGGCTCTGAAGACTCCAAAGGAGGAAAAGCAGTTCATGACAACAAAGAAGAGAGGATGTAATTTGGAAAATAAAAGGAAGAGAAATACTGAGAAAGGAATGGATGCTATTTTGTCAGGACACAGAGCAGGGTGAATGAAGGAAACACAAACCTAGGACAAATCTTACCCTCTGAAAGAATAAGCAAAGAGTTTGGGGTTTTTTTTAATTTTTTGTATCTTTATTTAATTTCAAAGGCTCCATTACTGATTCTCTTTTCAGGACTTCATAAGCTGCCTGAAAAGATATGCATTTTGGTTTCATACTACAGGAATAAACTCCTACCACATAAAATCTCTTACTGCCAATGGAGATTTTTTTCTCTCATCTTGTTTCCCAAGGCATCTTTGAGATGGTTACCAATAAATAACAGACAGTAACTAGCTAAACAGTCTGCTACCTATTTTTCATTTCATCAGTTCCTGAAAAATCTGCACGAACTACATATGACAGTGCCAGCAGAAGAAAATACCACTTGTTTCACTGAGACAGCTGCATACTTGCTAAATATAGATTTTACAGAACTGTTGGTTTCTAAGTTCATATAACTCATTCCCACTGCTTCTCAGCGGTTCTTTCTCATCCCCTATGTCATTGTCTTTTATCTGTGCAAAATAGGCAGGAGAAGCTTTGCACTCATAGTGCCTGTCAAGAGATTTCAGGTAGATCAACATATGAAGAGCATAGGCAAGAACCAGCAGCAGAATCAGCGACATAACCAGTCCCATAAGTATTGCTGGAGAGAAAAAGGATGCACAGTCTTTTGCATAGGCAAAATGTCCTTCTTGAATGTTAAAACCTTGAATCTACAAAGAGAACAAAAGGACTCATATTAAATAAAGTATTTGCTGTCTTGGTTACACACTACGTCATGAATTTGCTCCTAATGCCGGTAAGAATTTTTAATTTAATATCTGCTTATAGCAAAATTGTATCCATCAGTGCTAGCTGGAGTTAATGCTCAGAGTTTATCCAGGTCAGTCCTGTAGAAACCACTAATTATTCTAATCCCCTTCACTCTGCTGCCCAAAGGATTTGCAGTTGCGTTTTAAACAAAATCTTCTGCAATCGCTCCTGATAGCCCAGTAATATTTAATTGCAAACGTGGTACCTGTCAAGTTAACGGTGCATTTCCAGCATCATTTGTTGAGAATCTCCAGAGTCTCTGTTTCAAACTGCATAAACTTCAACACAACACGCAAGGAAATATATTGCCTATGCTAATATTAGATTTTTCTCACCAGATCCAAGTGTACGGTATATGGCAGCAAATCAGCTAAACTACATGAAGTTGCATTCAGCTGTGGCCAATACCAGTAAGTCTTGCTTGTGGCTTCAGTTCCAACATGAAGTTTACGACACTGGTATTATTCAGGGAATTAACTGTCTGGTCTACTAAATCAGTCTATGGGCATTGATCACATGGTGAGAAAAGGGAGGTCAGCTTTCCCCCTCAATCCCCTTTTTCATGTATTCATGCCTGATGACTTAGGTATCTAAAAGTAAGACATCCAAGTCCAGTTATCTTAGGCCCCCTTATTGTCAAATTCAGAAAAATAGGCACTTTCAAAAGATTAACCTCATCCTAAAATAAGGACTTAAGATGAGTCAGAGGAATTATCCACCGGCTTTAAAGGCAGCTTGGGGTGACTATAATCAGGGCACAAGGTTAAAACTAGGCATCAAAAGTTAAGTAAGTGAGATGAATCCCATACTTGATGACTGATGCTGTTATTGATGCCAGGTTTTACAGCCCAGCTCAGAGAGATATAACACTGCAAGTTAAATTTACTCCCAACACTAAAGAGAAATCCAAGCAAGAGACTACAGAAAAATCTATATAGCCTTTCACTTCCTTTGACAGGAAGTATAATACTTTTAAGTCTTCATTTCTACTTCAAGTTCCATGGAGATCCTGTACACTGTACATGGAAGGTCATTACACTTTCTTGGCAGTGAAGCACAAAATTTCCCATCAGTCTACCTATGGGATCCATTTGGCTTAATCCCATGACATTACCTGGAAATCAATAAAAGTGACTTCCCAAAGCTTTGAAAGATCACTTGCAGAGCTGGGTATGAGGAGTGCATCATATCTCTGCAAGCTGCTCACATGTTCACAGTGGTAGGAGTAACTTGCTGGAGCATATATTCTGGTTGCATTAAATGTCGCTTGTATGGAGTGGTTGTAAAGAAGTTGCAGTCTCTGTAAACTGAACCAGTTCTGAACAGATAGCTGGTAATAGCTGGTTGTTAATAAGAACCTGAAAATATTGTATGGGAAAAAAGATGAATAAGCAAGCAAGTTTAACTAAGAGCTGGAACTATTCAATTCACATGTTGAACAATCTCAGAAAGCACACTGGTGTTACCAGAGTTTCATCCATTTATATCAGTGTGAGCTTTAGCTCCTATTAGTCTGGAAAATGATTTGAGTTTCTTCATTGCGGCAGCTGAAGGAGTTTGCTGCTCTCCTACACAGTGAGAGGAAAGGTGAGGGATTTGCCCTACATGACTGAGAAAAATCTGTATGCAACACTGGTATTTTACTTACATGCAAGATACAGAAAATTATCAAGAAATGCTGTTTTCTTTGATCGCCAAGAAGCAAACATGAAGTAGGTTACAGTCTAATGCCTGAGCAGCCCACACTATCAGTCCTTGTGGCAAAATTCCCAGACAAAAATGTAGCCAATTAGCAAGGTTTAGCAAAAATCTCAGACATGGGAACATTCTATTCAAAAAAGATGACCTGAACTTTCTTCGTGAACAGAAAAGTCAACACAGAAGAAATGCCTTAATAAAACAAGGCAGGCAAATGACAGACCTATTAAATGCAGGTGTCTTGGTTATACAGTCAACAGTTCTATCACATTATTTTTGCTTACACAAATTCTCCTAAAACAAATTGCACAAGCAACTGTATAACAATGGATATTACATGTGATTATATAATATTTTCTTTATCATATAAACTTACCTAATAATAAGTCCCTTTAGATTGCCAATGTCACCAAACTTCAGAGAAAGCCTAGGTCAAAAAGCAAGTAACGTCAGGCTAAATAAAAACTTCAGAAATCTTAAGAGCAAGAAGCAGCACAAAAGATTAAGTGTAGTTATACATGGAGTATACATTATGCACACTCTACCAACCTTCCACCGTCTCTGGAATGAATGCATTGTAGCACTGCATGATTAAGTGGTATACATTTTTTTGGCTTAATAGTAACATTTTGCCTCTTAAAACCTGCATAATAGATACTCACTGTTGATGTAACATTTTCAGACTAAGCTAGAGAAAAAACAAAGAAACCATGAGGATCTGAAAGACTTCTAAACCTAAAGCTGCAGAAAAGAAAGAAAAACAGCTAGCCCTATGACTTCATACGAGATCTAGATGACTTCTTGTACCTTGACTAATATTGGTCCAATAAGCCAGAACACTGAATCTAGACTATCCTGCGCTATATTACAAAGGGAAATCATAGACAGTTGAGGATTAGACACAGGCAAATACAGCTTTAAACTCAGTGGCCTGATCCAGAAGTTGGTGCATAAAAAAAACCCCACAGGTTGGATTATTGTATTTGTATATAAAATACATATATGTTGTGCCAAGCATTTTTTCCTTGCTCCAGCTACTTTGCACCAATCAGACAGTGTAAAGTAGCTTGAAAGCTGACCTAAAGCCACAACAGAGTATTGTCTTAACAGAGATGGCTGGAGAAGGGAGAAGTTTAAGGGACTTTTCTGGGGTAAGAAAAGCTGGGCAATGCATCCTGTGAGCATTCAGCCATCAATTTAGGCATAATTTAGGTCAGTCCTTAAACCTGAGATGACAGAGCAACATTCAAGCCAGTTTCTCCCTTCTCTTCTACAGTCAAATGCAGGTTGACCAAAAAATCTAACACAAGACTTGTATTTGGCAATTACACTGAGTCTAATCCTGATTCATTTTCTTATCTGTAGAGCACATAGAGATACCATGATCAGTACTTAGATGCTGTCCGTGGCAATGGGTGATTCGTTACTTGAAACATACAGTTTCTAATTACTTGATACGTGGAATCTAGCAGAGATGCCACAGATCTGTTCATGCAATCTGTCAAATGTCCTGACAAATCCATCCTAGTGAGAGCCAGAACAAGACAGGGCTTTCTTCGTTAGGATTCTGGAGCACATTCAAAAGGCAGGAGTCAGTGGGACTAGTATTTCTCAGTGTATCCCAAATAACAAGGTATAGGACATGTAAGAAAGCAAAACCATTGGGAAGGGGTAGCATTTTCCTCTCTCTCTCCACAGAAAAGAAAAGGCTCAGTAGTCACAGTGTGTCTCCACCCCAGCAAAAAAATGCCAGCCTCAACTTCAAACTAAGCATCAAGGTCCTGAGTGCCTTTAGCAGCTGTGTCCCTAGTTTGAGGCTACTCAGAAAACTATGGGAGAAACCAAGAGAAAGATGAGAAGACATGGCAGATGAGATGGGTCTGGACCCACAGATTTTGAGACCAAACCTCAGATATGGTGAAAAACTAATAAAAGGTATGTCAAGGGTATGCTGTAGAGTTGTTCTGCTTCCTGACTCTTCCTGCATCTTGTTTAATGAATACTGTGTTCTATAAATTCCCAAATATCTTCCAACATATTGCATAAAGCAGAATATACAGCCCTGTGGTGGGTTGACCTACACAGCCACTCACTCACTCCCCCCCTCACTCCACAGCAGGACAGAGGAGAGAATAAGAAGAGCAAAAGAGAAAGAACTCATGGGTCAAGACAGAGTTTAATAAGTGAGGGAAAGAGGGGGAAAAAAACACCAAACTTTTGCATGGGCAATCACTGATCATCTCCCAGGAGCAGACCTATGCCCAGTGAACCTCTGAGCAATGGCCACCCGGGAAGACACAACCGCCACCCACTTATTCTTCCTCTATCCAGTTTTTATTGGTGAGCATGACATTGTATGTCAGGAAACACAAATTTGGCCAGCTCGGGTCAGCTGTGCAGGCATTGTCCACTCCCAGTCTCTTGCCAACCTCAACCTATTTACTGCAGGCACAGAGTGACAAACAGAGAAAGTCTGGATGCTGTGCAACCACAGCTCAGCAAGAGCAGAAACACTGCTGTGTGATGAACACTGTTTTAGCCACAAACCCAAAACACAAGAGAATTATCTCCCTCCCAGCCAGAGCCAGGACAAGTACTAATTTCTTAGAACTCTGTATTTACAGAAGGAAGCATCCACTACAGTAACCAACTACAAAGGTACCTGTGACAGGCAGGCAGACAGAGTGGCCTGCCCAAATCTAAGAGTCTCCAAACAGCAGCTCCAGCAGGAGTGTGCAGTCTACCACTGCACTGTCTGATTTTTCAAGACTTACGAACAACTATAAAACTATACTTTGTGTTTTGAAACTCTTACTTTTGTATATTTTCTATTAGGTTACAATCATTACTAATAAGATTAAGATACTGTCTGAATTGCAGATCAGAACAGAAGAAAGAATGTTTGTTAAGTTATTACTTCTTATTTTTAAAATAGTAATGTTCCATTCTCTATCTCTGCCTTTCAAAACACAGTCCTGGATTAGTTCACATGCTGATGATGCAAAACTCAGACTGCTTTGTTGAATACTGTGATATCATGGGCAGAAAATCTGGCGTTCTTTTCAACTATGCCTTTAGTTTTCTTGTAGCCTCACTAAAATTTCTATGCACCTTGGATTATCCTTCACAGATGTATAACCAGAAAGAGATAACACTTACTTTCTGTGGAGATGTCTTTAGGTGTACAGGTGAAATGTTGTACAGGAGCTATATGAAATTGCTTGTTTTAGTCATGCTATTTCTATTCTCATGTCATTAAAGATTTAAACTCCATTTATGGGGTAGACACAATGCTCATGTTCAGCATGTGCCCAGTTCAGTATCCATCTTCTAATTTTCAGACTGTTGCCTACCAGAGTGGAATCAACGACCTGGTATTAGACATGAAGCCAGCCAGCATACTACATGGAGGGAGAGAAGTGGTCAGGTACACTACAAAGGAAATCAAAAAACCTCCATGCCTTTCTAGTATGGCCATGGGATTGGAGGCTTTTGGATCCAGTTAGGTTAATACATAGCTCTCACTCAGGTTTATCAGGAGCAAAGTATTGTGCTCTTCACGCTGAAGAAATTCATGACAGACTGTGATGCAGAGCTCAGGTTTTTGGAGACTCTTCAGGTCACATGCAAATCTGTAGTGAATCCAGTCTTCGGCTTCAGCAATTCATGAATCACATCCTGGGAATTGAGGCTACTTTACTCTGTTTCTAAACATGTATCTGCATCTTGTACCAATGGTTTACATTACTGTTGACACACATTCTGTGAAGAGATAAGTACTCATGCACAGACAGCCCTTAAGCCCCCATATTCAGCACAGGATCCATTTATTCAATCTCCCAAGCAGCTAACTAAACAGTTGGAGACTAAAGAGATCAACAGCTTCAGCCACAGGCACTAAGAGCAAAACTGGCTGGCCCCAAGGATTGACTACACCACTGCAAGAGATGAAGACAGATATGTACATATGCGGCCCATGAAAGACCGGTGTGAAAGTATATAACCCATGCTACCCTGCTGCCTGCAACGTCAGGACATTATAGGAAAGAACATGTCCCTGGGGCTCTATACCACATAATACAAGATCAGTTTCCTTGAGTATGTATTTACTAGGCTTGTTATCTGGTACTAGTTCCACTGGCAGAGTAGAATGCCACCTTACATTGCATTGTCTTCACTGCAGTTTGAATCTCCAACATCCACGGTTGCATGGACACCAAATGTCATCTCCGTCAAATCCAGCTGTGTGTGGTTTTCAAACTTAATCACGATCCTCTTGGCCCGGAAGAGAATGCAGGGAATGCCATTCACTGTGACGTTGAGAGGGCTGGAGTGGCTGTGGGTGAACGGCCTCCAGGATGCTCTTTCCCACTGTCCTTTCCTGCTCAAGTTGTAGCTGACAACCTGATTGTCCACATAAAACATCAGTATCAGAAGATGTGTATTTCAGGAGTTACTCTCCATCCTATCAGAATAAATGAGGCCACCACTTGAAGAGTATCTGTGAAGCCAGTTTTCAGCCACAGCAGTACTGAACTGAGGAAGAAGAAAAATCTGGCTAATCCCTTCCCACCATTGGCATGGCACCATACAGATCTCTAGCTCCAGCACAATTGGCAAGAGAGCCAATAGAAGTTATATTTTTTCTACTAGGGTAGTACCTCTGGGGCAAACCACATTCCTAGCATGCTCCCATCTCACCGTAGGGCTGCCCAATATATACAATTGAAGCAAAGCTGGAATAACAATGTGGTCTCCCCAGCAGAAGACTCTCTAGGACATCTGTAAAAATTACTGCAACACACTAAAGAAGACTCAGCTTAGGCCAAGGACATAGCCTACCACGCTGAAAGCACACCAGGCAGCTGTCCAGGTGAACGAAATGTCCAAGCTTACATCTACCTGCAGACAGTTTGGCTCCCAATGGCTTCAAAATCAGGAAAATACCTTTGCAAAATCAGGAAAATACCTTTACAAAATCAGTCATTCACAAGATTAAAACCTGAGGACTGCAGCTTCCATGTCATCAGCAGACATTAGAAAAATGCTATCCCTTCTAAGCTATATTTCATAGCAAAAGGAGGACAATTTGGCTGTCATTGAGAGATACAATGTAATTTGAGACAGTGAATTAGAGCCCAGAAAGGACTTGAAAATTTAACTGTCATTTCTGTATCTCAACCTAAAATTCCCAGACACCAACTCTTTTCCATCTACACATATGTACAATCTGAATATGATAACATATACAATGTCTGCATGGCTGTTTTGCATGTCATATGATTAAGCAAGTTCAAATAATGTACAAACAAGAGAGGTATGCTGAGTCCCAGTCATAAACAGCATCCTACCAGGCTCCAGAAGGGATGTGGTTAAGCCCCAACGCTTTGTCTTGGATTAAAGACAGATTTTCTTTTCTGTTCAGATTAGCAAATCATGTCTGCCATCTCAGACCCTGAAAGACTCCTTTTGATACTTGACCTTACAGATGGCACAAGACTGCTTCAGGATTAACATTAGTAAGTACTCACAGCAACAAGCTGAAGCAAGGTAAGACCATGGTCAGAAAATGTGATGCAACAGCCAGCAAGAAACATTGACTATGATTGTCATTTGTATAAATGATAAGGCTGTCTTCTCATAAGTACAGATGAGAGAGATTTAATCAACAGATTACTTACATTAGATTGCAACATTTGCAGCATCTTTGATAAGGAAGCCTTTTATGCTCAGTTTTTCACTGGACTCAGGAAAAACTCCAACTAAATTTAAACAATCAGCAGTTTTGCTTCAGCTGTTCTTTCAGTACCAAGTGACACAAGCAAAATACTGACCACAGCAGTCAAATGGCATTGTACAGAATATGGATGATAGGATCTGGTTCTTTCAGTAAGACCCTGTGCTCAAACCCACTGCCAGCCAGCACTAGGAACAGCAACTGAAGTCTCACCTCACTTCTCAGAAAAGCAGAAGGTATCTTGTACAGCACATGGTGAATCAGTACCACATCATAATGATTTAGACAGTTCTGTTGGCTATTTCTTGAAACCATGTATTATTTAATTCAATAATGCAAATTAAGATCTCAATATACTATGAAAAAACTTCACAGATCCAGTTCCTTCAAACATTACCTGTGTAATTGCTACTTGATTGACATTAAATTTTGGCTTCACACTACCATCAGAACGTCGACCTGCAGAAGAAAGTGTGTTATTAGCCTACAAAGAAAACATCCAAACATTTATAAAAGCATAATCTTGCAAATTCTTATGTAAACAATAATTATCCCTGCACAAAATGTGTATTTCAGAATACCTGAATTGGTTTGGAAAATATTTGGCCTGGTGCAAACACTGCCTTCAATACATCCATTTTCTAGTTTACGTTACTCGTACAACAAGGTTCCTCTTTTCATTGAACATCTCGCCACCCTTACCGGGAAGAACTCCAGTGACCAAAAATGACAGGATTCAGCCCATACATGTATTTATACATCCCAAACACACTTAACAAAAACTTATTTTCTTTGCACATCAAACCCTTTTATCAAAGGATGTGTGTTGAATTGCCCAGCAAAAGCATGTAACTACAGGTGGGACTTTCTTTCCCTGCACTGGCCAGAGATGGGAAGCTGTGACAAATAATCTGACAGCCTGACTGCTTGCCAGGAGAGTGAAGTTTCACAGATGACAGATCATTTCATGGACACTCACAGCTCCATCCTTCAAACATTTAACTCCGTTTTCATTTGGTTTAAAAAAAAAAGAAGAGTGAATACTTTTTTCTTCCACATTTTCACTGTATCTCAGAGTCAGTCAGTAAATGACAATTATAACCAGGCAAATCCTTTAAAGGGTATTTGTTAAAGAGGGATATGCTTTAACAAAACATTTGAGAGAAGAGTCAGTAATGCAAATAGAAGTAACATCTGGGAATTAAGATCTTTTAGAGCTGGTATCCAGGCATTCAGCCCACCAGAAAAAAGAAGCCTTACCATTTCTCTGCAGAGAATCTTGATCTGAAAGCGCATGTGAACTAGAAGAGAAGAGAAGAGAAGAGAAGAGAAGAGAAGAGAAGAGAAGAGAAGAGAAGAGAAGAGAAGAGAAGAGAAGAGAAGAGAAGAGAAGAGAAGAGAAGAATATTTACTGTACAGCATCTGGATTTAACATCTGCAGCAAGTTTCCTGGGGAGAGCTCCTATTCCTGCTTCATTCAATAAAACATTCAAAACTCAGACCCTCGGCTGGTTAATGTCACAGGAACAGGGCAAATTAATCCCAAAGCCACTGTACCCAGGATAAAAATGTCTCATTTTCAGAGATCCCTCAGGTGGGTCAGACCCACCGGGCATTCCCATATCCACACCATATTGACTAAAGTCTTCATTACCCCTCTTGTCTCTCTCCATGGGACATCAGTTTTGGGTTAGAGGCTGAAGCCGTTCCAGCCCGCAATCAGGGGAACGCAAGGATAGCGCTGCACCATCCTCAGCTCCCAGTGAGGATCAGAAGCAACATGTTGAGCTCCTCCAGGACAAAGCAAATGGACTGGGCTAGTATGCCTTAAGCCCAGATGTACAGCCGTCTAAAGAAAGGTCCTGAATGGTTCCAAGCAATCCCATATCCCATGAAAGTAAGCTGCAAGGTAGGGTGCAGTGAAGCACATCACAAGTGACAACTACCAGGCTTGTGAAATTTTCAGCCTTTGATATTCTTCTTTGGTACAATTTAGGAATAAGTTTTCAACTGGTGTATGATCAGCTTTCCTGAACTAGAGACTCAAGCCCAGTAGATTCATGTACATCACCAAAAGACCTACAAGATTGAAGTCCAGGAAAGCAGGCTCTCCCTTAGGACCAGAGTCCACTCCTTGAGTCACAGGAACACCTTCCTGCCCCCTCCACACCACAGCAGCTTCCTTGGGATCTGCAGCCCCTTACAGTGGATTGATGTACTGATCTGATAACACATGTCCACTTTTCAAGTCTGCCGTCAGCGTTCGCTAGCAGGTGAAGACATGGGCACTCCCACACTCACAGCTGAGTATCGTCCCACAGAGACTCTGAACACCCTGCCCTACTTCTACCTGCACAGTGCCTTCCAGGCCATAAGCGATGGTTAGACCAGACCTGCCCCACAGCCACTTCACATGGTAATGCACTTCTGTTTCTTTTTCTTGTCTTGTTTCTTACCACCTTTCCAACCCATCACAAAAGCAAAATACTTGAAAATATATAAACAAAGACCAGCAGATCAGGACTAGGAATAAAAGCACTTTTCAGTATTTATGTGTAAATGGTACCATAAGGTATTTGATGGTACCATAAGGTATTTGAAGTGCCCAGTCAAGCCTCGGCCTCGCTGGAGAACCCCTGAACAGCTGGGTGAACACACTCTCTGATGGACTCCCTGGGTAGCGGGTTCTGTGTTACCCACTAGCACGTACTGCAGGAGTGATCCCAACCTAACTTCTGTCACAGCATTCTTAATGCCAAATAAATATTAGTTCAAACAACTAATGCCACCAGAGGAGAAAGGTGGGATGGCTTAGAGCCTGCCCTGCTTGCTGCCATGTCCTTGTGGCTCTGGCAGTCCAGGAGTTTGATCACACTGAACCTGGCTTGCCTGAAACCCATGGCAATGTTACCAGCTTCAGCAAAGCCCAGATTTCACATGCAATGTCTTGTTTACACTCAAGGTTCAGGAGGGCATCAGGCTCTTTCTTCTGATCAGTGTCTCTCCAGCGAGAATGTCCTTTCGCAAGCTTACTCTCTGCTGCCACAAACAGATTTCTTGTGTCCCCTTGCAAACTCCTCAAACCCAGAAGGCAAAACAGACAAAAGTGAAGTGGTGTCTGTATTCCAGCTTGTCACTTTGCCGCCGAACAGCAGGTCTCATGAGCAGTTTTGCTCTAGACAGTTGGGAAGGCTGCTCAGTTCCTTCAGCAACCAGAGCAATAAAGCAGAAGAGAGTCTCCAGAGAAAACATTAACACAGCACAAAAGGACAGCTAGGTTCTGCAGCACCGCAGCTGTAGCTGTGACCTGAGCTGAAAGAACCTTAAAAAGATCTTGCATTCAAAAAAGTTCAGTGTAGTTAACACTATTTAATATTTAAAATCAATCTGGCAGTTTTAATTACATATAGTGAGAACACCTCTCTCCTCAGTTGGAGCTGTTAAATCCTGTGACTTCAAGGGGGCTGTGCACTTTCAGAGTGGATCCCACTCTACACTACCACTTTTGGAGCCAGGGTTATAACGTGCTGAGCTGAGGTTTCTAAGCCACTCAAAGGTCTCATGCCAGTAGCGACGAGCCTTCAGAGACAGGTAGAAGTAATCCTCATTTTGACAGGCAGGTGACAAAAGACATGACAAAAGTGGACAGAACTTTGTTTTCTTGCTCAGGTAGAACTCTCTCTTAGGTAGTCTAAAGATTAGGAACATGGGTTTTGTGATTTGATGCAGCCTTATTTTTCTTTTCTAGACTTCCTTCAAGACAGATTGTGCCTTCAGGCTGCAAAAGATAGTTTGGGGGCCTTTTTTCATGGTAATAGCTACAAAAATGAGGCACGCCGAAAGGAAATTAATGTCAATTAGTTAGTAATACTAACTTGAGTTACACTTAGTTGTACCTATATATATTTAGTTATCATAGAATCATAGAACAATAACATCTAACAATTAGATGCATGAAAAAACAGAATGCACTATCATAGTATCACAGAATAGTTTGGATTGGAAGGGACCTTTAAAGGCCATCTAGTCCAACCCCCCTGCAGTGAGCAAGGACATCTTCAACTAGAGCAGGTTGCTCAGAGCCCTGTCCAACCTGACCTGGGATGTTCCCAGGGATAAGGCATCTACCACAGTGACAATGTTTTACCACCCTCAGTGTGAAAAATTTCTTCCTTAAATCTAGTCTGAATCTACGCTCTTTTAGTTTAAAACCATTACCCCTTGTCCTATCGCTACAGGCCCTGCAAAAAAGTCTGTCCCCATCTTTCTCAAAGGCCCCCTTGAAGTCCTGGCCGGCTGCAATAAGATTTCCCTGAAGCCTTCTCTTCTGCAGGCTGAACTACCCCAACTCTTGCAGCCTGTCCTCCCAGCAGAGCTGTTCCAGCCCTCGGAGCGCTGCTGGGGCCTCCTCTGGACCCTCTCCAACAGGTCCATGTCTCTCCTGTGCTGAGGGCTCCAGAGCTGGACGCAGCACTGCAGTGGGGGTCTCCCCAGAGCAGAGCAGAGGGGCAGAATCTCCTCCCTCGCCCTGCTGGCCACGCTGCTTTGGATGCAGCCCAGGATATGGTTGGTATGCTTATGCTTAGTTATATCTTTAGCTCCTCCCTACACACATAATTAAAAGCTCATAGCCCATTACACTGGTTTGGAAATCACCACGCTGTAGTGTGCAGACTAAAGCATTAGGATGAGAGGAGATTGGTGTAAAATTGTGTAATTCATTTCATTCCCTCACTGGACTTGAAAGGTGTTTATGTTCTTCTGGGAAGAGGAAAGGTTATTTTTGTTTTCATGATTGTCAATTAAAAAAAAAATCATTGATTAGTTGAAGATGTCCCTGCTCATTGCAGGGGGCTGGACTAGATGACCTTAAAAGGTCCCTTACAAGCCAAACTATTCTATGATTACTTAGCTTCCTCTCTGAGATAAGGCTAATACCTTGGTCATACCAATTAAATCACCTTGACGAATGTTAATTCATAGGCAACACCAAGCCTTCATGAGAGCATACAATGAATATATGAGGCATACTCATCGTGAATGCCCCTGTGGGGTTCCATCCTGAGCACAACAGTTATAACCAGCCTCCATGCAGCCTACGGTTGGGAGCTCATGACAGCGCAGTTTGCCTCCTGTACATCACATTTAAAACCACAGCAATGAGCAGCCATGTTGCTCCAAAAGAGATGTCAAGTTTCTGCTTTCAGCACGATGATACTCAAATATGGATGAATGTGCACAGCTAATGAAATATTCATGCTTTCATGAGGAATGCAGCGGAGAGAGTGACCCAGGAACCACCGCTAAGCACCCACAGTATGACAAATACGATCAGCCACATGGCAGGCGCACTTGAGAGGCAGGTGGAGGCATGCAAGCGAAGTAACTCCACCTAGGTACTCCTAGGTTCATTACTCTGTTCATTACTCTTTTTTTTTTAGCAGTGCTGGCTGCCTCCTTGCCTCCTGCACAATGCATGCAGCCTGTTAGTCAGGTGAGGGAAATCCATCATGGCAAGGCTTCCAGTCTTTGCTTTGTCTTACTAAAGCCAGATAGCTATGGCACAGTCTATTCAGCGGCGTAAGGGAAGGATCGCCTCCTGGTTTCAGAGCAAGCACAAGTTGATGTTGAGGTCAGCTGTCTTTGATGCTCATAACCTTGAGTTTGTCACAGAAGTGTGTGATCTGTGACAGGGATAGGTGGCCTTCAATAGCCATCCTGCTGTCAAATCAGCAGCCTTTCCAAGCAAAAGGCAAGCTGGGGAATTCACTGGTGATCTCTGGAACCAAAGCCCTTTTGCCCTCCGTTGGAGCATGTTTCATAGAACAAAAGCATTGAAAGAAAAAATAGGGAAATCACAACACATTAAAAATATGTATTCCCTTTTGTACATAAAAATATTCATTACATGCATAAGAGACAGGAAACCAGCTAGCACTAGAGCCGCCTTCTCCACTGCCTGCAAAACCACCAGCAAACAGTGGCAAGACCTGTGAATCAGTGACAGCAAATCCTTTCTGGCACACTGAACTAGAGACTAGACTTTTAAATTTACCATTTTTTTCAGCCACTCTACCCTAAAATTTCAAATTCAATTGCACACAGAGTATATGTTTTGACTAACATTTTTCCTTACCAATTTGTAAATAACTAGCCCAGATACACCCAGACATGTATGTTGTATGTTGAATTTACCATACCAAGTATGTCAGGAATCCACATGAAATTGGATTAGCCCTAATACAAAGCACTGGTAAGACTAATCACTATGTAAAACCCAACTAAATAAGATTATAAGTATAAAGAAGTGTAAATTCCCTCTTATCAGATGATATTATCTATCCATATAAGATAAAAAAGTCTGGCTTGTTCGTCTGAAAATGTTCATATAGACTCCAGCCCTCAAAGACTTTCACATGAGCAGTCTTTTCTCCATGAGACGAGCCACGTGAGTAAGCAAGGTAGTCAACTGTGCTCGAGTGTGGAGGCCACAGACAGTTTTCACACCATCAGGTTAAAGGAAGACATATTCACACTGTCTTTTACCCTCTATATTGCTGCTCTGACAAACTGCATCAGATGGCAAAATGTACTTTACTGCACTATTTCAAGTGCTTCAGAATTACCACTCTAATACTAATATTGTCCAGCTGCAGACCACCTCACTGGCTGTTGAAATAGTTTCAATTAATTTATGAAGCATTTAATTGGAAAATAACATGTGAATCTTCAAAAGCACTAAAAAAAAGTTATAATGAAAGGTGATGAATGCTTGCTGAGCGCCTGGTAGCAATGAACTGCTTGTAATCCTAGGGACAAAAGTAATTTCAATGAAGTTATTAAAATTATAAATGTGTAAGCCTGGGAACCCAGATTCAGGGCAAAAGCTAGTTCCTTCTAAGAAACATCCTAACAAAAAAATATTATTACATTTTAAATGTATTCAAGTTCTATGATTAAGAAATATCTACAAAGCCCATAACTCCTATAGTTTTTAAGTTTTAAGTATTCTGTGTCATATTTTGGTAGCCTCATGTGTGACTTTACACAGGGACACAGATGTACATAATTATTTTACAATGTACCGAGTACTGGGGTTTGATCTTAATGGATGTCTGGACTATCTGAAAGGAATTGGATCAGAACAACAAGATACTCAAGCTTTCATTTTTAATACAAAAAAAGAAATTGAGCTAACATAACTTCTAACAGATTAATGCTGTGCAGGCACAATCCCACCTCCACTGAATGCAAAGGCAAAATCCCCATTCAATTCACTGGCATCAAGACTGCAACTTCATTTCTTAATATTTGTTAGAATAAAGTTCATGTAATGCTCCACTGCTTGCTCTCACTCAGATTTTGACGTGATTGCAGAAAAGTACAATCATACTAAGGCGGCACTAACAAATCTGAAAACTGGCAGAGGAGAACAGAAAGCAAGCTATTTAAATGAAAACATATTGTAGCATTTATTGGTAACTGACTACCAGATTTCTTAACAGAAGATTAAGCAAATCACCACATGTCCTTCTTGCCTTAAACGCACAGATTTTACTGTCAGCTGTGATCTTCATCAGCATATTTGATCTGTGATATTAGTGACTTTGGGGCATGATTCAACTAATACAGTTTAGGCTGTTTTCACTTCTGCAATGCTTGGCTCTAGAAAACCCTCTCTTTCCCCTGCTATGATCTGGGCTTCCTATTTATATTTCATTAGAGAATTAAATAGCACTATAAACAATAACAAATCCAAATCTCTAGTAACTTCATAAATTTAATACCTCTTTGCAATATTGAATTCATGCCTCAAATATTCATTCTACACAAGTAGAATATGTTAGTAACTATGTTTCTTGGAGTAGTTTTCACATGCTTGCTGTTATTCTATTTATAACTTTGTTTTTACACAGACCAGGGAAAGTCAGTGTGAGAGTCATTAAAATGTAATGAAATGTAAGACAGATGCCCAGAAAACACTCGTTTTAAAATAACTTCTAGTATTGTTTATAAAATAGTTATAAAGTTACATTTTTAATGCAGCATAGCCTTAAAAGTAATTAATTTCCGTATTAGCTCCAGGTGTTTTCAAACCTGAAAGGAACATTAAAATCACGTCCTGACACCCTAAACCACGATTGAATCTGCTTCCATACAGCACAAACGACCAAATTACAACATTTAAAACACGCACTCAACTGCACTGGCAGAGTTTGTGAGTACGCACTCAATTACTGACCTGCCATCCATACTCACGATCATTTGCTCCACAGGCACAGCAAATCCCATGTACAGAAAAAGCAGCAGGAACCTAACAGCAGCGTTTCTTTCCATTGAGAAGAGAGCCAGTCCCTCCACACCCAGCACATCTGCTCCTCTGGTCCAGCGCGCAGCCGGGCGCCCACGGTCTGCCTGGAAGCGTGACGGGCAGCAGGGCCAGCCAATCGGGGGTGGGACTCGCTGCACCGGTACCCACGGGAGAAATTCTTCGTGTGCTCAGATTTATTCTGATGGCGGACACCTCCCACTGGCACGGTTCAGCTTCCTTGCGAATTAACGATTACACCTTCTGGGGAAATTGTGCCAGGATGTGTGCTGTTTGCTACGGAAGAAAGAAATAAAATCAGATGGTCTCTCCAGGCTCTAAAATCATACTGAAGAGCACTTCTTACCTGTACTCAACCCTAACCTTAAAGAAAGGTGAAGGTGCTGTTTCCAAACAGCTCTGAAATTTCTCGTTCCGTATGATAACCACAGAAAGAATTACATGGATTCTGAAACCTTATAATACCTTCAGAGTAATAGTATTATCCCCACATTACAGATGTAAAAGCAGACATAGCAACCTTAAGGAGGCAAATATTTGGAACTGGTTTCCCTTCTCCAGCACTAATTCAGCTTGTGTGTGTCCAGCTTTCTGGCTCAGTTGTTTTTATACTTAGAGATAACTCTAAGCCAGACCACAGTTGTTAAATGCCTACAGAATTACAGTGCCTCTGTTTCTGGACTCTCAGACTGAGACACCAAAGTGCATACCCATCACTGCGAATACGGCATGTTGGTTCTGGGACAGGTCATTCTCAAATGATACATGGGTCACAGGCGCGGGTACCTCTTCTGGAGACCCTCTGTCCTCGTCAGCCTTCTTAAAATGTACATGAGCTGTGCTCATGATGGCTGTGCTGGTTTTAACTGGGATAGGGTTAATTTTCTTCACAGTAGCTAGTATGGGGCTATGTTCTGGATTTGTGCTGAACACAGTGGATAATTCAGGGATGTTTCCATTATTGCTGAGCAGTGCTTACACAGAGTCAAGGCCTCTTCTGCTCTGCACATCAGTCCACCAGCAAGGAGACTGGGGGTGCACAGGAAGCTGGGAGGGGACACAGCCAGGACAGCTGACCCCAACTGACCAAAGCGATATTCCAGACCATACGATATCATGCTCAGCATATAAAGCTTGGGGAAGAACGAGAAGCAGGGAGACATTTGGAGTTATGGCATCTGTCTTCCCAAGTCACCTTTACACGTGCTGGAGCCCTGCTTCCCTGAAGATGGCTGAACACCTGCCTGCCAATAGGAAGTGGTGAATGAATTCCTTATTTTGCTTTGCTTGTGTGCACGGCTTTTGCTTTCCCTATTAAACTGTCTTTATCTTAGCTCACAAGTTTTCTCACTTTGACTCTTTCAATCCTCTCTCCCATCCCACCGTGGGGGAGTGAGCAAGTGGCTGCGTGGTGCTCAGTTGCCAGCTAGGTTTAAATCACGACAGTGGCAAAAAAGAGGACTAGGCACATGAGCTGGCTCTTCAAACCCTATGACCCACGTGTTCTCCATACACTGCTCCCTAACTGCAGCTTGCATTCCAAGTGTCTACACAGGACTGAGAAAGCTGAAATCAGGATACTTACTGGTGGACCAGGTACAATGACAGTGCTGTGCAACATGTTCATGTGCAGGCTGGCCACCTTCATGAGCAGAGCCATGGATCTGTGACCAGTCCGGCGGGAACTCTGGGGCCCAGCCAGAAACGGGTTCTTGGTACCCACTTTTAGCCTGGCCAGCTGACTCTCAAAAGGAAGCCTGGACCAGCGCTTAGCTGACATTTAGTCACACTGCACCCTTCTCCACTTAATTATCAGTCACAACCTGCTCCTGCTAACAGCTATGTGTATACACCTATCTATGTACATACATACCCCCCACACACCCACTGCTTTCATGCTCAGCAGCTAAGGACAGCTACCTAATGATGTGATCATAACAGTACGCCCTACTTCACCCAGTAAGAGCTCCTGTCCATTGCATTCCAGATATAAGATTGGGGTTTTAGCATCCTAACGCTTAAAAAGGATTTACCATCTTAATTAATTTCTCTTTCAACGATACAGGGTATTCACTAATCTTAAAACTCAATAGCTTGTCTTCAGTAGTACTGCTTCTACCTAATTTAAGGAGGAATCCAGGTATTTATCTGAGAACCGCAGCTTCAAAAATGAGATAAAGGAGCATAGTGATAAACAAGGACCTGAAGAAAATAATCTCTAAGTTTTCTGTGAAGCACCAGAAACGTATGATGGTAAACTTGGAATAATTACACCAGAACCAAGGCATGGCTCAGCTGAAAATTTTAAGCAGCCATGGAAGGACGCAGAAGTACCATATACCTTGCTAAAAACTGTGAGGCCACTCATGTCACCAACCTGTTAAACGTTCCGGTGCTCCTGAGCCATAGTCCCTTCTAAGAAAGTGGGGTATGAAAGCACAGAGAGGCATTCTGATGATGCCTTGGGATTTCACTCATGTGCTGCTGTCCTCTACATGTTCTTCATGAGCATGGGAGCAAAGGCTAAGAAACAAAAACACTGAAATACAAACAAGTACGACACAAATGAACAAATCATGTGTCCTTTGAGGGCAGAGAAAAGGAGACTAGTATTAACAACATGAGGCAGACCACAGCTAAACTATGTCAAACAGGCTGAATCCAAGATAAAGTCCTGTAGTCCATTCTTGTCAACAGAACATATATTTCATCGTACTTCCAGCCTGTGCATTTCCATGGTGCTATCAGTTTGAAGAGAAATGCTGCCTTCCTAGACCACCATTACACATAGTCAAAGAGAGGAAAAGTACATGTTAATTTGCTCAGAAATAGAAGTTTTTTTGGCAGACAACCAGGAAAACATGTAATGCCAAATCACTAGCATAGGCGAAACCCATAGAAATCAGTGAAAATAAACTTCACTATACACTAATGCTATGGGTGCTGACCGTAATACACTATTCAGCAGTCATCATCTTAAACAATCGTTGAGGCAAAGGGAATGAAGAAAGTCTTTCCTTACCTCTTCAAACTTGCTAATAATAAGAACAACAACAACAATATTAGGCATTCAATACGGTTCTTTAAAATGCTGCTTTTCTATGAGCTTCAAGGACAGACAGACTCATGTGGTATGTAAAAAGAAATTAGATCCACTGAAAGCAAAGAAGTAATCCTTAGCATTTACCTCATTCTGGTGAAGAATTATGACAAAACCACCATCTCTACATTACTGAGTTTAAAAAGAAAACTTGAATGGAGCCTTACATGCAGTAGTCCTGACAAGGGCATGATCAGATGAGCTTTTGTGATTCAGTTGACGAATCGCTATTGTACGTTTGCCTGTTTTACACTGGAATCAACCAAAGCTTGCTCGGCCACATGCTTCAACTACATGCATACATAGTGGACAAAGGGTGAACACAGGATCATGGGCACAGCCGACATACTGTTTTATGGAACACGAGGTCACATTCAACTCCACAACGCATCCAATGAGCCTCCTGCAGGACAAGGCCAATGGTTAAGTCAACAGTTTTGTTTACATCCTACAAAATGGGCTATGGTGGGCTAAAAGCAGCCAATATTCCAAATATAGGGATTAAACTGCTGTTTATCATTATTTTTTCCCAATCTGGCAAGATCTTGCTTGTGATTACTCGTCATGCAAAACTCACCCTGTGATGATAAAGCAGCTATTACCTGGTTAGTTTCTTCTTCTTGGTTCTTTTTCATGGTAGTTCAAACATTTTTACTACAGGGAGGTGGCACAGCAGGAGACCTTACTGTACTTCACACACTGGGTTTTTTTTTGGATCTACATCATAGAAAACATACTTGAGAAAGCAGCTGGCAGTTATATTCAGCATAAGCATTCACAGTTTTGTGAAGATTGTGAAGCAAACAATCAGTGACTGATAGCTTAGTCAGTATTGCTGGCATTCCACACATCCCCAAACGTGTGACCGCAGTCCAGTAAACCCCCTGTCAAATGATATGATTGCATGAAACGTTGATGGAGACCCTGAGATGACAGCTGTTCTGCCTGATGCTGCAATGATTATACACGCACTGAGTTTACATGCAACGAATGAGACTGCAGACATAATTTTAAACATGGATAATTTATCTCTTTGTCTAGCATCTCCTCAGGCAGAAAACAGCACAATTTCTTTTCAGCACACTTTACAGTTACCTTCAGATGACGTATCAGGTCACCACGAACTGGGCAGCTTTCTAAAATAACATCACTCAAGCAAAGTATGAGGTATCAGTCACTGTACAAGGCACCAGCCCTTAAAATATCATTATTTTTTTACTTTGAGGCATGCACTGTTCCTCTGATCCAGATATATTCACAACACACTGACAATGCAGCAGAAGCATGGACAGAAAACCGTCCTTAATACATAGAAAAAGTTTGTCTCGGTTCCAACAAAATCCGCTCTCTGGGCAACTAATTTGCCCACAGGCCTTCCAGCCTTCATCTCCACCATGCAAGCTGGGATGATGCAAAAATTAATCCTGTTACAACTCCAGCTCTTTCCTGCCTGCTTTCTACTCTTTGCACCCTTTGCTAACTACCCCAAAGGATGCCAGCCTGTCCCGAGATATCTCCGTACAGACTCCAGGCCCTACCATAGCTGGTCTGGATGGAGACTGGATTGAGAATGAAGCTTCCAATTTTTGCCCAACCTTCGGGGCAAGGGGAAAAAACCAAACACATACACCCACCAAAAAAAAAAAAAAAAAAAAAAAAGCTAACGTGAAAAAGCTCAGTCTGCGTTACAGGGTGCATCTACCACTGTAGAAAGAGGTTCCAACACTTGTGTATCTCCACGCACCAGCAGAATGTGACTGTGGCAACCAGAGGGCCTGGTTTGTTGTTTTCAGCCCATCAGTGTTTTGTAAACTACTTGCCGTTCAAGTGAGAGAAAGCCACAGGCTCCGAGGTACCTGGCAAGGTAGTCAAGGCCCTAACTCCCCCTCCTTTCTTTCCTCAACCTCCCTTTCCGTCGTTCTCCCTAATGGAAGAGGCGCATGAGGAAACACTGAAAGCATTTTCCACACTCGCAAACGGGGCTGCCCTAAGGAAACTGCGGGACGACGTCAGCGACCCAGAGGCCGCGACGGGCAGCCCCGTCCCTCACCAAACGCCGGCGGCGGCACCAGCCCCCACCGCGGGCGGGTCCACACGGGCCCAAAATGGCGGCTGCGCGAGGGACGACGGGGGCTGTAGTCCCCGGCCCGTGCCGGACCGCAGGCCGGGGACAGGAGGGGCAGCTTGCAGCTTGACCGCCCTCCGGTCGAGGCTTTCGTTTTACAGCTCTGCGGGACGTCAGAAATCAGATTTGAACACTGGAGACAAGATTATACCGGGAGTCTGAAGATAAACTGTGGGATTTATCTGCTCGGCCAACCAAATCGTTTAATTTTAGAAGCACTTATGTAACAGTGCTGGCGTTCTCCAAAGAAAACGACCCGTTTCCACCCAGCTGCCAACAGTCCTCCCAGGCAGCCGTTTCCAGCAGAGTTACTAACGCAGGGACAGACCGTGGGGTGCCCCACGCGACAGAATGGCTGCTCGGTGTCTGGCTCGCACCTCGATCAAACAGACCTGCGGAAGCGAAGCAGCCCAGATCTGCCATCCGGCAACATGTCAGCATTCAGCTGATCCCAAATGGCAGGAAGATAACGGACCCTCTTCCCACGGGTGGTTGGCTGAACTTCATCGAGGTAAATAACCTGCGTCCAAAACCAGTAAAGTTAATTGACCCAGTATAACAGCTCAGAAATTGTAATCTTACTCACCCTACACTTTCGGGAGTGTGAAACAGCTGTGTTCCGCTGGTTGGTAAACATGGACTGTGAAATCGAGCTCGAATCTTCCAACCTGAGACTGTTTCAACGGGTTTTGGGGTGCAGCTACTTCCTTGTACATCCGCGTGTACATGTACCCCAGCGAGTCCCAGTCGTCAGCCTTATTTGACTTTATTCTTTGTTATTTCAGTTAAATTGTACAGTTGTTTTTAGCAGTCTGGTTACTGCTAAATTCTAGGAAAATGACAAAGTTCTGGTTGCTGGTTTTGGTTGGAAGGGTCACCCTGTTGGCAACATCCATGGAGTTCAAGGTTTTCAAAATAGCCAGTGTTTCTCTCTTGGCCTTGTACAAGGGCAAGAAGGAGAGACCAAGATCATAAGTTGCTTTTGTGCAAGATGGAGTAGTAATACACATTTTCATTTGATAATTTTTGTAAGCCTTTTTGTGCCATAATAAATAGTTTGTATATACAAATATGTCCACTACGTGTCATTAAACACTGGGCGACATGTCTGAGTCAGCATTTTTGCAATGGATGACACTAACTAAACCTGAGTGCTTCTCTTTGGTTTTGGATCAAACAAACAATACTAATTTTGACTAACATGGCGAAATGAAGAAAAAAACTGTTGCAACAGAAGTGTCCCAAGTCCTACTAATGTTTAAAAAGAAACAGCAAAACCTACAGTAGCATCACTTCAAATAATCTCTTTCCTAGATCTTAACGTCTCAGTGACTATTGGTGCACCAAATGCCATCATTTGTTTCAATATATTAATTTTATTTATTCATCAATTTCCTTCCTAGTCAACTTTTAAGTATTCCTAATATTCTTCAGATTGTAAAGCAAAGCTGTAGCATTTTTACAGGATTTTCCCTATTCTTAAATATTTTTTCCCTATTCTTAAAATTACCAAATAGTGATTGCATTCTCCACTTTGGAATTGCGTCTTCTAAAAAGTTGCTTTTTACGATAGTCATCTATTTGCTACTGAAACTGTTGCTGGGTTTTCTGATTTTTGTTTGCTGTTTTTTTTGATGGGTTTTTAATATTTTTTAATTATTTCTTCATTCCAGATTGAATGTAAAAACAGCCCTGCATAAACAAAGGGTGTATTTTCTATTGAACCTGTAAACGCAGGTTGTGTTTATAAAGATAGATTTAGACCTAATTACTGCCCCTTCACAGCAATCCCAAGAAGGGAAGTGAATGTTCATGACTTTTTCTTTTAGGGAGTGGATTGCTTGCATGAGGCAGCAGTGCCCACTCAGTTGGCATCTGCAGATTGCTAGAGTTTGACGGTATAGAATAACAGGAGCTTTGAAAATTAATAAAAAACTTGTTTCTGTTACAGGGTTTTACTTTGGCATAGATCTAGGAAGACCTAGGAGCAATGTAGGTATTTAAGTCAAAAGTGGGAAGTAAGAAATCCTGGCTCAGCTACCATCACACCTCCTTGGGGTCTTCCTCGCTCACCCTAAACACACCACGTGTAAGACTTCTGCTTTTGCTCGCGTTGTGAGCAGCTGGGCGGGCGCCTGCAGCGTACGCCTGATGGGGATGCAGAGGAGCCGAGGGGCTCAGTGAGCCCCCGGAGCCCTGCGGCAGAAGGAAGGCTCCCTCCCTTCCACA
This sequence comes from Phaethon aethereus, assembly GCF_964289735.1. Classification (NCBI taxonomy): domain Eukaryota; kingdom Metazoa; phylum Chordata; class Aves; order Phaethontiformes; family Phaethontidae; genus Phaethon; species Phaethon aethereus. Next base: position 82,643,853 of record NC_138577.1, on the reverse strand, counting down.
CTGCGGCCGAGGCCGCTCCACACAAAACAGGGGTGATGTCACCGCACCTGCCTCGCTCTTGAGACTGTTCCGAGCACCAGAGTCATCCTCCGTTTCTCTTAGCCACGGAAAGCACGGCAAGCATCCCTGACGCCGCGGAGAAGGGCCGCCCGGGCGCCTTTTGGTGAAGACGACCCGAACTTGAGCGCCCTTCGCACCTTGCCCCTTCCTTCTGTCTCCTCAGAGAAGCTGAAGCTTCCTTTCGCCGCCTCGCCTCAGGGAGGCGGCCGACGCGCCGTACTCCGTGCCTGCCCCCTTCCCTACCGAGGTAAAACTCAGAGAAGCCGGATTAAACGAGGTAAAAGCAGGGACGAACGGCCGCCGATACCGAGCCGTCTGTACCCGGTGAGGGAACCGAACCCGCGGCCTCCGCTCCTGCGGGTCGACCCACCCGCTGCCGGCGGGAGTTTCAGTCAGGCGCGGCGCGGGCAGCCCGCGGCGGGGCCTCGCGGCCGCAGCTAAGCAGCGCGCGGCGGGCACGCCTCTCTCTTTCGCGCTCGGCAGCCGCGGCGGAAAGATGGGTGAGGCAGCGGGCGGCAGCCGGGCCGGGCCGGGCCAGGCCAGGCCAGGCCGCTGAAGCTGAGGCGGCAGAGGCACCGCCGGGAGGGCCCCTAGCTCGCCCCTCCCTGCCTCGCCAGCCCACCGCCGCCTCTGGGGCTCCCCACGGTAGCGGCGGCGCCGCCGCCATTACCTAACACTTCGCCGCCGCTCCGCGGGAGCGACGTGGCCGGGCCCCGTCCCCACACACGCAGCGCGGCGTGGCCGCTGAGTCGCCTGCCGGGCCTGAGGAGGAGGGGAGGGGTGCGGCGGCGGGAGCGGCCCCCTCATCATCCTTCTCCGCCTTTCTTCCGCAGGGAAGTGCCGAGGGCTCCGCACCGCGCGGAAGCTCCGCAGCCACCGCCGCGACCAGAAGTGGCACGACAAGCAGTACAAGAAGGCCCACTTGGGCACGGCGCTGAAGGCTAACCCCTTCGGCGGTGCCTCTCACGCCAAGGGGATTGTCCTGGAGAAAGTGTGGGTACAGCTGCGCGGAGTGCTGCGGGCCGGCGTGGGCGGGTCGTGGGGCCATCCCCCCTCCGTGCGCCTCGCTCCCCACTGGTGCGCGGCGTGGGGCATCTGGCTGCCCTGGAAAGCCTCCCGGAAAATGAGGCCTCTGAGAGGGACCTAGAGAGAAGCACCGCTAAGCGCCTTTATTTTAGAAATATGCGAGAGGTTTTGCTACCTCTGACATGCTTCATTTTTGTTAATTTCTATATGCTAGACTGAAAACGTGGGTTATTTTGCAAGTGGCCCTGCTGAATGGTATTTTTTCACATACATGTGTCGTTTAAAACTCTTGCTTATTTAGAAGCTAAAGAATAAAAATGTCATGTAACTCAGCTTAGGATTTAGGGGGAGGTGGATTCTGTGTGTGCTTTGTGTCAAAGATCCCACCTACTTGTTTTCTGGCTTTTTTTTCTTCCATAATTTATAAGCTTGGGACACTGCCAGGGCTCCCAGGTGTTTCTCTCCCTTTTTTTGCACCCACCTCCTCCAGATTATTATTTACTTAATTAGTATATGTCTGTGGGTGATTAATTATAAGTTTTTACTCAGCTTTGGAACTGGCCTTGTATGTATTGAATAGCTCTAAAGAGATAACTGATAGCTTTTGATTCTGAAGTACAGATGCAACTTGCACTTAGTACAAAATAATGCAGTAATTTGTGGTGCTGTAATGATTATCTGCTAGTTATCTACCAGATTTAATCTGCCAATTTAAATTTTGCTAATTTATTTCCATGTGCTTCCATTTCAGTGGAGTAGAAGCTAAACAGCCCAACTCTGCCATCAGGAAATGTGTTAGAGTCCAGCTGATTAAGAATGGTAAAAAAATAACAGCTTTTGTTCCCAACGATGGCTGCCTGAACTTCATTGAGGTAATTTTCAAGAAGTGACCTATAAAAAATGGTATCTCAAAAGTAAAGAAACACATAATTGACAGATTTAGGGTAGGTTAGACAAGGGTTCATGGCATTCTGCACTACGTGTATGTTACAGCTGTGGTGGCAGAGGTAAAAGAAAAAGTGAGAGATATTATTGTACTTTCCCCTCCCTTTGCAAGGGCAGTTCTCAGCTGTACTGCTGCAAGCTAAATGATACCTCTGCTTCTGATTCCTTCCTCCAAAACACTGAAGGGGATAACAGTCCTTTATTAATGTATAGGTATCAATATATATTAATGTGTAGATAGATATCAGCAGCTCTACTATTTCAACTCTTTAAATTTGAGACACACCCTAGACTTTCTAATGTTACCCATTCAGAAGTGTGTACAGGTTTAATGTTTGTAGCTTTGTAACTATGTGGTCTTTCAATGCAGGAAAACGATGAAGTTCTGGTTGCTGGTTTTGGTCGGAAGGGCCATGCTGTTGGTGACATCCCTGGAGTTCGCTTTAAGGTTGTGAAAGTAGCCAATGTTTCTCTGTTGGCCTTGTACAAGGGCAAGAAGGAGAGACCAAGATCATAAATTCAGATTAAACTGATGAGAATGTCAATAAAATTTTTGATTGGAAAAACTTCTATGCTTGTTGTTTGAGCTTATGATTTTTTTAATGTGTATCTGCAAGTGACATACCTCAGAAATTTTGGGGTGTACTGTCTTTTTGTTGTTGGCAGCTGGCTTTTCCTTCTATAAGAAATGCTTTGCCATTGAGTGACAGAAGAGTGCCAGGGCATCTTTATAACCAGCAGGTGAGCTTGAAAAGCGCAGCATTTCCAAATTTACCTTTGTGTTGTGTGAAGCAACACAGCTGTCTGCCAGGAACTTCACAGAATTAAAGGGTGTTTTAGTGCTTTGTGGACCATCCCTGATGGGTAGCGCCTTCATGAAGGCTTCTTCAGCTTAATAACTAGACCAGTGACTCTGTTGCTGTCAAAGATGGCAAGATGGACTGATAGATCTCTCTGAGGCCTTTGTCCCATCCTAAACCCTCCTTCCTGAAAGCTCTCATAAAAAGGGCCGTGTGAAACAATTTCTGGACTGTTACTGCTGCCAGTTGCACAGAACCAGAAGGTTTTTTAAGCTTGGGTCCATGAATGTCACTAACAGAGCTAATTGGGGCTCTGACCTAAGGAAGCAGGCTGTGTTCTGTCTAGGAGAAGGGAAAGGTCTCTGGTGTCTGCTCTGTTGCACGAGGGATGGAGTGCTGCAAGAGCATGGTGGAGGAGATCACTGTGTCACCCTGGCACATGTGGTCCAGCACAGCTCAACACATGCTACGTACACCAGAATTGAAAGTGGGCTAACTATTGCTTTGGTGTCACAGCCTTAATAATCCTAAGGGGGCTGCATCAGTGCATGATTGGGGATGGCTTCTGCAGTGGTAAGGGTTGGGGGAGCCACAAGTTTGCTGCCACACCTTGCAGTAAACTTAGGTTTCTCGTTTGTCAATAAAGGTCTGGAGTGCGTGATTCTTACCGGATGTTAGCACAGCACTTACAGATGGAATATACCTGTCAGGATGAAAAGATTTGTCAGGCAGCAAGATTAGATCTTTTATCTCTCATGTCTACTGTGACTTTTTTTTGAAAGGTAATTCCAGTTTATTATAAAGTACCCCTGTGCTGTATGGAGAACAATCAATTGCTTTTCAGGAGCACAGGATTAACTGTACTTTTTCTTTTGGACACTAAATGGCTCGCATAACTATGTAAAGGTGTTTGGTTTGTTGGCTTGTGGGTGGTTTTTTTTTTTCTCCCCCAAAGCGTGAAGTATTATATATTTACTCCCTTGTTTTTGCCTATTTGTTCAGTGGCTGAGTGTTTGAGAGATGTTTGCATTAACTGTAATAAATACTACACAATCCATAGCTTAATTACAGGCTCAACCTTTTTTAGAAGAAACAGACTGCTGTGCCGTGTAGCTGGAATTTTCTCTTTGGTCATCATGTTAGTCACAAAACTCTTCCCATAGGAACTGAACTGAAATCTCTTACTGCTAGGTCTGACCAAAAAAACCCTACTGTTTCTCTGGGCCTATTAAATTCATCAGGAGTCAGAACATCCCCACAAGCAAGTTGTGAGGTGAAATTGCATGAATTTTAATGCGTATTTTGGAAAACAGCCTTCCTCAAATCAAAGATGGTGACTGTAAATGTTGAAAATGGTATTTATTCATGGTCTTCAACGGCAGTTCTAGTTTCTAGTGTGAAGACGGGCAATGGCACCTGACACAATTCATCAGGTTTAGGTCCTGAAGGGATTACTGAAACATTTGTCTTGCCTAATCTCATCTCTGTCCTGCTTAGCCCATAGAACTTCACCCAGTTCCTTCATGGTAAGTGCAAATTAAGTCAACCTAGTTGGACTTCAGCAAGTCTGCCTGATTTGAAGACACCAGTTTCTTTTACTGCATTCCAGCTCTTTTCATTTAACTGCTGTGTTACTGACTTGAATGTGTCTTTGAGTAGGGCTTTTTTGCTTGCTTTGCTAGATTAAAAAAATTTACAAATAGTTGGACTTTTTTATTTTTTAGAGATTTCTGCACCATGATTAGGCTATCTGAAAAACTCACCTATTTCATCAGTTTGTATCTTCAATCATTTTTCTGTTATTATCTAGTTTCTCAAATACCGCTTTAAAATGTGGATGCCAGAACTAGTACAGAATTACAGAACATGAACCAAGCAGCTAACACGTCCCTCTATATCAGCCTTTAAATCACATCCGGATCTTCTGTTGATACTTGCACTCATAAATTTTATCTTTACTTTGGCCCTTTGAAAGTACATTTTGCACAAAGCTTATAACGGAGCACTGGGTTCTTTGTTTCATATTAGAGCTATTTTATGCAATAACACCTCAAAATATTTATTTGGCTGAAGTCAGAGTGTAAACAATTCCCTCATTATAATCAAAATTGATCTGAGTGTTCATCCAAAGGGCTCTGCTTCAATAAGTATTCATCCATTTATATGAAAATGGAGTAAAATTTAAGAACAGATTGAGAATCTCTACTACTGGCTATTTTGTGGCTTAGTGATCGGGGAATTTGTGAGATTTGGATTCAAATCCTTGCCCAGGCGCAGAAGCAATGTTGAACTTGGGTCTCCCTTATCCCTGTAAATGCAGTAGCCTCAATTTGCAATGACAACAACTTTTGCGGCAGTCACTTCCCAGCTTTATGGGGGAACTTGGAAAAGCTGCTCTCTGCGATTCTGGAATTAAGACTCTCTTGTTCTGTTGGAACTGGACTTAAATGCCCTTTAAGATTTTCAGAGTGAGGCCTTAACTCCTTGACTAATCTTGGGCGCAGTGTAAATGCACAGAACCTGTAGAGCACTTCAGTGAACGAGCACGCCAGAGCCGAGGCGAAGAGGTTGGGTGGACCATGCCATCAGCTATCCCCATGGCTCCCTGGGGCACACAATATCGCCACTGTTTTTCCTGTGCTTTCTGGTTTCCTAGCCCTGTTGTTTTCTTAGATAGTGAAGGGTTAACTGCTTGTAATTTTTTTTTTTCTTTCATGCAACCATATGTGTGTTCTGGATGTGTTCTCTTTTCACCCAAAATGTTAGGCGGATGGATTTTGTGGATCTTCTACATCTGCCCAGTATTTCTTACAGCTTCACTGAACCAGAGTTACTGTTTATGCACAGCAATTTCAGCCATGATATTGTATGCCCAGAAATCCCAGATACGTCCTTACCATGTCTGCTGTGGCTCTATCTAATGCTTCCATGAAACTTGGAATACATATGGAGTAATTGGAGGTAGCACACAGTGGAGATGCATACAGATTCTGCTGCAAAGCCTCTGAAATCCAGCCATCATCCAGGAGCAGAACGAGTGTAGACAGCCAGGTTCGAAAGCGCTGGCTGCCATCAGTACAGCTATATTTACAATAATATGCATCAAACCAAGTGTGGGTACTCATGTGAGAGAAATCAGGTACACAATTACATGCAAAACAGCTAGAAGGTCACCACGTTTTTTCAGGTGATCTTTCATCGCAATAAGACTGGAAGCTACTGGATGAGCAAACCTGAACACTGAGCTCCGACACTGCTTGCAGATCTGACAGCAGTTCTGGGGGAAGCAGCAGATCCCAGCCAGCTCATTTAATCTAGAAATCATGGTCTTACATGGTTTTAACCTACACAACTGCTGCTGTTAGGATGCCAGCTCAATTTCCACAGGAGATACATTAGTTCAACTAAGAAAATCAGCAGCTTTGGTTTTGTTATTACAGACAGACTGAGTCTGTCTGGTTTTGTTGTTTTGATTTGCTTTTCTTGCATAGCAGAAATTATTAGTAGGGCTGCCAGCGATACTCCTTTGAAAAAAGGGATTTTGCTGCAGCCAGAGAAGATGACTATCGAAGTCCTTGCGGTTCAAATTCTTTCCAAATTCTAAAGGCAATCTGGCAGTAGAGGAGATGAAGATTTACCCAGAGGTAAATGGAGCGAGACCAGCTTCCAAAAGTAGGGCATTGTCATGAGGTCATCTTGCCACTAGATGTTGCTATCAGTACAATGAGGGGAAAAGCTGAAACATAAAAAGTGTAAGCCAAAAAGTTGTTTATATGGACTTTAATAAAGGAAATCTTCAAAATAGGAAATTTAGCTTTTAACCGATTCAGTGCATTCCTGTTAGGAAAATGGGACACTTACTGCCTTGTTGCTTTTGTGTACTTAAATGGTGGCTACATGCTACATAGAAGCACAAGACCTTATGGAGTAAATTACCTGAAATCTTGTTAGATCAAAAACATAGAAAAGAAGAACACAGCTGCTTACTACTCCATCAAGCATGTGTACATTTTACAGGTTTGGCTGAGTTAGGGGCTTGTTTTGCTGTTTTTTAAAAAAAACTTCTTGCAATGTAGCAGAAGTGAGACTGCTATTAAGGTAAAGGGATAGTAATAGTTACCATAGGAGAATGGACAGAACTGGGGGCAGAACAAGCAAAGCACGACAATATTAAAGCTAGTTGCACATTTTGAGTTGCATTTTATGAAGTTACATCTTCAGCATGTAACAGCTAGTCAACACTTGGGCACCAGGATTCTTCTAGCAAATGCATCTACGGATTCTGTCAGTGCCCAGGAATAACTTGTGTGATCTGTACGTTGTAGAAAGAAGTCAAAGGAAGATGAGCCAAGCCAAACCTCATCACCAGCTGAAGAGGTTTTTTTAGCCTAAAAAAGAAGCGTTGAAATTCTATGTTATACAACCCAAATCCTCCGTAACGGAAGGGAATCCACAGAGATTAGAGAAGAGGTGAACTTCTACAATAGATACAGCAGTCCGTGTTTCTAATTAGCAAAGCATATATAGATATTAGAAGACTTGACTAATCATACGACACTAACAACACCTGACTGCTGGATGCAGGAGAAGGAACTTTACAAACCCTGGAGAAACAATCAATGCTTGGCGGAGTGAGGCCTGGCTGGAATCCACCAAAATTTAGTTCAGGGTTTTGATTTGAATCAGGTGCAAAGCAAAGACGGATTATTTAATTTCCAGTTTGCCAAATCTTTTTCCACCTATGCTCACCCTGTGTTCTCCCCTGCTGTGGGCTCCACCTGCCCCTGGAAGTGGAGTGGCATCAACTGCGGTGCTTGCTCAGCAGAAACAAAAATCATTAGGACCAGTCTCTGCGATTTAAGGTGATGTATTCCAAAACAGACATTGGGGATTGTTCCTGGTGATGCAGACGACTGCTGGTGAAAATCTCCTTACTGGGATGCTGCTCTGTCTATAGCCTAATCCTGGGCAGCAACAAAGGTGGGGAAAGGAAGCACCTGAATAACATCTCACTCCATCTGGCCGCTGCTGCTGCGGCTAATAGTGCACAGCTGCTGAACCTGGCAGTGCCCAGAGCACGCCGCCTAATCTCTTTAGACAGGGCTACCTCTTCCAGCGTGCTGTACTAACAGCATTACTGAAAATAATACTGCAGAAAAACATGTTGTTTTCTAACAGGCTCGAGGAAAAAGGTGTTCAAGGCAAGGCTTTGTAAAACCATTCTCTTTTCAAACACAGCAGTACACTCTTCTCTTGCCTTAAGTTGAAATTCATCTTCAGCAGGTGACAGTTACAATAAGCTCTCAAGTGGTGAAGTGAAAGCTTCCTTGTGGTGCAGTGTTTTTTAAGACTGTAATGGAACCTAGGACATAAAGATAACAGGTGTGTGACACCTTCCTAATTCTTTCACTCAATACACGGTTACTGTCCTTGGGGCTACTCTCCTAGTATGCCTCTGTACCAGCCTGTTTTTTTAAATTTAGGAATTAAAGCTACAGCTATTTCACATCGCAGTTTTGCAGCTATGAACTTCAGATAAACATTTTTTATTCTAGGCGGGAAGAACTTATTGCTGAGAAATGCTGCAAATTCTCTGAAACACTTTTGAAATCCATACATACACTATTCTTTGGAAGAGGGTATTTTGGAGGAATAGTTGTAACTTCACAGTTCAGAGGAAAGAGCAATTGTTTTTTCTTTGTGCTGGAACTGAAACATCATGCAATATAAATACAGATGCTCAAACAAACTCATTAAAACATAGTTACAGTAAATGGCAAAAAAAAAAGTTATCGAAAAAGTTGATGAATTTCCATGCTGGAATTCATGGAGTTGCAACAAGAATTGATATTGATTATTTCACTATATTCAGCTGTAAGTAAACAGCTCAACATTCACTATTGTGAAAACAAGCATACAATTTGACTGAAGGAACGTTTCTTTTAGTAACCAAAAGCAAGAAACTACAAACCTTCTGGCAGATCAGATGGGGATTAAATTCTAACCTGATGATGCTGACACAAATGAGGGATTATGTAGGTAGCAACTGCATCCCAAAGAAAAGCATATTTTTGGCTTAGTTGAACACATAAAATGCATTCTTCTTGACGATTCTTGTAACCAAGAGCAGGTATGAGTTTGTTCTCTTAAAAAGAAGTCCCCAGAAGCAATGGTCTTCAGTATGTCTTCCCAGATCAGCAAGAATCATAAAATCATAGAATCTTTGGATTGGAAGGGACCTTTAAAGGCCATCTAGTCCAACCCCCCTGCAGTGAGCAGGGACATCTGCAACCAGAGCAGGTTGCTCAGAGCCCCGTCCAACCTGACCTGGGATGTTCCCAGGGATGGGGCATCCACCACCTCTCTGGGACAGGGCTTCACCACCCTCATCATGAAAAATTTCTTCTTTGTATCTAGTCTAAATCTGCCCTCTTTTAATTTAAAACCATTACCCCTTGTTTTATGGCTACAGACTCTGCTAAAGAGTCTGTCCCCATCTTTCTTTTAAGGCCCCTCTCAGCCCTGGCAGCTGCAGGAAGGTCTCCCCGGAGCCTTCTCTGCTCCAGGCTGAGCCCCCCCAGCTCTCCCGGCCTGTCCTCCCAGCAGAGCTGTTCCAGCCCTCGGAGCGTTGCTGGGGCCTCCTCTGGCCCCGCTCCAGCAGCTCCGTGTCTCTCCTGTGCCGAGGGCTCCGGAGCTGGACGCGGCCCTGCAGGGGGGTCTCCCCAGAGCAGGGCAGAGGGGCAGAACCCCCTCCCTCGCCCCGCTGGCCACGTGGCTTTGGGGGCAGCCCGGGACACCGGTGGCTTCTGGGCTGCCAGCGCACATGGCCGGCTCCTGTCCGGCTTTTCATCCACCAGGACCCCCAAGTCCTTCTCCATGGGGCTGCTCTCCATCCCTTCATTCCCAGCCTGTGCTGATATCGGGGGTTGCCCCGACCCAGGTGCAGGACCCTGCACTTGGCCTTGGTGAACCTCAGGAGGTTCACACGGGTCCATTCCTCGAGCTGGTCCAGGTCCCTCTGGATGGCATCCCGTCCCTCAGGCGTGTCAACTGCATCACTCAGCTTGGTGTCTGAGGATGAATGACTGAGCAAATTTAAAAAACTGTTTGGAACTGGCATTTTTCTTTTTGGTAGGCTGCAAGATGTCAGATAATGTATATAGCCAAAATCCAAGTTGAATTCTAAGAATCTTCAATAGATTCACCAAATAAAATTACAAAATAGTGCTGCAGTTAACTTGCTTTTGAAATAAAATAGGATTTTTGTAAATAAACATTTTATATAAAATAACCTACAAGTCATTAAGGCACAGATATAAATGGGAAATTACATGCCTACCTCTTTCTTACTTAAGCTTTTAGAAAGTAGGTATCTAAAGATTATATCTCTCCTTGATCCCAAATATTTATCTTATGCTGTATTTGTTTCTCAATCTAAGCTTAGTGTATTTGTACTAAGCTGAATTTTTGTCTAGTGGTATTCTGGACAAATTTCAGGGAAACATTGACACTGATGATGACACTGCTCTGTTGCTTCGTTGTTAATGGTATTTAACGGTTAAGAATTGTAACAGGGCAGCCGAACTGTGTCTCAGACTGTGGGAACAGGGTCAAGGCACTGAAGAGGAATTTGGAGGCACATTATCAGGAGGAAGGAAGCAAAACAGAGACAGCTTCAAAAACTGGGAACAACTTGAGTGTCCAGCCAAGTGAATGTATGGTTATAAGAGATCTAGGAGGTAGAGTGATTGCTGGGAGAGGACATCTAGGAGTTAGAGCATGACTGTCAGGACATTGACAATGCAGTATCCCACTGTGTGCAGCCGTCCATTAGACAAGAGCCTAGGGTCATCTCTGACAGAGGAAATCTTAAGTCAAGTAGAATGTGCAATGCTCTGTCCAAATAATACTCAATTTCATTTACAAATGATAAATTAAGGTAGAAAGTAATGGGTGCTGAGAATTCCTCCATACAAAAGAAAAAATACTTATTTCTTATTTACATACAAAATCCACTTTTCTTTAATTCTTGGAAAAAAGAAGAGAAGATTAAGATGCAATTAAGATGGAGTGGAGAATGTGACTGGAGTATATTCTCCCAGACCTATTTCACATTTGTTTTCTTTCATCTGTGATTACAATCTTAAGTACACTGTCTGATGTACAGTGTCACATGGATGAGACACTGACATCCTGAGTAGAGCAATGACACTTCACAGACCAGCAATAAGTAGTCTTGCCTATAGTGAAGAAACCCAACTGTCCAAATCCTATCATGAATAATACTGTTGTACTGCAGTTTCTGCTTCCAAGACGGAAATAGGAAAAGCTGGTCTCCAAGAAATGCCTATGAAACTATGCTTATAAATTTTGCACAGCAGCATTTTAGCAGTTGAATCTTGTCCTAACAACTAGTACTGAAAATAATAGTCAAAGTTGTTCCAGGCTCTTTTCTTCTTCTTTATCAGGGCACAGCTCTTGTCTGGTATATGGGAACAGTAAAACCAGCATTTAAGCTATAAATTATTCCAAAGCCACTCTGTATTCAGGATTGCATTTTATTATTTTTATTGTTTTAAAGTGGAATTTCTTCTGTATATTCAACCCTCAGTGCAGCACCAGGCAACATCCGTGATGCTTTGGGAAAATGAGCAGAACTGATGCTCAGATACGCTGCTGCAGCATTCAGTGCTGATGGTTTATAGGGAAGAACTCCATCAGTCCTTCCCACTTCCCTTACCAGGGCCATCAGGAGCTGATTCAGATCTTGGCTTAAATGAAGCTACCTGAGGCCAGTTCTAAGTTATACTGGGAATAAAGGTCCCAAGGGCTAGCCAGCACAGAGTGAGTGTGCCGATATGCTGGCCAGCGGCAGGAGAAGCCGACAGAGAGCTGCTTAGCAATGCAGGGCAGCTGAGGAGGTCTGATTGCTTTTGCTCCTCTGTTCCATTGTATCACAAATGAAGATCAAAGAGCAGGGATGAACATTTAACAGCTCTTAAAATCGCTGTTATCTGTTTTTTTTTGTTCTTCCTCCTGTAGAAGTCTCCCTTAAATCTGAAAACAGGCTATGGATGCAACTATCAAGCAAATGTTACCAAAAGTGTTAAAAAAGACAATGTGGTTACTGTCATGGTATATGACTGGAAAGCTGTATTTGTAATCTTACATGGAAAAACGGCTTTTCAAGTTGTTATGATCCAGAATGGGAGAAATCGTGTGTTTTCATTATTAATTCTAAATGGTTGGCAAAAGAATTCTGCACCAATGGAATTTTAAAGACTGCACTGTATTTCAATCCACCAGTAACATATGATGTAAGTTAAAAATATGCAACCAATCAAAACAGCTGAAGACCCAGAATCTGAAATCCGATGCATTTCACATTTCCAGCTCTGATGTGGCATACATTGGACTGGATGCAAGCGACATATTGCTGAACATACAAAGTAAAATCTGTAAATCCTCCTCAACTGCTCAGGACTTGTGGTCTGGTCTATACTGCAAATAAAATGTGATTGGGAAAGAATCCAAGAGGACTTGTATGGAAGTTACTTCTAATCTGTTTTTCACTGATTGCACTACTATGCAATTCCTACTTGCCCAAAATTCAACAGCTGTCAGGGGAGGCTTGCATAAAGACTGCAGGATAGGGACCAAACCTGTGAACAACTACTAGTAAAATGAGAAATACTAATTGACTACAACAATAACTCCCACAGGGTATGGCAAACCTTCCGTTGGAGGCAGTGAAGCACAAAAAAGCCAGATGTTCTCATACGATAGCAGGAGGCACCTTGAACTCTACAACTGTACATGCTTAGTCAGATGTAGGCTATAAGTATTCTGTTTGCCTACAATCCTGATCCTGTCTGCTCCCTGAAGCAGGACATGCATACACACACAAAATATTCGCAGCAAAGTACTATTCAGTCCTCAGATTAGGATATTCTGTGTGTGGTGTGGAACACAAGGATGGTCCATGCATCAGGCTGTGGTAGAGAAGGTGGTCCTGAGGTGAAGTAGTCTCAGCCCATACACTCATTGCCACAAGCTTAAACCACATCCTACAAGTACTTCGCTGTATATATCTTCACAGATGGTGCAGATTTTCTAAAGATATGATTTTTAGTAAATAAGTTTAGCAGAACCAAACCCAGCATCTCAACTCTGTATCCAGGAACCATAGGCTTGTGCGTTTGTGTGCAGTGTTACTCAGGCCACAACCACAGTAAAACAGAGGTAGGAAATGAGTGACTTCAAGGGGTCAATGCAATTGCAAGGGAGTTCACGTCTTGGTGGTGCTTGACAGTTGTTGTCACAACTGCAGCCAGCTCTTCGGTCTTCCACTGTAATCAGGCAAGTTCTTGCCAGAGTAAAAGCCATGAACATCTTTCCATATTGCATTGCTTACCAGTCAGGAAGGATTCCTTTGTTTGATTTCATCCCTAGGCAAGTCTGCAGTAGCTTTACTACAGCTAACCATCATCTGTCCTTCATCTTAGAGGTCTGAAGTAAAGATATCAAACAGAAAAAAGAGAAGAGATGAAATTAAAATCATTATAGCAGAGTTATGCCAGGTCACACCACCAGCCATGTGCTGGAGGGACCACCATAAAATGGTCCCTTTTACACATCTGAGAAAGATTCCAGGACATCAAGGACCTTCTGACAGTCATAAATGGAGTCAGAAATATGCCAAGCACAACTCTCTCAGTGCAAATTTTAACTGCAAATTAAGTAAGGCAAGAAGGGAGCCATGTAAGCAAAATATCGAACAGTGAGTCCTAAACAAACTGAACCAAGAGCTCCAAAGGAGAAGATAATGTTTTTGCCAGTTATCCATCTGATCTTTTTAATTTCATAGGAAGATGGGAGAGAAAAAAAGTTATTTCATTTTCTCTTACCTTTCAACTGAATCAGCAGCATTCTGCTCAGGTGCCAGTTTTGCATAACTCAGGGGTAGATTTAGGCCTACAACTGGGCCTACAGTACTGAGCCACAATATAATGTAATTTGTGTGTCTAGGGTAAAAAAAAAAAAAAACAAACAAAAAAAGCACCATAAACATATTACCCCAAACTTTTCTGAACTGTAGACATACTTGAGAGTCATAACTTCAGAAGGGGCTATTCTTTCACTTTATCTATATGAAATGTATTTTAACTTTCAGCCCTTAGGTGACAATCCAGAATCTTATTCTATGTGAACCAAGGAAGTTGTTTTGACCATTTCCACTTCCCAGCTGATTTACTTTATCTGCATTGCACAAAGCCTTGGAAGGCACAGTACTGTTTCTTACCTGTTCTGTTTCCGTGAACCAGTCAGTATAGAAGACATGAATTCATTAGTCCGGCAGGGGTGCAGAACGAAAAATGGCTGCCCAAGTAAGGGGTGCTCCTAAGAGGGAATATCAGTTGCAAGAAGAAAACAGAAAAGACTCCATTTGCATATGGAAAAGACAAAGCAAGGACTAATTAATCCTTGATGCAACTCTTCTCTTTTCAGAACCTAACCCCTATTGCTCTTTTAGTGATAGTCATTGACAAATTAATATCTGAGACCACAGTCTCCTATCTTAAAGGGAAATAAGATCACCAACCAGGCTATGCCACTGTTTTAGTTAAAAGGTAATGGTTTTCAAAAGTAACTCAAAAAAACCTAACTGAAACTAACTGTATCAGCATTACCTGAACACAAGCAGGCAAAGCTACTGTGTAAAAAAGTCTCAGATCAATTCTAATACTCCATGGAAAATCTCTTTAAGAACCTTGACCCCCCCATCCTTTTATCTTCTCAAACTGGTGCTGGGAAGTACAGTTTAATTTGGAGCCTGTGAGGTGGAGGAAGAAAGAAGAAAAAGCCCTCAAGGTGGCTTTAACTTCCACTAGGTGGCATATCCTCATTTTGGGTTATTCTACAGAAAAATATCAAAGACAACGACAACCTAAAATGGTTGTTCTTCAAGAAGCCCACTCAAAACTGTCCTGAGGAAAACCAGAGTATTATTTGGCAACAGTTAAGTTTGCAGTTAGACACACTCTCTATGCCATGGTAAGACTCTGTCTGTTCTTCTACACCTTCACAGTGTACCTGGTGCTGCTGAAAACTCAATACAACGCTCCATAGAGCTTTCACTTTCATCTCCAGGTGACACTCAGGGAGTATACGTGTTCTGACTTAATCAAGCTTGCACTCAATGCAAAGCCGTAACAGTGATCTCATCAGCTCTTACATGGGTGATACCACGACATCAGCATATTTGACTGTCTCACACACCACGCCCTAGGGAAGTGATTTTCCCTTAATGTACTCCTGAGGATCAATCATTTTGTGTCTAAGACAAATTTAAAGAACTTCCAGAAGCTTCAGAACATACAAAAAATATCAGAAAGCTTTGTTTTACATTGCAGTGCAGACAAGATAACTTGCGCAAGAATGCTACCATCTGCTGTTGGTGAAAGTGAACTGATGCTGTTTTCCATTAAGAGCAAGCAGTAGTTTGAATTAAAAATCCTTTCCAACTATCTGCTAGCTTAAATCAATTTAGGTCTCCAAATAATTCTAGAAAACACATAGAATGTGCCAACAGTATTCCTCAAAGACAGCAAAGAAAGATAGTTAACAATAGTTACAGAACTATTAAGCAAAGAAAAAAAAGTGGATTAAGCAGCAATTTCAGGCAACTCCCTTCCACAAAGGGCATAAAGAGGTAGCGCACTCCCCAAAAGAACAGAGAAGATAATCTGGGCTTTAAGTGACTTAGCACTCTGAATAAGTCCCCTTGAAGCCCTGGCAGGCTGCAGTAAGGTCTCCCCGAAGCCTTCTCTTCTCCAGGCTGAACAACCCCAACTCTCTCAGCCTGTCTTCACAGCAGAGCTGTTCCAACCCTCCATGTGTCTTAGCATAGCTTCCAGGAGGATCTGCTCCAGGATCTTCCCAGGCACAGAGGTGAGGCTGACAGGTCGGTAGTTCCTAGGGTCCTCCTTTCTACTCTTTTTAAAAATGGGTGCAATGTTTCCCTTTTTCCAGTCACGAGGGACTTCCCCTGACTGCCAGGACTTTTCAAATATCATGGAGCGTGGCTTGGCAACTACATCAGCCAGTTCCCTCAGGATTCTGGGGTGCATCTCGTCAGGTTCCTCAGGTGGCCTCAAATCTGATCTTCTCTTGCAGTGGGAGGGACTTTGCTCCCCCAGTTCCCGTCTTGCTGTCCATCCCTTTGAGAGGTGTGGGAAGAGACACTGCCAGTGAAGACTGAGGCAAAAAAGCTGTTGAGTACATCATTGGCCTTCTCCTCATCCACTGTTACCAGTCTGCCAGCCTTGCTCATCAAGAGGGGCACGCTTTCTTTGACCTCCCTTTTCTGGCTGACATGCCTGTACAAGCCCTTCTTAGTATTCTTTGCATCCCTTGCCAAGTTCAGCTCCAGCTGCACCCTGGCTTTCCTGACCCCACCCCTGCTTAACCAGGCAGCATCCCTGTACTTATCCCAGGATCCCTGTCCCTGCTTCCACTGCCTATGCATTTCCTTCTTGCCCTTCTCAAGGTCTCGACTCAGCTATGCTGGTCTCTTGCCTTCCCTTCCTGATTTCTTACACTTGGGGATCAAGAGCTCTTGCGCTCTATGGAAAATATCCTTAAAGACCTGCCAGCTCTGTTCTGCTCCCTTGTCCCTGAGGGCAGTTTTCCAGGGGGTCCTGTTGACTGACTCCTTGAAGAGCTGGCAGTTTGCTTTCCTAAAATTCAGGGTCCTGACTTTACTCTTCACCTGCCCCATATCCCTCAGGACTGTGAACTCCACCAGAGCATGATCACTGCAGCCCAGGCTGCCTCCAATCTTGACATCACCAATTAGCTCAATTGCGTTGATGACCAACAGGTCACCATGGCATCCCTTCTCGCAGGGCTGTCTATTACCTGCCTTAAGAAGTTACCCTCGATGCATTTTCATTGCTACTCACTTTCTCAAAAGGGTAACATCCTTGGTCCCACCATCTTCGGCATCAATCTGTGACTTACTAGCATGTGATAGAGGTGAAATCTGTTCACATTCTGAATTATCTGCAATTTCTCCTCCATTCGTCTTGAATGGGTGGAAAGGCTCTTTCTTTCCCTCTGGATCGAGCAGATGTAAAAGGAGAGACGGATGAGACATTCTATAAGCGACTGGCAGAGGTCTCGCATTCGCTGGCCGTTGTTCTTGTGGGGGACTTCAACCTACCGGACATCTGCTGGAAGTATAACACGGCAGAGAGGAAACAGTCTAGGAGGTTCCTGGAGTGTGTGGAGGATAACTTCCTGACACAGCTGGTGAGTGAGCCCACCAGGGGAGGTGCCTTGCTGGACCTGCTGTTTACAAACAGAGAAGGACTGGTGAGAGATGTGGTGGTCGGAGGCCGTCTTGGGCTTAGCGACCACGACATGATAGAATTCTCAGTTGTGAGTGAAGTAAGGAGAGGACTCAGCAAAACTGCTATCATGGACTTGCGGAGGGCAGACTTTGGCCTGTTCAGGTCACTGGTTGAGAGAGTCCCTTGGGAGACAGTCCTGAAGGACAAAGGGGTCCAGGAAGGCTGGACAGTCTTCAAGAAGGAAATCTTAAAGGCACAGGAGCAGGCAGTCCCCATGTGCTGTAAGAAGAGCTGGCGGGGAAGGCGACCGGCCTGGCTGAACAGGGAGATTTTGCTGGGACTCAGGGAAAAGAGGAGAGTTTATCACCTCTGGAAGAAGGGGAAGGCAACTCATGAAGAGTACAAGGATCTCGTTAGGTCAAGCAGGGACAAAATTAGAAAGGCAAAAGCCCAGCTAGAGCTCAGTCTGGCCACAGTTGTAAAGGATAATAAAAAATGTTTTTACAAATATATTAACAACAAAAAGAGAGGCAAGGAGAATCTCCATCCCCTACTGGATATGGCGGGGAACATTGTCTCCAAGGACGAGGACAAGGCTGAGGTACTTAATGCCTTCTTTGCCTCAGTCTTTAATAGCCACTCCAGGTATCCACAGGATATTCAGCCCCCTGAGCTGGAAGATGGGGATGGCAAGCACAATGTACTCCTCATAATCCAGGAGGAAGCAGTCAAGGACATGCTAAGCCACCTGGACACCCACAAGTCTATGGGGCCTGATGAGATCCACCTGAGAGTACTGAGAGAGCTGGCAGAGGAGCTTGCCAAGCCACTCTCCATCGTTTATCAGCAGTCCTGGTTAACAGGGGAGGTCCCAGAAGACCGGAGGCTTGCCAATGTGACGCCCGTCTACAAGAAAGGTCGGAAGGAGGATCCTGGGAACTACAGGCCTGTCAGTCTGACCTCTGTTCCAGGGAAGATTATGGAGCGGTTGGTCTTGAGAGTGCTCACAGGGCATCTGCAGGACAGCCAAAGGATCAGGCCCAGCCAGCACGGGTTCATGAAAGGCAGGTCCTGCTTGACCAACCTGATCTCCTTCTATGACCAGTTGACCCACCTAGTGGATGAGGGAAAGGCAGTGGACGTTGTCTACCTGGACTTTAGTAAAGCCTTTGACAGCGTCTCCCACAGAATTCTCCTGGAGAAACTGGCGGCTCGTGGCTTAGACGGGTTTACTCTTCGCTGGGTGAGGAACTGGCTGGATGGCCGAGCCCAGAGAGTTGTGGTGAATGGCGTTAAATCCGGCTGGCGGCCGGTCACGAGTGGTGTTCCCCAGGGCTCGGTTCTGGGACCAGTCTTGTTCAATATCTTTATTGATGATCTGGATGAGGGAATTGAGTGCTCCCTCAGTAAGTTTGCAGATGACACCAAGTTGGGTGGGAGTGTTGATCTGCTGGAGGGTAGGAGGGCTCTGCCTAGGGATCTGGACAGGCTGGATCAATGGGCAGAGGTCAACTGTATGAGGTTTAATAAGGCCAAGTGCCGGGTCCTGCACTTTGGCCACAACAACCCCATGCAATGCTACAGGCTTGGGGAGGAGTGGCTGGAGAGCAGCCCGGCGGAAAGGGACCTGGGGGTGCTGGTTGACAGCCGGCTGAATATGAGCCGGCAGTGTGCCCAGGTGGCCAAGAAGGCCAACAGCGTCCTGGCCTGTATCAGCAATAGTGTGGCCAGCAGGAATAGGGAAGTGATTGTGCCCCTGTACTCGGCACGGGTGAGGCCGCACCTTGAATCCTGTGTTCAGTTTTGGGCCCCTCCCTACAAGAAGGATGTTGAGGTGCTGGAGCGTGTCCAGAGAAGGGCAACGAAGCTGGTGAGGCGTCTGGAGCACAAGTCTTATGGGGAGCGGCTGAGGGAACTGGGGTTGTTTAGTCTGGAGAAGAGGAGGCTGAGGGGAGACCTTATCGCTCTCTACAACTACCTGAAAGGGAGTTGTGGCGATGAGGGTGTTGGTCTCTTCTCCCAAGTAACTAGTGATAGGACAAGAGGAAATGGCCTCAAGTTGCGCCAGAGGAGGTTTAGATTGGATATTAGGAAAAATTTCTTCACTGAGAGGGTGGTCAGGCATTGGAACAGGCTGCCCAGGGAGGTGGTGGAGTCGCCATCCCTGGAAGTGTTCAAAAAACGTGTGGATGTGGCGCTTCAGGACATGGTTTAGGGGACATGGTGGTTCTGGATTAATGGTTGGACTTGATGATCTTAAAGGTCCTTTCCAACCTAGTGATTCTGTGATTCTGTGAGAGGTTTTGGCTACAGGACCCAGCCAACAGCTTCTGTGTTGATACTGAAGCCTCTGAGGATACTTGGCCTTGGTCACTTCCTAGCTTGTCTCCTTGTTTTTCAAATTATCAAGGGTTGCTTCATACACTTCCTGAAGTAACAGCTGTGCCAGGGTGGTGTAAATCTCACTATAATCCACAGAATTTTGAATGGTAGCAATGAAATGACCCAGGGGTTTAGTTAAACTCATGCTGCTCCTTGGCCAGGCTCTGAGAATGGCATATGCACTAAAGCTGCATGCCTGCACATTCAGGAAGACTTGCTTTGGTTTCCATTTAGCAGGGTATTTTTTGAAAACTGAGCACTGTTCGTTATTTGTTTACCTCTAATCTAGGAAATTGAAGTTCATTATTAACACAGATCCTTCAGCACTGAAAGTCCACAGGCATGATGTCATGCAAAACAGCTGTATCCAAGGTCAGAATTTTTCAATAAGCTTGCTGCATGTATCTTTCTTACCCTAAACAAAAGGCATGAAACTGCAAGAATTCCATGCTGTTTATTCAAAACCTGGAAGACAGGAATATGTCACACACTGATAGGAAAAACACAAAAGCACAAGCGATTAAAAGAAATCCTGAGCCAACACCCATTAAGCAGGAACCTCTAAAAAGGGAAAAGGATGAGGCAAGGAAGAAGAGCTGCTGAAATCAGGGAAAATACTCTGAGAGCATCAGATCTGATTCAGTCAAATCCTAAATTCCAAATCCTGTACATAATGGCATCCCCACAAGGCTTTAATGGATACTCAAGGTTAAATCACCTACACAGCAGCTCCGAGGAGGAAGTACCAGACAGCTGCCAATAAAAATGCAAAAGCTATCAAAGCCCTGAATGGTTTCAGAATTGGTAATGGGCTAGAGAGCCTTTTCATTGTCAGGTCACCAGTTCAGATTTGGCCTGAGCTGGTGGTAGCTAGAACTGATTACTGTACAACGGCTGTATATGCAATTGTCAGGTTTCACACAGTCAAAGTGCCATTAATTACTGCCCTTGCTTGTAGTCACTGCAGATGAGTCCAGAACTGAAGATGGTGGTTTATCTTGTCACCGTAGGGGGCAAACCCTGTAGGTCAGCTCTGAAGTCAGGAAAAGCAAGAAACTCAGACTTCTGCTGCTCTTGGCATGCCCTGAGAGAGATGTGTGTCTGCACTACTATGAATACCAAGTCCTTCTCAAACACTGTTGGAAGTGTGAGAATGAATGAGCGTTTGTACTGCATCAGCTTCATGAGTATATTTACTACTGCTGCAGTCATGTGGTGGTATGATGATATTCCACGTGCAGTGAAATGTATCCTGAGCAAAATATTAGGGTGCAATACTAGCCTTCAGCTCGCCTGATCCATGAGTCAGTTACATGAAAAATATAAAGTCCTACAGGGACTTTATTCAACATCCCCACACACCTTTAATTAGTACAGGAGAGTCTCCCCACTTTTAGTTTACAATTAATCTTTTTCCAATCAGTCATGTAGCAATGCATTTTAGAGAGTAATGTGTGAGAGTTTCAAGGCAATTCTCACAATTACGTGCTGGCATTGTACAGCAAGCGCCCATCTGCGGGTTGCTTACAGCTCTTCCGGACAGTAATACACTGACTCACAGTTTATTTGAAATCAACGGCATTACTTTCTTTTATCTATCTATAATCCTCTATCTATCTATGTACAAGGTTGACTTATATACTGTCTGTTCAGCACTGTACACTGGAGTCCATCATACATCTGCATATCCCCCTGAGTCTGACCCAACTTTCATGGGAAATAAAATTTTTTCAGGCTACAACCAGCTTCAGTGAATTTGAAAGCTCAAAATGTCACTTCATTTATTTTCTATAGAAAGACTTCTTTACTAGGTGACTTCAAGAAAGATTTTTAAGTACGTTCTGTACCCATCTCCATAGCTGTTACTTCTACTCCTCCCATACAGAACCATGCAAGAGATAGCTGTATGAATAGATGTGAAATATTTCACTGGGTAGTTTGAAAATGAATGTAGTTTTGTTTAGGAATGCTACACAAGACTGAATGTGACTGAGTGCTGGCAGCACAACAGCTTACTATTAGCTGCACAACTATAACCACCCATGCACAGGTGCAGAGCTGCCTCGGTTGTGCGGTTAAACTGGTGAGCTTCAACCTCTATCATTGAGGTTTATGTTAGATAGTGTGCCTGAGCCCTTCGCAACAACGACAAAAAATGAGTGCTACAGAGGACTGAAAAACATTTCTGTTGAGCAGGAGCCTTTTCTATATGGTGTAAGAAGTCCTCTTCCCATGAAGTCCATCAGGGATGTGAAGGCTTGATCAACTGTCCTTCATCCGTCCTGTCATCATTTACTAATGAAACTGGACTGTCCCTCACAGGGTCATCAAGAGTTAGGATGTAAAACTAACTTTATCTCCTCCCCTGCGCAGTGCCTATAGCACAGTGAAACGTTAACAGATGAATCTGAACGGTGGCAAAGACTGGGTAATTTCTAAGTACAAGTAAAATTAAGTCTCAAACTTCTGTCAGATGTCATTTTATCAAGCTTTGCGTATAGGAAATACTATCCATGTAAGTTTTAAATTAAACACTTCAGGTAACAGGTAATTGCCTGTAGGCATCTGTACTGTGCTCTGCTCTTCTCTTCCCCAGCCAGCAGGTATTTTGTTGTCAGTACATCTCTTGTAACAGCACCATTTATTTTCTCTGTCATAACTGGAGCTTTTCCAGTCGTAATGGCTTCTATTTTCTCCAGAGCTACATTAAACTGCCTTCAAGCATCCATCATAACATTTATGGTCTCTCCACTTATGATAGTGCAAGGGATTTGTGCCTGAAACTGCCTCTTCCTCAATCCAGTTTGCATGATGTTGTTTTGCAAAAATAAATTAATGGAGGCATGTCAAAACTTTCATGCAGGATACTACCACCAAACAGCACAGCCAGAAACAGTTCTTTTCAGACATTTTCCCAGCAGTGTTCACAATTCCAGTCAGCAGGTCAGAAGAAGGCAGGACTAATAAAACATGTCCCCATAATGTCTTCCATTTAGAGAAATAGAAATAGTGATGCAATGAATAAAGAAGTTGCATGCTTTTTCCTTTTCACCAATTTTTGACCACACTTACTGAAACAAATGCCTGTTTTTAAGTACAAATCTTTCACTCAAGTTTATGATACTAGAAGTATTTTATGTTCTTGAATTCACTATCTTCTTTTTCATTCCATATTTTTATATACCTCAATAACTCACTTGTTAATAAAATCTAACTCCATTCAGAAATAAAGTAATAAAATCTCGCTCTTCAGATTGACTGTGTGTCCCACAACCAGAACAGTAACTGTGTACACGCATGGAACTTAAACCGTGTTGAACTTGAGGTCAAAGAGACTACTTGATGCTTAAATTACACACATGCTCAGGTTCATGTGTAAAAAGTGAGGAACATTTTTATGAATAGAGGGCTAGGGAGAGTTTATGCCTGAGCACTGAAGCCAGATGAGTATATGCTCGCTATGTTTACAAGGACCAGTAACAGTGCTTGCAAAGGCAACAGGACAGCAAGAGCTGTCACAAGAAAAACGTCCCCAACTTCTCTCTCTCCCCTCCTCCTCACAGAAGATTTTCCTCTAATAATGGAATTATTACAACAGAAACTCTCTTACTATGGAATCACTGTGTTGCAGACACAACGTTAAGAGGGATCTTCTATTGTCCTGATAGAAGGTGTAGATCATAGTAATAAATCTGTTGGTAGGATATTAATTGTATGGGGCTTCTCCATCCTACAGACATAGGTCGCAACATTTCTATTACTGCAGCCATTTCATAAAAATAATGTTTTAGTAATAGGATTGATATTGGTTACAGACAAATTATAATTTTAAATATTTTCAGAGAGAGCAAAATGGCTGTTGAAAGAAATGTGCTTCCTGTAATAGCCATGAACTCCAAAAAAAGCCTAAAGAAAAAGTCATCACCTCCAAAAAAGCCATTTATCCTAGTGGGCATGGGATACAGTTTATTACCTGGGACAGGTAATGTATTTATAGTTGCTTTGATTTCAATTTACAAGCAGAAGACAAGTCATCCTGCTGATATAACTGAGGAAAGTTTCTACAACTTTGCTGTCAAACACAGAGAAGCACTTCAACTGCCAAGCCCATTGAAGATGAAACAACCTACTTCTGTCTGTAACGGGTGCTGAAGAATGACTATGAAAGTACAACTACCACTGTTCCCTTGTATTTTCTTCAATGATCAAAACAGATCTGCAATGGTACTGAGCAAGGGAAAACTTGAAGGGACCCTGATGAGACAAAGTGCAAACTAGACCAAAAAACCAAATTTCTGTCATTACTGAACCTCTTTTTGGAGGAGAAGGCTGCAGAGGGATTTTGATTTATGCTCAAGTTTTTCTTTGCAGACAAGCAGTTGCAATTGCCCTTATGATTTAAAGTATCTGCTGCATGTGTATTTGAAAGACTTGACTTACCAACTAATTTTAGTTACAAGTTTTTATTAATACTTTTACTACTACTAACCCCACACAGCCAACGAAGCTGGATCCTATCCTTCTTTCATCAAATATGAAGTCCAAGCTGAAGAGGCAATTAATCAAAAGGCTAAGTTTTTCTGGGGAAAATTGAGTTGCTTTGGCAGATCCTACAACACAAATATTTGAGGATACTTAAAGCTGCCAGAATTTCTGTAAAATGAACAGGATCACAGAATCACAGAATCACTAAGGTTGGAAAGGACCTTCAAGATCATCAAGTCCAACCATTAATCCAGCACGACCGTGTCCCCTAAACCATGTCCTGAAGCGCTACATTCACACATTTTTTGAACACTTCCAGTGATGGTGACTCCACCACCTCCCTGGGCAGCCTGTTCCAATGTCTGATCACCCTCTCAGTAAAGAAATTTTTCCTAATATTTTCCTAATCTAAACCTCCTCTGGTGCAACTTGAGGCCATTTCCTCTCATTCTATCATTAGTTACTTGGGAGAAGAGACCAACACCCACCTCACCACAACTCCCTTTCAGGTAGTTGTAGAGAGCGATAAGGTCTCCCCTCAGCCTCCTCTTCTCCAGACTAAACAACCCCAGTTCCCTCAGCCGCTCCCATAAGACTTGTGCTCCAGACCCCTCACCAGCTTCGTTGCCCTTCTCTGGACACGCTCCAGCACCTCAACATCCTTCTTGTAGTGAGGGGCCCAAAACTGAACACAGGATTCGAGGTGCGGCCTCACCCGTGCCGAGTACAGGGGAACAATCACTTCCCTGCTCCTGCTGGCCACACTATTGCTGATACAGGCCAGGACGCTGTTGGCCTTCTTGGCCACCTGGGCACACTGCCGGCTCATGTTCAGCCGGCTGTCAGCCAGCACCCCCAGGTCCTT
This sequence comes from Phaethon aethereus, assembly GCF_964289735.1. Lineage (NCBI taxonomy): Eukaryota > Metazoa > Chordata > Aves > Phaethontiformes > Phaethontidae > Phaethon > Phaethon aethereus. The sequence goes on along the minus strand of NC_138577.1, from coordinate 82,618,936 downwards.
TTCCGCCGGGCAGCTCTCAGCCACTCCTCCCCAAGCCTGTAGTGTTGCATGGGGTTGTTGTGGCCGAAGTGCAGGACCCGGCACTTGGCCTTATTAAACCTCATACAGTTGACCTCGGCCCATCGATCCAGCCTGTCCAGATCCCTCTGCAGAGCCCTCCTACCCTCCAGCAGATCAACACTCCCACCCAACTTGGTGTCATCTGCAAACTTACTGAGGGAGCACTCAATCCCCTCATCCAGATCATCTATAAAGATACTGAACAAGACTGGCCCCAGAACCAAGCCCCGGGGAACACGGCTTGTGACCGGCCGCCAGCCGGATTTAGCGCAGTTCACCACAACTCTCTGGGCTCGGCCGTCCAGCCAGTTCCTCACCCAGTGAAGAGGAAACCTCTCTAAGCCACGAGCCACCAGTTTCTCCAGGAGAATGCTGTGGGAGACGCTGTCAAAGGCTTTACTAACGTCCAGGTAGACAACACCCACAGCCTTTCCCTCATCCACTAGGTGGGTCAACTGGTCATAGAAGGAGATCAGGTTGGTCAAGCAGGACATGCCTTCCATGAACTCATGCTGGCTGGGCCTGATCCCTTGCTTATCCTGCACACACCCTGTGAGCACCCTTCAATATGAACCGCTCCATGATCTTCCCCGGTATGGAGGTCAGGCTGACAGGCCTGTAGTTCCTGGGATCCTCCTTTCAGCCTTTCTTGTAGATGGGCGTCACATTGGCAAGCCTCCAGTCTTCTGGGACCTCCCCTGTTAACCAGGACTGCTGATAAATGATGGAGAGTGGCTTGGCAAGCTCCTCTGCCAGCTCCCTCAGTACTCTCAGGTGGATCCCGTCAGGCTCCATAGACTTGTGGGTGTCCAGGTGGTTTAACATGTCCTTAACTGCTTCCTCCTGGATTATGGGTGGGTTATTGTGCTTGCCATCCCCATCTTCCAGCTCAGGGGGCTGAATACCCTGCGGATACCTGGACTGGCTATTAAAGACTGAGGCAAAGAAGGCATTAAGTACCTCAACCTTGTCCTTGTCCTCGTCCTTGCAGACAACATTCCCCACCATATCCAGTAAGGGATGGAGATTCTCCTTGCCTCTCTTTTTGTTGTTAATGTATTTGTAGAAGCAAAACCACACCTACCACTTCGTACCGCCTGTTTCAAACCCATCATGGCCACGAAGGTGGAAGCCCAGGTTCTGAAGAAACAAATACTTCATGGCAAAACAGGAACGATGCCTCTACCCACGATCTTTGAAGACAGCTTTACTTCTTGTGTATAATGCACAGTGCAAGTTAGAAAGTCATAGACAAAGCCTATTTGCCACAAGTAAAGTGTTTTCAAGGGTGGCAGATGGAAATGTGTTTTAAATCAGACACTCTACTTTAGTTTACTTCACATCTTTAGGTCCTTCCTATTTTACATGTATTCAAAAGACAAATTATTTTCCATATAGTGATTTTCGTAACTAAGACAATGATAACAACAGAGAGGATTGCCATAAGATCTAATGTGCATGCACACTTTTTGTGTAGAGCTAACTTATTATTGTAATACTTGATACTACAGAATACAATATATAATAACTAGATGACTAAGACCTATTTCATATTTCAACCCCAAAAACAGTTTATCTGCCTGATTCTAGAATGTTTACAGTTTTGCAGGGGTGCTGATACTTATTTACAATTTATAATCTTATTATTTTTTTAAAAGTTATTGAATAGCTAACACAATATCCTTGAAAGGCATACCTAAGAGGTAATGCAGGACAACCACAACATTAATCAAGACTAGCCAACACTGCTGATATTTATGCATTTATATATGTATATTTTTGAAATATACAAAAATAATATATATATATAAAAATAAGTTTTGAATTATTAATTTTAAGAAGAAGAGCACTAGGTGACACTCAGACAAAACTATGTTTTCAAAGCTTAAACTTCTCACAAGCATGTAACTTGCATTTAGGATTCTTTAAGAAAACTTTACAGTTAAAAATTGGCAGGTCCATAGTTACATTGTCAAGAAATGGTATCTCAGCCATTTTCCTAAGGAAATAAACAGATGATTCTTCTTCCATGCTTGCCAAAATAAGATTAATTCAGTTGTCACCATTTTAGTTATGTAGTGTATAGTCTTAATTAATTACTATTTAAAATCTGTTCTTAAGTTAAGAGATTCATCTAAGGTGCAAAACTGAAAGATCCAACAAGCTGTGGAAGTATGGAGAAGACATTGGAGACAGATTTCCTACCCTGATTAAAAAACGGTAAGTTAAGAAAAAAAAATCCATACTGGCATTTGATAAACATGCCCCAAAAGGGTTCAATTTATAATCCCAGGAATTCCAGGACAAAAGATACTGGGAAGAAAGATTTTGGAAGACTTTTGAGTTTCAAATATTGCAGCCAGCAAATGGGATGGCATAAATTCCTACCTCCTCTTTACAGGTTATCAGGAAGGTAGTATGACTGATAGCTATAGCAGTCAGAAGACAGACAATTACCACAAGGTAATGAATGGAAAGCAAATTTCTGCTGCAGCAGAGCAGTAGAACACTAATTTAACTATATGAAATATAAAGAGGCAATGACATGTCCACAGAAGTGTGACTCAACCCTCATTTTGAGTTCAGGCCAAGGGAAGACTATTTGTTCCTCATCTCTGCCTATAGTAACAGATGTCTGTGCTCCCCTCCTCCAGTCAAAGCATCTTATATTACCTATCATTTGAAATAACATTTGTTGGACCAAGTACTCTGAATCACTACTGAAACTGAATATCCAATGTTCTTGTACAGACACATTAGGACTGTCAATATTCATGGTAATTCTCCTAATTATCAACTCAATATAATGTTATGAACTTTGTACTACCTAAAAGTCAGTTCAGTCACAAGTTTGCCCAACGTACTTATGGATGTCTATTCGCAGCATGGTAGAATCAGAGGTTTGAACAGGGATTAGCAGCCATCAGAACAGCAAATGCTGGTATGACAAAGGTGGGCAATAGAAAACGCCAGAAGGACACTGAAACTGTCTCCTGCCAGGCTGAAGTGCCCATCTCAGGACTCTAGCTAAATGCTTTGGTGAAACTGGTATTTGTAGTTTAGAAAACACTTTGATCACATCAGTGTCTCAGTCAGCACAGGACTGAAATGCTGAGCTCTCTTCTGAGAGCACAGAAGAGCTACAGCTTATGGAAGCTTGAACCCACCAATTCTATAGGAGCCACAGATCCCAATCTGCAGGGGGATTTTGGGTGGTCTCTCTCCTTATTTTTGAATCAGGCTGCTATGCAGTCAGAAATACAATACAGAAAAAGAGAGCCAAAAAGGGCCTCTGGTTGATTTTCAACTTCAAGGGCTCTCAGCTAGTTCTGTGAGGCTTGGAGACTGTATACAGCTAGATATACAAGTCTGACTATATGGAGTAAATTGATCTCCTTGGTTGACTTCACTTTCTTTTTTTTGAACATCAGAGTGCCGTAAAAATGTAAGAAGCGCCTGACTGGATTGGACCAGTGGTCCATCTAGCAATACATCCTGTCTCCAACAGCGGCAGTTGGAAAGGCTATTTTGGGAGAACACGAGTCTGGCCTCTTTCTGTGGTTCACTCCCCTTGTACTGCTCCAGCATGTCTGTTTCATTAAGGATGATGGAGGACACATTCCTGCCTGGTAATTTTGCATCCATTTATGGACAAGTGGTCTCATGAATTTGTCTAAATGCTTTTGAACTGCTGATGCCATCTGTTTCCACAACTTGAGAACACAGGCGCTTAGGACTAAATTGCTTTCTGTTAACATGGATACCTAACTTCCATTTAAATGGTACTTATAATGCTTTTTTTATTTAAAAAAAAAAAAAAATCTGCCAAAAGGCTTGACTAAAAGCCCTTGCTGCAGAAAACAAAAAGGGGAGTTATTACACAGTTTTCAATGCCTTGTGACCATACCAGTTGCCTTTCAAATGGAGCTGAATGTGTCATATATGATATCCACTTCTTTCACATTATGCAATCAGTGTTGTGTATTTTAGAATTTTTTGCAAAAGCATTCAATAAGGAGGAATGTTCAGTAACAAGCTTCATTCCAGTAGTGTAATTGTTTGAGGGGGAAAACAGAAGAGCAACCCCCCTGGACCTACAAGGAGCAATGGCAGATCGAGGGGGAACATGCCATTACAACTTCTTCCACAAAATCTCTGCTTGGGAAGCTCTGTGGAAGCAAAGGCACTGCCTGAGAAAATATCTGTAAATGCAATGTGTAGCACGGAAACAGTTTTTCTACGGAAGTGGAAAAGAATCAAGAGAATTGATACTATTACATTGTAATTCATTCAGTGAATTACATATTTGTGTGGAAAATATTACTGAATCTTCATTTCAGAATCAATTCAAGTAACAATAATACCAGGACTTGAAAGTTTACCCTGAATTGGGCCCCAGAAACTGGCAAGGATCCTCCTCCTACTTTCTATCTCTACAAGTAAATTATCCATTAAGTCTCTGTATTTATTCTACATTATTTAGTATTAGTCTACTGTTTGGTCTTTTCCTCCTATTAAATTACTCAGATTAGGTTTATGTCTATAAAGTCTTATTGGGAAAAGCATGATTAAACTGTAGGGCAGCTATACATTATTAATTAATGCTTTGTTTTAAAATAAAACCTACTTGCTAGTGTGTACAATACTACCATTCGGTTTAAACCATAGAAGTTCAATATATCACAGAAAATTTTAACTAGAAATAAACATCCACCCAGCTTTCCAACTCTTAGATTTTTCCCTGTGAAACAGCTTTGCAATCTATGCTGGTAAGACTCCCTTTCCTCAGGAAGTTGTACTAATCATTTTCCAAAAATATTAGTAGGGGATCCATAGCAACTGTTGATATGACTCAAAATGATTTAAGAGCAATCTTAGCAACCTTCTGTTAAGATACACTGTATACAGCCTCCTCCACTTAGCAAAGTCCCACAATATGGCAAGAAAGATTTGTATGTCTAAGAATAGCTACCTACACACATTTTTCGAGATGACTGAGCCATAATGATTTAAATCCTGCCTACCACACTTTCGGCAAGATGTGCCTCTACAACACTACATCAATGTGTTCTGTTCAGAGTTTTGAATCTTTCTCCTTTTTCAAATCCCACCATTAACATCCCTGACATTTTAGAAATACTGTTTATTGATTTTTCTGTTAACACTGCTATAAATTAAGTGATGTAATGGACAGGATTACTGAAGTACTATAAAGAATACGTCTTCCAGATTCTTAACTACATATTGAAAAAGAGCAGGCTCGATTAATATAGAAATATTGCAGTTCTGTGCTGATATCTGGGAAGTTTAGGTTTGGTTGACTACTTTTTATATGACAGAATGGACATATAACAGAGATGATAATACAACTGTCTGCGAAGTATCAAATGACAGACGAAAAACACCTCATTCAGATGAAATTGAGAAATACATGTTGAGAAAAAATCAGAGACAGGAGAATTCCTTATCACTTACTATTCTGAAACTTAAGATCAGTACTTTGTGGGACACAGTTGCTAATTCATCCCTTTTTGTAGGAGAAGTGCTATTAGTAAATAGAAACAGCGTTATTCATTGTAGATGAGGACTCAAAAAAGAGTTGAATAGTCTGCACCTGATGATACATGAACAACGCAGAAGGAAACCAGCAGAATCACCTTCAGCTCTTGCATTGGTATCAACAGTCCACACATTTATTTTAAAAGTTGAGCATTTAAGCTAAGAGTTAAAGCACTGTGGCGGATCTGTTAATAGAGCACCATACAGACACAATGATCTCCCATATTTAAGAATTCATTCAAGGTTATAGAACAGAAGGAACACAGCAAAGGTGAAATAAACTTTGAAGAAAAGTGCATTTGCAGAGATCGCTATTCATAAGTTAGACCATTAGGTTTATCTTTTCCACTGTGCCATGAAGGAGAGACTTATGAAAAAGAAGTTTTAATGAGAAGACAGAGTGGCAGAACAAGTCAATGCACCCACAGGAAACTTCTAATTACTAAGAATCGAGAAGTTTTCTGCACCCTTCTGGAAGTAGAATTCCAGACTGGCAGAAGATCTGAGTTAATATAATCCTGAGGCTTAGATCTGCACTGTCCTCACAAACTGCTGCATTTACAGTCAGTATCAGAATGCTCTGAGTGTCTTTGGGGGGACAGCAAAGTGCTAAATAAGCAAAATGCTGATTTAGGTAAATCCAGAACCAAGGTATCTCACGTGAAATGTGTCCACTCCCATGGCTGGGGGGAGTGCTCTGCACACACAGCTCTAAGTCTCATTTTGGTAATATAAGTAACTGGGTCTGAACAGGTTTTTGTTAAAAAAAAGGAGGGGAGGAGGCAGAGCAGGATGGACGGACACATGCACTTCTGTAAACTTCCACAATCCTCCAAAGTCCTGACTCACAGATTACTTTTTTAGACTATCTCTGCAGCAGGACCTTCAAGCCACCAAGCTTTCATTCTAGTTTTATAGTGCAGCTTTTCAACTGTTGAGCCTCCCATAATAATGCAATTCGATTTCTATCCTTGGATGTTTGATTTTACATTCCATCATTGCTAAGCATTGATTAAGCTTTAGCACATATACTTGATTGTGTTTGTGACTTTGTTTTCTCAGGGGAAGGTCAGGCTTTATGAGAACATTACACTGTTCAAAACAAAATTTTTGGTGATACTCAACTATGACCAGGTTAATTCATCAGCTTTTAAAATTCTCTTGCTAGTTTGCTTCCAGACAGGGAAAAAAAAACCTAAGACATGGACTGGCACAAGAGACAAGAATAAAAAATGGGCTTGGGCACATATGTTCAGGGGCTTGTATTCATAAATTCATAAAGCTATTACTCAGCTTCATCATAGCCTTAGAAATGCCTGTTTTTCAGAGTGTTGACTCTCCCCACATGGAAAAAAACCCCACATTTCTGTCACTAGGCATGTGCAAAAACAACTGCATCTTGAAAAGATGATCAGTTTATGGCTTATGCTCCGATACGAGTCCCATAGCATGTCTGTGACCGTAATGCAGGTAGCCTATAGGCATTCATGCAGCAAGCTTACCAAAGCAGGTCTCGCACAAAACACATCAAAAAGAAAGATAAGAAGGCAGTTTGCCTTACAAGCAAGTGGAGAAATCTCCTGAGACACAATGGTCCTGGATTCAAATTTAGATTTAGAGTAAATCTCTGAACTTCCTAGGAGAGTAGTTCACCACTGACCTACATGGTATTCTGAGGTGGGAATGTTTCACTTTCCCCTGTTGAAGTTGTTCTACTTTGCATAGATTTTTATAAACACCCACTAAGGCTAAGAAAGGATGAAAAATGGCTAGTGCTTTCACCTACTTTCCACTCCACTATTTTTAAACAACTTTCAGAAGGTGCCTGGGAAATAAATGGGTCTCAGTTTACCTTCTATAAGTGACTGTATACATCATCACCAACCCAGTACCAGCTCACACTCTCTGGAGAAACCAGTGACTCAACTGGATGTGGTGACTACATTATTGTCTCGGTCCTTGATGCAGGTACTTCAAAATAGGTTTGGCACACCTAGCCACACCAGGATGAAAATTCATACACTGCCAATGCCTATCCCATACCCATTCTACCAGAAAAGGGCTTCAGTCTTGTAGACTGTCATCTCGCCAACATTTCATAGCAATCAGATATCTTATAGCTGGAAAAAATGTAAACATGAATCACTAAGACAGCTGAGCTTCTCTGTTCAGGTTTTTTATTTATATTTTTAAATAATTAAATTATTGTTTGAAACGTTGGCCATTAGATATACATTAAAATTTTCAAAGCAGCTTTGCTGCTCTATGCAATAATGCATATAGCTTATATTGAAGTGTGTAAATAGTATTTGCTGAAGTTATTATGTGGGTTAATCTTCATGATTACTAGACCACAATTTTGCAAAGCGGGTTTTTAAAAATTAGAGGACAAAATCTGATATTCTCAGATACTTATGACCTCTGTATTTCCAACTTCTACAGCAAGGACCTAATACCATGTAGTCTGAAGACAGAAGTTCTGTCTATAACTGTATAGTTACCTTCTGCTGCTTCACATCTCCCATCCATGTTGGGAGAGATTTCCAAAATCATAAAAGGTAAAATGTAGCCTTTACAGATTAACAAAACTTAGTTATCCTTGTTTTTTAAATTCCTGGTTGTCAAATCATGCACTACTATGTGGTAAAATATGTTCACCTTTATCATCAGGAAGATTTCTCCCTCTTTGTTTCATTTCTATTCTCTACTCTGTGTTCTTTGTTTTTGAACCTCTTTCCTATTCTTGTGGGTTTTTCATCATCATTTATGCCTCAAATGTAAATGCCTCATCATTTTGCATTTGACCATGGCACTTCTGGACTGCTGCCAACTTAACTATGCCTCTGGTATATTATACCTGGATTTTAATGTGGTGGATCTGTTGTTCAGTTGCACAAAGGACCATTATGTTTGAGCTGTTTTTTTACAATGCCACTATGTATTTACCTAAAACTGTACTGGACTTCTGTGCTGAATATCAGAGTACACATGAGAGAAACATGTGTCTCTCTTGCTGCCATCCATTACCACGATGACTGACTTCATCATTCTTTTGTCTAGGCTTTTCTTCCCATTTGCTGTAACTTTCTTTTAGCTGGATACATTTGCCCGAATTTTTGGAGACTGTGTCTTGTTCCTATTTTCCAGTATTAACTGAAATCTCTCGAGGGCCCTTAGTGTTATTTTTACATTCATCCTATTTGCAACTACTCTCAGTCTGATGTATCGGTCCTTTTCTACCCACTCTCCTTTCCAAACATCTAGAGCTGTTATTTGCTCTTAAGGCTGATATATAACTGGCTTAATTAAGTACCTTCAAAACACAATGCACTCAGGAAAAACACCAGGGCTGGGAGCCTGAGAAGCCTGGAAGGTTACCCCGCATGGTGGTATGGGGAATGCAGGGCTGGGATTCCATCCTAAGTCAAACTGAACAGGAAAATCCAACTGAGGGACAACTGAGGAAAGCTCTGTTTGCCTACAGTTCAGGAAAGGCTATAAAGACTTGGAAGGCAGCTTCTTGTAAAGACTAATTTCTAGCATCCATTAATTCAAAAAATGAAGAGACATTCTTTCATATAGAGTATATAGCAAGAAATAACTAATACAGGATATCCTCAAAAGCACTCACCAAGTTACAAGTAAACTATTCAGGAGACGGGCATGCAATGTCTGCAATTCCATTTCTGACTCTTTGTAAAAAGAAGCTAAAATCACAGTTGGCAACAGTTCTGAAATGCAACAGTAATCCATAAATACTCCTTAATTTTCCTGTCATTGCAGAATTAAGCTACTTCCAGCTCACACAGATCTTACCAGGTGTGCTAAATTGATGTCATTATAAGCCATCAGGAAATACCCACAGAGACCTGTAGCAACGTTAGAAGTTTTGTTAAACAGCTGTGTGTTATAATTGATTTGTATTATTTAAAACAGCTAAAGCAAGTTATCACTGGATGTGGAAAAGGGATGACTGAAGACTCCAGGGAGACTTAGCTCAGAAGAAAGCCAATCACAGGAACTTCATTTGAGCATTTTAAGATTATTACTAGAGGAAGTGCAATTAAATCATCACCATTTATCAATTATCATTATAAAATACTATGCAACCTTATCATGGTAATTTATTTATAAGAAGGTAACTAGTTGCCTTCTGCTTTCTGCAATAAAAATAATCTAGTCAGTAAAAATATTTGAAGACATTTTCTCTGAAAATGAGTGTGACTTTCCACAATAATCAAAAGTAACCAAAAAAGTTCAGATTTTTCCTAAAATTTTGTTTTGGTAATGTAATTGCCTAAAGGCTAAATTCTTTGGAGCTTAGCCAATGTCTCAGTTCCTGATCTTAGATATATTTTACTAGAGAGAGTATAAGCCAAAATATAGTTGTATCAAAAAATGCGCACAGGCATGGCACACACTCACAAAGCATAATCACAGAATCTTTGGGTTGGAAGGAACCTTTTAAGATCATCTAGTCCGATCCCCCTGCCATGAGCAGGGACATCCCCAACCAGAGCAGGTTGCTCAGAGCCCCGTCCAGCCCCTGTTCCCAGGGATGGGGCGTCTCGCACCTCTTTGGGCAACCTGGGCCAGTGTTCCACCACCCTCAGCGTCAAAAATTTCTTCATTAGATCTAGTCTGAATCTGCCTTCTTTTAGTTTAAAACCGTTACCCCTTGTCCTACCGCTACAGGCCCTGCTAACAAGTCTGTCCCCATCTTTCTTATCAGCCCCCTTGAACTCCTGGCTGGCTGCAGTAAGGTCTCTCTGGACCCTTCTCTGCTCCAGGCTGAACAAGCCCAACTCTCGCAGCCTGTCCTCCCAGCAGAGCTGTTCCAGCCCTCCACAGCATTTTGGTGTCTCTCCTCTGGCCCTGCTCCAGCAGGTCCATGTCTCTCCTGTGCCGAGGGCTCCCGAGCTGGACGCGGCCCTGCAGGGGGGTCTCCCCAGAGCAGGGCAGAGGGGCAGAACCCCCTCCCTCGCCCCGCTGGCCACGCGGCTTTGGGGGCAGCCCGGGAAACCGGTGGCTTCTGGGCTGCGAGCACACGTTGCCAGCTCATGTCCAGCTTTTCACCCACCAGGACCCCCAAGTACATGGAATATAAGTCACAAATGATTAGTGTAAGATCCTGGATCTGTGAGAGAAAAAAGGAAGTATGACTTTCTTTTCCTAATCTGCCAACTATTGAATCAAAGTGCAAAATTAGCCCTAGTTAAAAGTTAAGTAACATTATGCGCAGACAGTGGTAAGCTCAATTTTTCTTCCCAGTGGTGGATTGCTTGTAGAATTTAAAATTTTTATCTGTTTTGGAGCAAAGTCCTAAACCTTTTCTCTCTGGTGTTCATGTGTACTGAGAGTTCAAGCCTGATTTGGTGAGTTTGCCCAGTGACTTGCATTATACAATCTGTGTCCCTGCAGGCAAAGCCTAACCCACATAACAAAATGGGTCAGCAGAAAAGCAGAAAAGGAAGAGAAAACTCAGTATTTCAATTCAGAACCCTGATTCATTTGAGGGGGCAAAACCTAACAACTCTTGTTTTGATCTGATCCTTGCAGGCTATTGCTTACAATATGTTTTTATTATTTTTGATAATTCATAATTCTTTCATAAATTGAGAAAACTCTGATTTTTACTGCTCTTTTCTATTGGGACTGGCATATGCATCTCTCAGTTCACACGGGGAAGTGTTCGTTGCACCAGTGGCTGCTGGGACTGAAAATACAACAGTGTTGACACTGCTGGTTGTACTGGTGCTTTCCCCTGCTTAGATTCAGCTCCAGAGGTGTACATTTCCACAAATCATACATTACTTTGCCTCCTTATCTCTTGACTGAATGACCATACGCAAACGCACCCACACTGCCTGGTGCCTTTCTGCTTTCATCTAAAATTAAAACTGTAGACCTCTTAAAGCTGCTTTCCCGCAGGCTCTCTCTTGCAGCCACGTGGCAAAGTACATTCCCAACCCAGGAATGCAGCTGGGGCCTTTGGACCAAGTTCAATATTGGTGTAAAGCAGGCTAACTTCACTGAAGTCAGTGGAATTCAATGGCCTTGAGCCACAGGTACATGGTCTTCAGGGAGAAGGTGTACATACCAAATGGTGTAGAAAAAAAAGTAAAGTAATTGAAATTATGTAGTGGGATTGCTGGAGGATCATACCTTCTCTGGCTTCTGCTACCTGCCAGCACTTCCAGTATTGTGCTATCAGCCTGAGGTACAGTGTATATTACTCTAGGATAAACAGTTTAACTTAGTTTTGTATTCTCCTTATTTAATGGAAAGTCACCTTGATGTTATGTTCAACAGTATTTTGCTGCTCTAGCTTTGCTAATTTCTCAGATTTTCTTCCTTACTTCTTAGTTCGTGTTTGTCACTGCATTGACATTGGCTGAACTTCCTCTGGAGAGGTGTCACAGAGACAACAGGTTCAGCACTCCACACATTTTACAGCCCATAAAACCTGTTTCCACAGGCCTTTGTGTGTATGTATCTCATACACATCACTTATTAGATGCAGGACAGTTTTACTTTACCGTTCTTCAAGAGGCAAAAATAATCTCTGGGTGGGAGTGACCTGGTTTTCCTTGTGGTTTCCACCACTCTGATTTTACACATCCCAAACACACTGTTTATGCTTTATTCTCAGTGGTATTGCATTATGATTTATTACCTATACAGAGCTGTAGGTTCTTGCAGTGCTTTGCAGACGAACAGACAGATTGTGCTTTCTACAGAGGAGCCTGAACATGGCTTCAGGCCACAGTATAATGTGACCATAAAGAAGTCACACCACCTCTGCACTGCACATAGCAGATTCTCCTGTACATTTTTGCAGGTGGGAATATAAACTATTCACAAGCCAGAACAGCTCAGCTGGGAAATACCAGAGATGTCAACCCTAAAGGATACCTAGCATCTGACCACAGGGTTACTGGTCTCTGTCTGCTAGGAATGCAAGAAGGTGCATGCAGTGAGGGCAAAGTTAATTGAATCCTCTGCCTCTCTACACAGAAACAGTCATGATTTAGCTACAAATCTGAAACTTCAGCTATAAATCATAAACCTTTACTGAAAAATCTGAACTGCAATACTTTCTTGTGCAGAAAATCAGTTATCTGCTACCATATTACATAATTTGATTAAAAACTAATTTTCTCATCTTCCTTCTACAGTAAAGTCAGGTAATTAATACTTTATGTAAAAGCGTTTATTACAAGAATATGCAAACTCACAACTGGAATTCAGACATGCACAGCAAACATCAGAAAACTAATGCTTGTTAGGTTCTCAGGGAGTGATTATAACATAAGTAATAGTCCACGGCTGCAAAAACATGAATGCTGCTTGTGTTCCCATGACTGAGTACCACCTACAAATAGGCATCCTGTAATTAAATTGTATTAGTTGAATTAAGGAAGCACCTGTAGAACTCAGTTGATGTTACATCCCAGTTATGCCAGCTGCTGTGGTAAGAGACCTGTAGACCTGTGTACCTGGAAACAGCTAAAATCAAAAAGTCAAGGAAGGAAAGGGGAGGAAGAAAGGACATATTAGTATCAGAAGAAATTCACACCTGGAGAGTTTCCATTCTTTGTCCCAACTTGCACTGGAGGCCTGGAACCAAGGGAAGAAACCAGAGCAATCAACTCAGCTCTGAACCATGTCTCACTCTTGAACAAGTGTGACTGTTTTCAAGAGAACCTTCATCACAAGTCTGGGAACGGTTGCTGAAATGATCTGGTGACTCTGAAACCACTTTAAATAGAAGTGATTTGAATAGCTCTAAAAGAAGGCAGTGATACCACAGTTTACTAATCTGCTTCCTCTTGTAGAACATGGTATTCTTTAACTACTGATTCTTAAGGACATTAGTTATTATTCGATCAAGAGACCAGTTTTCTCTGCTTCAATCCTAAGGATTGCAAGTGTATTTAAAATTGAAAATTACACAGTCTTTTCTGGTAATTTGATTAATAGACAATCTGTGAAATGTTACACTAATATATTTTACTTGCATAAATACGTCTACTTTTGTATTTACCCAAATCCATGATTCCTCAGAAATTGCCTGAAGTTTTCAGGATTGGCTTTGGAAGAGTATTTTAGATGAGGGATACTGTCATATTAACAGTGAATATTACAGTGAACACCCACAAATTCTTCAAAATCCAGGACTAAAACTATTGTTGGTAACTGGCTCAGCACCACCTCAGTTACAGGCTTTTTTATATTTTACTTGTGTCCAGGAGGCGAATAAGGCCATTGAGGATTCAGGCATATATTGCATTCATCAATTTTGTAAAGGACCAGTGGTTTCTCACCTGCTGTGTAATAGTATCCCAGGGGCCCTCCAGCAGCCGAGCCTGATAGCATGCATGAACACTTTTCCATATTTCATCCAGAGTTAAAGGTCTTCCATCTGTAAGGGGGGAGGGGGAACAACCACGCACAGTCAAAGCTCTTAAGCATGCTGTATCTTTAATACAGAATAGCAAAAGTAAATCTGAAAATACTGATCATCTGGAAGCAGATGGAAAAAATAACAGCAAAACATGACTGAGTCACTTCTGGCCCCATAACTCCAAAACAGCATTGCTCAAATCCTGACTGAAGGTGCATATAAAACTGTCCTAAATTATCTGTTCAGCTTTCTTCTCTGTCACCTAAGAGTAACAACTTACTGTTCTGTTTATAAGGTGTTAAGTTAAACAATTTTGTAAAACAATGCTTGGATAAGATAAATTTAAAACCCCAAAATAATATCACGAACAGTTATCTCACATAAATACACAAAATTTTTAGTGAGAGAGTGCAAAAATCCAAGGAACAAAATTCTGCAGACAAACGTTTACTGCATTTTGGTAACCCACATGCCCGTAATTTTTTCTTGAGCTGCATTTATGTATCATTATTGCATTAGCTTTTTAGTTGTGATGTTAGAATTATGCCAAGACATTAGTGTCAACCACTTAGAAAACAAGCATGTCAATTTTTCCTGAATATTTGTTTTTGGCAAACAGCAATAGAATATTTTGATATACTTTCAATAAGTAGCTTCATCTTGGCATTTATTAGGTGTCAGAAACCATTATCCTGTGATAAATAGTTTTATTCTACTGACATTTTCACGTCTGTAAAATGAACAAGATTTATTCACCCAATTAACATTTGAATGCCATGTTTAGATATAAATTAAAACCAGCTGCCTACAGCCTCTGTTTTATCTTATTTTCTGCACATATTTATAAAAAAGCACTGAACTTATATAAGCACCATATAATAGAAGCATGTGGCAAAGTATCTGAGAGGGTAACAGCATATTAACTAGTTATACTATGCCATCTTCATGAACATGAGACTTATTAGACTGTCATGCCCTCTTGTCTTATGATGGCAGATATCAGAGCTGTGCTGGAGATGGTCTAACAAGCGGTGTTCCCCAGGGCTCAGTTCTGTGGCCAGTCTTGTTTAGTATCTTTATCAATGACCTGGATGAGGGGATCAAGTGCTCCCTCAGTAAGTTTGCAGATGACACCAAGTTGGGTGGGGGTGTTGATCTGCTGGAGGGTAAGAGAGCTCTGCAGAGGGATCTGGACAGGCTGGATCAATGGGCTGAGGTCAACTGTATGAGGTTTAATAAGGCCAAGTGCAGGGTCCTGCACTTGGGTCACAACAACCCCATGCAATGCTACAGGCTTAGGGAGGAGTGGCTGGAGAGCTGCCCGGCAGAAAAGGACCTGGGGGTGCTGGTTGACAGCCGGCTGAATATGAGCCAGCAGTGTGCCCAGGTGGCCAAGAAGGCCAACAGCATCCTGGCCTGTATCAGCAATAGTGTGGCCAGCAGGAGTAGGGAAGTGATTGTGCCCCTGTACTCAGCACTGGTGAGGCCGCACCTTGAATCCTGTGTTCAGTTTTGGGCCCCTCACTATGAGAAGGATGTTGAGGTGCTGGAGCGTGTCCAAAGAAGAGCAACGAAGCTGGTGAGAGGTCTGGAGCACAAGTCTTATGAGGAGCGGCTGAGGGAACTGGGGTTGTTTAGTCTGGAGAAGAGGAGGCTGAGGGGAGACCTTATCGCTCTCTGCAACTACCTGAAAGGGGGATGTGGTGAGGTGGGTGTTGGTCTCTTCTCCCAAGTAACTAATGATAGAATGAGAGGAAATGGCCTCAAGTTGCACCAGAGGAGGTTTAGATCGGACATTAGGAAAAATTTCTTTACTGAGAGGGTGATCAGACATTGGCACAGGCTGCCCAGGGAGGTGGTGGAGTCACCATCACTGGAAGTGTTCAACAAATGTTTGCACGTCGCACTTCGGGACATGGTTTAGTGGGCGTGGTGGTGTTGGGCTGATGATTGGACTTGATGATCTTAAAGGTCTTTTCCAACCTTAATGATTCTATGATTCTATGGTCTGCTAAGAAATTTGTTTCAAGCACATAAGTTAACTTTAGAAGGATGTATTTATTCTCAGATCATCTGTGTGCAGGAAATACAAGATGCCATATATACTTGCAATTTTCTGTTTTCTACTCAACCTGCAAAGACAATCCAGAGAAAGTCCAAAAGTAAAATCTAGAACAACACACGTTCTAATGCAAAATTTGATTTGCCACTCTAGATTTTGTTCTGTACACCTTTCTTTGTATTTGTGAATATATATAGTAACACTTGAGCAAATTCAGATCGTACATATGGAATGGATTACTCTGACTCTAACCATTAATCTCATTTACGGAACTGATCAAATATTATTGAAGCATTGATCATGTTATAGTTAAAATAGAGTTTTGTCTTTATGTTATGGATTTTATTACTTCATGTATGAGAAGCAGTATAACTTCCATCATATTTCAGTATAGATTTATTTTCATTTCACAGAAAAATACAAATACATCCAAACTGAAAGTTTCACTTCACAGCTGAATGAGATCACACACAGTAAAATACTTACATAGTTAATATAGTGTAATTGCAACATTTCACATCGGATCAAAAAATTCATCTGGGCATTCTGATTATGCACTTTCCTACTGAAATATGCTTGGATCTAAATTTCCTTATATTTTTAATTTTCTGCACTATTTTAGTATATTTCACTAACCTTTAAAGGAGTTTGAATTAAGTGTGTTTTTTAAACTGAGTAAGCTTTCATACATGCTCCCAAGTACCATGTTCCTGTAAATTCTTATTTAACTGACTAGCTCGGAAGATGGGAGGCCAGATACAGCAGGAAAGACTAAGTCATCAGTACTTAAAAGGGATGTGAGGTTCAGCTACATAGCTAGGAACTGCAAGACCCTTGCAAAAGGAGAGGAGGCAGATGGGCAGTTTCCCCATCCTCTTTTGTGGGATGAAGATGTGAAAGTCTATTGAAAGAGTTTTCTCTCTCAATAAAAAAAAAAAAATTCAAAAACCCAACTACACTAAGGTCTTAAAATGACCGATAGAAGGGTCCATTTCAGGTAACCTGGCTGCAGCTGTGTTTTATATTTTAGAACTCCTCAGTTTGTGTGGTCACCTCCTCAGGATGACATAACTGAATCCATTTTATTTGCAAGCTCCCAGATTTGCACAAAACACACCTCTGTACCCTTTGGGCATTTTTAGACCCCTTTTTCCACGACTGCTAGCATTCACGTGTTTAGCAGCCCTGTTATACATTCTTGCAAGCTACTGAGACCTCAAATATCCAGCTGGGCTGACAGAGCAGTCTGTAATTGTTGCTGCTAGCAACAAGGGGCCACTGTGGCACCTTGCTGAGCCAAGCAGCCTCTCTGCTTCTTGTCTCATTCTTTCCTGTGATGGAGCTGAACTCAAAAGGTTCAGCCAGAAAAAGAAGGCAACAGAAGCATCAAGCCAAGAGAAATGGCAGGAGAGGAATGTAGAGGTTTCAGAGTCACCCAGCAGTACATTTACTCATCATCCACCCACGACGACACAGCTGCTGAGGTACTTTCAGCTTGTCACAAGTCTTCTCCCAAGTCTAGCTGGGAGAGGGTGTACAGATAGAAATGGAAGTTTGTGGTTATATGTGCATTCTGTATAATTCAGCTCATTAAATAATTACAGAGAGTGAAAGGAAATAGCTGCTTGTGGGTCATGCCAGATTTACTGTACCTCTGTCTGAAGCACTATGCCTGTAAAGCCAACAGTCTAGCACATGACACTTCATCAGCTCATCAGTACCAACCCAGTCTCTGCGGAATGCAGACTCCGATACGATAAACTTGACATCTACCTGGCAAGAAAGGCCAAAGAGCCTGGGAAGTAACCAACTAATGTTCTTGTTGAGAGAAAGGAGATAAAGGATGGGAGTCAAGAACACCTAAGGATGGGTTCTGTCTCTGCCATTAACTAACTATGGGCTTGAATCAACTAGTTCATCTGCCTTAATAGTCAGGCAAGAACAACTACAGCCTTTGTATCACAAACTCAGATTTTTATTATTCAAAACTCTAGACTATAACAAACTTTTCTGATAAAAGCTTCTTGATGGTCCACTTGGAGTTAACTCATTTATGTCACCAAAATAAGAAATAGTTAAAAAGCAGATGCCTGAGTGCCTCCTCACAGCAGCAAGGTGTGTCATTAAGACGACATATGGGTTCCAGCTCCCAGCTGAGTTGGCACTTAAATTTCTGCAAAGAGCAGAAATTCTTAGGGCATATTAATTTCATGTACATTTTCAGAGAAAATCTTCAGGCTTCCCAAGTTGCTGTATTCTGCTTTGTTGATTCCTCTTACTGAGGGCTTTTAATAATTTCTTAGATTTCTAATTAAAGGTTATTTGGCACTTTGGGTGAAATGGTGCACAAATTGTTTTAACGCTTCATTCTGGCATACTTTCCAAAGAAATATTAGGGGTTTGTACTCTTTAAGTAATCATTGCCACAAAAGAAAAAACACCCTTACAGCTTAGGAGAATACCTGATTATACAAATTATTCTCTTTTATTTATGTCCAAAGCCATGATAAAACCAGTTCATTTTTCTAAGAAAGGACATAGTGGTTACATGCTTCTGAGTTCAGTGAATAAGTCTATGTTCTGGAAAGTGCACCAGTCAGCCCCAGTACAGTTATAAATACAGAAAGTCATGCCTTCAGGGTTGGAGGAAGTTACATTATCTTACAAGCCCCCTCTCTCTAACCACTGATTAGTGTGTTTTTTTATTGGCAGGGATCTATCTGTACATCAGAGAGCTAGATGTATTTTGAGCAGGTCAACTTGAAAATCCTTGTCTCTTTTCTAGAGGAGTTAGGCCGCAGCCCTTATTGACTCCCATTAGTCCTGCTCTTTCTTTTCAGTGTTTAGCCAGCATTCATGATTCTTCGTCTACCTTTGTAGGAAAAATAAGAAGAGAAGTGTGAGACAAGCCGTTATTTTCTTGACATGCAGGGTGATTCCTGAATGATGCCTGTGTCCACCTGTGATTGTGTTGCTACCTCACTATTGGTGCAAGAGGTTTTTGAATGTGCAGCTTCACATGATGACAGTTCAGGAAAAGACCAAAGTTCCATGACATCTTAAAGACTAAAAAAAAGGGAAAATACTCTGCTTATTAAAGAAAGCTTACTGGACCTAGCCCAGCCCATCTGGCTGATGCCAGCATTGAAGGGGAAGGCTAATTGCCTATACCATCTGTTTCTAAGAGGGCTAATTGCTGACATCAGATATCAGCAGGGGTTCCTGCATTTCTTCAGCTACCTATCTGGTGATCTAAGAAGCCAGAGAAACAAAAAACGGCTCCCATTTCTGAAAGGTATGGCATGCATAAAACTGATTTTGGGAGAAATGACACCTAGTTCTCTGAGACTCTGAAGTACTGAGGACCACTGCCTTGAGCTCCCAACACAGACTGGGACTTCAGTAGGTCTGAACTTAGGAATACATGACATGTGGGAAGTATCATGAGGCAGTGAAAAATATTTATTACCTATATATATATGTAGCCTAAAAATATCTTCTTGTATCCTATAACATTCCCAAGCATCTTTCCAGACAGAGTCATCACCCTTAATCATTATTTTCACGTGAAGTATTTGTCCTTGCACAGAACAAGATCTTCCCTGTAAATCTATCCTCAGAGACTACCAAATAGCTTAGATGTCTCTCAAAATATTTTAGTTCTGTTGCAAGTAAAATGTCAAACCCTTGTCTTGCACCACCTTACATACCAAACTTCTCATCAGAAAAAGAGGTCTAAAGATGAATTCTAGAAAATAAATTATTTCATCCAATTTAGACAGCAGAAAGGATAAGGATACAATGCAACTTTTGTCCTTCTGCAGGATGAACTAATTGATAATGTTTGAGCACAACAGCTAGTAGAGAGGAGTGAGATCTGGATGTCCTCATTGACACAAGCTCCCGAAAATGCCAACCACACTGAATATGGCAGGAAAAATCTCCCGAGTAACTATTTTGGAAGCCCTTTTCCTAGGACAGACTGTGAGAGACCAAGCGGTCAATGAAAACTGGACTCACATATGATAGGAGAATGGCAAGATTTCATTGTTCTAGAAAAGTTTTTAAATAGTCTATTTCGAAGAGCACAGATTTGGACCGGCTGGCACCAGTTGCTATTAAAACATACAAAGTGAGGAAGTGAATATTGCAAAACAAGCAAAACTACTTAGTCAGGTCAAACAGAAGAGTTATTATTTCCTAGGCAGGCCTCGAGGTGTAATGGCCACTTAACATACTGCCAGAGAGGAAGCAGAGCTTTGAATTCAAACTCTGTGCCCTGCTGCTGGGGAAGGCAAGACAGGGCAGGGCTGTGGAAACACTGGAAGGGTAATAGCTCACCTTCACCTCCTGCAACAAGCTCTAATTAACATGAGGATCAGTACGGACAGGATTCAAGGGAAACCATGAACAGCCCACAAGAGATTTGTGATGAACCAAATCTGTTGCTTAATCTACAAATAATGGTAGGAATTTAGTCTGGGAAATTGATGTAGGTCTCAGAAGATTGTTCCCTGATTATTTCAGATGAGGAACACAGTGAATATTAGTAGTTGTCTGAGAAACTACAGGGTAAGGAGCCTATCACATGATGATTATTACCTCAAAGGAAAAAAATCTCAGGGCATTACCTAGAGTTTTCCTCATACCAGGTTCAGGACAAGACAAAAGATACTTTGCTCAGATAACTCAAGTGATTGTGAGTGACTGTCATCTGCATGTTCCTGAAAACCCAATGTTGAGACCTTCAGACAGCGTATCACAGGCGGGCAAATAACTTGCAGGGATGACAGAATTTTTCATTTTCAAAAGTAAGCTATTCATAATTAAGATCAGAGAATACTAGCTGAAAACATTATTGGAAAAGTACTTATTGCCAGTATGTTGTATCCTTCTCTTCAAGAGTCAGAGAATGTTAAATGTTAAAAGAGAATGTTAAATGCTGAAGAGAACCCAGGTGACTTCAGGAATTATCTAAAAAAAGTCCTTACTTTCCATTGTGAAAGGTTCCCAAGAAGTGTTTTAAAACATAATTGTACTTGTAGGAACAATTACAGTTTTGCACTGCAAGGGGAGCTGTTGGCACATAATACTACGACTGTGCATTAGATCATCCACTAGCTTCTGTAATATCCACTTCCAGCTATAAGGAGTCATGTTTCAACACCTCCGATTCCCTGATGCTGACAAGCTAAACAACTTGTTTTGTCTCTGGGAGCTCTTCTCTGGTGATTAACTGCTTATGGTGAATACTAATTATATGAAAGTACAGTACAGTAGAAATAGTGTCCTATTTCCTCTACCTGCAGCATCTCCATTCCTCTTCTGTAGAGACAGTGCACTATTAATTCAGCTAAAACCAAGAAGATGACATTTTTCAGGACCACAAATAGGTTAATCTGTCTCGAACAGCAAAACTTTATCTTCCTGTCTGCACAAGAAGTTTAAAGGCAAAACACTGCACATTTGTAAATGCCTGTAGTAATTCTAGAAATAAATTTGCAGCAGGATGTGTGGCAAATTAGTTCTGTTGGTGGTGAAGGCAGAGCAATGTCCCCAATTCCCCATATCCCCGTTTGAAAATTTACCCCAAATTATCCATTCCTGAAACTGTACCTCAGACTAAAATCTTTCCACCAGGGAGTCTATGAGAATTTGTTCTTCAAATTTAAATATAAAGTGCATTTTAAAATGCTAACACTGCAAAATTAGAAACCATTAAACAATATAAGGGCAGAGAGTGATTAAATCTACCAAACACATTCAAAGCAGCTTAAGCTACTTTGTAATTAAAAAGATATCACTGGCAACATTCAGACATCTTTATCTAGATAAAGTTAGATTATTCAAAACACAAAAGATGCTGATGCTACCATGCAGGAGACTGAATGAAATCACTTGAAGATATCAATCCCTCTGCCTTAGGTACACAGTCTTTGGGCAGAGAGGAGCAGAGCACAGCCAGTGCTGCAGTGTGATCGCTCTATGTTTGCTGATTAAGTGACACGAACAGCGGCCTTGGAGGGAGGCTGTTGTGTTCCTCCTTCCTTCCTGACCCAATGGTGAGTGAAATCACAGTGGCTATAGCAATTGAGTAATGGGTAACAAGATGTACATATCAGGGAGGAAAGAAGATCAGTTAGTGTTTCAAGAGCCATTTTTAATAGACAGTAAAAGGCAATACCTTGTTGGTTTGGGCTTTTTTTTAAAGCAGCAAATTTAAACAGAAAACAGCATACAGTTTTAAAGGTACATTCAGATCCTAGACTTGTGGCTCAAACTCAGGCTCCAAAGATACAAACACAGTTCTGCTGAAGCACTGTAATTATGTCCACTTATTTTGTAGCCAAATTCAAACCTGCAGCTTTAAGGTTTTGTATTCATTCGGCGTAAAGAGCAAGAAAAATGACCATCAGTTTTAGTCAACCACAGGCAAGATGCCAGGAGCCAAAAGATCAGCCTCCTTCAGGCTGAGATGATATCATCTCTTCCACAGTCCTGAAGCTCTGCATTGGGAGTATTACAAAATTTACTGGTGAACAGCCTCATCTCTTACCTTCTTATTGCATATGATCATTACTCTGTTCCTCAATTTAATATAAAATCTGTGTTTTTAACAGTTATGGCATCCAGCATATTTTTATTCTTCCCTTTGTCTAACAGAAGATTGGTCTTACCTAAAAAGCATGCCCTAAAATAAAGCACAGGTACTTGGTAGCTGCTCGAGTACAAGACATGATATTCATAGCGAATCACTTCTTCTGTTGCACAAGCTCCAGCTACTTGAGAATCATCCAAAGACTCCTGAAACAACAAACGTGAACACAGCAATACATTAACTTTTGTATTTTTGTCAAGGGAAAAGTAATTGCTACTCCTGTAATACATTCAATAAATACACAGAACAGAAATAATGGCAATCACCCCTTTCACAGCACCATTCATTTGAATTCCTGAAGGAATTTTTCAATACTAGAAAGAAAATCACAAAAGTCCAAAACCTGCAAAGACATCTTACAGTCTTACTTACACAAATCGTGAGCTATGTGTAAGCATTTGCAGAACTGAGGTCTTTCTAAGTGCAGGCTGCTTTTCAAAGCAAAAGACAAAAGCTCTCTAACATCTTTATGGCACAATAACTGGTACAATAAGGTGACTACAGCTGCATATCTCCTCATTACCTTTGGCATAGACTGTTTTAAAAGTGTACCTTTAAATAATCTGCTTTTGCTTGCCAAAAGACAAATCAAATGCATCCATCAAAAATTCTCTGTTCTACTTTCTTGAAAGGCTTTTTGCCAGAGGTTGCTTTTGCTATTAGTACTTCTAAAACTGAGACAATTTCTTCCTGTTAATGTATATTTCAGGTGTAAAGTAAGTAAAGTTTACTGTAGATTTGAAAAAAAATCAGAAGAGATGGAACTTACTGCATTGAGATATACCCTAGCTGCAGCATAAATTTCCTAACATTTCAAATTAGTATTCAAACAGTGCTAAGCACCCAGCTGTTTTGACTTTTATAAAGATTGTTGATGCTCAACATCTCTGAAAATGGAACCATTAAATTAATAATGTCATTAAGATTAAGTGTTAGAACAAACTTCCCAAGAAGACACTATGGGTGTGGACTTGTTCAGTTTTCAAACCCCCAAATTTACATGCATGAACTAAGCAACCATAATGCCCCACAGGTTGGGTGTGCATTTTACAACTTGACTATTGCCAAGCAATGGTGAATATTGGCTTCCTGTCTCTGTCCAAGCAAAATAAAAAAAGACTGAACTGAAAAGAACAACCAGCATCTTTTGAACACCACGCTGGTTTAACAGACTAGAAATTTAAAGCTATTTTGCATTTTTATCTCATATCCTTAACTCAGCCATGAATCAATCTATGAAGAGTTATAAGAATTGATTGATAAACTATAACAGTAATGACAAACAAAATACTTTCTTTTTTTCGATAGCCCACATAAAAGTGATTTCCCCCAAATTTAGCATATTAGACAACCAGATACTGCTGAGGCATATGGATAGAAGATCATGAATGGAGAGCCCAGGCCTGGGGAAGCTACACTGCAAAGTACTGTAAATACATTTTTGAACATTAAGTGAGAAAATAATAGATGCTTATAGAACAGAAGGTTTCTGGGAAAGTCTGGACAGCGGTAGGAATGGTTGACTTATAAGTCAGGATAAGCACAGGAAAGGAAGATTAAAGAGAGTGCTCTCTGTGTTAACCTAGTTTTAAAACTGTATGTGAAGGGATACCAAAGACAACATGCCAGAAGGGAAAGTGATGATTACTGTATCTGAATTCACAGGCCAGGTGAAGTTAGGTATGCCATACCCAGTTCCCATGCAAATGTGTAACAGACTGAGAGGCAAGTTCTTCTCCTCCTCACATATGTCATACCCTCTGATCAGATGTGAAATACAGAGTAAAAAAAAAAATCTCTCGAGGAAAATAGAAATTTCTTCTCTATAGTAAGATGAACTTTCTTTAAAATGGATCCATTTTCAATGCTTTGATGAGAATAGTACAAGAAAGAACAGTAACAGCATGTGGTAAAAGAAAACAAAAAACAACTGCAGCTTGGCTTTCAAGTTGGTAGGGGTGGCAAAAGAGAAAATGTCCATATTCAGAATTGAACCTACATTAAAATTTACAAAAGCCTTTTGGATCAACCTCCTGGAATCAAAATCATACTGCTTTACAGACATTAATGTTTCACCAGATATTGCAGCCTTGCCCATTGCTTAGTCACTAGCTTACCTTGCCCTAAAAAAATACCACTCCTGGAAATGGCAAGACTACCTGTTCATGCATTAAATACTATTGTTCTAGAAAAAAGCTGTATATATACACATACTTCTCTCTCTTGCTTTCTGTATATCTGGGTAAAATGACTGTATACCCTTACATAAATACTGCTATCTAATTTGTGATGATTTTAGACTGAATGATAGAGAAGCCATATTCTTTATTACCTCCAAATACTTAGGAAAAGAAGTTAAGTTAACAGTCACTCAGAAATGAAATATTCATACCTTAGGGAAAACACGCTTTATAGAAACCCTACTAACTGTCTCAGAAAGTCATAAATTAAGCTAGGAACAACTTCATCATTAAGAATTCAACTTAGTGGGTTAGCACGGATTTTAGCTAGTAAGCAACTTCTATCTTCATTTTCTGGATTAGGAAAAGGAAAGCAAAAGATAGACTTTCTAATTTCATTGTTCCTTGAGATGGTCACTGAGAAATCTTAAGAATTTCTGACATTACCAGACAGACATCAGACAGTGAGGTACTTCCCAAAACATCCTATTACTTCCAGAGAAAGGCAATTTTATCCAAAAGTGGCCTTCCCAGAAGACGTACACAGCCTGATGGCAGGAGAGGCAGCAGAGAAGGGGAGGCGGCAGCTTTAACGCCTTACTCTTTTGGAGAGCAGAATATTTTTGGACACATTTATTTTGCATTATCCTGAATGCAATGCTCAAAAGAAGCTTTGAAACTGACATTCTTCTTCTCTATGACAAGATGGACTTCAGTCTACTGCAAAGTTTCTACACTTGTTCAAAGTAAGTTTCTGATACTCAGTTGACTTTTTCTGCTGTTTCTAGTGATAAGTGGGAGCATTGTATTTGTGATCTGCATACAAAGGCAGGCAGCTGAATCCTTCTTAGGGCTACCTCTAATCCCCCTTCCTTTCAGTAAACAGCAGTTCCAAGACTTCTTACAGAAAAAGATACTGCATCGATGTGTAATCCGGTACTTCACAGTCTCTGTAGGTACGACGCACAGTAGTTATGCAGGTAAAGTACCTTTTGGAGCCTAAAAGTTTTGATGGTATCTCTCTAGCTGATGAGATGAACTTTGCTGATGAGATGAATAAAATGAGTACAGTCATTTTAGGTGATCTTTGGAACATCTAAAAAATCTACGCATGGCTGAATAAAGCCACAGAGCCTCATAAAGTTTTACATTAGCCCAAAAGAAGAGATTTATTTTTCACTCTTTAACTACTGATAAAGCCATAAATATGAAATGCAGGTAAAACTTATAAAAAAAACTCATGGAATTTTATTTTCATGTATGTCATATGATCACCTATTTAAAGTTTTTCTACAAGTAATTGTTCTACTTTCCTTTTTTATATATACTGTTGTTTTATCTCCTTTTGAGCTAATGCTGAATTTTAGTTACTGTTAATAGGCAATATCAAAATCAATTTTAACTTCCAAATAGTTTGTAACTGCCGTAAAACACTGATACTCGTACACACATCACAAAACAAATTCATTATTTTGCTTAGGTCTTGTAAAGACAAAACAAATATGCCTGTGTAAAAACAATAAATAAAAACATTAACAAAAAAGGGGTTTTGACAAAATTGCAATCATTAAAAATGCTATGAAGTACTTTAATTTCTCAATTTTTTGTTTCTGCTTTGCAAATTTGCTTGCATGCCTGCCATGCTTCACATTAATCCAGGACTCACTGACTGTTTCCTAAACAAACTGGGAAGCTCTCATCAGGAAGCATCTGGTCCTCTACTGGTCTCACGTAAAATCATTCTCATGCTATCAAATGGACTGTAGAGCAGATATTTAAAAGCAAGGTAAGTATTAGAAAAAAGATAACCAGCAACTATCTAATTAATTCTATTAGTTCCATCATAAATGAATTATCACTGAATTTAATGGATATAAAATTATTCTCAACCTTTAAGTATCCCCTAAACAAATTAAGTTGATTTGTTCCTTTTAAAATGCTAAATTATTTAAATCAATAGATAAGAAATGTCATTCTGAAGGCAAAAGAATATATTTGTACTGGTTTTATTTCTCCTGATGAAGAAGGCAAGTTAAAAACCCTTGGTAACAAGTTAATTTGACAGCAGGAGAGAGTTAATAGTGTGTTTTGACGCTCTTTCTTTAGTAGCAACCGTGCTCCACAGAGTGAAGAGCAGCAGGAAGATAAGGGTTAAGGCAGGTCACCTTTGGAGGGAGAGCTCTGAAAGGAAAGGGAAGGGCCAGGGAAGTGACAGACAGGGTAAACTGGGAAGCCAACAGAATTACCTGATAAAAAAGGGATTTTTCTCTGCTGACACCAAACATTTCCCTCCCTCCACCTCACCCGCAGAGGCCAGCTGAGCCAGCCTTCCTTGCTCAGCCCAAATTCCCTTTGAAATGCAGAAGCAGGCCCTAATGCCCTTTTTGGGGGAAAGGCTAAGAGAAGTGGTTTAAAGAACAGCAGGCACGTTTCTCCTGGATCTCAAGTCACTGTTGCCTTTCTCCCAGTTCCCATGTTCCTCATCCCTTTTCTTGCTGTCCTGACCTCTATTTCCTCCTGCTGCAGGCCAGCCTCCTGGGAAATTCTCCTGCAGGAGCATGGCAGGATTTGGCTGCAAGCAGGAAAGGGAGGAAGAGGTGACGCAGGCACAGTTCTGGTACAGCTACTTTCGTTCTGAGGGGGGAAAAAAGGAGATGCAATCCAGATTAGTAAGCAAATCTGATTTCATTGCTTGGAATAAATTTACACTTAATTTCATTTCAGCCTCTAGAGTTGGAAATAAATGTATCCCTGTTTCTCCAATGCAGCATTTCGACTGTGAGCCACCACGTGAAACACAAGGGCTTTCAGGGAGCAGCTCCCCTCCCCGTTCAACACTTTCCTTTTGGTGAATAGGAAGATCTGAACATGAAAACTGAATAGTAGGACAGTGTTCATCAGGTAGAATTAAAACAGAGCTTAATGGGGAGGGTGCGGCAGCGTGGTGAGATTGTATCTGCGCTCTTTATTCTTCCTCCTGGGTGTTCTCACATTTATTTGGACCGTGTCTCACTTTTTTGCCTGCAGCCCCCATCAGGTCTAGTCTCTGCAGGTCATTTTGCTGCCAGTTTTCTGTCCTTCCCGTGCAGAGTCTCAAGTCATCCTCCACCCTTACACAGACATCGAATCTCTGGATTTGATCCTCCCTTTCTCTTCCGTGCTGAAAATGCAGCGTGGAATCGCGGTGGTCAGCAAGGTAGCCCTGGCTGGAGAGAAGGAAAGTTGGACCTCACGCCCCCACGACCAGCTCGGATCGTCCCCTAGGCTGGAGGATAGCAGGAGACCAGAGCTTGCTTGGCTGACCAAGTGAAGGCTGAACTGCCAGTACACTCAGTGCCTGGATTCAAGTCTCAAAATGAAATATTACTTGAAAATTGCAAGGAGGCCTAGAAAATGAAAAAAAATCTCTTTGCAAAACTAAACATGCTGAGGAAAAAAGCCCAACAAAATAAGACTTGCAAGAACCTCAAAACCATCCTAGCACATGTTTAGGGTTTTTTTTAATGTAGTAGGAGAATTCCAGTTTGCATTAAGTGATTGTCAGTATTTTCTGTTCTCTATTAAATAGTCATATTATGATAAAATTTATAGGCTCCAATCAAACTTACCCCACTGTATCATGGCCTGTAAAAATGCATAAAAATGTGGACAACTTCCTGAATAATTTAAATGTAAGATGAATAGTGTACAGATGTCTTTGCCACCAGTTGCAGCATTTTTATATACATTAATAAATTGCTCTTTTATGTGAAGTATATATGGGGAACCTAATGACCTCCATGTGTTTTCTGGTGCTGCCATCATTAGTGACAGATGAGGCAACAGGAAGACAACAGAAGAGCACCAAAGAATAGCAAAGTTACCTTACGGATTTATTTTCTGTACATAGCTACAGAATCCCCACCGCTACCTTGGATTTCTTCAAATTCAGTCAGCCAAGTGAAGAGCCTAGTTAAATACTGCCCCTCAACAACAGAGAAAGAAAGTGGCCCTAAAATCAGTTTGTGATGTTACTAAATGCCATGCCCAAAGAGCCTTCTTTTGGAAGACACGGCTACCTGGAAAAGCCACTATGCCACCAATGGAAAAACTCAGAGGTCAGTTAAGGTAAACAGGCAATGGATCCCTGAAATACTTCATCAGTCAGAAGACAATCTTCTGACTGCAAGCGAGCACCCTGAGCATGACACTGTTAATGCATCCAGTCATTATTAGAATGACTATTTTCCCCTCTAAAATAAAGGTTACTAACAAAAAGCCACAGCCTTTTGTTATTCAAGGCATACCAAAACACCAAAACCAAAACTTCCAGCCCAAAGACACAGCACATAAATTGCAGTACTTCCTCACGCATTAACAATCATTTCTAATGGCTGGAAATTAGACTTGTCTTTTGATTGCTTTAAAACCACTATCACAAGTGAAAGCAAAATCTATTCAAGCAAAAGAAGCAATGGACCATGAAAACAGAACAGTTGTGAATTTTTTCTTCACATAAAGGTGGGGAATTCTTTCAAAATCACTCTTCATTCTTCCCAGCTTGTCACATACAAAATCCGGAATTTGGTGGCTTCTCTCCTGCCCCAGAAGAAACTTCTCCTTTTTTAAACAGGAAGTACAAAACTCTATTCTGAACGGGACTGAAGCACTGAGACACAGTACGTTAGGAAACTTATTCTGGTGGAGACTACAGCTAAGACCCAGCGAAGCTAGAAAATGAGGCAAGGTAATCAAAGGAGCGGGGAGGGACACGGCCACCTGCTGACAGAGGATGGACTAACCTGGACTATTTGAAATTCTTAAAAGAAGGGTCCACCCAAAGCTATGGACATACACCTTGCAGAAGAACCTCATTGTAAGCTGTAGAGATTCATTTACTTCCACTACCTACAACCAAAATTATTTGTCAATATTATTCCTCAGGATTAGGCATTTACTTCCTTCTGTCTAAGGAAGTATGGTGACACAAGAAGCAATTAGAGATGGTGGTACCCACACCTCCTCTTTTTTGCCACTAGCCTTTCTCCGTACCACAGATAAGGTGTGGAGACCACTCTGCATATGTCCCTGTGCAGGGAGAGAAACTCCAGCCTCTTCTTCTGAGTACTGTAAACGTCAGCCCAAAGTCGCTTCCTCTGTCTCATCCACCGTCTACTTCATTATTCTATATGAAGCAGAACAGCTTCCACAGTACCTTAACACACAATGACTCAGGCGCTTTCAAAGCAGCTTCCAGCCCCTCTGCCAAAGGAGAGAACCGAAATCAGGATTTCCCAGAACTTCGCTCGTACTACGGGGCAATACAGAACAACCAGCATCTCCTCTTCCCATCTTCTGCAGGGCACATTTTGGCACTCATGTTCTCAGAAGCCTTGCTAGATCCAGTCCAGAGGGAAAGATGGGCCGTGGAAGTTCACGGCATGACCAGCCTGGGATTGGACTCCCAGGGCACCCAGCCATATCCCAGGTTAAGCGGCAGGTGAGAAGGGATTCTGTCAAACCAAATTTTGGCCAGAACTGCCAAGTGCATCCACGTCCTGTGGTGGATATAAACTCTAGTAATTTAGATCTGTGAATTTTCCTACTCAAGTATTACAACAAAAAAACTTGTGTTTAATAGAAAGTTTTGGAACTTCATTCACAAGCCTTCATGAAAAATACCTGCAAGACGCACCAGTCCTCAAGAGTGCTACTGTGAGAACAAGCTACACATACACAGAGGGGTGCAGAGAGTTTTCAAGGGTCATGAAAAACAGATCAAGTAGGTATAACTACACATTGTTGCAGTCAGTTTGTAATAATTATTAGAGTAAAAAAATAAAAATTCACACACAAGCAAAGTTTTATATCATTGAATTTCATCCAAACACAAACAAAATTGCAGGATCTTCCCATTATTTTTGTCATTATCTTGCATTTGTGCAAATCGGAATAAGTTACTACTTTGAGGTTAAGTACTATTTCACAAGATTATTGCTTTTTTGAACTGCAGTGCTTCCAGGATTGGGCTCTATGTTTTATAATAGGCAAAAAGAAAAAAAAAATTGCTACACTAGTAGTAGTTCAGCTGTATTTTAGGTCAGTTTTATTTTTTTAAAACAAGGATTATTACTTCTGCTTCAAGAATCTCAGCAGCAACCCAGTTCTGGTCATGCTTAATTCAATGGGGAGGCTGACAGCAAATGCCTACAAACCTTTACTTTATAGAAGACAAACTCAAATCCTCATTACTTCTCAGATGGGAAACTGTATGAAAACAGTGCCAAGACTGACACACAGTGTTTAGCAGTAATTCAAGTTAAAAAGCTACAGACAGAAATGCTCAAATTGTCATGAATCTGGCATGACAAAAACAAGAAGTTCGAAGTTAAAGGTTACAATTAAAAGTCTCCGAAGGGGAAGCAGGGACAGTGCAGCTCTGGACTCGTCTGCTGTGCTAGGGGCTTGGCAGCCACGGTGGGGCTTGCCTGCACTGATGCCCACCCAGGACACTGTAAGAGAAAGGCAGGGTCACTGGGACAGTGCCATACTTACTGCAGTAAGTATAGTAGTTGCATGCTGCCTACTTGGAAATAGTATCCGATTAAGTTTATATCTGTCAAGATGATACAACTTGAAAGTCACCCGAGATGCTAATATAAGCTTGGTCATAGCCCATCTTGTATGATCACAACAATTTGAAACAATAATCATAAACCACGTAACTTAATTACAACTAGTTTATTTGAATATGAGAGATCCAATTATATTAACTATACGTTAAGAATAAAACATATATATTATTCTCTTATTAAAATAACAGGAAGATGAAATTAAAAAGTAATGATCTATTTCAAATTCAAAGCAATCAATTAAAAAATTTTAACTATCACTCAAAATAATTATGACTTTACTTCTACATTCTCAAAAAAAATATGAATTTGTTCCTACACAAATAAAAATTGGAGGCATATTAGGATCCAGTGATTTCTTCTTTTTGGAAATGCCTAAGTATAATAAATGAATTTTTAAGTGGAACAGAGCCAGACCCTACCAAGTCAAATAAGTTCAGCTTTTGCTTGCTCTGAAAAACTGATTATTTTATTAATATATGATATAATACATAGGTACTTACTTTCTACTCTCTAATCACTGTTACACTGGAAATTCAAAGCTCTGAATTCAGATACGGGCAGGTCAAAAGCCCTTCAGTTAATTTTCAAACAAAATACTCTGTAAGAATATTCAAAGTATTAATAAATATAATGTTATCAGATGTCATTGATCACAACCAGCCCAAATGTATATTGGAGACATTCATAGTGGCTGGAAAGAAAGTACTGAATGACTTCTTTTATCAATGTGTTCTCAAATAAAAACTGCCATGCTGTATTACATGTTACTATTAATTTCCAGGAATACAGTGCATAATAGATCTCAATGCAAATTTAACTGCTAGCAAGCTTTACAAGGAAGTAATTGTAGTTCGACAAAATGCAGCTAAAATTTACAAAATTCAAATGAGAAGACACAATGCAATACATTCTTGCAGTTAGAAGTTGCCTGTTAAGGTATTATCTAACAATAAAAGCTGTATTATTTTCCTATGGCTGAATAATATGGTTAGGAGACTTCTATGGAAAAATAAAGAAAATGCAGAAGTAGAGAAGGATCTCAGCTATAGTAATACATCACCAAGAGTTTTGTGCAATGCAATACAACTGCACCTTGAAGCCAGCTATACTCCAAAACTAAGAATTTGGAATTTGCTTTACAGTTCATTAAAACCAAGTAGAAAATTTGTATGAATTATTTACAATGTTCCCGTCTGAAATGAATCTTGTAACAGTCTCCATCTTGCAAACTCTTTCTTTTTTGACAAGAAAGCCCAGTACAGAATTAGGAATGCCCAAATATTTCCACATGGTGGAAAACACCTGTAATGGTCAGCAATACTAAATACAATGACCACTGTAGCAGAAGGTTTACAAAAATCAAGAAATGGTACACACTGTACATAGCTACACTTGGCCAGGCTCATGTATAGTGTTATTATAGAAATTTTACACAGATGCAAAATCCATATAATGGATGGGCTGTTAAATACATTAACTTCTCTCATTTTAGGGTATTCTTCTTGAGGTTGAAGTTGAACTCTTCTGAATTGCTCAGTACTAGGACGGGGGACCTGAGGAGATTATTTTGTACACAACTGTTCAACAAGCATATCTAAATTTTCCTTCAAACTTCATAAATAAGCTATGTAAAGTACTTCAAGCAATTAGCAAATGATTCCAAAAAAAGGTCCAGTTTTTCCTCTCTTGGGAGCAACAGAAAAGTTGAGAAGGAAAAGGAGAGCTGGTATCTTTGCCTCCTCCCTCTCAATGCTGCATGCACCCATTTGGCACAGTTCCTCCTTATGCATGGGGAAACTCAAAGGCGCATTTCTCCCCCCTCAGAAAAGCACTTCAGACAGAGCCACAAAGCACTTGAGGTGACGTCCCTCCTGTTCCACTTCGCGTGAGTCACTGAACGCTCGCTGGCGCAGGCAGCAGAGCCTGGGTACTCCAGGGCCCTGGTGAACAACACCATGCCGTACCAGCCTCCGCAGGTGATTTTTGTGTTCGGAGGGCTCAAAGCGTGAGAGGCTCCACAGCCCACCTCCCTTGACCGGGGAAAGGGATTCGCTCAGTATCCCACAGGACTGTAAACACATGACACAAGAAGTAAGGAAAGAGCTTGTAATTGTATACGTTTGTAGAGAAAGAGCCAGAACGTCACTTTGACTGTCGCTACATTTATCTGCCCTCATTTCCCTCAAAAGCTACTCTACGGCTACTGGAGTTAATTTATTTATTCCTTCAATTTGATTAAGGGATCAGTCCCCTTTGGTTTTAATTTGATCTCAGGGACTATTTCAAATATTTGTCCCTATTTACAACTAACTGAAATCATAGCTAAGATGATGAAGTATTTAGTTGGTTAAATTGCTCTTGCTTTTCAAAACTGAGATATTTCAAGTGTCCCGAAGGCATTTAATTCCAAAAGAGGAAGCCAAAGAGGAGAGTACTCAGTAATTCTAATCATGTGTAGATCTCTTGGAAAGTATTTTCCTAAACATTTGCTGAAAGAACCTTTTATTGTACTGCATGCTGCTGCATGCACCCCAAATAGGGTCCCACAGAAACAGCAAGATATTTACTACTTAAATTATTCCTAGCTATGTAAAGGACTACATCTACAATCAACTAAGAGCATGCTTTCCCAAATATTAAAGTTCAGTCATGTGCAAAACAAAGGATGTAGGGGGAGAAAACACAACTAAAAATACATTAAATATATTTTAAACATCCTATACGATAACTTTATTCATAAGGCAGAGTCTATGAATGGGAGTGCTGTACCAAAATCAAAGACACAATTTAATTGATTTTTTTTCTTAACTTCTGTTCATAGGTTTCTGCAACTCAACTGCAGTCCCTGAAGGAATATTTTTAGAATAAAGGCCTGGTGTCCATACGATATTTCAGACAGTACTGCTGAGGTCCCTATTCCATAATGTTTAAGGTAAAAGAAGACCTCTGCATTTCTGACTTTGCTGAGTCTGGAAGTAATATGCGAGAATATCAAGAATTTATGGCTGTAGGAATCAGTTCCCAAGTACCAGGATCTTTCGTAAGTTAAACTCTACAGAACTGTATGGAATTTATAGAAAAAAGGCAAATGTTGGCTTTTTATATCAATGCATATCGTTTCACAAACATTTGCACATCTATGCACAGCATGAGTGTAGATACATAGATTTTTTTTTAATAGGAGACGGTGTTTTTTTCCCCAACAGACTGTTCATCTCATTCAGCACACAGGACAGAGAGTCAGCAGCAGTACCACACTTTTTATCATAGTCACTCAATATGTGACTTCCTAGCCCTGGATGGAGACGAAGCATGGGAAACTCCATGGTGTGCCCTTCATACTGAGACAAACCATAAATCCCCACTGCTACGGAAATGACTCACAGACAACTACACCAGACAGAGGAAAAGCTCAAAGAAACTAAGGTTTCATGGAACTTTTTGGTGGAAATTTTGTGATTCTTTGGGATTTGCCTTTTCAGGGGAAGGAAGGTGGAGGCATAGCAGCATAGTGTTGACCAGCAGACAACTTATCAATGAACATTGGAAGGCTTGGGGATGTTTCATTGTCAGTAGGCATTCACACAAAACTGACTTCTCTCAACAAAAAGGCATCATTTGAGCTCAGGTCACTCATGTTTACAGTCACATCTAGTATAGTCAGTAAGTGTTTTAAAACAGGAAATTGGGAGAAAAGTGTTATGAAAGATTTGTCTGTTACCCAAACAGAAAATAAAACTGTAAGTGAAGAAATTATAAAATATAAATAAAAATTAAAAAAAAAAAAGTGCTGGAAGCATCATTAGCGCAGAGGAAGTATCATCCTTGAAACTAGTGTTCACAGTTAGTGAAAGGGCTGTATTTGTGTCATACAGGACACAGGGAGAGGTCAAAGGGAAGCACTCACAGTGTCAGTATACTGCTTCAAGAACTCTGGCAACATGAGAAGAACCATAGACTTCTGGTGCACGGCTGGTGCAAGACTTGGAGGAAGATATTACAGTAGGTTCTCCCTTTGAGAGAAAATGCTTTCAATGCCTATATTCCATCTGTGAATGCTGCAGAGAAATACAGGTAACACAGGTGAAGACAACTCAGCTTGGGTCAAAAATCACCTGGGGGAAGAATTAAAAAAATAGGGCCTATAAGAGTACAGATAGGACTGATATGGTTTTATTTGGATAGAAATCTCTCAAATATTGTTAGAGAGATTAGTACTGCCAGCAAATGCAGGAGACAATGTTTCTAATATTGGCAAGACTCACTTTTTCTTAGATGCGATACTTGAATTATTTCTTCATCAAAAAGTCACTGAATTAACAAAAAAGTATTTTCAGGTGGATTAACAAAGTTTCAAGATGATTACAGGATATGCTTACATTAAATAAATCTGACTCAAATATTTCAATCACAGTAAGTACAAACAAATACAGATAGGTGCATGCATGATATTAAGCTTATTTGACTGTTGTGTCTTGCTCAAACTCTCAAAACCAACCAATTGCAAGACTGCAAATCAGGTAGGAATCTCTCCACCATCAGAATGGCAGAGATCAGTGAAATTTTAATGCCTTGGACAGAAGATCAGAGTGCTCTGCTTTCTAGGATCAGCTAGGAATTTTACAAATTAAAGAAGTGGCTGTTGGTATTTTACAAAAGAGCTTCAATTGTGTGCTGAACTGAGAAATGTGTTTTGGCCTGTGATATGTAGATGATCAAAAAACAGGTATTTTATGGATCCTCCTGTACTGAGCATCTGTTGAGAGAAACTGTCCATGATAAATCTAAATCTAAATCTACGTTAAGATTTTTAAAAATATTTGAGAAATTAAGAGAGATAATGAGTTAAAGCAGCCAAATTAAAAAGGTGAAGGGCTGGAATTTGGAAAAGGCTTAAATTTATCAGAATAACTAAAAACTGAAAAAAACTCACTGCAGACTTAACTGAGTGAATAATCGTCTCAGAAAGGATACCGAGAACGAAAAAAAACCCTACAGAGAACAGAAAAGAGGAATGGCAAGCAAAAAAAAAAAAAAAGCTACATCTTGAACTAAGTTAGAAGGACAAAGTAAGAACTGCCAAAATTCACGCTGGATTTACACTTACAAATGACAAAAGGCTCACAAGACATGAGTAGAAGAAAAACAACAAAAAAGTGGTGCAAAAATATAGTAAAACTGAGGTTTAAATTAAAAATAACAAAGGAGCAGCCCCAAGCCTAATTTCACATTTTGTCTCCGTGCCCAGTATGTGGATTCAGAGCACTACGGTAGAAGATGGGAGCACAATATAATGGTTTATAAGGATGAGGGTACGTTCATCCCATGACATACCTTGGTCACTGGTAGGAGAGCTTGTTCCTGTCCTAGAACAGTCTAAAAGTCTGAAGGACTAAAATTGGATATGCTAAAAGGAGAATTATTGACCAGGAGACAGTCGACTTAACTAAGCACCTCTAAAACTGGTCTGTAAAGTAATTGTAGTCAAAATATTCCTTAATAACCTGAACACAAAAGCAAGAGATTGTTGACAAATTTTGCTGATGATACAAAGCTGGGAAGCACGGTCAATAGAGCAGGAGATAGAAACTGTTACAGGAAATACAGTTTATAACACAAGTGTTGCCACATCAAGATTACCCACAAGCTGATCTCAGCTCTACTCTCCCTCTTCGTCACAAAAGTATTGACAGTATCAACAAATCAAAAGATAAATGCCCCTCATTCTCCTATTGCAACAAGGGATTCCCCCCCTACTTCACAGATCTCATTTGCTCAACCATGTTTTATGCAAAGAAAAGAGAACTCAAAATGTTAAGATCTGACCAAACACTGCAAATTCCATTCCACAAGAAATTCCAGTATTTTAACATTTGTCTTTTTCTTTAATCAACATAAAAGTTAAATATGAACATTTTTCACACAGCAAAAACTTTCTCATTATAGATGGCAAATATTAAAAAAGAAAATGTCAGTATTTCCAATTTAAAGTGTGCCACATAAATCTGCTGAACCAATTCACCTAAAATCAGCTGGACATTTGGTATGACAACCCCAGTAGCATGCAAAACCTAATGCATGTCTGATTCTTACCCATAAAACAGGGTTTCTAGCCAGCCTATCTCTACCTTGAGACATTCAAAGGCACTTCACTACTATAATGGCCATACAGTCAAAGGAAATGCTATACCACCAAAAGTAAATGCCGTTTTCCCCAACAAAGCATTTGGTGGGGAAAGGTCTAAAAAATACAGCTCTGCTGGACAATGCAGCATATTGTTGAACTGCTGCTAAAAAAACTTTCAGAAAAATTAAATATATTGTCACACTTTCAGGAGGATTAAACTGATCTAACTACTACTTCACAGACCTCATGTACTTCATTTTCATTTGTCTAATCATAAAAACAAATTCCTGAAGAAAATTTGAGTTTGTAGAAAATTAATTTTCATTAAAAAATTCTCTAATACCTTCACCTCTGCCACAGTATCCATACAGCACCAAAAGAGAACTGTATGTTTACGAACCTGACTGCAATTGTAACTCTGAAAAAAAGAAAAATAAAGCCACTTACTAGTCAAAGAAAATCCATTTATTTCATATTGATATGAAGGACATTTCACATCCTTTTACAAGGCTTTTACTATGTGAACATACTAAGCATACTGAAAAAGTACTTCAAGAGCCAAAGCATGCATTTAAATGACAGAATGGAAAACCAAAATCAATTTATTGCAATTCACCAGGTAGAAGGCTATGGTTACATCAGTTTTGTTCTTTGCCTGTGAAAACAACTGACAATATACAAATCTAAATTAAAATAAAGTCAAAGTTCTAACTTCAAAACAGTCCAGTCCCCAAGGTCTAGAGTTAAAGCATCCACCACCTCTACAGATCTGCCTCATAGATCACTTAAAACATCTAAGCTGCTCCGTAACATGAAGAAGTAAGATAGCCACAGCCTGTAATACGGTGCAGGAGGTGCAGCTGTATGGACAAATCTGTGGTTCTATCGGCCAGGTTTGTCTCATTTGGGGCCGGGGAAAGTTCTACCTACTGCTTCAGTAGAAATCGGTAGCAGTGGCTCTTGAAGTACGCCCACACCAGCGGCACTTTGCTGGTATGGCCTGCTGGTAGAGCACACTTAGTGCAGACTTGCCACATTACTGAGAGGCTTCCAAATAGTTTCTTACGTCTTTCTAAAAGAGGTTTTTTTCAATGGAATTAGAAACAATACTCCTGTTTTCCCACGAGTATAAACTTTCACACAAATCTGTTCCACCCTTCCCAGCACTTAGAACACATCCAGTAAGAAAAAAATCGTATTTTCCTCCCATTCCCACTAGACATGCAGACCTCCAACAGGAAGTTGTATTTCAAACTAAATTTGAAGGTAGAGGGGGTTAAGCTAGCCCTCTAGTCCTCCTCTAATGCCATTTCTTTTTTCTTTGTTTTGAATTGTCCTCCAATTGCTCAGATATGGGTCACCAGAGAAACACGTAACTACTTACAATATGGTATGTGAGTACTCAGATAGAAAACATGGTTGCTACTCAAGCTGAATAAACAACGTGCAGCAGGGGAATCCATAATGATAAACATGCTCTCATTACTACAGAACATGCAGCAGGAATTCCTCACATCATACACTGTGTTTCATTTGGGCAACGTAATGTTTCCCCCTCTCCTCTGCTCAGGGAAAACTGCAAAATTAAAATTGGATGACAATAAAAGCAAAAAAAATGGGGTCAAATTTATCCCTTGCTTAATTCTACATATCACATGGAAGAAGAATGTAGACCACTGCACTAATACTGTTTATGTACAGTTTTATTGTGAAATACAGTATGTTTTAACTTTAAAGTATAGGTTGATCATCTGTTACATAAATACCAAATACCTCAGTCCTCATATTTTTATCCTCACAAACAGTCTTTACTCATACATTTTTTTTTTAAGTCGCACCATGTTTGCTTATTCTATAGTTCCAGACATAAAAAAAAAAAGTAGGCAAAATTTTCAATAATAAGTCCAGGAGGACCAAGATGTAACAGAGAAAGGCAAGGTCCTAAATATAGCTATTCCTTGTTTAAAATGGGAATAGTTGAAAGGAAAGTAAACATTACAATGCAATGATGGATTAATTCAAGGTAAAGGTCTTGCCTTAGTAGTTTTATTGGATATTATAATGAAGTGGCATTCCAAAGTTCACTGCATATTCTGTATCGAGGTTACTCTTTCATAACGTTATTTTATTTTGTTAACTTCTACCCCCTATAAACACAAGCTGCTCTGTGAAAACTGAGAAAGAAAGGTGAAGTGCTTTGATCAAGATTATATGGTATATTCACAACATAACTGACAGCATAATTTAATTATTCTGATTCCTAGTGCCAAAATGCTGTGTATTTCCAAACACTCAGAACAATAATTAGCTACCTTACAACTCACTAGTTTAGCAAAATAACTTCAAAACCAGTTCTGAAGATTCAGTAGGTAAACTGTTTATGAACATTAGCAACCCTTAAAACAAGGGATGGAAGTAAAATATGCAAGACATATTAAAGATCATTTTGTTTTCAAAACCAAACATTCCAAAATGAAAATCAAATATTATCAAGATGTAACCATTCAGTGGTAAAATATCAATACGTTTAGAAAGTTCTTTTCTTAATTGTTTGATTTTAAAATTGACATCAGTAAAAACAATGCTTAATGGTTTATGAAAGTTCAGCACCACCTTTAGTCACAGGACAATATTAATATATACATCTCAGACAACCTTCTAATACACCCTTGGGACCTTCACAGCTTTAGCCAGTCAAAACCGTGCTTTGAAAAAAATCTAACAAATAACTTAAAGAGGAATAATATTTTTCTGTACTAAATACCTAAGTTTAATAAAAAAATACTGCCAAATATTTCTGTGAACTATTAGACAAAGTGCTTTCAAAAGCTGGATGTCCCTACATCATCAAAAATAAAATTTAGTTTTCTGCAATTTTGAAGAACAAAATGCAATAATACCTGAACCTGGTAACACCAAGATTTGTGAATTTCTTCAGGTGGTGCAAAACTATTACTAGATATAACCAAGGAAAACCAGATGACTGTGCCTGTAAAACTAATATTATCATGCTAGTACGTAACTTCCAGAGTAAACCCAGGGACAGAACTTGAGGCCAGAGAAGCAACAGTACATACAAGATGTATCTTTAACTTAGAAGTATAATTTAAACACGGAGACAGTTAACTCTTTCACAAATTTGTCTTCTATTCAAATAAGGATTAATCACAGAAGTAGGTGCTGAAAGTATACTTAAAACATAGTTTAACATATTCTGATTAAAAATTCTCTTCCCACATTTTCCTCTGTTAGCATTCCTGTTAGCTCTTCAAACATACAGTTTTCCATCTCGGTAAAGAATCTTGATTTTTTTATATAAAACAGTAGTAGAAAATCTCAATTCTTAGCATAATCT
This sequence comes from Phaethon aethereus, assembly GCF_964289735.1. Classification (NCBI taxonomy): domain Eukaryota; kingdom Metazoa; phylum Chordata; class Aves; order Phaethontiformes; family Phaethontidae; genus Phaethon; species Phaethon aethereus. The sequence goes on along the minus strand of NC_138577.1, from coordinate 82,577,914 downwards.
TTGGAGGAAAGATGAAAATGGGACAGAAAAAAGAAAAATTAATTGTATAACAACAACGAAACCTACATATATTTCCTTAAAATCAGGAAGGATGATGTGTGTGTAAAATAGGGCTGGTACCAGCTTTCCAAAACAGGCTGGCCAGTTACAGTGTATTTGCTTTGTTTAATTTTGCCATGGTTCATGGTGGTTGTACATGAGTAACCTTCTTGATACATGACATGGTTTTACACAATTCCATTTCATTTGGAATAAAAAGGAAAAAATGTACAAATAAATGCAGAACACCTCAATCACATTAGCCTGGCAGATGGCATGTTGGGCTTTACTGAGGTCCAGGTTTTCCAAAATGTATAAATGTTAAGATAAAACTCCTGCCCACACATTAACTGGAATACTTGAAATGTGAGTTAGATGACCATGAACATGGAACAGGATGCAGCATCAAGCCTAGTACTGGTCTTGCACAGCAGTTGTACATCACATTCTCTTAGAGATGCTAGCTCCATCTCAAAACCATTAAGTGTCCTTGCCCCGCTCCTCCTCCTGACAGTCTTGAAATTTCAGAGTGAGAAACAATACAGCTTTCAACTGGATTTCTGTAGCTTTCATCCCTTTGATATCAGGTGCTCTCAAAATAACTAACTTTTTCTGGCTTATCTCTAAATCACACCAGTATTGAAGGAACTGTTGATATTGCAGATATTAAATGCAACATATATAACTGAGCCAAAAGAAGCATACCATTTGGAATGCAGAAAAAAAAAAAATCAGATGCTAGATAGAAATATATCACCTTTGCTAACTAAAAAGAGAAAGAAAATAGTGATTTTTAATTCTTTGTTATGGAAGTAAGACTCAAGAAAACAGAAAAAATCACATGCCAAGTTGGGAAGTTAAAAAAAATTATTAGAGATTTTATTTTGGTTTTAAGGTTTAAGGTCAGACACTGCTGAGAAATAGCAATTACATAAGTTATATTACTTGCATAAACTCTGAAATCCTTGTTTCTCTTCCTAAAAGACCATGTACCTAACACTGTTCCACTTTCATGTTAACAAGCCTCTATGATATGCCACGTAGAAGCTCCATTCGGTTTCAAATTTCTAAAGCATATTTACAAAATACCTGTCATTAGCCACTGCTGCAAATGTTTAGCATGACTTTTTAAATGTCCATATAAATGCCCTATTATATTTACACTTCCCTATTCTTACATAAGTCTTTGTCTCTGCTACTGTACACATTAATTCCTTCAGCCACTATGAACTCATCCTTTAGAAAAAAGCAGAGCAATCATGTCTCTATCTGTGCAGAAAAGCAAACAATTACATTGTCTGCTCTGAGGCTTGTCATTTTGATGAAGAAACATGACTTAGTGCTCATATTATTGCTATTGATTGCAAATCACAATTGGGAACTGTCTGAGTCACTCAGACAAAATTAATCTAGAAAGAGCACATTAATATTAGATTTTATCATATAAAATTATAATTCTATAATGAAGGCTAGTGGGGGTTTTTTTCAGTATAAATCTCTACTAAGACACTGACTATACAGATGGTCTATCCTCTTTCCCCACTTGTGACTACATGAATGTGCTTTAACAGGCACACCTGACCAAAGGATAGGCTTCCACAAGACTGTATGGAACATATACAAACCTTACATGCACTAGAGCTTTGTCTCCTGGGGATTCTCCTGAGGCTTCAAGGCACATTATGAAGAGAACACCGATAAGAAATCAGTGCCTACACAAACCCAGAACTACTGGCCTCGGTCCTAATATGGAGATTAAAGGTGCCGAGCAGTTGGGTATAAAAAAATGAAATAGAAGTGAAGATAATATTTCTGAAAAAAAAGCAGAACAGTCTCCTGGTTTAGGAAAAAGGAAATGAAAATTCAACACATTTTTAGATGACTTCTACACAGTCTTCTTTTTATCATCATCAAAAAAGTATTCACCTCAAACTCTTTACTATGTATTGGCTCATTTTTCTAACATGAAAGTAAAATAATAAGCTTGAACCAAGTTCATGAAGATGTGCAGGGTTGAGAACAAGGGCAACAGAAGTTAAGCAATGTTAATATTCAAAATTCATCTATTTCAATGGGGCAAGCTTTCAGCACAAATACATAAAATGTCACTTTCAAAAACACTTGTTCTTTTTCCAAAGGACTGCACTTTCAGCCACTAGAAGGTAAGTAATACAGACTATTTAATAACACATATGCTTCAGCTCATGGCATGGCTCCTGAATGCCAGTCATTTGTAAAGACTGGGTAAAAAGTGCTTTTCTGAAGCTGGAAGTGTGCATAAGCATGTAATGATTCTGAGGGATTGCGCAGGTCTCTGCTTTACTCCACCTGTACCTTGCGTGCCAGGACATTTTCCTACCAGTGCAGCTGATACCAGGTGGACCCCTCCAGCTGGCAAGACTCAGAACAAGTCCAGAAAATTCCAACCTTCCCTCAGGTTGTAGATCCCTGCTTGCTGGGCAGCTTTACATGCTGCCTTCCTAGGATACATCTTCTCTGGAGAAGCCTGTCTGTCAGTTTTGTCCATTTTTAACACCAGAGGACTTTACAAATGAAAACAAATTTCACCTAAGCAAGCAAACGATTATGTTCTCGGTAACAAAGCTGGAAACAAGGTTACCAAGAAAAAGGTAAAAATCTAAAGCTATGGACAACCTAAAACTGTGTTTCATTAAAAATAGCATTTTTAACCACCAGAGTGTTTCTCTGCTTCAAAGAAAAGCTCAGCAAGAAAGGTGAAATAAATTACTAACCTTGCAGCATTCTCTTTAATCCGTCAGAGCTCAGCCCTAAAGCTAAGTTGCAAGAGCAGTGGCCAAGTTTTCACCCTCTGAGGCTACTCAGAGCAGTGCTCTCTCCACTCTCGCTGCTTTGTGTCCAGGATAGGACCTCTCAACCGCTCTGTTCCTCGGCTTAATAATCACTTACTGGTTCTTTTTATCACATAAGAAAGTAGTTTTTAGACTGATACAGTATAAATGGCTATGACAACTCACATTTCCAATCCCAGGGGAAAAAAAAACCAAAAGCAACCAAGGGGATTTAACCATTTGTTGGTCTTACCCCATCACAATTCCGATGCTCATTACAAAGTGGACACAAGCTACCTGAAGCCCATGGACACTGCTTAGCATTACTACTAATAATACTTTTGAGTAGCGGTATCAGGTCTGAACCATGGAAGCACAAAAGCTCCTCATCCAGCCTCTGCAGAAAAAAAAATGCAATGTGTACCATCATTAAGCAAGTTTCAGCAGGGAACAATCTTAGTCCATGCCAATGACTGTCTGCTTATCCCACACTTTCTCTGCATGTTCCTCCTCGCAGTCCAACCGTAGCAAACATTCTCACACAGATGAAGGGTGACCGCACATGCAATCTCACCTGCAAACTCTCAGCCCACTTCCTCTAACTAAACCAGATTATTTCCTCATTCTTTTGAAAGCTTATCCTAAGACAGGCATTACCCATGGTACACTGGAGTCTCAGTGATGAAGCAGGGCTCCAAACAATAAGGGGAAAATGCTAGCTAGCACTGTGAATTGTTAGCCTAATTCTTGATAAACTTCCTGTATTTTCTTCCCTCTGTTTCCTCTGCTGTGAAGGTATAGTATGTCTCTGATTTGTTTTGGGAAGGACATAAAAGGAGAAGAAAATCCTAGCTAATCTTCACATGAAAACAGAACTTGGGAGCTGGGTTTTGAAAGAATAAAATCTGAGGAATTTTGAGGATCGCATTTTCTCAAAATCAGATCCCAGGCTTTTAGGACCCTTTATCGAGGGCAAAAGTGAAAATCTCTCACACAGATAATGTAAAGATGGGGGTCCTGTTTTACAAGGTAAAATATGTACTTTTGTGCCATGTCTGCACTAATTTCCTGACCCTACAAGCAGCCTTGCAAAATCTGATGTATTATCAACAAAGGCATTAACTCTAAATACCCATCTTTCACCACAGTCATGGATGGCACAAAATTAATAATGATGATGTATGAAACAGGAGGGCAAGGAACTTTTTGGATCATTAAGTTCAGTATCTCATTATCACAGGTATCAAAAATCATACAATGCTTTTTACTAAATTTATATAGTTTTATCTGAAAACTAACTGGTTTCAGGATACTACTGTTTCTTTTGGAAAGCCATTTCAGCATCTCATGTCTCCTCTCGTTCTAGTGCAGGTTTATCCAAGTTCAGTTTATAAGTTTTAATTCCAGTGCCAGCATTTTAGTTTAGTTTAAAATACTTTTTCATTCCCTGGCATTTCAAACCTTTTTCCCTCAATGTATTAACAGACATAAATCATATTTCCTTTCAGGCCTTGGTTTATTTCTAGACTAAACAAGATGAATTCTTCTGGTCTTTTCTCATAATACAGGCTTTTCCACATCTGATTTTCCCAATCACCACAACAATCTACTTTTTTTTTTTTTTTGAGTGGGAGTAACTGAAATTAAACATACAGCATGACAGACAAGTCCTCAACATCCTTGTTGCATAATACCAACTTCAGCTGACAGAAACACCCAGACAGAACCTAAAACTGCCTTTATTTCATTCATGCCCATTAGCAGTTCACAGTAATCTTATGATCAACTAAAACACCAATTTATTTCTCCTCCTCAGTCATTTCCAACTAATGAGCTACAAGCTTCTGAAACAGAATTATCTTATCCTTACTCCCCAAGTACATGACCTTATACTGTGCACCACTACATTTCATCCTGTTTCTGTTATGCCAGTCCTCAAGGTCCTCTGGTTCTGTATTCTGGTTGACAATGCCTCCAGATATTTTGACATCAGTAAATTTAATTAACCCCTTCCTACCTCCTGTACTACAATTACTAGTTAAAATGTAAGATCTGTCCAAAGGTGAATTTTTGTGGTATTACCACTCAGCTTTGTTTTGCTGTGTGCTATTAATACAAAAAGTCTTACTAAACTATAAATGGATGAGAATTTTCTTTCTCCAACAAATCAGTTATCTTGCCAAATAATATGTTATTGTTCAATATACCCACTGTCTTCTGTAACCCTATCTTGCATTCCACCCCATTTCCATTTTCAACCTTTACTTATTTCTTTTTTAAGAATTTATTCAAAAACCTTGAATACCACTGATGTTAGGCTAACAAACCTATAGCTTTTTGCCTTTTTAAATAGAAAAAAAAATAATTCTTTTTTTGCATTCCAACACTATCACCCAACAAGAGAGATACCTGACAGGAATTGTAGGGTGGAAGTTATCTTCTACTTCATGATCTCCTCTCACATTTTGCTTCCCCCTTGATTGAAGTAATTTCTGTCTACATACACCCCCATTCTTATGAGCCATCCTGCCTTCTCTGAAATCGTCTTTACTGAAAATGGGAATTCATTTCCATTTACCTGGTGGAGAGAGTGAAATATAATTTTGTCTGCAATCTTTTCCCTGGGCTTGCTTCTCTTCCTTTAACCTTTTTATATGCAGGGTTAAAAAACCTTTTGACATTAGTCTTTTAGCATCTTTTCAGACCTATTTTCATGATATAATGCTGATTCTCTTTTGGGGATTTCTTATTTTATATCTAAAACATCTAAGCCAAGCCACACCTTTGCTCCATTCCTTAAGGTTGCTTTCCTAACAATGTTGCTTCAATGGTTAGGTTTCAGATTATTCTGCACTTTTCACTGAAAGGAAGTCAAAGCATGCTTCAGCCAAAATCATTAAATATCTTTAAGAAATTACCATTTCTCCTTTTGAAATTAAGAAACTTAAGTATTTAAGTTATCCATCTCTCTATCTTAAACAGAATCAATTCATGATACACCCCTTCAAGCTTGTTTTCTAAGGCCAGCTACCTGTAATTCTTACAGATAAAACCAAATCTGAAAGAGTTTCATGTTTTGCTTATTAAGAAACTCAACTGCTGAAAAAAGTGTGTCAGCTGTTACATAGAGAAGATTTACCATTTTTAGAAATAATATCAGAATTAAATTTAATAATGCCATAGTTATCAACAAACCATTTGCAATAGACTAGTGGGGAAAAATAATTCTACAAGTTTGCCTTATTTTTCCTAACCAATTTTTGGAGAGATGTGCTGAGGAAGCTTTATGTATTCTTCCAAATACTATGGATATGACTGCTATTTACCGACTATTACTAAAAATATTCAAGAAAAACATTATAAAGTTCAGCAAGAAGCAAAGATGGAAAATATGGAGAGATAAAAGACTACACATATTCCTGTTTATTTTACAGTAAGATTCGGGGAATAACTACTGAATGCAAATATGGGATGTATGGACAGATGGAAACTATTCAGTGTATGCAGTCATTTGATTATATTGTTTGGTTTCCTGACATTATCAGAGTGAATCATCTGTTTCAGCAAAGGCATGTTCACAACTTCAAGAGAGACGGCTCAGGTACCAGAAAGAACATAGCCATAGTGGTATGATACACTGCTTGGGTTAACATAATACCCTACTTCTCTAAGAGGTTAATTATATCTAACAAAGCACTGCATGAATAATAGGTACTCCACCTCCAGAATTAAGCACTTATAACTCCCACAAAAAGAGAATAAATAGAAGGCCCCTGAAAAACAGCTTACAACCTAAGTTATTTTCTTGTTATAGCCATGTTTGAAAAATTTGGAAAATGTTTTCTCTTTTTATATCTCTTCTCTGTTATTTGCAACATACACTACATAACGGCAAACTGTCCAAGTGTAGTGGGAGAATCCATTTGCAGGGGTTCTCCCCACTCTTAAGTGGCATCTGCTGTTGGCTAATTCAATACATTTCCTAAAATGTAATCAATGTTTTCAATTTCTAGCATTTTACTATATTATTATTAAAGAGCAAACATTTTATTTCAGAACCAGCTGAATACAACTGTATTTACTCTACAGTCAGAGGTAAGATATTTTAAATACCTGTTCTTTGATATTAGTAGGGGAAAATTTAAGAGACAGATCAAAAGATAGAAAGGGGAAAAAAAAAGGGAGGGAAAACCCACCATTCTGCTCTCCTGATCCTGAAAATGAAACTATTTGTAATCTAATTTCTGGCATTCTGAGACTGCTCGAAAAGTAGTCTCTGACTAGAATGGGCTCATCCTTTTCCCTACCAAAGTATTGCATCAGCTCACTTCCCTCCTACTCTTTTAACACTTGTCTCTGTTCACCCATTCACTCCTTGTATATCTACATATTATTATCAAAGTGTTAAGTGTTCAGTTCTCAATAAAAATTACTTAGAACTTTTCAAGGCACTTGATTTTGATTTTATTTGCTTAAGCACTTTCTTGTATCACTCATGTATGGTTATGAAATGTTCTTCAATCACTAAAGAAAACTGATTATGCTTTTTAATTACATATTATTTACATCTTTGAAGAGTGCTGTCCTTTATAAAGGACTTCACATGTTTAAGGGAACAACTCATCACAGCAAGATTTCTAGACCTGACTGAAGAAAGAGATACCATTCTGGAACACCTACAATATTACCAGCTGTCAGTACAGTAGACACTTACAGAACTGATGTTTAGACATAGGAGATCTATGATAAACGGCTGCCTTTGAAAAACGACAGGTAGAAGCAAATTCTCAGATATACTTTAAGATACCAATGGACAAAATCTGAAAGTACCAGCTAAATAAAATACTGTAAGTATTCCTCACAGTGAATTAAAAAAGAGTATTTCCATTACAACTTGCTTTCAAAGATGGCCATCTACTGTAAATACGAGAGATGCCTAGTACCATACAGTGCCTAGTACCATACAGTGCCTCCACCGTTAAGTCCAATGTTTTTCCTGGAAGTGTTAAGAATTTTTGCTTTTTTGTTATTTTTGAATTTTGTTAAGAATGAAAAACTGGGTAATAAAGATTGGTGAAATCACTGGGCTTGCTGTATAGATTATGGATTTCCTTTAGTATAACACACAGAGAGCAGCTTTGGATAGGATCATCTATGTCCAGAAATTGAGGACAGACTTAGCAAGTCCTGAATATCTGTATAACGTAGGATCAAAAATGCTACCAGAAAGGTTCAACACAATTTTACTATTCACAGACATTGAAATCTTCCACTCACAGGGACAGATGGTGTCTCAACTACAGGTATGCTGGGCTTCACCAAAGAATGCAATGTTTTAATATCCATATACACAGCATATTCTGGCTACAAGGCTGGCCATCAGGATACTTTACTCACAGTTAGACGCACTCTCTGTCTTCCCAAAGCATAGGTACTTGACGAAAGAGGGAAAAAAATTCAATTGCAAAAAAACAATCTTTTATTTATGTAAGCATAGTTCTTTAATCACCTGATGTTTGTTTTTTCATATTGCATCAAATCCACATGACAAAACATTTTGAAATTGCTCATCAAGTTGCTTGTTAAACATGATACACTCAGAATTACCTTGAAGTATTTTGAAATGTTTTGTCTGACTAATCTTTCTTTCCTTCAGATTTGCATCCTGTGGTCAATTGAGTTTTAGGTCCAAGGAAGGACAGGGCTTTTCAATCAGCTGGGACATTTGTAGTTCTTTCTCATGTGGATTCTCTGGCACATAGTAAATTATCAGCACATGCTGCAAGTTTTCCCCGAGGCAGAGAACTTTTGTGGTCTCTGTCCTCCACTCAGCCATTTAAATCCATAAAACTTAACAGGAGTTTAATTATCTTTAAAAACCTCTACCTTGCTCAAATGTGGTTAACATCATTCCATTGATGGAAGAAATTCTGAGTAGAGGTAAGGGCAGAGACAAAAACACACATCGCAGAAAATGAGATCAAAACAGTTTTTCTAATACAATCCAAGGGATTGATCTTGCTAACTCTTGGTATAGCAGACCTTTTGCATTCTCGTCTTTCCAATGTTTAATATTTTTCTGAGAATTCAAATTTGTGCAGTTATGGTTTACAGAAAAATTATGTCTTTGATGTTAAATGGCAAGTATGTTTCTACCTTTTCAAAATGTGGGGAAAAACCTGAGGAACATGAAAATAAGCATCCAACAACAGTTGGTAAATAAAAATATTTTTAAAATTAGAAAGTCATGAGACTTTCTACCATTTACATTTGTATTGAAATGGCTGTAGGTGCAATATTTATTTTTGAAAGCTAAGTAATTCTGGGTAATACCAGACCATGGGATGAAAATTTTGATGGCATACTCTCTTCAATTGTTCTTTTACTGCATTTCTACATCTTAATCACTGGACTAGTGTCCTGGTTTCAGCTAGGATAGAGTTAATTTTCTTCCTGATAGCTGGCACAGTGCTGTGGTTTGGATTTGGGATGAAAATACTGTTGATAACACACTGATGGTTTCAGTTGTTGCTAAGCAGTCAAGGGCTGTCCAGCTCCTCACACTCTGGGCTGCCGGCGAGCAGGCTGGGGGTGCACGGGGAGCTGGGAGGGGACACAGCCAGGACAGCTGACCCAGGCTGGCCAGAGGGGTATTCCGGACCATACGGCATCATGCCCAGTATATAACTGGGGGAGCTGGCCGGGGAGGTGCCATGGCTCAGGAACTAACCGATTATCAGTCAGCAGGTAGTGAGCAACTGTGCTGTGCACCACTTGTTTTGTGTATTCTTTTATCTTTTTTTTTCTTTTTTTCTCTTCCTTTCTGTCCTATTAAATTGTCTTTATCTCAACCCATTAATTTTACCTTTTTTTCTGATTCTCTCCCCCATCCCACTGGGATGGAGTGAGCGCACGGCTGTGTGGTGTTTAGCTGTCTGCCCTGTTCAACTGCAACAGTCCTTTTTCGTGCCCAACGTGGGCCATGATGGGTTGAGATAATGACATATCTGAACAGAGCACATTAGAACAAATTTACTAAAAGTATTCATTATATTAGTTTGATAGTTGCTGGTCCCAATGCTGATTTACTTGCTTTCAAAGATCTTGTGCTTATTCTCAGGGTTGTTCTCTTATGCATATATATAAATACCTTACTTGCTGTATATGTTCCACGTTGTGCTGTTCATCATCTCTGGGAAATGGGCCAAGGTTATCATTGTGCTGTACTTTGTAACAGTGGTTTATGATATGATAAAATGGCTGGTCATGACACTAACCTGGTATTTGTACTCAGCATTGCCATCCTCTCTGTACTTTGGGAGCCATCTCTTGGAAACTATTAGTAATTACACTGCTTACCTTTCTTCCTTGGAGAGCAAATTCATGGGGGAGACACCTTCCTTCACCTTCACCTTCTCCTCCAGGCTGGTTACAATAGCTCTTGAGAATTTTGAATATCCTTAGGATGTTCAAACCAGCACGTTCCTGTTGCTCCTACTCCTGAATGTGTTTCAGGTCTTGTTTGAAGTTAAACAACTATTTAAGAATATCACTCAGAGATCTACCCCAAGGCTGCATAGTTAGGAGCGGCAGGGTGTGTGGGATAGTATGGGCAAGTACATAGGCCAGTGGGTACCTCCATTGTTGTGGAAATTCACCCCTGAACAAGTACAGAATCCTGAAAAGCTAGTGAAGTATTTGGAAAAAGTAGGCTGTCACCCTGGCAATTCCAGACAGACATAAATCACTGCAGTGTGCTGGGGCCTGGCCCACGCTTACTGAGCCCTGTTCAACATGATTCTGTACCCTCAAGGCAAAAAGAATGTCCCTAGATCTGACTACAAAACAACAGGCACTGCGGCTACTCCAATCCCAGTGACAGGCACTGCAGCTAAACCACAGAACCAGCTCGTGCCAGTATCAGTCACGTTTATACACAAGAAGAAATACTGGAAGCAGAAGTCAACTCGTTTAGTAAGGTATGAAGAAGTTTCTTTTAAGAGGGAGCAGGAGGGAGAAGTGGATGAGACAGACTACTCTGAAACAGGGCCATCACAAGAACATGAGGATGAAGAGGAAGAACTCATAAATGAGGCAGTAACTACCTGATCCCCATCCCTGAGTGAGCTGCGAGATATTTGAAAAGATTCCAGCCGTAGTCCAGGCGAGCACATTGTCACCTGGCTGATCTGATGCTGGGATAATGGGGCCAGTAGCCTGGAATTAGAGGGTAGGGAAGCCAAGCAGCTGGGATCCCTTTCTAGGGAAGGGGCCATTGACAAAGTGATTGGAAAAGGTGTACAAGTCTTCAGCCTTTGGAGGCGACTCCTGTCTGGCAAAGGTATCCCTTCAAGGAAGATGTTGCCCAGGCAAGTGGACCACCACGTACCATTCTAGTATGTAGAAATAGCCATACTGGAGGTTATGACAGCTTGGACAACAAGCAGTTATGCAAATATCCAGATGAAGTCAAGTGCACCTGACCCATGTGGTGGAAGTTTGTACAGAGTACACCATCGTCATATGGCAACTCATTAACAGTAATGACCTGGAAATATAGGGAATGATAAACAGTGGATGAATTGGCTGGCCAACTCTGGCAATACAAAGACAGTCTCTGTACCTCCTTTACCTCGGCTGTGGAGAAACTGATCCAACAACTCAAAGAGGCTAGATCCTACTCCCCACTTGTATAGACCAGTATCTCAGCTATTATAAGTAAATCTCCTTAAGAGAGAGGATAAGGCGGGGTACACACCACAGGCCACCCTGTGGTTTTACCTCTGTGACCACGGAAAGGACATGAGGAAGTGGGATGGAAAATCTACCTCAACCATAGAGGCATGTGTACGTGAGTTGCAGGGAGAAACAATCAGAAAAGGAGGTTCTTCCAGGAAAACTGCTGCCCCAGTCTCCAGTGGGTATCTCCCCATAGTAGAAGGGCTGATCTTGCTCCTGATCTTAATGAAGGGACTTCTGATTTGTATTCACAAGAAGTGAGTAGCAAATACTATGACCGGGACTAGAGGGGCCCTGCCTCTAGCCAGGTGAAGGAGAGGGATAAACAAGTTTATTGGACTGTGTGGATTCAATGGCCTGGCACATCAGACCCACAGGAGTATAAGGCTCTAGTGTACACCAGCGCACAGTGTACCCTAATGCCATCAAGCTGTACAGGGGCAGAACCCATCTGTATTTCTGGAGTGACAGGCATGCCAACAGCTGACTGCACTGGAGACCAAAGTGAGCCTAGTGGGGAGTGAGTGGCAGAAGCACCCCATTGTGACTGGCCAGAGGCTCCATGCATCCTGGGCATAGACTACTTAAGGAGAGGGTATGTCAAGGACCCAAAATGGTACTGATGGGCTTTTGGTATAGTTGCCTTGCAGACGGAGGAAATTAAATGTCTGTCTACTTTGCCTGGTCTCTCGGAGGACCATTCTGTTGTGGCATTGCTGAGGGTCCAAGAACAACAGGTGCTGATCGCTATCACAACAGTGCACCAGCAGCAATATCGCATCAACCGAGACTCCCTGATCCTCACCCATAAGCTGATTCATTGGCTGGAGAGCCAAGGAGTGATCAGCAAGACTCGCTCACCCTTTTAACAGCCCCATATGGCCAGTGCGAAAGTCAGATGGCGAGTGGAGACTGACAGTAGACTATCGTGGCCTAAATGAAGTCACACCGCCACCGAGCGCTGCCATGCCGGACATGCTAGAACTTCAATATGAACAATGACAAGCCTTTGAACAAATTAAGCAGGAAATAGTTCATGTTGTCACCCTTGGGCCAGTCCGGGCAGGACAAGATATTAAAAATGTGCTCTACACCATAGCTGGGCAGAATGGCCCCACCTGGAGCCAGAAAGCAGAAAGGCAGAAACCACCAAGGGAGACTCAAGGTCAGCCCCTAGAGTTTTGGAGTCGGGGACACAGAGGATTCGAGGCCCACTATACTCCAACTGAAAAAGAGATATTGGCAGCATATGAAGGGGTTCAAGCTGCTTCGGAAGTGGCTGGTACTGAAGCACAGCTCCTCCTGGCACCTCGACTGCCGGTGCTGGACTAGATGTTCAAATGGAAGGTCCTCTCTACACATCATGCAACTGATGCTACGTGGAGTAAGTGGGTCGCATTGAACACACAATGATCGAATAGGAAACCCCAGCTGCCCAGGAATCTTCGAAGTGACCACGGACTGGCCAGAAGGCAAAGTCTTTAGAATAACACCAGAGGAGGAGGTGACACATGCTGAAAAGGTCCCACTGTATAACAAACTGTCAGAAAATGAGAAGCAATATGCTTGGTTCACTGATGGGTCCTGTCGCATTGTGGGAGAGCATTAGAGGTGGAAGGCTGCTGTATGGAGTCCTGTACGACAAGTTGTAGAAACTGCTGAAGGAGAAGGTGAATCGAGTCAGTTTGCAGAGGTGAAGGCCATCCAGCTGGCTTTAGATATTGCCGACTGAGAAAAGTGGTCACTGCTCTATCTCCATATTGATTCATAGATGGTGGCAAATGCCCTGTGGGAGTGGCTACACCAATGAAGCAGAGCAACTAGCAGCACAGAGGCAAGCCCATCTGGGCTGCTGCACTGTGGCAAGATATTGCTGCCCAACTAGAGAATCTGGTTGTAAAAGTACGCCATGTAGATGCTCACACACCCAAGAGTTGGGCCACTGAAGAACACCAAAACAATCAGCAGGTGGATCAGGTTGCTAAGATTGAAGTGGCTCAGGTGGATCGGGACTGGCAACATAAGGGTGAATTATTTATAGCTCGGTGGGCCCATGACACCTCAGGCCATCAGCGAAGAGATACAACATACAGATGGGCTCGGGATCGAGGGGTGGACTTGACCATGGATGCTATTGCACAGGTTATCCATGAATGTGAAACATGTGCTGCAATCAAGCAAGCCAAGAGGTTAAAGACTCTCTGGTATGGAGGATGATGGATGAAATATAAATATGGGGAGGCCTGGCAGATTGACTATACCACACTGCCACAAACTTGCCAAGGGAGCAAGCGCTGTGTACTTACAACGGCAGAAGCAACCACCGGATCTCTGGAAACATATCCCGTGCCCCATGCCACCGCCCAGAACACTAACCTGGGCCTTGAAGAGCACGTCTTATGGTGACATGGCACTCCAGAAAGTTGAGTCAGACAACAGGACTCATTTCCGAAACAACCTCATAGACACCTGGGCCAAAGAGCACGACATTGAGCAGGTATATCACACCCCCTATCATGCACCAGCCTCTGGGAAACAGAACGATACACCAGACTGTTAAAGACTACACTGAGAGCAGTGGGTGGTGGGACATTCAAACATTGGGATACACATTTAGCAAAAGCCACCTGCTTAGTCAATAATCAGGGATTGGCCAATTCAGTTTGTCCTGCCCATCAAAACTTTTACATACTGTAGAAGGGGATAAAGTCCCTGTGGTGCACGTAAAAAATATGCTGGGGAAGACAGTCTGGGTTATTCCTGCCTCGGGCAAAGGCAAACACATTTGTGGGATTGCTTTTGCTCAAGAACCTGGGTGCACTTTGTGGGTGATGCAGGAGGATGGGGAATTCCAATGTGTACCTCAAGGAGATTTGTTTTTGGGGAAGAACAGCCAATGATTTGAACTGTATGATGTTAACTGTTATATAATAATGTATGTCATCACTGCTACGGTCGCTATATGCCATATTGATGATATTATAGTAAGAACCACCCAGACTAATAAAGACTGAACTTCAGTGAAACCGGATAATAAGCAGTGGTGGTGCAACCAGAACTGGCTTCAGCATGCAACAATCCAACACCACACCCCATCTTTCCTGCCCTGAGAGACTGTAATGACAGATGGAGCCCAAAGTCATGGACTAAATGAACTCAAGAGGCATTTTAGAGGGATGGCCCATAAACTGAGGGAATGATATCTGCGTGTATATATCAAAAGACAGAGAAAATGGTAGTGATTAATTAGAATGTACTGGAAAGTGTAGGACCTGGGCATGACATAGATGGTATAGAATAAGGGGTGGATACTGTTCTGGCTTTGGCTGGGATAGAGTTAATTTTCTTCCTGATAGCTGGCACAGTGCTGTGGTTTGGATTTGGGATGAAAACACTGTTGATAACACACTGATGACTTCAGCTGCTGCTGAGCAGGCAAGAGCTGTGCAGCTCCTCATGCTCTGGGGTGCCGGCAAGCAGGCTGGGGGTACACGGGGAGCTGGGAGGGGGCACAGCCAGGACAGCTGACCCAGGCTGGCCAAAAGGATATTCCGTACCATAAAACATCATGCTCACTATATAAAGTAGAGGAGTTGGCCAGGGAGAGCCACTGCTCGAACAGGTTGGGCATCAGCCAGCCATGTGGTGGGCAACCACATTGTGCATCACTTTTATCATTATTTCCCCCCCTTCCTTTTCTGTCCTATTGAACTGTCTTTATCTCAACCCATGAATTTTACTTTTTTCCCCCCGATTCTCTTCCCCATCCCACAAGGGCAGCAAGAGAGAGTAAGAGAACAGCTGTGTGGTGTTTAGCTGCCTGCTGGGTTAAACCACAACAACTAGTTAAACATATATTAAACATACATTAGAACACATGCTATGACACTGCTGAACCACCAAGTATCCTACATAGAAGATACTTAAATGTATTCCATACATCCTACCTGGGATTTAGGATTCCATATAGGTAGCTTTTTCTTGCTCTTGTGTTCATTCTTGCAAACGCACATAATTGCTCAAGTCAATTAACCTTGTGTTGTGGTTTAGCACCAGCCGGCAACTAAGCCCCACGCAGCCGCTCGCTCATTCCCCACAGTGGGACGGGGGAGTGAATCGAAAGAGTAAAAGTGAGGAAACTTGTGGTTTGAGATAAAGACATAAAGTTTAATAAGTAAAGCAAAAGCCGCACACACAAGCAGAACAAAACAAGGAATCCATTCACCACTTCCCAAGGGCAGGCAGGGGTTCAGCCATCTCCAGGACAGCAGGGCTCCATCACACGTAATGGTTTCTTGGGAAGACGGACACCATCACTTCGAACGTCCCTCCACACCTTCCTTCTTCTTTGTCCCAGCTTTATATACTGCGCATGATGTTATATGGTAGGGAATATTTCTTTGGCCAGCCTGGGTCAGCTGTCCTGGCCGTGTCCCCTCCCAGCTCCCCGTGCACCCCCAGCCTCCTCGCTAGCAGGCCAGCACGAGAAGCTAGACTGTCCTTGACTACTTAGCAATAACTCAAAACATCAGCACTTTATCAACATTTTCTCATCCCAAATCCAAAACATAGCCTCACACTAGCTTCTGTGAAGAAAATTAACTCTACCCTGGCTGAAACCAGGACACCTTGCCTTAGCTTCTAAATCTTGGACAGAACCCTCAAAATCAGAAACTTTCATGTAGATTAGCAGGTTTCTATTTAAGTGTGTATGTGGCCTGATTTTCCAAAGCATCATGTACTCAGAAGCTTCCGCTAAAGATAGCCAAAGGACTCCGCACTGCTAAGTATCAGGTCAGTTCAGAAACCTACACTTAGCTTCTAGAGATTGATGAAAATCATATGGCCCAGATGCCAAAAATGGCACGATCTTTTAGTCATGTTTAACTAATTCTGCTGACACACCTCATTTCTAACATGATCAGTATTATCTGCTAACATCCCCAAATTCGGGGTGGATTTGTGGATTTTACTGAGCAGTGCATAAAAGAGGGAAAATAAATATTTCACAAGCTGAAGAACTAACGAAGCTGGAAGATGGAATTCAGTTTGCTTAAGCTAGACACTACATTCAGATTTATTAATTCAGATTCAAGGCTTAAGTTTCAACTTAGTTGGTGAAGAAATAACGGGCTTTGACGGTCTCCAAAAGCAGACTATGTCTGCATAACTGCTGCCTAAACTCAAGCATACAAGATCTTTATTTAGGGATACTCAAAAGCACATACTGCTTTCCTCTGACCACAGAGGAACACAGGTCCTTATTTTAGGACTACTTTACTAGGCAAAAGTGCTGTTACATTAATGTACTCAGGGCTACACCTGCGTCAGCAAGTAATACAGCACTACAGGATGTGGTGGTGCATTTCCCACCCCCACCCTTGCTCCTGGACCACTCTACAACCTTAGGGTTTCCCGACAAGCCTTGGTCTTTGTGAGTTGAGTTTGGTGTTTAAGAATCACCTGACTGTACCAAGCACTCCTGCATAGCTACCGTGGGGAACGGCACTGACTGTACCAGGAATTCAGTTGCCTGGCCAAGGTGGGGAACATGAGTGGGAACAACTAATCATCCCTTGACAGCCCTGGAACATACCTTATCTAATCCTGACTACTTGGGTGGACCGGTACCAGTGTTACCGGAAATTTGCGAATTCCAGTAGTTACTGACCCAGCCTGTGGCTGGGATGGAAATTTACTGATGCCTAAAGTTAATCATCTCCCAACCCTATAAACAGCACTCCTAAGTGAAGCCCTTTGAGCTCTCTTGGACCAGCATCTTCCTCTGAGTGGGACACCTCTCAGAGCTCACAAACTCTCAAGCTTGTGAAATGCGGAGGACAATTGCCAAAGAGCGATGACAGGACCTGGGATGAAAACCCCACTCCTTCAGGCTCAAGCCTTGCCCATTGAGAAATAAAAAGGCATTCGAAGTGAATATTTCACTGAACTCAAGGGGAATTTTTAACAGGTATATCTTTACATATCTCTATATCTATACCTGTGGGTGCATAGAGTTTGTTTCAAAAAAACCCCAAACTTTCTTAAGTCTTAAACTAAGTTGTTGCATTAATCATAACATTTTAAGGTTTCAATAACAAATTGTTGATTATCAATGAATTAAGCTCTGCTAGAAAATTATATAATCTAATCTTGTGGTTTATCTTAATAGTGTTAGTGAATTTTAAATTGCTGCTACTCCACATTAAATTGCTGCTATTCTAAAATTACACAAAACACAAAATCATATGTTAAATCACCACACTGAGATCCCTGCACCTAATATCTTCAGATATAAACCACTGATTTAAGTCCGGGACTAGGATTGGACTCAGCCACACCTAGACTCCTCTCTGAGAATGAGTTTAGAAAGCAAGGGGGTCCACTCTGAACCTCTTGACTCAATGGGAAGGTCTCCCTCATCTTCTTTCCCTAACCCCTACATAAATCACACCAACCCGATTCTGACTCAGTTTCCTTGACCCCATGTAAATCATTTCCCCCGATCCGTGTGTAAAGCATTCTAACCCAATTCTAATTTGATTTCCCACTGTATGCTTTTTCCATGTTGAGTAAGTGATAGAGTGAAGCTTGCCATCGAATTCTGTTAAGTCACACTTTTTACAAATTCATATTAAAATCTTTTTTTTTCCTAATATCTCTGGCAGTGGTTCTCTAAGCAGCCTAAACCACTCATTCACAACACAAGAATAGCTCAAGGGCATCAACAGTTGGTGCAGAGACCCCACAACCTACAGCGTGTGGAGCTCCAAGATTTTACTGCAGATGGGGCTTAGTCTGATTCTCTGAACTGAAAGACCAGCTACACATGGTTCAAAGCCATACATGAGGGGTCTGGAGCACAAGTCTTATGGGGAGCGGCTGAGGGAACTGGGGTTGTTCAGTCTGGAGAAGAGGAGGCTGAAGGGAGAGCTGCTTGCTCTCTACAACTACCTGAAAGGGGGCTGTGGCGACGTGGGTGTTGGTCTCTTCTCCCAAGTAACTAGCGATAGGATGAGAGGAAATGGCCTCAAGTTGCGCCAGGGGAGGTTTAGATTAGATATTAGGAAAAATTTCTTCACTGAGAGAGTGGTCAAGCATTGGCACAGGCTGCCGAGGGAGATGGTGGAGTCATCATCACTGGAAGTGTTCAAAAAATGTGTCGATGTGGTGCTTCAGGACATGGTTTAGGGGACACGGTGGCACTGGATTAATGGTTGGACTTGATGATCTTGAAGGTCCTTTCCAACCTTATTGATTCTGTGATATGGAAAACAGTAATTGGTTTGGACCCTTATACGTGCATTACAAGTTGGTGCCCATGCAGTACATACCTGGAACAGATCTCCACGTTTAGTTTCCTCCAAAAGTAATCCAGTTCACGTGCACCAAACCAACCAACTCACGGTAGGCTGGGACAGTCAGGGGCTTTGCTCCAAAACTACACTATTGCTCTGAGCCACAGTACTAATGTAGACACAGCCTAAATAAATCTCAGGATCCTGTTATGGCTTCCATCCCTCCCTCCTTCTTCACCCCTGGGTGGAAATCAGTCATTTCAGTTATTACCAGCGCCTTTCTTCTCCATTTTACTGACTGGTATTGCAAACCTTGTTAGGAACTCAGCATCTTCAGAACATGAATAACCTCTGCCAGATGTGACTGATCTTGGCAAACAACTTCAAAAGTACATTGTAGTGGAGTCACAGACAGACAGTATGACCTCTTAAGATCATTTCCAAAGGAAATCAGTCAAAAAATGGTTACTCAAAAGCACTGTTTTTCCCATATTACTACCTGTAGGCGTTATGCTTTCAGCTTAAATGTCCTTGATACTGAAACCCTTAAGAGAAGACCTTTGCATAGGTTGCACTTTATACAAAGTTTCACAGTTATTTATTGTGAAATCTTGTAACACAGTAGCTGATTGTTTCAAATAGAAGTGTGCATGTTATCAGTGTATTATAATAATGACTTGTACAAAGTGGCCAGGATGTGAACATTTTAAAAATGTATAGGGAGTACACAGAGTGCAATTTTAGAGAAACTTCTATAGGTACATTTACTGTACAGATTGTGATGCTATATATCTGTACATCGTGTATACCTTCCCCATTTTTTTCTGCAGTACTGCCATCCTACCAATTACAATTTATTTCTTCAAACTTCTCTCATTAGCTATAAGACCACAAGGGTTTTGCTTAATTGAGCCTTTTCCTTTCTGTAAATACTGATATTCATCTCTCACAAATAACATATCAAGAGTAGACAAACATCCCTAATGGTCTAGTTGCTATAAACTGTTCATTCTTCACATGGGTTCTCCAGTCCAGTAACAGGGGGTTAGTATTTCAGTCACTGAACCTGTAGCACATAGGTATACAACACACAGTGACAAATCCCATAAACAACTATCATAGTTACATCAGTACAGAGAACACCAAATCCTTCAAGGAAAAGTGAAAAAAGACAAAGTTACATACTAAAGCATCTACAAGTTTCCATATGCCAAAATGAACATTTCCATTGTAGTCTCAACTCACCCCCTTGTTGGTCACACTTCCTGAAAGCAAGACAGGATTTACATATAAATGCGTATTATTATATGACATTAAACTAAAATGGGCAGAATGACAGGAAATCCTATAATACTTTCAGGAAAACTATTACTAAGTTCATTTACTTGCTCACCACTGCAGGGCTGAACTGATTAATTTATACTCTGGGAGAACACAACGTAAGATAGGTGATGGCTAGCCCGGCAAGCCTGGCTTGCTATGAACACATCATCAAAGACTCTTGCCATAGGAACGTGGTTATTTCACATGTTCAGGGAGGACATTTTTAGTTAGTTTGTGCTCAGAAATTACATATCAAGTCCTTTACCTCCTGGTCTGGCAATAAGGAATGACTGCCCTGTCTCTGTCCACTCACCTTCCTCCTAATAGAACTCTGATGCTTTTCCTGTGAAAGCTGTAATTACTAACCCTGCAAGCAGGCTGAGGCCCATGTTTCCCTCAAATATTCCTTATGAGGACCTAAAGATGGTCCTAGTTCTGCACTAAAGTGACAAAACTGGCAACCAATATAAGGAAACGAGGAGGCACATTCCAAAATACAGTTCTCTCCTTTTGCTTCTGGGAGTAAAAAGCTCCGGCTCCAGCTCTTTCCAATACTTTAGTTCACAAAACTGCTCTTCACACTCAGAGTGACACCTTCCCATCAATAGCTATCTCACAGTCCTGATAATCAACCAGTCCAGATGTAACAAAGAAAGTAACTACAGAAAGTCTAAGAAAAGAAGGAAATTTAAGGCTGGGATGTTAGTTAACATAAGCCAGGAAATTTAAAACGGAAATTGAAATTTCAGTCTAAGACAGACATTTTGGCACAGATATTGCATGATCTTCCTTTGAGTATTGTCAGTCAAGATCCTCACTCCTGGGACTACACCTTCACAGTACATTCTAAATATATACAACATGCAGAGAGGCTTTGAAATCTGATGATATTTGCATTTGGACTGACATCTTCTTGTAGTATGTTTGACACCGAGCACTTCTGTAACAAAGAACTGAACCGATTTCAACCCAAGCCTTTTCCAAAGAATAACGGGCAGCTACACATGAATGAGTAAGTGAACATTTTGCTACAGCAATGAATGCCTCTGAAAACAGCAAGTTTGCAGGCACCAGATGGAAGAACATTATTGCAATTCCTGCATCCCATTGTGTAACAGCCAACAGAGCCGTTAACGCTTCCTGGTGATTTCTAAGCTATTTAATGTGCTTTCCTTTGAAGGTGTTTTTTTGTGCCCTGTCAGTCTGCAAGCTAGGTTCAGCTGTCCGGGAAAGAAATTTTACTGGCAAGATATCAAATAGGGTAAAATAAAAAATACTGATGGAAATAAATACTAATGAACATATTCCACAAATCACTAGATGGACACAAAGCTAATGTTATAAAGTATAACCTATTGCCTAGAGCACAAGCTTTTCACCTCTTACAAGCCACAGCTTTCTCTCATCATATATTAGAGCTGTCTGCCTTTCTGCATCTTTGTTTATCACTCACCCACAGAAAAGTCTATCTCATAATCCTAAGGAGTTTTTACAGCTTATTGTTTTCTTTTTCAGAAAGCAAACAAACCTTATTTAGCATATGACCTTATGTCAGACAACACCAAGCTGGGTGGGAGTGTTGATCTGCTGGAGGGCAGGAAGGCTCTGCAGAGGGATCTGGACAGGCTGAGGTCAACTGTATGAGGTTTAATAAGGCCAAGTGCCGGGTCCTGCACTTGGGTCACAACAACCCCACGCAACGCTACAGGCTTGGGGAGGAGTGGCTGGAGAGCTGCCTGGCAGAAAAGGACCTGGGGGTGCTGGTTGACAGCCGGCTGAACATGAGCCAGCAGTGTGCCCAGGTGGCCAAGAAGGCCAACAGCGTCCTGGCCTGTATCAGAAATAGTGTGGCCAGCAGGAGTAGGGAAGTGATTGTACCCCTGTACTCGGCACTGGTGAGGCCCCACATCAAATCCTGTGTTCAGTTTTGGGCCCCTCACTACAAGAAGGACATTGAGGTGCTGGAGCATGTCCAGAGAAGGGCAACGAAGCTGGTGAGGGGTCTGGAGAACAAGTCTTATGGGGAGCGGCTGAGGGAACTGGGGTTGTTTAGTCTGGAGAAGAGGAGGCTGAAGGGAGACCTGCTTGCTCTCTACAACTACCTGAAAGGGGACCGTGGCGATGTGGGTGTTGGTCTCTTCTCCCAAGTAACTAGTGATAAGATGAGAGGAAATGGCCTCAAGTTGCGCCAGGGGAGGTTTAGATTAGATATTAGGAAAAATTTCTTTACTGAGAGAGTGGTCAAGCATTGGCACAGGCTGCCCAGGGAGATGGTGGAGTCATCATCACTGGAAGTGTTCAAAAAACGTGTGGACGTGGCGCTTCGGAACATGGTTTAGGGTGCATGGTGTTGTTGGGTTAACAGTTGGACTTGATGATCTTGAAGGTCTTTTCCAACCTTAGTGATTCTGTGTGATTCTATGTCTTCCTCCAGAATTCAGAGCAAAACAGTACAAGATGTTTGAGTCAATTCAAATTACTTATTTTTACTGCTACCACCACAGATCACCATGAGAAAGCTACTCATTGAGCAAAATACTCAATACCATTACAGACATCCATTTATGCTAAGCAGTACATTTTCCTGTCCCCAAACATATATGCACATTTAAACAATGTTCCCCTTCCTTAGAATGTACTTTCAGTATCTTATATTCAGTAGAAGTGAGTGTCTCATTTAAATTGTCAATAAGCATGTCTAAGCGAAGACTGAACTAGTCCCTGGCAAACCAGCGCAGAAAGATTACACAACATCAGCCAGCTGAATTCAAGTAAAAAATACCTGCTATGTATTAAAGATACATTGTCTTGTCTTTCCATTCAGGAAAACACCTGTATCTCATACAAATTCACAGAACCAAATTCATTTCTACGGTAAACTAGAATAATAATTTTGAAATTGGGGCATTCATAATCACATTAGCACCAAATTTTAACACTCTGCTTTGGTAGTATCATGTTGAGTACCAGTCCAGTATGAAAAAAAGGTCTTATTTTCATAGATGCATTTTTAAAGGACATAGTACTAAGAGTTGACTCCTAAAAGGTAAGAAAGCAGTGTCTCCTCACTGTGTGTTTACACGTTTTTGTTGTTATTATTTACAACAAAGTATTTCACAACTCCAGAACATATTTTCCTGCAGCAGAAGCTCCTAAACCTCAACCAACTTCAATGCTATTTAGTTATTTCTAGGAAGGACTAGACCTCAAAAATCACACACTGATTACACAGTATAACTCTACAATGTCCTCGAGGAACACCATATTTTGACCTCAAGAAGAAAGCTAAATCGCTATCTTTACAATATTAACATAAAATCAGCCATGGCTCCTTTTTAATTAATAAGGCTAACAAATAAGTTTTGCGGTATAGAAAGATTTAGCATGCAGGAAATAAGCATAAGACTGCACCTTTTTCCAGAGTAGGAAATATCTGTTCTTTGTAACAAAGGGGAGAACAGGATTGTTTCATCTATCTTGAAAGCGACCCATGTGAACAGCTCAGAGTCAATGATGGTGAGATGGTGTTGGGGAGGAAACAAAACTCAGAGTTAGACCTCACAGCTAAACAGACATGAGTGTTCTACAAAGCAGTTTGGACATTTTGCCTGGTTCTCAGGAAGCCACTGCTCACTCCAAGGCCCTAAATCTGCAACATTCACTCCAAACCAACATCACCTGTGTGTTGCAGGCGAATAAGGCAAACACACTGGAAGACAAATCATAGAATACTGCTACAAAATACAGACACTTGGCCAAAATAAACTATTGCTCCAATACAGATGAGCAATTCTTTTTAATTTAAAAGAAACAAAGACAGGCATATATGCAAGACTGGTAGCCATAAAAAGTAAAATGTTAACAATTGACTAGATGGTGATTTTGTTTCCTTTGTGGTAAAACAGCATTGACAAATACTATAGTGTCATGTTTCTTGTTTGTGAGCTAATGTCATAAACATTTGAAAAATACAGTCTGGACAAAAAGACAATGCTCTGACCGGAGCTAGGGCAGCACATCATCAGACCGCCTCTGGAGCAGCCAAATGCTGAAACTGTGATTGTGGTGTTGCAATCTCCCTTAGGACTCCCTCACCACTCTGCAAGGGAGCAAACTAATCTACACCTGGCACAGCACATACCGCCCAACATGCTGGTGCAGCAATGCCACCCAGAGTGCTGGGAGTAAGGCTCGTTCTTCTTCACTCCCTCCATCCCTACTTTCCACCATCACTAACTTATGACATATGGATATAAAACAGAAGCACACTTTAAAACCGAGGCTTCCAAAATGCTAGTCATTATTTGGGCGGCTCTCTTACATCTCCATACCCTACACTGGCCAAACCAAAATATAATTCTGTATCAATTAATTCCAAAAATATTTCTATTGGTCCCTTACATTTACCTTCTTAAGGCCAGATTATTCCAAACACACATGAAGAATTGTTTTTAGGAATGCAAGAATTTTAACATTAATCTTCTTTCTGTTATATTTAACATCACTGTCAGTTTCAATGTCCATTGTTGGAGCATAACCCTTTTACATTTTGCATATCTCTGTAATTAATCAGTTCTGAACAACTACCACAAATATCATGCTTTCTACAGCATCCTAAAGTGTATAGTCTTAATATGAAAATGAGCACAATTTAGAGATGAAGCAAACTGTGTGACTAAAATTCAGCGTAACACATGTGGGTCTTTCATGCATGCTAGTGAGCTTTTAACCACATGCCTGTCCCCATTTATGAGCTGCAGTGAGTAAAAACACTGTAGGGTACAGCCTCTTTCAATTCCTGGACAACCTCATTTCGGCAGTTTAACTCGGGAAGCGTTTGGTATCCACTTGCTCACATGTGATAAAGAATCATTGTATCCTACTGATATGCTCCCCCCAAACTCTTCATTCCCATTATCCCCAAGTACAGCACTGCTGAGGAAATGCCACAATGGTACTATGTTACAACACACATTAGTCTTAATGTATTAAATAATATAATCAGATGCCATGGTGTGGTACCTCATATATGCCACCATAAGCACTGTTGACATGCCCATCACTTCAGTATCTCCTCCATCCATGGTAGCTCAATTTGCACATTTTTGAGGGGAAAAAGAAAAGGGGGTTGGGGGACAGGGAACAATACATTGTAATAACAAACCACTGTATTGTGAACTTTTTTTTTTAAATAGTAACACAACAAACAAGAAATGTCTATTCTTATAACAGTTTTCTTATTAAGACTACTACAGTAATATTTCCAAATTGAAAACATAAAAACAGATTTCAATTTTTCACAAGCCCTTCCACTGATAAAACTGTAGAAGCTTGAATCTCTGGATGCTTTGCCAAGGTATCAAGGGATGTCAAGCATGTGGCTACCAAAACATTTGATGCAGAAGTCACCTAGCCTTGTAAAAAGAAGACAGTACGCTAGCAAGCATGTGGCTACCAAAACATTTGATGCAGAAGTCACCTAGCCTTGTAAAAAAAAGACAGTACCCTAGCAAACTAAGGTGGGGGGAAACACACCCAGGCAGGTGAACTATCTGAATGTATGGCCTGTGTATCTCTGACACTTCTGCTATACATACAATTCCACACAGTTTTAAGGTAAATTAGTCAGTCTAATTTACAGGGCAAAGACAACTGCTGTTGAAGTCCACTTTGGCACCATTTTAAAAAATTATTTCTTATAATCTCATAATATTGACTTAATTTTTTAGAACGGCATACATAGAAAAAGACAGACTGTACATTTATGAAATTAAATCACACTTAAAATTATTTAATTAAATTTTAACTCAAAGAATTAAAAAAGTTTAAAGACTTCACTCTGGATTTTTTAATAAAAATTTTTCAAAACAACTTTCTAGATGTCATGAAAAATGCACTAAATGGAAACAAAATAATAATACTTCTTTTTAATATCTAGAATACAGGATCACAGGCCAAATAAGGGAGTTATAAATAATTCCGTCAGTAGTATTACTGGCCTCTCAAAGTTCAGATTCTGGGAAAACCATCTTTACTTACCGCAGTCTCAGTGTGTGCTCTGTAAGAAATGAAGGTTTATTTATTGCAGAAGGAAGACATTCTGCTGGGATTATGCCATGCCTTAAACTATGGTAACTCTAACTGAACTGTCACATTCAGTTATCAAATCTGAATTAGTGCATATTTTTCTGTGTTTGATGTAGCATTCATTTGCTAATACTATGTGACAAATAGGAATACTAAGATAGCAGACAAAAAGTTGAAATCACTCTATGCTAACATCTAAACTAAAAAGAAATCATTTTCGGAGGTCATAAAATGTGCTTCTTCAATTCTCCCAAAAGCTTCATAATTAGTTTATGTATTTGCTTTGATATAATTTCTAAGGTTAGTGAAAACTTAAGTATATCCTACTAGGTAAAACAGAACAGCAATCAAAGAATGTATAAGATAGAGAATTAAGATCAGAGTCCCACCACCCACAATGACAGTCAAGCCAACAGTATGTCATCAAAGCTGTTGAAAACTAAATGTAACTACTGTTAACACGATTTGCCAGGATACTAAAGTGACACACAGAAAATGATCTACAAAGATCTGTGCCACAAAAACTTCCCATGTCTCCAGAACTTTACTGGGGCAGAAGCATTTAGCCTCTACCATGAAGACTGAGACACTCCATCAGTGAAGGAGTCCAGAAGCAGGACATATCTCTGATTGAAATGACTTCTGTCACCACAGCATTCTTTCTATTGCGGTTTCTCCAGCTCAGGGAAGGAGTGTAATGTCTACACCAAAGTTTCTTCCAGCTTTGATATTTCTAAACAATGTCATTCTTTTGCCAAGCCTTTTCATGTAGAACACAGTTAATAAAATCCACACCAGAATATTTTCTTGTGGTTTAATAAAGGCTAATTCCATTTTCAGATTAATACATTTTTAAGCAAAATCACAAGCATCTTCATTTTGCAACACATTTTAGATCTCCTTAGAATAAGCAGTTTCTTGGTTTATTTTTTACAGGTTTCCATCAACAATCTGGATTTCCTTTCTGTGACCTGGCATTTGAAAAGGTTTCTGGTACATATCCTAGACAATGAAGCATTAAGGCAGTTTGGAAGATGGGGCTAAACACTAGCTGGCTAACACAGAATTACGGGGCACAAACTTGTACTGCAGCCCAATTAATGCTGATTAGCAACACTTCGGGCAGCAGCACCAAAGAAAAAGCTCACTCCCAGGAGACCTAATGGAATTGTGATAGGAAGCCCAGAGTGCTGAAAAGGGTGTGAGTAGATCTGAGACAAACTGAAATTAGAATACTTCCTTCCTATCAAAGCTACCAAGGCTTCCCACATCAGTTTTTCAAGAGAACATATTTTGGGTTGAATACAGATGCAGCATGATTTACTTCCCTTTTCAGAGCAACAGTGAAACTATGGGAAAGCCTAGGGGTAAGCTCACCTGTTTCTGGGCAACTGCACTGCTCGTAAGCTTGGATCACTCATTACAAACTAATGTTTTAGGTGTGTGTGCAATATTTGATACCACTCTACTAAGTTCCTTTCATTATTTTCTGCAGCAAGTGCTGGATTCCATTAAATGTATTTACATTTTTCTCCTTAAGTACTGTTTGCTGGGTTTTCACTCCACATTTTTTAACTATCCAACAAATACTGTGGTTATGCAAATGTTTACACTGAGTTCTTCTCATTTACTTTTGCACAAAAAAAGTTTTTCTTAATTCTAAAAATACTGGATTTGTTTAGAGAAAAAAGGACTAATAATTACCAAGAATTCTAATTTTCTAATTGTTACAAACTGAACAGCACAGCTGAAGAGCAAATCACGTAGTATTATTAAGTTTAAAATGATGTCAGACTCATTCCCACATCCTCCATCAGGCAGATCTTCACTAACACTAATGAACATCTGCCAGCAAAGGTGGAGTCCATGTAAAAGTAAATATATAACTTAATCAACATGTTTGTGAAGCTCAGTGCTCATTTTCCAAAGGCAACATCAGGTATTAACAGACGTTCCACATTTCCAGCCTGCCCACTGCTTCATAAAGTAGCAATGGCTGTAGCTTCAGAAATGGTTCCACGCTGACTCACTTCAATACCCAGAAGAGCTGAGACAAACCACACACAGAGAATTATTACTCCAAGTTATTGCTTCCCTTGAGCTATTTGAATAACAAACAAAAAGAATGCATAAAGTGAATCCAGATTTTCCTACGTTACTCTTTTAGAATATAAGCTCTTTGAGGCAGGAGGATTATCATAGCTTCAAATTTTGTACAGTACTTTTCACCTTATCAACAATTCACGTAATAATACAAGTAAATGTTCTGCCCTTGCTTAAAATGTGTTTACCTAGCATTTAACAAAAGCTGGAGGTGGATACAGCTGATGGTTAATACTAAAGTCGAGAAGGAAAGGCATCATGTCAGTGCAGTTGGCTACCTGGGCTCATAGTACAGTGAAATACAACTTTGTGGCATTTAAATAGTTTCAATCATAGGGAGGAAAAATCATTCTGTTCACTGTGATTTACTTAGACTGGATAAAAGAAGGATGATTGAAAAGGGAAAAAAACGCACAAATATAGAAGAGTAACATTCTGGTTTCAGTGGAAGCAGAAGCTCCTGCCTCACACAGCCAAGGTACCAGTGGCGCAGTATTCCTCAGAACCAAGCCCAGGTTAAAGTTTATCAAATCTATTATCTCCCACAGCCGGTCATCATTGCATCTTGTCTCAGCAAAGAGCTTGTGATGAACAACTTGCATGAAACTCATTTATAAATTTGGGTAATATACGGTTGTCAATATAAAAGTATTTGAAACATGTTTCCACATACAAAGTAAGTTATACAAAAGAAGGCACAATTCCATGTTCATTGATACAGAACCTGACAGATCTCTTGGCAGGACAGATTTGATCTGGATCAAGAATATACGCTTAAGATTGTTGTTGAACTAGACAGAACACAGTACGGTGGTTACACAGCATCTATGCTGTCTGCAGAAAAGTGTGGATGACACTCATCTGGCATGAAGTCAGGACAGCGCAGAAAGACAACTGGTTCAATAAAAATTTAAACAGACTAAAATTGCAACTTAAAAATTTTCAAATGGCACTCTGTGTTTGTATCAGTTCCTCGCTTTGCATCTCATGCTATTTTTATTCTATTGGAAGATATTCTAAAAGATTTATGACCTCTTCAGCTCATATCCTAGGGACTGAGTCCAATCATACTGGTTTGAAGGGTGTCCTCCACAAACTCGGTCAAAAGTTTTTTTATGGTTAGTCAGTGTCATTAGTAGTTTCTGTTTACAAATCTGGGCACTACAACAAACATTCTGATTAAACTAAATCCACAGAAATGAGAATGGCATTCCAGAGGAATATTCTCAATCCTTTTCTAGTAAGATGGCAAATGGAAAGATACAGTCTGCATAAAACAGGATCCTCAGGCACCTCATTAGATAAAACAGCTCGACAACTCAGTTACTGCCAAGTACAAAGACAGAAACTTTCTTAAACTGCTCTAAGTAGATACTAGCATTTAAGCATACCTGCCTCCAGATACCTTGCCTTTATAGTGTCAGTGCATCTATGTGGGCATAAATCCTTTTTTACGTTTACCTTCATCTAAGCTTGTGTTAAGGGTCATTTCAACATAAAGAATAAAATCCAACTCATGATGCTTATACTGTACCCACTTAAAACTGTGAGCCTTCTCACAGCTCGCACCACCCTATACAGTCCTCACATGAGTTCATAAGGTAATTCCTCTACTGCCTAGGACAGCTCAGGAACTAGCAAGAGTGTGTCTGGAAACTAGCAGACATCAAAGGTTCTCTGACATGCAACAGGTCTACAAGGAGACAGTCTGAATTCTGCAGGCTTGCCAATGAGCTGAAGAAACCATCAATTAACTATTATGGGCATGGCAGAAGCCTTCAAGTTCCAGAAAATGGAAAATCTGCTTTATACTACGTAACACGTCAAACTGCTGCAGTACAGCACAGTGGTTCCCAAACCTGTTCTTAGCTTCTGCTGTATTCCTGCTGGTCCTATAGAGCAGGCTGCCTCCCATTACAGCAACTTGCTGCCAGTCAGCTGATCCTTAGCATCCCACAACACCTATCATACAGGAACCTCTGTGCAAGTAAGAATTTCCAACAGGAGCTGGAATACACCAACTTGCACCACCACCCCCCCCCCCCAAAAAAGGGTGTACTTTGGCATACTAGCACGTGCAGATCCATTACATGAACTGACTGTGACTGCCAGTTCTGACTCCCAGGATCACAAAGATCACAGCATTCCACTACACAAGCATGCCAGTCTCAATGTAAGGACTTCAATCAAAGCTTAAGTGAATTTTTTTTTTTCTGAGTTGCTACTTTACAAAATACAGTCCTCAACTAAGTGTAAGCTTTACCATCAAAGTGAAATCTCATCCTCAGTTAAGTCATCAGCAAAATTACTACTGTTTTTAATAAGCTCAGATCCACATTTTGTTGTATGAGATTCACAGGACAAAATGCAGACATCTACATCCAGGTTAACCATCTAGATTCCCTTGATCATCAGTGAAGAAAAACAGACACTTTTAGACTCATGTTCTCCTAGAGAAGACACCTAAAATAGGTTGACTGATTTATACTAAAAAATGTTTTTTTACCTCCTCAGGCTGAAACAAAGATTTAAGTGACAAGCTCTACATTGCAGATACCTAAAATAAGAGGAAAGAAACCCACACAGAATTTTATTCTCAGTTATCAGATGGAAACACAATTTGTGTAAATGGAACTCAGCATACCACATAATACAGACTGCTCTGTAGAAAAGACCAAAATACATAGTTATTCATCACTCCTTCACCAGGAAGGAAATATTTAGATACCAGACAATGAGATGGGAAGATGGAAACATTAACTGTCCATATGACCAATGAGCTGAAATAACCTTTTCAAGTAATTTGATCAGGTTCCCCGGAGATCTTGTAAGATTAGCACATTTTTGATGTTGTGATAACTGATAACTGATTTTCAGAATCACAGAATCATTAAGGTTGGAAAGGACCTTCAAGATTATCAAGTCCAACCGTTAGCCCAACACCACCATGCCCACTAAACCACATCCACACGTTTTTTGAACACTTCCAGAGATGGCGACTCCACCACCTCCCTGGGCAGCCTGTTCCAATGCCTGACCACTCTCTCGGTAAAGAAATTTTTCCTAGTATCTAATCTAAACCTCCCATGGCACAACTTGAGGCCACTTCCTCTCGTCCTATCACTAGTTATTTGGGAGAAGAGACCAACACCCACCTCACCCACCACAACCCCCTCTCAGGTAGTTTTAGAGAGCAAGCAGCTCTCCCCTCAGCCTCCTCTTCTCCAGACCGAACAACCCCAGTTCCCTGAGCCACTCCTCATAAGACCTGTGCTCCAGAATAAGTAATTTTCTATGTGAAGAAAGTTACTTCAGCTATTCAGTGTATTTTCTGCACTGTATCATTATACCTCAGTATCTCTTCACAGATTAAAAACAGAACAGTAATAATTTTGCCTCTCTGCAGTTTCAATGTCTTAATTGTACTCTTTGCTACAACAGGGTATACTCATTGATATATTCAACACCATTTCTCCCTTGATGCGTCTTTGCTTCAATTACTTGAATAGGAGTTAGATCCTCACTATGGATAACTTTCCTGTATTTCCCTCCAGCTTCAAAAATTTGTATACTAATTTTCCCCCTAATTTTCCTCCTAATTTTCACCACGCCTGCCAAAACTAACATTCTATTTGTAATCTCTGAATTGGATTCCCAGGAACAGAAGAGGAAAATCTCAGAACATAAAGATCAGACTTCTACCTGCCAGTAAAAGTGATTTTCATCTTGCCAGACACCTGCTTTCACTAAATTTTTAAGAACTAAATACTTTTTGATATATACCCCTCTTTAAAATACAGCTGAAACCTGTGAGTGAACTCACAAAATCAGCAGAAAAAACTACGTCACAGACTAACAGACAGCATGACCTTTTTAAGTGCCATTCTCTTCAGAAACCAGGCCAAAAGAATACTCATTTCAGACCCTGTACCACAGTCTCGTTGTGGGGGGAGGGAAATCAGTGTGCTGATGAAAAAAGAAAAGGAATTGTTGCAGAAAAAGGCATCTGGAAAATATACCTTGTCCACCTATTCAACAGTTTATAATATCTAGAATACATTGTTTTCAGTCAATTATAATCCAAGATTTCTTTTCATATTTATGGTAACATCATAACAAGGAAGTGAATTTCTACTGCTTATATCTTGATTAGTCAATAATCTGGAGTTCTAATGCAAAATCAAACAAGCAAATAATTATTCAGAGCCATTCACCCTGAGTTTAATGGATGGTTCTCTTTTTCTGGAAGAAAGGCATTTATTCTCCTTGCAGAACACCAAATCTATTTTATTTCCGACCACCATTTTTAAAAATGTGCTCAGCATTTTAAGTTAAGTTATTCCACAGTACAAAAGTATACACTGAGTATAAAATTCTTATACAAACCTTAATTATTCAGTAAATATCACTTCAAATTAATATTAGCCTCACCATTTTCTTTAATTCATATTTACCTCTAAGATAACTAAATCTCGATGCTTAATCTTTTTCCACACAAAAAGAAAAGTTTCCATAATGTTAGTGAATCAATATGCAAAGAAATATTATCCTTCCATGAGGAAAATATATACATAAAAGATGCTAGAGCCTTTCCATTTGCTCCCAATTTTCATCACCAATATAGCTGTACACCTGAATGAGAACAGCTGTAGGAAGAATAATTAAAAGCCACTGGTAACTTAAGATCAGAAATCTTTCTGGAGGGACTTAATAATATAGTATTTTTAAAAATCCTGTTCATGATTTACTTTATAGACACAAAAGACTAAAATTTGTACTTACTTCAACATGTGTAAATAACGTTTGTTCAATGTTATCACTGTTTTCCTCCTTGAGATCTAGTGCGATGTTTCTATTTCTTACTTGGAAGTGTGTTTTACTAAGATAACCATCATCAAGGTCCTGTATTCAGAAAACAAGAAAGAAAAAAATTTTCTGCAACCAAAATGCTAAATGCTATCACCATTCAGAAAATAAACCGAGCATGAGATTTAGGCATAAGCTCCAAGTCTTTTATAGGCGCCAATGACTGCATTGCTTTTCGGCATGTTCTCACAGGTAGTTTACGCTGGTTCTTGGTGTTAAAGGAAGTCAAAGACCTGAACAATAAAAATAAAATTTGATACAGCTATTTATTTAATACGACAACTGCTACCTGTGGATCAGGATGAGTGCCAAAGGACTGGAAACTCATGAAAAGATGAGCAGCTATTAACAATTTTGACCTACCTATTTCAAGCAATGCATTCATGCCAGTATAAACTTCTCACTTCTTAGTAGATTGTTTTATTTTTGCTCTGTTCCCCCTCTGAGTTTCTTAAAGTCCTGAAAAAAAACCCAAAGCCACCCCATTTCCAAACTTATGTGTGCAGTCACAATTTGTTCCCTTCTCTTGATCACCACTGAGTGTCAAATCTAAGAGAAAACAAAGCTGTACCTTCTCCCAGTGTCTTTTCTACCATTCTGCTTCCCAGGCTACATGGTCTACTGCTGTAAAAGGCCCTTGCACAATTTCAGAGTGCCAGAAGGAAGGTTTGAGGAGCCTCCCCCCCTTGCTGATCTGACTATCTGCACACATATATAAAAATTTTGTAGGTTTTTTTTTTTTTTTTACTTAAAAGGAGGAGGTGAGAAAAACTTTAATAACAGATCACTGGAAAAACATACACTCTGAAAGAGAGAAAGAGTATGTAGAACACAAAGAACAGTAGTTGCATGTTAAGAACTTATTTCTCAAAGGAAACAAATAAATTGGAGTTTTATTAGCTGTTTCATTACGTTTTACTTTAGACAAATACAGAAAGCATATGCACAACATCTGATTCAAAAAGATTCTATTCAAAACAGTCTTTCTACAAAATCTATTAATGTAGCATTGAATTGCTTGACAAGACTGCAAATTTAACTATAATTTAACTCTTCGGTTTATCTGCTATTGCTGATACAGTTTATTTCATGTATTCTGACCTTTAAATCAACCTGGATTTTATTCTGACACACTAGTTCTCTCTTGTCAAGGGCACTGCAGAATATATGTAGTTCCAAAATTTGCTATGGGCTATTTGCTTACTTTGTTCTTATCAAGTTTCACACCTGATAAAAAATGATAATGCTGTCTACATGTATTTTTGTCCATGAATTTTTAAGTATGAATCATACTATGAGCAACTGCCTTGCTTGTAACTCCTACTGCATGCCTTATTTCCTCACTAAATCTCATGAAGAACATGAATCCGTCAAATTTTGCTGAATGTTCTGGCTGCAGAACCAACTTCATCCTGTGCAATAAAGAATCAAGCATGCAGAGGACAAGACTGACATAAAAATTAAGCCTAACTTGGTGACACAAAACCCATTTCTCTCACTCAGCACTGTCAAGTCTCTCCTTGTGGTGCTTCGTGCGAGTGTCAGCAGGAGTAAATCTACCTGCATTGCTATTTATCCCCCTAAGAGCAGCAAAGAAAGTACTACAGCCACCCACAGAGGAAAAACGCCCCAGGGCACAATGAGCTTTGCCAGAGAAGGGCTGGTTATAGCATTCACCTCCCTGAACCAGTTCTTCCTGTCAGCAGAAAGGAGCCAAGCTCCATAGCCTCTGCATTCTATAGTATTTGAGCGCCATGAAGAAGTATCTATGGATAGCTGGAAACGGGAGTCAGCAGTCTCTGTATTTGACAGCTGTATATCAGAGGCTAGAGGAGAGGTGGCAGGAAAGAGAAGCATGCCTCCTGTTGCACCCTCTGTAGTGTTATGTATTTTGTATGCTTCTGCCCCTATAAATGAATCAATACTTTAGCAAGAACTTTGATCCCATCAATGTGGAAAGGGAGTCCACTTCTCCAGCTGTCTTGTATCACAAGCAAAAATGAACTGAGCCTTTGGTATGATTACCTAGATTAACTTAACTAAATATTAAACAAACATAAAGCATGAAGTAAACAGGGGGCAGCCTTCACAGCCAAGATTGAAGTGTCCATCCCTAAGAACAGCACCCAAGTTTAGCCCTATCAGGTCCTACAGTAGAGGTGCTCTTGGCTTTTTTACAGGTTTCTTGTGGGAGAAGAAAAAAAAAAAAAATTGTAAAAATAACATAGTTTAGAACATTTCACTTACAGCTATAACTACAGGGTTCTGCTTGGGCCATGTGAGCTTATGCCATGAGAGGCAGCTCCACAAAAACAATGAGTATTTCATCACCTAAATTTAATCTCTACAGAAAACATAGGAACAGAAGAACACAGTTCTACAAGCCTGGTTTACTTGTGTGGTCTTACTGCTATCAATGGGTCTATTCATGTGAGTATGGAATGAGGAACGGGATCCAAGCGCATTACATCATCAAAAATTAAGAGTGCCCCAAACTACCCACAACACATATATTAGTAAAAAAAAAAAGACAATGAGACATCTTGTTAACAAAAAGGTCCCTTCCCAGACTACATACTATAAATGGACGGTCTCAATGGCCAGGTTTTTATCACACATTGAAATCACAGTCACCAACTCCACCCATTAAAAAAAAAAAACTCAGAATTTTTTTTTATATGTGAGAACAAAAATCTACCTCATTCTGCTATTTCCAGCAAAGCTTCTTATTTCACAGAAAGTTCAAACTTTGACCCATGTATTAAATTCCCAACAGAGGCTCAGAACATCTTTCTTTGTTGAATAAATCTTCACAAATATAGCCTTGGACTGAAATCTAAAGTTTCAAATGGTTGCCTGTAAGAAAGGGTGCATTGTAACACTTAGCTAATATTTGTACTCTTTTAAAAACTTCTAAGCAGAATGCATCTAGGGCCAAGACGCTGCTTCTTACTGAAATTCTGTTTCATCTGTGATGAAAAGGTTACAAATACAAATGTGGAATTACTTGTGTAGAAATGGTGGCATACATTTACTCTGAGACTTCTTGCATTTCAAAATGGTACATTTTTCTTCCCAAAATTCATGAAAACATGGGAAACCACTAAAGCCATTAAAGCAAAAGAAAAAACAAAAAAACCCCAAACACCAGAAAAGGCCCCACTGGAGCAGTAAATTTTCTACATCAGAAAGAAGAAATACACATATAATAATGAGTATCCCAAACCATCCATTATTGAAAGCCAATCAGAGAAGCAAGGGAACATATGCAAACATACATTGCCCATCCATCCAAAAAAGTGTGGCAAAAAGGAATTCTAGAACAGTGTGGATTTATTATTAGATCAAAAATAACAGAAGCATTCAAAGTAGAAAAATCAAGTATTCAAAATATTTCTTTTGTTATTATAGAGCAAATACAAATTATTTAGCCATAAGCCATAACTATTGCAAAGGCTTCATTTCAGCAGTGGTTAAGCGGGACATTAGCATGAAGTGGCTATCATTACGTATTTTTAAATCAGTACATAAGAAATGCTGATTTTCTTTAAGTCTTTGAGCACTGTGGAAGTTTCAGAGAGCTTTGGAGGAGGCCAGGTGTATCAATACATTTTTATATACTGGCTAATTTGTGTAACTATGCACATATTAGCTTGACATCATCCCAAGCAAAATAACAAAAGATGTCACATAGAAATCAGTAAATAAATATATACAATAAATTTTTTAAGAAAAATTGATTTTGTCAGGGTAACTTAAAAAGACATGTTTGGTTGATAACCATAAAAGTCGTAACAATATATGCTCAGACTTCCATAAGATAACTGTTGATTCCACAAATGGAAATTAAAAAAATAAAACAATCCCAGACTATTCTGACACACACTAAAGGAAAAATTGATTAATTCACAGATCTCAAATGTAACTTAAAAAAATCTGGAATCACCATAAAAGAAGTTATTCTAATGGCATCCTGTAGGACTAAGTCTTGGCCCCACGCTACTTAAAATTTTGATTAACGACCTAGAAACAATATGTAATTATAATTGGTGAGGTTTGAAAGTTATGGGGAAGCAGTAAATACTGAGGACTGATCATTAATACAGACAGATTCTTCTGGTTGCTGTATGCAACTAAGATATAAGTCACACACCTAGAACAAAGACTATGTGGTATTCCAGCTTACAGGGTTAAAATGATCCTTGGATATATAACCACAAGCACTTGCCCGGAGTAGGAAGGTTTGAATTTCACAGTGTTACAGCATCCATTGTCTAGTACTGCCCACAGATAAAAAAGGATTTTTATATACTGGAAAGGATTCAGAGGAGATCCACAAGAATGATTAAAATATTGGAAAATAGTCAGAAAGCTCAATATGTTTTGTTTTTACACTGACAAGGTTAAGGGATGAATTGATCTGAATCTAAAGCACCAAAACAGGGCGAGTTCTGGTAAAAGAAGGGTCCTCAGATTAGTAGACAAGGTACAGCTACCAGTGACTGGATGATAAAGCTGGGTAGTCTTTTTTTTTTTTTTTAATTCAATTTTAAGCATAGCCAACACTTCAAAGGGCTTCGTGAGAGCTGTGACTGTTTTCCCATCACTGGGAATTCTGAAAATGAAGACTGCATAACATCTTATACAACATTTTCTGATCAAAACAGAAATCACCTCAGGTAATCCTACCCCTTTGTGACACAACAAGTTGCACTAGGCCATCCCAGCAGTTGTTTCTGGATTCATGAACCCTATTCAATACACGTACTGGCCTAAATCCTCATGTAAACCACCTATGTACTATTTTGTTCTTGGACCAGCTGTGTAAAATGCCACTTATTTCACACGTTGTAACACCCCCTTAAAGGATGTTCCAGCTTGTGGTGGTTGTTAATAGCTCAAAAAGGCCAGCAAAAGGGTATATTTAAAAATTAACACCATGATTATTTTACCTTGCTAGTTCTCCACTCCCAACCATCTCCTATCTGCTGTGAATGTTTAATAAATTCTTCACAGTACTGTTTGAATCTTTTTTCTTCCAGAAAGAAGTCCTCTTCACCTGCCATGCTACAGGACATCTGCAGAGCAAATTAAATGTTAGTATTAACAGATGAAATGAACACTAAAAACTTTCACTGATTTATAGCAACTGAATAGTAAAATAAGTCAGCACTGGAAAAAAAACCAACCGTTTAAGTAAAACAAAAACATGTTTTGTCAAGTGCAATGGAGAATTATAGATACACGGAATGGCTAAGGTTGGAAGGGACCTCTGGAGATGGTCTAGTCCAATTCCCCTGCTCACAGTAGGATCAACTAGGGCAGATTGCTCAGGGTCATTTCCAGATGGGTTTTGATTATCTCCAGAGATGCAGATGCCACAACCTCTCTAGAGAGCCTGTTCCAGTGTTCAATTACCATAGCAGTAAATAATTTTTCTTCTGTTAAACAGAAGAATTTATGTGTCAGTTTGTACTCATTGCCTCTTCTGCTTTCACTGCATAGTACTGAAAAAAGTCTGGCTCCATCTTCTTTATTCCCTCCCATCAGGTATTTATACACATTTTTAAAAACCTACTGACTTCCCTCTTCTCCAGGCTGAAGAAGTCCCATCTCTCTCAGCCTTGCCTTGTATGTCACGTATGTATCTACGTCAAATGCATCTTTGTGGCCCTTTACATGTATGGCGTTGTCTTTGTTGTACTGGGGAGCTCAGAGCTGGACACAGTACTGCAGTTTTGACATGTTTCCTCAGTACAGCCCAATTGGCAACCAGAAAACCAAATCCACTTGTGGGCCACTTCCCTGGGCCTACCACCTTTTCCTTTGGGAACTGAACAGTTCCACAAGAGCTTAACAACTCTAGTGTCTGTGGGCCCAGAGCCTACTCTGATGGCCATCAAAGTCCAGCTTGAAGTGACTGTTCCTACTCCTGCCAGCAGTACCACTCTCTGGCCCAGTAACATGGCTTCAGGAAGTTACAGCGTGCTTCAAAGGAGCACCTTCCCTACCCCTCAAATACATCCCTCCTGGGCTCTTAAAGGTAACAGAAAAACTCCCTCACAGAATCTGTCCAGTTTTACTTCCCTACACACACCTTTCAGAGAGGATGTATCACAAATACAGCTGCTTCAATGTGTTTATAGACACCAGGCATCACTGCAGAACTACATACAAATACTCAGTAACTATTACAAGTAGATTACACCTTTTTTCAACAACAAATACAAAGGGCACAGCACCTCATGCAGTGCTCATTATTTTTCAGGCTCTGGCCCCAAATCACAACATCCTCCTGCCTGCCATTGACATAAATTACTTATCCAGCACTTGAAATTTTCAATGGCAATTCACCCAAGCCCCTGTTACTCTGTTCGTGCTACCTGGATGCCAAGAAAGAGGAAATGTGGAAGACATAGCTGCAACTGTTTCTGCAATTCCCCAATTTCCCAGTCCAGGTGATGGACCACAAAACTGTGGTAAGCGCAGGTAACTGACAGCGTTACTTCTCACGCACGTTTTAAGCGGAACCATGTGCTTTAGGAAACGAGCAGCTGTAAAGAGGTACCAGGCCGCGGACACCTGTGCAGCACCCCTCCCTTTCTTAAACCGCCCCGAACCACCCCCCCCGCACCCGGCCCGGGGCCCCGCTGGCAGCAGGAAGGCCGGGCAAGCCTCCGGCCCGCCCCGCCGGGACGGGTCCGCCGGCGCGGCCCTCGCCCCCCCAGGCCTCCCTCCGGGGAAAGGGAGGAGCTGCCGGCCCGGGCAGCCAGGCAACGTCCACCGGAACAGGCGGGCGCCGTGCGCAAGGCGCGTGAGGCGCCCCGCCTGGGGCGAGGCCCGGCGCAGGCCGCGCACGGAGGAAACGGGGTCGCAGGCCCCAGGACAGCCCCACAGAGAGGCGCAGGACAGCACGAGCGGGGGGCACCGCCCCGCCGCGCCGCCCCCCACATACCGTGCCCGCCTCCTCCTCCCGCCAAGCTCCCTCTCGCGCTCCCACCCCGCCCACCGCGCATGCGCGCCCTGCGGACGGAGGGAGGCGGCTGCGCATGCGCGAGGGGAGGCGGGGCTTC
Source organism: Phaethon aethereus (assembly GCF_964289735.1). Classification (NCBI taxonomy): domain Eukaryota; kingdom Metazoa; phylum Chordata; class Aves; order Phaethontiformes; family Phaethontidae; genus Phaethon; species Phaethon aethereus. The sequence goes on along the minus strand of NC_138577.1, from coordinate 82,537,576 downwards.
GGAGCCGGCGGAGGGGTGGCCCCGGGCCCGTTGCGCCCGCGGTGTGAGGTGGTGAGGCGGTCGGGCGCAGCAGGCCTCCGGGATGGCTCTGCAATCGGCCAGCAGTTCTGTCAGCGGTCTCCTCCCGCCCCCAAGAACTGTTGGCCTCGGGTATATTTAGTTCAGGCTGGCCCTCTTCTAGAAGCTCGGCAACGCCAGCTTTAGCTGAATGTTTCTCACCGGTTTCACAAGGCTTAATCGCCCTTCTCTCCTTGCAATAAAAATATGTAATGTTACCACTTTTCCCTAATGAAGGGGGGGAGGGGGCAACGTGAAATTAAAATGCCCAGGTCACCTGTCCCATCACATAGCACGGGGGGTGAGTAGAAGGGCAATCCAAAATGGTTATACAGTCGTCTGGGTGAAAAGTAGAAAACAAAATGCAGGGTCTTGCCACAGCCTGAGCTAGTGCCAGGAGATGCCCAACGTTTATTTCTCTATTATTCTGGTTACTCAGCTGTTGTTGTCTTCATAATTGCTTTTAGAGCTGAGAATTTGGTAGGTCTGCAGAAGAGTTCTGCTACACAAACGTTAGAAGAATTATTTTTAAATTTATGAGCCTATTAAGCCATACATTTTTCAGTGGTAAGGTCTTGTCTGGCATGACTAAGCTATCCAAACTGCAGTATGTGCAGAATGCATTATATTTGGATGGAGTTAATCAGAATGTAAAATGTTGGCTTTACCTGTTTAGCTGTAAACTGCCATTTTAAAGAGTTTTATGACTCTTGCATTAAAAAGTAAGAGCTGTCCCATCGGCTTTGGAGACCATGCTGCTCAGTGGAGAGCCTCCATATGCAAATGGTGTTTTCCTCCAGCTGGTTGTAATGTGACGTTCTCCGACTTGTGCTTGTAATTTGCTGGGTGTGGAGACCTCAAAAGGGCCAAAGCTTTTTGCTGGAATATTCCTGAGGTAAACCATTTCTCTTTGTTCTTAAAATTCCATTTTCTAGATTTGGGCTGTTAGCAGCTGAGTTCTTCAAATATGTACCATGATTCATATTTAAAGATAATTTTTGCTACTTTTTGTAAGCAATGAAAAGTTACAACTAAGTCTGTAGTTTTCAACATTAGGTACATATAAGGAAAGTTTTGTTTCGTGAAGATATTCTGGAGAATGATTAATTGTGTGATGTGCTTTGAACAGATTACAGTACCTCCATAGATTACTATTTTGACTGCATATATTATGTTTGAAAGCAGTTGCATAGCTTGGGTGATGCCATTATAACTACAAGTTGTGATGCTATATTCATTATTTAATCACCAGAGTTAATTATTTATATTGTTCTTCACTGTTTCTTTTAAATGTTGGGGTTTTGAAATTTCCTAAGTAAATACCATGTTGTCATCCAACCCTGAGTTTACGAAGAAGATTTTTACATTGTGGAATATATTCTGTAAGCCATTTTTGCTAACAGAAAATGCCTGTGGTATTGAAAAAATGTCACATTATGTGCATTGCCTTAGAAGCAACAGCTCCTGATTTCTAATTTTAGCTTTGTTACTGTCTCTCTGGATTTTCTTAGGAAAGAATCATTGGGTTTAAGACATAGCTCCTTTAAAAAGTGGCTGACAAGGCTCTGATTTTGCCTTGAAGTTTCCAGAAAACAGTTTTCAGAAAACTAAGCTATAGTTCCATATATTCATATCCATTTACTTTATTTGAAATTGTGAGTACACAGCCCCTGTAAAAATCAAGGACATCCAATAACTAGGATGTCAACACTAGTGTTCATTTTTAAAGTGTATAGGCTTTAGCCATACTTTTGGAGTGTTGCAAACAGGTAGTGTCATCTACGGACCTTAAACTGAACATATACTGTGTTAAGTACTGATGTAGTGTTAAAAATAATGGAACAGTTTACCTGAATATCCCATTTCAGGACTTGCTGGCTTCCTCATGATGAGCTTCGTGTTACAGAAGCTAAGGTCTAAAACGCTTAATTTTGAAAAACTCTTAGTATCCATTCATGATTGCTAACAGAAATGCTGTGTATCTCCATGCAGACAGGATACTGTACCTACTAGAGGTGCATTCTAATCCCGGCCCTGCTATTGACAAATTTGGGCTAATAGTTGAAATTTTCTGTTTCCATTTCCCTTTTTGGCTGTCTGCAGAACAGATCAGACTCATGATGTATTCTTACAGCATCTGGTATCAGCTTGGTCATCTCCAGTATTATTGCCAGGGCACTTCAGTAAGTTGCAGCGAGTGCCTCTTTATCAAGGGAAATTCATTTGCTGTAATTCTAAAATTGCTTGACAAGACGTCCTAACATGGGGGTTTCTCTCTCTTCCTTTTCTTGCCTGTCCTCTGAATAAATGCCTTGGGTTTCCATCTCATCTCTGCCATATAAAAGCATTAATAGTCCTGTTCCTTGTGTCACTACTTAGATGTTTATATATTTAAAACAAATGCATAATAGGTCACTGGAATCATTTGTTTTATTCTAAATATATTAATATAATATATATTACTGATAGTATATTAAGATATTATCACATATCGGTGATTTTTAGAGTAAAATACAGTTGTTGTAGAAACTTTGTTGGTTGGAACTTTTAGAGCTAAACTGAACAAAGGTCATGGAGAATAATCCTTCATCAGCGGGGCGGTAAACTGAATGATTTCTAAAAGGTCTTTTTCATCTCTTCATCCTGTTGTTTGGGCCCAGGAAACACAGCTTCATCCAAACCCCACTGATCAGTCAAGCAGTTCAGGCAACACTCTACTCTCCAAAGAAAACAGGTAACATTACAGCTCTCAGACTGATAGAATTAACACAATGTACATTCAGTTTCTCAAATCCTTTAAGATCATCAAGTTCAACCATCAACCCAACACCACCATGCCCACTAAACCATGTCCCAAAGTGCCACGTCCACACGTTTTTTGAACTGTATGGTTCAGATTCTGGGCAATTCACAGTAATTCTAATGCTATTTCTTCCACTTTGGTTTTTGATTACTCTTAATTTCCGATGCTGAGCAGTGTTGCTAAACAAAAAGAGATGATGATCTATTCTTGCCAGTGCCTGGCAGTACCTGGGTTGCAAAGTTTTATAATAAAGGAATATTGCCAGGTGAGCCAAATAAGAAGTAATGATATAACCAAAGTACAGTGCTCTTGAAAATGTCTCATGAGGCTATCAGACAGCATGTTCCAATGCAACATGCCATTTGTGCTATAACTAATTATTTCCTCATTTGCTGTACTAAGTTGGTCACAGGAGGAAATGTACCCTATCTACTATTTAAGAAGGATTGCATATACAGGCAACATCTGCAAAAATGAAATGCTGGACTTCATTCCGGTTGAAACTGATACTAGCAAACATTCACTATGACTGACGGCTTAATTTCTCTCTCTTCATTGTCGGTCATTAAACTAATAGTGCTTAGGAGGATTCCACACCAATAATACAGAATAAGAATTAAAAGTAAGATTTTCTGCATTCTTCTGCTTCATTTGTTTAGGAGGTTTAATAGTTGAAATTCCCTTGATAGAACTTGGTAGGTGGAGAGTTACTACTTCAGAATTGTTAATGGAGTTACAAACCTCATTTTCCAATAATCACCATAATATTACAGTGTTCTTACGAAGTAGGCAAGCAGTGTTATTTTCCTCAGAAAAAAGATGAATTAAGTAACTTGTTGAAGGCTGTGGTGACTGTGTTAGGCTGAGAAATGGAGCTGAACTTTGTAGATGCATGGTATGTACCTTCAACAGACTTGCTTTTGGGCCCTGTGAGAGAAAGTTCAAAAGGAAACAAACTGAGAGGTATACAAACAGCATACATTTTTCATGAGTGGGTTTTTTTCCACTCCAGGAGCTACAAACCAGCACTGAAGAAAGTACTAGCATAATGTAGCAATTGTTGCCACCTTCTGTTTTTGGCAATTTTCCCTACTTCTTTCTACTTGCTTTATTTTATTTTCTCTAAAAGTTTAATAATTCTTTCAGGCTTCAGATTTTTTTTTTCCATTTGTTTTGTATTCTCTTCCTGTTTCTGCTATTCATGTTCTTGTTTGGGTTTTTTTTTTTCCTGATAGAGCAATACATATTGAAACCAATTTGAGACAGGCTATGTATGAAATACTCAGGTCATTAATATAAAAGGTAACAGCAGTTGAAGGCCTCAAAAATGTTGCTCCTAAGCAGGGAAATTGGATTTGGGGGATGTTGAGAATGAGGAGGACTAATTGATACAGAAAGATAAATTTTTAAATCGGTTTATGAGTTCATGGTCAAAACAGCATTAAAATATCTTCAGACAGTGGGGCAAAGGTCATTATAACACAGGATTATGTGAAAATACAATAAAAGAATACCGATAGAATGTATAGTAAATTCATGTAATTGTAATAAATAAGCAAGTTACCACCTGGCTCTCTTGTTTTATCAAATAAGCAAACATATGCTACCACTGTCCCATTTGCTAAAATCAGCAAATCAGAAACCAGTTCAAAGTACAATATGCAAAATACGTTTGTTCAGCATGCTAGCTTGATCAGAACTTGGATTCCTTTTACACATACAAGGTAAATAAAGCCTAGTGCTAAGCTCCAGAGTAAATTATTCCAATTATACATCTGGTATAGGTCTGCAGGCCCACATATAAAATTAGCAGCTCATAATTAACACTGAAGTGAGCCCAGACAGACTGATACTAGGAAAACAGGATTTTATTCTTGATTCCTTGCAAAATATTATGAACGCAAAATGATATACTGTAACATGGAAAGCTATGTTTTGAGGATATTTTCCTCAGATGATAGACAGAAAGGTTGAGAGGGAAGCTGGCTGGATAGGAAATGACAGGCAAGAGCAGACCAATTATCATCTGCCTTGTCTAGAGGAAAGACTCAGAGCTTAACTTGAAGTTTTACTGTAAAAGTTAAGAATGCTGTTTATTTAAGGAGACTGACTGAATTGAAGAATGAGAGGGAATTTCTTTGTGAATGAAGAACAACAGATTGTACTTTTTTGGTAAAGTAATTTAACAAGAGAAACTATTCAAAATTAAAGTAAAAATAAAAGAAGTTTGCACCCCCCACTGTCATTTCTGCAGAGAAAAATATGTGAAGAATTGCCTATTCAGAAGCCAAGAAAAAGTAATAGAAGTAGTAGCGGACATCACATGATGTTACTGATCATTGATCAAAAATTGCAGATTAATTCCCATCATTACAAAGCAGATACTTTTGAGCAAATGAATAGTGACAAGAATTCAAATTCCATCAAAATGCATTAAACATTACTTTAAATAAATGCTGTTTTTTAACTAATCTGCTAGAAGTCATAACACCCAGTCATATTTACTAGGATCCTCTGTTCGGACACCTCTTTCTGGCCGATCTGACCAAGGTGCAGCTACTAGAGAACTGTCGTATGGGAAGGGGTGGCAGGATGTGGTCTTGTCTGTCACAGCAAATTCCTGGCTGCAGGTAAGCCCCCTCATCCAGGGAGGTGTGCAGCAGTAACTCTTCTGCGCTTCATGCCTAACAAGCTCTGTTGAGGTACAAGCCAAAACATACGCTGAACCCTGCCCGACACACAAATTGGATGATGGACATTAGCCCTACCAGTGCTGACGCTGCAGCTAAGTGAAAGAAAGCCAAGGAGGCACAAAGCCACCTTTCCTCATTTCAGGCTGTCAAGGAGACGAATGTTCCCTTATGGTCGCTCTAACTTACGCTGGCTGAAATAATCCCTTTGAGGCTGTTTTCCAACCCATTCCAAACCCTTTTCCTGCCTTGGAACTCCCTCTGAGTGTTTAACATGCAGCCAACAACATCACGAGAGGTACACCTGTCAAAAAGGATGTATAGTTCAGTACATGTTGTATCCCAGCAAGTTTGACTTAATGTACATTATTCATTTCACAGCATTGTCTGCACACAACATACTGCACCCCAGCGATCTGTATGATCTATATGTTTGACTTCAGGATTTCTGGGGACCATCATAGGTGTCTTTCCAGGAATTGGTTTGTTTCTTGGGTTTCATTTTGCTTTGCAAAGGCCTGTTTTTCCCCTTATGGTCCCAAAGGGGGAAATAAAGGGCTTTCAGAGACTAACGCTTTTGTAGCTGAGCGAGGTCCCAGATAGCTCAGGAGATACTAAGGGAGTACAGTTTGTACTTAAAGCCCCCAGTTTGTCCTTAAAGAGTTATGCCAGCCAAGAGAGTAACGTGCTGTAGCTCAGTAAAGGCTTGATGGATGATAAAGACAGTGTTTTGAACAGCAATGCAGGAAATATGGCAAGGTCTGTGACACCAAAGTAATGAACCCTAGTGCTTAAGCTCAGAGACAAAATGAGGTCCTTCACAGTAATGTTGTCATCCATGGAGTACTACTGCTCCCTGTTATTTTAGTAACAACTACTTTCTCTTATTAAAAATGGTGAAATCCTTCTTGAACTGCATATGTCACAAGAGAAAAATCAGTTGCATACCTAGCAGTGGAACAGGAGAACTGGAGTGTGCATTTGGCTAACAGAGGACGCACTGATGCTGTGAAAAAAGCTTCTGATGTCAGCTAGGTAAAAGCTGTGGATGGGAATCTGGATTTCTGTACCCTAAAAAACATTCGCTGGGCTATGAACATGGACCTGCAATACTGAAACTGAACTGATTTGTGCTGGCAGAAAGTATGCCTGTGAACACTACTGCAAGCTTCTGAATGACAGGTTGGAGATAGTTCCATGAGAAAGTTACAAGCTTACCTGGAAAAAATGTAATTAAATATCTGGCAAGAGCATAGTGATGATCTTTCTGCTACCAGCTCAAAGCCAATTTTTAAAAGTAAGCTAAATGGGTGCAGCAACAAAGTAACCTAAGACATGGAACTTTTAAGTTAATATGCAACAGAGAAAGCAATAAACAAAACTGTGGCCAGGTGAGTGAGAATTGTGTTTGCTGTCTGGTGTGCCCCTTGACTGTCTTTTCCAATACCTCATCTTGCGTCTGTTGCCTTGCTTCAAGCAGAGGGTCAAGTGTATTGGCCTCTTTCCATACCAAGGCTGAAGGCGTCCAGTTCACAGGATTTCCAAATGCCACAGAGTTGTGCACAGCAAGGAACGGGAGGGGTTTGCAGTTGCACAGCCCTTGCACAACCAACCATAGGTCTGGTACTCAGTGAGATCCACTGTGGATATACTCGATGACTATACAGATCTCCTTCAGGCCCCTCCTCCCTGAAGTTATGGCTTTTTAACATTTTATTATGCTCCAGTGTTCCTCATGCAACAGTTGTGGCTTCTGAGGAGCGGACCAAAGAAGGGTCTAGGCTCACTTCTTTTCCTGAAACAGCCTCCTCTGCTGCTGTTACCAGAGACGGACTAGTCAGCTATGTGGGCCCTTGGTCTCACCAACCCAGCTTTCTCTCAGGTTTTTACTTTCTGTTGTCAATTCCCTTTCATAGCTGCTGAATCTACCTCCTGTATTCCTCACTCAGTATCACTTCTCAAACATTGCCTATCTCTCCTTATTTTCTGAACAGCTAGACTGTTCATTTCTTCAGCCTTCCAAATGGCATGGCTACCTATTCGTATTTGGAAGTACCTGTCACAGAAATGGAAAAAAGAGTATTTATCCAGTTTGATGTAAAGCAGTGAAGAATGGCCCCGTACTTTATTGTCTTCATCAACATAAGATCACAGCCTCTAACTTAACATTTGTAGTGCACTTTTTTCTCCCGTTTGTGAAAAATCTAACAAGTGAATAGCCTCAGCATGACAAGAACATTAGAATCATTCCTAAAATTACATTTCTTTTATCATAGAGCACATACTACAAATTAAGGCTGATTCCTAACACATCATCTTTTATTGTCATGAGTCCTGTTTTCCAGACTTATTACCAAAATTATGAATGTACCGAATGCTTCAGAATGCAAGACAAAAATGTCAGCCAGTGATGGGGTTTTCATCAGGCTATGCAAATGAGATTTTTAGAAGCTCAGTGGAAGAACATCACATCAATTAATGGAGAGTTTAGAAGTCAGTCTGCTGAGTTTGTTTCTTCATCAGTTTGGACTAACAAAGAAAATTCTCGCTCCCTGAAAAATACAAGTGTCACCTTCTGGGATTGGAAAAAATCAGAAGCCGTCCTGATACAGTGATGAAGTAACCAGTGAGCAATTGACCATTCAATTTACAGTAAACTGTTAATTAAAAGATTTTTCTGTGCACCGCAGGAAGGACCTGCCATTTAGAATCGACAGGTTAGCACGAGCTAAAATATCATCTGTATACTAACTAGACTTCACAAAATTCTCTGTAAACTAACATTAATATGGTTTAGTGGGCATGGTGGTGTTGGCTTGATGGTTGGACTTGATGATCTTAAAGGTCTTTTCCAACCTTAATGATTCTGTGACTCTATGATTAGCTAATATATGACACTCATGCTTTTGTTTACCTTTATTTGTACAAGGCTAAAGGCTTTTTTTTCATTCCCATGAATTATTATACTCCAGAAATTTACCAGACCTTCAAAATTCAAATCAGCTGTTAAACTACTGAGATATTATCAAATCCAGTTTGTATTTTTTTTCCACAAAAAATCATACATTTATTCAGACAGAGTTTAACTGGTAGCATAGCTGCATAAAATCATTGAGTATCTCAGGTAAGATGATACTTTGAACAGTGCTGGAATATTTTCCTGACCCTGAAACTGCTGATGATTGCTGCCGAAGAAATCAGTGCAAAAAAATAAGGATTTGTAGGCATCCAATCCTCCAAACCACTGTCGGCAGAATTTCAAAATAAGTTATCTTGCAGTTTCAGTACTCTTTCCCCCCAGACCCCACCCCGCAATACTCTCCTTGTAATTTCTTCTTGTCTATGGTTCCCAAATGCACTGACCCAGTTGACCAAGTTCAGCCTGGCATAAGAGGCTGTAACTCTGCTTTGTTCACTGAAGTTGTATTTACTGATAACAGTTAACACTGCGCTGGAATGTTTCATGCAGGGAAGGTGTAAAGGTTATCCAAATCACTTCCAGTCCTTAGCTTCAGCCATTGTACTTCAGCCACGTGCAGCATTTTCACAAGGCAAATAATACAATAAGAGTCAAAGAAAGTCAGGAAGACAAGAGGGTGAAGAGCAGACTGTCATTGAAATTGGAATGATTTATTTAATAACACTGTGAAATAGCACACTTTAGCTTTACCAGCTCATCAGCGTCAGATCCCCTAATCTGTACATAGCACCAGCAGCTTCTTAACGTAACAATGAAATCCACAGGCCAAATTCACCTCAGGTGTAACTCTGCTGAAGTCGAGGAAGGTATGCCAGAATTTAGTCCAGCATAATTACTCCCATTATCTGGAGTAATAGTGGGGCTGCAACACCTAACAAACGAAAGACTTCATACTGCGGTGCATGGCTGAAAGCACCAACGTGACCGTGCTCGGAAATCACCGAGATCCAGCGTAGCCAGCACAGGCCCAGAACTGAAAGTGAAATGACTGCGGGTGTCTGCGTACGGCGCTCCAAAACGCTGCGGGCCAAGCAGACGTTGCAGAGCTAGCATGCCTCCCCAAGCGTAGAGGAGCACAGTGCAAAGGTGCAGGAATCGGGTTCCCTCTGGCCAGATTCACTCGCTCCATTTCAGCGTCGGCCAGCTAGGTCCATGCAGAATCAGAAAAGGGACTGTGCTCCTTGTAGCTGGAGGACAATGCTGAGACATCGTGGCTGGATCTGCAGAGAGCTGACGTGGATTTATCAGGAGATTTAGCTGGTATAGAGCTAAAATATAGCTTATAGGCATTTAGCTTACATATAGGTCTGTACCAAAATGAGCCACATCTGGTACACATTGTCCACTGATAATTGGGAGTTAACTGGGTGTGATTCAGACTAAATCATGTTTAAGAGACAGATTTCTCTTCCTAGGAATTTTCACGCGAACAGCCAAATTCAAGGAGCAGAGCCAAAATAAGATGTAAATATAAGTTGTGGACTCCTAATGTACAACATATACATATTGTATGTGATCTGTAATTTAGAGGCCAGAGAGGTAATAATTTTGTATGTACCAACAGTGGAATGCACCTCCAAGCACCAATTCAAATGAGACCCACCCAGCAGAAGTGAACTCTAGTGCTGTGTTTTCCCAGCCCCGTTTCTTTTGTCTGCCACCTGGAAGGCTTACATAAATCCAGGTCAACTTTCTGTCTAATCCCCTTTATCCCAACACTCCGTAACTTTTCTTGTCCTCTTACCTGTTCACAGTCAAAAAACATGGCTTGATGGATGGATGTATTTTGTTTATGTAAAAAAACATTTTCATGTGTGCTTGCCACAGCACTTAGGGACGTTGTCTGTCTAGTACATGTCTTCCCTTTTTTAGGAAAAGTGTTCAGACACAGAAGAGGCTAAAAGCAGTGGTTAGCACCCTGGGACATGACAGCTCTCTGTAGGTACGCAGAAGTTGAGAAACAGATGCTGTATCCTGTTTTATCAACTAGACGGTTACTGGGGGCTAGTGGGGAGGGCGGCATCATCCAGTTCAGCTCCCACCTGCTTCCATCTCTGCCACGACCTCTCTATTACCTTTGGCAGGTTCCTTGCTTCTTGCTGTTATTTTCATCTAACTGCAGAATGAGGATGAGGATGATAATGTAATAGGTGTTTTGAAGATTAGCTCAATAGTACTTAAGGCCCTTTCAGACACTCAAGTGAAAACAAGGGTGTACAGAAAATCAAAGTATAATTGTTATGAAAATGTATATTATTGTTTAGAGTAAAAGGGAATCGAAGGCAGGATGATGAGATAATCAGACCACTGGAACGGAAGGGTTTTGAGACATGATATTAAGCAAGTAAAAAGCAGAACACTTAATTGAGCTTAGAGAGGGCTTTCCTAGCAAGCAATGTTAATTTCCTTCATGTTTTTTTTTTCAGATTGGTATCTGAAACAAGATGTAAGATGTTGCAGTAGGATTGGAACTAGGAAGTTGAAAAGGAGTATCTTCAAGGGCCAAATCCTGTAACCATATTCACAGTCCCACTGAGTACGACATTAACAAGGTCAATGCAGATTTAGGTCCCTATTGCTTTATTATTATTGCTTATATCATTACACAAAGGGCTACTGGAGACTATATGAATTTATTATAATTGCAAGACTTTTTAAGAATTATGTAATCAAAAAGTACCTGAAGATTTACCATATTTGGATTTATTAGCAATGAAAGGTCTGAACTAACCCACGTTGCCCTCAAGTCCCCTGACTGCTCCTACGAAGCCAATGTTACTTCTGTAACTAATGTTCTTTTCAGAGAACACTTAGTACTTCATGAAATGGAGTATCTACAACTTGATCCAGAAAAGGCTAAAGGGATGACATTTATAAAGCTCAGGTTGCCACAAATCAGATTTAACTATAACTATGCCCTGCATGATGTGAAGTCAGACATAAATGAGATAGAACACTGAGAAAGTGGAAGTTATATTACCCTACATTTAATCTGTTGAACTTTCTTTAATTTATCTGCTTGTTTGGATTACAGAGTATCATGAACACTCCAGTGGCAGCCCTCTAGTTGGGATTTCTATTTATAGCACAGTCTCTCTTCATTGGATGCACCTCTGCATTAGTTTCAATGAAGCAGTAATTAGGCCCTTAAAGCAGAATTAAGATATCTTTAATAATTGAATTTAGATACAAAATTTACCCAGTATTCTTTCAAAAGACAGTAATTTTTTATAAATCTTTGGGACTGTCAAAGGGGATACATCTCTTAATGTTCCTCTTTTACATTTCCTCCTGGTTTTCTTTTATGTATTTTGGGGCTAAACAGCCACCATCTCCACAAATTTCAGATTTCACACATGCACATATTTAGCCATAAGGCAATTCTGAACTTTCAAAATTAAGCATACAGCTATTCCCTGGAGGATAGAAGATTTCTTTTGCATTCTAAATAATTTCTGTCATGATAGCCAGGGGAACTACTTAGCTCTACATGATGCTTAACTGGAGTCAGGGTTTGCTGCTAAATTGACAGAGATGGGTTTGAAGGATGGAGTGTTAGAAGGATGAGGAACTGGCTGGATGACTCTGCTCAGAGACTTACAGTCAATGGCTCAGCACCCAAGTGGAAACCAGTAACCTTCAGGGGTCTATATTGTGACCAGTACTCTTTAATCTTAGACAGTGGTATTGAGTGCACCATCAGCAAGTTTGCAGAGGACACCAAGCTGAGTGGTGCAGTTGGCACACCTGACTGATGGGATGCCATCCAGAGGGACCTGGACAAGCTCGAGGAGTGGGCCTGTATGAACCTCATGAGGTTCAACAAGGCCAAGCACAGGGTCCTGCACCTGGGTCAGGGCAACCCCTGGTATCAGTACAGGCTGGGGGATGAAGGCACCGAGAGCAGCCCCAAGGAGAAGGACTTGGGGGTGCTGGTGCATGAAAAGCTGGACATGAACTGGCAATGTGCACTCGCAGCCTAGAAGGCCAACCATGTCCTGGGCTGCACCCAAAGCAGCGTGGCCAGCAGGGAGAGGGAGGAGATTCTGCCCCACTGCTCAGCTCTGGTGAGACTCCTCCCTGCAGTGCTGCATCCAGCTCTGGAGCCCTCGGCACAGGAAAGACATGGACCTATCGGAGCGGGTCCAGAGAGCAAAAATGCTCAGAGGGCTGAAACAGCTCTGCTGTGAGGACAGGCTGAGAGAGTTGTGGTTGTTCAGCCTGGAGAAGAGAAGGCTCTGGGGAGACCTTATTGCAGCCTGCCAGGACTTCAAGGGAGCCTTTAAGAAAGATGGGGACAGACTTTTTCACAGGACAAGGGGTAATAGTTTTAAACTAAAAGAGGGCAGATTCAGACTAGATCTAAGGAAGACATTGATGATGAGGGTGGTGAAACCCTGGCCCAGGTTGTCCAGACAGGTGGTAGATGCCCCATCCCTGTGAACATCCCAGGTCAGGCTGGACGGGGCTCTGAGCAACCTGATCTAGTTGAATATGTCCCTGCTCACTGCATGTGGGTTAGACTAGATGGCCTTGAAAGGTCCCTTCCAACCCAAACCATTCTGTGATTCTACAATTTCAAAGGAAAAAAAACAAAACCAAGAAAATTTAGCAACCACAATCCTGATTATACTTGCCAGTGCAGTCCTTAGTGCTGCTTTCAGTATTGTAGCTGATGCTATTAGACATATGAAGAGTGGCATTACAAATCAGTATTTCTTCATTGCCATCTCTTGTCTGACATTAACTCAAACACCAGTGAAGAAAACTATGCGCAGTAGTTTTCACTATGTAATGTGTGCAATCTACACTAACTCTGCTTATCATCAAAACCTAACTGCACACGCTGTGGTATGCCTGCTCAAGGAACGGGGTTCAGTACATCAGCTGTGGATGGTGGGGATGACATGGCAGAAATTTAGAAAGGAAACCTGTGAGTGTGTAAGGGGTTGAATAACATAGCTGCATGTTTCTTTCTTCTGACTGTTTGGGTTGTTTTTTCAGTGTGGAAATTTTACTCCAAAATTACCTTTTTAGTGTGTGGGAATCAGACAGATAGCAATTTTGTGAATGTCTTGAGGGAGCAAGGTGATTTGAGTGATGAGACTCATAAGCCTTGTAATTACAGTAATTATAAGACCATACCTCTACAGGTAAGAACTCATAAGTAAAAACATTAGCATGACCATTTAAGAAGCTCAGTAATTCATTCCAGGGCATGTGGTTACAGTGCAATGCTTAACATAAACTTCATGACTCTACTGGCACTTGGTCCACCTTGTAGGTATAGATCCCTTTGTGCTGTACTATTTGTATGTAGTCTTTTTAAGACACTTCTATAGCATCTACAGCAGCTGGTTATAGGTGGTCTAATCTTACATGTTTTAGACATCGTTTGCCCTGCAGCTTTATAAAGAAATAGCCTGAAACACTGGAATGTTCTGACTCAGATTTTACTCAGAGAAATGCATGTTGGAAAAAGCATATATTCCACAAAGGAAGCTTTTCTGTCCTACATGTCCTACTGGTGCTTTACTCTAGCCCTGACCTGCTGCCTAATGGGATGGATGAGTAAGGAAAGTTTGGTAGTATGAGAGAATGCCTCCTTCCCAGTCATTCTGTGCTCTTTTTTTGATTTATTTACTCAGCACTTCAGTGTCACATATGTCTTCTGTCACTGTGAACTAATAATGTCACACAGCTTCTGAATGGTACTGGGAAAAGCTTGTTAGAAAGAAGAAAGCTTCTCACCAAGTAGACATGCTGAGACAGACAACATAAAAAACACAGGGTCATTAGATGGGATATTGTTAATATTCTTCAAAGTTTATATCCATGAGCTATAACACCAAATGCCAGTCAGAAAATGATGGTATCATATGGAAACTGCAGATGATCCTTTTGATTGCAGCAGTATGTAATATTTCTCGAAGGTGTGTGCAGGGCAAGTTCGTACAAATCTGAGCTTGTTTAGTTTTTTATTTAGATTCACTTTGCTGAGTTTTACTCTTATTGGGGAATACCTGCATTGTTCATCGTTTACACCTATGATGCTAAAAAACACATTTCATCCAGTGATTTTTCTATTTCAGTGTTAGGATTTTATTTGGAATTTGGAGCATTCTAATCGTATAAAGTTACTACTCCATAATATCAATAAGTTTCAGCTACAGCTGAAATTATATATTTATTTAAAATGTTTTCAATGAGGAGTCAGGTATAACACTTGCAATCCAAATAAAACATGCTTTTTAACAATACAGTGGGCATAGGCTGAAACGAGAAGTTCTGGCTTAGATACCAGGAAAAAAACTTTGCATCAATGAGGACAGTCAAGGTTGTCTGGAGAGGTTTTCCAGTCTCCAGCTTTGGAGGTTTTCAAGACCCTACTGCGAAAAGCCCTGAGCAACCTGGTCTGACCTCATAACTTTTCCTGCTTTGGGCAGAAGGTAGGACTAGAGACCTCCTGAGGTCCCTTCCAGCATGAATTACCCCACAAGCCTATGAGCTGTTTTGGTCACCTGAAATGGTTGTTGACAGTGTGTATGTCAGCACTCAGAGCAGTAGGTATGTATTGCACTCCTGAAGAGCTACCAGTGCATTCGGACATCCTAAGACTTCTGCCGCTGAGCTCAGTTTTACCGTGCAGTTGTTTATTATGCAATTAAAACAGAATTCCTTGTAAAAGCTGCAGTTTTCAATCAAATACGAAATCACTGCATCTGTCTTTCCAAAACCTGCCCTATGAAGCAAAACCAGCCTCACAACCTTTGCATAACCTCCATCTTCATATCTGTGCTGATCTCCCATTAAAAAGTTGCAATAGCTACTTTCCAGATAAAGTAAGAATTTGCTTTTTGATATAAACATGTTTTTAAGCATTTTCCCCCCTCTGGCCTTTTTAGCTTCTGTGTAATAGAACAACTGCCCCTAAAACTTTGCATCCTTCCTCACTTCCAGATATGTTTTTAAAGGAGATTTTGGTAAAATATATAAAATAAGATCCCAAATTACACTGTTTTGAAAACAAGCTGAAAATTCTTTTTTGTTTTATTTTGGCTGCAATTTTCTGTGTAATCTTTGCTTTGATTTTAGTTGTGTTGGCCTCATTAAGAAGTGCCCTTTAGTATTTTAGGAATACTGCTAAGGGATTAAAACATATACATAGGCTTATTTCTTTGGGTACTTTTATGTTTATTATCTCTTTGGTTTTATAAAATGGGGATTTATCCAGGACATTAAGTGACCATCCCACTAGTAAAGTTGCCCTCTGAAGAGCAACATTTGTATTAGCAATACGCATTTATACATATTGTACACAAAAGAACATGGTAAAAGAATATTATTACATTTGCAAAGTCAAGTACTCAGAAGTCGCAAAATACAGAATTAAGCTTTAAGTTGCTCACCTCAGACATCAGCATTCTGGTATAGTAATTAGTGACTGAATTGCATAGTACTGGCCCATCTTTTTGGGGCACAGAATAGATTATGTTCTCTCAATGAGCAGCTATACATTTTTTATGCTTTTCCTCATTCTCTAATATGTTGTCGCAGGTCTTATTTACTGTACTGAATTTAAACCCTGTTTGGAAGACTGAATTATTAATTGCTTTTTGGGGCACCTCATAAAGAAAGCATTCCACTTCATCAGAGGAATCTTCACAGTTACTGTGTGAGATGGGACAGCACTCCCTATGACCATACACTGTTTTATAGGAGAGAACTGCAGTGCACAGAAGAAAACCAGAGATATCTGTTAACTTGGTATGCCTAGGACTTCTTTTTTTTTTTTTTTTGAGAACTTACGTATGCCAAGGACAGCCCTCGGATTTTGCTTGCAACCATAAGCACTCACAACTTCCACAGATTAGGTCACAGAGTCTCCAGTCAGGAATCTAGAAAAAGAGGAGGGCACAGACAATGACCACCTGTGATAAATTTGGTTAAATTATTTGCTTCACGTCACATATGAATCCCATGACAGGGACAGAGTCTGTCATGGGATTTACCAGAGTGGCATTCAACGGTTTTAATCATTAAAGCATCCTTTCTGTGTTAGCAATATCCTGACTCACCAACAAAATACCTTCTACCTTTCAGACCAAATGAGTTAGAGGTCCTACAGAAAATATCCTCCCTTCTTACAAGCCCATGGCTCATCTACAAGCAGGTCGTTCCTGGGCCTTGACAAAGGGAGAGAGCCTGTGAAAAACACTACATGACCACCTAACTCCAATATATAAGCATGTTTATGTGTCTAAGTTGGGTGTGGGCAACTGGCCAGAAGACTGGCAAAGTTATTACCAACTGAACACAGTCACATCAGCAGAATGTGAGTCTTGGTCACAGGAAGTTTCTATCCATACCATACCACTTACAATAAACTTTTAGTAATGTAATTAGTGATGAAATACGTGGTCTCATACACAGGACTACTAGAACACATGAACTGAGTGTATGAGGCCTGGGTCAGGGGGAAATACAGAAGGACAGAAATACAAGACAGAATACATTAGAAGAGAAAGCTCGGAGAGCAGAGGCTTGAAGAGATGCACACAGGCAAGGATGGTAGACCAGGGACATACAGCAGGCAGTTC
Organism: Phaethon aethereus; assembly: GCF_964289735.1. Lineage (NCBI taxonomy): Eukaryota > Metazoa > Chordata > Aves > Phaethontiformes > Phaethontidae > Phaethon > Phaethon aethereus. The sequence goes on along the minus strand of NC_138577.1, from coordinate 82,520,446 downwards.
TCACAGACAAGGGTTTTTTCAGTCACAGGAAGGGGTTGGCTTGACACCCTCTCCATGGAAGCAAAGACTAAGATGTTGGGTAAGTTAGGTAAAAAAACATCCTGTGACTGAATTGCAGCAGCTCCTTTGCAGTTCGACCATCAGAGCTTTACAATAAGACTAGGAGATGGTTGCTGCTACAACCTGAGCTGGGGGTAACCTGAAACCCAGAGATGGAGGGAGCGATCCTTTTGTCACTTTGGGAGCTGTTTTGTCATCCCACACCTCTCTGAATCGCTCACCACTTATCTCCTCATGATTCCTGTAACCCACAAATGTATTATGAAGACTTTAGTATCAGGATCTAAAATGAGGAACTGCTTTTCTGGTTCTGTCATCACTCTTGCACAAACGCACAAGAAAAGTCTGGTCTAGTTGCAGGGGAGGGATCCTGGGTCCCTTGAGAATCCCTCTCTTATTGTTGTCCTCCTTGATGTGCAAGAAAAAGCTTCCTAACATATCAAGAGGACTCTTCCTTCTAGGAAAAGGAGCAGAAGTTCTAACTATTCCCTTTTCAAAAAATCTTAAAGGAACTGATTTACTGTTTTTTTCTTCTTTGTCTTTCTTCAGGCAAAAAAAAGTTGCCCAGACATTCTCTTTTTCCAAATTCCTCACACACCCTGTTTTAAAAAACAGGAGCACTAGCTCTGCTTTGGTTTCACTTCTTCCTCCTCAACTCCCAAAAACCAGTCTGTGATTATTACACCCTGCTCAGATAATTTTTTTAGAAGGAATACAGTTTACGCTGTACAACTAAGTTGCTTCTTTAACACTTTACGGTCTTCCATGCTTGTATTATTCCCTCATAGTTTACAACATGTACATTTTTTGAATACTTGCATAGATCTATGGAAGTCTGATGATGTTACAGCCGTTTATGCTCCCTGGCCAAAAATACTAGTATCTGGACTTAACAATAACAGTAACCATTTCCACCCGCCATCCCCGCACACCAAAAGAGAAAACATGAAAGACACACAAAACAGTCCACACAAATTATAGTGGCAACACAGAATAATTAAAATTACAAGCATACTAGTCTGCAATAGCTACATAATCATATAATCAACACATTTCCTAGTACCAATTGGATCAATAAGTTTAATTCTGCCCATAAAAAAATTCCTTTATTACACTAGCTAATCCCAGCAGGGGTGCACCTACAAAGTAAGCTGATGTGTGTTAATATAGGTGGAGAGATACTTCTTTTTACATTTTGCTGCATCTAGCTGCTGGTATGCAAAACAGACAGGATACATCTTTTTACTACCACAGAACAATAAATTAAAGTTAAGGTTGAGCAGGGTGGCAGCCAATGATGAATACTTCCAAGGCTCCAAGGAACAGGTTAGCTCTTGTGTGACTCCTGTAAACAGTATCTGGACATTGTAAATTGCTGGTATATTTTTGTAATAAAACCATAGTATTAAATTTGCTTGTTAGCTGAACTCCCTATCCTTGTATTACCAAACTCAGCTCTTGGATGACAGATCTAATCTTTCTCCTCATCAGTCAAAACGCTTTTAATTTTGGGACATATTTAATATGCACTCTGAAGGCATCACAGCACTCCTTCAAAAAATGTACAGGCAAAAGATTAAGAGTGCTTTTCAAGTGGCGCACCATTTATCTCTGGTGTATTGCAGTGTAACTCCAGCTAAAGTTTGGGAGAGCTGCATTAGTACACACAAGTATATGAAAACAGTCATTTTGCACTACTCTAAAATGACCTTTTCCAGACTGCTCCAGGGAAGAGCCACATTCACTCCTCCTTAACTGAGGAATGGTTCCTACTATGCTCCCTGGCTGTTGATTAGCACAAGCTGATACTACTGTAGGAGACTCATGCTCTTGGCAATACAGTCCTTGCTTTGTATTGCCTCATGCCAGTCCCTTCCTCCTGTGAAGGGAGATTCTGCACCCCTGGAAGTCACCACAGAAGTCATCCACAACAGACCTTTGACCACCACGTTCTCCTCCTTATCAGCTATGTGTAGACCATGACCCTTTTTTTCAGCATGGAAGAAACCCTCTCAAAACCAATCTGACAGTTATCAGTCATACCATATATCCAAGCAACCCGGATGCACAATGGCTCTGAAATTGCTCAACACTTGGATCAGGATTTGGCCCCTAAGTTGGCCCCCCCCCAGGATCTGGAGTACAGGACCAAGTACTCCCAAAGCATCACCCTAACTCATCAGTAGTCAAGCCAGGATTCAGAATAAAATTTTCTAACATACATTACATATTGAAATGTTTTAAATAGTCAGAACACTTACTTGACAGAAGCTGCATCTTGACACTTTCAGTATTTACCTCCTCTCCGTCTTCTGCTAGATTTATTGCAAACAGAAATTAAGATTAATACAACTGTTAACTTGTGGACCTAAAAGAAATGCAAGCAGATAAAGTGCATAAAGAACGAACAGGACAAGCTGGATGTTTATTAGTTTTATCCATGATCATGAATATAGTAGTAAGCCTCTGCCCAGAAAATAGTAATTAATGAGGTAGTGAGCAAAAAAGTTTACCTTACATAAGGACTGTCAGATACAGGATTGCGAGGTCACTACTGGCGTCCTTTACTCTGTAGTTCAGACCTGTATCATTAATGGGATAGAAATACAGATTTCAGTTTTCTGCTCAGTTCATTTGCTGATGGTATTCACATTTTAGAGAGCCACTGAAATGTTAAATCCACACTTACAGGTGTTTATGTTTTCTTATTGTATGTGTTAATGAATCAAGCCACATGCTAAATGGGTATTTAGTGCATTATTTAAGTAATTTCCTAACACACTGTAAGCAAAAGCATTTTCTAAGTTCTGCCATGAGAAGGAAAAGATTTAGGATTTTGTCCACAGGGGTAACTTAAATACTCTGCCATGGTTCATGACTAGAAGATTGGTAGCCACTGTACCAATAAATAAGCTGCTGCCCAAATCTAAACTAATTCAAGAGATAGTAACTATAAGTTATTAAGGGGTTTTTTTTCAGCATTTGTTCCTTCTAGGCTAAGGAATTTCTCTAACAGTTAGACAACACAATGCAAATTTTTTTTAGGAAAAAAGTATACATTGAGTATTTATTATAATTTAATCCATTACCAACTGTTTATCCAGACCTCATTAATCTAGTTTTTACCACCTTCATTTTCAAACCTAAGCATTATACATGTTTTAGCTAAACATAAAATTAGCACACCCTCTATGTATCATACCTTCATTAGCACTGCTGCTATACATGTAAAAACATGATAGACATTATAAAACAGCCGCAGATTCCAACTTCAGGCAAGGTATTCTCGGGTTAAAACTGGCAACACTAACATAAAATTACTCTTGCACAAAACATCATAGAGATGGTTATCAACTACAGTGAAGAACAAGAAGTTAGCATGAAAGCTTTAGAAAAACATGAATTTCATCTGCATGGGCCATGGAACAGTTTGTTTTTCCAATGGTTTACTCTTCTCCCTTTTTATTATTATTATTTCTGTTTGTTTATGTTACCATAATATTTCTAGAAAACTGATCCTATGCCCCTGAGATCTCTGGGAGTTTTGTCACCAACTTCAGTGGAAGCGGTTGTAGGGTCCTGCAAAGACATCTCATGTTTATGGACTGTGTTTATTACTATTCTGCCCAGATACCATACTACCATCTTAATTAATGGTAAATATTGCCTTTGGATTAAAAATACACACAAGATGCACTTACAGTTACAAGGCAGTTAAAATAAAAGTAATTGTTGTGTAAAATATGGAACAGATTCTAGCTCAGATCAGATTTAGAAAAAACTTTTAGCTAATTTCAGAAGTTTTGGATACTGCCTAGTTACCACCAGGTAACATGCAAGGAAAATAAGTTGTACCTACTATTTTGAGGACTCTTTTAAAATGTTAGTCGATTGTTTACAATGCAGTCAATTCTGATGTTTTTCCTCAGCTGCAACTGGGTTAGGATTTTAGGATTTAGTCTTCACTGAATATAAAGTAGTTGCACACTAAAGAGATTAAACCATTTTCTTCCAGTTACTTTCATTTAATCTGTGTATTAAATCATTCTACCAGCTAGCTGTGGACTGTAAGTGTAGTGCACAATCTCTTTCTGTTTATCTTAGCTGTATCTACTGCCCCACCATATTTCTTTTGTGCAGGATGATGCTGCACCAGATTAATCTTTACTCTCATGCAATGCATTCTCTGCATCTGCCTTATTATTAAATATGCATAAAACAAACCCTGCAGGACATGGTAATATATATATAACTGGGTGTTTGTTGCAAGAAGAGTTAAAAAGTTACTGCATGAGAATACTAAACACTGAATTGAATATCAAAATAGTCCAATAATTCCATAGATTATTTCAACATTTAAACAGCATTTTTAACAAAAATACTAAATAAATGCAAAATAAAAAGGTGTACACTTAAAGGCTAATTATTGACAAGAACAAGAAAACCATGATTACTGTGTTCTGGTCAACCTGGAGCTGATAACCAGCTTCTGGTTCCACTGTTATAAACAGAGATATTTTATAAACACAGTTCATTAAAGTGACCTTAGGCTGCAATGGGTATATACAAACTAAGAGTACAGAAGACAGACTATCACATTGAGTTTACCTTTTATTCCCCCCACTTTTGTTTTTCCTGTTTACCTCAAGTTGGACTAAATTTACCAAAATTTGTCATGGGATCTGTGTGACTAATGACAAGAAAATGTACATGTTTGCTAGTTCAGTGTCCTTTGTGCTGGCAGAAGTTATGCTGCCTTCTGTGTATGGAGAGCAAATTTTGCTCTCCTATTTATGTGCCCTGCAAACAAAACGGTGGCAAGTGGGTGGAGTTAGAGCACAGGCATTCATTTGCCATTTTCAGAGAAATTTGTGTAGGCAGCCTCTAATATGCCTCAGCAAATTTAGACGAATGAATGGGTCATCTTGGCAATTGCTGACATTATATACTATCTAAGCATGCATGAAACCACGAAATTGTTTAGTCATTCATTTTCAGTTACAGAAACACCTCTATAGGTACAGATTAGCAAAGGAACCCCTCACAAGTCTCAGAAGGAAACTTCTCACAATGACAAACGCATGTCTTGAGACCTCATGCAGGAACAGCTTTGATAAACAGCTTGATCAAATAATTTGTGCCTCTCCAAGAAGATTTAAAAAGTCAAACACACAAAAGTCACTGTTTATCTGCAATGGTAAAGCATTATATTGTCCACAGATTTCTTATTGGCAGACCTACTGCAGTCAACTGAGGAAACAGACGTAGGAGAGCCCAGGGCCCAATCCACCAAGGTGCCAACCACCTCGTGCGCAAAGAGCACCACTGGTCCCAGCAGAAGTCAAAAGGACTGAAAATATCAGCTTTGCCAGAGGCTTGAACAGCTCATCGGGGTTAGGTATTTAAATAGACCAGGAGTCCCATTAGAGTAACAGAAAATCAAATACATCTGAAGGATCATATGGAACAGTCCCTTAGTTACGGTTCACGTGGGTAGGTAGTTCCAACAGGAAGGTACACATTAAGATCCCAAAGCCAAATGAATTCCTTATCAGTTCTGTGACTCAAAAGCTGTTATCCACACGATGTTATTTTAAAATAGGCCTTAAAATAAAACTTTTTTTAATAAAAATCATATAATTACAACCTGTAATTAACATGTGACTTTAAAATGTGATTAAAAGTTCCAAGAAAATATTCTTGGAAAATATTAACAATACAACTTCAACATCCTCAGCACCCAGCCCCACATACCTTCTGTACTTGGATCTCCTACTTTAGCACTACACTAAGGCCTCTGATACCAACATCTGCAAATTAATTTATTATTTAACTTACAGGTAATTGAATCCAAATGAGTACAGTGCTCAGTTATCACATAGGCTGATACCTTTCACTTAAAGACTGGGCAATTAATGTTGGTGAAAAATGCAGTTAACAATGGTAAAAGTATCACAAAAAAGTATCACAAAAACATGAAACTGTGCGTATTTCTAATGTGTACAGCTATAAGCTCATTCGTTATTTTCCTGAGTCAGTCAACAATTTTTGAAGCTTTTAAAAACTAGGCACAGTTTTCCTTGCTGGTCTAGTTTATTATGGTTAGAAGCAAGGACTGGTGAAAATGACTTGGTTGTATACCTGGAAATCCTCCTGAAACACTGTCGCTTATGTCTCACCTGCATCCCACGGCTGGCAGAGTCACAAGCATATGCTGTGCAAATTATCATAGGAACTCCCAACTCCTTTTCCCCAGAACACGACTGTACTAATTAGAAAGAGCCGCCCCAAAAAAGAAAAATAGATCAGCATGATCATCTTAAGCACTAACACAGTGTTTTCCAGAAACTTTGTAAGAGGATGGTAAGATTTTTCTTGAAGAGCAGTGAGAGCATCTGTTTTTTGTTTGAGCAGCTCCAGACATTCCAAAATACATCTGCGATCTTTCATTTGTGTAATCATAATTTTTATTTTTAAAAAACAAAACACTGCCACTCACCAGTTCTGATCACCCCAAAAGAAGGAAGAGATAGATCTGAGGAGTCAGAGACAAGTATTCCCTCTCTACTCAATGGGAAAATTATTCTTTGCTAGTTTAAGATAAATGTCCTTCAATCCATCTATAACATATCCTGTCAGGATTTTGTTATGGTTAGTATACAATATACCACTACTTCATTCAAAAAGTTGATCAGGATGAATTGTCTCTTGCCTATAGCACAGCCAGTAAAGCCAATTGTCTTGCTCTGTCCCTCGTGAATTGGTTGCCCTCAGCCAGCCCTCACAATACTCCCCTCGTACCTTCCCCAACGCACAAACACCCACAGGCATGTTCATTTCTCTATTCAACTTCTCCTCCTAGTTCCTTTCCCCATATTAGGGAGGCTGGGAAGGACTGAACCACTGCTGCATCCTTATTAGATACCACAAGATCGCTGTGGACAGATGCTCCGTTTAGGCTGAAAATATGCAGCACGTTTGGGGCACTGTGAGCAGCAGGGTTACCACACAGAGAGTACTGGGATTCTTCCCTGTCAGGGCCATATTCTTCTCCAGCAAGTGGGATTGCTCACTTGGGGAGAGATAAACGTGTCCTTTAAGCATGTCCTTAGCGTGAGCCACACTGGTGGTTGGCACTTTGCAGGCCAAAGCTTTCCAGCTTTTAGGCTTTCTCGACACAGATGAGAGCACTGGTGCAGGTATGCTTACATGCTTTCTGCTCACCAACAATCTTATGCTGTAAAATATAAAGTGAAGGAGAGAGGAAAAAAAGAGCCATCGCCAGTAGTTTCAAGTGTTACCGCTTTGTCTGCTCTTCTTCCTCCCTTTAGCAGTAACCATTAGGTATGCCAGGTTACGGCTTTGCTAAAGAGGCCTGTTATTTTTAAGAGGTTGGCACTGCGAAGGGCTGTGTGTGGAATGTGCATTTTGAGCACTGCAAAGAGTTAATCCTTCTTTCACAAAGCATTCAGAGGACTCCGAGGGCACGAAGCCAATAGAAGACCACGCCCCAGAAACCTCCAAACCCTCAAAATTATGTAGAAGCAACTTCAAGCAACCTTGGTGCAACATGGGTGGAAGGCATTGACCGAAGTCTTCGGCCTGCCTGATGAGCAAGGTGCAGGCATACCTGCTCGTGCACGTGTTTATGTGCATGTTCATACATTCAGCATTCCTCAGTTCTGCTCAGTTTCAAGAGGCAAGGTCAGACATTTTTCGGCACCTCTCTTTGTTTGAAGGACAGTCACCACAGGAGCAGATCCCTCCGTATGAACCACCACCCCCGACTTTGCTGGGCTGCCCTCCCTGAGTAACACCCCAGGAAGCCCAGGGACCACCATCACTTTCCCCACATAATAAAAAAAGGGGATAAAAGCTTAAAACCAAAAAAAAACCACCAATGGGCAAGTCCAGCCTGCCTTCGCTCCTGTCCTCCTACTCCCCTGCGCCGGACCGCTACACGCCTCGCCTCACAGCTCACCCCATGTCCATGGCAGGACAACCCACAGAACACACTCCACACACACACTGCCGGGGAACAGAGGGGGACGACACCCCTTACTGAGGGGCGTCCCGTCGCCCCGTTCCCGCCGGCGGGAGGAGCGCGCGGGGCGCGCGGCTGCCGGCAGCGCGACTGCGGCAGGCGGCCTGTGTCAGCACAACTGCCAGGAGGCGGCGAGGCAGCGCCGCGCGGGGCCGGCGGGAGGCGGCCGCGGGGACGGAACAGCAAATGCTATTCAGCCCGAGCAGTTTCAAGCCGCCCATGGTGGGGAATTACTGTAGTCTAGCTACGGCTCTTAGCGCTGGCTCTGTGCGCGCGCGCGTGTGTGTGTATGTGTGTGTGTGTGTGGTGTGTGTATGTGTGTGTGTGTGTGTGTGTGTGTGTGTGTGTGTGTGCGCGCGCGTGTGCGTGCGTGCGGGTGTATGCGCGGGTGTGTGCCCGCGCGCGCCGGGCGGGTAGCCGTTCGGAGTCGCCGCGCCGCAGCCTCGCGCCCGCCTGAGGCGAAGGGCGGTGGGAAAGGGGGCGGTGGGAAAGGGGGCGGGGGAGGGGGCCACACAAGTTTCCCCCGAAAAGTTCCTCTCTGTCCCCCCGGTAGGGCTCTCCGAATTTAAACAACAACAACAAAACAACAACAACAACAACCCAAAAAAACAACCCACAACCAAAAACCCAAGCGTGTTCTCGGGCAGACTGACAGCCGGGGTCAAGAAACAGCTGCTGGAGTTAATGTTTCTTCCTCCCACTCCGTCTGATGGCGGTGCCCTGCCAAGACGAAGTGGGAGCGGGAGCGCGGCTCCTGCCCGCCCGGGCTCGGGGGCCGGGCGGTCGCAGCGGGCAGGGGCCGAGGTCGAGCCGGGGGAGGCAGAAGCAGCCGGGGGCAGCGGTGGGACGGGCTCTCTCTTCCGTGTTTGTTAGTTTGGGCTTTTTTTTTTTTTTTTCTTTCCCCCCCTTCTCCCTCCTCCAGAAACCTGGCAGGCGCAGGGAAGGCACTGCGTCTGCTGGCAAGGGCTGATTCACGCTGCAGCTTACTGCCCGGAGAGGGCTGCGGGGCAGCCAGCCGGCCCTCCGCCGCCAGGCCCCAGCCGCCCCGTTGCAGCCAGACCCGACGCCAAGTTCGGGACGGCCGGTGCCCCCGCCCCGGGCTGACCCCGCGCCGTTCCCCTCCGCACCTCGGCGGGGCAGGTACCGCTGCGGCAGGCCGTGGGTTCCTCTCGGGGTGTGTCCTTCCACACAGGCCCGCTGAGGGCTTGGGGCCCCCGAGGTGCCTTAATGTGGGCCCCGCAGCGGCCCCGTCGCCGGCCCTGGCCGGCCCTGGCCTGAGCCCGAACCCTGAGCCCCGTCCTGACCTGGGACCCGAAAGCAGCTGCCGGGCTCCTACCCCCAGGCGGGAGGAGGAGGGGGTGAGGTCTCACAGAGCCTGGTGGACCTGGAGGTGGTTGGCACTAGGTGGATCACTGAGCTGGCCCTCCTTGAGAGCACAGCCTTTTGGCTTCCAAAAGTCATCTTCTGGATACATACCTGGATGCCCATTTTGAACTTAAAAAATTCCCTGTATCTAACAATTCCCACTGGCCCAGCAGCTCAGCACCTTTTGAGGACCAGGCTGCTAGGCAGGGACGCAAGGACCTACCTTTGAGCACCCATTTTTAAGGAAGTTGGACAGTGTTTCACATCAGGGAGCGGTAACGTTGCATCACTCTTGTTTTTCCCACTAAAGACAAGGCTGCCCCTCTGCCCACATTTTATGCATGTCATATCAGCCCCCCCATCTGTGGAGTTAACGGTTGCCATTAACTGCAGTACCCTGATACTTCATCACCACATCAGCCACCGCTTACCGTCATGGCATGCTTTACCGTGCTTTACACAGCTTCATCATGTGAAGGTGTTGCGTCGACTATTATGGTTTATGTATCTTCGGGGTATTTATGCATTCACCATTGCCACAGAGATGTCTATTCATAAATAAAGTAAATGCAGCATGAGTACTATTGACATCCTGCAAACATGGCTTGCAAGAGACTCATTAAAATCAGAGCTGTCCAGTAAGCCCTGCTGCCTCCTGGCAAGCTGGCCTATTTAATTTCTTCCTTAATTCCCTGTCCAGGATGGTTCACTATTCCAGCCTATCGCTTCATATCATTCTGTGAACTCTGCTCCGTCTGCTGCTTTTTCCAGACTGGTCCACTTTGCTCTTTCAGCTGTATTCTCCATACAGCTCTTTGCCCAACTCTACTATTTGCTGCTAATTAATGCCTGATTTTTTGCTGTCTAAAAAAGATAGCACTTTGATTAGACACACACTCACACATGCACAAATACTAACATTAACTCTTCTCTTTCTAAAGTGTAAGTAACATGAAATCCATATGCTGAAATATCAGTTCAAAATTCCCACTGAGTTCAGTGAGATCAGGATTTCACATGTGGTACCCAGAGCCACGTACCTTTAACATTCGCTCCTCAGACAGATGGGCGCCCATTGCCCTAATTCAGTGTTCCTCTTTCAGACTTGCCCATTGCCCTAATTCAGAGTCACCCATTACCCTAATTCAGCTTTCCTGTTTAATTCTGTAATTCTGATGAAACACCTAAACATATTTTGTTTGTACTAACCAAGGGCTTTTCTAAGCCAAATCCTTGCTACTGCAGCCTATACAAAACTGAATTATGTTTGTTTCTTTTTTCAAGTTTTTCTACAACCTCAAAAGAATTAACATGTTTGTTCTTGCAATTTTGAGACTTATTTTGAGCATTCCAATTGCAGTTCATGAGAATTAGCTCCCTGGCTTTTTTCAGCCATTTTCTTCTTTCACGCAAGCAGCTCCCAAGCATTAGCCGCTCTATGTCCAAATTTTTCTCATTATTCTGCAACTAAAATGAAACTTGGAACAGTGTCTGGAGTCCAGTCAAGGAACAGCATGATCAAGAAGCTCCAAGATCTCCAAAGATCCTGACAATCAGGGGAAGAAACCATTCACTTCTAAGGCTTAATGCCACAGCACAGTGATCTAGCACATAAAAAAACTGAGTTTGGGAATTGGGAGTTGGAAAGGAGTATTTTAAGTCTCAGGCTGGGGAGAGACAAGCTGTGACATGTACTGTTTCAGTCTTACATTTGGAGGAGCTCTTTGCAGTGGCTTTTTGATAATGCTGGAAGAAGCCAGTTGTCCTACAGGAGTCTGCAGGTCAGTCTGTCAGCAGGCACCTCTATTTGCAGAGTAAGAAGGGTATATTTATGAGGAATTGGTGGACTGCATGTAGGCAGCCCTAATGCCTGATGCCAAACAACTCTTCATGGTACACCTTTAGACACTAGCATAGCACAACTGAGAAGTTAGGGGTGAGCATAGGATCCCTTTCGAGTCTTTATTCTAGTGTTTTTCTGATCCCCTAAGAGTTACTCATGACTAAAAACCAATCATTTTAAGATACTGATTCAGAAAGATGCATGATCTTTTTGATGCACCAGCAGTAGCCAGGCAGCATTTTCGACAGTCATGTCTGCATAAGGATTGCTCTGTCCTTACTTGCTATGCCATGGTTTCTTGCAGAAAAAAGATTGAGAGCTTCTGTTCCCACTGTTTGATACATAAGGACAGTGGAACAGTCGCTGAAAATGAAAGTTTACAAATTCACTACCAATGAAAGAAAACATTTTATCAAACCGCATGATTTTAGATGAGGGAACACATTGCCACAATAGATAACTGTGGTCAAGTAGCTTCCAAGCTTACAAAAGAAAGCAATGTTTTTTATGAGTAGCAAGAACAGTCAAAACCATAATAGATAAACTAAAACAAACATGTACAGAAGGAGATACAAAACCTCAGGTTCCAGATCGTCACTTAATCTGAGAATAAACAAGTGATATATAGACAGATACCAAACAGACTGCTACACATCTTTACTGACAGTTCCTTGAACTTTTATTTGAAACATCTGATTCTAGCCATTACTGAAACAGATTAAAGACCTGAAAAGGAGATCTAATCCCTAAATGATACACCTATGTTTGTTTTGAGTTAAGAATAAATTGCAAGTTAATGAGTTGTTTCAAACTGTGTGTTCACTTTCATCTGCTGGAAAATACCTACCATGGAGACATACTCTTTTAATTACATTTGTTGGTCTATGTGGCTTGGGTTTCTCAATCAGAGAGAGTAGTGTTACCCCACTTTACATCCACCAAAACATTTATTTGTATAGCAGATTCTCCTCTTGCAAACGTAGCCCTTACTTTGATGGCTAGGAAGTCATTCATCTCTGTTTTGGGACAGTAACAGTCTGACTTCCATTGTGACACTGTGTTAGGCCAGATTGTCTTGGGATATGAACACTTGGACAAGTCACTGCAAGGGTGAGTTAGGGTGTGAATTTGCAACAGTCAACTCCTGTGGTGGAGCTGACTGTGTGCATGCATAAAATGAGAGTTAAGACTACCTTGAATTACCTCACTTTTATCCCTGAATAGAAATGTGCACACAAGCTGTTATCGTGGAGTTGATAGCACACTTTAGATTCACACTTTCACCTGTGATCAGGGCCAGGATGAGATTTTTCCACCCCACTGAAGTGTCTACCTACCACACTTCACTTAAGCCTGCTGGCAGAGGCCAAGAACAACATTTTCATAGAATCACAGAATCGTATAATCATAGAATGGTTTGGGTTGGAAGAGACCCTTAAAGGCCATGTAGTCCAACCACCTGCAATGAGCAGGGACATCTTCAACTAGATCAGGTTGCTCAGAGCCCCGTCCAACCTGACCTGGGATATGCCCAGGGATGGGGCATCTACCACCTCTCTGGGCCACCTAGGCCAATGCTTCACCACCCTCATTGTGAAAAATTTCTTCCTTAGATCTAGTCTGAATCTACCCTCTTTTAGTTTAAAACTATTACCCTTGTCCCTGCTAACAAGTCTCTCCCCATCTTTCTTATAAGTCCCCTGTAAGTACTGGGAGGATGCAATAAGGTCTCCTCAGAGCCTTCTCTTCTCCAGGCTGAACAACCCCAACTCTCTCAGCCTGTCCTCACAGCAGAGCTGTTCCACTCCTTGGGTCATTTTTGTGGCCTCCTCTGGACCCACTCAGCAGGTCCGTGTCATTTTCATTCCTCCTGTTTTAGGACAGAGCAAATAGCCAGGGACATCAACCCATTGAACCAGAGAAGCAAAGCCATTGTAACGTGAGATAATGTTGTATTCAACTGCCTGCCTGCCCCTGTGCATGGGATGACAGCACAGCTCTACCATCAGCCATCCTGGACCACAGCCTGCACTCCACAGCCTGTCATTGGTGGGATGGTCAACATGGTTGTCTAAAGGCCGGGTGTATTTCTGCGCCCATACAGCCTGCTGCCTCCCCCATCCTGTGGCCATTTGGCCATCCATCAGTCCAGCTGTCCTGTCCATTATGGCTTGCCTTGGGTCTGCACCCTTATGTCGGACAGAGGTACAACAGCATTGTTGGGGAGCAGCCAGGAGTATCTTTCTTATTTCTACCCATGTGTACACTAAGTAAAAAACAATAGAGAATTGAACACAACTAATACCAACAGGGAGTTCTTCAGTATATCTAACCATGCTACGCTCATTTACCTCAATGTAGAGAACAGAAATGCACATTTTAACACTTAAAAATGCAGCCTGTGAAGATCACTGTTACAGGGCACAAGGCTGTTGTTTTTCAAATCCAGTTAGTCATTACTGAGATTTTCACTGCAATTGTGAAAGGTGACAGGGCTACACACCTTTTGTCACTCCACTAAACTAATGCTGTGTGCCCCATGATCAGGTACATTTCCACCAACTCAGAGCTTGCTCTAGTGCCCATGGTAGATTTGTCTCCTACTGGCCTTGGTTCTCTAGTTGCATCCATCCATCCATTTCCTGTACAACCATCGGTGGTTGAAGATTCGTCAAGTGCACTTGACTAATTATTCCTCAGTGTGGACTGACACGGCAAGAAGTCACAGCTGGCCATAGGGTGTTTTATCCTCCCATTCTCCTGAGGCTGTCTTCAAGCAGAGATGGGCAAAAGCGGCAAAGCAGTTGTGCTGAGGGAATAAATGGAGATGGTTTTAAAGCCACCTAAGGACCTTAAGCGCTGTACACCACCACCGCAGGTATATTTCTTCAGCGATTTAAGCAGCCCTCCTCATTCCCAGCCCTTGTTCCCGTGCTGCCCACTGCATTGTGCTAGCACAGCTGTTTCTTCGGCTGTGGGTGGCCCAGGGGTGGGAAGAAGCAGCTGGAAGGGTGGGAGAGCGGCTTACGCCGGCTTCAGCAGCTCTGCCGCTGAAGATCCGCAGAAGGTGCTTAGGAGGCTAAACCCTCAGTTTTCAGGTCGCAGCCGAGTCACCCCCGTATTTTTTTATGAACGTTTGGTAGCCATGGTATTCCAGATGCCATTGTATGGTAATTGTTGGTAAATGTTGGCTTACTGAGGGCGACTGCTGCATATCAGTTTTCATTAAAAATGTAATATAAACTGGAAGCATTGAAAAAACAGCAACAGCAGCAATTATGCATGTGATCATAATTGCATCACAGAGAGTTTGAAAATCATGCTTCAATAAAGCCTGAGTAGAGGGAAAGCAAGTTCTTCCACATGAATATGATTTGCTTTTGCTTTTACTAAGTGATGGTAATTATCAGTGGTGTTAAAATATATTATTTTGAAATTTTTCACATGATTTTGTGCCAGGGAGAGTTCTGCATTATAAACAACATCTTCTGCTAATCTTAAAAACACCACCATATCCTAGGTAGTAATGTTCTGGAAAAATCCCAGGAAATAGCAACCTGTCTCCCAAATTGTTAGAAAATTTCCTGAGAAGCTTCCAAACCCAGTCCCTATCATCTACAGAAAAAAATGAAATTAATTAATAAAAGTTCCTCTTAATATTTGATCCAGAGAAAGTGCTTAAGGGGCTTTGAGAAGACAAAGATTCTCATGCAGCTGATGATTCAATGGAATCAAAATATGCTTTCTTTTTCTTTCTTTACAAACATCTGGTAGAAAATGTGCTTTTACAAGATGCTGAAAGACTCTCCTAAATCCCCCAAAATTTTTCCTGATAGTTTCTCTATGTGGAGCTTCAGTAATCCATGGAATTTTAATATTTTTAAATGGCACAAATTTTCACATTTTTCATTATTTCCTCAAAACTGGGCCTTATTTTAACAAGCATTTCAAAAACCCCCTTTCAATTTAGCTCATAGTTCAGCCTACTATTTCAGTAGAGTTCTTGGTGACTTCTGGTAAAATTGCATTATTTTAAAGGTATCTTTATGTGATTATCTCCCTTTACAAATATCAGGAAAAATGAAAGAAAAAAAGCATCACCCATCTTGAAGAAACTAGAAAAAAGGCAATGTTGGAATTTATGATTTTTCACATACCCAATGACAGTTGTGGATGGGCCCGAATGCTGCCGCTGACATGCCATTTTGAGTTGATGGTGTGTGCTGCCTTCAGAGGTCTAAATGAGATGCCCGGGAGCTCACCAGGTCTCATCTGTGCTACAGTTCAGTGTGTTTCTTTTTACTGGTTTCGTTCTACATTTGTATTATTTTTCAGATTTGGTGTCGGTCTGTATTAATCTGGGGCTTAAGCATACACCTAAGTCCCAATCCTTTATGTAGCCTATATATCCGCTCACTGCTGTGCTGCTAGTCTTGAAAAAGACGGGTGGCTTTTTTTGAGCAAAGGAGCTCAGGTCTAGGGGCAAAATGGCTCACGCCTGACATCTGACTCTGCACTGAGCACTGATGCTGGTGATGTATGAACTGTGTGGCTGTGAGACTGGCGCCCAAAGCCAGGCATGCCTGTGGAGAGCAGGACAGTAACCAGTCAGTGCGACCTCCAAACGTCAGGACTAATGCTTCAGCCCATCCTGGGGGAAATCCCATTATCCTGCTTTCAGTCATGGCCAGTGTACCTCAATGAAATGTGTGCTTAAAATTTTCTCCTTTGCCATAGTAATAAGGAGCAGCTGGGCAAGTGGAATAAAATGTCTGGGGGAAGAAAGGCCTCCAAAAAGTAGTTTACATACCTATTTGTCTTATCTAGACCTCTGTCCTTCCTGATTGTAATCCAGATGTTCCTCCATGTCTCAGTCTGATTCCCTTAAACAAGTAACTTCCTCCATGTAAAGGCTCCTTTTTAAGCCTGCCAAGTTTACTTGATCTCCTGTTTTAGCCAGCCCTTTCCTTTCTTGCTTCCAGCCACCTGCAAGTTAGCTGGAGAGGAGGAAGTGCCTTTAAAATTATTTGTTCTGATTTCTCTTTGTTAATTGGAATGTCATAGGCTTGCAACCCTAGTTACGAGGACATTAAATTAGCAATAATGAGAATTTGTTACAAGAATCCATGTGTTTGTTAGAAATGAAGAAGTTCAACTTAAAGGCATACAAGTAGAATAGCTAGGAGTATTCATAATAGGGTTATAGGAGGGACAAGGAGGAGGATGAAGCTATCTACTCAGTATTTTACGATTCTGTAGAGTGAGAAGTACAGGGATTAACAGGAAGAGCTGAAAGTCTCAGTGCATGATCAAAACGGCAAGTTAATTGGCATAGCAGGCACTCGTTCAAGTAATTTACATGACTAGAATATCAATATGGAAGGATATAACTTATTCTGGTAGGGTAGGGAGGGCAACTGAGAGGTACTGTTTTCTTGCATATCAAGATTATACAAGAATTGTCCTAAGGTCCAGAGTGGGAAAGAAGGTAGCTGGGTGAAAGTGACAGGAAAAATAAGGGCACTGTCACAGCATAGGCTTTTGTACACCACCAAACAAGGAAGATTAAGTGAATGATGCTTTTGTAAACTGACAGAATTGTGTGAAAGCACTGGACTTGGTGAAATGAAGAAATTTAACTGGTCTGGACACCTGGTAGGGAACCAGAAAAACAGGAGACAAACCAGCAAGTTCTAGAAATATGTGGGGAAAAAAATTATAGAATGGGGGGGGGGGTAATGGAAGCTCTTCTAGATTTTATTCAAACTAGACATTGGGGACTGATTGAGAATATGAAGGTGCAAAACAGCTGAGGTGAGACTGACCATAAAATGTCTGAGTTCTTAGTCCTTAGCTGGGAAGGCAAAACAAAACTAATGGACATCAAGAAGTTTTTATTCAAGAAATACATAGAACTGGAAAGATTTTCTGTGAAACAAGTCTGAGGTATCCAATAGATTTGACATTTCCTTTGAAAACTCATATTAAAAGCAGAAGCATAAACTCTTACAACGCAGAAGCACATTAAGAAATGAATGTAGCTAAATCATGAGTGTTTCAATGACTTAAAACTCAAGAAGAGAGTACAGGAAGTTGCAAACCACATCAGATTACAAAAAAAAAAAAAAAAAAGGGGATAAATTGAAAGGGCTGAGTCACAAAACAAAGTACAACTAATGAGAAATATAAAGCATAGCAGGAGGATATTCTAAAGGTGGTATAGTAGGAAGAAGAAAATCAAGGGAGAAAATTTACATCACAAAAGGAAGGGAAAGATACTAAGATACTAAAAAAGACAATTTTTTAAATTTCCATCTTAACAACAACAAAACTCATGATCAGACAACAAAGGTAACTAACACCAAAGATGAAGGCGTAGAAACTGAGACTACAGTTGGGAGGAAAAAAGATCTTGGGCACCTGAACAACATGCAAAGTATTGAAATGTGTTGTATCTGGTGAAATTCAGCCTGGATATTATTTAGAAATTTAGCTGTCGCAGTCACAGCATTATTGCTTGTTATTTCCGAAAGAACATGAAGGATGGTTGAGATTCCAGACTGCTGAAAAGGGGCAAACGAGAGAGAAGAAATTCTCAAAAGACTGTTCGTCTTAACTTCAATCATGGACTAATTAATTAAACTGCTTATGGTTTTCTAAAAGACAACAAAGAGATAAGTAGCAGCCAACAGGAATTTGTCAAGACCAAATCATGTCCAACCAATCTAATTTTCTTCCATGGCAGAGTAACAGGCATCAAGAAGAGGAAGAAGCAGTAGACATCATACATTTTTTTACTTCAGTGGATTTTTGTCACTATGCCATATAATTCTCATATGCAAGGTAGAGAAACATGGCTGCATGAAACTATTAAACAGCTCACCAAAAACGTATTTTGAGAGCATAGGTATCAGAGGTTCATCATTAAAGTAGAAATACATATCAAAAGTAGTTCCACATGGGCCTTTTCTGGTCTGATACCATATAGTTTTAGTAATGACTTAGATAATAGAATAAGAAGTGTTTCTTTAATCTGAAGATAAGAGCAAGTGGAGGACAGCTGCAGTCATGTTCAAGGATAGGGTGATAATTCAACATTTTGTAGAAAAATTAGAAAAATTTTGAAAAACAGGTTGAAATTCAATTCAGGTAACTGCAAAGTTTCACCCCCAGGCAGTAGTAATAAGCTACACAGGGTAAGGACAGACATTGTATTGCAGAAAGAAATGCTAGAGTTGTAGTAAACCAAAGTTTTAACAGGATTCGAAAACATCAGACTGTTGCAAAAAGAGGTGGACATGATTCAGGGATATGTATTTGGAAGTGCCATCCTCAAAACTTGCAAAGTAATGCTTCTGCGTTACCCAGTGCTGATAAGGCCTCTTCTGGTACACCTTACATAGGCTTGTGCTCCACAATTCGATAACAACCTAGAGATAGTGAAGAGAGGAGCAGGGAGAATGAGAACTAGAAAACATCATCTGTGAGGGAAAAGTGAAGGAATCGGGATTCCCTAGTCTATGTAGAAGAAGATGGAGAAAAGCATGGTATAAGGCTTCAAATTACTAAAAAGTAGCTGTGAAAGCAAGGCAATGCATTCTTTTCCATCCCACCACTTCACTAGTGGATTAAATTGCAGTTAGGGATATACAGGCTAGATGTTAAGAAAATCTTTTAACAGTAAGGATGGAGAAACACTGGAATAGATAGCCTAGGGTGAAATCTTCATCACTGGAGTTTTCTAGGATGAAGTTAGATGGACGATGTATACAGAACGATGTGTCTAGAAATGAGTCTGCACTGAGGCAGTGGCATTGACTAGAAGATATTTCAGATATTTCCTATGACTTGTCTGATTACACAACTTTAAATTATTATGGGAGAGGTGGGGCCAGTCAATTTGTCTTCAGCTGCCTATTTTTATTCAGTCATTTTGCCTTGGGCTAAACTAATATAATCATAAAGTACTATAGTAACTGGATCAACAAACTGGAGCTATTGCAAGCCCTCTCCAAATCTGTCACAGCCCAATGAGTGCTGCAAGTCAAAATTTAAGAAGTTGTATACTCATTTTTCCCCATACGTAGATTCTGAATTTCTAATAAATTTACCTGAACAAATGCAGCAATTTTATTTAATCTAGTTATATTAGTCTTACATGAGTGCTGCAGATCTCTACAGCTCCTTCTCATTGACTGTGGTACGTGTATTAATGAATAAAAAATTGATGAGCTTTAGGCCTTCTTCTTTGCTTCCCTTCCCTCTCCCATCAATGACTCAACCAATGAGCTAATAGAAACTTTACTGAGAGGCAGAAACCTTCACATAAGTAACTGCCAGTCTGTTGAAGAGGATAGAAACATAGGGATAGGCTGGAGAGCCATATGAGGTGCTGAAAAGAATACCCTGGTGCAGGGAATTCACTAAAGGATAAACGCATGTTTGCTGTAAAGAAATTTAATTTTTAATATTCGGTAGTTGTGACACTTTATTGAGGTTCAGTAGGAGCCAGTATTAAAATGCATTTAGTCACTGGTGTCTGCAAAACAACATATGACTTAAATTATATGTGCAAAGGCATAAGCCACAAATATTTAGTCTGTTGCCTTTCTTGAATCAGGTACTAATCCTGCAAGTTTTGTCTGTGAGGAGAGAAACAGATGCAGGAGCTGGCAACTCTGAGACAATCCAGTTTATTTACCAAGACTGTACACAAGATGAATGAAAAAAAAATTGTTTCTTCACTTTTCCTTTGCACTGCTCTGCAAGTATCTCTGATACTGTGCCTGCTGCTTCCTTGCTTTTCGCTTCCCTGCTTTTTTGCCCATCGCATTCATAGGCATAAAAACAAAAAACAGAATTCTAATTCAGATAACACCCAGCTTCCATACCCCGCTATGTTATAAGTGTATCAGCTCCAGTCGGCAACACAATATAGGCTTGTTACATACCTGTGTTCTTCATAGTGGCCTCTTTTGTTTAAATTACCTGATTGCACAATAGTAATCAGGTAATTTTAACAGCTTCTTTACATTTGCACTACGTGGAAGATGCCTTTTAAACTGATCAGTTTTAGCTATCCTTAAATGAACCAGTAACATCATCTGTTGCCTGTATTTAGATGCATCTTAACAACTATTTGCAACAATTCTGAAAAAAGCTTTGGGAATTGTGTGGGTTCAGCCAAATATACCTGCAGTGTTCACCCTTGGCCTGATCCAAACCGCACTGAAGCCTATGGAAACATCCCCACTGATGTCAGTGGGCTTTGGATCAGGAACAGGCTACTCCAGCCTTTACTCAGATACTACTCTAGCAGTTCTCCCATTGAAGTCAATGAGATTATTCCCTTGCTATAATAGACCTCACTGTCAGGAAGATTTTAATGATATTCAACCTAAATTTTCCATGTCTTCATATCACCCCATTATTCCTAGTTATGTCTCATTATCTTCTTTTTTTCAGGGACCCAATCCTAACCTCCTTACTCAGGCAAAACTCCCACTGACTTCGATTAAGGAAGCAGGATCTCACTGTCATCTCTACTATTCAGAGGCTGCTGTAGTGCCCACCCATGATGTCACCATATAGCCAAGCCATGCATGGTATTTTTGCTTGCAAAGGCCACAGCCTATGGTAATACTGAAGAGGAGAGAAAAATGAAAAGATTTGCCAATACAATTTCGAGACATACAGCAATCTGAATTTTTAAATAACATTTGATCTTACAAAAACATTTTATTATCTTTCCATCAGACATACATCCTCACAGCTATATAAAAATCTGTAGTAAAATTATTTTGAGTAGTTTCTTTGATTAAGAACTCAACATTTGTGGTTTAGAATAGCTTTATAATTTGCTGTGGACAAGACAGATAATGTGACACTTATTTCTCAACAATCATTTATTATATATAATTTGGCCTTTCTGGCTAGTTGGATTGGAACATGTCCTAAATTACCAGAAGTTAAATACTTCTTATACATACTAAAAATGGTAATTTCCTATGAAATTGTATTAAAAGCTTGGATTTAATTTAGAATTAAGACTTCACATATCTCCCATGGTCTTCAAGAAAGTAAATTTTTTCACACTTACAACTCTGTTAGCTTAAAAGGGTAAACTCTGGTTGTGGAATCTCATTATTTTCTCCTCTTGGTGCCAGAGAAGAGTATGCAGAGTCCCTTCCCCTCCATTAGGTCACTGGTCAAAAGAGTACCAAGACACAGGACACTGCCAGGGCAACCTGGGTAAGATGGTACCTGTGGCTGATGGGCTAAAACACCACATCACGTCAGCATAGAGCAACACCAAGCCCAAAATCCCCTGGTCAGGTGTCATGGGTAGTTGTACCTTTGCTTATTTTTAAAGTTCTTGGAACAAGAGCCCTCTTTTTGTCTGTGTTTGCACAGCAATGGGCACTGAATGATGGGGATCTTTATGATAGTACAGTAACACTAATGACAATATTTATAGGAAATAAAATAATACCAACTGAAAGAAAGTGTATGGACATTACACAGTACATAATGAATACTCCAAAATATGTTCCCATCCCTGATACTGTGTGCTTCCCTACTCTGTTCTGAAGAAATGCTATGAATTCCTCCAGCACAGATATATGGGACTCCCTAGTGAGGATAA
This sequence comes from Phaethon aethereus, assembly GCF_964289735.1. NCBI lineage: Eukaryota > Metazoa > Chordata > Aves > Phaethontiformes > Phaethontidae > Phaethon > Phaethon aethereus. The sequence goes on along the minus strand of NC_138577.1, from coordinate 82,498,489 downwards.
GATTTTTCCAGTTAGGGATATCAGCTATACCCAAAAAAGCTACTGTAAACCACTTTTTCTCTACATGCTAGGTTTTCCTATTTTTTTATCATAGCCTAGTAGTTAATCATTGGAGATTTACATGTGTATTCCCTTTGCTATTAGTTATATTCATTTTTCAGTAACTGCCCAGACATCACATACATTAAGATTAAAAATGTAAGACATTATTGCATGCTCTGTGTTCGTCACCGTTGTCCTTATTTGCCCTACCCACTCTACTGTTATGCTTGTTTACAGCAAATGGAGGCCCAGCTCTCAGGTGACTGTTCAAACCTATTTCTTTAATAACGTAAATCAAAACACTCTAATGTTTGTGCAGTTATAGAATTGTTGAGGACCGCTTCTCTGAAATTCAACATATTCAAGAGGCGTTTAGTCACCTACTGAAGAAGCTTCCTTCTTTATTCCAGCCCATCTCTCCTTTGCAGATATGAGGAAGCACATATAACTTAAGATGCAGAAATGTGTGCTAAAGCATGACCTGAAGAGCCCATCTGCATTAGCATTTTTAGTTCAGACCACTTTGCTTTTCAAGTGGATCTCCCAATTACCCTAACTTACCATTCTTTTGTTCACGTCATGAAGTGTGCAAATTGACTAATTTTTTATCTGGATCAAAAGATGCACCCGAAGAGCTCATCCAATTTGTTTCAATACAGCATTCTGTCCATGGGACCAAACTTGAGTTAGTCTTAAGTGAAACCCTCCAAAAATACAACGTGGACATCAGCTCCACAGCACCAACTCTGTTGCTCCATAGGTCTTCATTGCACTACACTAATGGGGACGTGCCCTTAGCTGCCTATTTCAAAGAGACCAGTCCTGCAGTGCCTCTTCTATGTCTTTTCCACTCCATCTTGTGATACTTAGCCTGATCCTTCTTTGACCACATGCTGATGCTGGAGCTTTTTCAATACAACAAACCAGAGCAAAAATCAGCACATAAGGAGGAATGCGTGTCACCAGAATCCCCACACTGTCTTAGCTTGTTTACAGAACAACCGAGAAAGAGAATGGGGTATGAAATTCACCCCTCAAGCTTGGATGTCCTATATGAAAAAGGCAATAGTACCTTGTTCAGAAACAGCATCAGCTTGGATGTTGAGCCATCTCTAATGTTTAATTATAACTAGTGAAATTAGGCAGTCACATTAATGCATTGTGTGTATACCTACTATTTATTGTAGCTACACTCTTTAACAAAAGAGTTAAATTCAGACGTGTTTGAAAAGCATCTGATTTTGTAATCAGCATGATATGAATACTATTACATGCGTATCTGATACTACATGGGTTTCACAGAAAAAAAATGTTGGACTGTCAGCATCTCCTATTTCCATTAACCTTCATTTTCTCATTAATAACTGACCTAGTGCAATAACAGCCACCCATGAATTCAAGCAAATAAAACAACCCACTTCTCTAGGTCCAGTGCTTTTTGCTACATTGAGCTTTAGCAGAGAAAGCAGCAACATGTCTGCTGGAACCTTTTTACAACTCCACAGACAACAGCTTTTTACTGCATTTCTTCAGTTTCACCCATTTGGCCATTCTATCCCTAATATAATAACCTAATCCATGCATACTAAAAACCCTGTTAATATTCTGGACCTGGAACATTCGCCAAAAATCCATGGAAAGATAAGCATAATAGAACACAGGTGATTAACATGTATATTTAGCATAACATCTCAGTATCAGTATCTCCTGTACGTTCTTTCCAATTCAGACCAGTTTTGTAAATCTCAACCATGAGATTATATCTAATTAGACAGTAAAGCTACAGTGAAGAAACAATGCACAAAAAATGTTTGTAATGTAATATGAAAATGGTGTTCAGGGTTTTAATAAACTGTAATTGACCACACAGATTTTTGTCTGTGAAAAGATAATTTGGTATTAAAGTTGTGCAGTATTTAAATAATGTAATTTTGATAATGACAGTAAAATACAATTTCTGTAATGCAAGTGAATCATAAACTCTTTCTCATTCAAATAAAGTATGTAATATATCTGAATGCTGTCACTATTACACAGTTTTAAAAGAACTCTGCCATGAACTATTATTGAATACTATTGTATTTCAAATATATAACAAAAACTATTGAGGTCACAAGATAAACATATCAAAATGTCATGTTGCATTTATTTGGGAAACAGTGAATTCTGTGGGAGCAAGTCAAACTTTTTATTCTAGACAATTTTATTACAGGGTTTTTAAAGAGCTGAACCTTAGGAACTCTTTCCCTACGTTAAGTTGAAAACTGAAATTGTGATAGGTCTTGAGCTTCGAAAGATAAACGTTAATTCCCATGGATACTCAGGGTTCCCATTGTTTCTTGCATCATATCAGACTTCTGAGACAAAGGGGTTTAATCTGTTAAGGATCTCACCAGAGCGAAATTTCACTAATGGTAGAAGTACTACTTTATTTCTGGCTTTCATCCTAAGACTTTTTGCTGCTGTTTGTGCAAGAAGTAGCATTGCACCACTTCTGAGAGATCTTAAAGGAGTTTTGATAGATGGAGCCACTAGAATGAAAGAAGCCATCTGAGTAATTTCTGCAGGTTAGTTCAGTCAGTTTTTCAATATATAACATTCCTGCCTTTTTTTTCCTCAGGGCTCCTTCCTCTTTCCCTGCATAGGAGAGTTGCACACTCCTTCTCCGTGAGCAGAACAGGCTCCATTATGAGGCTTGTGCAGTTTCCACAATAGGCTATGTAATCTGGGGCACCAAAAAAGCATACTTTGATGTTTTTTAACTCATGGTGCTTTTCTCTTTACAGCTGGCAAGTGGAGTGGTGCAGATAAGTCTGCACCACATCATGGGGACCTTTGCATAAACTGAGGTGAGTGATGGGTAGATTACGACTTGCATTGTGCCCCCTTTGATCTGTGCACATATTCGCATTTGATCCCTGCGCAGCGCATTCAGCCATGTACAAAGCAATTCTCTCTCCTTTGTCCAAGGCTGCTAGGTACTACATCAGGCATTCTCTTCTGTTCTCTTGAATGTATGTTTAAAGTGGAATATATATAATGTTCCCTTATGCTGCTATATTTCATTTGCAAATATATGTTTTATATACTGTAAATTTTACTTGGTACCAAAAATACACTATCCTGGAAGCAAACTGAGTCAAGTGTTCTCAATGTGCCTGTAATTCCTTTGCAATTGTGTGAAGTGTGAAATTCACTTGACTGTTCTTACTGAAAGATCTGAAGGGTGGGAGATAAAAAATTGTTTTACTTCTGCCAAGCAAGCACGGAGAAGTATAGATTATGTATATCATTTCTGGCAGGAAGCTGGAGGAGGTCATTCCAAAAGACATCCTCAAAAGAAAAAGAAAACGACCTAGGGCAAATATTTTCCCTTTTTTTCATCGTATATATGATATATGTAAAGACACAGTAACGGTTTATTACACTGAAAGATTAAAAAAATGGTTGATTGAGCTAAATTAAAGCAGACAAATACGTGCAGAAAGTCCTGGGACAAACTTCTTAAACCAAGGTGTTTCTCTAACTCATGATAGAAACTGGAAACAACCTTTTTTGGGGTGGACAAAATGGTCTTTGTTTTTTTGTTTTTTTTTTGTTTTGTTTTGTTTTGTTTTAGTTTTTCTTTATTTGAAAATTATGATCCATTCATAAAAGCAGGCATTAAATTTCACAATAAGAAATGTACTCATGAGTAAAATGCAGGACTCGCAAGAAAATATCTGCGTTGGTACTGGTGATTTGGTATTCTGCCTTCTCAGTCATTACCTTAGCGTGGCACTAGGAGGCAATCTGCTATTAGAGGTGTCATCCCGCAGACATCAAAGTCTTTGAATATTGTGATATTTCAGCAGCAAATGACACTGTTCATGAGAATTTTTTTGTGTGTCAAATCCCAACCTGCATTACTACAGTCTCCTTAGTGTCCTCCATATACTGTCAGAAAATGGCAGATTGGTGATTAAGAATACCTTCCTGGGACTCTGGCCACAGGTTTAGCCAGTCATTCCAATTTCTAATATACCAAATATGTAAGTGGGGTTGAGTGAAGGGATATTTAGACTGCAGGTCTTGACAGGGCTGTGATAGCCAAATTGCTTGTGTTGACAAGACATATGTGTTTCCAGGTAATGCCCAGAAGCAGACCAGCTTAGATGACCTTAACAGGGAAAATTTGTGCATGTCTTTCTATTGTGGACATCTCTAGGGCAGAAATTGGCCAAAAAAGGGTGGAGGTTGAAAACTCATAGTTTGGATTCAGGTACCAATGGGGCAGCTACGTAGAGTTTAATCTCTTAATAGAATGAGCACACAGAAGAATAAAAAAGCTAAATGGTCAGAAAAAAAGAACATGGATATTCTCACATCAGGCACAAAAATGTGCTTGTTTTTAATTTCTCTTTACCTAGGTTTGCACCCTTGTTATTTTCATAACAGTTGTTCTGAAGGTGAACTGATTAATACTTCTATGCCTACGGATGTTACAAAGGTATGAAAACCATAGGCAAACCCAGGATAAAGTTAATAGTTCTGTTTTCATAATAAGGTCAAAAAAGTGTACTGTACTATACAAAAGGCTGTGGTCATATATTGAAAAATGAGGTTGAGTAAATATTCATTAGTTTGTAAATCTACTCCATGTGCTAAATTAGCAGGCGATCTTTAAAAAAAAACTAGCCTAAGTACATGTCCTGCAAGACTGCATCAGCATGCATAGGGGTAGTAATGAAGGTTTCATGGGCAAGAGTCATGCTGGCTCCTCTTGGCTGTTGAGTGCTTGACCTTGACACCTTACATCGTTTTATTTTTATAAAAGTTCTTTTCTTGTTGTTTGGGAGCAGGTGTATACTTAAACATTTTGTAATTCTATAAAGAACAGTATTTAAAAGCTTTGAAATATTCGATGCCTATTGCAGAGGGACTCAGACAGAGCTGGAAACATGCTTTTAAAAATGCTTTCACAAGTGTTTACTAAGACAGAAAGTTAAATTTCATTTGGCTGTGTTCGTGCTCCTTTTGTTTACTTCTTGTGAATATTTTAGCTAATAGGTTTACTGCTAGGATTGCTTATAGAAACAGCACATTTCAAGCAAATATTTCAAAAATCTCATGGATAATATATTTTAGAATGACATGTAAATGTTTCCACTAGAAATCTAATTATAAGCTCTACTGTTTTTAATGTGTTTTATTATGTAATCATTAAGTCAGGAAGTATGTCCAGGCACACATGGTTTTACATTTAGTTAGGACCTACTAACTCCTGGGTTAAATAGCAACTACAAAGAGGGCATTGCAGATCACTCGACTCTCAAGAATTCTAGATATTAAGCACTTTCAACAATGTAGTACAAATCCTCAGGCCTTTTCATTCCCTCAGATACTGCCCTTTGCAGAAGCCAGTCTTAAAGTCTGTATTTCAAGTGCTGGGATGTGTTGTGATATTGTTAGGTATATCAAAGGGTGCAAGAAAACAGATACTGCACAGTTTTCAAAGAAAACAGAGAATCATGAACTGGGTTCATGACGTATGTAACAGAGGAAAAAAACTCTAATCATTCCAATTTTCAAGTCTGTTTAAATGTAATTCTTTATGAATTCTCTTCCAGGTTTGAAATATTATATAGAATTTCATCTTGTTTTTTAAAAGTCTCAGTTCACCTTTTAGAAAAGAAATAATAATCATGTTTGTGTCTCTCTACTGTAAACATAATTAACATCAGTGGTATATGGAATTAATGCTGCCTGTAAGGAAAGAGCTTCACAATTAAATCACAGATTTGCTGCTATGCAGTTTGAGGACGTGAGCTTTGCTCACAAGACAGTGGGTTTATGCACCATATTCCATAGGTTCTCATTACATGTCATGTGTCAGCAAAATTATATTAGCTAATCTCACCATTGCATCAGTTCATATTAATATTATTTGTAAGACAAAATGATCCTTGACATTATGCTTCTACTCATTATCAGAAATCATTTTGCTCTAGAATGCTAATATTAAAGTTTATATATGATAACATTACTATTTGTTTTAATAATTTCCAATAAAAACAACTACTGTTTTATTGACTCATTTTATTTTCTTCTGTTCCCTGGTAAGTATTGCATGTCTTTTTAAAAAATACAAAAACAAGTTGGCTGCAGCTCAGCTGAGAGGCCAATTCCATAGGCTGTGCTTGGTGGATGCTTCCCTTGAAAACAGCAGTCTGGACAGGGCATGCAGGATGTGCTATGTTTTTCAGCTTCTAAGTTACACTTTCTTGTACTGAAACGCTATAAAACAACATTAATTAAGACTTCAAATATAATGGAAAACTGCTAATCACAAAATAAAAGCGAGCCAGGCAAAGAGAGAAAGGCTGGAGAAAAGAGGTGGAATACTGTCAACCCCATCTGGGACATGCCATATCAGCATCAGCTCATGAAATTACAGCTGCTTGGGTGCACAGCACCATCCTAGGCATGCATTACCTGCAAAACTATTAATCAATAGCTACATATGTAGAATATGCTACTAACTGCAGTTGGGTTTTTTGGATTTTTTTTTCTCAAGGAATAATACAGAATAAAAGGCAAGTCCAGATTGTGTTTTGGCCTAATTAAACATACTTCAGTGTCAAATTCAAGAACAAATTTATTGTCCCTGCGTAACCAAGCCTCTCCGTGAATATAATGCATATGTCTTGCCAGATCATTCCACATTATACAATATTTGGAATACTGAAGCCTACTTACAAAACAGAGATCATGGTAAATATAATTGTGTTGGTATGTTTGGGGAAATACAGCCTTTTGTTAATAAAGAAAATTATAGAACCTGGAGTATACAAATGTAGTTCTAACTACTACCTTGTCAAGGATATTTTACCAAAAAAATGAATCTCAGTTTGTAAATTGTAAAACGTACAGTTACTTTGTAAATTATCGTAGATTGGTTTTGGCCCATTTAACATATCTGTTATTGGCAATTGCGATTTAGGACAGTAAACATTTTCACTATTATCTTTTTTAAGGAAGGAGCAAACCATTCAGACCCCAAGTTGAGGGTTGTTCTTGCTCTGTTCAGATCTTAATAAGAATGTGCAATATTTTTTCTTTCAGCGTTTATATTTGTTTGAGTGATCTACTTTGCTTAGTCTGGTTTATATTTCCACCTAAAATGGACAAATTTTACAGCCATTTAAATCCATCCAACCCTATCGACCTCAACCATATTCTTCTCCTGATTTACAGCCCCATTAGGATTTTAATGATGTAAATGAAAGTAGAATTTGCTCCTAAATCTTCACTCTAAGTTAAAAAGTGTATTCACCTCTCAGTGCAGGATGTGGAGTATGTGCCTCAAATGGAGAATACACAGCTAAAACTTGGCAGGCAAGGTCTCGGCTAGAGGGTGGATTTTTTTTTAATGTTGAGCTCACTTCTTTCCTTAGATAAGCAGGCGCACATTCCCATGTATCTTGTAAAATCTTTAACAGTTCTACACATGCATGTACAAGTGTAGTGCTGTTTTTACAAGATAGACAACAATTCTTACTCACATATCTTTCTGATGAGAGAATCAAGTCATCAGTCTAAATACATTTGGTTTTGCTGAAGTTGCAAGACTACAGAAAGAACAGACGTTCACCAGCTCTTGGTACTTTCCTGGAGTACCTGTAGTACAAAAACAGGTCCTCCTGCGTCAGAGGTCCATGGTGGTCTCTACATGGGTGGTGAATGACAAAGGGTGGGTGTGTGGGGGTGTGCGTTGTTGTTGGTTTGGTGGTGGTGTTTGTGTGTTTGTTTGTTTGTTAGAAATCTTAGCCTTAAACCCTGATCCAAAGCTCACAGAAGAAAAATTCTCATTAACTTCAGTGGCCTGAATCAGTTCCTGAACAAGAACATACCATGTTTCACTTCCAATATCTTCTGTAAATTGAAGCCAGAAAACCTTTATTGCTTCTAACACACCGTATATTAAACAGTAGCTATGAAGGACTTAATATTTATGTTACACAAATCCCATTGCATTTAAATGTGTTTTACAGCACAAACTGGGAAGGGCCATAAGCAGCACGTTTACTCTGCCCTTATGCTCTTGCTAGCTCTGATGTGTGTGTAACTCCTAGTGGAAACATGTCCACCTTACCTGAAGTCATTCTCCTCTGACCCCCAAAACGGCACCTGTCGCCAAAGACGACACTTGCCAGAACTTGCTCCAGAAGAGTCATTTCCATAGAGTTTTCTCTTAAAAAATTTAGAAAAGCAGAATGATGGGAGATCAGAATGACCCTGGGCAGCTGGTTTGATATGCTGAGCCTGGAGTTCATTCAGCCATTGCCACCTGAATGCCAGTAAACTGTAAACAGTGTCACGCATGTTATATACCGTTCATGGAGAATGATGATGGTTGGCCGGTAACACCGGTGCCACGGTTGAGGATGCTTGACCAGTGACACAGATTCACAGCTGCGGCACAACCAGTAGTGCAAGATCAGGCTGCACATCACATGGACAGCTTTGAGTAATTATGCACAAGTGGAAGACGTTAAGGATTTCTTGCTTATATTAAATTAGGGCTGTTTGGTTTTGAGTTTATTTTAAAGCATATTGAAGCCTGATTACTTGTAGTAATAGGTGAAGTGCTGCAGAGCCAAGAAGGTGAAGAATTTTTAAAGATCTTACATAACTCCGGTGATATTTTTAAGCATATTAATTGGCAGGTGCTTCTCACAAATAAGGAGGTGACTTTCTGAAAATATATCTGCCCCTTGAGTATAGCATGGCTTATTTTGTAGCTTTTATCAACAACAGAATTCATCACCTGTGAAAACGAAGACGGTGGCACTCATTTTTAGAAAGAAGTAATCGAGAGGAAGCTTTCTTTCGCAAAACAAAATGAAGCCATGAATAGACCAGATCAGGAAGGGAACATGATCAAAACTAGGTAATTTTCGAATTCTGCACAAGCGATCAGATCCCCCCATGCCCCCCCTCCCCTCCACCCCCAAATCTGTCAGTGATTGCAAGTGCTTGGGACCCCAGTCTCTCTTCAAAGTTGTCACTGCATCAGGAGTGATTATTTGCACAAGTAAAGTTTGCAGGGTCTGACCAGCATATACACACAGACATATATATATTAAAATATATATATATGTATATGTAACGTGAGTGCTGCCCCAGCAAGCCCATGGGTGGGCAGGGGCAAGCCCCACCGCTCAGCTGCCTGTGGTCCTCACAACTTGAAAAGGCAATTTGTGGAAAGACTGGGAAAAAAATCAACTGTCTAATAACAGTGCTGTCGGTAACTGGTTTATATTCATTTTCTCTCTTTTGCTTGATGCAGCTACCCTTAACACCCAGCAGAGAGAAACGCTTGGCTCATGCTGCATACAGGCGGATGAAGGGGAGGAAGAGTCGGGTGCCGTACACCTTGAGGGTGACAGGCAGGGTGTTTCACTACAAATGCTTATGCATTAATACGCAGAAACCTCTCTTAGAAGGGTTTTTCCGGGTATCCTAATGCTGCTGATGCAAAGCGAGGGTGAAATTACAGGTGCCGGTTTGCAATGTAGAATGCTGATAAACAACTTGCCATTTTGCAGTGGCTGGTCACATCTGGAGCCTTTTGGGATGCAAAAGTACTGGAGGATTATTGCAAAACTTAGAGGCACGTTCCGTAACTTTTGTTTCTAACCTAAATTTGTAGATTTTTTTTTTCCTTTTGGACAATTTTACGGGTTATACTATACTTACTTAGCTAACCAGCTAAGTCAGCAGCAAAGCAAAATGAGAGTCAGACCTATAGCTCTTGTCAGAAAACTTTTCTAGTTTGACCTTAGACTGTGACGGGCTGGTATAAAACCACGGATCAGTGGATTGTGTTTCATTAATTTTGGCATATTTTAAAACTCCATAATCTACAGTCCCCGGCTCTGACCTAGCACTCTAAGTTTGTGCACAGTGCTCAACACTGTTATACTGTGTTGCAAAAAAAACCCCCATGATAAATTTGAATTTTTCCACCTTTAGCTTCTCATAGTACTTCTGTAACGTGGAAAATCAACAGACACACATATAGAGACAGATAGATAGATGCATGACACAGACTGTGAAGGCTATAGCAGTAAGAGTCTCTTCCCCTTGCATTTAGTTATTTTTACAGTTATTCCTGTATTAACTACATTGATATAACATCCAATTCGATTTTATGTATCGCTGCAGCCTTCTACCGTTGTCAAAGCACCCCCTTACTCTCTCCTGAAAGTCTCTACTGGAATTTGAGAGGCTGTTGTGAATTAATATTTGTTGATAATATTATTTATTATTCCTATTTGTTAGCATGTGTATGAAAACACAAAAGGGCTTGAGAAGGGTTTCACTCTTCATGTTTCTAGCACACAGCAGTATTTTGAAATCCTTGCAAAATTTCCATCAGGTCACTGTAGTAATAATTATGCATGTATGCAGTTAATGTTCCCTGACTGCTTCTGATCCGCTATGTCTCTTCCCTCTCTGTGCTCTCCTGTTGAGATCATACAGTCTGAGTGCAACACACAGCAGACTGGTCAGAACTCCACGCCCTAGCAAATTCATACACCCTGCTCGTGGAAGAAGTATTCCAACCCATACAAAATAAAAACCAAAATGCTAATATGCACTTTTTTCCCCCCCAACATTTAGTATATAGTTGTTGTGTGAGAAATACCTGAAATGGCTTTGATGTATTTTCTGTGATTATCCGCAATTTCTTGTTATATAAGGTATCTCTCAGGAGACTTTATACTCAAGAATAGGTTGCATTGGGAATTGTAACTAAGATCTGGCCCAGCCTGTTTTTTTAGCTCGCTGAGCATTACTGTTGTGGATAGCACTGTATTTTTCCTATACTGTTTAGTGTGTTCATATAAAATACTCACTCTGAAACTGAGAATGCTCCAAATTTATCCTCTTGTGGCACACGTGATCTTCCATGAGAATCCAGTTAAATACAGGGTTTTTTTGCTTCAGAGAAGATATTGTCAAGTTGGGTCTGGCTTTCTTCCCCGTTCTGTCTGATGGTCAGCGATCATTTAGGACAGTTTCCTATCACGCATTTCAAATGCTAAGGTGGTGTTTGTAGCAGGATATGGGCCATAATTTATCAGTGAGTCTCAATTTGTTCTTCAACCCCTTTCTGGTAATGTGGTTTCATTGAAGTTCCTACTGGATGATGGTAAACAACTATAACCGTGTGACTTTAGTCTTTAGTCCCGTGACAATGCAACATGTACTACCGCTACCCCATCGAGAAGCATTTGGTTGCACATCAGTAGTTGTGGGAAGAGAAATCTAATCGTTCTTCCCCTTGACCATATGCACTGGCTGCTGGTGTCACCTTTGGTAGCTTTCTGGGGAAAGCTGGACACGCGTCTTGGAGCTCGTCAGCCTTGCCAGCTCCTCCATCCAAGCACGTGACCGTCCTTCTTCCACTTTTGTGCATTTATCATGGCATTTCCCATTCAGCTTCATACCTGACAGTGTCCTTGACTTTCAGTGTTTTCCTCTTACTGCCCTCTTATAGCTGGTGCATTCAAAGTCTGATCTGCGCCTAGTTTCACCTTATTCTACTCCTCCTGCACAAAACAGCTTCGCACAAAGGGTATTATGTGTGTGTTTGCAAATGTAAGTGCATGTATAAAGAAGTGTCAGCATATGCAGGATTTTTTCCATTGCCTCCCGTACCTACAGCCGCCCTTTTTGCCTTCCTTGATATTTTCTATGCACAAAACATCATGAGACAACTTCACGGTTCCATGGCTCAGTGCAGAAATATCTATGGCTTTAAAATTTTGCCAGTAAAATGTTTTAAGAGATATTTAAACCTTTAAATGTGTCAAATATATTCAGTTTTTATTAACTGAGCCAGCTAATAACCTAACAGGCCCCAGTTTCCCTCCTGCTGTTAGTGCTTTCCTTTTCTCCATTCCTGCATTCCAGCACCCAGAAGGGAATGGGGAAACTTTCACGGTCAGTTAAAATATGGTAAAAAGCTTGCACTTTTGACTAACACATACATGTTACCTTCAAGCAAACAAAAGAAAAACAAAAAGTGGCCACCTTGCTGCACCTTCAGGGGAGTCAGGCGTTTGTTTTTCTAGCACGTACACATGCTACGCAGAGCCCTTAACTGCACCACGTAACGTTACGTTAGGTTTTACTTCACCGAGCAGTATTTCTTGACCCTGGCTCTGGTGGCAGCAATCCAGAGGTCTTTCCGCCAAGCACAGGCTCAACAGTGTCCACAGAACCGCCCCTTCGGAGCGCAGCACGGATGCTCAGCACACCATCCTGCATTGTCAGCAGGCAGGGAGCAAGAATTACAAGGATTTACTGCTCTCTGAATATACTGCTGATTCATTGACAAAACCGGAATTAAATTGTACGATATTAGTCCTATTCACAGCCCTTCCACCCCTGTTGCAGGCTGTAATATTTCTAAAGATATTGCCATTCGTGACAGAAACTGAAGATCATTTGCGAAACTCTGTGACCCGCACTGGATCAGAAATCACTAGTAGTTTCTTGCTTACAACTTTACTCTTGTTTTTAAGTTGGGACTTTTGTAAACTACCTAAAAATATGGCGTCTGGGTGACTTGATAAGGAGTGTGGCTTCCAGATTTATGGATGCGTTTAAGAAAAAATAAAAATTAAAGGTTGCTGTTCAACTCAGAAGCATTATGGATTCGTCTGGTGCAGGAACAACTGCATCCCAGTGGGTGATTTCCCTATTGCTATTCACTTGAGCGGCTCCAGGAGTGGATGCCTGGGTGCTATACTTGACCCTCAAGTCTTTCCTGACAGTACTTGTACTGCACTGGGAAATGATATAATGAATATTGTTAAAAGGAGGGGGATACAAGGGTTAATGAGCTGTTGGCATTTCTCCTCTGCTTTGTGGTCTGCTAAGTGCACAAAATAACTTCATGCCAAATTCAGCACATTTGGGAGTCCTTATCAGAAAGAACCTGAACTTGGGCACAGAAGGTTTATGATGAAATGGGGATCCCTCTAAAAAGATGTGGCTGCAAAGAATTCACCGATACTGACACTATTTGTGCCAGGGAAAAAAAAAACCCAACCGTGTGGCTTTTAAACTCCATCCCCAGCAGGGGAGCCTAGGACCTATAGTAAGTCCAGGGGCTGTTGAGCAAGGCATGGAGCCCCAGATGGCAACCAGGTTACTGACTGGGGAGGTGCCTTGAGATTGCAGTCAACAAGCTGGGGAGCTCTTGAGTTGTGAACTGTGTTCACTAAACTTTTCTTCCTTCTTGTCCCATGATGGTCTAAGATTGCGAGCTGCAGAAACTGTCCTAAGAGTACGGGTTCTCTCCTCCAAGGTAAATGTTCTAATCACTAGTCTGCAGGGTCATATTCACCTTTTCTGCATAATCTTCCTGGAATTTGGCATATGTTTCTGGGGAAGTGGGTCTACCTTCCAGATAGCCAAATCTCTTCTGTCCCTACGGTATGTTGAAAAAAAAGTGGCTAGAGCTGTATTTCTGGAAGGGTCTGATCCTGATCTCTAACATATCCTGAGAATATTTACCAGGGTGGGTGGAGGGAACCGGAACGGAAGGACATGTAGCTTCCATAGTGCAGTGAAAGTTAAGGCAGGAGATGTCAAACTGGGCTGTGTGGTGCCTGACAAAACGTTGAGTCAAAAAGGAACAAGCCTATAAGCACACAGCTGCCAGCAGTTGGAAGGGGATATTTTAGACCACAGTATTCTGCTTAGCATTTCAGTTCCAAGCAAGCCCTTTTTCAGGTACCCGCATACATCCTCTACTGAATCTAACCTATCTAGTTTACATAACGTTTTGAAGAATTAAATTGTTGTACAATTAGTATGGATACTGTGATAGCTCAGGCAGAATCAGGGCTGCATTGTGCTAAGCTCTTCCAGATGACTAGATAAAAGTCTCTGATCCATAAAGTAGACAAGGCATTAGTAGAAATACAACAGATAAAGCTGAAAAAACAAAGAAAGCTACAGCAACAGTCCACAACATTTGCCCATGCTGAAGGGTTGACAGCCAGTCATCTCATATGGCATGGAGAAGGAGACAAGGAGAGGTGGCTCTGCTTGGCCTCACGGAGCACTAACTGTTATTACAATCACTATCAAAGTTAGAGGAAATTGCATCCAATTTACTGTTGAAACGTACAAAATGTACAAAGCTTTCCTAGCATCCATAAACAGTTAAGTATATTAGAAAATAGAGGACATGAGCTTGCTGCTGTTCTTCAGTCTCAACTTGTATTGCTTTCAGTGGCCATTTAACCTCGATGAAGACAGAAGGATCCAGGCGCAATGTTTTTAATTACAAGTGGCATTTCTAAGCCTTCTGTGGGCTGTGCCTAATCCAAAAAAGTGACTTCATTTTGGACTCTGGCAGTTCGGATGCTCTGTGTAAAAGGCAGACTGCAAACTAGTTTCCATCCTGCTTTAATAATAGGTTCACAATCCAAAAAGGAACTTTAAACACTTTACTTTAATATTCAGACTTAAAGCTTTCCTTCTGGAAAGGGGTTTATAACCCAGCAATAAAAGACTGCCTTTGAAAGTTGACTTTAAAAGTCTTAGGAAAACAGTGGATTTTTAGATATAAGCTTTCAGTATTTAAAAAAGATTAACTGTTGAACAGAAATAAACAAATTGGTAGCTTGCATGACCAAATCGGTCCCAACTAGGTGATAGAGTCCACCTCCCTCGCACAGTTAAAAAGTGCAGGATGCTCCAATGCAGAAACATTTTCAGTAGCGCTTCCTGCAAAGTCAAACTGATGGGGATCGACGCTGCTGGGAAGAGTTTCTGTGTAGCATGGCACGAACCAAGCTCTTCTGCAACTGCAGACCTGGCCCTCTCCAGTGAGGGCAAAGGCATGCAGAATGAGTGGGAAAGGCCAGACAGCATGCGGGAAAGGTAAAGAAAGGACTGAAGTGAACGTGAAGATCTGGTTTCTACGTGGCAGATAGCCAGAGGAAATATTTTTCTACTGGGTGGATAAGGGCTTGACTTCTGCTGAGGTGTAACCAAGCCCCACTGAGACTCCTGTGAGCTTTCAAGGAATTGGCAGGGGCCAGGGGAATCCACGTGGAAAAAACCATTTGTTATCCAAATTAGATGTAAATGTTCTGCTGGATGAGCTATTTACCGTTTCTTTTGCAAATATCATAGGATGTTCACTATTAGGAGTTTTCCCTGTTTTTCAACTACTTATTTCTTTTCTTGATTTCATCCCATTTTGCCTAGTTATACCACTTTCTCCACAGTCAGCTATTCTGTATAAACCCCAAGGATCCATCCTTCCCTCCGGAAGCTCCTACTGGACTCAGCTGCAGTATCCCTGAATTGACTGGTTAAGTCTGTGCCATTTATATTTATATTCTTATGGCCTCTAAATGCTGGTACCTTGCCAAACCCCCATGGTTGCCTTTTAGCCAAGCTATTTATACTACATATATATATATATGTATAAAAACATAAATTCTATCGCATCAGCATCTGGACACTTTTTTTGCTCCTTCTCTAAAATTACCTCTGTTTGTCGGTATTTTTTTTCTTAGGATGATGCCTTCAGAACTAAATGTGAAATCACAGCAGAGTATTTTGTTTAACGGTGTCGCATCTCTTTTCCTTGACATAGAGGAACAAATCAGTCTTAAGATCGCTTGTGTTCCTTAAAGATCTCTGTCTCCTTGACTTCAACCTGGTAGATAATTATCCCTTTAGGGGCTCTCACCCTCTTCCCAACAAGGCAGTTGGGTTCGGCTGTCGTTACCTGCTGTCTCCCAGCACTCTTTGGACAGGAGAGCCACAATCTCCTCTCTCAGATGCCGGCACCACTGGCTTCCAGGAAAGCGGCATGTGACTGCCGCCGTGGCACCAAGCCCCCGTCCCACGTGGCAGACGGGTCGCACGTTCCCTGATCACATCAGCAGGCTAAGTTCCAGTCCTCCACCCTAATCAAGTATGGCCATGGCAGCGCAGCCAGACTCGGCGGGAGCTCACAGAGAGCCTTGCGGCTGTATCTCCTCGTGGAGGACCAAAGGTGATACCCTCCGAGTGCTGAGGTCAGGGGCACAGGCAAGTCTCTGCTGCCTCTTGCCGTTGTCCTTTTTGATGAAGTTTGAGCGCCTCGTCCCACATGACCGTGTTCTACTCACAGCCGATCTGAATTAATTTTTCAAGTAAGATTTCATGAGGCACTATCAGATGCTTTCCTGAAATCCAAATATATTACATCTACTGCTTTCCCATCATCTGCTAATTTTGTAATTCCATCAAAAATGCAATCAAGTTTGTCTGGCAAGGTTTATTCTTTATAAATCCCATGATTCAATTTACCTACCAGTGGAGGATGAAGGACTGAGACAACCTTTGCAAGCTTAATCAAACTCATCCAAACCTCTGTGTTCAATAGATTGAACTGGAAGTTTTGCAAGAAGAGGCTTGCTCTCAGCATTTGCTTCACTTTGTGGTTTCTAATGGGATGGAAATACTGGAAGAAAAGGCTTTGGCACTGCATTTCAGTACTTCTCCACTGTTTAGAAACAGGGAAGAGCACAAAAAAGTGTTTCTTTTAAAGTAGACTGTTTAAGACTGTAAAAAAGGGTTCTGGAAGATGAAAAAGGAATTATTAGGTAACGAACAGTTTAGGTCCAACTTCACTCTTAACTAGTAGCTTCCATTACCCTTGCTGAAATTGTTGGGGATGGGGCGCAGAATCAAGACAAATAAAAATCCTAGACAGTTTGGGTAGGTTTTTGTCTCCTGAGATTCCACTGGCACATCTGTGGTCCTCTAGAGGCCCAACTGAACAGACAGTTGACAGACATACGATTGCACGACAGAGAGGCAATATCTGCTATTTAAGACTCTGAAATCAGCACAGCATCTGGTGAACTTTGAGACCTTGCTCAGTATACTTCTCCCCACTTCAGAACAAAACACCTCAAATCTTCCTTTCTAAACAATTATCAATTTTTTTTTTCCTAGGCAGTTGCTTTCCCCTATCAAAAACCTGATCCCTTAATTTGCTTTCTACCATGTTTTGGAAGGCATTTGTGTTTGCATTTTGTGTTTTTGTATTCCCCTTTGCTTTTATGTATTTAAATTTGAAAGGGCTCTCTTCTGTGTCTTTAATGCACATACTGCTCAGAGGAGGGAATTCGTAGCACTTGTAGGGAACTTGGGCACTGAACCCAAGGTTCATGAAAGATTACTTCTATAGACAAAACA
Source organism: Phaethon aethereus (assembly GCF_964289735.1). Lineage (NCBI taxonomy): Eukaryota > Metazoa > Chordata > Aves > Phaethontiformes > Phaethontidae > Phaethon > Phaethon aethereus. Next base: position 82,481,176 of record NC_138577.1, on the reverse strand, counting down.
CTGAGGAATATAATAGTGAAGCAGCAGCCAAAATTGAACTTGGAAGAGTTTTAAAGAGTGTGAATACATCCTATACCATTGAGTGAAATAGGAGTTACCTTAAAGTAAGTAGTTGGTAACACACAGTCTGGTGTGCTGCTGCCTGCAGTTCAACCAAGTGATGAAAAAAAAAGAAGGGAGAAGGAAAACAGAAAACCATCCTGGTTGGTTAAAGTCTAAAATATCTGTTCTTCCAATATTGGCTAAACCATGCACAAGCACTCCGCCGAAAGGGTGAAGTTCGTACGGGCGTGAGGGACCCGCAGCCCCTTTCTGTACTGGGTCAGTGCCCTGAGACGCCGTTGCGCAAGCGGGTGCAGTGAGGACATGCACTGCTCTGCCTACGGGTCCGAAACAGCAGCGTCACTTGGGTTATGTTGCACCTATACGGCCTGGGCTGTGACGGGGGGGAGCTGGCTTTGACTGAAACGGCTCAAGCACATGCTGAAGCAGCTTGCCTGGCAGACCTGGAAGTACAACCCAACAGTTGGTCATGATGGAAATACTTGGTGATTTCTCGTTGTCAGGAAAATTGCTAAAGCAGCATAAAATAGGTACATGAAAGATTACAAAACTTGTGCAAAAGAGAAGTACTGAATAATGCAAAATTTGCTCCTTTGAATTTAACCAAAAAAATTGCAGGGGAGACGATCCTCTATGCTTAGGAATATTGGAAAACTATTCTATTAAATAAAAACCACAGCTCAATCAGTATCGTTGTTTTGCAGAGTAAATCAGTAAAAATTCACCAAAAGACGTCTGTTCTTCTGACTATTGCTGGAGGATACTCTGTTTTTAACTGACCTGCAGGAAGAACGATACAGAGGATGTGATTGTCTTTTTGTTTCTTTGTAGTGTGTAAAAGCACCTGGAAGGATTAACAGGTAACAGCAACAGGGGACCATGCTACGGCTCCAGTTTCTCCTGCTGGGAAATCTGCAGCTGGAAGAGGACGTGCCCACAGCCTGCCTTGCCTGCTCCTTTCAAAATGTGTTTGGTGAGCCTGGTTGGCGGCTGCTCCTTTCCCGCTAGGTCCTGGGGATTGAAGAGGTGGTCTCTTATTTGCAGTCAAGTAATACTTCAATGCCTTGGAGAGCCATTGTTTCCGTGCCCAGATACACAGGCAAGTCCTTCTTTGGGAAAACTGGTAAGTAATTGTATAGTCATTTCTATGGTGACAAAGAGTGAGAACATAACTTCAAGGCATTTAGAATAATAATGTGCCTAAGCAAGTGCATATTTTAAAATGTGTTGCTTGTGCACAAAAAGGTCCTAGGCAACTTCTGGCAGTCAGGAGAGACAGTCTACCATAAACGTCCTCATAGCAGGCAGCAACTCAGTCTGAAAATTAATTTCAAGAAACATGACTGACCACTGAGCAATTTTAGCAGCAGTTTTTGCTGAACCTTTTGTGGTAAACAATGTCGTTAGCTGAGCACGGAGTGACTGGACTTCAAAATTAAGAGTCAGGTCTACAGGCAAATACAAAAATACTGCACTGCCCATGGTATGCTAGAGCATCCTTTGTCACAAGGCACGCGCACCCCTGAATTCTCACACCAAGTGCAGTGCCTGGAAGAGCAAAACGGGCAACTTTTATATGTGATACCCGCTTATGTTCAACTGCCTGCATGAACTGTTTCTGAAAAAATAACTCCTAAAATATTTCAAATAAAAATTGGTTTAAAACTGTGCTTTAAAGACCACGGTCCTGGACTGTGTGGAAGAAGACTTCCTGACCCAGCTGGTGAGTGAGCCAACTAGGGAACATGCCCCAGTTGTTTGTGAACAGGGAAGGCGTTGTGGGTGATGTGATGGTTGGAAGCTGTCTTGAGTGTAGCAATCACAAAATGATAGAGTTTGCAATTCTCAGAGAAGTAAGGAGGGGGGTCAGCAGAATGATGTTGGACTTCCAGAGAGAAGACTTTGGCCTGCTCAGGACACTGGTTGATACAGTCCCTTGGGAGGCAGTCCTGAAGGGCAGAGGGGTCCAGGAAGGCTGGACAGCCTTCAAGAAGGAAGGCTTAAAAGTGCAGGAACAGGCGGTCCCCATGTGCCAAAAGACAAGCCTGCGGGGAAGACGACTGGCCTGGCTGAATAGGGAGTTTTGAATGGAATTCAGGAAAAAAAGGAGAGTTTATGACTTTTGGAAGAAGGGGCAGGCAAATCAGGAGGACTACAAGGATGTCATGAGGTTATGCAGGGATAAAATTAGAAGGGTCAAAGCCCAACTAGAACTTAACCTGGCTGCTGCTGTAAAAGAAAAAAAAAATTTCTATAAATACATCAGCAACAAAAGAAGGGCTATGGAGAATCTCCATCCTTTATTTGATGTGGGGGGAAACATAGTGACAACGGATGAGGAGAAGGCTGAGGTACTTAATGCCTTCTTTGCCTTTAATAGTAAGACCAGTTATTCTTTGGGTACCCAGCCCCCTGAGCTGGAAGGCAGGGATGAGGAGCAGAATGAAGCCCCCGTAATCCACAGAGCAGTGGTTAGAGACCTGCTACATCACTTAGACACACACAGGTCTATGGGACCAAATGAGATCCACCCAAGGGTACTGAGGAAGCTGGCTCACCAAGCCACTTTCCATCATTTATCAGCAGTCCTGGCTAACTGGGGAAGTCCCAGTTGACTGGAAGTTAGCAAATGTGACACCCATCTACAAGAAGGGCTGGAAGGAGGATCCAGGGAACTACAAGCCTGTCAGTCTGACCTTGGCGTGGAGAAAGCTTGTAGAACAGATCATATGTGTGCCATCACGTGGCACGTACAGAACAACCATGGGATCAGGCCCAGCCAGCATGGGTTCATGAAAGGCAGGTCCTGCTTGACCAACCTGATCTCCTTCTATGACCAGGTGACCTGCCTGGTGGATGAGGGAAAGGCTGTGGATGTTGTCTACCTGGACTTTAGTAAAGCCTTTGACAGCGTCTCCCACAGCATTCTCCTGGAGTAACTGGGGGCTTGTGGCTTAGACAGGTTTACTCTTCACTGATTAAAGAACTGTCTGGATGGCCGAGCCCAGAGAGTTGTGGTGAATGGCATTAAATCCGGCTGGCGGCCGGTCACAAGTGGGGTTCCCCAGGGCTTGGTCTGGGGCCGGTCTTGTTCAATATCTTTATTGATGATCTGGATGAGGGGATCGAGTGCTCCCTCAGTAGGTTTGCAGATGACACCAAGTTGGGTGGGAGTGTTGATCTGCTGGATGGCAGTAAGGCTCTGCAGAGGGATCTGGACAGGCTGGATCGATGGGCCAAGGTCAACTGTGTGAGGTTTAACAAGGCCAAGTGCAGGGTTCTGCACTTTGGCCACAACAACCCCATGCAACGCTACAGGCTTGGGGAGGAGTGGCTGGAGAGCTGCCTGGCGGAAAGGGACCTGGGGGTGCTGGCTGACAGCCGGCTGAACATGAGCCGGCAGTGTGCCCAGGTGGCCAAGAAGGCCAACAGTGTCCTGGCCTGTATCAGCAATAGTGTGGCCAGCAGGAGCAGGGAAGTGATCGTGCCCCTGCACTCGGCACTGGTGAGGCCGCACCTTGAATCCTGTGTTCAGTTTTGGGCCTCTCACTACAAGAAGGACATTAAGGTGCTGGAGCGTGTCCAGAGAAGGGCAACGAAGGTCGTGAGGGGTCTGGAGCACAAGGCTTATGGGGAGCGGCTGAGGGAACTGGGGTTGTTCAGTCTGGAGAAGAGGAGGCTGAAGGGAGACCTGCTTGCTCTCTACAATTACCTGAAAGGGGCTTGTGGCGATGAGGGTGTTGGTCTCTTTTCCCAGGTACCAAGTGATAGGACAAGAGGAAATGGCCTCAAGTTGTGCCAGGGGAGGTTTAGATTGGATATTAAGAAAAATTTCTTCACCTAAAGGGTCGTCAAGCATTGGAACAGGCTGCCCAGGGAAGTGGTTGAGTCATCATCCGTGGAGGTATTTAAAAGTCGTGTAGATGTGGTGCTTAGGGGCATGGTTTAAGGGTGGACATGGCAGATTTAGGCTAATCATTGGCCTTGATGATCTCAGAAGTCTCTTCCAACCTAAATGATTCTATGATTCTACATTTTAAACTCTAATATGCTTTTCATTATGTAAGACATTTCCTATGTTTCAGATAGCTTGGACAATGTCTCTAAACTTGTCAGATTCCCCTTCTGCTTCTCATAAACTAACACAATACTGTTGAGTTAGGCTTTATCCTCCTGCAGAGAAATATCCAAATCCATCCAAAAGATTGTTTACATTGACATCAGAAGGGATGGAAAACAAATTACGACATTTGTATTTGTGTTAGGAGCCAGATACTGCCAGAACCATGGAAATCAGTGGCAACACTCTGATTGGATGCTAGCATTTATAGATCCATTTTTTATTTTTAAGCAGACCTAATTTGGGAACCTTGAAACAGTTTATTAGTCCCCTACTGTTTTGACTTCCATCTGTCCAAGTACTTCTTGAATGAGAACGAGATTGTTGGGTTATAGCTGTTGAAGATATATATATATGTGGTAGATTCACTGGAAGGGGTCAAGAAAAAGATTTTCTTCACAGTTTCCCTCATGTCCTTCCAAAAATTTGAAGTTTGTTATTTCCTTACTCTTCAGCGATAAGGCTTAGTCCTACACTATGATCCATCCTGGTTTCAATGGGCAACTCACTCATGAATAGACAACATGATCAGACCTGCTAAATCTGAATTTAAAATTTGTTGTTTCCCTGGACATTACAAGCACCTATGGAGATGAAAGGGAATTTATAAAAGGCAATGAAAGAGGAAAAAAGTCTCAGTGGAAAAAAAGGTATTTCTTTAAGAAATAATATGCAGGGAGAAAGAGAAATATAATCTAAAATGGACTCTCTTTATTATTGTGTATTTGCTGGATTAATTTGTTGTTTCCATTAATGTGAAAGTGAGCTTTAATACTGACAGCTTTTAAAAAAAGAACTATGTTTTCAGGATTGAATACACTCAAAACAGCTTTATCAAATCCAGAACCATTCTCATGAGCAGCCACCAACTGGTGGTGGAAAGTGGAGTATTTGGGAAGTCACACCAAGTGCCTACTTCAGCTTCCACTTGGCCCTGAGAAATCAGAGCCAAGCCCTTTAAAGAATGGTAGTGTCACTAATGCAAGACCAGAGAGAAAGCTAGTATGTGGAAACGAAATGGCTCCCTGATTCCTTAGCATGCTGGGCAATTGAGGTATCTTTTCCTAGCGAAAAGTGTTTATCCCCACATTCATGTATGACATTTTTTTTATTTTAAGGTGGGACACTTCAGGCTTACAAGACATTTCAATACACTGAGCAGAGAATGCCTAAAATCTGAGGTCTGACCCAGAGTCTTGTCAAGAATAGATAAAATAACGTAGCTTTTCAGAAACATTAATATACATCTGACTAGTCTGGCATGAGCTTGTTGAACTCAACATGCTGGAAATTACTTGATATTGGGGCTAACTAAAAATGGCATTAGAAGGACCAGCTATGCAGGGAAATTAAAGCAGTCTCTTTCAGAAAAGGTTCATGATAGGACAGACGTGCCAGTCTCAGCATTGCTACAAGGGTTTTGTACTGGGCAAAGAGAGTAATAAGAAACTAAAAAACTTTTGGTATTTCAACTTTATTGAAAAAGGGTACAAAGGAACCACCTCTGGATATTGTAAAACTCACAAATAAATTCTTTACAGCTGCACAAGGAAAGATAACAATGAGAGCCCGATATTTCATTCCTAGCACAGTAAAAAATCCTATTATAGCCAATGCAGTTATGGGTGCACCAGCTGTATTCTGTGAATTCTATATAACTCCTGTCTGTTTCTAAACCAAAACCCCTGAGGCCACCTTGCAAGATTAAAAAGTCCTCCTCTTTCATATACATGCCCTTCCACATCTCTGTTCGTTTACCCATGTCTGGAATTAAGTAAGTTGTCATAATCGGACATGATACACTTTCAGGCCAGATAGGAGCTTCTCGAGCTGCCTTCCTACCCTACACTCTTGTATGCTAGCCATAGTCACCTAAAAATGCACCTCTTTCTTCCTTACTAAAATCTATACCTTGGGATGCACTAGTCAGACATATCTTGTGCTGCTGGAAGAATGTTTTGGGGTTTTTTTTAAGTGCAGAGGAGAATTAAAAAAAAAGAAAAAGAAAAGGAAAAGGAAATGGGAGAAATTAAAACATCTCTGCTTCTCAAGCCTGCTTTTAAATGACTAGGGGAAAAAGGCTACCACAGGTCAGGTAAGCATCATGAAGCTGGGCTACAAATCTTGACCTGGGGTATGAAAAACAATACAAGATAGATATTTTAAATAACATAATTCACCTTCAAGTTCAGGCTTCTTACTCAGATATCCTAGGAAACTACCATGCCAGCAGTAAGTATGTGGAGAACTCAACAGAAGAGAACAGATGGGAGAAGTCACTGTTTCTAGTAGACCCCTAAGGCATCTCTGTTCCCTTCTTAGGGACTTCATTTTGTAACCATCCCTGTTCCAGTTGCTCAGACCAAGACTTGATTCTTCTCACAGACCCACAGTAGCACCCTTCGTTGGACAGAAGGACCACATGGGGAGAAAGCAAGTGGCCGCAACCATTAAGAACCACCCTGCCTGCACAAACAAATCTCTCACAGGCCAAAACAAGAGGTCGGAAGAGCTTGTTCAGTTCAGCTCCCTCACTACCACCACCAGACTTAGACGTGGGAAGCATAACTCAAGAAACGAGCAGGGAAGTCATCAGCAAAGGTTTTTATTCAAGTATGCCACTTATATCCAGAAATGGAGAAGTGGCAAACCTTTTGGAGCTCTCAGTTCAGTCCAGTCCCATCACTTCTGTAGTCTCCCAACAGGCTCTCATTTCCCTTTGCATGCTAAGAATTCCTTTGTGCTAGAAAGCCCAAAGAGGGTTAACTTCATGTTTGCTTTAGACCTAGCAATCCCTGGAGACTCTGCATTGGGGTTGTCCTCTCTCATTCGTCACACTGGATTTCCAGCAGTTGGCTTAAAGGAGAAAGAGTATGAATGTGTCCTTTAAAAAATTGAGATGTGCTAAACTTTGGCAATTAACTGCAATTTTGTGCTCAACTTGTTTGAATGCAAAATCAGAATGGATCTGGTGAACAGCAGTGGAAGGCGTATTATCCAGAAACCTTCATCATTAAATGATGAAGTTAATGGCATCTTTAAAAGACATGCATGCTGTACAGACAGCACAGGTGTGGATATTTGCCATATTACAGACACTGTGCTACTGTTTACTTCTATTAAAGTTCAGTCATTTCTGCCTATTCATTTTCAATAAATGTTTAATATTTTTCTTCTTGTAGAAGCCAGAAGTGATTATTTCCATACCTTTGCCTGGCATGGTGATGGCAGAGTATTTCATAAGTATTTCAGAAGGAAAGCCTGCAGATTCATGTAACATTACTTTCTTAGTTGAATAAATAATTGCAGATACATCAATGAATTGGATTTTTCTATCTTGAATATTCATAGGTTAGTGTCATATGACACTCCACTGAAGTCAATAGATGGGATTTTGAAAAATTGAGCTCAACTCTTGCTTTGTTGTTCATCCTGGACTTCCACAACGGCAATTTCAGGATAGGGACCTTAGAGAAGAAAATGATGAAACAGAAGTGCAGAGAAGAAAAGCGAGAGAAAGGAGAAGGAGAGTTTGTTCTTTCTGTTAATATTAAACTGTCCATTTCCCAGCTGCAGGCTCATGAAAAGGAGACTTCTTGGTGATTACCTAGTAATTCAAACCTTACAAACCCACCTCAGAACACACAAAGACAAGGTAAAAAAGGATTTTTTTATTGCCGTTTCATGAAATCCAATCCACAGCAGAGCTTGAAGAATTCACCAGGCTTTTGAACACATATGCAGATGGGTATCAATTTCTTTTTTTATTTCTTCCTTACCAGATGAACAATAGATATGAACAATAGTGTGTGTGTGTGTGTGTGTGTGTGTGTGTGTAAACATGAATATCTTTTATAAATGGAAATGCCAAAGAACACAAGTATTAGTCTGGTTTCTATAAAAGGCTCTGTCTCACAAAACAATCTGCTGCACAAACCCAAAACAAATCTCTCAAACAATATTCACGTGCTAACATCACAGAGCATGCTTGCCTTTTACCTGCTTACCTATTCAAAATAGAAACCAAGAAATACTGCATCAAAGATGAACCTGAGTAGGAGAGTATCTTCACAGTCCCCCAGTACTGTTGTCCCAGGAGATATTTAGTCAAAGGGATCCCCTCACAAGCTGGTGCATCCTCTGTGCTGTGACGCTGCTTCTCCCTTCTTTACCTATAGAGAACCCAGAATGAAGAGGTGGTAATGTGGTCCCTCTGGCCTACTTGTGCCTGTAGCACACAATTGTAACAGGGACTGAATTTGCTGTAGTTCCTCATATCTCCCAGTTACCCATGAAAAGCGAAAGGATACTGACAAAGTTCTGCATCTACTTTTGGTTCAGTGAAAGCCTCTGTGAGAAATAAGCAACATTATCTTACTTTTTTTTCCGTTGGTTCCATACACTATCAGGCCTTTTTAATCAATTTTCCTTGTTATTTTGCTGGATTTTTTTGAAAGGTTCTGTGGATTATATTCCTGTAATGGTTTTGTTCATTTAGGAATCTGTGATCTCTCGGAAGTTTATTACGAGAAACAAAACATATATAAAGTACAAGTGAATGAATAATGCTGTAGTTTTCTTTCTTACTTTTAACACTGCTATTGGCCAGCTGTTAAACAATCAGTCAGATCTGGTATAACTTTGATTTGGTATGTGCCAGTGTTTTTAATCATCATCACCCTCTCCCTGGGCCCCAGGTTCAAAACAGGGTGAAATTTTAGTAGTTTCCAATATCTATATTCTTAACTGAACACGAAAACCTCAAGTAGTTCATAAGAAGCAGAAGCAGCTCAAACGTTGGTGTTGAAAGCAAATGAAATAACACTCGGCTATCAGAGTCCACTAGCACATTTTGTACTTGTTGAAAAGAAGAGCAAGCCCCCAGAAAATTATTTTCTTTTCTATGATTCTTGAGATGCAGAGAAATTAGCTCCTTTGAATATTAAGCCCACAGCACAGGCCAAAATGATCTCCATCTTCCCTGGGATATACACATCAAAGGCGGCAGAAAAGTTCCACAAAACTGCTGTTACATTTGAAATGAGTTGCTAGAGCATGGCTGATATGGTACACCACTGGGATGATACTTAATTCACCAATATGTGCTCAGTAAATATGTGGAGAGACAGAACCATTTTATTCATCTTTTGTGTTAAGTATGAACTTCTAATGTAAAGACCTACCCAGAGAATAGAACATCACATGTGTTTGTTTTATAAAACTGTGTAAAGGTTTGCCAAAGCTGTCACAGTATGATATTTATTTTCCCAGATCTATACTTTGAGTGCTACTGCTTGCTTGGGAATCTCTTTTTTTTTTTTTTTTTTTTTTTTTTTTACAAACAGAATTTAATAAATGTAAAAACATTGAGACTTCTGAAGAGGTTATTTGCCCTAATCATGGTTAATTGCTGGCTAAAGCCAAAGTCTTTCTGCTGATACACCTGTGCAAACCCATGCCTGCAACTCCATGCCTACAGCCCATGATATGCAACCTCATTGGTATAGCTTCGCAAAACTGCATTTTGACTAATCCTAAAACCAGAAGAAACAAATGTGTTAAGTAAGTCTGTTGAAGTTGACAGCAGTTTGCATATGTCAAACCAACTCAGGAATTATCAGCAACTCCGTACCAGGTTGATCCTTCTTCTGTAACATATTGCTGAGTGTAGTGACCCTGAAAATAAAAGCAATTTTGATTCTGCTAACAGCAGTTTTGATTCTGCTAATGTGATTTCTGGGTTTTTTATTTTAGCATAGTGCTAAATGCTAAAATTGGCAGCTGAGGCACCATAGCAGTTAAGTCCTTACACACAAATCCTTGCACCCACATCATGCAAAGATAGATCTGCCCATGTGGAGCTTTGTATAGGATCGGGGTCCAATTTAGCCTTACATCCACCTATATCCCCAGTTTTCAAGCTGTTTTTCTTCTAGTTATTGGCACATACAGCACGCAGAATCACATTCCTGATGTGACACATCACTGAACCAGCAATGGTGACTTTCAGGTGTCCTTCAAATGATCAATAACTGAGGCTACATACTATTATTTTTACTTTTTTTTTTTTCCCCACAGACTGCATTGTCTGGTAGCATATAGTTTCAGTCAGATAGCTTAAAACAACCAGTTTTAGCCATTCTAACCAAGGAAATGAGGGCAATCCCACATGCCGTGGGTGTTTATGTATATGTCAGTCATAATTTTAACCCATTAACCAATTATCAGCCAAATCTGACAAAGAAGTATCAATTCCAGTTCTGTAAGTGAAAATATGTGGCTGGGAAGAAGAGGGAGACCTTATCTGAGATTTTCTACATGAGAGGCGACATGAGTTCAACCCTTAGACAGCACCAGAGAAAGTACGCACATGAGCACCTGTATCTGTGAGAGCGAGCCAGAGGTTGTGAAAGCCCCTCCGGTGGAAACAGCATCGGCAAGGTCTGAAACCACATAAGACAATGGAGAACAAAGTCATAAGAGTTAATGTGGAGGAAACCAGTACTCGCAAACATATTTTTTTCCACTCTATGAACTAAGATTCAGACAGTTATCTCACTGTGTGCCCTTTATAGATACTTTCTGATACTCTGAATTGCATGCATACACAAACTGGAACCCAGAGTAGTTACTTACATGTCTGAGCAACCACACCACCATCAGCAAGAACAATAAACTAATGAAAGTTTTATTCTTACCAAGTTTCATTTTTAAGCTGAACATACTCAGGTTCTCCTTGGCCCCATGGATGAACTGTGTAACAGAAGGCTGCAAGGCAACCTTGTTTCCCCTCCAAAGACAGGTGGAAATTGTGGTTCTCACCGGAAAAAGAAAGTGCAAGGGGGAAGCAGGGCCATCACTTAGGTTTCGTGGGAGAATGAGAGTGAGAAAGCAAGGACAGACCATGTTACAGAAGTAACTGTAGCAGATTGCAAGTTCTCGCAGCTGATTTCAGCGTACAGCGGTGCCTCTCTCCTATCATGGAATCATAGAATAGTTTGGGTCAGAAGGGACCTTTCAAGGCCATCTAGTCCAACTCCCCTGCAGTGAGCAGGGACATCTCCAACTAGATCAGGTTGCTCAGAGCCCTGTCCAACCTGACCTGGGATGTTCCCAGGGACGGGGCATTGACCACCTCTCTGGGCAACCTGTGCCAGGGTTTCACCACCCTCCTCGTGAAGAATGTCTTCCTTAGATCTAGTCTCAACCTACACACTTTTAGTTTAAAACCATTAACCCTTGTCCTACCCTGTAGCTTTGTGCTGGAGGATGTCCCCAGCTCCCTTCCGTGAGCTGCTCTGCGTCTCAGAGGACAGGTGTCCTTTAGCAGGGCAGAATGCTGGCAACCAAACACTGCAGAGCAGCATTGGCTCTCTGTGGTGGTGGGGACTTCTTCCAGGAGAACTGCAGAAACACCTATAACAGGTATCACAGAGGGAAAGAGAGAGCCCTTGCTGGCAGGAGATGCGGGTGACAAACAGGTTATAATTAAGCCTTTTTTTGAGGCTTAAGATTCATAGATTTCATAGAATATCTCAGGTTAAAAGGGATCCATAAGGATCATCCCTCCCTACCACTGAGCTATAATTACTTTTATTTCCTCCCAGCTGGAAAAGAGGGACAAATAAATCTTCTGTTTTGCACTTGTAACCCATGCATTCCTCTACCTCATTCTCCAATAAAGATTTAGGGCTAATCTCACTCACCTGAGCAATTCTTAGCCATCTGTATGGCACGAGAATGAAAGTCTGCAGAATGAGGTTCACAGTTAGAAACTCCATAGAAAGGTTAAACATCCTACAGAAAGAAGAAGGGCTCTTCAGACAGGCTTCAAAGCTGCCTTGGTCACGTATCTGTTGAAAAAGACCAAACAAAAGCATGTCTTTCCCATGATATCTTGTCCAAAAAATCTTTCCAGCTACACAGCGGTGACTACATATAACTAGAATTAAAATAAGGGAATACTACATACTGACTTAATTTCCTGAATAGCCCTTTGTTAAGAGCTGTGTGAAACCTGCCACTTAGATTAATTGATTATTTTGAAAACCAACAGAATGGGCAGAACTATATAGTAATTGTATATATTACTGTAAGTTTATGAGGATAATCATGATTCTGTAATATAAGTTACATTAAGTAAGTCTTACAGAGCCACACAAGTAATGTTTCATTGCAGACATTCTTGACGTTAAACCATAATGTAACTAGCTGCAGTAAGAGAGATGGAAAAAAAACCCACCACCCAGTTTGTAGCTATCCTATATCTCAGACAGGGTGATATAACATAACATATGTTTTAAAATGATAAAGACTTCCAAGAATAAGAGGCAGTTTCCAGAAAAATATTCCTACACGCCCAAACAAAAGCAAAATCCTGTAATAATTGAATAATTGCAGCTTTCTGTATCCAAGAAGTAATAAAAAAAAAAATCCAGCCCAAACCAGCTCTTTTCAGTGGCTTAGCTGGTCAACACTCTTACACACAAAGCCCAGTGCTCTTCCCTAAAACCTAAGAATTAATCAGCATTATGTAAGAGATTTTTATAACACTCTAAAAATACATTGTGAATTCTTTTCCAGTGTTGGACTGAGAAGCTTTAAAGTAGTGCCACCCCTTCATCCCCCTTTTTAACAAACACTGTATCTTCATTCCTGATACTGGAAACTCAAATTTGTCTCAGTATTTGTGCCTCAAATCTCATTAATTACAGTATCAGCCTCATGAGATACAACTGCTGCTGCTAAGAGCAGTGTTTGTGCTCAAAATGACTGGAGCAAGGGCACAGATACAGAGATATTATACGTGTATAAACACTTTGAGAAGGAATAAATGACACATAAAACTTCATAAGACTATTTAGGTGTTTTCATGTTAATTTACCTGCTTGCTAATAAAACTTTTGTATCCACGTGATAACGTTTTTTTGGTGTGGTGCTGACAAATAATACACCATGATAGCATTCCTGCAAAGGCAGTTGTAACATTAGCCTGGCAAATCAAGCAGGGTCCTATTCCTTTTTGTGCTCTATTTTTCATATGCATAATAAATACATACTAGCACTGTTTCTGTATTCTCCACTGAAGGATCTCTAAGCGAAATTACAAAGTCATCACCTGAATGTTAATGGTAGCCGGGGAACCAGACCTGTAAAGAGAAGGAGTTTTAATATCATTACTGGGGACAGACCCATTCTGCTCATGTCCGAGCATCCATCCCTGCCCTCCCAAAGTTCACTCCACTCTGCCCTAAATCACAATTTGATCTATGAACATGCAGGGCATTTGCAGTCTTTCAGACCAAAATAAATCACAAGAATGCAAATGAATTACATGAAAAACAGGAACAAAGCATTTTCAGCTGTGAAAATCTTGTCATGGAATGCATATCCAAGGACATTACAGCAATAGCATCCTTGCATTTTTAGGAAAGCACCTCAACATTGTCCTTTTCCAGAACAAAACTTTTGCCCATACAAGGCTGACACAACACTGTCATAGCCATCTTCTCAAAACAACCCCCCCCCCATCAAACCACAAACAAATCAATCAAATCTGTTGAGGCAAACAAAACAAGAGATTTCATGGGGGGTGGGGAAAGAAGATGCAAAGAGGACTGCCTTGCCCAGGAATGGTCTCACCGCTGTGACCGGTTTCTTGTGAAAGCCGTGCCGACACGGTGGCTGATGGGTGGCAGTATGGAGTTTTGAACTGGAGGCAGCCAACATCTCTGACGGGATGATGGCGGCTGCTCCACAAGGGCAAGCAAATATTTAGAGGACAATTGTACTCTTATATTACGATGATCCTGTACCAAAGCAAGTGTCAACCATCCTTTGTGCATTTGCCCAAGGATTTCCATGCTCACCCCTTCCCTCAGCAACTCTTTATTTTTTTGTATTTTACCCACAACCCAAGTCCTTCTTTGTTCTCTGTCCCGATTCTTTCCCCGCCTTTCTTTCTTTGTACCATTTTCTGCTACTTGTATTCACACTGAATGCAGTCACAGGGCTAGCCTCCACCTGAACTCCATCGTGCAAGACACTTAAGCACTATTCCCTAGGAATGAGGGCAAAATACATCCCTTTGGTTCATGCTTCATTAATGTGCCCTTCTCAGATTCTCTCCCTGGTCTTTCCCCCTGTTATCACCCAAATTCACTGTGCCTTGTTCTTGTACTTCTTTCCGGCTTTTTGTTCTCACCCATGGTCATTTTCGCCTCCTTCATTTCCTCTCAGCTTCTCCCACCCTTCCATTCACTCCTTCCTCCTGCCATTTCCCACTTAACTCTCTTCTCCCACCATAAGCCACTGGCGCCAGCTTGCTCCTCATTCTTCCTTGGGTGTCACTGGCGTAATGTGGACATAAGCGTGAGCCTTGGTCCTGCCATGATGTGGAGGCCAGGGTGACTGCTGCCAGTGGGCTGTATGGAAAGAAGAATATACTTTTTTCACTAGACCCACTCCATCCACTCTCTCCCACTGACCTGTTAATACAAAAAAATATAGCTGGTCAAAAGCCCGAGACAGACAGGCAACTTTGGAGCAAAATGGCTTTTGTTGTGGTATGCTTTAATCCGAGGAACTGTTGCTGCGAGTTGCAAAAGCGCACGCCCCGCACAACCTGCGCCGCAGTAGGGAGCTGCCGATGCGCAGCGATGAGCACCGCGGACTCTTCAGTGCCTCGCTCCTTCCTCTTGTCGCTGCTACGTGGTCGCTAATTTGTTCCAGTCGCTCGTTAATACTCTTTTAATCCCCCCCCCAACAATTTCACCTCGCCAACCGTTTCTGCCACTCCAGCAGATGAAAATCCTGAGGATTTTTTTTTTCCCCTTGCAGCTCCAACAATGATAAACAGATGCTGGTGGTTTGTGCCTCATACAACCCGAATTTTGTTGTACAAACACAACCGTGCCTCGAATCTTGCATGGCGCTCGTCGTGGGTGACATTTGCCTGCCAACGCATGGGGTAGATGGGTGTATTTACAACCTGGCCTGGCCAAAAAAGCGTGCCGAGAGCTTGACATTAAACACTCAACACCGCCTTGGCTTACCCACGTGAGTAGGTTCACAGGGTTGGTTGTAGGTTTGTAAAGGTAAGAGGGTATCAACATCTGCAAAATTTAGGATTGTACTTTAGCAGCAAGGGCAAAAAAAAAAAAAAAAATCCAGAGGCCAGGGTACTTCAAAAAACCCAAGTAAGAAATGGTCCCAGTGGTTGCACTCTTCCTATCGTCTCTCCGGAGCATGCAATTATTTGCGGTGTACCTTTAAAAAAAATCACAGCATCTCCCCGAATTTTCTTTGGCCGTTTTTTTTGGTAAAGCTCTCCTAGGACACGCGGTTGTGGGTCAGGAAGCGCTTCCTCCCAGCCCCCCGTGGCTGCTCTCGGCTGCGGCCCACGAGGGCCCAAGCCATCCTTCGGCTCCCAGAGCGCGGACACGGCCCTGCCCGGCAGCCCCCTCCCCTCGTGGGCCGGCCCACCCGTGGCAGGGCAGGCTCCCTCGG
This sequence comes from Phaethon aethereus, assembly GCF_964289735.1. Taxonomy (NCBI): domain Eukaryota; kingdom Metazoa; phylum Chordata; class Aves; order Phaethontiformes; family Phaethontidae; genus Phaethon; species Phaethon aethereus. The sequence goes on along the minus strand of NC_138577.1, from coordinate 82,465,485 downwards.
CCCATCCGAGCCCTTCCGGGGGCGGGGGGGGGCGCTTGGCCTTCGGCGCTGAGGAACCGGGGGCGCCGGGCGGGTCGCTGACGGTCGGGGGCGTGAGGGGGGGTTCCCCGTGGGTGCGGGCCGGGCGAGTGGCTCTGAGGGGCACGCGGCCCCCAGGAAGCACGAGCTAGGGAGCGGGGCGCGGGCCCTGAGGTCACTCGAGGCTGGCGGCAGCCGAGGAGGGAGCTGCGGCGCGGACAGCCGAGGGGAGCGGGCTGGAGGGCAGGGAAGGGGCAGGGGAGGCCGCGGGATGGCCGGCGGCCGCGCCGGCTGCCGAGCAGAATCCGGTCCGGAGTTTGCCGCTCGCCGCCGCGCTCCCCCTCGCTGGCGGCGGGCGGGTGGCGGGCGCTGGGAACAGCCGGTTGTTTAAAATCCTTCTAGAACCGTTTCTAATTCCCCCTTGCGCCGGGGAGGGCAGCGCGCGAGCGAGGGGGGGGAGGGGGAGGAGCCGAGGGGGCGGGGGGGGGAGGAGGGAGCAGCCCGTCCGGGTCTCCGCCTGTCGATCACCGCGCCGTGGGCGTGGCCGGCCAGCCAGCCGGCCAATGGAGTGTGTGTGTGGCGGCGTCTCCATGGTGACGGGGCTGTTCCCGGGGAGGCTGTGATGGGTTGACAGGTGCGTGACAGTCGGAGCTCTCTGCAGGCATGTACGGCAAAGGCAAGAGCAACAGCAGCGTCCCGTCCGACAGCCAGGCCAGGGAGAAGTGAGTACAGTCCGCCGGGCCGCGCGGCCCGACCGCGCCTTACGCGGGCGCCCGCCCTGTGCGCAAAGTAACTTTCCTGCCGGCGGGCGGTGCGGATCGGGCGCGGCGGGAGGCCGGACGGCCGGTCGGACGTACCGAGGGGGCCCGGCGCCGCCCGGGCCGGCGTGAGGGGGCAGGCGGCCGACGCCGCGGTGCTCGGGCGGGCGGGGACGCGGAGGGGGGTCCCCATAGCGGGACAGCGGCGCTCGGGCGAGGGGGGCCGCCGCCGGCGCCCCGCTACCAGCCGGGGCCGCTCCTCGGCGGGGCGGGCGGCCGAGCGGCGCCGGGCCCCCCCGCCGCCTCGCCGGCCCCGGGGGCCTCCGCGGGGCCCGACGGCGCAAGGTGCCGGGACAGCTCGGGCAACAAAGAGCCCGGCGCGGGGCGGGGCGCGGGGCCGTCTCCCGCCGCTTCCCAACTCGCCGCCTCGCAACTTTTCCCCGGGACCGCGCAGCCCGGCGGCCCTGGCCCCGCGGCGCATTGTTCCCGGGGCGGGGGGCGCGCCCGGCCCCCGCCCAGCAGCGGTGTTGCCGGGCTCGGCAGCCCCCCCCCTTTTTTGGGGGTGGTGGTTATTTTTTGAGGGGTGCCGATGCGCGGCGGGGCTCCCCCGCATCCCCCTCCCCCGGCCGGAATCGGGCTGGTGCCGAAACAGCCTGCCAAAACTACTTAAAAAAATTTTTTTTTCCTTCTCCCTGAAAAAAAGCGAATAAAATCTCCAGCTAAACCGCGTGAGGGCTCTTTTATTTCTCCTCCCTCCCCGCGTAAACCCGCGGCTCGTGGGAGCGGGCAGACACGGAGGGTGCCCGCGGGAAGCGGCGCGGAGCCGGCCCCCGCGCGGGTGGCCAGCGGGGTGGCAAGCGGCCCCGCCGGGCTGGGGCTGCCTCCCCGCCCGGGCCTTGCGCCGCGGTTGTAGGGCAGGCGGGAAAGAATTGGGGAGGAATAGGGAGTTTTTGGAAAGGCTGGCATCTCTGTGAGTTGTGCGTGGCGGCAGCGGCCGGGGAGCGCAGGGGAGCGCGGGGGAGGGGGGCCCCGTGTGTGAGGAGGAGGAGGGAGCGAGCCGGGGAAGGTCGGGGTGAGGTTGCCGGGGGCGGCGGAGGTGGCGACCTCCGGCCGGGAGCCAGGTTCGCACCTACCCCCTGCACAGACCGCCCTGCTCCAGCGCTGCACCCAGCAGCGGGCTCCGTACTCCGGGCACGGCTGATGAGTTTCCCTTCAGGCAGCTTGTCTTGAACCTTCACCTAAAAGTTGGGTTTGTGTTGGGGTTTTTTGCTGTTGTTTTCTTTCTTTTTTTTTTTCCCTACAGTATTTTAGAGACTTCCTAATTCCAGAGACTGGCATGCATGCTTCATGCAGCAGGCCAGGCATCCCTGTTGCTACAGGAGAGAGAGAGATGCTAAGGGAAATTTAAAGTGTTGTTGTGTTTGGGAATTTCACACGTAACTTTGCAACGGAAAGGTAGAGGCAGACAGAGGCGGCACTGATGTGAAATGTTAATTGCTGGGATGGAGTCGAAGGCACAACTTGGGCTCTAAAATCTCAACAGCTAGTGGCACTTCTTACTCCCAGTGTTGGAATAATTAAAAAAAAATAAAATTGCTCAAGTGGTTAGTGGACGTGGTGTTTATTTGGTATAGCAAAATTAGACAATTAAACCATTTTCTTGTGCTACATAGCTGCTGGTGGTTGTCAATACACTTGGTAAGTTCCCGAAGGGCACAATGGGATGGCACAGTGGGACTAGATAAAACAAATCTAAAGGGCTGCTATTTGTTGGATCGGATGAAGATCGTGTTCTTTTAATTCTACTTTGCAAAAACTACGCAATACAAGCCGCACACGCAACTCTTCTGGTCCTAGGGCCGAAACTTTAAACTGTTTGTTTTTATTTTTTCCAGCAGTCTTCTTTAGTTGTACCTGATTTTTTGTCTGGATTCTTGCTGCCATAAAGCACATATTTCATGTGGTATGAAAATGCTTAATAATTTCCAGGGCAAGCCTTGCCAAACTGACCTACTGCCAAGTAGCAACTGCCCTCCTAAGTAAAGTTATGGGGGGCCTGCTAGATGGTGCTGTTTGATTTAAATACACTTTGTCTCCCACTCATTATAACTAACAGCTGGAAATGTGAATTCCTCATGTATAGATTATTTTATGCAAAACACTGAAATGGATTGTTCTTAAATCATGGACTTTGCAGATCAGTAACTTCTTGGTAGTATCTACTTAAAGATAAATACAACCAGGAATTTAGAAACACCCTTTTCCTCTCATCTTCCATCCCCCCTCAACCTTCCTTTCCTTTAATTAAAAAAAAAAAAAAAAAAAAGAAAAACCCTAAAGACTTGGTTTATGGCTGTGGAATGCCACTATACAGTCTACATTCCAGATTTTTTTTGTATTGCATCTTTTCAAGTTTCTTCTTAGTAGATCAGATCATGTCATTGCCATTTTCATATGCTTTCTTCCCGACGTTCAAAAAGCTGTGATTACACGTTCTTCCTCTCTTTCTTATGATACTGTTTTACAGCCATGCAATGCTCTCCCAAGGTGATGCAGGAGTTCTTGTTCTGCTCAGGGAAGTTGACATAGAATTAAATATCTCTACAAAAATACAGCTCCAGCTTCTGCATGAGGTTGTGTTAATTTGAAAATTAACAGAGAAAATACATATGTTGGACTGATACATTAAATACTTAAGAAGAGTGGGATTATAATTATGTTTAATTTGAAAGTTTTTAGAACAGAACGTGTAACTTAACTCCGTTGTGTCTTCTCAAGGCTTTAAGTATCTAAAATTTGTAGCCAGTAATCCATCTCCATAAGTGTCTAAAATTTGTAGCTAGTAACCAATCTCCAAAATACACTTGTAATAATTAAGAAAAGAATTTTAAAAAACCCAAACAAAACACTACCTCAGGTTTGGACGGCCTAATTATATGGAACATATGAGAAATAGACATAGGATGTGACAGGACTAGGGTGTGAAAATAGTATTTATAAAGTGTGGAAAAGATGTATGTTTTTCAGATGCTGTTTGTAATCAAGGATGTGATATATTTTACAGACCAATCCAGTGCCAAATACGTTTGTAGCATGGTATCTCGCTATATGCTGCCTTTAATATTTAAGTGCTTTGAGGTTATGTAATTTCTATAAAAATGAACAAGTTTTGCAAGTCATTTATAGTAGCCCTTGGCAAATTTTCAGTTCCAAAGATGGCATTTGTTTTATGGTCTCTCTCTTTGTCCCTTCTGGCTGACCTTTGAGGTAAATTATCTGCATTATGTAGCCTAACACCACATGTGAAGTGTGGATAGATGAATTTGGGAAAAATAATACCTAATTTTATGCCAGAGAGGTACAGTACAGCACAGCTAGGTAAAACAGTAAAAATGAAGGTATACAACACCTGTGAGGCATGAAGAAGATGAAGACAGAAGAATCACAAGTGGTGCTGTGCCCTTTCCTCCCATTCTGGAACAGCTGTGACTTAATTCTGGGTTCAGGCCATCCTTATTGCATAAAAGACGGGAAAGTTGTATTAAACAGTAGCTCTTCCACCACTCGTGCTGTGCCCGGAGCCAAATAATGATCTTTTACATTGTAAAAGGAAAAACACTAAAGTTTTTTTTCGTAGCATTCTCTTCTGTTATCTCTTCATAGCAAATGTATCTTTTTTGGTTATTTTTCTTATTCTTTAAAATTGCATTAATTGAGATCAGAAGCTTGGACCTGCTGACATGTCATTGAATGGTGAAACTCTGTAAACTTTTAATGTTGGAGAAAGAAGGACCAGACTATACAAATGCAGCTTTTCAAACAGGACTTTTATATGCATTTGCAAATGGAACTCTCTATCTATATATAAACAATATTTTAAGTTAGAAAATATATGTTGGAAACAGTCAGAAAGAACATATGTCACAAGGAATAGTAAATTCTGAAGGGATTATGTGTTTTGTGTTCAGTTGTCTGAACCTTTCAGTGGTCTTCTGAAGTAGTCTTTTTCCCAAGATGCCCTTACCTTGTGTCTCAGCAGACGTGCAAATTTTGTTTAAAAACGAACAGGGTGACTGCAGACTGCCATTTACTTTGATACAAGTGATTAAAATAACAACAAAGAAGCAAACATTAGAGTCTGTTACTGACTGATTTTTCAGCTTGGTGTGGGAGAGGACATAGGGAAAATGAGAACGCTTGATTGCTGCTATGGTGGTATTCTTGCTCTGTTTTTTTGCATGACCCTAGTTGTAAATGTGACCTAAATTTGGTCTTGGCCAGTGGTCAGATGGAGGAAGATGGGCGTTTTTCTTTTCCATTTTGCTGCTGCTTTGAAGAAGAAAGATGTCTTCTGTGTTGTTTCTTCTCAAGTCTGTTTTGGGTGGTTGGCTGTTTGGATGGACAGCTGCTTTATATGAGTGGTGGGTGCCTGTCTGGGTGGATCTCTCTTCCCAAGCTGGAAGGTGGAGAAAAATTTACACAACTTCTGTCATTGTGTTGTTGATGCCAGTAGGGTTCTCTGTAAGTAGAGAAAAACTCACCAATGCTTTCCTCATTTGATTCTGCTGCTGTTTAGGAAAACTGAGATTTCTGAGGTCTTTTGAGGATTTGTGGGTTTCTAGAGATTTGATTGTTTGTTTGTTTGGATTTTTTGTTTGTTTGGTTTTATGTTTGTTGTTTTTTGTTATTTTTTTGTTTGTGTTTTTTGTTTGGATTTTTGGGGTGGTTGTTTGGATTTGTTGGGTTTTTTTGTTTGGGTTTTTTTTTTTAAATTTGGAAGGGCAGCATTGTATGAATTTACATAGGTAGGTTACCTTTTTTCACTGTAATGTTTGTAAGCGACATAAAACTACAGGTTAAAATTAATTGGCTTCAGTGATAAATTTGCTGCTCATCCCTGGGAAATGGTGAGCTAGTTTTTCAAGTTCCAGGTGGTGAAAAATCTATTGATCTCTATCTTTTTTTTTTTTTTCCTTTGAAAACAACATTGGTAGTTTAATCCAGCCTGTTTTACAAAATTTAGGTTTGACGTTTGTACACCAATTTCATCCATCAGGTCTAACTTGTAGAAGTTGCAGGTGTACTGCTCTGTGAGTCTATGAACATAACACTTCTTGCCATTTTAGAAGAATATACTTTTTAGTAAGGAAGAGCACAGAAGGGAAAGTTCTGGAAATAGTAACTATTTATCAGTATTTATTGTTGGTCACAGTGTTTCAGGTACTCTCTTACACTGCACAGGTATCTTGCACAGCATGTGAAGGTGTTCCAGATAATGTATATGCTGCAATTCAGACCATTAAGAATAACCGCTTTTGAGGCAGAGATTTATCTATATAGGTGTGGTGGACCAATTAAACAAAACTTCAGTATAGCAGCACCCTGAAATACACACCCAGCTTTTTAGTGTACTGCTTACAGCAGGGATATTTGTTTCCATACAGTTAACCACCTACAAGTACTTTACCGGGCTGGCAAGAACCAAGGAAAAAAAAAAGCTTCTGCGTTGCTTCCTCTACCTAACTGGTCTGCTTGCAGAAGCTTTGGAGTTTTTTTCCCTGTGCTTTTTTTTGGTGGTGAGCAATATGAGGTGCCTGATTGCAGTTTACATGGGCTCTGAGAGCTGAGCAAACTTCCACTACTGAAGAGCAAGGACTTCTGGAGCCCGCTCAGACTCACTGGGTGCAGGAGATGCACTCTTGACTACAGTGAGCATGATTCAGGCTTGGCTAAGACATAATTAAATCTTGCTGGAGGAGACAGTAGTTAACAGAAACCGGTAGATATTAATAATTCATTTTACTTAAATTATAGACATATGATAATGTCACAAATGCTAAGGTAGCCAAACAAGATTTTCATAACTTTGCCAAACTTTCAGTGTTCAGGTGAAATAATTATTACAGCATATATAAGCCTTGTGCTGATTTATTTAATTTCTTCATGTATAAAAGTTCAGTTGAAATGTTTTGGTTCATTTTGAAAATCAGGCAAAACGAAAAAAAAGTGTTTTCCAGTGTTTTAAAAGTTCTCACAACTTTTACTGTGGAAGACCAATAGTACCCGTCTCCTTCGAAATGCTTGAAATTGAGTTGAAAAAGGATGAGGGGTTCTATTCCAGGGATGTGTCTTTTCCATTTGCATGACAAAGCATCTGAATTTAGCCAGGATACAAGCCTTTTCAAAAAGATCAGTTTGCTTATGCTTAGGGCTTACTGACTGTAATCACTGAATATTTCATCTTTGCTGGGAGGGCAGCAGATACAGGGATCAGAGGGGCAGCTTGGGGAGAAAAAATGGGACTGGACACCGGTGGGAAGGAGAGAGCAGTTGGAGCCTGCAGCTGTGGGGTGCTGGGGCGTAGAGATAATGGGGGCTGGCTCTTGAAGGAGTATGCAGAAAGCGGGGTGGAAATGGCCGATCTGGAGAGAAGAGAGAAAGAATTCCTCCCTAAGGGGACTGGCACTGGGATCAGAGATCTGGGTGGGCCTGGTGGATCTAGACAAGGAAAATAGACCTGGTGCAAAGCAGGGAGCAGAGCCAGGACAGCAGTGCCTTCAAGGAGACAGGTCAGTACGTGGAAGGTTTTTTTTAAGTGAGGAGGAACATACTGTCCCTCCAGGCACTAGAAAATGACTGTTCCTTTGCTGCCAGCAAGTACCTGTGAGACTGGGGGGTAAAATGTCTTACCTTCAAGGTAAAACCTACAAATACCTATGAAACACTGATTTGACTGAAATGGCAGAGAGGTGTGTGGTAGTCCTTAAACTTGTAGCTCAGATGAGATGTAAAGAGCTTTGGGAGGGAAGGATAGGATTTGCCATTCAAAAGCAGCTGGAATAGTGTGCGTGTCTAAGTGCAATGTCTGGGTGCTGTACTTGCATTCTCAATAATGTTCTCTTAACTTGGAAAATATGGATGTATACCAAGCGTTGTTCTTTCTTTGTCCTCATTTGTGTGTTCACTGATTTATTTTTTTCCTCTGGAAAAACTTACGTTTTTTATTGTGCAGAATAGAGCATTGTTTTCATAATGAGTAGCTATTTGATAATTTGCTATTTTGCTGTCATGCAGTATGTGCCTTATGGCTGACTTGCTGTTTCATAATACAGCTGTTCGTAGAGGAAGAGTATGTTGTTTCTCTGGTGCCCAGCACCACGGTGTCTTGAGTTCCACAAACCTTTAAAAATAAGCATCAAGCCACTCCTGCCTGCTTGCCAGTTTTTGAAATGGCAGTAAGGCGAAGAAAGGTGAAAAGCAAAAATATTTGCTGATTATTGAGTGCTCAATTTGAGCTGTGTAGCCCTGAATTTTTTTTGGAGCATCACATAAACCACTAGTGCATACGTACACCTGTGACCATCTCTTTTGCCACTGATTCTAAGGATGAGATGCCATTTTATCATGTTCCTCATCCAGAAGGTGAGGAAGAGAAAATGATTCATGCCCTGTGCAAAGTTTGTTTCAGCCAAGTGCCTGATGACACAAAGCCATCCTGTGGCATGGCATGCCTAGAGATGGAGGACCATTTCAGGTGATCTTAGAAGGACCCATCTGCAGCACGGTTCCCTCTGCCCCAGAGTCTGCCACCTCTCGTGCTACAGCACGCCGCTTCTGCTTTGGATGGACTGAGATTCAGGCCAGGGCAGGATGGAAACAAGCAGTCCCATGAGCTGTGGGACAACTGAAGCCTGATTTCCTGGACATCTGTCTTCTTGAGGTCATGCTGCGCTTTTTCCATGAAATCAAACAGCTGAAGCAATGTAGAAGTGTAATATTTTTTTGAGACTGCTGTCTCTTTTTTGGATATACTGGAAAATGAACTCAAAAGTTACCCAGGGTGGACAGTTGTGTACTTAGACACAGCATTGACCTTGCGAGCCAGCTTTCCTTAGGGAGGGAGACTACAAATACATCATTGTATGATTCAGGCTGGCCTTGTAATTGGGCAGAGCTGCTTCATGATGACGACTCCATGAACCCTCAGGGTGCAGAAAAGGGCAATATCCTGCACAACCTAGTGTGGTACTCTGTGAGTGCAGGTAATTAGCAACTGCTCAAAACTGATGCTTTAAGAGTCTTCTGCAAAAGCTTCTTTGGGCACCAGCAAAAACACAGGTAGATGATGTTTTTTCGCCTTGAATATGCAGCAGCTACAACTTCAAGGTTTCTCAGCTGTGTTGCTTGAGATTAGGGCCACTTGGTTCCTGCTTTGTTGGTGTACAACAGGCCAGAAAGGAGTGCTGGTACAGGTTGAGTCGAAGCTGAAGTTTCTTTTTCTGGTGTCTGTGTAGTTGAGCCACAGATCCCTAAGTCCAGATTGTTTAAGTACTGGTCAGGTAATGTGTAGCTGTTGTTTCAACTATGAAGAGAAAATCTTCCTCAGGTAAGCAACAAACGTGTTAATTCAGAAATCTTGATGAGCTCTGTGCATGCTTCTGTAGGCTTTAGGATATTGCTACCTTCAAGTCCCAGGAAGGTAACAGGTGAGAACATAAAATGTTCTGTTATAAAAATCTGAAAGGTGGCAGTAGTCAGGACCATAGTGTCCTTTTCCACTTCATTAAATATAAAAATACAAAATATAAATATAAAAATAAACTGAAAATTTTTGTGGTGGGTCATTTTTCCCCCTTCAAACCATCTGTGATTCTTGCCTATAGACTCATTTTTGTTTTTCTCTGTATTATTAGTAACTTGTCCAGATCAGAGCATAGAACTGAACAGAATGAAGTAATTACCTCTCTTTTGAGATAATATATACTGCTTGGGCTTTATATAGAAAGCATTGCTGCTAATACTCCCAAGAACACTTGCCTGTTTTTGTTGTTATTGGGTTTTGTTGGTTTTTGTTTGTTGTTGGGATTTTTTTTGTAATAATCCATTTTGCAGTCCACATGCCCTCCAGGTTCTTTTTACAATACTGCTGCCTAACCAATTATTCCCCATTTCATATTTGTGTATTTGATTTCTTATTCCTGAGCATAGCACTCTACATTTGTCTGTATTGAATTTTCTCTTATTAACTTTCCTTATTCTGTTCTTGTCCCCAAAAGGGCTTATAATCTTTCCCAACTCACCATGTACACTTTTGTGTTTCTACGTACAACTCACTAACAAAAGTCTTTTAATGGAATTGGCTTAGGATACCAAGAGCTTTATTGAAACATTCTTTCATTTGTAAAACATACTGATAATGATTCTTCCATTACTTTTTTCATGTGACTGTACACTGTTTTTTCATTTCATGAAATCTGTTTGCTCACACAGATGTCATGTGACAGGCTAAGAATCAAAATTCTTATATCTTAACTTTTAGTGAGCCATCTTAAGTTCCTCCTTATCCACTGCATAGTCTTCCTTCCAAGTGGACCAAACTAAGCTGACAGGTTCTTCTTGACAGATAATGTTGACTCTTTCTTATCTTTGTGTTCTGAAGGTGTTTATAATTTGCTTCTGGAATTGTTTTCTTTGCTTTTTTTGATAGTCAAGCTGATGTCTGCATGAAATTTCCTTTTTTTAATTTTTAAAAAATATTTTTTTTCTAGGTGCTATGGCATGCAAAGGTTTTTCTATTTCTTGGGTTTCGTTTTGTTTTCTATGATACCAGACTAATGTAATATGTGTAAACAGACCAAAATGTTGACTCCTACTCATCATATGACTGCTTGGACAGAGAATTTGGACAGCCATTTCTGCTTGCCGATATCTTGCTTGCTTTTCTGTGCAGTGGCAGAGCTTCATCTTATAGTGTGGTGTGAGTTTGTGGAGTTAGTTTAACCTGAAGAGCTAAGCAAGTTTAGATCTTATTTTTTGGTTTTGTTTTTCTCAGAAAGTGGCCAACCATCTAGTCTGTTGTATACCAACTTGATAAACATGTCACTGTCATACTCTCCTAAGTGCTTGCTTAGGACTGGCCCCCCGAAGCACTTCCTCTTCATTTTGCACCTCCTTTCCCTATGCCTGGAGCGACCTGAGCCTCTTGTGTACCAGTCTTTGGCTCTTCCAAACCCCAGCCGGCACGCAGCTTTGACATAAACATCTTGTGTTTAGGAAAGCCAGCTTCATGTGTGATAAAAGAGCCGAAATGTAAATGAATACAATTTATGTTCCCCATTTATTTTCTGTAGGCTTTTCAAAATCATTGCAGTCTTTCTTTGGACAAGTGTATTGGAGTTTTTGGGTTTTAGTCTTAAGCTGGACTCACCCCTGAAAGAACAGTGGTTGGTTAGATTTCCTTCTTCTAAGTGTATTGAGAGCACGCTTTTTTCCTGCCTTGTTTCCTGTGCAAATATCAGTTAGGAAATTACCAATTTGTCAGCATCACAAATGGTGATGGTAGGTACAATCACCTGATGGTAGGTACAATGTGTCAGCTGTGATTGTGGATTGTGAGGGTTGTCTAGCTCCTCAGTGCCACCTAGCATTGAATTCACAGGCTGCTTGATCCCATGTTTGTTAGGCTTTCCCGTCTGCCTTTGCGCTTGTGTTTTGGTGTGAACCTCAGTTGTTCACGTAGAAGTATTTAACTGGGAGCTGGCCATGATGTAACCAATACTTTTTGGTAAGTTTCTATGGGTCTAGTTGAATTACAGCACTTGATGTTCACTCCAAACTCTTGGCGTGGTTGATTAAGCCTACATTGCCAATGAAAGTGGTGGTTTGCTACTTACACTTAGCTAAGACTTCCTTTTCTTCCCTATCTTCCCATTCTTAAATAAAAGACTGCCTTTGAAAGAGGGAGTTTCAACCATGAAGAAGAAATTAACTTAAGAAGGTACTGATTACACAATGTCCTGTGTTTTCATATTAACTTTCATTTTATTTACAATGCCTCTGACTTTTGGAAGAGATTTCATCTTAAAACAAAAGCAAATCCCTTGAAGTTTTTCTAGAAAAAAGCCAGTGTTTTGAAAATACAGAAGCAATAAATTCTCAATAGTAATAAGTTATGAGTATATGTAAATTCCAGTGCATGCAATATTTTTTTCATATTGAAAATGTCTTGTTACTAGCAGATGCATTTTTATATTTATCTAATGAGTTTGGAAAGTTGATAAGAATGTTCCACTGTTGGGATTAAGTATTTTTCAGGTAGTTAGAGGAAGGCCAAATTCTATCTATGTTTTCTGTGGTAATCAAAGCTTATAAAAAAAGTGGCAGCATTAGTCTTAGAAACTGTTTTTGTAGGTTAAAAAAAATTACGGCAAAATAAGTGGCAACCCGAGGTAGCCTGGGTTGTCATGTTGGCCTTTCCCTGGGAAGGGCTGTGCTTTCTGAAGAAAATATTTGAGTGCAGAAATGGAACTATAATTCCTTAATAAATATGTTGTTCTTGACAGACTCAGGACAATATGGATCATGTGGCTGACAGGCTGTATGATTGTGTCATAAATATTCCCTGATTTATGAGGCTGGAAGTAAGGATGCCACCTGATGCTCCTACTACAGAAGTTGTGCTGTTTTCTCAGATCCTTGTAATTGCAATAGCAAGATTTGATAAACCAAAACGCCTTTGCTTTCTCTAGGCTAGAAGTTTTATTTACTGTTCTTCTCTTCCAACTAACCTTCAAAGAATGGGAGCCAGTCTTGGATGGCTCCAATTACTCCTGCTTAGTACAGCCTTTGAATTGAGATGGTCATGGTGAGTCGATAGATGCTATTTACATGGTTGTGAGTGTGGATGAGTTAATGAAATTTCATCAAGTGTTTCAGGAATAAGGAAGCTCCCTTGCCAAATCTGAAACTGCCTGAAAAGTGAAGGTTGTGAAGGTTAGGATTCCCATTAGTCTCCTGAACTGTTCAGGTCCTTTAATTTTTTATTATTAAAACCTCCTAAATTGGTGTGTATTGTTTAATCCACCTTGAAATGTGAATTGTAAGTCAGAGGCCTTCGAGTAATACAGTGCAAAGTTGTCTGAATTTACTGCATCTTCTGTAAGTGCTTCCTAAACTTTGGTAAACTGCTGCTCAGTAGCTTGTTCCAGCAGTCAGTCATCTTTGGTAATGGGCAGCAGAACTGCTGGTGCCTCCTGCCACCACGCTGGTAGAGGATGTGCTCGCTTCTGCAAGCCAAAAAGACTTCTGTGATGATGCCAGTGGTAGTAAAATATTTACAGAGTATTATGCCTGGAGTATAATACTCTAATTTAAAGTTTTAAAAACTTAAAAGACATTTGTCCTGGTCTGAAGAATTAAGTTTGTTTTTCGTGTGTTTCTAAGCATTGCTGTAAAATACGATAAATGAAAGTTGATTTTCTGGGTTGGAATAGGAAAAATACATGATCAACAAATAAACACCTAAAGCTTGCACACAGTACAGTACGTAAAAAAAATACAAAGCTAAAAAACATACTGTTATTCAAAACATCTTTTTCATTCACTCTTTATAGGTTTCCAACTACAGCAGAGGAGCTCTCTGGTATAGTATATTGTTACAGAGAAGAGCTTTGCTTCCACTTAAGTTGTGTACTTAAGTGAGCACGCTCTTCTGTTCAGCACAAACGTTGGAAATTCTCACTGATTCAGGATACAAGTGCAAAACTAACCGAGGAAGATGAAGGGAAACCTAACCTATGACAGTGTCATATATGCCTCAGGCTTTCTGACATCTTATTTGGAAGCATTCCAACAGGGCTGTAAAGGGAAACAAGGAACTAGATTAAAGACACAAATGGTGTAATTTGGAGAAGTAGTTGCTGAGTATTGTGGAAACTTCACACAGCTTCAAAATGGAAACGTTTTCATATTCTTTTTGTCTTTGTGATTCAGTTACAGATTTCAGCTAAACTGAAAGCCAGTTCTGTGACAGTTACTTTTCAGCATGCCTGTGACTTTCTTGGAATTTCTGGTTTTCCAGTCCAATAGCATATTTAAAAGAATTAGTATAACTGAAGAAAGATGACCATTACATTCTCCCCGTCTGAAACTGAGTGTACTAATTTTCCTTATAGTATTGTGTGTGTTTGTGTGTGTATGTGTGTATGTATACATAGGTCTGTGTATATATATATTCAAGCTTGGAAGGCAGGGTTAATATCTTTGTCCTTAGAATAGGCAACTGGACATTACCTGCATGTATGTGATTCACATAAGCAGGCTGATTAAAAACAACAAAAACCAACAAACGATTTTGATTCAAATACAGAATAAAATTAGAAGAAGCATTTTCAGAGTTAATAGACTAACTGCACGCTTGATCCACTTCCAAGCTTTTTCAGTGTCACCCTTATGCTCTTGTCATGTCTCTTGATATGGAACCATGAAATTTATTGTGTCCTACCTATGGCCTGTATATGGTCTGTTGTGTAATAACTGCAAGTACCTCACCAAGGCTGACTTTATATTCAACACCCGTTATTTACTTCTCTTTGGGAGCAATGACAAGAGTACCCAACAACCAGACCTCTTAAAGCAAAGTATTTGTTTAGAACAATGTGAATGAAAGCATCTGGAAACAGCAAAAGCTGTCTATATATGTCATTTTTTTTCTGCCTAGGAAAGTAAAAATCTGCTAATGCTTATCTAATAAAAAAAGCTTCTGATTCCTCCAAAAAGCATCCATTGCTCTGTCTCCCTGGGTAGCACCCCAGCAATTGACACAAGCTTATCCAAAAAAGTTAAGAGTTTTTAATTCCTTTTTGGCAGCCCAAATGACCTGAAGACGCTTTTGTGCCCCAAAGATTTATCCTTTTTTCGTTGCCTTTCGTTGTCTGTTTGTTTGTTTTTTCCCAGTTCTATTGATTTGGTATAGGGAATGATGGCACGTACAGTTTTTGCCTCACAGTGTACCATGGCTGGAGTCCAGCGCAGCACGTTCTGTTAGCAGGAGAACCTCACAGTCTGATTCCCTGGTTTGAGGAAATATGAAAGCAACATGAAAACAGGGTGAAGTACGTGGGGCTGTTCTGTTTTCTCACTTGATGGTCCTCTCCTAGCTGGTTCCTAGGCATGTGCATTGCAAAAGTGATGTGTTTGCTTGTTGACAATTAACCTTACTACGGTTGTTTGTGAAAGGCATGTTATATAATGTAGCGTACTGAGCATGGTAGGACTATGTCAAATAGGTAGAGAACTTGTGCTTTGAGAAAGATGAGGTTAATGTATCGGATACAGGGCACTGGGTAATGTGAATGGGGTGAGACTTGTGCTCTTCATCTAGCAGCAGATACTTTAGCTAAACATAAACATTTGAAGAGGACAGGCCAGATGTTCCACTTTTTTAAAGAATACATACACGATCTTAAGTAGTAAGGTTGTGTTTGAATCCTCCTTGCTCCACAGCCTTATGGATGTAAGGATGATAAGAGAAAAAAGTTGTATATTCTACACATACCTATGATGTGCCTGGCTACTCAGAGGTGCTCCTTGGACCAGGCTTCCCATCTCCTTTTCCTTCAACCCACTGTTCAGCATAGGAAGCCTCCCAGCATCTCTCTGTGTTTTTTTTCATCCAATTTGTAAAAGTCAGGAGTTAGTTCTATAAATTGGTAGAAAAGATGATAACATTCAGTGATGTGATTTAACCCGTGAGTTACACTGTGACATTCCTTCAGGCAAGATGTTGAGGTGTCCCTACATAGTAGTCATTCCTTTATATTCAAAGTGTCAAACTCAGTGAACTGTCATTTTCCAGCCCACAGATGCCCTGCCTTTTAATATGCTGTATTTGTAATTTAGAGTCCAAGAACGTCACTATGTGAAGTGGCTGATGTATGAGTATTTCCTAGTGGCAGAATTGTCTTTTTTTTTTTAAATGTCAGACAGTTTGTAACATAAAGTAAATTTCAGCTATCTCTTGGGCATTCATGTAAGTGATGTTCAACTACAGTGTCTGCTGGAGGTCAGCAGACTTGTACTGGTATTCTCTTTCTTTTCTGAATTTCTATTTCTCCAAGTCAGTGGAGATGTTAGTGTACATAAGCATCCCACCCTTCCCTCAGACACTGTGTTGAAGGAGGTGCTTGAGATGGTTCTAAAAAATCCAAACCCTTTTGTGTGTCTCTGGAGTAGCATGACTCAATGTGATGGGCAAGTTTCAATTATGTGGTTACAAAATGGTAAGACTGTGTGATATGCTTTAGCAAGATCATTTCTCTTTATGCAGTTCCTCCGGTGTCTTAAGAATTTTCCATCCAAAATGAAGTAATGTGATGCTATTTTAGATTATTTGCTGGTTTAGTTATCCTAAAATGTCATAGTTGCTGTGTTTCTTCCATAGCAGACATGAGCCCATTCTTCTGGCCTTCTTGACTCTTTGAACGTGGAAGGCTGTTAAATATAGGTGGATTGTGCTTGCTTTTCAATACCTTGCCTGCTCACAAAAATGGAACAACTGAATGATGTGCATGTGTCTACCTGGCTCATCTAGTTCTGGATGTGCTCACTTGACTACATCACCTGAAGTTTGAAAAAGAAGTAAGAATTAAAGAGTACAGCCTGGGTCTGGAAATCTTTTTGGCTAAGAGGTTCATTTAAAATATCTATAGCTTTCAGTTTGTGCTGTACGTGTTAGCAGTCTTCTGGAGGAGCATCCCATGTGAGGGGAAGAGTTAACCTCGGAGAAGGCTCCGGGAGCAATCATTTACTCATTTACTGGCTTGGTCATTTACCTTTCTCTGAAGACCTTCAAGTGCCACAGGTCATCCTTCAGGGCAGGAATACTGTGTGTGTTACAAAACCGTTGTGGTAACCATTTCAGATCGGCTCTGGAGGCAGGAACTGTGTAGTGCAGCGCGTGGGGAATGGCTGTTCTCCCCGCAGCAGGACTCCACGGTTGGTTTTGCGGTTGGTTTTGCGTTGCCATTCCCTCTCCCCATCCTCCTTCCAGTGCATACTGTATGTTGATAGGGGTGAGTCACCTCTTTTATTATGTTTTGAATACTTTCCTTCCAAATGTAGTTTATTTTCTGCAGGGAAGGGAAAGAATTTATGCTGCTCTGGTTCCTTATTTTTATCAGAGCTCTGCTAACAACTTCCAGCTGAGGGAGTTTTTGGTATTTTTAGCCTGAGATATTTAGCTATTTGAGCCTCTTCGCATGTTTTCCCTGATATATATTAACTCGGGGGGGAAATGGTTCTTGTCAGTTAATATATTCATGACTGTGCTTGCCAGATTGCCTGTGCTTATTCCCAGGAATCTGAACACTTCAGAACTGGGGGGGAAGTTTGGGTCCTGGTCTGAAGTATTTGAATCAGCCTCGTTACTCCATTCTGTGACTGATGCTGCTGTAGCTATGTTCTCACTGAATCTTCCTCTTTATTTCAAAAGGTGGCGTTCAGTGTTAAAAAAATTATGTAATTTATATTCTCTTAAAAACACTCAGAAGTAAATAAGCTAAAAAGAGCAGAGAATTGTAAAGTGGGAACATGCACTATGAAATATAAATTCCCCGAAACTCTTTGTTCCTCTTTTTTCCAGGTGTCTTTTAAACAGCAGAATCCTCAGTCTACTACTAATGGTACAGTTTTATTGATTGCCTGGCATACTGTCTGATGAAGTTCTTTAATATTCCAAATATTGAACTTGCTGGCACATCTTGTATATACAGCATTTTCAAGTTTATGAATAACCTTACCGTCCATGAAATTTAAATGAATGTTAGTTTGAAAGAAAATATTAAAAATACTTAATATTGACCTTTTGCTTTTAAGAACCACTTCAACCTGTTTAACCATAATTTCACAGATCCTACTATTATTGGTTGTTTTCCCTTTTCCTAACAAAAGTTTAAAACTAAAGGTGAAAAGCTATCTTGTTGCTTTGCCAGGGCTGTTTCTGTCTACTGAAAACAATAACTTGTCTGAATAATAGTTCTCTTTGAATCACTGGACTAATGTCTTCTTTAGGCAAATGATTCCTCCAGATTTCTTTGAGAATATTATTGTTATTGTTAAACTTACTGGTTATACATAGATTTGCCTCAGTGAAATGTAGTGATTCCAGCAAGTATTCCAGAGGTGTCTCTGTAGGAGTGGGGAGGTGGGGCAAATGGTGGAAATCGTGCTTAGTTTAAAACGAGAATTAAATGGCATTTGCTGTTGGGTATAAATTGTCCATACTACCTTTTTCTCATTGTCCCCTCCAAAATGTTTATTTATATGTGGCCATATATTACATTGCTGTACTCCTATCCACTTAGGCTATCTGATGCAATTCTGCAGAGTGGGGAGATGACTTTGTGCCATCTATGCAGAGTCTTTGTTTTGAGTCCTCTGGTTGCCAGTCTGGTCTGTGGCATAAGCTAGAGCCGCTTGAAGGCTGCCAACAACCACCAGGATATATCCTATTAATTGGGACCAGCTGGATACAAGCATGTATTGGCAAGTCTACAGCAGCTCTGTGCAACCTGTTACAGCAGCTCTTCATGACCCAACTATTCCTTTAGGGACCTTGAACCTTCCAGTAGTCATTTGCAAAGCTGAAGCCTTAAATCTGGCACCTAAAATAGTAGTGGTTTTGGTTGTTTTTTTAAAATATTTGTTTAATCCTAACTCCCTGTTGTGGTTTAACCCGGCAGGCAGCTAAACACCACACAGCCGTTCGCTCACGCGCCCTCCCTGCCCTGGTGGGATGGGGGAGTGAATCAAGAAAAAAAAGTAAAATTTGTGGGTTGAGATAAAGACAGTTTAGTGGGACAGAAAAGGAAGGATTATTGTTATTGTTGTTATTATTATTATTTATTATTATTATTATTAAGTGATGCACAGCACAGTTGCTTACCACCCACTGACTGATATCCAATTAGTTCCTGAGCCATGGCACCTCCGCAGCCAACTCCCCCAGTTCATATACTGGACATGATGCCGTATGGTCCGGAATACCCGTCTGGCCAGCCTGGGTCAGCTGTCCTGGCTGTGCCCCCCCAGCTCCCCGTGCACCCCCACCCTGCTCACTCGCCATCAGCCCAGAGCGTGAGGACCTGGACAGCCCTTGACTGCTCAGCAACAACTGAAAACATCAGTGTGTTATCAACAGTATTTTCATCTCAGATTTCATCCACAGCACTGTGCCAGCTATCAGGAAGAAAATTAACTCTAGCCCAGCCAAAACCAGGACACTCCCCTGCTGCTCCTTAAGATTGGGCAGTCACCACTCCCTACTTAGACATAAATCTCTGTTTGTGGATTCAATTTTATACATGTGCACCAGGTATTTCTTTCAAAGCACTTAGAACAATGTTTATGTCTATACTTACTAAGCACTGGGGAGATTTTTTTTTCCTTGGTAAGTGTAACCTTTTTGGAAACTTGCATTCTGGTGCTGTAAGATGTGAGGCCTCTTAAAGACAGAGGTTCCATGTTGTGTACCCCTAGGTATCAATTGCTTTTTCTGCCTGTTTGTAGGGAGAGTCTCTGCACCTTTCAAAATGTAATTTTGAGTAAGCTGCTGTTCTTTTGTGCTGTCAGTCTCTGTGCGCCAAGGTGACTGATGCTGCTGTGAAGCTGCGGAGGAGCACTACCACCTCAAGTATGTTGTCTGGTCTATGTTGGGGCTTCTCAGTGAGACTGCCAGATAACTAAATACTAATCCTGAGTTTCTTAACACTTACAGCGAGAACAGTCAAAATTTCATTACTTTTAATTGTTTTGTAAAAGGATAATATAGTTACACTATTGGCATCATGTTTAGGAATTTCTTGACTTTTTTTTTTTCTTTGCGAATCCAGCCCTAGTAAGGTTTTTTATTTTGCTGACTCAATTTCTTGTGCAACTTCTCTTAAAACTGAGTTGCAGGGACCCTAAATAAACTGAGCAACTGGCTCCTTATTTTTGCCGTTTCTACAGCTAGCTCTAATGGTCCTTCTTGAACATGAAAAGCAAAATATTTGGAGGAAAGAAAGATGTTACAGTGAAGCTGCACTGAGTGACTTCAACTCAGTGTACAAAAAGTTTCGTAAGCTTAAAACAAGCTTATATTTGAAATCTATTCTAACGATGACCAGACCAAATCTTGCTCTGCTTATGAGCACCATCTATGTGATTTCATTTGTTGTATTCATGGCAGCCATGGAGAATGAAATAACTAGAGCAGCAATAAAGCTGTGCTCTCCTGCATAACACAACAGAGCACTATGGCAACTTGACCACTAGGAAAAAACAGCAGAAATTTTAAATAGGTGAATAGATTAACTTCTGTCTCTCTGTGTGTTTATGTAAAATGCACGCTCACATGCAAGCATTAGCTTAACTCATTAGCCCATGTAGAATAAGTGGGAGATAATCACCCACCGAGGTAGCAGGCAGGTCAGGCTGAACTGGAGTTTGGGGTACTGGAGTGCTTTGTAAAACCTATTAATTTTCAATTTCAGTTTTTACTGTGCTTGAAATTTAGTCCTGATGTTGTCATGTTAGCACCTACCCATAGAAAAGTTTCTATGCATTGCTCACCTTGAACGAAGTGTAAAAAGCACTTTAGGGGGCTAATGTTTCCTTCTTACCTGCAAATGTGAGAGGGTGCATATGAAAGAGAAAAGCAACAACCTAAAGAGTTGCCAGTTGGCTCTGAAAAGCTGTTTTTAGCAATAACACACAAATACTTGGAATAGAACCATTACAGGAACCTATTCTTAGTTTAGGGTAGTGTACTGGATGTTTAAGTTTGAGCTTGAAATCACAAAAACGAATTTGAGAGTTCAAGGACAAGATTTTTTTTGTTTATTTCGGTTTTAGTGTTTTTACTTTTTTTGGTATGAGCTTGATTTGAGAATGGTGATACCACTTCAGTGTGTTATCATCCATATAATGTTCAAGTCCACATAAGTTTTATAGGTCATCTAGGCATTTAATGCATCAGGTATTAAACACAGCAAACCTGAACAATGCAGATATATTAAATCTTAACAGAGATGAGTAACTTTCTGAAGCAACAATCACATAAATACTTTCTCAACATTTTTTAGGGGAAGACTTGATACATCTTGAAATGAGAAGTCGTAATGGAGTATTTTTTCTACTGTTTTAAAGTTCTTTTATAGACTTTTGTGTGAAAAAAACAAGCAACAAACCTTAAAAGTTTCCAAACAACAGGGAAGATCATTTTAGTGTGAGGTGAGCGATGAGAAATTTCAGCTTCTAGACAACCTTTACTTTTGCATTCCCTTATAATTATTTCAGTAATGTTATCCAAGGATGAACATTAAAAGTCATTGTGACCTCATGTGTTTAGCTTCCAAAAAAAATGAATATACTCTAATATTTCAGTGGTTTAACAAAATTGTCACTGTAGAAGTGTGATCAAACTCATAAAAGAGGAGCAAATGTTGCCTGCCTCTTGAATTTGATGTGAGATTTTCACAAACAAGCATTGCCATATTTTTCTGAATAGGTAAGATTACTCAAATAGAGAGAGACTGAGAAAACAGTTTTTTCCATTTTAGTAGGTGGTCCTCCCAATGAAATTATGACAATGATTTTTTTTGGCATACTTAGATTCTGAAGTGTTTCATTGAAAATTAAACAAATGAAGTATAAGGTTTGGCTTCTTGAGGAATACTTGCAGCTGTTGTGCTGACTAAAACAGTATTCTCAAGTAGTCATAAGAAAACGTCCAGCTTGTCTAAAAAGCCCTAGCGATGCATAAGCAAACGTGGAATGGGGGATAAGTCCCAGGGCTGCCGGACTACAAACACCGAGCCACCTGCAGCAGCACAAGGAAAAAGCTTTATGGACAGGGCATGAAGAGCAGGTCCTCTGGCTTTTGTAGCACTTTGCACAGGAGTATGTAAATGATAAAAAGGAGAGCAAAATGCAGCAAAAATACCAGAAGCTCTTGAGTGTGATTTGTGTGAATGCAAAACATAGAAACCCCCCTTCTGCAAAAAAAGAGGGGCCCTACACCCAGTGCTTGTAGAGCAGCTTGTCCCTTATGTCCCCAGCAGGTCTGGACGGGGGATGAAGCGGGAGCTGTCCTCTGAGTTCCCCTTCTTCTTTTCTGGGGGATTTTGCTCTCCATACCTTGAACTTGGACAGGGCATAAGGATAAATGGAGCATGACTGCTTGGATTTGGGGAATGCAGTCTGAAAGTGAACTGGCTGCGTGTAGAGTTTCACTGTGAGCAGCCCCCACCCAAGCCACGGGCAGGGTGCTGTCCTGGGTGGTCTTTAGGAATAAGGACAGGAATCGTTCATCTTCAGGATTTGCTTTCCATGGAGCTAAAGTTCCCTCGTATCTCAGGGTGAGCAGCTTGTACCATGCACCAGTCAGCTAGTGTGGGACAAAGTGTACCCCTCCTTCAAAACTACAGCAGCAGAAATGTGTGATCCTGGTGATAACAGCCAGGATTATCTTTCTGTGCACCAGCAGGGTCTTTACTGTCTGTATACGGAGATGGGAGTTGTGTGGTATGGCTTTGCGAAGAGATCCTTTTTTTTTTTGTTTTGTTGGCCGTAACAGATCTGGTTGATAAAAACTGTTTTTGTGATTGCAAGGAGGTCTTGGTAAAAAGCCTAGTAGAAGGTAAATGTTCAGAAATAGAAGGTGAAAGGCCCAGTAAGACTTCACTCACCATCAAATCCCAGTACTCCCATGAGGCTTAAATCCAGTCTAATGGCTGATGCCAATAACAGGCTACGTTGGAAAAAAAATCTTGTATTAAGAATTACCCTTCTGTTCTGGGGCTCTTGCATCTGTAGGGAGAGTTAGGGAAATTGGAGGATTCTGATTAGAAATATTTTACAAAGGTAGGCTCCATGGGGCCACAGACTGCTTTTACTTTCATCTTAGCAAGACTTAAATTTCTCCAACCACTCCTTTTTTCCCCCCATTTTTACATTTCTAGGGATGAAGAGATACTGCATAATCTGACAGAAAATAATGTAGAGATTAACACGTTTCCAAGTGCATCTCTCCATCTGTTTACCTTTCTCACTGATGCAATTACAGGCTTACCTACCTCTCATCATCCCTTACACAATTTTCAAGGGCATATCATTTTAGGTCTTGGGCCTCTGTATTGGGGCAGAGGACAGCTGAGTCCCTGGGTTTTAGGTGACAGTCCCTTTACCTTCTACTGTGATTATCGCAGCAAGGCCTGAGCTCTCTTGGAGAGAGAGAGCAATGAAGAACTATCGAGTAGCCATCTTCTAAAAAGCAAGGGCATTATTTAGGTCAGAAGCAGTGCAAAGGGAACACATTACAAAATAATGAGCAGCATTTAACTATGCTGATCTTGCTGGGGTTATCCGAGTTTCACGTTGGACATGACAGATCTTTATCTCATGTTTGCTTGTTCAGTTGTTACTGCCATACATGCATCTGTTCCCCCACACAGGATTGTTTTATAGTTTAAGGACAGCTTCAAAGCTAGTCAGTGCTGCATACCTCCAGGGACTGATCTTCGAAGGACTGGATAGCTGCGTAAACCAGTGCTGGAATGTTGTATTCATCACCCTGAAAGGTGCTAAAGGCCTTTTTAATGACTCCAAATTCCACGTGGAATTGGCTTGTTGACCAGGCAATAGAAAGTTTACATCACCCGTACAGCTGTGATCATCTGTGCATATACCTGTGTGCTCTGCATAGCTATGTTACAGTAGCACTTAATTTGCCTCGGTCGAAGGGGACCAGATGTTGGTAGAGGATGTTGAAGTTCCTGGCACCCCAGTGTTATCACGATGTTAGTGCCATGTTCTTTCCTGCTGCTGTGAACACCGTATCTGCTCTTTGAACTCCCACGGTACCTCCATCCATGTCCACCTTAGGCTGTCTTGGCCCAAGGATCTTAAATGCTGCGTAACGTTGTGTGTCATCCTGTGGTTATTTCTCAGTGTCTGTACTTCCGTTATGTTTTCTTTTGCTTGAATGTACATGGGTATTGTCTATATTTGTTCTGTTTTCCTTTTTCCTCACATATCTTGTAAAGAAATTAGTCTCTCTACATCTATGAACTTTCAGACTTCTTTTCACATTTATTCAAATTATGTAGTTGTTCCTTTGCCAACTTCTCTGTGACCTTCATACAGGCAAGAACTCGTTTTTTTCTATTTGTGCTTTTGTGTTAAGTGAGATGGCACATAGAAGGCATAATTTAGGTCTGAAAAGGACATTTTATTATTTAAGACAGGCATTTTTCACATGTACAAAGATCAGCCTTGACTGTCATTTATATTTTGTAATTGACTTGAGATAGATGAGTAATTTTGAGCTGCATGAATTAATTTTACCCTGTGAGCCTTTGTTTTTGTATTTTATTTTCCCCTCGTGCAGTGTCTCTTTCCTGAATGAATCCGGACTGCTGGGAACAAGGAGTTAAGAGGCCATGCTGTGTTCTTCCTGGTATCTGGTTAGGGTCTGAGTTTTCTTTTTTTTGGCATGTGTTCTTAGTCGCAGTTGGTTGTTCTCCAACAGAACATGCTTTCAAAGATGGACAACACAAGTGATACACGTAGCACTGGTTTGATGTTCCACCAATTTGCTTAGGTCACATTAGATGTCCTGGAGCTGTTCAGAAAGGATTTCTTCTGTAAGGGAAACTCAGAGTTAATAAAAAAATGCGGCAAGCTTAAGCACTGTTAAAAAGTGGTGGTTCATTAGTCACTGTTGTGGTTTAGTCCCAGCCGGCAGCTAAGCCCCACGCAGCCACTCGCTCACTCCCCCACTGTGGGACGGGGGAGAGAATCGGAAGAGTACAAGTGAGAAAACTCATGGGTTGAGATAAAGGTAAAGCAAAATAGGTAAAGCAAAAGCTGTGCACGCAAGCAGAGCAAAACAAGGAATTCATTCACTACTCCACATCAGCAGGCAGGTGTTCAGCCATCTCCAGGACAGCAGGGCTCCATCATGCTTAATGGTTTCTTGGGAAGACGGACACCATCACTCCGAACGTCCCTCCACCCCTTCCTTCTTCTTCGTCCCAGCTTTATATACTGGGCATGATGTTGTATGGTATGGAATATCCCTTTGGCCAGCCTGGGTCAGCTGTCTTGGCTGTGTCCCCTCCCAGCTCCCTGTGCACCTTCAGCCTTCTTGCTGGCAGCCCAGCATGAGAAGCTGGACTCTCCTTCACTACTTAGCAACAGCTCAAAACATCAGCACATTATTAACATTTTCTCATCCCAAATCCAAAACACAGCCTCATACTAGCTTCTGTGAAGAAAATTAACTCTATCCCAGCTGAAACCAGGACAGTCACTTACTGAGTTGGAAAAAAATCCCAGGGAAAGGAGGTGCAAACAGTGGACTTTAAAACTTAGGAAAGTGTTGTTCCTTGTGTCTTGCCATTAAGAAACTTTCCTTGCATTTTGCTATGCTGTAGGTATTTGCTTTAAATTTAATGCAGTTCTTATGTGACAGGAATAACATTTATAGTAAAAGCAAGCCAGTGCAGTGTCAGGAGGAATCACAGAATGCCTTTTACATACTAAAACTAATAACTGATTTTAATACTAAAAATACATAGAATGTCACCTATTCTGAAAGTGAAGATTGACACTCAGTTAACATAGAGTACTATTTCCAAAGTCTGTGTTTAAAACCTAGAGTAGCAAAATACATAGTTTTCCTAAAATTTTCATTTGCTGTTTAGCAAGCAGGAGATTGCAGGCAGTCTCGGCTGAGATGATCTCTTTAAAGAGAGTACTTCTAAGACTCTCCAGCCTGTACATGGTGGGCGAAGTAGGAGAGCCGTCGTGCAGGCTTTTCAGCAGCCAGTGTTATCTGCATGGGAGCACCCTGGTGCTGAGCTGCTGGCTCTGGAGATTATGTGTGTCAACAGTGAGTTACCTAGAGAAGCAGGAAAGATGTCTCCAACAGCATGCAGGAAAACAAAAGCTGGTCATAGTCCAGTGTTGGGGCAATGAAGATGTATGTGAGTTTTAAAAATAACATACGGGTACCAACCTGGCATCTTAGCTGCCTACATGAAACAGCATGTGCGGATCACAGAGCTGGGGAGTGGGATTTTCAGAAGAATTTAGCGTATGAACAAGCTGCTGCTCAGAATTTGATACTAAGATTTGCCTTTGGTTCATTGGTGATGGGATACCAAGGCAGCTGGCCTGGATAGCACCTCCTGTGCTCACAAAACTGGGTCATTAAGTGCCAATTTATGACCAATTTATTGGTCATTTATCCAATAGTTGCATGACAGAGGTATAAAAAGCTTCTTTCATTGTACCTAAACGTGATTCTGATTTTGCTTACAGTGGGATTGTAACCAGTTCACATAAATTTTAGGGAAGTCCACTGCATATTACATATTACTGAATTCTGAGGTGAATTATAGGCTATGCTATTTGGTTTTATTTTTATATCACAAAATGCATATCACTATTAAGTTCTTGTAAGTAGGGTTTACTTCTTAATGCGATGGTTAAAATACTGCAGAGACTGTTGTTGTGGAAGTAAAGGCCAGTTGAGTCATGCTTTATAGTAAGGGTACATTTATAAATTGTTTATAGAGGGCTAATAAATAATTAATGTCCATTATTAAATAGGTTACAGGCATGAAGAGTGTGTATTATATATGGCAGTAAGCACACCAGTAGAAGGTGTTAAAGACAGTGTTTCGTTTAATTGCTGCGCTAAGATCCATAACAAATGACTTCGGTAAAATGTATATTAAACATTTAATTTACTTAATACAGATTTATAAATACTTTACATTTAATACTAAATATAATCCCAGGACTTGTCTCCAACCCTCTAGTAAAACCCTGCTGAGGAGAGAACGAAGCAGGGTTGGCTTTTTGAGGTGACAGTGAAATGCAGAGCTGTGAATGCCTGGTGGTGTGCTCACAAGCTGTCTTCTCGTAACAGACTAATAAAAGGAAATTTAAAAAACTAATTAATATGTTTTCTAAATAGTCATAGGACCAAGTTGAGCATCAGTAATTTGGAAGGTAAGGTATTATAACTTGAGTTCAGTATTTAGAGTCTGATCTCATTTTGAGTCAGGTTGAGAGTAAAAAGTGGTATTCCTAACAAAAATTTCTGTATTCAAACAAGCAGTTATGTTTTGTTTATTTTTGTTTTTAATGCAACCAGCTGCTGATGCAAATGCAAATGCAAATGTTTCATTTAATACAGATTTGTGTATATGTGTGCTTCTTGTGAGATCTGTTTCTTAATTTTTCCTTTCCTTTCAAGGAGGGAAACTTTTGCTTACACATTTTACATCATACTTAATTAATATGACAGAGATACATGAAGCTTTTTCTTCTGGTCATGGGAGAGGTGGGTCTTTGTGGTGCCCCCTCCAGTCTTTTTTCATTTAATGGTAACTGATTGATCATTTCAGGCATAGTCCATCCTTTTCTCCATTTTAGTCTGTCTCTGCTAAGCATGAGACAGGTCTGAAGGATATTCAGCACTTAGCCTTTTGGGGAGCCCTTTTCCAGTGTGTGTTTGGAATGAGGTTTCCAGCAGCTGTTCGGTGGAAGAGGAGATTTGAGCCTCTTCTCTGATGTTTGCTCTTTTCTTAAGCTGACTTTTCTTGTTGGGACAGCTCTCTGGAGAAACTTCATGCAGGATGGAAGGGATGTATGCAGGTAGGATTCATCTCTGAATGATTGGTGTGGAGGAGCAGGATACTGAACAAGCTGTATGTGATGAAGATAAGATGGAAGATGTTGCAAGTGTGTTATTTGGAAATAGTTTATAAAATCATAGAGATGTTGGTTAGAGGGGGCCACTGGAGGTCATGTAGTCCAGAAGTTTTGCTTGAAGTCCGTCCATCATGAACAGTAGATCAGGTCAGCCGTGGGTTTAGCTGGTCTTGAAAACCTCCAGTGATGGAGGTTCCCCAGCCTCTACATGTAAACCTTTTCCAGTGCTCTCCATTTTGCCAAAGTGTATGTTATAGCACTGGAAGACAACTGAGGTGGCATACAGCTAACTCACTGCAGAGATAATTGGTCAGAGGTTTTCAGGTTGGATGCCTTCTGTGTCAGTCATCTGTGTTCAATCTCAAGTATTTGTCATTTATACAGGACCCAGGATAACAAACCGAAAGTCAGGTGGGCTATTTTTGTATGTCAGGTGGGAGGTAATGTTGTCCAAGGGTTAGTTTATTCCATGTGTTGCTGAATCTTACTGAAATGTAAGGGTGGAAAAGAGGCAGTTTTACTGTTAGCCACACTCTTGTGTGACTTGTAGTAACTTCTCATCCAAACAATAAAGATTTTTACAAGCAGTCTGTTTTGCAACCATGATTCAACTATCATTCTACCACGAAAATACAGTAATTTGTATGCCTACTGATTTAAATTATTTTTAGTGAGAACAGATTTTTTTTTTAATTTCAAGGGAACAGTTAATAGAGAAACAGGAGAGTTCAATAATGAGTCACAAGTGTTGTCTCTCCTTTCAGTTTAATGCTATGCATTGGGAGTTTAATACAGTTTTCTTCACTCACAGTTTTTGCAGTTATTCAGAAACTGGAATTAACATTTATTTGGAAAAAGCATATACATGCTGCAAGAGAGTATAGTTTGATGCATAATCTTAATTTATCATTTATAAGTGTTGTTATAGTTTCATAATAATTTTACCATTATGCATTGTTAAACTGAAATGGTTGTGTCTGAAAAATTCTGATGTGTTCAGCCTTTCTTTTCCATGTATAAAACATGAAACAGGCAAGCAGAAATTGATTTATTCCTGTAATCTGGTAATAAGAAATATGTAGGATGATAGAAAGAGTAAAATAATCTGATCAGCTTTTTTTCATCAGCTGGTACTTGAAACAACTTCTACCGTATCTTTGGAGAAGTCTTAAAGCTTTTTCTACGCCCAACGCCCCCCCAGTACTAACATTTCATTGCAGGTTAGTAGAGGTAATGCTGGTAGACTGAAGAACACACAGTCATAAAAAAAGTAAGTCTCTTTTTCCCTTCGTTCTGCAGGTAGGAGTCTTTTTTAGGATAAGGTTCAGCACAGCAGATCTCTTGCTGTCTGCTATTTGTAACTCTCATATGCTGAGCAGACTACTTCTTATATTGGAATCTGCCCTTAAGTTTCCAGAGTAATTCAAGATTAATTTCTTCTTTTTCTGGTAACAAACAGAGAAAATGAGGAAAGGATGATGAAGGTAATAAATGAAGCATGGACTAGCAGCATAACTATTGCAATGCGTGTGTGTCTAGCTTTGTGCCTTCAGATCATATCTATTTAATACCATATAAATAACTCGAGTCAATTTCAAATGGTGTGTAAACAGCCTCTTAAAGACAAATATTTGCTGAATATTAATATTCATATTTAACTGAGAAATGTAAGTTGTGTAAGTCTTCTTAAACAACTTTTCTGTGTTCTCCAGCAGTTTGATCAGAATTTTTGAAAATGTCACTGAGAAGAATTTTAAAATGCTGCTCAGGCATTAGTTTGAACCTGAACAGTAGGCAAAGTAATGTTTGTATTTAATAAAATATTTTCAGTACATTTTGAAGGTGTTTTTTTTGTTTTATTTTCTCCCCTCCCCCCTATTGCTGCAGAGGAAGTTTAGGTAAAATGCTTTATCACTGGTTATATTTTGGAAAATGTTTTCCGAAACTCTCTAGCAAAACTACCTCCATGTGTAAAGTTCTTGCACAGAGCTCACCAGTATTTTTAAATTGTAAACTTTTGAGTCAATTAAGACATCTTCACTATCTTTTTCCATTTGGTCATAAGGTGACAGTTTTAAGTACTACTTTGCTATGCTTGGTATGCCACTGATGGTAATCCCCAAAGGTATTAGTGATCTGAATTGTGCTCCCATAGCTGGGGTCAGGTTTGGACTCATTCAGCTATATTGATAGGTGTGCAGTGCTGAGGCACATCAGCTTATTGAAGCATAAGCTTTGATGCTAACTTCTAGAAGCTTAAGTTTCTTGTCTACCAAAAACCCATCTGGTTCAGTTTTTTTTTCTCCTCCTCCTTCTTTCCTGCTGCTCCTCCTCCTCCTCCTCCTTTTTTCCTCTTTCTTTCCTCTTCTTCCTCCTCCTCCTTCTTTCTTCCTCCTCCTTTCCTCCTCCTTTCCTCCTCCTTTCCTCCTCCTTTCCTCCTCCTTTCCTCCTCCTTTCCTCCTCCTTTCCTCCTCCTTTCCTCCTCCTTTCCTCCTCCTTTCCTCCTCCTTTCCTCCTCCTTTCCTCCTCCTCCTCCTCTTCCTTCTTTCCTCCTTCTTTCCTCCTCTTCCTCCTCCTCCTTCTCCTTCTTTCCTCCTCCTTTTTATGCCAATTCCTGGCATCTTAAAACCTGTCCATGGCCTGTTGAAGTCTCCCATTTGACTGTTTACTGTTCTGCTGCAGCAATTGTATCTTGGCAGTATGACATCGACTTAACGTTCTATATTTCCTGACTTGCCTGCCTATGAAGTATCAAAGAAGTTAAATTAAGAACCAAATCCAGTATGGACGATAGTATTTTAGTAATAACTACTTACAACACTGAGAAAAAAGAATTTTCTATTTTCCAGTGTAAGCCAAATGTAAGGTAACGTTTTCTGAATGGAATGTATACTGTATAGAAATATGTTTGTAATTGCTAAGTGCAAGACATCCAGTCTCAATTGTGCCGTGCACATGCAGTCTTTTTGAAGTTTATGTCCTTTAAATTTGGATTTAGGAATAAGAAGTGCTCAGACAGAGATTGTACAAGAAGTGGTTTGCTTAGATTCCTGGTTCTAATTATGAAGAAATACAATATTATATCATTTTTTCCACCAAACATCATCCATCAGTATGGAATTGAATACTTTTCATCCCTTTTGTCCAGTACCTGGTTTCTTCCTTTCAAAGACCAGCAAGTAGAAGATATTTGGAGAGTTAGCATTAAAATTTTCTAGACTGCTAGTCGAATGTTTGGTAGTATAGCTTCAGAACTGCAAGATTTTATTGTTGCTTTTTTTTTTTTGTGGTGGTGGTGTTTTTTGTGTTGTGTATTTTCTGTGGTTGGGGGGGATTTTTGAAGGTTTTTGTTGTTTTGGGGTTGTTTTTTGTGGAGCAACTCCTTGTTAGCCAGATTTTCAAATATCTGTCTTCTGCTGATGAAATTCTTTCTGTTAGGAAAGTATTCTCACTATAAAAACTTGTGGGAGGATATTGAAATTAGTATTTTTTTTATGACCTGCATTTCAAAATAAGATATTTCTGGTAACTTCCGGTTTGGAACTAAGCAAATTGTCTGTAAAGGTGTAAAATACGTATCTTGGGGTAGGAGGCGATCCCCTGGGCAGTTTGAGAGAGGACTCGAAGCTCAGCAAACTTGCTATGCATGAACTGTAGCTTGCGGCTGGGTGCTTGAGCTTATCTGGAGTTGTAGCTGAGTGAAAATGCTGAGTAAGCTGAGGGTCTTTGCTAATCCTTCTTGGCCGTGATCCTGTTTGAGGAGCAGCAAGAGAATACCTCCAGCTGTTTACTCAGCATGTCTCTGTCAGCCAAGGGGAGAAGTAGCTGGTGAATGCTTGAAGACTTCTAGCAGGCTAGCCAGATGTGTGAGAATTCAGCAGACAGGTGTAATAGGCAGCCATATGGCAGTTGGTAGGTCTGGTAATGTCAAATTGTGTGCAGGGGTCCTGCGGATGAAAATTGCAGTGATTTGAGGAGCACTACTGTGCATGAAGTTTTGCAGGATCAGTTTATGTGTGCTGAGAATTTCTGTGCATACAGTTACACTTATACCTGTACATGTAAAGGCTATCTTTTAATTGGGGTAGTTGCTGTTGTTTTATTTTTCTTTTTTAGAGAAATGCTTTTGAGTGCTTCCATCTCAGTCCCCTGTGCAGAACTTCCCACCCAGCATGAGTAGCAGCCTGAAAGCCAGCAGGTAATTCTTCCCGTGGACCAGCATCATAGCAAGGGAAACTTTATAGTTCAGGCAGATGCTTAGTTGTCATCTACTGGACCCCAGAGTTTAGAAAGGTGAAACCTGTAGCACACTCTTGAAAACAGCTTTTCCTGATGGTCTCAGCTGTCTGATATTGCTTGAGCCTGTGCCATTCAGTGCACTTTTAAGCAGGCATGCAGCGTTCATGACCTGTGCAGAGAAACTGGCTCAGAGAGAGTGAAGGAACTTCATAAAAGTTCATACCAGGGATGACATTGTGTCATCTGCAGCTCTGGAATTGCAAAGCTTTGAAAGGCAATGACCTGGCCCCCAAAATAAATACAGGAAAGCCATTCTGAGCTGGGGAGGAAGGATATGGGCTTTAGAAAAAGCAGAGTTTTTTCCCCTCGTACCTGCATTGTCAAGGTGTCAGGAGTACAGGCTCCAGCTTTTGCAGAGCAATGGCATTGGACAAGTAATGAACATACTGCTGACTCCATGCTGAGATCCAGATGGACACCTCCTGGTACCAGCAGGTTGGTCAGAGACTCCACAGCACCAGAAGGGACCTTGCAGCTGCTGTGCATGAGGCACTGTAACGTGCAGCCAGGGCTGCCACTGGATGCCTCTCTTGACAGAGGCCAGGGTGATTTACGCTAGAAGTGAAGGTCTGTTTCTAGCTTTCCCCTTTTCTAGCAGCACCAGTTCTTTTATCAGAGAAGGGATTGGGATTTCACTGAAGTAGAATTCATGTCATCTGTTCTTGAGAAACGGAGCCATTGTAACATTCATGGCTCTTCTGCTCCAAAAAAGTGAAACTTAGGGGCAGTAAGGATTATTCCTGAGTGGTGTGTAAATCCCTGCTCCCTGACTTTTTTTCTTTTCAAAAGACATGTACTAGACTTTCTTAGGTTCTTCCAAGTTCAGAAAATATTTTGGCTCATTTCTTAGCACTCTTGAGGCAATGTGCTCCAGCCCTCTCCGCTGTAGTACAGCTGTCTTACTAAGGTATTCTTTGACCTGTTGTTTCTTCCTGCTGTGTGTATTCCTGTTGTGTTTAAGTAGTAAGGCTTTCTTCTGCTGTTTTGTGGAGGTAGAAACAAAGCACGCACCAAGACTTCAGACTTCCCTACCTTCTCTTTGCTTTGCACACTTCTTGCATTGAATAGCGGAACTCCAGTTCTTTGGTGATACAGGCTTTGTTCTTGCTGCCTGATTAATGTCCTTGCTCATTGAAACTCACTTGGCACTTCAGCCTTCCTGCATTTGTCACCTGCATGGTTGTCTTGTTCCTTAATAATGTTTTGTGCCTTTCTTTATTGTTGTTGCACCTTTTTTTTGGATCAGTGAGGAACTTTTGATACAGTCAGAATAGCCTCTTATTATTTCCTGTCTGTCTTCCATTGATACTTGCCATTGAATTTTTTAGTATACCCCAAATCTTGCAGTTTGACTTGTACTTTTTTTCTTCAGGTTACATGTTTTTCTGAAGAAACTCTAGCAATTCCCTGAATTTGTTTGACTTTTGAGGTCTGTTAGCTTTACTGATGTTTTCAGAACATCCTCTTTCCCGAAGAAAGTGTTATCATTTCATAATAGGTCATATAAATTATAGTCCACCCTTACTTTTTAGATAGATGTTCAGGGAAATTCATCCTTGATTTTCTCATTCCATATGATTCCCGTAAGTTTCATGAGGTGACTTGTTATTGCTTGTCTTTTTATGCTGTTTTCTTCCCTTGTCTCTTGAGACTAATTCTCTATATCATGATTGATTGTGGCTCCTGGAAGTCTACTGTTTTACTCTTTTGTCGTAATGTTCATTATTTCAGCTTGCCATTGAAATAATCTGCCAACCAGGAGTATTAGTGATAGTTGGTCTTTGACTATTTGGTTCCAACAGGAAATTTGCGATGAAATTCAGAAAACATCTTGCTAGTTAGTTTGACATGCATTTCATTTAAACTACCCATTAAACTTACAAGTCTTCTCTACAAAACCTTGAGCTTTTTCCAGGAGGAGAATCGGCATGTGCTGGAAACAGCCACAGCTGTGTGCTGCTCTCTGAACTCAGGTCCTTCAGCTCTTTCTTATTTATTGGTTGCTGTGTTCGTGTGCCGAATGGCTGGCAGAATCAGCTTGTTGGCTTTCCAGGCAGATGACTGGATTTGCATCTGTTACCAGTTGGCTGCCCCATCAGCCTGTAGGTACACTGATATGTATGCCGACACGTTCCTATGGTGATGTGCCAGTTAGTGAAACCTGGAAAGGAGCTCTTCAGAGCGTTCTACCAACCTCCAAGTATGGAGTTTGTTCTTTAAAAACTAATGGAGCAGGCAGCGAGTGGGAAGGAAAGATAGAATCTTTATTTGACTAATTATATGCAATTTGGTTTAACTATGATATGCTGTAAAAGAAGAAAAAAAAAATTGCCCAACATTAACTGTGACTCTTACAAAGGGGGTCAGCAATGTGAGGCCACCAGCCTGCCTGTGGTGCTGGCCAGGGTCCTCTTCTTGCACGTTTTGACTCCTTGTTGTGAGAAGTGAGATCCTAATCTTCTGTCTTAACGCTATGGCTTTGCAGAGAGGACTTTTGTTTTCAGTAGCAGTGATTTCTGGTAATCTTCAGTGTTGTGGACCCACCCACCATATTTAATAAGGCACTAAACCTATGTATACTTCCGGAGAAGAGCTGGGAAAGCTACTGGTGAAAACATGGATCCTTCTAGGAGGCAGATACTCAGAAACACTGTTTCTTTGTATGCACGAAAATCAAGTTATGTGGTGCTTGCTTTGGGGGGCTGATGGGCATTGCATGTCCAGTTGGGTGCTGATCTGAGATGAGTCTAACTCATCCTTGGGGAACTGGCTGTATATATTCAAACTTCCTCCTTCTTCTCAGCCTTCTCCTGGTGCTGCTGTAGACAAGGAGAAGTTCTTTCTGCTCCAGGGTAGGGCAGTTGCTTTAGGACCACCTGTAATGTTTTAAGATAATATTACTCAACTGCTTGGAGATGTTACAACAACAGGGCCGTGGTGAGATCTCGCTGACATCTGTGCAATGAAGGCTGTCCATGGCTCCAGTTGCTGCTGAAGCTTGTCAAAGGTGACCTGCCTGTCTTTGCACTAAAGCAGGCTAGCAGCACCTGCAGTTCTCCGTAGTGCATCTTACCATGGGGAGGAGGGACTCTCCCATGTAAAAGACCGCCATGAAGTGTTGCAGGTAGTAGCCTCTCAAGCTGTTGTAGCTTGAGACAGTGTCATGTACCTGTGCCATAGGCAAGCAGTGCTGAAGCACTGGTTGTATAGTGGCAATGTTCTCAACAGACTGCGTGCTACCAAGGCATTGGTTAGAAGCCAGTCACAGTTTTTCTGTTGGTGTATAAATACAAATTTTTTTTGATTCATACATGATTTTAAAATGTTTCAGTCACCGGTGGATTTTGCAATTAACTTTTCCTTTGAGTACAATGGGTGACAAATGTTGAATGGTGAGCAGTGAAACCAGGTGTTTGCAGTGTTGTGGGTCGGTGTCAGCCTTGTTTTCTGCTGATACAGGATTTTAAAGCAATGTTCTCTCATATGTAACAAGTGTTTTAAGTCTACAAAGAAATGTCATATACTAGGTGCTCAGATAGGTATCACCTGCCAGTAATCTCGTGGCACGTACATAGCTTTGAAGTTTGCATTTTGCTAAGGAGTGGGTCTGTGCTTTGCTCTCTGCAGGTGACTCCCCTTAGGATAGCTCTATGCTGCTGGCTCTGCTTACTGCCAGGGCAGGATGCATTGCATTAAATTAATTAACTATAGCAAATTATATACCAGGTCAAAAATAACTTGGAAAAACCTGTTACTATCCCAGTCCCCTGTTACTATTGAAAGCAGCAGGGAAGACCAAGGTTAGCACCTTTATTGTCAGGAATAGGTGGAATCTCATGCATTTTTATGAAATTCTCAGCTTACACATTAAAATGGGTTTTGTCATGTAACTATTATTTTAGCTGCTGGTTAGCATATTTTATAGTTATGGTAAGTTGGATAGTTTGTATGGTTTAAGTCCAAGAAACTACTTTGAGATTACCTTAAAAATACGTATATTTTCCTAAAATGCCAACTTTGAGATACCAGCCAGGAGAAGGAATTGAAGGTGTGGGCAGAGCTGTGTCGGCAGTCCAGGGCTGACAAAAGGAGTGCGCTTGCTTCTTGCTGCTCCTGCGTGGCTGCTCTGGCCCTTGGCAGGCTGACTCGGCTCACTCATCAAGCAGAAAACTGTTCACTTTTTTTGTGGGGATAATTTTCTAATCCCTTAGCTGTGAAGGGGAGAAGAGTAGTGAGAAGAGAAGGGTTTTAGTCCTCAGTGTCAGTGGGAAAGGGAATGAACTCAGCCTTCTTTTCTGTTTGTATGGTGAGGAATTGGGCTATTTCAGTGTAAATAGCTTGCCCTTGATGAGGAGAAGCAAAAAGGGCAAAGGCTACACGAGCAGCAGACTGGCTTCATGTTGCACAGCCCTGAGAATTACATGGTAAAGGTGTTTTAATGCTTATGGCCTCTGCAAGTCACCAGAGCACCCAAAGAGCTTGCCTTGCTTCCTCTGCTACAGCAAACTCATCCCTGATGACAAAAGGTTTCCATCAGCATCAGTTTGGCTAGTCTGGAGTAAGCCTCCGCTTCCTTGTCCCCGGGCACAGGGGTGGAGGAAGGGGACGCACAGTCTTCCAACCCACACAGAGAGCAAAGAACTGTCTGTAATGTGGCTTCAGGAGTGATACATCTAAATGGTTTAGCTTTCTAGGCTGATGATGTTAGGTTGGGGAAGGCAAGAAGGTGGGAGAGGAGGATACAGAAACAGGCAATCTGTTAAGCTGAGATAAGTGGCGCCTGAGTGAACTGGAGGCATGGAACACTGGGAAGCTACATAAACACTGAAAATACAAAGTCAGTTAATTTCAGCATGTTTCACTCTTCATTTGTCATTTGCAAGTAAAGCAAGGTAGTCTAATTTCTGAGGACTGCAGCTGCTGATGCATTTGAGATGTTCAGCAGTTTTCACATAAGAATATTGTGGGAGCAATGCTGTAGCTCCAGTGATGCAAGAGAACTAGGTTTGCAGGAAGGTGTAGTATTTTTTTATATATTGTTACATATTTTGCAATATAGCTGGGAAAAAAGACAAACTTTCAGGTGCACAAGCCTTACTTCTTTCTTAACTATGGTCTAGGAAGCCCATGGAAGTCTACTGGAAAACTTTTTGAGGAATAAGTGAAAAAAAGATTTTGATTTGAAACCTTAGAGGTCATCAAGAAAAATCTACCTTTTGATTAAGTATTTGGAAGTCAGTGGAAATTATCCCATTCAAGAGGAAGTCTACAGAAGGGTCTTAATTTTGCAGTACTTTGGATCTGTAGTTTTTTCTACAAACTGAGACCTGAGACAAAAATGAATATGATATTCAGCCACAGTTAGATGAAAGTTACATGGAGAACACTGTGCAGTCTGACATCTTAGCATAAACCAAGACATTCTTAGCAGATGAGAATATGTAAAGCTATGCAATTAAGTGCTTGTGGGAGAGACTGCAGACACCACCACAGAATGTATCTCTGATCTTTTTCAAAAGATCAATGGATACCGTATACCTATTCAATGTTTAGTTTTATGCTGGTGCTCAAATTAATAACGTGTTGCTGGAAATAGCACTTGAAGTGTACAGAAGGTTAAGTAGGAAAAGCATGTGAAACTAGGATGTAAAAAGAATTTGTGAGTTGCAAGTGTAGAGGTAAACTAAAAAAAACCCTGCTGTTATTTCTAATATTGTTAGAGTAAAAGGGCACTTACTAGGTTACAACTGTTTTTAACACTTGAAGCAGTATATATAATCAAGCAGAGGGTGACCAGACTTAATGAGGCATATTTTCACAGAATCACAGAATCACTAAGGTTGGAAAGGACCTTCAAGATCATCAAGTCCAACCATGAATCCAGCACCACCATGTTCCCTAAACCATGTCCTGAAGCGCCACATCCACACGTTTTTTGAACACTTCCAGTGATAATGACTCCACCATCTCCCTGGGCAGCCTGTTCTGATGCCTGACCACCCTCTCGGTGAAGAAATTTTTCCTAATATCCAATCTAAACCTCCCCTGGCGCAACTTGAAGCCATTTCCTCTTGTCATATCACTAGTTACTTGGGAGAAGAGACCAACACCCTCATCGCCACAACTCCCTTTCAGGGAGTTGTAGAGAGCGATAAGGTCTCCCCTCAGCCTCCTCCAGACTAAACAACCCCAGTTCCCTCAGCCGCTCCCCATAAGACTTGTGCTCCAGACCCCTCACCAGCTCTGTTGCCCTTCTCTGGACACGCTCCAGCACCTCAACGTCCTTCTTGTAGTGAGGGGCCCAACACTAAACACAGGATTCAAGGTGCGGCCTCACCAGTGCCGAGTACAGGGGCACAATCACTTCCCTACTCCTGCTGGCCACACTATTGGTGATACAGGCCAGGACGCTGTTGGCCTTCTTGGCCACCTGGGCACACTGCCGGCTCATGTTCAGCCGGCTGTCAACCAGCACCCCCAGGTCCTTTTCCGCCGAGCAGCTCTCCAGCCACTCCTCCCCAAGCCTGTAGTGCTGCATGGGGTTGTTGTGGCTCAAGTGCAGGACCCGGCACTTGACCTCATTAAACCTCATACAGTTGACCTCTGCCCATCGATCCAGCCTGTCCAGATCCCTCTGCAGAGCCCTCCTACCCTCCAGCAGATCAACACTCCCACCCAGCTTGGTGTCAGCTGCAAACTTACTGAGGGAGCACTCGATCCCCTCATCCAGATCATCAGTAAAGACATTGAACAAGACCGGCCCCAGAACCGAGCCCTGGGGAACACCACTTGTGACCG
Source organism: Phaethon aethereus (assembly GCF_964289735.1). Classification (NCBI taxonomy): domain Eukaryota; kingdom Metazoa; phylum Chordata; class Aves; order Phaethontiformes; family Phaethontidae; genus Phaethon; species Phaethon aethereus. Next base: position 82,427,068 of record NC_138577.1, on the reverse strand, counting down.
GCCGCCAGCCGGATTTAACGCCGTTCACCACAACTCTCTGGGCTCAGCCATCCAGCCAGTTCTTCACCCAGCGAAGAGTAAACCTGTCCAAGCCACGAGCCGCCAGTTTCTCCAGGAGAATGCTGTGGGAGACACTGTCAAAGGCTTTACTAAAGTCCAGGTAGACAACATCCACAGTCTTTCCCTCATCCGCTAGGTGGGTCACCTGGTCATAGAAGGAGATCAGGTTGGTCAAGCAGGACCTGCCTTCCATGAACCCGTGCTGGCTGGGCCTGATCCCTTGGTTGTTCTGCACATGCCCTGTGAGCACTCTCAATATGAACCGCTCCATAATTTTCCCCGGTACGGAGGTCAGGCTGACAGGCCTGTAGTTTCTAGAACATCTTGCAAGCAATCAGGTGGAAGAGAGACTAGACATGGGTCTGCCTGCCCAGAATAATGTTAGACGAGGCCGTTCCCCCGTCTTTAAAACTGGAATAAACAAGAAGGACCATCTTATTTGGTAAGCACCGTCAGCCGAGTACAAGGCACAGCGGCCACTATTTGTTATAGGACTAGATATAAGCTCCAAGTATTTAGATGCATACAAGGAGAATGTTTTCTGCTACCTACAGAGAAAGGAAGAAATAAATGGATATGAACAGTGTTGAATACATGCACTTTTATGCTGCCTGTGGTTGCAGGGCTGTGATAGGAGCTCTCAGAAAAGACAGTGCAGGTAGCTGAACAAACATGGAGTATCTCCTTTGGGACATACTGTTTCCTCAGACCAGTGTTTGGGTTTCGTTTAACACCCAGGTGTTTCTAAGAAAACTAATCACATTGTTGATAGGTTGCAGAGCACTAACATTAACATAGATCATGTTTTGAGCCGGAAAAAGAACAGTAGACTGGCATGATTAGAGGCTCTTGAAAAGAGCAGTCTGCTGGCCTCAAGCTAAACAAACTAAAATGTAAATTATGTGTAGGTGAAATGGCATGCCCGGGAGAGCTGATGTGCTGGGGTTGTGTGCAGGTCAGTCACTGTAACATTGAGGCCGTTGTTAATGTACCTGCCTAAGCAAATGGAAAAGCATAAGTAAATTCTTGGGTATAGCTCGAGTTTGAAGCTGCATCCAAATTGATCTTCCTACTATTCAGGGAAGCTGAGTAGAGGTGTGGACCTGTATGCAGCAAAGCACTTCTGCACCCAGCACAGCGCCTGGCGTCTCTTATCCCAGTCCTCTCTTATCATGGATAATTGAGAGCTGACTGAATCACCTAAATTTAAGATGAGATGTATAGGAAAAGTTTATGTGTATGTATATATGAAAAAAATTACATATATGAAAAATATTTCATATATAAATGTATGCAGGCAGAGAGAGAGAGAGCAAGATGATTGCCAGTATGATCAAATAAAGGAGAAAGAGTGGTTTGGCATACATGTCCGTTAAAATTTTCTAAAAAAAGAAAATTGTTTGCCCTTGTTAGTTGAAACTTACCAAAACCAGCTCACTGTCAAGAGCTTCAGAGCGGTTTTAAAAGTACTGAGTTGATGGATTCAAGAAACCCCAAATTTGAGATGGTTTTTAGCTGTTGTATTATACTTAAAAATATGGATTCAGTACTACTTTCTCTTGTTTTAGAGAATGAGGTTTACATGGCTGAGATTCCTGGGAATTCCTGGACTTGAGGTCTGTAAACCTTTTTGGAAATTAAAAAAAGCTACTATACTCTGTGTAGGTCAGTGTGGTGATTTTGGAATATTGCAAGTCTCCTGAAACACGGAGATGAACATTTAAGATCTTTCCTGTAGAGCTACTTTTAAATGTTGCTCAACTGCTTTATCCTTCCTCGCACAAACTAAAAATTAGGCATTTATGTTGATTTACTAGTTTTCATTGTGTTTTTCAATTAGTTTAAAAACCAAAAGTTACATGGATAGTGTGTCATATGCAGACCTTTCCATTATATGAATAGTTTCGAAAAATTAAGTCTGAACAATCCAAAACAGCTTGGTCTGTCTTGATGATGCTCAGATCTGGAACATTCCCATTACAGATACTTTTTTTTTTTTTTTTTTTTTTTTTTTTAGATCCAGCATCAGATGTTAACAGCATAATGTCTGTTGCTGGCAGAGGAGGTGGTAGCATCTAGGCACATTTCTGTGACATGCACTTGTTCACCATTGTAGGTTTTGTGGCGAGGAGGCAGCAGGTGCTTATCACAGTGGCAAGCTGACTGTTGGTGCTGCAGAAGGCAGGTACAGTACTTGAACCGTGCTTTGACACACTGCCAAAGCTGGGGAGCGGCAAGCTCTTGCTCCATCACATTGATTTTATAACTTTCTGGGTAATGGTTATACACCACTGTACCTCAGTTAAATTACGTATATTTTTAGTTACGACATGTGGCTAGTAAAACAGTGAAAGCAACTGCACTTTTTCTCAACTGTGTGACACTGTGTATAGTAGTTGCCTGCTTCTGACAGGTTTACTGGGCAGCTTTCGAGAGAAAGCAGAAGCTAATTTATTGCAATTCCTTAGTCTTCTAACCCCAGCTTTTGAACTTTGTGGAGAAATGTGGTCATTCTTCTTTTGTTCTTTGTCTCCTTTAGAAATAACGCTTGAAGTTCAGTCTTCGGTTGAGAGACAGAAAGTTTCTCTGTACACATCTTCCTAACGGAGTGAAACAAAGATACTGCTGTTTTAGCTTTTATGGACAAATTACTTCCTGAAAGACAGTGATAATAACTTCAGCCCTTCTTCTGTAGGCATATGTTTTGTCTGAACAGACAGCTGAGTACCTACATATAGTCAATGAAGCTTGCTGGGCGGTGCAGGGGATGTGACTCAGAGCAGCGAAGTTAGATACCAAAACCACGAGGTGAACATCTTCCCTGTGCTTTCAGCTTTTTGCTGCCTTTTATGGAAAGCTTGGTGTTGTCTTAATCTTTTGACTTGGAACTGGGGGAGTTTACCACCTAGTTTTCATCAATGGACATACTGCTGCAAGGCTTTGGTTTTAAGTTCCCATTAAGCTAGTTGCATCTTCCCACCTTAACATGTAAGAAGGTCATTTCCACAGCAAAGTGAGTGTGATTGCCATTTATTTCCTGGTAATATTCTGATAACTGCTAGACCAGAACTGAATAAAGGATTCTTCTCTTTGGAGTTCAGCAGATACATGTAGGATGTATGAACTTGTTCAATTAGAGCAGAAACTTCAGGCAAAACACACCATCTTAGCAAAATGAGCACTGTAGCAGTAAGACCTAGACAGTAACTTTTTTTAATTGAGTGAATAGATCATCAGGCATAGATACATGTGTAAATCTAGTTGTCTTGCAGGGAAGGGAGGTACTCTGGGCTATGGTATGTCTTTAACACAAATTACTTCAGCGTTGTCACAAGTTGATTGGAAATATTTTTTCCTCACATTACTCATGGGTTGTCAACAAGTATGCAAATGTGAAAATTTAACATATGTTTCCTTGCTGCTTTTGCACGGTTTCTTACACCAGTTTCATGAGTAAAAACTGTCTTTTAAAATGCCATTTCCAACCCGAGTCCTTTGGTGTTGAAGACCATCTTACTATTATTTTCTTAGTCTTCTCCACAGATGTTAAATAATTTATTCATTTTACACACTTGGACTGTAGCCATTTTTATCTTATTCTGGTTTGTGCTGTAGCTAAAGTTTGTGTATCTGGTAATCCTTGTTACAGAGTGTTGCATCTATTTTAGGTTTCTTTGCTGTCTTACCTCAGAGCATCAGTTTCTATTGATCTTTTTGTTTTACTGTGTTAGTTACAGCATTAGTATCTTGCTTTTGATCTTTGTGGCAAATGCATTTATTTCTGAATGAAGCTGTAATGCTGTTAACTTCTCTAAAGACTTCCTGACAGCATAATAACTAGGGATGGACCAGCAATTTACATCTAATAAGACCCAGTCAGGTTATTTTGTGTCTCACATCTGTTTGTGGAAGGTGGTCTTGGCTTTCCTGTCACAGGAGCCAGGCAGTCCCCTTGCCAGCATAGTCCTGCTCTTAATGTACCATAGGTGGATCAACTTGGAAGCCTAAAACTTGGAATATTTATTTTTTTCCTGAAATCTGCCATGTTTACTTCCCACAGTTAAAAATAGTTGTTTCATGGTTTCGTTTCACTGCTAGTATGGAATCATAGAACAGTTTGGGTTGGAAGAGTCTTTAAAGGCCATATAGTCCAACCTCCCTGCAGTGAGCAGGGACATCGTCAACTAGAGCAGGTTGCTTAGAGCCTCGTCCAACCTGACCTGGAATGTTTCCAGGGATGGGGCATCCACCACCTCTCTGGGCAACCTGGGCCAGTGTTTCACCACCCTCATTGTGAAAAATGTCTACCTTAGATCTAGTCTGAATCTGCCCTCTTTTAGTTTAAACCTATGCCTGACCCCTTGTCCTGTCGCAACAGGCTGTGCTAACAAGTCTGTCCCCATCTTTCTTCTAAGTCCCATTTTAAGTCCTGGCAGGCTGCAATAAGGTCTCCCCAGAGCCTTTTCTTCTCCAGGTTGAACAACCCCAACTCTGTCAGCCTTTCTTCAGAGGAGCCTTTCTTCTGTCATCCACCAGTACCCCCAAGTCATTCTTGGCAGGGCTGCTCTCCATCCCTTCATGTCACAGCCTGTACCAATACCAGGGGTTGCCCTGACTCAGGTGCAGGACCCTGCACTTGGCCTTGTTGAACCTCATGATGTTCACACAGGCCCATTCCTGGAGCTTGTCCAGGTCCCTGTGGATGGCATCCCGTCCCTCAGGCGTGTCAGCTGCACCACTCAGCTTGGTATTTAGACCAAGATGTAGTAATGCATGTCAAAGAGCTGTAGATGTTATAGTTTTAGTTGTGCTTAATTAGCACATTCTGTGTGTAAGTCAAAGTTTTAGGGTTGTCTTTTGCGCAGCATTGAAATATGTTGGATTTTTTGGACAACCGAAGATGGGCATGGGATAGCCATGTTGACTTGGGCTGGAATACATCTGCGTGCGCCATGTTTTGCAGGTGGACTCGAGGAGTCCTAAGATGAGACTCACAAATCTTTCTTGACATTAAAGTATATTGGGGTATCACGGTGCAGTATTTGCTAAAGCTTTCCACAGATAGCAGACTTACATAGGTAGTGTGCCTGCAGTAAACTCCTGGGTTTTGTGCTGTTGTGCTTTCCTTAGAAAGGATACGATCACGCAAATCCTTTTATCTGGACTGCAGGCTTCATGTTTTGATAAGAACAAAAAAGGGAATCTCAGAAGATGAATGAGATGCTTTAAAGCGTTATTGGGTACTCAAATCATCTTGGCTGTTGTAGAAAGTGCTTCCTCTCTGCTTGTTATGTCTTTCTTAGATCTGAGATTTTTTCTGCAACCAGATATTGCTTAAATATTGAATGATAGTTGAACTAGGAAGAATTAAATTAACAAGATTTGACTTTTTTTTGTTTGTTTGTTTGGACAGATGCAGTTGTGCTTTTTGAATGAGAGGCTAGAGAGTACACGATCCTCTCACTCCACAGTACTTACAGAGGCATATCACTATGTCCTCTCTGAGCTGCTTCACAGTTGAGCACTGGATGATACTGTGCTCCATTAGAAGAACCAAGTGCTTTCTGCGTAGCACACCAAGCTCTGTGTATTTGTTGATAGTGCACAACATGTACAAGCTGTTCTTTAAAATACTGGAATTAAAAGGTGGATATGATCTGTCTCAAGGTTCAAACTAAAATCAGTCACATGTTTGACTATTGATTTCATTTTCTTTTTTTTTAATTTGAGGAAAAAAGTACATTTTTGCTTTTGATGTTGGAGAGCGCAACGTAGTGCATGTATTGCATGTACAAAGCATAAACAACTAATGAAAAGAATTTTAATGGAATGCCTCTCCTAGATTTTAAAATTTCACACTTAATAGGTTACTGCAATAATTACTATTTTGTCAGTGCCATGATGACAGTTATCTCATGCTGCATAATGTTTTGAACAGTAACAGGAAAATAGATATTCTCTGCCTTTTGCTTAGTTAAACTACATTTTTTTGAATATGAATAGTAAAATGTTTCAAATAAGAATAGTGGTGTATCATGAAGTGCATGCAAGTATATTTTACTTTTTAAAAACAGCTCAGCTAGCAAATTTAAAAGATGCTCAGCCTGACTTTCTTTTCTTTTCTTGGACTGAAATATTTTATAGACAATTTCCGAGCATTATTATCAAATCATTCTTTTAAACAAGATTTCATTTTGAAAGACCTGAAACTTGCAGACAGACGGGAGCCTCTTTGGAGAGTCAGCTGGAGAATAGGAGGGGTTACTTCTTGGTTTTCTAATTAAATCTTGCCTACATAGCCTGTGTCAGTAGAAATTGTTTGTTGTTACAGCTCACCTGTTCTTGGGTTGCTGAACAGAGCTTCCCTGCCCAAGATGCGGTGGGTAGTCATTCAGGGAATGAGTCCTTTTTCTATAGTCAGATTCTTATTCCAGCTCTTTGAACGTGGTTGGAGATGTGCCTGGGTGTTGAAGATCACTTTTCGGGAAGCTTCTTTGGGAGCTGTGAGAGTTGTTTGCAGCTCTGTTGTCATCAGAGCTCCTAGATGCACAAGCCTGAATGAATCTAAAACTGGTTGCACTTTGCTTGAGAGACGTGGTTGTACTGCATGCTGTGGATAGATGCTAGGATTACTTTTCCTGATGCAGCCCAAAGTTTGCACGTTCTTCAAATAAACACAGGCTATTGCTCAAGTGTGCTAACAGCTTGGCACATTCTACATGTAAAAAAAACTTATTCTGGAAAAGTAATTGGTGTTGCTGTTATGTATATACCATATTTACGGTGAGCATGGTATAGGGTGGGCAAATACAGAGCAGCAGTAGGTCAGTTGTTAGCTCACTGTGCACTTGTCCAAATATCATTAAAATGTTGACATTAAGTAATTTGGGGTTTTAATAATATTTAATTAACTACTTTTTAAACACCTCTGCTCAGGTTGACCTACATGTCTAGTTTCAAAGTTACAGATAGTGGTATAGATAATAGATTTGACATGTTCAGTACATGGTGGTTTGCGAAAGGCAATAGAGTGCACCTCAAACTTCTGATGATGCCTTGTTTCTAATGAAGAGGAACAAACAAATGCACAATACTAAATACTGTCCTTTTTGTTTATTTTTCAGATTAGCACTGTACGTATATGAATATCTGCTCCATGTAGGAGCACAGAAATCGGCTCAGACGTTTTTATCAGAGGTATGTTTTCCCATTCTTTTTTTCCTTACACAACTTTCCAATGTGTGCAAATGAAATCAATACGCGTTGGTCTAGAATAAAAAGCAGTGACAACTTTGAATTTCTCTTGACACTGATCAGTGTAGATTTCTGATTCTGCAGAAGCCAGTTTGCATAACTGTTTTTGCTGTGATTTGTTATCCCTGTTCTGTGATTTGCTGCTACATTGGGGAAAGTCTGTTCTGTTTTCTATAATAAATGTGCATGTTAGAGAATGCATCAATGGTACCCTTTTTTGATGACCTAGCTTCTTGTTGGTATCTGCAGTTGTGAATGTTGTACCCTTCCAAAATTCACAGCGATCATGTGTTGTACATCCTACTGTCATACACTTGCAGTTCTTATTCCTTTAAGCACTGCTGATCTCGCTGTGTATTCTTGCCATGCTTCTAACCACTTCATTTCTTTTCATCTGGCAAATCACTTATGACTACAACCATTTAGGTCCTGCTTCTTAAACACTTGCAACTGCGAGTGGAATTTCTACCTTTACACAATAGTTATTATTTTTCATAGTCTTTCAAAGACTTTGTATACATCTTTTGAAGATGAAGTAAATTATGTCTCTTTAGCATTTTACGTTTACTCTGGGATACAAAAAAAGCTGTATGCCAAACATATTGAGGTCTTTTTGATTTATTATTGCTTTTAATCTTTCTTTGATGAGAACATTTAACATAATAATAGTTGAGTAGTGAGCAGAAGTGAGGAAAAAATACGCAAGGTGTTGTACTAGGAAAATTTGCTGCTTCAACTGATACTCTTCCAAAACTAATAAAATTACTATACTGGTGATGACATTTTGGAGGTGGGGGAGGGAGGGTGAGAGTCTGGAGCATTGTTTGTGGTGTTCATAGAAAATTCACGTAGCAGAGATAAGGAAAAAGGGTAGAATTGTGGTAGTGTCAGTTTATGTTTGTGGTAAAGTATGTTTTTGACAACTGCTTACTCTCTTTGGTAAAGCAGTGGAAAAATAAGAGAGCAAATAATGGAGAGTATCATCTTGGCTTTCCCAAAATAGCTGTCATTTGTAAATAATACACACTGCAAGATTAATTTGACAGAATTATAACTTGTAGGACACTTGGACTTTTAGAAAGTGTGGAATATAGTATCTTTAAACTTAGCTTTTAAAACTAATTCAGGCTTGTGTTACAGAGAAACTCTCAGGTCTGAATGACTGTAATAATGAGCATATATATACAATCTTCCAAATTACGACCGGTGCTAGCCAAAAGACAGTAAACACGGGTCAGGGACGAATAATGTATAGGGTTGGTATGAGGTGTCTGTTAAACTCACAGGTTCATGTGAAATCTATTTAGCTCATTCATTAGCAATGCAGAAGGGTAAATACTATGCTGACAATACTTGTGAATGGTTATATGTTGGAACTAGAGGCAGTTATCACTGATACAGAGAAGCCTGGAAAAAAATTGTGTTTGGGTGGACAGGTTGAGATTGAGGAAACTCTACACTAATAGGGCTTGGAGAAAATAAACTAAAATGCACAAGTTAAATGGCAAGTGGTAAAAGCAGCAGAAAAAATACGCCCATTCAGTCCTGGCCTGTAAACCACAAACAGCTCTACCCTGACACTGTACCCCAGGTGAGTCAGCTGTTCTTGTTAGAGAGTGAGTTTTGGCATATGGGATCAAAACAAGAAAACATTAACTGAAAGAAGTGCAAAAAAAGTCTTCTAATGAATTTAGGATGTAATGAAATTTATTTTCATCCTGTTCTGGCTCATGACTGTTGAGAAGCCACTGCCCTGTTGTCACGAGCTTGTTGTAAGAGTACTTCAGGTGTAGGAGGCACCCAGGTAGCAGAGGAGAAAATCTGTATTGGTTTGGTCCCTCCTTAAAAAGAATGGCTTTTGGGGCTCAATGCCCTCTCTGCTCTGGTAGTCTGTGCCTGCCCAGGATAGTTCGGGTGGATTTTGTTAAATATGAGATAGTTCAGAGTAGCTCTAAAACTGAACATTGAGGCATAAAAGAAGTAAGAATACCTTCACTGTCTGAGCTATACAGTGGTCAGTGGTATCTATACATATATAAATGACAAAGGTTAAGAGCCCTCCCTTAAAGCTCTACCAAGAAACGTGGCTAAGAGTAATGGAACAAAACTAAGAAGAGGAAAATTTAAGTTGGATATCATGGGATCCACTCTGCTACTAGATAACTTAAAGATGGTTGTCCTAAGCATTCCTATATTTTTGCAATACTTTGTGTCTAGTTTAAATTTCATAGAACTGATCCACAAGTCAAAGGGCTGGAGAACCTGCCCTGTGAGGAAAGGCTGAAGGTGTTATGTCTTTTCTCCCTGGGGAAGAGAAGGCTCAGGGAGGGACCTCATCACAGTGTTGAGTACTTAAAGGGTAGCTACAAAGAGGACAGAGGCTCTCCCTTCATTAGAAGCCACATGGAGAAGACAAGGGGCAATGGGTACAACTTGCACAGGGAGGCGTTTCATCTTGATACATGAAAGAAGTTTTTTTTACAGTGAGAACAATCATTCACTGGAACAACCTCCTCAGGGACATGGTAGAGTCCCCATCACTGGAGGTTTTCAAGACAAAACTGGACAGCATGCTAGGCAATCTCATCTAGGCTCCTTTTCCCACAAAGGGCTGTAGCAAATGATCTTTCAAAGGTCCCTTCCAACCTGAGCTGTTCTGTGATTCTGTGATTCTATGATTCAGTGACGCCTAGAAATCCTCTGCTGATCTTTCAGTTAAAAGGTGAACTGTGCTTTGTGGTCCTTGTTGAGTACAGCCTTCAAAGCTTTGTTGCCTTCATCTCCAAAACAAGCTCATCTAGCATTTTCCTGGGTCTCTTGGTAGCAGAGACCTCTTCAGTTTGTTGGCTGTAACTCTTGTATCTTGATCTGCAGATTTACTTCCTTTCAAGAGACATGGCATGAAGTACTGAGTTGAAGTAACTCAATAGCTGTTTCATACCAATTCATCATACAGTTGGCAAAATGGCAAGCACAACTAGCTTTCACCTAAGCCATGTCATTGCTTGTGAGTGTTGAATGGAGCTATTCAGATGAGGTACACACATTTTTGAAACAAAAGAAGGTGTTCTGCTCCAGAATTTTTCCTTTGGTGTCCCAGTTCCTGTGTTCTCCTTGAAGAGCTGATCCTTATCATACATATTTTCTAGCCTTGAAGTTAGGTTCTAGCCTTGGAGGAATAATTCCCATTACATGGCTGGACCAGGAAGGTGGGCATTTCCTAGGTAATCAGTCACCGGTTATGAGCTTAATCAAGACAGTTGACAATGAGGATATTTCTTTAAAGCTAATGTCTATAAATGTAAGTTTCTGTGATCAGACAGACGCACATCTGCCATGCGAGACAGAAGTATGTACTTTTTGAAGAACAGAACACAACCTCTTCAAGCAAGCCTCAAACTTCTACATTCGCTTTAGGCTCCTTCTCTGAATAAATTTCTCAAGATGAAATATGTCCTGTTAAAAAGGACCAGTATAAGACCTGTGAATTGGGCAATTTCCTCATCAAGCACTGCTTTGAAGAACATGAATACTGCTTGGACATAGCAAGGGCTTTCTACACAGACATAATTTTTACTCTTAACTGAATGATTTTTCAGCTTCAGGAATAGTTTTTTGCTTTGGTTGTATGTTGCATCTCTTCATTGTGTTGCTTTTGAAACTTCTCAGAAGTACTGAGTATTCCTGGTGATGAGCACAAGTTGTTCCAAGCCATTCCCAGTACGTGAGGAGCAATCATGCCTCAGAGAAGTGTATTTGAAGAGCATGTAATACCTTCATTATAGCTTTGGCTTTTATTTATATTTTAAACTTTTATTAGTATTTTTATCTGGCAGCGCTTAAGCACGAGCTTTTTAAAATACACTTCTATATATTAACTGCTGTTACATGGTGGTAGTGGGGTTAAGTGCCATGCAGTTGCTTCATTCTGCCAACTTTACCAACAGAAGTGACAGTGCATCAAGGTTACCTATTAAAAATAATTTTTAAATAGCAAAATTATTTCTGAATAGTTATATTCAAATAATGTGTCAAAATTATGCTAGGTTACTTCATATGAGTGCAAACAACATTTTTTAGGTGCACGAACTACATATTCTTCTCCTGCAAGCTATTGACAGAACCTGTATGTATTTAAATTTCTTAAGAATTGGATGTGGAAATCAGGTTGGAGTTGAGAATCAAAGTTTCAGTTCTTTTGGAAAATGCCAGCTTTACCAGTGCCTCTTGCATTATGAACACTATATCTACCTTTTATAGTAAGCTTTTATGTACTTCTGTATATATGTCTTTAAATACCTTTCATATTAAGGCTGTTTAAGCATTTCATTAAAATAATTCTCTTTTTGTCTGCCATTACTTATGTCCCTAGAGCATAATATTGTTTGTGTTTGAACATTTTTTTTTTAAACAAAATTGGACAGGAAATAAATCTGTGTAGTTGTAACTGGAAGAATTTGTAGTGCATGCAGCACCGTAGTTTCACACAGTTACAACATGTGATGTTCTTCTGTACAGTGTTGTGTGGATTTCTGCAGGACCTCCAGTCGTTTGCAACAGAGCTCCTTCAGCAGTTACACGAGCTTTATTGTAGTCCAAACGATTTAATTTTGTAGTTAAGGAAAAACTAATGATTATGGCATTGATAAATGGTTGCGTGATTGTCGTTAAGAACGACATTTGGGAAGTATTGCAGAGAGACAGAACGCTGTCACACATGTTGTCTAATGGGTTTGCTGACGAACAAGTGTGAAGTCAAGGGTAAGGGTTCTTAAACTGCACTTCCTTTGAAAACAGTGTTAAACAAACCAGGTGGGAAAGAAGTCATAGGCAGTATATCTCTGTTCAGGAGAGGTTGCCAGCGCAGACAAGCCAAGCCAAACTAGCTTTACATTTTCACTGAGTGGTGGGAGATGGGGTTATAATTCTGATGCTGCTCGTATTTGCCACATTACCTCTAAGAGTAAAGCACTCCTTGAGGATTATAAAACACTGGCTTGCTTTGGATGCGGAGGGAAGACTGCCACCTGCTGAACCAGTAACATCAGTTCTGCGTCTTCTGTGTTTTCCTTCGTGCAAACTGGAGAATCTTTAGATCATGTTAAGGGGACTTTTTAACACTTTGGGGTTTTTGGCCATGTATTTTTGACCTTAAAATAATGCGTGTCTCAGTGGTAGACTGGCACAAAGTAGATCATTAATAAAGTTGTATTCGGCATAAAAAAAAAAAAATTCTAAAATATGCTTTCCTAGAGTAAGAAAAGCATATTTTAAGTATCAAATATGTTAATAAGTGTAATAAAGTAATATGGCTATCCAGATTGATGATGATAAAGCCTTCCATAACTACGAAATCTTTTCTTCTTTTCCTTTTTGCTATCAGCCTGAATTATGTAATGCATTTTAGTCACAGTGATCACAAACATGTACATGTCTGTTTTTATTGTTTTGTTTTAGATAAGATGGGAAAAAAACATCACACTGGGGGAGCCCCCAGGATTCTTGCATTCATGGTGGTGGTAAGTATCAATTTGCTTTTCCTCTGATTTTTTAGAATGTCGACTGCTAGTTCCAGCAGCTGGAGGCAAGAAATTCCAGTGAGCATTGTAAAAGGAATGTGAAGATGAGGATCAACAACCATTTTCTTGTTAAGGAATGAAGGAACAGAAAATTGGCTATAGAAAAAGATAGAGATATTAGATACAGGAAAATAAATATTGCATAGTGCATTGAATAAGAAAGCATCTTTGGAAACAGGTGGCTTGCATTTCTTTCTTCACTGCCTTCCAGTAAATTGTGCATTTAGGAGATCATTCTACATATCCTAAATAACTGCATTCGAAAAAAACAGTATATACAGAGACTGTGCATGTAGATGTGAACTTCCTCAGTCATCAGTCCACATTCTAGTCATGGGAATAGCATATGAAAGTAAGTATCTGAACCCAAGCTACCAGCCTTTTAGAGAGGCAGCGTGCATTAACATGGGCTTGGTGCTGCAATGTCTGCATTTGCACAGTTTCTCTCAGCTCAGAATATGGGTAGACACAGGGTTGACTTGTAATTTTTTATGCATGATACCATTTGCTTATATACACTGGCGTGCAGAGACACGTTTGTGTGTGTAGAGTTCCCAAGGAGAAAAGGGTGCTCATAGTTACTGCTATTTAGTCATGGTATTTATTAGTTGTCACATGATTTTAATACATCCAATATGCTTGTGTTTGAAAGAACACGAAATACAGATGCTATGTCCAACTGTCAGGAGTACAAGAATTTAAAAGTTTTAAAGTGGCCCCATTCGAACCCAAATGATTTGTACAGCTGCAAGGAAAGTGGCATATTCTTCATTGACCTTTCTTTCATAGATTTTATATATGTGGTGGAAGCCTGGCAAGGAGAACATGTTCCTTGTATGTCTGCATTATCGTTAATTTTGATCATCTGCAGCAGAGTGCTCAAATTTTCTACAATTCCTTAGTATGGTGCTGGATTAAGCTATAGAGGATTAAGCCTAAAACAATAAAGAAACGCTATGAAACTCGTAAGAAATTTTATTCATTGGATTGTTCTAGCACACACATAATTTCTTTCCAGAAACTTTGTGTTAGAACTGATTTGTATATAACTATTTGAAGAGGGTTAGGGGGGAGACTGGTGGGAGCATCATAATTTTCTTTTACTCTTCATAACTCAAGAACATACTCATCTATTTCCTACTCTTCTCCATACACCTGTTTCTCTGGGAACTTTTGTTTAAAGCACAGTATTGGACCTTGGAAGAACTCCCAATTTTTTTTCCAGTTTCTTGCCTTTTCATGCTATTATGAGTCTGTCCCTTTCCATGCTATGTGGAAGTTAATTGCAGCAGTCGACAGAGGGATGAGGTTAAATGCAGGGTTTTAGTAATATGCTTTAGACCCTTAAACCTTGTATGTTAGACTACTTTCTTGCTCGGTATACAGTGGTATTAAAGGAATACAGCACTACTTGCCTTGGAGAATCGATAGCAGGATTGGATTCTTCATAGGTATTTTACAAAACTAAGTGATTTCACAAAGGTGTTTTCGTCCCTTGGCAAGGAGGTGATATGTGTGTTTCTGTATATCAACATGCATGTATGGTGTGCGTACGCCATAAAATCTGCACGAGTGTTACAATGATTTTCTCACCATTTCTGTAACTTCTTAACTTGCAGTGTATTCTGGGATCTCTACTGTGCAGCTCCAGAAAGACGAGAAACATGTGAACATTCAAGTGAAGCAAAAGCCTTTCATGACTATGTAAGTTTTGTCTGTCTTTACCACGCTTTTATTAATTGTATGTATAAATGTGATAGAAAAGTATTTTGGTCATATAGGTGGTGTCAGTCTTACATAACTAACTTTCGGTTTTCTGGGGATGCCTTAGAATTGGGAGTTGCTAATTCTGTGATTACCCAGCACCATATGGAAAACTCCTGGAAGCCATCTCAGAGATCAAAGTGCAGTGCCATGTGTTAATGCAGAATGAAGAATGTCCTTCTGTCTGTCCCCCACAGACACATCAGGCTGGTCACAAAGGCACAGGGCAAATGGAAGCACAGATATGTCCTGTCCAAATATCCATACTCTATTGACGCTGAAGAAAAGGTTATTCAGTAGATGGAATTTATCATCTAGCTCCTGTCAGGACTATACTGACTTAAAGTGTGATTGTTCTTGGTGGTTTTGTATCCTCAAGTAGGTACTTTTCATCAGTGTAATAAACATGTAAGCGTCACAGAACAAGTTAAATGCAAAATCATCTGGTCCAAGAGAACGGGAAGAATAAAGGGCAAAAGTATTACACCAATTTTGATGCCTTTGAGACTTAGTTCAAAACACAGCAGGGAGTTTGGTGGTGTTTTGCCTGCAAAACTTGTAATAATAAAAAAGTAGTTCTAGAAACTAGATTCTAAAACATTGCAACAGTTACATTCCTGTTTCTGCATTCTCATAATGTAAATGGAGCACTCCAGAAATGTAGAATTGCATTCCAGAGTTGGGATGGAATTTGGCTTCCTTCTGCGATGTCAGCTCCTCTCCATCCGGTGATTTCATTTTTACTGACAAAATCGGTAGGAGGCTGACCACTCTGAGTTTATTGTTCAGTTAGGCCATTCATGTAGTCTAAAGAGAGAAGATAACTTTCTCACGGTACAACTCTGAAACCTCTTTCCTTGAGTGTTTTCCAGGTCTTTCTCAAAAATACTGTCTATTTACTGCAGGAAAATATTTTTACAAATAAAATTAAAATTAGACTGCCTTGGCCTTTTGTGTCTTACAAACATAAATTTGGAAAAATGGAAATGAATCAGCTAAGTGACCATTCTCTGTTGTCATAATCTGATAATGTCTTAGCATCCCACAGTATGTGAGCTAGTGGTGATCTTGCCTTACTTGTTGTTAACAATGAGTTACGTTGTAAATGCACTATTAACTCTGTTAGAACTGTTCAGCATATTTTACTTAGAAACTAATGCCACTTTAATACCCTGTTCTTGGTGGTTAAATTATGAGGCTAATTGGTAAAGGAGCTTGGACAATTTTGCACAGTCGCGTCTGGGCTACATTGATTACTAGTTGTAATTAATAAAAAAGAAGTGTCAGAGAGAGGAACAAAGTTATAAGGAACTTTTCCACCCACAGAAATGCTAAGGTCAACCAACTTGGTAAAGCATATTCCTCAAAATAAAAATTAAGTAACTCTTGCACATGTAATTGCTGCAATCTTTTTCACCTGTTCTGTTTTAAATACACAATTGTTGTAAAAATACAATATTTCACTGTTGTTTTGAATTGTTGTTATAAGAGCAAGGTTTAATTCCCCACTGAAGGAGAAATAGCTTATGACTGCAGGGAATGGCATTAGTGAATTAAATTTGTGGAGATCAAAATCCACAGTACAACAGTTGACTTCAGTGGGGGACAATGTGCTCTCAAAATATAATATGTATAACAAATGACAAAAATCTGAAACCTGTAAATGTTGTGAAACAATTTTGAAACATGATGATCAGCAAGAGGAAATTTTCAATGGAAAAATACTTGGAAATCTAAAAAGGAGTGGAATCCACAATCCTTTACACTCATAAGAGTTTCACTGATCAGTAAGTTCTAAATTTTGAGGTATACTAAGAAGAAGTTAAGAATTAAAAAGAATCTAAATTTTAAGGGATACTAAGAATCAACAGATGAATCAAAAGAATGTCAAACAAAAAAATATTGTCTTAACATCACCCTTGTAGCATTTCTCACTTCTACAGGTCTTGAAATATTACATGGCCTTATTGCTCTGTTCGGTCTCCATTATGATGTGTATTGTCATAATTAAAAAAAAAAGAGAAAATACTCAAATGAGTTCTGTGTGTGATACAATTTTGTGATTGAATGTTTAAGTTATTGTACAAAGTCGTGTTTGATGAAGGAAAAATAAAATCATGGTATGCTTCTATATGCACATCAATCTGTGTTAAGACAGGATGAATGTTTATTTTAGAAATAAATTGGTTTATTTCAGAAATTAATTCACCAGGTATTTCTAAAAACGCTTCTCTCTCAATCTTTTAAGGTGACGGGAAGAGCTAGCTTTTGCATTATTATTGTCACAGTTGAGATAAACTTGTCTAATATCTAGCAAGACTCATAGTGCTCCTTAGCGTGATGTGCTTTTTGCTTAGTAAGGCAGTCTGCATCATGATAAGTGCAAACTTTGAGAATCTCACATGTATTTAATAGTTCATGAGTGTATTGTTCACTCATGAGTGTATTGTACACTCAAGAACATGACAAATCATTACAAAATACAGCCAAGCATATTTCACAGTAGAGGAAGATGAGCACTTATTAAGTTAAATCCTTTGTAGTGTTTTGCCGTTGACTCCAGAGGGGTCAAAATTCCATCATCAGTGAAGACCATCAGAGAGCAGGTTCCTGGATTCTTGCTTCACCATCAGGTTGAGGCATCTGGTAAATCAAAACTCTGCTGTTAAATTGCAGGTCAAGTAATAAAGCATTTGTAGCTGCATTGTCATATCTGAAAACTGTAATTATTGAGTACAAAAAGCACAGAAGGCTTGTTTATTAATTCATACTAGCAATTCAGAATTTTTTATTAGGTATGTGTTCTACTTCACGTAAGAAAAATCGTTCTTGCTGAAGATGTGAGTGATCTGGTTACACCATACATGTCATGTTTAACACTAAGTAGGCTGAATTAGCTGAACCAGTATCTTGTCTGTCTTTGCTTTTGTGAAGAGAGAAGCATTTAAAAATGTTTGGTGGAGGAGGAAAGCACTTGCAGATGATTTAATGATTTATGAAATACTGCTGTCTCAGTCAACGTAGTTGCAAGTCAATCTGGAACACAAACAGATTAACTCATAAAAAGGATAGATACAAGTAAGGTTTGTTTTTTTTAAGTTTACTTGAAGTTCTACAGTATCTTAACTGCAGTTGCAAAAATAATGCTATTTGGCAGCCCTCTCCCTCCCTCTTCTCTGACAATGCATTTTTGAGAGATAGGGTTCATTTCATTGTTTACTTTGCCATAAGATTTCATGTGCTTTGCTTGTCGTTGAATACCATCAAATATCTGCAGTTGCACTTTGTACATCTGCAATATACTTGGGTGAGAAGACTTGCAGGATCTTTCTTGGACTCTGCTGTACTGAAAAAGAGTGCATATGGAGTTTCCTGTAATATCAACTGCCTAATCAGGCAAACTGAGTCTTAACCTGTGTATGCCTATCAGTTTGTGCCACTGAGTCTCTTCTTGACTATTTGTGTAAAATAACAGTAAACCCAAATTCTTTTGGGTAACTATTATTTAAATTTTCTGATACATATGTGTGTACACGTTTCTTTATGCAGAAGCATCCCCATTCTGCAGAGAAAGGTTTTGGAAGTACTGTTCCATTGTGTTTGGATTGTACTAATACAACTTTTGATTTTTACCGAGCTAGTGAGAGGAGGAGTCTTTCATGTCTGACAGCAGGAACATGAAGTGACTCAAGGTCGAGGCTGTAACTGCTTGCTCTACTAAAAATGCTCATCTCACTAAAAATCCAATAAATAGAAAAGCAGCAGCCTATTCTGGTTTTAAAAGGAAGTTTTTCTATGCTTATCCTGAGGTTAAGTATTTGCAGCTTCTCCTTCTATTATCTAAAAGGGATTCTGTTGTTATTTTCTATTGAGATTTGCAGTTGGAAGTGTTTTCTTCTGAGTGAACAAGGTTCTGAACTCATTAGGTACATTTATATAATATATTTTAGGCTTGAAAAGATGCATGTCATGAAAGTGCGTACGCTGGATCAGGGAGATAGGTTCTGGCCTTGAAGTTTTAATGTAAATGATACAGAGTTAGAAATTGTTTAGATTTCAGGTAACTCAGGAAGGAAAACAGGTGCTCACTTAGCCTGTTGATGTTGCAGGCGTTTCAGTAGGAGTAGCTTATCTGAAGCAGAAAAGCCCCCATGTTTCTTTTCCAGGTACCTATTACTTTTCCTGGAGGAAAACTTCTCCATGCTTTGAAGTCTTGTGAAAAATCATTTATGTGGATGCTCTGAGACAAATTTTAGTCTTCACCGTAGAATGGGTTTTTCTTTCTTCACAGAAAAGGAATTCTAAAGGAATACTCTTTATCTCTGTGGTTAAGATCTTGTTCCTCTGGGCTTTGGACTGAGATCTTCTGTTGAGAGAAGCATGTTCCAACGTGCATGTTGTTCCTTCCCTTTTTCCGCTTCTTTCCAAGCTGAAAATGTACTTGGTTAAAAGGGGAAATAAAACATAAACCTTGTGATTTCTTGGAGAAGATGGATTTTTAGCAGCACCCCTACCAGTAAACTTCTGACTGCCACAAGTGACCATTCTCCTCTTTCTCAGGCCTGGCCATTCATTCACCTCTCTGGACCCTGGGTTTGGTGGGTTGGTACCTGAAAAGTTCTTTCCAACAAGATGATTTCTTTACATAATGGTTAAGATCTTTTTACAGTCCAGAAGTTCCTGAGCCTCTCTCTCACCCTGCTTACAATGGAAATTCTTCCATGTGGTGTTGGTGCAAAGAGAGATCTATTAATTCTCACAAGTAGCTATAGTGAAATCTTGATTATTTTCCAGGTAAGGTTTTATTAGTGTCTTCTCCACAGCTCTTTGAAAGATTACTTCTGGTATGAGTAAGTGTGTCTTGTTTGTTTTTATGGCTCCCAAAAGAATGCCAGGTAATTCACAGGATAAGAAAAAAAGACGCATTCATTGCCTTGCATGCTGTACAGTCTCATCTGGTATCACATTTCCACCTGACTTGTTAGCACATTTTAATAGTGAGCTGTATGGTGGGGAGCTTAGCTTTACCTGAAGGTTGTAGGGTATATTAAAGATTATGCTATAATCAGTCCTGTCCAGATTATTCCTTTTAAAGGTTATAGTGATATGAATCAAATTTTTCTGGAAGTTATTTGGCATAGTGTTTGGATGTTTGAGATAGTTGATCAATCTCTTTGTGAGTCTTTCATAAGAATACGTTGGGTCTCTGCATTTATTGCTGTATTTTGTGGGGAAAAAAAATTGAATTCTAAATCTGATTTCCAGCTATTTGTTTCCGTGGAGAATGCATGTTAACATCTTCTGCGTAAAACAAAAATCAAAACAAGAGCTCCCCATCATCCCCAAAGAGCGATCAAAGATAATCTACAAAGTGCTGGATTCAGTGTCAGTCATGGGATGAATGCCAAATTGTATTGCCATGGGATCATGAAATATATGGGTCTAATGAATGAGACGAACAGATTTCAGATCTCTGAGCAAATAGCCTTCCTGCAAATTCAGGAGAACCTCTCTCCGTTACTTTCTTTGGTTTTGAGGTTCTCCATGGTCCAGTGGACTGTTGTTAGAAGCAGAGGTTCCCAGGCACAGTTCTGTCTGATTTCCTTTGACTGAGGAGTATGTGTGATACCCTGCATAGTTTGTACTTGGCCTGCTTTGCTCAGTAATGATAAAGGACTGTTGTACCAAAGGCGATGCTTCCAAGTTACCTATTAATTCCTTACATGAGTTATGAAAACTTGTGGAGGGCCCTTTGCATGTTTACTGGTGATCACTGTATCTGTAATTTCACCTTCAGAATATGTTCTTTAGACATCCTACTATGTAGATACTACCTGCGTTCACCTGGAAAACAGGTTATTTCCTAAAACTAGAAAACATATCTTTTAGGTGCTCATAGCATTCTTTTCATAAGTAATATGAAAGTGAAAATCATCCCCTTCCATACAGTCATCATAAAACAATATCCTTTGCTTTTTTTGTAAATTACATTAATTTTTAAATATGACTGAAGCACCTTTCTTTACTGCTCTCTTCATTCCACTGAGGTCATGTCTCACTTCCCAGTGTTCAGGTATATATATAGTAAAATGTATTCTTAGCTATGAAGGCTAGAAGGAGGCTAAGGAAGTCTGGCATTTGCTTTGAGTTTCTGTATCTGAACACATTAAGTAAATCCAGATGGTTAAAGACTGCACTGGTCTATTAGAAAAATAAAATGAACAATTAATAAAGCATTTTTCATGCAGAATACTCTGTTAGTGTCTCACAAGGTGATAAGTCCTTGGCTTTCTGATGTGCAACCAAAAAGCTGTAAATCTGATAAAAGTGATAAATGTTTAGAATTCTTACCTTTCTTTAGTTGTCAGTTGTGGGGGAACACTGGTATAAAAGGAGGTGAGTATCTTTATTGGAGGAGAATACTTATTAGAAGGTTTGGAGAGGACAGTGTGTTTGGTGCACACAATCTGAGAGTCTTGTACAATGGTATTGTCAGAATTGTACACAGGCTAGCTTAACTTTTTCAGTCTCTTCAGTTCCTTAATTTTATTGCTTAGTAGATGTTTATTGCTTAGTAGATGCAATTGTGTGGAAAGGATTAATTAAAAGCATGCTCCAGCCCCCAGGCAAAGTAGGCATCACTTTCTGCAAAACTGCATTGACTTGTATCAGGATTTGGTCCATGTATTATAGGTGAATCTCAAAATGTTGCACTGTTATCTCCAAGACTATGAAACTCTTCAGAAATTTTCCAAGTTGAGAAACTGGTACTTTCCTTGGATTTTAGAGACCCCTTTTGCAAGAAAATACAGATTTATTTTCTTCCTGTTTTCTGTTAATAAACCCCCCTAAAAAATTCTCATTCTCACATTTCTATGAAGAAGGAAGATGTGCTTGTTCTGCTCCTATCATCCTTCTCCATCATTCCTTCCCATAAATTATTGGATAATACAATGATTAGATTTTAACTGCTCTGTGTCACAAATGTTAATTGTAAGCTCTGATAGAGAAATGTGTTGTTTCGTACAGTCTGCAGAATTTTTTCTCTTTACAGAGGTAATTGCACAGGTAAATTTGTGCTGTGCTTCTATTTTAATGTAAGAACTAACCCATTTGCTTTAGTGAGGAAAAGCAACATTTCCTCCCCAAAATTTCAAGACTTCTCCTTTGAGTGGAGATTTAATTTTCTGAGAATTTAGAAGTAAAATGGTTAATTAGTTTGAGTTAAGTGGAAGCCTCTGGCAGTATAAGAAACCACCATCTCCCCTGAAGGCAGTTGAGCTCCTCTTTCATGGTTCCCAGAGGGAGGCAGTGGACATGTTGAAAGAGTG
This sequence comes from Phaethon aethereus, assembly GCF_964289735.1. Classification (NCBI taxonomy): domain Eukaryota; kingdom Metazoa; phylum Chordata; class Aves; order Phaethontiformes; family Phaethontidae; genus Phaethon; species Phaethon aethereus. Next base: position 82,405,080 of record NC_138577.1, on the reverse strand, counting down.
CCGCTTTTCTAAGAACCGTTTTACGCTTCATTTTCATTGGAAACAATAGCTGATAACAGCCTTTCTAATGAGGGGAGGCTTTCTGGGAATGTTCTAGGCAAAAAAAAAAGTATTTATTTAGACTAGAGCACCAGAAGGGTTTATATATACATTATATGTAAACTCATGCCAAATTTACAAAATGGGACAAAACTTTGTTTTCTTATGCTTGGAGGAAAGGGGATGTGGGGATTCAACAAGTTAAGGGAGAAGTCAGTGGTTTCAGAGATAATGTGGAGTGCACAGGATGAGGTAGAAGTCAAAAGATTAAGGGAAGTGGGTGGAATGGTCAAGCTGCATTGCAGCCTTCCAGGGGAGTTTAGTTTTTACAATATTCAGGTAAAATCTGATTGTAAAATTATTTTTTATTGTTGATAGACACGTTGTTAAATTACTACATGTTCTGGTCTATAATAGATTTCTCCATGGGTTCACTTCTCTGTGTTTTGAAGTCTGGGGCTTTCTTTATAATTAAAATAAAACCAAGGCACTTCTGCTCTGAAGTTATGACTATGTTATGACATATGCCTGGAAGAGGGCTCCCATGGAAATTTTTGACCAGTTCAGTGGAAATCCCAGGATACTGCAATTCTTTTTTTCCTGCTTGGTTGTTCTGATGAACAGTGATTAACTTCAGCCATTTCTCAAAGTGATGTTGTTAAATGTATCTTTGTGTAAAATTTCATGCAATACTCCTGATGTATTTGGAATAGAACCCTGCCGATGCAAATTTTAATTTTCCTTTTTTTTCGGTTTGCTATAATGGATTATTTATGCTACCACAGTGGAAGTTGTATTACAGTTTAAGTTTTAAGCTTCATAATTTGGAGTGAACTTAGAATATTTTTAACCAAGATTTCAATGGAGAGAGGATGTTTTTTCTTTTACAAATGGAAACACTTCTTACGCATATACACATTTCATGGCGTGCATTTTAATAATTTGATATATGAAAGTATAAACCTTGTGGATTTTGGATACTTCCTCAAAAATTGTAGAAACTACTTCTTTTGGATTTATTTTGCTTTTAAGAATGAGAAGATACATCCGACCGTGAATTTAAGTAGCATGCCTTTAAAAATATCCTGTTTCTCAACTTCTAGTAGTTGTATTTTAAAACATGGTATTTACCACTGTTGACATACATATCATTCTTATTCATTGCATAGTGTATGAAGTATGTTTTTACAGTGCTCCAGAAAGTTGTTAAAGGAAGTTAAGTTGTAGCTTAGTAACATTGGGAATATTAAATTGACTAACAAATGCTCTGAATTTAGAGTAAAGATCTTCTGACATTAATATTTAACACTGATAGTGCCTGGTGCTTTACATCAATAAAGTACTGAACAAACATATGATCAATAGAGAGCAAATGTTGGATTAAAGTCTTGCACTGCACTCTCTTCCTCCCCCTTGGTATTCTTTCTTCTGATGCTTTATTCTCCATACTAGGATTTCATCTGATGTTTATAATGCTAAATGATTGGGGTAGCCTTCTATTAAGTGTTTGCATTTAGCAGTTCCAATTTTGCTAGTGATATTTCTCTGTGAGCTAATTACGAGAGGGTACTCTGAGAACTCTACAAAGGTGTGTGCATCTGTATGTTGCAATACGTTTGTCTCCACCAGAAGGATATAGTGCAAGCCAGTACTACATTGATGTAAAGCATTTTTCTTTGTCCGATACCCAGTATTTATGCAGATTTGAGGCACTTTGCCTAAATATTCCTCTTTAGCCTCATAAAAAGTAAAAGTGAAAGTGAGTCTTATTTCTGCACAATATGCCAAACCTGAATTTTGTAATAAGCTCAACTGCTCTGTTAATACGTCTAAGTGACTCATTTCAGACTTGCTTAACACATGCCTAGAAAAACCAAAGACTTGTAACTTCCATCTGCTCCCTAATATGATGAAAGATGAATCCTGAAGATCACAAATTGCGGGAGAGATGCAGCTCTTAATAAGAACAGCTGAACAACAAATGCCTTACAAAAGTCTGTGAAAAATGAAGTAATGAGGAGAAAAGGCAGGGAAACCTCTTGAGGGAACATGGATATCCATGGCTGACTAGAACTGTCACATCCAAACATTACACTAACTATGAAATGCACATTATATAACACGAGTCATAGGGAACAGATAATAGACTTTTTGAATTTTCTACCAAATTAATGCCTTAATATTACAAGCAATTGTGCTAACATGGATTCTTGAGCTTGCAACAGAATGTTTTAGTGAGAAGAAATGTTGTGCAGCTCTCCGTATTAGAATATGTTTTGCAAATGAGGTTTTGAAAACTTGTTTCTTGTTTTAAAATCTTTCCAGTCTAGATATGTTCTTAGCCACTGAAAATACATAAACCTTCACTGTATATAAATAGAGCATTTCAGTCCTCTGTATAGTATTGCAGGAAAAAAACATACATACATGTGTACCTAGAGAAAAATGGAGATTGTGGCATAATGAAGGAGAATCAAAATTAAGTTTGACTTAAGGTGAAAATCTGCTTTGCACTTTCTTATTGTAGGTTTTTCTCCTTGTGACCTCTCCTTAACTTCAGTGGGCATCTCTTACGTGCTGTCACAGTAACATCCACAAACTAGAATTACGCCAGTTAGTGAGGATGCCTGTAACAAAACTCAAATGCAGTGGTCTGTAACCCATCAGAGGCTAATTTACCCTGCCAAGGAAGTAGTATTCTGCATAATTCACACCAGAAGAGGTGCATGACCTGTCTAGTTTACTAGAGACAAAAGGAAAAGGAAGAAAAAACTCATTATAAGGTATATGACAAATACTATGTTCTGAGCCATAGTTCTGCTTTCAGATCTGATATCCATAAATATATTGCAAACCTGAAATTTTAGCCTATGAAATGTACAAAGTTCTTAACTATAAAATAATATAGTTGGAATATAATCCATCAGGCAAGTTTTAGTGTCTTTTTTGTTTTGAGAGGGAAAAAGTATACAGAATAGCATATATGCGTATAGTGGAGTATGATGTTACAACGCATAAATCAATTTTATATGATGAAGATTTGCAGTGAGATTTGTAAAGGCTGACACTTGAATCCCTGTGGAGCATGACCTCATTGACTTTATCACAGATCTACACGAATGTTGTGAATTGCCCATACAGATCTGATGGCAGGATCAGGGACTTTTGGCCCTAATCTGGCAAACCATTTCATGGTCAAGTAGTGTTGTATGTGTGAATACGCTCATTAAACCCGCCTATATGTTTGAGGTATCAGGATCATAGGAAACAGTGTGAACACAGTGGGTTTTTCTTGTTTTGTTTTTTCCCTGAAGAGCCATGCGCAAAAACCCTCTTCTGTGTTCCTCTGTGGTGAAGAAAAGCTTTAGATTTCTAAGGACAAAACTGTGTTGAAGATACATGGACAACTCTTATGTATCACTGTAGAAAGCTTTTTTACTCAGTCTTAGCAGTTCATTTGTATTATTTTGTTTATTTTCTCGCTATTTTCATTGTTCTACGTTATTCTGTGTACAGCAACATGGTGTTTTCTGACTCCCATTGCCAATTGCTTTATTTTTCTTGCTTCAGCTGCTTTCTCCCTGTTGTTATATGGAGGACATGTGGTGAAGTGGGAACTGATGGATCACAAGAGTACAGCTCCTACCACTCCTAAGTCAGATCCAGCTGCTGTCTTGGCTTTCACTTGTTCAGAACAGTTTACTTTCTGCTAGTTGGATAGCTTAATTTAACATTTCCAGTAACTGCCCTCCTCCCTTGAAAGATAAACAAAATTAAAAATAAACAGCCTCCTACCAGCTGTTCTTTCTCTCACTGTGTGATGGCTATCCTTCGAATGTTTGTGGGATCTTCTGTCTTTCTTGATGCTCGAGAGAAAGGAGGTTTCCTCTCCCTGTCTTTGAGGAAACCTTTTCCTCTAGCATTAAGAAGGAAGTTGGGGATCTGTCAGCATCTCAGATTTCTGTATTCTCTTTGTCAGTGGGCTTTATTAACACTCGGCTGTGGTGGTCTCTTGGAGCCTGGCTACTTCCAGTAGCTAGCTGAATACTGTTAATAATTCTCAGATAGTCAATATCATTCATTCTCTGTACCCCCATGAATACTCAGTCTGGGTTTTGATACAAAGCTTCTCCCTGCTCTCTCATGTTTGAGGTTTAATCCCATGCCTTTTCAACAGTGAGACACATAGGGAAATTTGCTTTTCTTCTTAATAGGAAAAAGGGGAGCTCCTTGATATCCCTGCTGTCTTCCCTGATAATTTGCAGAATCTTCCTGTAAGAAAATTAGTATTGTTAATTCTTTTTGCAGCACTACAGTTACGCGGAGGGTTTTGTTGAAGCTTCTGTTCCCTCAATCATGTTTCTTAAATTGTACAAGGAACTAAGCTTTCATTATTTTTTAAAAATATCTTTCATAGCCTGCTTGATTGCTTAGAAAACATGACCTGAATGAATGATGGAAAATGATTACGTACCAAAAAAAGAAATTTCCCTAGTAAAGTTGACATTGTTTATAGCCCGTTTCCTGAAATCCTAGTACAAGAAAATGGTATTGAAGGAGCATCCAAGGGGGTGATTTCAAAAGAGGGCTTTAATAGGTTTTTAATGTTTAACCCTGTTAGTAGATGTCATTTCATCCCATAGTGGTAGTTCTAGAACCTGTATAATTAATAAATGTACTTTTTTCTATTACCACTAAAACACACAAACAAACGTAACTTTCAGTTTTCGTACAATATGTTTAATAATTTTATGAAGTGGAATCTGTAGTTTAAGATTCTTTAAAAAGCCTATTTTTAGTTACTTAAAATTTTCTTAAACTTCAGCTGATCAGCAGTTGCAGCTGAATTGTCCGAGTTGTCTGCTTCAGGTTAGATTCTTTTTACCCAGTACCTTTCTTCTCCTGAAGAACCTGGGGGCTCGTGGCTTAGACAGGTTTACTCTTCGCTGGGTGAGGAACTGGCTGGATGGCTGAGCCCAGAGAGTTGTGGTGAACGGCGTTAAATCCGGCTGGCGGCCGGTCACAAGCTGTGTTCCCCAGGGCTCGGTTCTGGGTCCGATCTTGTTCAGTATCTTTATTGATGATCTGGATGAGGGGATCGAGTGCTCCCTCCGGAATTTTGCAGATGACACCAAGTTGGGTGGGAGTGTTGATCTGCTGGAGGGTAGGAGGGCTCTGCAGAGGGATCTGGACAGGCTGGATCGATGGGCTGAGGTCAGCTGTATGAGGTTTAATGAGGCCAAGTGCCGGGTCCTGCACTTCAGCCAAACAACCCCATGCAGCACTACAGGCTTTGGGAGGAGTGACTGGAGAGCTGCTCGGCGGAAAGGGACCTGGGGGTGCTGGTTGACAGCCGGCTGAACATGAGCCGGCAGTGTGCCCAGGTGGCCAAGAAGGCCAACAGCATCCTGGCCTGTATCAGCAATAGTGTGGCCAGCAGGAATAGGGAAGTGATTGTGCCCCTGTACTCGGCACTGGTGAGGCCGCACCTCGAATCCTGTGTTCAGTTTTGGGCCCCTCACTACAAGAAGGATGTTGAGGTGCTGCAGCGTGTCCAGAGAAGGGCAACAAAGCTGGTGAGGGGTCTGGAGCACAAGTCTTACGAGGAGCGACTGAGGGAACTGGGGTTGTTTAGTCTGGAGGAGGCTGAGGGGAGACCTTCTTGTTCTCTACAACTACATGAAAGGGGGTTGTGGTGACAAGGGCGCTGATCTCTTCTCCCAAGTAACCAGCGATAGGATGAGAGGAAATGGCTTCAAGTTGCGCCAGGGGAGGTTTAGATTGGATATTAGGAAAAATTTCTTCTGACTGAGAAGGGTGGTCAAGCATTGGAACAGGCTGCCCAGGGAGGTGGTGGAGTCGCCATCTCTGGAACTGTTCAAAAAACATGTGGATGTGGCGCTTCAGGACATGGTTTAGGGATTATGGTGGCGCTGGATTCATGGTTGGACTTGATGATCTTGAAGGTCCTTTCCAACCTTAGTGATTCTGTGATTCTGTGATTCAGCAGAAATGGCCCTCTGAGGGTTTATAGAGATATTTCTAGATGAATGGGGGGATAGAATAAAAGAACAAATGATTGAACAGCACTCTTCCTTCCGGTGGAACCACTGCATTTTGTTGGGAGAGAAAGGAAGGGATGAGGTAGCTCACCCCCATGGCCAAAGTAATCTTTGATGATATGACGCTTCTGCATACCAGAAGCATTATTAAAGGCTGGCATCACTGTTTTGTAAATTACCTAAATACTGTATTTGTAAATATTGTCCTTGCACACAGTATACGTCTCCCTTACTACCCTCTTGTGCTACAAGGTGAAGTTGGAGGAACGTGCAGCCCAGTCCATCTGTGGAGCAAGGGTCCCAGAGAGGAAAACCCTGTGCATGATCATGTAGTTACCAAGTCATTCACCATGCTTATAGGTGATACTTGAAGGAAGAGCGGGGATTTGACATACCCAGGAGTTGTTTGAAGGAAAATGGTGCTGCCCTTCCCATAAAGCTCAGTCCTGAGTACAAGTGTTTGTCTAGTGGAGTTCTGCTGGGAATGCTTGGTTTGTGGAGCTGTACCGAGAGAAACTGCAGTCCGAGCACTGAACTGCAGAGCCACAAAAAGATGCTGCTTTGGCGAAGAAAAAGGAAGGTTAAACAACTAGAAACTTGATATTAAGAAAAGAGGCCGTGATAGCAGTTAGACGTCTCTAAAGCAACATGGTAGCAGAGCTGAGTTTTTCTAGCAGATTTTTAAAAAAATTTATTAAATAGCTATGTTTAGCTACATTGTATTTACATCCCAGAGTAGGCACACAAATTGTTTTGGCTGAAACCTTCACATCCTTCCAGAAGACCCTCTTCGACTCTACTGCAGTCTTTAAAGCATTCCTCAACATCATTTAAATCTAGGCAGCAGCTAAGCCCCACATGGCTGTTTGCTCACTCCCCCCCGATGGGATGGGGGAGAGAATGAGAAGAGTAAAAGTGAGAAGACTCATGGGTTGAGGTAAAGAATCTGTAATAGGTACAGCAAAAGCTGCGCACACAAGCAAAACAAAACAGGGAATTCATTCCACCACTCCCTATGGGCAGGCAGGTATTCAACCATCTCCAGGGAAGCAGGGCTCTGTCATGCTTAACAGTGACTTGGAAGGACAAAATGCCATTGCTCCAAACCTCCCCCCTTTCCTTCTTCGTCCCAGCTTTATATACTGAGCCTGATGTTGTATGGTCTGGGCCAGCCTGGGTCAGCTGTCCTGGCTGTGCCCCCTCCCACCTTCCTGTGCACCCCCAGCCTGCTCGCTGGCGGGGTGGTATCGAGAAGCAGAAAAGGCCTTGATTTCATGTAAGCACTGCTCAGCAGTAATAAATACATGCCTGAATTATCCACACTGTTTTCAGCACAAATCCGAAATATAGCCCTGTACTAGCTACTGTGAAGAAAATTAACTCTATCCCAGCCACAACCAGTGCAGTGACAATTTGGGATGGTCCACATTTCTGTGGATTAGACAGCCCTAACAAATGTTGCATTTACCGTTGAGCAGCCTGGGACTTCAAAACTTCAAAATAAATGAAAGGGAGAAAATTATCACCTTGATATGTTTATTTTGCACTTTCTTCTTAATTTGTCAACTATTCAAAATGCAAAATAAATCAATCTTTAAAAATAAATAAAAAGATAGCTGAATGACAATATGCACATTGCAATGCACTTCAGCTGCCCCAGCTATTCCATTCTTGTGAGCTGCAGGGGATTGATGTTAACGAGGTTCCTGTCTCCTGTTCTCGGGGAGTGGGATTTTGTGTAACTTGGGTCCCCGCTGGTTCAAAAACACGGCTGGCAGAAAGAGTAGAGGATGATTTGTTAATAGCGTTAACTGGAAACTGCCCAGTTAACGTTATTAACGTTGTTACCATTGAGCCTAGGTTTGAATGATGGTTAAAACCTGTGGTTTTGTTATGTGCTTTAAAAATGTGTTTAAAGAGAGGAGGAGCTGAGTGAGCTAGTAATTTGTGCTCTGATGATTTCAACACTATGAATTAAATCTCAGCTATGCATGCCTAAAAATTGGCTACAACTTCTTATAAGTAGTCTGGTTTTGGTTGTTGGGGGCTTTTTGTGGTGTTTGGGTTCTTTTTTCCCTTTTTTCTCTTCAAAATCTCTTGGGTATGCAGCAGCTTTTATTGAAGTGAGATGAACTCCAGAGTTGTTCTGGTCGTCATAAATCAGGCTGCCTACTTAAGAGGCTGAGTGCATGTATAGGCATTACGATACTTATCCTTGTAAATCTTGAGGTTTCTTTCAAGCTATGGCTCAGTTCATATATGTGTCTGTAGTAATATCTTTGTTCTTAACAAATAAGCATTTTTTTGATATAGGAGTAATAGTGGATTAACCAAAAGGACTCCAGAAACTGGTCACATAACAGATGTGATATACCCTGGTTCTTTCAGGAACTTCCTGGTTTTAGAGAGTTATAGTAAAACATAGTAATTCAAATACATGTTCTCTTCTCTCTTTAGATTACTTACAGTGTTCAAAATTTCAGGTTGAGATCAAAGGGAATATTTCAAGAACTAGATCGTAAAACATTTACATGCTGGATTTGCTATTTATTAGTGACTAGAAGCCATGTTAGAAAACGTGTTCCAACTTTATTAAATGGGGTCTGGCAAATGTTGCTGTTGTTGAGATACTGCCTTGATAATAGCCAAAACTGAATTACGGTTTCTGTGTGTGTTGTAAGCAATTACATATAGCCATTAACTGAACGTGTATATTACATCTTGTCTTGGAAGGAGAATTCTGTCAGTGAAAATTTTACAGTAATTTCTATGTTATGTTTTTGCTGAGTAAGCAAATCATTGAACTATTGAAGCTGCAAAACTAAAATGCATCCATTTCTGTGTTGCAGATAATAACATCTTACTTGAACATTTTAAAAAAAATGCAGTTGTATGGCCGTGGTGCAGTTCTCCAGGCGTGGTGCTCATTTTATTCCCTAGAACAGTGAATTTTGACATGCTTAAACATTCTTTTGGATGAGCTCTAACTCCTTCCTTGGCCCAAAGACTGTTACTTACGACTGTCCGCTCTTTCACAGGTATCAGGCCTTATAGGCAGGGTGCCTTTTGCTCTTATGCTAAAAATCTCAATTTTTGCTGTTGGAAGCACAGTTTTGTTTCTGGTTTATCGTTTGTCTTTTTGGGGGTGGATGCTTGATGTTTGGACTCTGTGTACATTCTGGAAAGCAAACTCTTGGGTTGCCTAGGAACATCAGACAGAAATAATCAGCTTGCATGCTGCTGGCTCAGTATCTTCCTTCCTGGAGCATTCCAGATGTTGAGGATGCTTTGCCTTCCATGGGATTTCTTCACCCATCCAGAGGATATGCTCTCTTCCTAATGTAGAGCTAGCTTTCTTCTTCTAGTGCTCGCACTACATGGCTTTATATGACAGCATACCTCTGGTTCTTCAGTGTCACATTTTTTGAATCTTTGAGACTCTATTTCATCCTCAGATTTCTAATGTCTGCGTAGTTTTTTGAGGTCCCAGGAGTGACATTCGATTCCTCTGGTTGTCTTCAGCAGAAATTCAGGTGCCCCAAGAGACAAAATACTGTTGGAGTTATTTCCTAAAGTATGTCTTCAGTGGAAGATAAAAAGGCTTAGCAAACCTGCACTGGTGCAGTTCAAAAGATACGTTACATATGGTTAGAAGTTGTGTTGCAATACTTGGTATTCTAGACTCCATGTAAAATAAATATAATTAATAGAACTAATAATTAAACTGGGGTGAAGTTGACTGAGGTACAAAGGAAAAGTAGTTAAGGACAATGTTTTAAAAGTGCCATTTGTGATTTGTCTTGTTTTCGGGTCAACAAATGTGTAGTAAATGAAAGTGATTGACTTGAGAATCTGCCAAACATATTTATTTCTAGAGAAGAAAAAACATCAGAGTTTCTTAAAAGATATTCTCCTGTCACAGCAGATGTATCCTAAAGCCTCCTCAAGTTTTCCCCATGATTTTATCTGAAATTTTAGTGCTTCTTGCATTGAAAGTGTTCCTTAATATGAAAGACAAAGAAATTTTGAACATAATGCTCTTGATAGCCCTGTGGCTCTCAAACTCTACAAGACATTCGTCTGCTCTGTAAAAAGGCATTTCCATACTAGTTAATTGGAATTGCACAAATTGTGAGAGTAAAATGGAGTAACTTAATTGTTGAATGTCTAAACATGATGTTCTGATTATTAAGTCTTCTCTGCATTTACAATATTTTAGAGCAACTTTGCTAGAATCTCACTGTGACTTTCTTCCAAGCGTATGTGTGGAGCTGACTCACGTAGACTAGCTCTGTGCTCCAAAGGGGCTGTGAGGATCTTGTAAGGAACCAGCACGGAGCCCTCCGGAGTGTCGCTAGTGAGGGAGTTACCTAATTTACATCAGGAGCTCTGGACACAGAAAAGGAGGAGGGACTGGGGAGATTGTCATTATTTATCATAGGTAAATTTTCTCTCTTTATCTCTTTCTACATGCAGCTTTTCTAAATACTTGCCAGATCATTCAGATTAAAAAACTGGAGGAGAAAACTCAGACAATTTACCATTTAAACATTTCTAAAACAAAATTATTTCTTTGCTTATTATGTATTAATGTAAACATGGGGGTGTTTCATTATTTAGCCTTTCCTTACGTGAGTTACTGAGCACGTGGCCTGGTTATTTAGCCCCTGTACTGCTCAAGAGTTGCCTGACCGGGCAATTCTTTGGCTGCTAGACTTGGGTACTGCAGCCCAGTGTAGTTCCTAGTCTGCCCTTGACAGCTACTGTCATGTTGATACCTTGATTATTTTTGGGATATCAGTCAAATGCTCATTTCTAGTCAAATGCCATCATTTTTTGTGTTTGTTCATGGATCAAGCAGCAGGAGGTGGTAGAAATTAAGTCTCACCTTTAGGCTCATAAAATATGCCATTTCCAGTAACCTAGGAAGTGTCAACTTCTGATCTCTACATGTGTGGAGAAAGGATATGTATTATTTGGAAATGTCAGTCCAGTAGCACAGTTTTCCGCTAACTGCTAACTTTAGCTTGGTTTAGTTTTTTGTTATATTGCTCAGGGAAAAAAATAATTATATGATGAATTACTTAAATGTATGCATGCAAATACATTTTCATATTGAAAAATGTTGAGAAGAAAATGCAGCAAGCAAAAGTTTTCATGTGTGTTAGTACACAAGTAGTTCCAAACTTTAACTATAGCAGTCCTGCTTCAGGTCTATTTTACTTTAAAATATTAATTTTCACTGAAATGTCCTTTCAAATGTATAGTGGAAGAACAGAAAAGAAGGCTCCATAATCACAAAACCCCCAAATATTTTTCCTTTTATATTTAATTTGTTTTAAAAATAAGTAGACAGTGATGACTACAACAAAATTACACTTGCTTAGTATTAATGTTACTGTGAAAACCACTAATGCTAGTGCTTATGCAAGAAGAATGTAAAGAGCTTTTGTAAAGCTTGGGAGTTAAGCTGGTAGCTCTGATTTAACTAACTAGCACAAATTACAGGAGTTGCTTTTGGTCCCCCTGCTCCGAATATAGTGACGTACCGAAACATAGTGATTTCCTCTACAGATCAGTGAAAAAGACATTTTAAATCATGCTTTGGAATACAAAGACGAGGTGGTAACTGAGCCCTCTTGTGTGTGCACATAATAAATAAGCCAAGGCCCAGGTTCTTCTTTTACCTGTGTTTTCCTTGCATATTTAGCAGTGTTAGATCTCTGCATTTATTTACCTTTGAGATCTTAATCTTGCTCTCTGAAACTGCTTTAAGCTCAGTCAGTTAATACTTTTAATGTCAGCTTTGCTGTGTGCAGACAGACGTCTCATCATACTGTTCAGTGATGTAACCAACCATTTTTTTCATAAACCATCTAGTATCAACCAGATGATGCCAGCTTGCAGGCACAACCAGCATTACTCAAATTGCACCCGTGCTCTTGGGGCTGTGCACAACAGAATAAATCCCTTGGGCTCGATGATTATGTTTTTTAAATTGTATTTCCAGTTTCGGTACAGGTATTTACTATCCTGTATAAAAATGTGACTTGGGTTCGCGTGTCAAGGTTTTGGTAGTGGGTGCAGGTACAGGGCGGCTTCTGCCATGGCCGCCAGAGCCAGCGCCAGCTGGCTCCGAGACGAACCCGCCGCCGGCCAAGGCCGAGCCCAGCGGCCACGGTGGCAGCGGCTCTGGGGAACGGGGAGAAGAAGGGAAAACAAACCGTGCGAGCGCGGCCGGGGAGAGGAGCGAGCCCGGGGGAGAGGAGCGGCCCTGCGGCCCCCGGCTCGGGGCAGGAGGGGCTCCCGAGCGCCAGAGCAGAGGGTTCCCGGCAGCCCCAGGGGAAGGCCGGCTGTGCCCCTGTGGCCATGGAGCTCCATGGGGGAGCAGATTTCCACCTGCACCCGGGGAGGCCCCACGCCGGAGCAGGGTGATGCCCGAAGGAGGCCGTGACCCCGTGGGCAGCCTGCGCTGGGGCCGGCTCCTGGCAGGGCCTGTGGCCCCGTGGGGAGGGAGAGGAGCCCCGGCTGGAGCAGGTTTGCTGGCAGGACCTGGGACCCCGCGGGGGCCAGGCTGGAGCAGCCTGTTCCTGAAGGACGGCACCCGTGGGGGGACCCAGGCTGGAGCAGCCCGTTCCTGAAGGACGGCACCCATGAGGGGACCCGGGCTGGAGCAGCCTGTTCCTGAAGGACGGCACCCATGGGGGGACCCAGGCTGGAGCAGCCTGTTCCTGAAGGTCGGCACCCATGAGGGGACCCGGGCTGGAGCAGCCTGTTCCTGAAGGACGGCACCCATGGGGGGACCCAGGCTGGAGCAGCCTGTTCCTGAAGGACGGCAGCCGTGGGGGGACCCAGGCTGGAGCAGCCCGTTCCTGAAGGTCGGCACCCATGAGGGGACCCGGGCTGGAGCAGCCTGTTTCTGAAGGACGGCACCCATGGGGGGACCCAGGCTGGAGCAGCCTGTTCCTGAAGGACGGCAGCCGTGGGGGGCCCAGGCTGGAGCAGCTCGTGAAGAACTGCAGCCTGTGGGAAGGACTCATGCTGGAGAAGTCCGTGGAGGACTGTCTCCTGTGGGAGGCACCCCAGGCTGGAGCAGGGCAGAGGGTGAGGAGTCCTCCCCCTGAGGAGGAAGGAGCAGCAGAGACCAGGTGTGATGAACTGACCACAAGCACCTGTTCCCCATCCCCCTGCGCTGCTCAGGGGGAGGAGGGAGAGAAATCGGGAGAGAAATCGGGAGTGAAGGTGAGCCAGCCCAGGAAGAAGGGAGGGGTGGGGGGAAGGTGTTCTTAAGATTTAGCTTTTATTTCTCATTATCCTACTCTGATTAAATTGGTAATAAGTTAATTTTCCCCAAGTGAAGTCTGTTTTGCCCACGACATTAATTGGTGACTGATCTCTCCCTGTCCTTATCTTGACTCACGAGCTTTTTGTTACATTTTCTCTCCCCTGCACAGCTGAGGAGAGGAGTGGTGGGCACTTGGCATCCAGCCAGGGTCAACCCACCACAAAATGGTTAAAAAAAAGGCGTTCGTAAATGTCTTTTCTCAAAACTGGCTATCAGCCTTGACAAAATATGCAGATTTTTCTTGCTGGTCTCTTGTCCTCCTCCTTTTCTCAACCCACTGTCACCATTGTTCTGGTAATACACCACTACTAAGTGATCTTGCTTTTTATTTTTTTTTTTTCTTTAATTGGAACTTCTTTAATATTTCCTTTTGGTTTACAACTGCTATAGGCAAAGATGCAGGTACCTGCATATTTCTTTGCAAGAAGCCTTGTGGTGTATTATGCCTTCCCTCCAAACTCCTTCTAGCATTACTGTTTCAGAAAGCACCATCAGTTCCTGACACACCAAGACCTCTGCTTTATTTTTAATCCTGACCTTATAGGCATTCAGATTCATTGCCTGTACATGCACTAGAATTGACATATTATTGCATATGTTGTTTGAACCACAGAATTGGTTGAAGTCTCATTTCTAAACGTACTCTTTTGGGACCTAAACAGTGTTGTCAGTAATCTTTGTTCCAGTTGCTCAGTTGTTTGCAACTTCATATTGTCAAGGGGCATATTGCCAAAGTTAAACCTTTGTTGTGGAATGGAAGAAATTTAGAAATGGGCCCCATATTCAGTGTAAAACTGTGGAAAATATTTTTCTTCTCATTTCTATGTTAAGTATAGAATAAGTACAACCATATTCTCACAGCTTGTTTTCTTCTGTGGAGTCCTTGGTAGCTTTTTAATTAACAGCAACCTCAAAATTAATCAATTCACCATTATATCCAGAAAGTTATATCTGTTGCTTAAAGTAGCTGCCTTTTTTTTTTTTTTTCTGTATTTCTTCCAGTGGGATTTTTTATGTTTTATTTCTGAAGATCATAGAACCTTTGGTTTGGAAGGGACCTTTAAAGGCCATCTAGTCCAATGCCCCTGCAGTGAGCAGGGACATCTTCAACTAGGTCAGGTTCCTCAGAGCTCCATCCAACCTGACCTGGAATGTTTCCAGGGACGGGGCATCTACCACTTCTCTGAGCAACCTGGGCTGGGGTTATAGGATATGCAATTAGCACATGCTGTGTGTCTGTAGCATTTTTTTTTTTAGATGCAAAGTAAAAGAATTGTGTTGAGTAGTTCAGATGCCGCATTACTTTTGTACTGAGTTCTGGAACTAAGCTTTCATCTACCGTTTAATATAAAAACCCATTTTGCTTATTAAGTTGTACTGTATATGTACATAGTCTTAAAACAGTGCTAACATCAAATCTATTATGTAAAAATTTTTAAATCCATTACTCTCCAGAAAAATGCGATTTCCGGTAGTATGGCAGAATTCTTGGGAATTTCAGGAGGATTAGGGAGTAAATAAGGACCTAAATTTTCAGTATCTTGTTAATTTGCATGTCTGGTAATTTAATACCACTACAGTGCAGATATAGAGGATCTGCTGAAGATTGTTTGAGGATTGGAAGGTTTCAGAAAAGACTGCAGGTTAGACATGTGGAACAATTGATCAAGGCTCACAGGATGAGTAACGGTATTGTATAGTCTTCTGCAAAAAAAAATCAGCATTGCTGCACCCAAACTTGAATTTTCAAGGTGATTATTGAAAAAGTGATTTTTTGAGGTAGTTCTAGGGAACCTTTTTTTTTAAAATTATTTTATTTTTTTCTCCCAATAAAGATAGCATTGACTGCTGGATTCCAGTATAGTAAAATCAGAATTGTATTTGCAAGATGTATAAACACATGCATCTAAATATATCTGATGAATGCAGGCATTATAATTTGTATGTCTCAAAATGGATCTGTGTCTATTTTCAATATTTAATTGGTGAAATAATGTCAAACGTATTTCTTTCAGCCATACTTGTGTTGAATACAATTACATGTTACAGAATTTGCATTATATTACTGCTCCTAACTGTCACTGAAGGAGGAGGTGTATTTAAGCCTGCAACTGTGTAGTTGATGTGAGCAGAAACTGCTTGGATGTTGACATGCTGGTATGTAAAACTGAAGATTGAAAAATCACTGGTCTTGTTGAGAACTTGTTGCAATGAGTACTGGATCAAAACCACTTCTAGATCAAGGGACAAGTAGCTTAGGCATGCAGAAATACCTCATAAACCTCCAGTTCTGCACATATATGCTCTACACCATTGGGAAGCTGGGATTCCCAAAATCAAAGGGCAGATTTCCTAGAGAGAAATAATATTTTAGGGTAATTAACATTTCAGTTTTCTGCATGTTCACCCATCATTTTCTTTTTTTTCTTTTTTTTTTCAATGTCTGAGAGCAAGACTGAGCCTGTCAAATCCCCTGTAAATTCTGCTCTGCAGGAGCAAACACGGCAGGTCCTGACCTCTGTTTGTTCTGACTGCTGGGTTTGTCCTCCTCTAACCATGTATTTGAACAGAGCTCTTAGGTAAACTGTGCTGTCCTCTTCCCCCATCCCCTCACCCCTGACTGCTGGCCCTGGCAGCCTCCCAACATCCGCTTCCTCTAGTCCTGCTCTCATGTAGCACAGTATCTCTAGCGGAAATCCTGTGACCAGCCTGACTTCCTTTTGCTACAGATTTATCTCCTTTTTTTTCCCCAGCTCTGCCATCTTTGCCACTGAACAGCTTTACACTCAGACAAAATCATATCCCATACCTTCCGTCTCAGTTGGCTCTTCTCATCTCTGAGATCCTTGCTGAAGACTTTGGCTTCTCCCTCCCATCCTTCTCCATGTATGATCTCTCTGACTTCTTAAAAATAATGAACTAATAGCATAATAACATACAGTGTGACCTTTCCCCTTCTTTGGTTTGCCTTTCATTCTCCCCTTGTTCAATTCTATTCTGTCTGAGGTTCAGGAAGTGGTTTTAGCTGGCCTTCTGCTTGTTCCAGTCTTTCAGTCCTCTTCTCTTACATGCTTTGCATAATTCTTCTCTGCTAAATCTCCGTTCTCACGTGATTTTTAACTAAAGTTTTTCAGTCCTTCAGTCATCTTTAAAAACACAAAAAAAATCTTGTTTCCCTTTTCCTTGAGCCACATTGCTGCCTGCCTCCAGCTTTTTATCTCTCACTGCATGCGTGGGGGGTACTCACAGTCCTTTGAAAGTGTGAGACACCTTCTCCAGTCCATATTTTGCCTGTTACCTTAAAGTGAAGTGGCATTCTTGACCCACTCTTGATTTGATTCAACCTGTCCCACCTTCAGTGCCATTAATTACTTGGCTATGTACTCAACTCATTCATCTTCTGTCTTGCCAGATACTCTTTCCTACAGTGGCTTTTCCTCATCTTTTTGCTGCCCCTTTCACCAGCATTTGGCCTTTTTTCCTCTTGGTATAGTCATTCCTACTTTATTTCCAAACACAAATGCAGCTACTTTATAACTCTACCTTTTTATTTCTTTAACGATGTTTTTGCCCCAAGTCAACATCCTAACTTTTCTGTTGCACCTTTCTAAGCTCATTTTGACTGAAATGTATCCTCTGTTTCTCTGCGACGTCTTCTTTGACTGCATGGAGCCATAGACTTTCTGCTTGGCCCTCAGGCTTGTAGATTTGGTCTCCTCTTTGCCTTGTTCATCTTATTATAACCAGATATACGCTTTGAGATCTGCAACTGTTTTCCAGGTACCATGCTCACTCTTGTCTTTCCATACAGCTAGAACTGTGTTTAACCAGTATCTTGATTATGGAATTGTTCTTTTCTCTGGCCTTGGAAGATTTGAGTGTGCTATACCGGTAGTCATCCGGAGTCATCCGGAGTACTTCTGTAAAGATCCTTCTAAGTTGCTGCTCACCGTCTTTGCTACACACTGCTGGTTGCCAGTTCTGTGTTTCTTTCCAATGTGTTCAGCAATCACGCTCTTCTGTTACCACTTACTAATCAAAAGTTCATCACCTGCCACAGTACTGGTTTTGCTCTTCCTGCAAATAAGTCCTGAGACCTATTTTTGGTTTTGTTTTCAAATTAAAAATCAGGGAAATGTACTGCTAATTTGGGTTGTCTGCTGCCTAGGTTGTTGTCACTATTGTCTCATTTTTCCCTTGAGTCCTCCTGGTTCACTGTATCCATCTGTTTATAGTCCTAGCTGTTATGGTAGCTGAAAAACTTATACTAGTTTTATTTACCTGACCTTGTAATTATATTTGCCTTATCTCACAAAGACCAATTTTGGATTTCCTCAGAAACAATCATGCTTAGAGTTGTGTAGGAAGATCATGTTTTGTTTGGGGCAATGTAGTCCTCTCTATATTTGTCATAGCAAGAAAAAATTCTGGTCTTAATGTAATATTACAGAGGCTGACTTGGCATGCAGTGCTTGAGCAAACTTTTTACCAGAACTTCCAGTCTAAGTAGACTCTGTTCCATGTCGGCTTCTGAGCTGCTGCCACTCTGTCACCCATGGACAAGCCTTACACAGACACCTCAACCTTCCCTACTGTCAGAGACAGTCAAGAGGGACCGGACTTGAAAGACAAAGACTTAGGATACATGGTGTCCCAAAAATCAGAGTAAATAGCAAAGTGCTCCTCATTTTGTCATCCGCAGTGACTGAGCAAGACAAGAGAAAAGTCTAAAAAAGTGTTCCTTTTGTTCTCTATCCTTCATCCATATAAATTAGCAAAGAATTTTTTTTTTTTTTTAAATTTTTTTTAGAAAAAGCATATCTGGTTTAATTTATTATATGTAATTTTCCTCTCTTTCTACTCAAGCTGAAGAAAGATGGAATTTCATTTGAGAAATTTGATACCAGCATCAAATCCAGCATTTGTTATTAGGTGCATGACAACTTGCACAGATGCATATAATATCTTGGTATCTATGGTTTACAGGGCTAGCAAGGTCAGATTTAGTTGCCAGAAATGTTACAGCGACTTCAAGGCTCTTCTGTAGCTACGTGTAGGCAAGACTCTATTTTAGTTATTTATTTTTCACACTTGAGCTATTCTCTGCCCTTGAAGTCTTTCCCTAAATACTAAAATGTGTCATATGTAGTTTAGAGAGATGTATAAACAACTGAGGAAAAATGATTAAGTAAAGAATGATGATTGTTTGGGTAGGGTCAGGCAGTAATAGCAAGACCAAAACTTTTGGAGATAATTATAGATAACAAAATTGCTCTTTATATTTAAACTAGAAGAGTACATACCATTTTCCATTTATGCACAAAAGTATTTATTTTTCCAGATCTACATACCTCTACTACTTGCAATATTCAGGCCTTGTAAATGATAATGTCATAGATAGTAGATGGGAAAATAAAAAAGAAAAAGGCTGATAATCCTGAGAAGGAGATTTTTAGATTTTAGTATTGCAGCTCCTTAGGCTGGAGAATGAATAAGGCCTTATGACCAAAGATGGTACATGGAACATGGAACAAACTCACTATACCAGTCATTTGGTTTAAAATAAATAAGAGGATTCAAAAACATACCTCATTATATTAGTTTTTTTAAAAAATGCTGAACTCCCAAATACCAAATCTTCAGAAGTAAAGGTGTGATTAGTAGTGTCTTTTATCATGCAAACAATAGTTTTGAAAACGAGGTACAAATCAAACAAAAGTATAAATTACAAGGATACAATTAGACAGCTGTGGAGAAAGATTTGAGAATGATACAAACCAAGTGGGTAAGATTTTATGAGTATAGTCATACATAACCTCAGTTTGAACAATTTTAGCTGTTAACTCAATATGCTGTTTGTGTTAGGAACTTGCTTGCCAACTGACTGCTGTCTGTTATGTTGTTCGAATATGGTAGCAAAATTGTTTAGAGCTTTAGATTAATTCTGTTTGTGACTTAACCACTTCTTTGCTCTTAATAATCTTAAGTGTTTTCAGACTTCTCAGAGACAATTTTGTTAGTGTCATTAACAATGCTATTATAGAATATAAAGGTTACTATTAAATGTA
Organism: Phaethon aethereus; assembly: GCF_964289735.1. Taxonomy (NCBI): domain Eukaryota; kingdom Metazoa; phylum Chordata; class Aves; order Phaethontiformes; family Phaethontidae; genus Phaethon; species Phaethon aethereus. Next base: position 82,385,566 of record NC_138577.1, on the reverse strand, counting down.
TTAGAATTTTTAAATGAAATTTATTGCATTTGAATTCAGCTGTCTTCTTTCAGTTCATTCTTCGCAGCTGCAAGTGCCCTGATTATAAATGAGTTCAATCAGTCTTACTCTAGAGGAATGAACTGTCTTTCTCCTCTTTCTCCTCTGAGTCTTTGCCTGCCACTTTTATCATAGAATCATAGAATCTTTGGGTTGGAGGTGATCCCGTATCTCCCAAGAATGCAAAGAAACCCTCAGTCAGCCTGTATCATCTCTCTTCAAACGTGCTTCAGTGCATCTAAAACTTCACTGTGTCATAGTAAGAAGAGGTGTCACAAAACCTTGTTAGTTTGATTTGTCCTTATTTTCTAGCAAAGATACTGATAGGAAGACTAATCACTCTTACTTAGAAAGGAGAAGTTGGGAAAGCATTTTTAAAAAATTTATGGTTGAAACTTCTCCTCAAACAAGTCCAAAGATCAAAGAAAAATAAAAAAGAAAACCCTAACATGCAGAGCATGTGCATCTCTTCCTCTCTCATCTGTAGGAGAAAAAGAGTTCTCAAAATTGGATCTGGATAGATCTAAGGAAGAAATTCAGGAAGGATTATTCCCCTAGGGTGTACATGTTTGTTTTTTAAAACAATGATTGAGTTATTTTAATACCCTGGATGTTCATCCTCATGTACAGCACAGGAAAAAAAGAATAAACAAACGAGAAAATATTTTCCACTTGGCAGCATTAAAAAAAAATCTTTTATCCCTCTCTATGCAGATCTAGAAGATCTTGTGTGAGTAGAAAAATCCAAAATTTATATAATAGTGGGGGGGAAAGGAGATTGATTGAATGTAGCTTTAACCTCTTCAGTTAATCATGATACAACCTGAGAGTAAATTCTATCCCAGAGATTCAACTAGCAGGTAGTTGTGCCTGCAAAAATATTACTATATCTAAGCGACAATTTGCATATCGTCTTTGATGGTAATTTCTTACTGAACAGAAGATCTCAAGCAAAGCAATTTCACTTCTTCAGGAAGTATTTTTATTTTATTTTCTCTTTTCTCCTGACTCCCTGTGCACAGTTGCACTAGTCAGTCTGTTGCAGTCAATTGTGTGTCCTGAAGGTCAAAGGGACCATGGTATTTAGAAAATCATCTGTTGGAAGTAGTGCCAAGCTTGACATGTTGAGGCCAGGAAGAGAATCCCAAGCAGAACTGTTGTGTGCAATTTCTAAATACTCAGGTGGAGAGCTACAAAATAAATAGTAGATGCAAATTGAGCTTTTTATTCTCTCTTTTTCATAATCTGTGAAGGAGTGGACAAACAACTTTTTTCTAATGAACAAAGCAAAAAAATGCAATAGATGTGCTCTTCATTAAACTTTAGAGATGGGCACAGCTTAAGGCTTGCCATGTCTAAGAACAAAGTAGTCAAGTGAAAGACAGTATCAGCAGTGTAATATGAAAGTATGGTTCACTGAATAAACTAAACCATAGATCTCAGGTAATATCATATTGTCAACATATTTCAGATGAGACCTTCTCAGATTTTCCTGCTTCTGTGGCTGTTTATAGATGTCTGTTGACCTGCCTGAGTAGAAACAAAACTCTATACTTGCTACACTGGAGGGGAAATAAACTTCCAGTTATTCCTCTAATTATTGTTCTACAACAGAAAAAAGCAGCAGGAAAGCAACATTTCAGTTATGTTGGTAGGATTGAATTAGACTTCTGAGTCATTAAACAACGCAGCATTTAAACTGACTATAGGGCACAGGTTAAAATCTCCCCATGCTGGTCTGTACTTCTGTGTGTAAAGCTGGTATTTATGAATGTTTTTAGAGCAAAGAGATGGGGATATCAAACAGATTGGTTTATATAAATATGCAGATAGGAATTAAATGCAGCATGTAGCTCAACAGTACCAGTTCTACAAGAGTGAAGTAGAACTCTTCTACTTCAGAGAAGTCGTATTGTTTCTTTTACAATAATTAGTTCAGGGAGAGGTACATCAATGTTGCATAACTGTTGATTCACATCCCTTATGGGATACCTGGATTATAAAAAAATTTGTACAGTCCTCTGAAAGGTATTCCTGGCATTGTGAGTGACACGGTTGTTTACAGATTCAAAGACAGTGTCTTCAGTGTGTGTGACTGATTTCCTTTGTAACATATGATCAGGCTGTATTTCATATATTACAGAACATTTATTTGTCAGCATACAGAATAAAGAACGCAAAGTATGATTGAATGTCTAATATTTGTTTAATCAAAGAATGAGGAATTAAATCCAGACAGTAAGAAAAGGCAGCGAAAGTTGTTACTGGTCTTTCATATAATCATAGAACAGTTTGGGTTGGAAGGGACGTCAAACCCCTTCTGACATCATGCAGTTTAACTTTAGAATCATGGAATCATTTAATCATAGAATCATAGAACAGTCTGAGTTGGAAGGGACCTTTCAAGGCCATCTAGTCCAAGCCCCCTGCAGTGAGCAGGGACATCTTCAACTAGAGCAGGTTCCTCAGAGCCCCATCCAGCCTGACCTGGGATGTTCCCAGGGATGGGGCATCTACCACCTCTCTGGGCAACCTAGGCCAGTGCTTCACCACCTTCCTTGTGAAAAATTCTTCCTTAGATTTAGTCTAAACTGACCGTCTTTTAGTTTGAAACCAGCACCCCTTATCCTGTAGTTACAGGCCCTGCTAACAAGTGTGTCCCCATCTTTCTTAAAGGCCCCTTTGAAGCCCTGGCAGGCTGCAGTAAGGTCTCCCCAGAGCCTTCTCTTCTCCAGGCTGAACAACTCCAACTCTCTCAGTCTGTCATCACAGCAGAGCTGTTTCAGCCCTCCACACCATTTTTACCCTCTGGACCCGCCCCGACAGGTCCATGTCTTTCCTGTGCTGAGGGCTCCAGAGCTGGACACAGCACTGCAGGGGGCTCTCACCAGAGCGGAGCAGCAGGGCAGAATTCCCTCCCTCCACCTGCTGGCCATGGTGTTTTGGGTGCAGCCCAGGAGATGGTTGACCCTCTGGGCTGCGAGCGGACATTGCCGGCTCATGTCCAGCTTTTCACCCTGCAGGACCCCCAAGTCCTTCTCCATGGGGCTGCTCTCCATCCCTTCATCCCCCAGCCTGTACTGATACCAGGGATTGCCCTGACCCAGGTGCAGGACCCTGCACTTGGCCTTGTTGCACCTCATGAGGTTTACATGGGCCCATGCCTTGAGCTTGTCCAGGTCCCTCTGGGTGGCATCCCGTCCCTCAGGCACCACTCAGCTTGATGTCCTCTGCAAACTTGCTGAGGGTGCACTCGATCCCACTATGTCACTGATGAAGATATTAAAGAGTACTAGTCCCGAAACAGATCGCTGAGGGACACCACGCATCACCCATCTCCATCTGGACATTGAGCCATTGAGCGCTACACTTGGGCTGCGACTATCCAACCACCTCCTCATCCACATGCACCAAACAGTCCATGCACCAAATCCCTCTCTCTCCAATGTAGAGAGAAGGATGTTGTGGGGGGCCGTGTCAAAGACCTTACAGAAGTCCAGATGGGTGACAATTGTAGCTCTTCCCTTGTCCACTGATGTGGTCACTCCATCATAGAAGGCTACTGGTTTGGTCAGACAGGACTTGCCCTTGGTGAAGCCATGCTGGCTGCCTCAAATCACCTCTCTGTCCTGCATGTGCCTTAGCATAGCTTCCAGGAAGATCTGCTTCAGGATCTTCCCAGGCACAGAGGTGAGGCTGACAGGTGGGTAGTCCTCTTTTGGACCCTTTTAAAAAAGGGGTGCAATGTTTCCCTTCTTCCACTTTCCAGGGACTTCACCTGACTGCCAGGACTTTTCAAGTATCGTGGAGAGTGGCTCAGTAACTACATCAGCCAGTTCCCGCAGGACTGTGGGATGCATCTCGTCAGGTCCCACAGACTTGTGCATGTTCAGGCTCCTCAGGTGGTCTTGAACCTCATCTTCTCCTACAGTGGGAGGGACTTTGCTCCCCCAGTTCCTGTCTTGCAGTCCATCCCTTTGAGAGGTGTGGGAAGAGAGATGGCCAGTGTAGACCGAGGCAAATTCAGTACCTCAGCCTTCTCCTCATCCGTTATTACCAGTTTGCCAGCCTTGCTCATCAAGGGGGATACACTTTCTTTGACCTTCCTTTTCTTGCTGATGTACCTCTAGAAGCCCTTCTTACTAGTCTTTGCATCCCTTGCCAAGTTCAGATCCAGCTGCACCGTGGCCTTCCTGACCCCATCCCTACTCAACCAGGCACCGTCCCTATACTCATCCCAGGATCCCCGTCCCTGCTTCCACTGCCTGTGCAGTGGACTACTTTTCAAGTAGTCTGGGTGTGAGTTTGATTAAGTTCTTCATATGACAGAGTAGTAAATGTTAAAAGCCATAAAGGAGGGTACTCAGCTATTGCCATGTGGTTTTTTGCCTTGTTGTGTATGTTAATGAATTCTGTTTCCATCAGTAAACTGGTGATGAGAGATGCATCAATCACTCACATCAAGGTATTGTGCTTACGTGTATTCTGCTTGATGATTATGTGTGTTATTTTTTATGGTGTTTCATTTTTTCTGTCTAATATCCCCAGCATATAAGCAAATTGTAGTAGAAATACCACAAATTATTGTCACTTGTTTAACAGAGGAGGTAAACATGCCCAACTTTCTACATACAGGCAACCCTGTTTGATTCCTTTATTATGACAGGTTATCATGGAGCATTAAGCCACTCAGTATACAAAAGACAGAGGTAGGGGGAGGACTTTCAGTGATATCCTTTTATTTCTTCCATTCCAATCCGGAAAGAAAGGATAATTTAGAAGTTAAAAAAGTATTATCCACAGACACATGAAGTGTGGAGGACTGAGGAAAATACCCAACTTTGAGGTAGAATTCCCTTATGAAGCTAATGTAATTTGTCTGCCTCAGTTCCTCATCTGTAAACTGGGCATGACTGTCATTTCCTCAGATCTCCTGCCTCTATTTAAACTGTATATTATTTGTGGTAAGAATTTTTGTTTATACAATGTCTCCCATAATCAAATTCTGACTTGGCTGAGGCTTCTTTATTAAAGTGCAAACGATGAGTAATAATAGGCATGGGATCTCATTGCAAATTTAGAAAGCCCTAAGACAGGCTGAAATTTATTAGCCTCTGGAGGCAATGATTGCCAATGTATACAGGTTTTTGGCCATATTTTCAAATCTTGTGTGCCTTTGCATGTGGAAGTGAAAAGTGAGGTGTGGCAGTCAGTCATATAGCTCAAGCAATGCTTTTATTCAAATTTTAGTTATTTCTTTACCCAGGCATTGTTAGCTGGTGGATTTAAACCCACTAGTTCTCAGATTTTCATCCCCAATGAAAGAAACTGAATATGCTGCATAATCAGACATAAATCAAGAAAAGGAAACTGATTTAACAACAGAGAGGGCTGAAGAGTCTGTGCAATCTTATCTAAATTATTATACTAATACAGGACTTTACAGTTAGTCAGAATTAAAGTGGTTGACTAGCACAAAACTTCAGGTATGCTTTTTAACACATTAAAGAACTTCTTCAGAACAGTTAGTTGGAGAGCCAACATTATGCTCAATTTAATATTAAATAGCAAACTGAAGTTAATTTGAGATGGAATGGCTGAGCCACCAATTTAATAATAATTGCAATATAATGAAGTTCAACATCCTAGGGGGAAATACAGAACGAAAAGGCGACAGAGAAGGAGACTTAAACTTTAGAGGAAGTGATTTCAATAAAATGAGATAGATAGTCAGAGAGGCCCTGAGGTTAAAAGTTAAAAAGAAGAAAAAAACTAGACACATGGTCTGGATGTTACTTAAGATAACACCAGCAGTTGCTTAGAAGCCAGTGTGCCATTGAACAGAAAGGAAAGGTAAGATGGAGTACTTCACCAGTAAAGTGTAAAATGCTCTTCAAACACAGACACATGGAAATTCGAAATATTTTCATGAGGTGAATAGCAAGGAATGTAAACTTCAGCAAGCAGTGTTCCAGGGAAAATCAGATTTTCAAGATTATGTGGGCAAAAGTAGAACACTAAACCAATTCTTTATTAAAAATAGCCTGGAAAAGAATTAGGAGGGTTAGAAAAGCTAAACTGAGAAATATTCAGTTGTTTAAAAGTTAGGACCAATCCATAAAATACTTAACCATCATAACAAACTATAACAATAGAGAAGAGGGTCTGGACCGTTGTGGGTAACTCAGTGGGGACCCCTGTGTAGTGCGTTAATGGGTAATTGTGATCCAGAAAACTGATTAAAATTAAAAGGAGAAGGGACGGTTAAATGGGTCAGTCTGACTTCCTGGCTTTCTCAGACCACTAAGAGTCACCCAAGATTTCTCTGTCAGGCCAAAAGCTAGGTTTTGAAAAAGGGAGGCTGTGTTACTTCAGAGCAGTGGTCATCAGTACCTTGTCATATGCCAGCCTTTCCCACTTCAGTCAACAGGGAAGAACAAATAGCATAAGCCAAACTTTTGTTCTTAGTTGTTCCTGGACTCTGAAAGGCAACCAACAGAAGCCATTAGGGGTGATATTTTATTATCACTAGTGCCACCATGCAGGGTTACAAGTGTTGCAAGCACGTTGAGGGCAATGCATGCAACCCACTTGTCCCTAGGGTGAAAGAAGGAAAGAAACAGAGGAAGTTGGGTTCCAGTGCACAGAAGCTAATTTTTGTCTCAAAGTGAGTAAGAGCATAACTTTAAAAAAAGCCATGGTCTCACCCTAATGACTGCCAGCCAGCAGTAAGCCCATGACCTCTCTTGCTGAGTGCGTTCAGAGTTTAATAATCCTGACTTCTAGAAAACAGCATTTAGTGTTGAATAATTCTCAATTTTAACAATATAACTTTAACCTTTAGCTGCTGGATCTTGTTATGATCAAGGAAGACTGTTAAGCCCTTTAGGATCAAAGATTTTCATGTGTGTGAGTGCCTGTGAGTGCCTATATCCACAGACTGAATCATTTTGAACGTTCTCTGTTATAAGGTGGATGTTTAGTCTCATAAATACTTGGTTCATAACTTGTCTTGTTCCGCATCTCAGTCACTTCTTGTAAAAGTCCGTGACAAATTCCAGTATTTCCAGAGTGAAGTTGTGGGCACACTACTGTTTGGCTTGCACATTTATCACTCAACTTTGTAATTGTTCTTAATATATAAACAAACCTCTACTAATATAATTGCTGTATAAATTAATATATACACAATTTAAAAAAAAAGTTTGACAAACACATCTGTGAAAAACACTGCTTAATTGTTCCCATGATGTATAAATCTAAAGCTCAAACTAACCAACTTTTCTGGCACAAGCATTTTGTATTTGACCTTCTCATGGTTTTTTGCAGTGCTGCTGGTTTTTGATGGCTTAGTTTGGTCTCAGCTCACGGTATTTGTGAAACTGGGATTTAGGGAACTGTGCTTATTACCTATCCAGAAATTATTCCCAAATTTGAAATTATTTATGATAACACAGGAAAATAAGCTTATGTAAGATTTACGTAATAAACAGGGTGGAAACCAGTATGGAGAATTTTATAACCTCATTATGAAAAATAAGTGTTACGGCTTCATATGCCTTCTGTGTGCTATATTGGTCACCTCAACTGCAAAAAGGGATACTTCTGCGTGACCAGCAAGAAAGATGACAAGAGTGGTGAAGAACACAGAAACTAAATAAGTGACATTGAGGAAATTAGAGCTAATTACACAGCTAGTTTTATTTCCTTTCTCAACTCATGCTTTCTCCAAAACTGTCCTATTCCTGTATTTTAGTTTAGAAAACCAATAGAAAGACTAATTCCGTTGCAGAAGTAGTAACTATGTGAAACAATGTTACTTATGTCATAACTAGAATTAAACTTTCTTAAAAGTTGAGATGTAGTGGTTAAAATGAAAATTTGTTCTTGGTTACCAGAACATTTTCACCTACTCAGTAGATAATGACAGGAAAGAGAATCAGTCCTTTGGGTTTGAAAGGGTATAAAGTTGTGGGCGTAGAGGTGTGATGAGCATAAAGGTGGTCATAAACTATAATCAGTGGATTTGGATGAGAGAGGAAAATGTTTAATTACATGCTAGCATTCACCACCATTGCTGTCAATTTAGATTGCTTTTACTATGGAAATAGTTTTTAAAAGTGGACAAATACTTCATTTGGAAAAAACATTGTGATGGAAGAACATACCTTTTTAATTTCAAGATACACATTGCAATGTTTTTTGATTTTTTTTCTGTGTTATTACATTTTATTTCTTTGAAATATTTAATGGTCATGCAGTATCAAATCCTGTTAAAATTAAATATCCTTTAAATCCAATTAAATGGACCTTTTCTAATAAATAGTATCCAACCTACTTGTGATATAATGGTTTTATAACATGCAGAAGTGACCTGTGTCTATTATGTTTCAACATGGTAAGTATGAATGCAAATTTTAGATTGCATGCTTCCCACATGCATATGGGAAGCACATTTCCCTTCTTTCAAAAACAATATTCTCTGATACGGCTGTTACAAGTTTTCTTCCTTCCAATCTTCTTGCATGTACGCCTATTGGTAACATCAAGTGCTTTTTGGAGCATTTGTACTTAATACAAAACTAGCTTTTGCTTGGGATTATGTTTTCCAGAAAGTTATTCCAAATAGTACATTTGATATGGGAAATAATTATACAGTGAGCTAGATTTTGAACATTAGAAATTAGAGAGGGTTATAAAAAAGGAGAATAATTTTGCTGTTTATAGGCCAGGGGAGTAATTGATTTGATTTTGAACGGTGAAGATGAAGGTTAGTTTTCTAGAAACAGTACATGTGGTGCTTAGTAGTGGTGGTGGCTTAGCCTATTAAAATATTAATGGTTAGAGGGCTTGAGTGTGCTCCGAGTTCAAGTCTGCCTGTGTACACACGATGGGATGCTCTTCTGTGGAGAGCCTAAACAGAGAGATGGTGTGGAAAGATTCCAATACCAGAGTACGGCCATCTAATTTTAGAATAAGATTCAATTTTAGTGTCCACTGTAGAAAAATAATTTTTCTAGTTTTACTGTGATACAATTTTTCATTTAAACCCTTCACTGATAAGTTGCTTGTGCCAATAGTTGATATCTTTTAAAACTTATCTTTTACAAAGATAAAATATGGTAATATTTTCTGATCAAAGTAATTCCTTGACATACATACTCGTATGCAGCAGTGCATCAGATTTTTCTTCACTGTCCAAAGAAGTGTCTGATAATTTTGTTTTTTTATAAAAATATTGATGTTCTAATATTTTTGCATTTTTAAATGTTATTATATATTTAATACTTTGCATGGAAAAGAAATACTGAGATTTCTAGTCAGGGGAAGTACTTCTTTTGTTTTTCTGTAAGCCAGTGTTCCTGCAGAGACTCTTTGCATAATTACAATGTAATCCTTAAGGCAAGTGCAGACGGTGTCTTCAGGAGTAAGTCTCTTCCACAATAGGAGCGGGATGCTGTAGTGTGAGTGAAGGAGAGAAAGAAAACATGCTTGATTATGGTGGTTTGGATCATTTATGGGAAATTTTACTTTAGTACAAGCTCAAGTATGTTAGTTGACCAGGATTTTACATCAGGGATTTTTGCTGTTGCTAACTATTTACACATCATCCAGTAATTTTAGATTTTTTTTTTTAGAAAAGGAAAAAGTAGGCATCATTTTGCATTTTGTGTCTTATCTTTGAGAAGGAAGTAATAATTTATTTCATTAGAGTTTATTTTCTGTTCATATGCAAAATACTCATATTTAATGTAGAATCAGTTTGTTACTGGGATTTCTGGCGTTAGCTGTAATCTTCTTTTTAAGAAAACAACATCATAGATTTATGTTGAAATTCAAGGACATTCTTTGGATTGTGGAACCTCACCATTCTTAAGTGACCCCCTTTCTCTGAAGTGGAATTTTCTGCTTCTCTATAGACAGTGATTACATGCTTAGGAAACCTTTTGTTCTAAAATACCTTCTACTGACCTGTACCACAAGCAATCACCCTAAAATGACCAGATGCCATCTCTTAGCATCGTGGATGAAATGTGACGTCAAGATAAATGCTTGCCTGTTGTTGAACATGATTGCCTTTTCCTTTTTTCTTTTTTTTTTTTTCAGTTTTGTTCAAGTAGAGTTTGTTCTTCGGAGTCCTTGCAAATGAGCAGAGGTTTTCTGAGACCAAAAATAATAAGCTCTCCTATGTACAGGTCTGCTGCAGTTACACTGGGTCATGACAATAAGCAAGTGGAGCGCGTCCAGAGAAGAGCAACAAAGCTGGTGAGGGGTCTGGAGCACAAGTCTTATGAGGAGCGGCTGAGGGAACTGGGGGTGTTCAGTCTGGAGAAGAGGAGGCTGAAGGGAGAGCTGCTCGCTCTCTACAACTGCCTGAAAGGGGTTTGTGGTGAGGTGGGTGTTGGTCTCTTCTCCCAAGTAACTAGTGTCAGGACTAGAGGAAATGGCCTCAAGTTGTGCCAGGGGAGGTTTAGATTAGATATTAGGAAAAATTTCTTTACGGACAGGGTGGTCAAGCATTGGAACAGGCTGCCCAGGGAGGTGGTGGAGTTGCCATCTCTGGAAGTGTTCAAAAAACATGTGGATGTGGCGCTTCAGGACATGGTTTAGGGGACATGGTGGCGCTGGATTCATGGTTGGACTTGATGATCTTGAAGGTCCTTTCCAACCTTAGTGATTCTGTGATTCTGTGATATGGGGCTGGGACTTCTGGGGTTACCTGTTTGTGTCTTGTGTTGTCGTTGTTCTGCCCTATGAACAAACTTGCTGTATCTTTTTCCCCCAAACTTGCTGTGTCTTTTTTATGCTCCTCTAAAATGGGGGAAATTAATATTACCACTTCTAAAGGTGCTTGGAATTTTTTGCTGGTCTTAAAGAACATATATTACTCACATTATATATAAGCATTGAGGGAAACAATCTAATTTGAGTACTAACTTGCAAGAAAAAGTGCTTTGTGTTTGATTTTTCAAAAAAACCACATTACCTTAGTTGTCTCAGTCTTTTGTTTATTTTTCCCTGTTCTGCGCTACTGGAACCAGCATTTGACATTAACGTTTTGGGGCAGCTTTTCAGCCAGGATAACTCAATGTAGCTTGATGAAAGTCAAAAGAAGTACAATATTTACAGTTCTGTTTGCTTGGAATTTATTTGGAGTTATTTTGGTCATAAAAGCCTATGACTATATTGCACAAGACTGTTATGAAATAGTGTAGTATGTGAACACAGGCATGAGCACCTTTAGCATTTTTTCCAGCATTTTGTGAAAGTGGCAGATATGAAGGAGATAGAATTGCTCACTTTAAACTTTACTGCAAAAATACGGAGCTGGAACAACCCTTTGTATTAGTATAATTTTATTTATTTCCATTTTAACTGCTTTGCTGATTTTGTAATATGGTTTGAGTGAACCTTTTGTCAACCACCACTCCCTCTAACCAGAAAAGAAGCTGCATGTGGAAGACTGTCATGTTGATTCTTGTTTAATTTTTTACAGATGTTTTGCTTCCAAAGATGTCAAAGTAAAAAGAATATATTCCATCAGAGAATGCTCCATCCTAGCTTGCTTCTACCAGTGTTCCTAATGGACATAGTCATGGTTAATATGGTTAATAAATGGCCATAAAAGCCTAATTAGATCTCCTCCACCACTTAATGGTGAAACCTTTCCCACTGTTGCAGTTGTCATACTAGTGTTTGTCTAATTCTGTTCCAGCTCAAACTAATTTTATTTAGACTGAATGGTCAGAGTTTTCACAGTGTCCTAGGTGGGATTTCCCCAGTCCTTTCTGGATTGACATCACTGTTTTCCTATACTTACAAAAAATACTTAAAAATTCAGATTTATGTTTTACTTTCATTATCTCATAATCATTCCTTATTGTTATATATTTATCTTGCTATTTTAAAAAAATATGTTGTATTGATTTGTAGGTGTGCTATTCATCTTCTAGTTTACACTTGTTAAATTTAATCCCTTTGGGGTCATCCTGACCACCTGTTTCCGCATCAGTGACACTCTGATCCTTCTCTTCAGTACTGAGACCTTTCAACTTAATGAAATTGCCAAATTTTATTGATACACTCCTACTACAGCAAGATGTCCATAAATGCAGTATTGAGCCTATGTATTCACAGGGACGAGCTTTAGACTGTGTTTATGCACATGTGCACTGTAAACCACAATGTAAAAGTTCTGCTGATTTTCCTGTTTATATTTCTTCCTATGCAGACAGTGCTTTTCACAGTGGGAAATAATGATGTCACTTCCCACTTCTGTGCTGCCTCTCCTGACTGTGAATTTCCCCGTGTTTTCAAGTGTTCGATATCAAATGTTCGATAAAAGGCTTGCACAGGTCATCTCTAATTGAGCTAACATGGGCTTGACCTCCTTAGTTCACAGGCAGGCTTGGTTAGGAAGAGTTGTGACAATTATTTAAACACTTCTTCCCCCCTGTTATTTGGAAAATTAGTTTTTGAGTTATAACTTAAAATCTTGTGAGTAGATAAAATATTTAATATTTTCCCAAGCTGAAGGAAAGGTATCGTGAATAAAAGAGGATAATACAATTCTGACAGAGGCAGTGCTTAGGGCTTTGTCTCTACAGGTTCACTGAATCAGCAACGATTCCTCATGGTGACTTAATGCTACTCTTCTGCTTTGGGGAGGGAGCATTACACTCTGGTGTCACAAAGACAAAAATGCAAGGAAAAGTCTTTGATGGCTGATTGCAGTGAAACTCCTGTTAGAATGTAAATTTTTCTTTCTCTAAAATTGCTCACATCCTCCTCCTTTAAAATTCTTAGCCATAAATACAGACTGGCTCTTTACTATCTCTGTAAATGATATACTTCAAAGTATGAGTCACTCATTAATAAAATAATTAATTTTATGTACTAGAGGAATCTGAACACTATGGCATTAATAATCTACCTGTTTAGATCTGTTGCCAGGGAAACAAGTTGTTATTGTGGATGTTATTTTAAATTCAGTTTTGCCTAATATTTACATAAAAGAAAAAAATAAAGGTGCCACATGTAATTCGTTTATTTCTTAGTCTTGCTAAAATTGTAACATTTGCGGGTTCTGACATCTGTCCATCTGTCTGCTTGTTTTATATTGAACTTAACTCTAATCTGTTATGTAATGTCCACCTACAAATTCTCACTCAAGGTAGATTTTAGTGCAAAATCAAGAGGTGAAATCTTGGTCAGGCTGACATCAAAAGTTCTACTTACTTCTGTGAGGCCAGAATTTCAAGGATTTTATACTGAATTTATAGTCCTGTTCTTATGTAATAAAGTCCCTCAATAAATCTAGTAAGATAAGGTTTTGAAGCTCTTCCTTTATGATAAATTTTCATGTTGGAGCTGTTTAATCAGCTCCTTTCATTTAATGATGTAAAAACTAAAAAAGCACAAACATGCCTTTGAAGATGATAAAAAGAAAGTATCACTTAATGCTTGCGGTTTGTGGGAGCTGTAATGGCTAGTGAGATCCCAGTGTCAGATGACCTGCACTGACAATAGTGGTTGGGGAATGGCTGCTAAAATTGACATATGGTATGACAAGAGGAATCATTACAGAGTATTAAAGCTTCTTGGGAACATAACCATTGGAGATTTTTGTGTGCATTTGTTTTTTCTGGTTAGTTTTTATTTTTAATATACAGAACTGTGTAGTTCAAATCTGTTTTTCCTCCACATACAGTAACCAGTGATTTTATTTCTTTGGTTTTGTAAAAGAAAATAAGATACTTTGGTTCAACAGTAAGTTTTCTTAAGAAATCATATTTGTTAAAGATTTAATTTGGAGCTGTAAATCTTAACACATGTTTTTACCTAGCTCTTTTCTTTCCAGTGAAGTGGGGTTTTAAATTCAACTTACTATATCTCAAGTTGAACCTGTGCAGTTGAAATCTTCTGTTAGTTTCATGAAAAAGATGAAAAATATGAATAGGTTTGTTATGCTTTGCAGTCTGAAACTGTCCCTCCCCTACCACTGCTAGCCAGTAAGTTTGAGATTTTATTCAAGTGGCAGTTGGGGAATAGAAAAAAATCGTAATTATCTTAAACATAATTCTGCGGCTTCGTCTGTGGCTGAATTTGAGAGTTAGATTCACAGAGCATGGTAAATACTGTATTTTCAGAAAGAGCATCCTGCCCCAAAGAGCACAGGCTGTTGCAGGTACCTGGTCAGCAATACTTGGTGGCGGTGCCTCCAGCACACTTTGCTTTTGCAGAAGCCACTGCAGTGGGTTCCATGCTATTTTCAGATGCTTTGATTTTAATTTGAGGTAGAGCGGAACTATTGAACTGCTTTTTCCTTTGTGTTTCACACAAAGTTTTTAAACTTTTTAGCTACAGTATTTTGGAAATCGCATAGGGCAGTTTTGAAAGAACAGGACAAATAATAGGTACCAAAGAAAAAAAAAACACTGAACTTTTTGTAGTCTTTAGTGCAGCAGTGGAAAGTAGCTGCTTTTCCTCAAATGCTGAATGATACTAAATAAACGGACGGGTTTGGTTTTCTGCATTTCCATCATTTTTGCCATAAGATTATATATAAACTTTCCCAAATACTTCATGGTACACAGATAGCTTTGTGCTCTTCACTCACACTCTTACCTGTGAGCTTACATTTACAGTGTATTCACTGAGTTTAAGATTATACCTTACAATTAATTTCCTTCTCTAACTTAAAAAAGAACAGCATAAATGAAATGCACAGAGAATCACAGAATCATTAAGGTTGGAAAAGACCTTCAAGATCATCAAGTCCAACCATCAACCCAACACCACCATGCCCCCTAAAACCATATGCTGAAGTGCCACATCTACACGTTCTTTGAACACTTCCAGTGACGGTGACTCCACCACCTCCCTGGGTAGCCTGTTCCAATGCTTGACCACTCTCTCAGTAAAGAAATTTTTCCTAATATCTAATCTAAACCTCCCCTGGCACAACTTGAGGCCATTTCCTCTAGTCCTGTCACTAGTTACTTGGGAGAAGAGGCCAACACCCACCTCACCACAAACCCCTTTCAGGCAGTTGTAGAGAGCAAGCAGCTCTCCCTTCAGCCTCCTCTTCTCCAGACTAAACAACCCCAGTTCCCTCAGCCACTTCTCATCAGACTTGTGCTCCAGACCCCTCACCAGCTTCGTTGCCCTTCTCTGGACACACTCCAGCACCTAAACGTTCTTCTTGTAGTGAGTGGCCCAAAACCAAACACAGGATTCGAGGTGCGGTCTCACCAGTGCCGAGTACAGGGGCACAGTCATTTCCCTAAATCAGTTCTTCCAGGTGAATTGACTTGAATAAGGTCTGACTGGAACATAGGAAATTCCAGATAAATATAAGGAAAACCTTTTTTATGATTACTGTTGTAAAATACAGGTTGCCCAGAGAAGCTGTGGTATCATTTTATGAGATACTGGGAGCTTGCCTGGACAAGTCCCTGGTCTAGTCGAACCAGCAGGTTGGAGACCTCCAGAGGTCTCTTTCAAACTGAATTACATTGTGATTCTATAATAATCTTAAAATGAGGATATTCTTTGTACTACCAATAACAGTGCTAGCACTGCAATCATTGCTGGAATCAAAATTGCACAACTTTTAAGGATAAGGAGAAAACAAACTGAAAGAAACTGAGCACTCAGTTTCAAGCCACACAATTTATGGAAGCAAAGGGAAGTAGTTACCATTTTTTTCTTAAAAAACAAATTAAAGGTGGGAATTTCATATAATGTAGGCTAGACTCAGGGACATTTTAGCCTAGCAGAAGATATGATTGGATATTGCATTTATTTTACTGTATTTTGTTTGCAGGAAAGCTATTATCTGCTTATAAAGCAAATATGGATCAGTGTAGGTATATTCCTGGATAGCTACAACGCTGATAAGGGATAAGAGGATCTAAAATTTTGATAACTCTTAGGTCAAATAAAATCTTGTCTTTGTTGCTATGTGTAGAATAAAGAAAATCAGTCCTGAAGAAAGAACCAGTATATCTGTTCTCATTAATCAGTATTTTTGTGTAATACTGAAGATCCATGACTCAGGTCCTTCAAGAAAGATTGATGTGAGAGGAGTCTGAGCTAGCTCCTGAATTTGGGTGACTAAATTGCACTTCCACTTTGTACTGCAGACATACAGAGAAGGAAAGGGCATATTCTTTGCCCATCCCTGGCCCTAATTTAATTGGCTGATTTCCTTCTGTGTAACACCTTGAAAGAATTATGTTTAGTACTGCACATTCTCATATCCTCTCAGGCTGCTTCACACCAGACTACTGATGCTGAGCTAACCTAACTGATGTCAGTCAGGTGAAGTCTCTGGGGAAACATTGCATCCCTTTTTTAAAAGGGTCCAAAGGAGGACGCTGGGAAGTACCTACCTGTCAGCCTCACCTCTGTGCCTGGGAAGATCCTGAAGCAGATCTTCCTGGAAGCTATGCTAAGGCACATGCAGGACAGAGAGGTGATTTGAGGCAGCCAGCATGGCTTCACCAAGGGCAAGTCCTGTCTGACCAACCCAGTGGCCTTCTGTGATGGAGTGACCACATCAGTGGACAAGGGAAGAGCTACAATTGTCACCCATCTGGACTTCTGTAAGGTCTTTGACACGGCCCCCCACAACATCCTTCTCTCTACATTGGAGAGAGAGGGATTTGGTGCATGGACTGTTTGGTGCATGTGGATGAGGAGGTGGTTGGATAGTCGCATCCCGAGCATAGCGCTCAATGGCTCAATGTCCAGATAGAGATGGGTGATGAGTGGTGTCCATACTGCGACCAATACTCTTTAATATCTTCATCAGTGACATAGTCAGTGGGATCGAGTGCACCCTCAGCAGTTTGCAGAGGATACCAAACTGAGTGGTGTGGTTGACATGCCTGAGGGACG
Organism: Phaethon aethereus; assembly: GCF_964289735.1. Taxonomy (NCBI): domain Eukaryota; kingdom Metazoa; phylum Chordata; class Aves; order Phaethontiformes; family Phaethontidae; genus Phaethon; species Phaethon aethereus. Next base: position 82,368,622 of record NC_138577.1, on the reverse strand, counting down.
GATGCCATCCAGAGGGACCTGGACAAGCTTGAGGAATGAGCCTGTATGAACCTCATGAGGTTCAACAAGGCCAAGTGCAGGGTTCTGCACCTGGGTCAGGGCAATCCCTGGTATCAGTACAGGCTGGGGGATGAAGGGATGGAGAGCAGCCCCATGGAGAAGGACTTGGAGGCCCTGGAGGGTAAAAAGCTGGACATGAGCCGGCAATATGCGCTTGCAGCCCAAGTCTCCTGGGCTGCGTCCAAAGCAGCTTGACCAGCAGGTGGAGGGAGGGGATTCTGCTTCTGGAAAGACATGGACCTGTTGGAGAGGGTCCAGAGGAGGCCACAAAAATGCTCAGAGGGCTGGAACAGCTCTGCTGTGAGTACAGGCTGGGAGAGGTGGGGTTGTTGAGCCTGGAGAAGAGAAGGCTCTGGGGAGACCTTATTGCAGCCGGCCAGGACTTACAGGGCGTTCATAAGAAAGATGGGGTCAGGCTTGTTAGCAGGGCCTCTAGTGATAGGACAAGGGGTAACAGGGGGTAACGGTTTTAAACTAAAAAGGGATCGGTTTAGACTAGATCTAAGGAAGACATTTTTACAGAAAGGAGCGTGGTGAAACCCTGGCCCAGGTTGCCCAGAGAGGTGGTGGGTGCCCCATCCCTGGGAGCATTCCAGGTCAAGTTGGACGGGGCTCTGAGAAACCTGCCCTAGTTGAAGATGTCCCTGCTTACTGCAGGGGGGTTGGACTAGATGGCCTTTAAAGGTCCCTTCCAATCCAAATCATTCTATCATTTCAAGGGTTTTACATTATGTGGTTTGTCAGAAATATGCTGACTGGGCAGTAACAAGAGTTTGGAGCACTAGATCCTGAAGTGGACATATGTCCACAGCATTGGGATTGCCTGCACAGGAGAGCCACTCAGCAGCAGGGTAAATGGTGTTTCTCGTGGGCATTATTCTTTATTTCCACACAAATTTGTGATTCTTTGTCGTTTGGAGGAGCTTGCTAAAGAAGTAACTTGGGGAATCAGTGTCTCAGACAGCTCTCTCCTGTCTTTTTGTTTATTAACTTGGAACCTCTGCTTCATCTTTGACTTTTTTACAGTTTATCTTATGCATTAAAAACAATTAGGATAGTAAAATTCTACCTCTGAAGGCTTCACAGCCAGGTATTATCAGTTTTCAATGTAATGTATGTTACTACAAGTAAAGCATAATGTCATACTGAACTGTGCATATGAGCATGTCTCTTTTATATATATATTTATATACATATTTGATCTTTTTTAAATTTTTGAAATTAATTTGTTTTGGCTGTGTAAGTATAAAGGTACGCATCATAAATCAGACTTGGATTAAATGAAAATATGTACACACAAGTCATAAAGTAATGGTTTATGTCAGAATGACAAATCCTAATCAAGATTGCCACAAATATTTGCATTGAGTACTTCTTGCTGTCATCTGCTTATAAGCTGCAGCTCTCCTAAATTATTCTGGTTTAGTGACAATTACCCTTACCTGTGTTCTACACAGTTATGATTCTTTAGATTAAACTTTTTTTTATGTCAAAAATGTAAAATAATGCTATTATCAAAAAACTCAAAACCATTTCAGCAACTGAAGATAGCTATTTGTAGAGATCTGAACTTTGGCAAATGGTGCCTAAAGTATTGGGATTCCTTGGTTTCATTAAAGATTCATGGTTTTAAAAAATCAGTGATACTCCATCTGCTTAAGTAGCACATTTTAGCAAAAGTATCGGCATGTTGTGGAGCTGTAGGATTGTAACAATGAAACTTTTTCTTGTACTCCTGTAAAAGTACAGCTATTTTCTTAAGTTTGCAGTAGTAGGATTTTTGAGAGTCCTTGGAAGTATATGTATCTGCCAAAATCTTAGATTTAGCTGAAAGCAAAACTGGAGAATTTTTCCTCCAATTTAAATCTATGGAAATTTAGAGGGAGTAGAAGCAACAGCAGTTGAGTGCTGTTTATGTGAGCAGTAGTCAGCTATTTCTTCTTCTGTGCTAAATGTATTAGATGCTGCTTGATTCCCCTGCTTTGCTGTCTAGCTGGTGAAATCAGACTAGGTTCACTCTGAGGTCACATAGAAAAAAACCGGTATTTTCCTGTGAGTTACCAGTTTACTATAATCCTGGCTAATGTGTTTTGGAAGCAGTATGAAAAGAATACTAGCTGCACTACACCATTGCTGAGCTGAGTTGCAGAGTTTGATATGAAATCATCATGGGTATCAGAACATCAAGCCCTAAGTGGTTAAAAATACTGGCAGGGACCTGCACACTGATGTAATTTTGTAGTAATTCTTGAAGGAAACTGTTCCTACCATATTTACCTTGAAGCAGAATTATAAATCTTCCAAGTAACCATTTATTACAGAAATAAGCCTAATCCTTTGAAAACAGCAGTAGTAGAGAGAATTGCTGTAACATTGTGTGCTGGAAAGAATGTCACTTGCTGTTACATGTTCTATTATTTTGGGTGATTCTTTATGTTATTTTCATCATATTTTGGCTCTAGATATGGCCTTCATTTAAAAATACAGAGTTTACAGATGAGATGGAATTTAGGGGTTTTTTGAACCTTGTCAGAGGTTGTAACTCTGGAATCAATTGGTCTTAAAAAGACAGGTATAATTTATTTTGACTCCAGGAGACACAGGCTCTAAGTGCCATTGAAACATGTTACCCTGCCATTGGTATTACAATAATGAGCTTTAATTTATTGCCACTTTAAATTTTGGCCATGCAGTCCAGCAGTACTAAAAGAAATACTCTTGTGTTTAAAAATATTCAGCAACAGCTGTTGTTCTACCAGTGTGTAAGAAACCCACCAAGTGCCTGAAAAGAAGAGGTTTAGATTCTGGATTTTGTTTTTAAACTTGTTTTATTTGTTGGACAAGGGCAGAAGGATGTTTAATTTCAATACTTCTGTAAAATAATGAATTTTTACTTTAATGGTATAAAGTGCTTTCGAATATTTTAGCTACTATCACAGTCAAGCAAGAAAAACTTTAGGAGTAGAATGAATGCATTTAACATAATGTCTGCCCTAGATTTTGCTGTTTGTGCCTACTAGCTCTGCTGAGCTAGCTCACTGGTGACTCTTCCATGAGACTGAACGGAAAAAAGATTTATTGCAGCTTACATTTAAGAAATGTCTGGTTTGGTCACTCTTTTCGATCTCTCGACTGGTTCCCCTTTTCCATTTTGTCATATCTATACTTCTTAGCCATGCTTCTCCAATACATGCTTTTTTAACTTGCACTCTTGCAGTGCTGGTCTGTGCAGTCCAATGCTCTGCTTGTCCCACAGAAATCTTTGCTTTTATCATAAACCTAAATAGGTCACAGTACAACTCTGTCACACCAACATTTTATAGTGTTTCAGAGTCTTCAAAATGAACCTTTTCTGGATGCAGACAATAGCAATATTCTAGGAAGGTGATTAACGTTCTGAGAATTATTTACACCTCACAATTATTGTTAGTGTAGATCTCCCACCCCATATTGCAGTCTCCCGTTCAGTTCAGTTGGCTGTTACACATTTTGAAAGTAAGCTACTTTGAACATTTGGAGAGTTTGAATTGTGATTCAAATAGGTAAAGCCTTAAGCCAATAAATATGTAAGATTGTATGCCACTGATAAAAATGCTTTCCCATGGAGTGTGAAGATGTAAAAATTCAAAAGATGCTGCATTTCTCATGGATGGAGGTTTTAGCATACAAAAGAGTTTTATGGGGGCAGTAAGAAACACATCTGCCTGATCACTGGAAACCACAGATGATCAGAAATTGTTAAGATACTGCTGGTATATTTTAGTTGTGTGGAAGTAGAGGAGACCCCAAAAAAGAGGCAGTGGTTGCAGTTTAAATAATTTCATCTCAAGTTTAAAAAAAATTGTCCAAAATGGCCTGCCATTCATAAACTAGCAGCCAGGAAGAGAGTAGGTAGCCCTTGCTGTGAAACAGAAAATGGACTGCCATCCTTTATATTATTCATATTATCTTCTTGGATCCCTTGTACTTTCTCCTTCTTCCAGCCCCTGCTTTCCCAGACATGGGAAGCAACATATTAATAACATACTTAGGCAGTAGGACTCCCAGGTTGTGGGGAGCATCACATCTTTGTGCAAAAATACCTAAGCCTTCTCTAAGTGACTTGGAGTAACTTGTGATGAGGCCCAGAATCAGCACATGTTATGACATTCTCACAGGACTTCTGGAGAAGTCACCTAAAGAATGTTTAAAATACTTTGGAATATTGACTAGAATAATTAACTTTTTGAATTAGAAAAGGCTCAAAGTGACGAGGCAAGAACAGATGTGAAAAAAGAAGTTTAAATACATCTTCTACTTCTTCTTCTGGTGGACTAAGATCCAGAGGATCTCTGATCTCTGCTAACTTTGTCCTCTATTATAGATAATGGTTAATTTTCTGATTGCTTTCTCTATCCTCTTCTGACACTCTAGAGCTTCTGAGGTAGTGCAAGAGCATGGAGTGTTTGCAGTAATCCCCCTCCCTTGGCTTGTTTCTAAGGAAATTACCAATTAATGTGGTAGTTAATTCACCACGAATGCCTACTGTGTGCAGAGGGAAGGAGGACTTCCGACTTAGTTGCTTCCAAACTGTGAAGGAGCAAATGTAATGGGGCTGTTTTCAAATTAAATACTTCGTTTAGCGTGCTGAAATGAAAACTAGGGAATGGAGGGAAACAGCAAAGGCTTCTACAGGTGTATCAGCAGCAAAAGGAAGAGGGTGTAAAAGGCCTCTGCTGAGTTTGGCAAAGGGCTTTGGTGGCAAAGGACATGGCCAAGGTACTTAATACACTCTTCAGCTTGGTCTTCACTGGTACAACTTTTATACAGGAGTCTCAAGCCCCTGACACCCAGGGGAATGTCTGGAGCAACAAAGACTTATCCTTGGTGAAGGAGGATCAGGTTACGAAACATCGGATAAACTAGACGTATAGAAGTCTGTTTGACCTGATCGGATGCACTCACAAATACAGAGTGAGCTAGCCAATGTCACTACAAGCCACTCTTTATTACCTTTGAAAGGCCATGATGATCAGGGTAGGTTCCTGAGGATTAGAAGAGAGAAAATGCCTCTACTATCTTTGAGAAGAACAAGGAGGATTCAGGGAAGTACAGGCTAGTCAGCCTCACCTTCATTTCTGGGAAGCTGATGAAGTTGTGTATGTATCTTCAGTAATCATCTGGAAGATGGGACAGAGTGAACCCTCCAGTGAGTGTGTAGATTATACAGAAGCAGTAGGAATGGTTGATACACCAGAAGGTTGTGTTGCCATTCAGAGAAAATTTGACAGGCTGGAGAAATGGGCCAGCAGGAACCTTGTGATGATCAAGGGAGATGCAGACTCCTGATGGTTGAAGAGCAATAACTCCAGGCACCAGTACAGGCTGGGGACCAACCATCTGGGAGGCAGCTTTGCAAAAGAGACTTGGGAATCCTGGTATGCCCTTGCAGCAAAGGCAGCCAAACAGCCAGGGATGCATAGCCAATAGATTGGGGAAGGTTTTCCTTCTCTACTCAGCCCTGGTGAGGCACATCTGGGGTGCTGTGTCTAGTTCTGGATTTCCCAGTACAAGAAAAGAACTTACTGGAGTTTGTACAGCAATGGGATAATGGGCTACAAAAATGATTAAGGGCTTGGAGCATCTGTTGTACAAGGAGTGGCTGAGAAGGCTGGGACTATTCAGCTTGGAGAAGAGAAGGCTCAGCGGGATCTTGTTCATTTGTATAGATATCCGATAGGAGTAAAGAAGATGAATCCAGACTCTTCTCAGTGCCCAGTGAAAGGACAAGAGGCAAAGAGCACAAACTGAAATACAGGAAATCCCTTGTAAACATAAAAAGACCTCACTTGTATGGATGATAAGGTAGAGATGGTTGCCCAGAGGAGATGTAGAGTCCATCCATGGAGATATTCAAAACCCATCTGAACATGGACCTGAGCAGCCTGCTCTAGGTGACCTTGCTATGAGACCCAGAGTTGGACTGGTTTATCTCCAGATGTCCCTTCCAATTTACACCGTTCTATGATTCTGTGAATTTCTGAACAACTTTACGTCTGCCTTACTTTAGGTGGCACTAAATTGTCCATGTATTAGTTTTTCTAAATAATACTGCCTGTTTTGAAGTTTCAGCAGCAGTTTAAGGAAATACAATTTGGTATTTTATGCAGGCAGGTAGTATTAGCAGTGACACTTGAAAATTTCCTGTTCCACTTCTTTGAAGTAGTGAAAGGACTTTCTGTACTCTTTCAAGTTTGCTAGGCACAGTGTGGCATGGAAATGCAGTTAGCCTGGAACAAAAAAGTACAACACAAACTAAGAAGAAAGTTGAAAATATTGATGGAGTCAGATGCAGAAGACAGAAAAATAAATATGAGACAGGAAGTTTCAACCATTTAAATAAAAGTAAGGATAGCGTCAGAGGGATCTTAATGTATCTAATTGTCATCAGTTTGCTCCCTTTGCTCCAGATCATTTGCTGCTTTTCTCACTCTAATTCTCTTTTATTCACTGCTTTCACTGAATTTATGGAGAAATGGCATAAGTTTTCGGTCACTGTTAGTGTTAACTCTGCAATGCTTGGTATAGAGTTTTAAGTTGGTATAAAGATAGGAGTATTGAATATTGTTGAGCAAAACAAATTGTTGGTTTTGTTTTGACAGTAATATAAAATTGATAGACTGTTGTATTCCCCAAGAATATTTTATGCTTAGGCCTGTAGTGTGCATGTAGAAGCTTAAATATAAGCAAGTTGTACACTCTAATCCATGTAATGAGTTCTGTGTGCTGATTGTATATTAATAAAGGAACAGATTTTCCATATGTGATTAATGATTTTGCATGCCTCAGACTGTGGCTGCCTAAATTCTGAGAAAATAAATGAGGTTATCTATCTCTTCCTTTTACAAAAGGTTATAGTAATTTGTAACTACTGAGAAGTTCTGAGTTGGAACAGCATTTTCCATAATACTAAGAACTTCAAAGTATGGATTATCTAAGCTATTTTAATAGTCATTACATAAAAACAGATGAAAGATTGTGGGGGGAAAAAAGGAAAATATGTAATTTGTTTAAATATAACCCAAAGAACATCCAGCAAAATACAGCAAATACATCACGTTCTGTTAGTTCTAGTATCAGTGAGTATATCTCAAATTCTAGGATCGAAATTCCCATGAGTGAATTTTACTGACTTTAGAAAACTCAGTGGAAATCTTGAATAAAATTTTGTCCAGTTCCAAGTTGTTTCAAGGCAGGCTTGTGAAATTGCAGACTGTATGAAAAGCCAGATTTTTATTTTGTTACCTTTGAAGCATTGTAAACAAGACTGTTAAATAGAATGTGTAGGTTACTTGAGTATGATATGTTTTACAGTTTAAAATTATTATTAGTCTCACAAAAGTCAGCTATTGACAGTGGACTGTATTAGGTTTATGTTATTTAGGTTAAATGTATTTAACCTTTCTGTTCCATGTTCTCACTGAGCATCTAAAATGTTATTTAAAGAAAAAGTTAAACCATGCCCACAAAGTATGCTATTACATTTACAACATCACTTGAGGTTTCTTAAATTCTGTACAAAGGGAGGAAATTGTGGAACAGAAAACCATCGTTATGGCTATTCCTTTTCATAATTACAGTTATTTAAAAAAATTTTGTACAGAGTATCTGTGTGTAGTGAACACTTCCCATAAATTGGTTTTTTTTTCCTTGCCTTAAAGTGACTTGAGTGACAAGTTTTAAGCTTGCCATCCAAGTCAAGAGAGGGTTTTTGATTATCCAGATCCCCAGTATTTAAGATGATGTGCTCTTCTCACTCCTCAGCATAGCCCAGTGTCTCGGACTGGATCGCCCATGGTGGAAGCCACCACCTTCACCTCATTCCCAGCCTGTTGACTTTGAGATTCAGTTCCAGAAACTGAAGTTCAGATGAGGTGCCCTGTCAAAATCATAGACTGCATGATGCTATTAGGGCACTTCAAGATGATTTTGAAAGGAATATACTTTAAAAAATCACAGGCTTGAATTGCTAGCTAGGTGTGGTATTTTAAACTTGTAGATGGGCGTTCAAATTAATCCCCTGATTAGCAGCAGCTTCATTGCCATCTTCTGATTATTTGTTTCCGGGTAAATAGATGGCAGTGTAACAAAACCACTGTATCACTTTTGCCACTAATTGCCTAAACTCTCGTGGGGAACCAGAGTGAAATATACACGTCCTAGGAGGGAGCTTGGATTTTCTTCACAGTTGTACTGCCTAGTAACTTTATTTTAGTAAGATAGGTAAAATTCTGTGTGACCATGGAAACTGAACTACTGTGAACATCAGGTTGATTTCCCCTTTTACATAATTTTTGGCAGAGATGTTTGAACTATTGTGAAAAGCTACAGATGCAGCACAGATCATCAAAATAAATTACCTTCAAATATATTAATATATCTGTTGAATTAAAAAAAAAAATTTCCAAGGTTGTCTGCCCAAATATTTCACAATGGTTAATAGGTATTTCAGGAACATAAACTGCTGTCTTTTTAAAAAATTTGCAAACACAGGCACATGTTGGTGTGATTAATGGATTCACCTGCCAGAGACTCCAGGAGGAAGTCCTTCCGGCAAACACATTTCCAGTACATCAGGTTGTGGTTCTTCTTCAGAAACTGTTCCTACATTTAAGTGCATTATGTGTGATCAAAAGGCTTTACTAGTCTATCTCCAGTAAACTCTCCTAAGCTTGCAGCTTAACTTGAGGGGAAAAAATGCTTCTGCCGGTATAATTTATACAAATTCAAGATAAGTCAGTGGCTCTTCATCAGCAGGATGACCTCTGGGAAGCTTCATAGTGAGTCCTGTGAAGAGCAAGCCTGAGGAAAAATGATAAGCGCGTGGGAGATGGGAGAGGAGTTCTTGCCAGCCAGCCTTGGGAGGGCAGTGGAGATGAGTGCTGACTACAGACAGCTTGAAGCGTATGGTAGCCTCAGGGACAGCCAGCAGAGAAGCAGCAAAGGGATCAAGAAAGGCAGAGCAAGAACATGGGGAATAGAGAGATGAGGAGTGTAGGGAGAGCGTGATAGAGGAGAAGCTGGGCAAGAAGAGTAATGGCAAGCTGGGAAGCTGGCAAGAAGAGTAACGCAGCAGGAGGTGGAGACAAATGTATATATTGCTCTGCAAAGTCTTCTGCTTTACTTACCACCCAACACTTCAGAGACTTGCAAGGCTCCCCAACCCTGTCACTAGTGGTGCTCTACCTGCAAAAAATTCTGTTGTAAACTTCCTCTTGGAATTTGGCTGCTTTTGTGCAAGGCTTTAACATTGGGTCATGCCATGCAGAGTTTCACAATGTTAGGTGTACTTTATGAGCCTCCTGATGTCATTAGCTAACATGGTCCTCATCAAGTCAGAAAGAATTGAGACTGATACAGTAAAGTCTTCTTATGCTTCACTTCTTATTTTGCCGTCTTGGTTGTTTGCAGCAGTTTTTTATAGTTCTCATCCTCCATTGTGGCGTTGAAAGTACTGGTCCTTCAGGGGAATATTTTTTGTGTCTCCTTGAGCTGGAAGCCAAGTAAGCAGGCATTTTCCATTTTCACTAAGTTCTTAATAAACGCATTGGTGCATGAATATTCTTGAGACAGTCTGTAATTAAAATCTTTGAGGAGCTTCTTTTTATCTATTCAGCAGTCAAGCTGGAATTACTTTTCATTAGCTTGTTTTTCTGGTTAGCTGTGATTCACCTGGATCCAGAATCCTTTCTGACTTTTTTCTTTCTGTGCTACAGTGGTGAATTTAGTGTCAGGTATCTAAGCAAGAATAAATCTTAAGTGAGAGTCATGTGCTGTCCAAGAGGTACTCTTTCATTTAATGCAGAAAAATATTAAGAGTGAGAATTTGGGCGTAGCTGTTTCATTTCGGTTGACAGGTAATACCCTCCCACTGAGATTGCACTTGCAGATGGTTGATAATATTGCTCTGGGTTGATGTAATCACCACCCTTACCTCAAGTATCAGACTGTTGCACAGTGCTTCTTAAACTGCAAAGAAAAACTTTCTTTTTGACTTAAAATTGCAGGATTTGATCAAGCTGTTTTGAATCCATTCATCTTCAGTGGTGTTTGAAGGATCCTAATGACGCTGTAAGAGTAGCGAGTTCTTTGCCACGCAGATCCTGTGCCGAATACAAAAATGGTTCATCTCAGGCTTTAGGGAAATAGTGTTAGAAGGCCAAATTATTTTTGTGATTGCTGTATCTGGAATGATCTCTATCTTATGATCAGACAAGCAAACCGTACGTTTCTGAGCTAGCTTAATAGATTTGCTTACTGACTCTTTTTGGAATGCTGGGCAAAGAAACTAATTCCACAGGTACAATCAAACAAATCCAGTATTTAGATGTGACAAAACTTTAGGTGTAAAACACCTCAGTATTCATCATATCCCTATGAAAATGAATGTGATTTTAATCTAGCTAAGGTGTTTCTGTATATGAATGTGCACACGATAAACACATGCCGGTATTGCTGGGGGAGGCTGGAGGCCCACCTGTCCTGAGCATCCCTCTGAGCAGATGCTAAGTGTGATGGAGTCCGGTGTACTGCTGCCGCGGGAAGGGAGGTGCAGGTCCCTGGGGCTGCAGAGGCTGGGAGCTGCGCCGGCTCATGCCAGGAGCGCTGCTCAAAGGGTGCCGAGGAGCTCGCTTGTTGGAAGGGTCGGATAAGGTCACGTGGAGGGGTAGCACGAGGTGTCTGACCTGCGTGCTAGCATCATGTTGGAGACCTGTAGTTAGTGATCAGGCTGAGTTCACCACCAAGTCCAGTTCCTGCGATTGCTGTTACACTTCCCCATCATATCACTCTTATTTACATCCTGTTTTAAATTTGACTGGAAGTACTGTGAAGATGTTGTCAAATTTTGTGCTTCTGCAATGAAGTCGTAATAAAATACAGTCTTTAACAGAATTACAGTGGACATCTCCTTATAAGGAATTTTGTCTATAGAAATACAATCGCTGTTAAAGCTCTTCAGCTTTTGTTTTCCTTTATCTAAAGATTTTGAACTTAGTGCAGCAAATGCTTAATACTCTGTAGTAAATATACAGCATTTAGATCCAGAAATCAATAGGAATAGCGTATCCATTTAAAAGTGCTGGAAGATTAGCCAAAGGCTAGTGTGAACACTCAGATTCTCCTAAAAAGCGTTTTGTGATTTTCAGTAACTTGCTGTTCTCCATCTTTTGTGATTTGCCATTCATCTTCATATTTGCTTGAAGATTTTATAACTTCACATATTATCAAAACTCATCATTTAAATATACTTCTTAACATTAATTAGTAATTTATTTTAAAAATTAGGCTGATTTTAGTTGTGTTGAATGGCGGCCATGCTCATCATGATGTGTGATGTGGCAAAGAATTTAAGTTGTATCTACTATTAAGGGAAATATGGATACTAGTATGATTTGGACGTAGCAAAATGCAGTATACCTTTGGGATAGGCTGGTTTCCATGACAACATTTTCTTTTGTATTTTTGAGGTTAAAAATGATGGGCAGAAGCTGTTTTATTCAGCAGTGATTAGGTCAGTCTTTGGTTTTGGGAAAAGAATGAACCAACCAAATCTGAAAGCCAAATTAAATGTTAACCCTTTCTGGCTGCATTCACCTGGCAACCTTACAGGTGTACAGCATTATTGTAAATACCCAAGTAGAAGCAGAAATGTTGTCATTTCTTGGAAATTTTATCTAAGAACAATTTAAAATGCAACAGTATTTTAATTTTTTATAAAACTCATGCTTATACAAAATATTATGCCTAGTTAGAATGCTCAAAATCTGTTTTTAAATAGTATTATGATTTCATAAAATAACCATACTGTGAAAAATGTTCAGTTCACCAAATATCCTTGTAGACTTGCTTTGTGTGTGTGTGAAACAGTGCCTTTCTTTTATGCCCTTTTGCCAGTCCTACCTGTGCTGGAGAACCACAGTTTGTTGGTCTTCTAAGGTATCCTGGAGGACATTGCTTGATGAGAAATGTAGTGCCTCTGTGAAAAATTCTTTTAATCAGAATCATCACCATAATAGTCTTTGTTTTTAGCCATTAGTATAGCCCAACCATAGAAGGTTAAATCCTGGAAAAGCTAGATTTGTTTGCCTTATGACCTCTATTTAATCTGGCTGCAGTACACAGGTAGATTGGAAGGGCCCAAATCTAAGAGGAATTGCAAACTATTCGCACTTCTTTTGCATTGATTATAATTTAGTTTGGAAACAAATTGATAGCCTTTCTTTTTCCAATTCTGTGCTCTAGAAGAGCACATTGAATCTTTTCAGTGCAACAGCTAAGGTCAAGGAGCTTGGATATTGTAGTTGCCTTAAAGCACAGTGTGAGCCTGGGCTTTTGATTAAAAAATCCTAATGACCCATATTTATTTCTAATCTTTGCTCATCTACTGAGACCTGCAGGTTGTTTCCATATCCTTTCAAAGGTAGCATACACAGATGTTGGGGAAAAAAAAAAGTAACATGAGAAATTCTCCCAAATTCTTGCAACTCATTTGATGTATTTCTCCTTGTGAATGTGAAATTCCCATTGTTGTTAATGAGATTTCCATATCTGTATAGAAATATGATGAAATTAAGTGTTTTCTGATATATCTGTAAGACAAATTAAATAAAATGATGCAAGTGACCTCACTTGATGGGAGTAGGATAATCATTTTATGTACCGATTTAGAGGTGGAGAGCTGCTTTGCCATAGTTCAGAAGAAGACTTCCATCTTGTTTAGTTTAGTTACAGATTCATAATTTCTACAGCTACAGAAAGTGTATGCCACATATACAAGAATGACTCTGCAAAGTATCATTGTACAAGATTGCTTTGTGTAAGAACAATTTTTTTCTTGGGTATTCCTTAGCATTATGAAGGCTCTTCAGATGTTGTCAAGGGTTGTATAATTTCAGTTTCTTTTTTTAATTGATCGTAGAAGATGTGAATTGCAGATCTGCTTTTGATAATGCTTGTTCAAGTGAAAAAAGTACCTTTTAGATTGAATAGATTATGTCATTGATTTTTGTACTTGTTCCCATACAGCCATTAGCATAGCACTGAAACTGTGAGATGTTTGTTATAGCTAATGTTTTAGCATCAGATGAGACCCTCATTTTATTTATTTATCAGGGAGTCATGTGCTTTCACATACTTCTGCAGTCTTCGAGGAATAAAAGTAATAGGTGATAACTGAAAGCTCATTTTTAAAATAATCTACAAATAATGTTTTCTAATTCTTTTTTAGGACTTGCTTTGCATAACTTTATAGCTGTTCAGTTAAGGACTTAAACATGTCTTTAAATTAAACTACTAAATTAAGCTTAAGTGTGAAGAAAAGACACTATTGATTATGTAATAATCTTGGGCATGCTTATACATTTCTTTGTCCTTTGTATTTTAAACGTCCAGGGTGTTCTTCATACCTTCCTCTTTTCGGAATTGGTTAAGAGCTTTCTATATCATCTTTCTGGGAAATGTTTTTATTTACTGGCTCATTTCTTTCTTCTGTATTTAGATCCTCGTAACACATCATGACATTGTTGAATTGGAACTTTGCTCAATGGGACCCTTCTTAAAAATTGATGGTTTAGTATTTATTTAATTATTTTTTCAACTTGAGCTATACTCCTTCCTTCAGTGAACTTTTTTGAACTTTTTTTTAAGTAATGCCACAATGACCTCTAGCTAATAACTTTCATCCATAGCAATAGGCACAACTTAGCAGTGGATAAGATGTTTCTGGGGTACATTCATTACTCATCCAGCTAAGAAGGTGTCAGAAGTGGCAAACAGGTTGACTTAAACCGAGCTAGTTTTATCTAATTAGCCCTCGTCATTTCATGATTATATGAGTCTGATTAGAATTGCTGTCATTGGTATAAGTTAATGCAGAATATTTGCAAACATTGAAAATGTAGGCTATGAGCTTGTATAGTATTTTCTAGAGATTTACTCTATTCTTTCCTCTTCTGCCATGTAAGGCAAGGTCCTTCCTGGTGATTGAAAAAGCCAGCTTTTTAGTTTTTGAGCCCTGGTCACCTTGGTAGTCTTCAGAGTTTGAAGTGAATGGAGTTTCAGTGAATTCCTTTGAAAAATAAATATGAAAATAACACACTCTTTAGGAAGCAACGTAAAAATAATCCTATTAAACAAACAGCCTCAGCTCTGTTTTTGAGCTTGGAATTGAGACTTCTGAGCTGGACAACCAGCTTTGGAATATCTTTGTGAGGTCAACAAGCACACTTTCTACTCATGGGTCTATTAGATATATTCAAAGTTTGGTGAAAAATCATGTCTTTTCAAAACTCTATTTCAATTGTGCCTATTACCCAAGGAAAGTCTTAAAGTACTGCTTCTTTTACTAGCATTGACCACATTTTTACTCTTCTGCATAAGAGGACAGCCATTCAGGAAGAATTGACTTGGATTTTTAAGTGGTATCACGTGATGAATTGGATATACCTTTTGAAACTGGCAGGAGTCGTTGTGCAGTGCTTAATTCATTTTAATGCGTGTCTATTGTAACTTGAATATTGAGCACAAATTAATACAAGATCTTGGTAACAGATGAGTTAATATACATGCACACAAATTGAAATACAGGAAATTCCATTTAGATATCACTAAAACCAGTTTTACTGTGGTGGTAGTCAGAGACTCAAACAGGTTCCCCAGAGAGACTGTGGGGCCTCCATTCCTGGAGATAGTCAAAACCTGTCTGGAGTCCCTGCTGTAGTCAGTTTTGCTGTTGTGAAATCAGTAAAAATGAAGCATGACGTAAGCGCTGACTACAAAAGTATGCTGAATGGCAATGTGTTGGTTTGTTTTGCTGTGGTCTCAGTTGAATAGCACATTAGCTGACTGCTTTCCCCAGAAGATGAGAAAGGGTGTCTGTTGTGATCAACCAGAGCCAGGTTTTGGTAAAATCCTGCTTCACCTTTCTATCTTTTCATCATAATCCTTCAAGTGTATCCCTTAATCCTCTCAAATGAGGCTACTTCCAAGTTTCTTGAACAAAAATCTGGAGGAAACCTTTGTGGGATGTGCAGTGTCTTTTAATGCTCATGAAGACCTTCATGTCCTTGTTGTTTCTGCGGAGAGAGAACCCTTAAGGGTTGATGGTGCTCAAAGCTAGGAATGGCCACAGGCGTCAGCCTGTCCAACTGAAGGTACCTTTTATGGTGTAAAGATACATGGTACAGCGATTTTATTCTTTCCACAAACAAAGACTTCAAGCAAATGTCTTTGAAACAAATGTGATCTTTAAAGCTCTCTTGAAACCCAGGAGCCTGTGTGAAAGGAAATCTCTCTGAACTTGCTACGAAACCACCACAGGCAAGAACTACTGCTTAGGGGCCTGCAGAGGTCTGTCACAGACAGATTAACATTTGTTAAAACTAGAAGAAAATTACACCTAGATATGAATCTGCTGAACTGAAAGTGTTTCTCTAAGACAATGTAGAGTCCCTCCTTGGACCTTTCTAAAATTATCTCTTAAGTTCTAATTTCGTTCACTGACTTCAATGAAAATAAATAAATTTGACTGAGGATTGGTTGTTCTATGTTAGTTTTGTCTGCATAGGACTTGCGACCTCAGTATGTAAGTGTTAAGTAATAAATTAAATAATTTTAGAGTAAGAAGTTCCTTTTCTAATATAACTTAATTTTGAATGAAATTGACTGAAATCCCATTAAGTGAGATGTCACAGATGTAAGCACTGTGGATGGCTGTAAGTGCATTCTCTTCCCTCAAGTGCTAGGAAGGTTTTGACTTTTCAAGTTCCTCCACTGCCTAGGAAGAACTTTATTTTAAGTTGTTTCCCCGCTCCCCCCACCCCCCCCCCCCCCCGCCCCCTGCTTTGTTACCAGGAAGTACCAAAGGTCCAGCCATACATACTTATATTTACATTTTGTGTGCATTTACTTCACCTCTCTCCTCCTGTGTCAGCTAGCAATATGGTAGTTACAGGCCTTTTATTTTTCTCTCAGCTGAATAAAAGAAATTTATTTCTGTCTGTAGTACAGGTATTTTTTCTGTTGTATCTGTGATCTCCAGCATTTTTTTCTAAGACATTTAAGTGATGTCCCACCCTTAACACTTCCTTTCCTGCTACTGAGGGAAGAGGAAGGAGTTGACAGTTGACACACAAGGCCTTCTTGGTCCCCAGAGAAGTTATATCCTGCTTGGTTTAGAATTTTTTGCAAGTACAGGCTGCTGATTTATATTAAGATACTCATTGTTATTACTAGACCAAAGAAACCGTTATTTATTTAAATACATAATGGATGTGCAAGGTTGCAGCTGTTAGAAACCATATAATTAGAAGGTGACTCCTAAGGGAAGCTTGGTTTACTGTTTTTGAAAATACTTGTCAAGAAAGGCTTTAATTTCACTTTGATGATAGCTTTTGTTGTGGGTTTTTTTTAAATCTTGGATAGCCATTTTTATAATTGCCATTGCTATAAAGCTGCAATAGCCATTAGTATTATGTGCCACTGCTTCACAGTATTGTGATGGATTTAGCTTTGAAAACAACCCTGTAAAAACAGACTAAATTAGTTTTAAATGTTTGTATTTTCTGTTTCAGTTACATTATTTAAAGTCTTGACTGCAGTAGTTAGGCTCATTTTGACTCAATTTTTCAGGACTGTTAGATCTCTTTGTTATAGAAATCCAGTTCAAAAGGTTTTTGCTGTATCATATGAATCTGAAACAGTGATTTAGTGCTACATAAACGCTATGTTTATGCCTTATAAAGCAGTTAAAGTGCTACAGAAGAGGTGAGTCTCCCCCTCAGATGGTGTAAGAACTATGAGGGGGAAATGAACATAATTTTAAATAAGGGTTAAAAATATTTTTTGAGCTTTGATGAAATCATTGTACAGTCTTTTCTATCTTCTGAAGTAAAAACAGTGCGCTCAGAAATTCAGAAATCCAAAACTGCCAGCTCTGGAGTTCAAAGTATACAATGGGAATGAAACATTACTATCTTTAGGCTTGGTGTGGGAGGCATTCTTTGAATATTCACATCTTAATTTCAAAGATGCTGAATACCTTAAAGATAAACAGATTTCTGTGCCCAGCACTTTGGTGATCTCCAGGTGAAAAGAAACTTGCTCTTCATATGGATATTGAGTAATAGTGTCAGTATAATAGGCCAAAAATGAAAAATGTTAGTGGATTCAAATGGATTTTGAAGCAGTTCTAATTTTTTTTTTTTTTTTTTTTTTTTTTGCGTACTGGAGCAATTTGCTCAACAAAAACCATGACAAGACATGTGAAATGAATGATAATATAAGGGTTTGAGAGTACTTACTGCTTCATTACTTCATTATTAGGAAGTCCTTTCTTTCCAGGGAGGGGAAAAAATCAGAATAAAGTTTTCTTGCTATCTTTGGTTCTCCTCTTTAAAATACTTGTAATTTATCTGTATCTAGAGATACAGCGTTTATGTTTGGGCCCTGGAGTTTATGTTTGCTCTCTGTAGCAGAGAACTAAGTGCATGGTGTTTTGGACTGGGGCTAGCAGGCTCAGAGCATCACCTGCAGGGAAGGTAGAGGGCTGTCCCTGGAGAATATGGAAGTTTTAAAATGCCTGTGTTACCTAAATACCTTTCTAACCTTGGGATCATCTTTAGTCGCCTTTTGCTGTCTTTGCAACACGTTAACAAAGAAAAAAAAAAAGCACAGGGAAATTGAATGGTTTAGTATGTTCATGTTTTAATGTAATGTTTATTGTCTTTTAAATGAAGAAAAAGTGGTTGTTGAGTAGTGGGGTAACTATTTGGGGGTTTGTGTGAGGCTTAGATTTTGGTTTGCTTTTCTACAACTGATAAGAAAAATTGTGGGAAACCGTTCTGTATATTTACAGTTTGCTCTGATATTAGGACAATATGTTGGTATCAGAAATCACAGATGTAGAGGCTCTGTGTAAGAAGCTGCAAACTGTTTGGTGTTTGGCAGGTGATTAATGACAAGCTTTGTAAGAAGTTTGAAAAAACACGCTCAAACAGATGTATTCATGCACAGAGTTAGAAAGTTTTCAGTGTTGCAAACATAAAAAAACCAATCAGTTTTGGGAAAATAATAATATAAAATACTTTATACTTGTTAATTTAGTGTTAATTCCTTGCAGAGTTATTCCACTTTTCTGTGGAAATAGCTGGGGCTGAAATTTAAGTGTTCACTAACATGTAATTTCTGGAGAGTGAGAGACATGAAAGGTTTTATGCATGTATGTACTTTTTATTTTGCTGGGAGTGATTTATTGATTGTTTCTGTCCTCACAGCAGTGTCTGAAGGCGTTCTGGTCACAGGCTTCAGCTTAGGTAGGGTCACTGTGAACAAAACCTGGTTAAAACTCACTGGTAGTGTTGGCCTCAGTCCAGCTTGTCCTCCTACTTTGTGGATAAATTCTTGAAAACACTGTTTAGGTATGTTCATAATTGTTGTACCCAAAGGCTGCTAGTTTCAGCTGGAAATAATAGTTGTACTTCTTGAATGGGTAAAACAATTAGAAAGGAATTTTTTTTTTTTTCCTTTTTAAGTATTGTACATTAGCATCACTATTACAGAGTTTATGTGCAATGAGTAGCAAAGGAATTTAATCAATATGGATTAAATGACATTTTTGTTGTTTTAGATGTGGTGTCGGGACTCGTGATTTCTTTTTAAAAAATAAGATCATGTAATTAAATCTTGAGACTCAACAGGCACTGTGTCATGTTGGCATATTGCGGTGTCTTAATTTCCTTGGAAGACCAAAATCCAAGTGTCTTAGCTACTGGTGAAATGTTAAGATCCCAGCATGAGACACACTCTAAAATGTCTTAGTGTGATTATGAAATGGCCCTATGTTATAATATAAGTACAATAAAATAATACATGTATTCTAACACTAGGAAAAGGATGTGTAAAATTAAAATTATGTAGGTTAAGCTCTTAATTATTTTGTTTTCTACATTTTAAGTGTTGTTTGAAATTAAAACTAACTAAATGGCATGTAAAATAATTCTGAGCCAGTGTTTAGATACAGAAGTTACAGAGTACAGATACTGGGAGAAGCTATGGCAAGCAGTTGCTCTCTAATCATTAATTTTACCTTTTCTTCTGATGAGGACTATGTGCTGCTGTGCATATGGACCAGACAGTGTACCAGTAGGGGCACTTTTATTCCCCATTAATTTTTGCCAGTAGGAGTTAAACAAAAAAATTTGATTAATCTTTTTAGCATCACATTAAATCTCAGCAAATAAACTAAATCAGAAGAGGTGATGGGAGTGGTGGATTGAGGAATTGAGACGAATGTAGAGAACAAACAATAGGAGAAGGAATTGAGAGGAACAAAGAACAAGGAGCCAAGCAATTTATTGAAGAGAAAAGAAGAAGAAGTGAGAAGAGAAGAAGCCAAAGCAGAAAAAGCGGGATTTGGAGTTGCTATCTTGAAAATACTGGAGAGGAAAGAGGAGAAGAAAGGACAAAGTGCTATTGTACATGAGCCCTACCCAGGAGTCACTGTAGAGGACATGAAATGCCATGCGGCACGTGGGCATTTGTCCTGGAAACACACCCATAGCTTTCACTGGTGGTCATGCTGAGGTAGTCAACTCGTGCTGAATAGCTACAAACTCACATATTTTATGTGTTTGTGGTCAAACTGTTAACGAAAGGGTACACCTTTGCAGGGAAGATTTGCTCCTGTGAAGATTTTAAAGAGGTGCAGAACTTCACTCTTTTGTATTTTATTCACTTCAGGTGGTACTTGCTTAGATTTGTGCAGAATCACTCCTTAAATTACTGGCACTAACTTGATTTTAAAATAAAAGCAATGTGCCAGGAATGAATTAAAGTAACTACAGTCCAAAATACATTATACAGATTAACTACATGGAAAACTTGATTATTTTGACTTAAGTCTTAATATAATCTCTTTAACATAGAACGACACAAAAATACTTACATTCTGTTCACTGAAAAGGTATTAAATTTTTTAAAGCTGAATAATTCTGAATGTTAATAACACAGCAGGGTCAGTCACTGAGCCTCCATAAATTTGGCGTTTGGTATTTTGTTTGTTTTTCAGGCTTTGGATATTTCCCAGATTGGGGAATCCCTCAGTCTAAAGGACATCCAAAATCTACGAAACAAACCGAACAGTAAAAGCCCATATTTGGGGTTTTATTAAGTCTCCCTAAACTCCAAACAATAAAACGAATACAGTAGCTCGTAAGTAAGTGCATAGAAAACACTCCTTACAAGGAGTTGTTTTATCGCCTGGCTTATTCTCCCAGAGGAAGTGATGAAAGCATCACTACTTTGAGTCACTTAAAAGCAGAATGGACAAAGGAGTCTGGCACAGGCATTGCCAGCCAGCGTAATGGTGGTGGTGCTTTAGAGAAGCTGACCTGGTGTTCCTTCTCCATCCAGAAACTGAGCGTAGCTCTAATCGCACTGCAGGCTCAGCTTCTGGTTACTTATGTACCACCGTTCTCTATATTAATGTGCTTCTCTTTTATTCAGGAAGTGTCTAATGGCGTTTGGGGGAGGGGAAACTCATTAGCTTCCTTCCTGAGTAATATAATTTTTATTTCCTGTTGTAACAGTGGCCTCAGCCAAAAGCAACAGCCTACAAAGTGCGGTGGGGAGGGTTGCCTGTGCAAAACATTTTCATCTCTGAAATACTCTGCCCAATTTCGAGACCAACAGGCAGTTCTTGCAGGGGTATTTTGAACTTTCTGTCCTGCATTGCGGTTTTCTTGTTCTTTATTTACGAGGATAGAAGTGACGCAGAGCTGCACTAACCTGACTGTTTGCCTTTACCTTCTTCGCCGTCAATCCTAGGCTGCTTTGCCACCTTCCACTCTCCTCCTTGGGCCTCCCAAGGCAAGCCGGTCACCCAACATAGACTTCCTCCCGGGCTGCAGGTGCGGTTTCTGCCTCTGCTGGGTTCCTTTGCAGCCAGAGGGGAGCTCTGCAGATCTTAGCAAAGAGTACCCCAAATTTGGGGTTCTGAATAGGCTCCGAGTCTTCCTGCAGGCACATGGGCCTTCGTCTTCATGTGCCAACTATGGCACAACTTAAATTTGAAAACGTGGAACACTCTAGCCTCGCTGCTTGTAATTTTGTCTTGGCACTATATTGTGTCAAAAACAGTGTTTTTTTCTATTTTAAAGCCTTTCTTTTCCCCAAAATAACCCATACACTCAGAACTAGAGCCCTTGACAAATATCACAGGAATAGGCACTGGTAGAGTTGAGTGTTGTTGAGGACGTGAAGGATTTAACAAGGGCTACACTGAGTCAAGTAATAAAATGTGAGCTGCTTTTTTATGGTGCCTTATCAAGTGCGTATATATCATTGTCATGCTAAAATTGCACCCTCTTCTGTGCATAAAGGAGGATTTAAAAAAATAATTGGAAGGCCATAGAAGTTCATTGCTGTGGCTGATAAAAATTGTGACGTTGTTACCTCAGCCTGAGAAGTTAAACTTTTCCTCCAAGCTTCATATTGTATATGAAGCCCAGATTTCTGGCAGCTTTTCACACAATTACTATGGTGATTTGGGCTGCTTTTCACTCTGGAAATTTTGAGTTGCTTCATTCAGTCTAGCTATAGCTATACGTTCACTGACCTGGAGGGGTTGCGCTAAATGTGAATCTTACTATGTATACACTAGTATACAATATACCACAAACACAAGTCTGTACAGGAATAACACCACTCTGGGGCCTCTAAGAGAAAAAATAAACTTTTGGTTATCCTTCTGCTATACAAGCTCTGCACCTTTCTCTTGGATTTCAAGGCTGGAGTGGTAACTTTTTAATTAGACGGGAGATGAAATATACCTGAGTAAGAGTTACGTATTCCAGGCACTGGAAACGTTATTATCTAGTATCTCTTGAACCTGCTTCTTACCAAATTACCAAAAAAATCCCATATTGTTGTCTTTGTCCAGCTCATCTGTTCTGACAGTGTTTGGTGTCCATTAATATTTGTGAAGCTGTCCTTATTCGTACCTCAGTGTTGATATGAAAGGGCTGATAGGACAACAGGAATGAGGAAGAAACTTGTAACAGAACAGTGTATGTTGCTTACAAATTGTGTGAAGCATTTCCTGTACAATAATGAGCAGTTTTGAGAAGGTGGTGGTCTTCTTATCCATTTTAGAGAGGTAGCAAATTGAGTGCTTGGAAAGTAGGAGAACACCCTCTATTGTATATGATCTTGATTAGCAAAATATCAGTGTGAAGAGTAATCACAAGGAATGAGAAAACAGGCTCTTGCCTAGAAAACAGACCCTGGGAAGTCACTTTCATGAAGCGAAGGCACAGTGGTGCAGTGCATCATTGGGGAGTGGTGCTCACAAGGAAAATTAAATGTGGTAGCTGTTCATTTCACATGAACTTGGGATCATGAAGGACATCAAGTGTGGAGGTTAGCAGGCTTAAGCTTTGCTGAAGTAATTTGCAAAAGAACCAACATAACCATCCCAGAAACCTGCGTCCTTTTCCTTTCATCAACTCTTGCTATGTTGAGGCTACTAGGCTAGATGAAGCAGTTAAATGAAGTACTGCTTCATTATCCACTGTTACCTAACACTAATTTGGTTTTGTCAGCTTTTGTACTAAACATGAGTATCTCTCCCATGGGACCCTCTGCCTGCAGAACCTGGTTATTTTTGCAAGATGGGCTGAAGTCCCTGGAGAGCGAAAAGCCTAGAGTTGTTTCTAGGGTTTCAAAGATTTATGTGTGGAAGTGAAGAGGAAGAAGTATGGGATAGATGAACTTTAAGTTCTGTGCCTTGGCTGTTGCTCAGAGGAAGTCCCCAAAAATGCTACATTTCTCTTGTTCTGTTAAAACACTGCATGGATATAAACCCCATATCTGGCAGCTCAGTGGCTGTCTTTTACAAGTGATGTCAAAACTTCCCCTGTTTAAGACTGAAGGAAGAAGAATGTCAGCTCTCCATCAGTTATTGATGTGAATCTTCCCAGCAGATAGTGAAAGCTGTATAATTTCCCATCAAAAGTCTGTATCACCACTGCCAGCTTCCCCACCGTAATAGAGTCTATTTACCTGATAGTAGATGGCACCGCTGGAGTGCAGGTTTTCTTCAGCAATTTGTAGTTTATATTATCCCCGGTGGCACAACACTTGGGACCAGCCAGCTCTCTGTAATTAACCAGCCTCACTGAGAAATTGTGGTGTTTTCTCTATCAGAGAAAGGAGAAATAGTATTATAGAAGGATGCGCTGGACTCAGGGTGGAGAGGGAAAATGCCTCTGACTGTCATAATTTAGGTAGTTTAGGATGGGGAGAAGGCTTCAATTTTTTTTTCATTATTATTGTCTCTTGTTATCAGCCTGTACATTACATAGTTCTTGGAGTCCTGTGGTTTAACCTGAGCTTAAACTAACTTCTGACTGGGATGTGTTAAGGTGGCACATGGGTGTCTAGCCACGCTCCTCCACTTTAGGTCATTTTCTTCAATGAACAGAGCTAAACTGGATCTATCTGTACTTTCCTTCTTGCAAACCTCTCTGTGTTAGCTGAAAGGAGGAAACCATTTTTTGATGTGTAGTGAAATATGGATTATTGCAACCAGAAAGTACTAACATTTATCCTTAGTCTTTTAGATCAGCTTGGGCACTGTGCTGAAGCAAAGGTGACCGTGATGGTTAGATTTGCACTCACACACTTTGTTAGGGAGCCGGGGAAAAGGTGCTTGCATTTGTTGTGGATCAGTGTTATGTGACCTGACTTATTTATATAAACGATGTTTTTTATACCTGCTTTACTTTATAAAGGTTCCTTCCCCATAGTATGTGCATATTCAGCAGAGATATGTATACCCGTATTGGACATTTAAAGCCAGTCTGTATCTATATGCAATCTATGCATCTGTAAATGTTTATTACAGGCAAGGTTGGATAGTACCGTTCTTTATGACAGGTGCCTGACTGTTTCCAGCTACTTACATTTCTGCCAGTTTGTGAAGGGAATTTTTCATACCATATTCCTGGTTTCAGCTGTTTGTTTGGTTTTTTTTTTCATGGGCTGCAATGAAGAATTACATGGTGAAGCAGAAGTTCTGGCAATCAGTCTTAAACCAGCCAGATTTTTTTGTCACTTGTTCCTTGTATTTAAAAATACACCACCAATATTGGCATTTTCCAGGTGAGTGACCCGATGGTCCATGGAAGGACGGGACCAGCCCAGTGGGATGGCTGGTTGCGTAAGTGGAGGGCGTATATGAATCAGCATCCCTCCAGGAAAGGAGGTGCCGCGACTCCACTCCCCACATGCCGGGCTTGCTGGTAGCGTGGAGGAAGGGCTATGGCAGTGTCTGTGTGGGCACTACTCAAAAACATTAGGAGTAATAAAATAAGCCAAAGATTAAGATTTTAAAGGTGTGCTTAAGAGCTGTAGGAGCTAGTTAACCCTAAAAGCCTCGGGTTCTCATTATCACTGCTATTGATTTTCACACCATGGAGTGTAAAATAATTGGTTCCCTGAGGAGAAGCAAACTGAGACAACCACTTGGGTTTTACCTGCTTAGCAGTGTGACTGGGGTGCCCAGCGAGTTTGCTCGTGGCTGAAGCTGGGGCTTTTCCCAGCAAGGCTGTTTGTTACCAGATCAAGTCCTCAGCAAGCTGTGGGGTTGCATGCCAGGCACTCGGAGATTTTGTTTTCTCATGTGAGGCACTGTATGTAATTCCCCAAAAAAGGGGAGGGTTTAGTCTTTTTTATCTTCAGTAAGCTGTTTCTGTTTAACTTCAAGGACACTGCCATTCTGCCTGGTTTCTTCGGTTGGCTGGCAGAAGAACTGTTGGGTTCCAAATGCCATTTATTAGGTTTTTTGTTCGTTTGTTTGTTTGCTTTTCCCATATCCTAAATTTTAAAAAAGTCTCAGACGTATGCATCAGACCACCATTCTAGGTAGAAAGTGTTCGAGAGATAGGCAGACTACTTCAGATATGGAAGCAATTAGAAGGCTATCTAAAAAGCCTTACACAGGCAGGTCCTTGGCAGATGGAGCTCTCTGTCTCTGCTGTCCCTTCAGTATGGATGGCTGCGTCTTTCTTGAATTCTGGTACCCTGTGGGGTACCACGTCAGACTGGTAGACTACCCAAGGCAACTACTTTATATCAAATAGTCATCGGCATGAAAATGTTAGGTCTTCATAAGCACAGTATGTTTTAGCACTTAGAGGTGTTAACTCTGCGCTCAACAAATTAGACTTATCCAAAGACAGATACTCAGACAACATGAGAAAAGCAAGATACTTTGCAGGCTAGCTTTCCATGAGCTTTAACTTTTTTGTATTTTTCTTCAAATTGGCAATATTCTTCTCAGACTTGAATATTAAAAAGTAAACATCCTAGCTGTTCTTGAAAACTCAAGTCACAGATGTGTCTCAAAAGTCTTATCTAGTGGGCTGCATTTTGTTATAAATGCTGTGCACCATGCATTGCACGCAATGCTTCAGTTAAACCAAAAATGCTTGAATACATAGAGGGTTTTCACAAATGTGAGCCTCAGTCTTGATAAGGCTGGTCTCTCTGCATGTGCTTTGTAGATGATGGGAAAAGATGCACTCCTCCAGAGGATGTCTCAGAGCAGCTTTCTCTTTGTGGTGGCTACCAGTGGCCCAGGTAGCCTCCCTGGGCTAATCAGTGTAGCGTGGTAGGGAAGTATTCATAAAGGTTTTACCCGGTATTGTATGGAAATAAGAGCTACTCCAGCATACATCTTTAATTGTCAGTTGCTTGTTATTTTCCTGAAACTGTTGGCCTTGTGCTGACGTTTCTGCTTATTAAATTAACTTCAGGACATTTAGGGAACAGCTTCACTTTTAAGAAAAACAGAGAAATCTCTGTAAGAATAATAATATTGTGTGGGTGTTTTTTAATTGCTGTCTCGCAGTGTCTTAAAATGACCACATACTTGTATGGAATTAAGCAATTTTTTTTCCAGCATCCCATATACACAAGAAGTACCACTGATTTTAAGGTAAAGAAAGTCAGGCTAGAGGCTCTACAGAAAAGTATGTACTGTGTTACATACCACTAACTCAATCAACAACGGAGCTAATGTTTAAAAAATCCAAATGTCTGCTTCAATATGTTTTGTCTATGAAAGTGTACTGTCAATATTACAATATTGTGAAGTCACATATTTTCATGTTTTAGGACAGTGTAGTAACATTTACAGCACAGCCTTGAAAACGATAGCAATATAGCTGTAGTTAGGATTTTAGTAATGGTGATTAAATAGGAATTTCATGACCTGAAGATCCAGACAGGAGAAACTGAATATACAATTTCTTGAGCAAAGGAGTAGTTTCATCATGCAGTTCAGGTCCTTCTAAAATAGCCTTTAGTTTTCCGTGTATATGCCTTCTTTTCCAGCCAGCTACATATGGAGACAAAAATCCATTTTGGATAGAGGGAATTACTGAGTTTTCTTTTGTTGGTTTTTTTTTTTTTTCCCCTATGGTATGCATATATTGCCAAGATTGCTGAATCACTTCCAGGTGACCTAAGGATAACCCCAAACCGGTCTACTTTGCATTTCATAATCAAAATGTAGTCTTTGAGTTCACAGCATACTTGTTCATTTGTGTTTCATAACTTGGAAAAGACAGAGGAACTGCAGAGGAACTTCAATCTCATCGTTATTAATCACTGTATTCTTAAAATGGGAGAGCATTTGACTGTTGTGTGGAGTGCAGTGGCATGAGAACTGGAATACAATACTACAATCTTAAAATCTTTGGAAAAAAAAATGGGTTTAACAGATTCATTAAATGGTTAAAAGACACTGTGCCAACCAGCTTAATTACTAGAGAAAGTTAGCATATAAGATAGTCTTTTCATACTAGCCTAACTACAGTTGTAGCAACTGTGAGTTTTCTGTAGAGCATCAACAGAACAAAACCAAGTGTGTTTGGAGCAGGAAGAAAAGAGTAGCAATGGTCAGCCCACTTCATGCTGTATGTCATGGCATAAGCACAGTGGTTGTCTGAGTATTATTCAAACTCATAGGTGGACTATGCATAGTATTTCTAAAAATTAGCTTTAGGCACCTACGTTTGACCTGATTGGAAAGGATACCATATGATCGGTCACCATTTAAAATTATTTGGTATAATTATTTCAGGAACTAACCATATTTGACTCTGCATATTAAAAATCTCAGCAGTATTTCTCTTTTTTTGCAGTCCTATTATCATGACCTCAATAGCTGTTGAGAAAATACTGAGAAAATGCAGTAGTTTATTTTTGTGTAGTAGTTTTGTATTTTACCAATTTTAACTGTAAAAGCAATTCTTCGATATGGTAAGTCATACTAAAAAAATCAATGGGATACATGTAAGTTGTCACAGTCATGTAACTTAAATAATTTCCTCTGATCAGTTTCTTGCTAACTCCTTTTTAAGGGGAGCATCCTCACACACCTCCGTTCAGATTCCTTGTGATAAAGAAGGCAGCGTGTTAAACCTGTTCTCTGCAATGTCAGTTATTAAACAAAGATGTGATGTGGAGGTGCAGCTTGGAAAAAAATAGCTCATTGAGTATTTTGCAGTTATTAAGCTAGCAGACTAAAGCAGACTTGGGTCTCCAGGGAATCTGGAGGAGGGGTGTAAGTGTCACTTCTGGAAAGAAATCTTTTCATTGAAATATCACTGCAACTGGGCTCCAAGCTGCAACAACAGTGTTTTGTGTCCACAAGTGCCTTTAAGTTGTCAGCAGCGTGGTTATTACTGATGAATCTGATAATACTGTTGAATTTTATCAAAGGTGTAACATAACACAGCTCGCTAGCCTTTGGTGTTGCGATTTTGTATATGGGTATACATTACCAAATAACACAGGGCTTGGAGTTAAGCTGAAATTAATGTCTTTACTTTCCTATAAAATTACCTGAAAACAGTATTTGAAATGTTGCTCTTACTTTTTGTGTCTTCATAAAGAAATAGAGAAGGCCAAGTACTCAGCTTTTAAATATAGTTCTGTTCAGTTTTGAAAAAGAATGGACAGAAATTTGCTAATTTATTTCCATTTTTAATACACATTATTTTTGCTTTCTTTTTTAAAAAAAAAGTGAACATTCTGTTGATAACCTATGCGTAGTAGTGATTTGAGTAACTTCCAGTGAATAATAAAGGTTCCTTTTAAAATTACTTTTCTTTATAACCATAATTTAGAGGAATCTATGTCTGGAAATTGTGTGCTAAATAATCCAAGAAGTAGCTAAGAGACAGCACTGAAATGCTGTCTTTTGATAAGAGTTTGAAATCCTTTTATTCATTGATAGCAAAGCTTTCCTTAAAAACAATTTCTGTTACCCTTAACAGTATGCTTCCAACCTAATACCTGGTTTGCAGTTCTGTAATAGAATTTCAGTATCTCAGCTAAGCAGAATTAAAACCCCAGATTGGGCACTGGCATACAGTAAAACAAACTGTAATCCCACTTCAGATATGGGGAAGCTTTGCTTACAGTGAGGTTGTTTTGGGGTAGGATTATTTCATGGGAAGAGAAGAATGGACAGAGTCTTGGAGCTTACCGTCCTTGTCAAGCGGTCTGGTCTTTGTAAAGTGAACAAAGTCTGCTGATACAAAGCGAGGAAACCAGTTTTTTCCAAAAAAAAGAAAACTTACATGTGGGTTTTTTTCTTCTGATAACAGATATAGAACTTGGCTATTAATAGAATTATTGTTATATGACATTATATATTCTTTATCACACATAGCAATGTATAAGGTGGAATGAACAGAAATACAATGCCAGAGTCCAGATCAAACTGTAAGGATCTGCAATTTGAGAAAAACTGAGAAGTTACAAGGAATAGCATTATGACTGTCTACGAATACACTTCTCAGACTACTACTGTCACATGACTTCCTTCCTATTACAGAACGGAAATTAAACATTTTAGACAAATATATATCAATGGAACTACACCAAGAATTAATTAGGTCTTCCAATCCAGGTCTTTCAAATGGCATCCTTCTATTAATGTGATGAATCTGCCTTTTTGGGAGAATTTTAAACTCAGTGTAAGTAAACCAGTCTAGGGATAATGTTTCTTTTGTGTACACTTGAGCGTTCAAAGGCTCTACAGAAGGAGTAATAGCTTATTGCTAGTTCAGAGTGGTGAGTAGGTTTATGTTCTATGTTGGAGAAAATGAGAAGATTTCTAGTGGTTAATCAATGCAGTTCCTTTTAAAATTTCTTTCTCTGATTTGTGGTAGGTAAAAAATAATGAAGCACTATTATAGTAACCAGCTAATGGCTTAGAAACACTTAATAAGTTACAAGTTGAAGTGTTTATAAATTGAAATTTGCTGATCTTAATGACAATATTGGCTACAGTATATCTGGCATTTCGAAGCTATCAATGGCCAGAAATTAAACGCATGGGTAGATGTGATTTGAAATAGTAATCATGCATCCATCTTTCTAGGGGGAGGAAAAAAAACAAACACCACAGCTAAATTTAAATTCCCTAATTCCCATAATTTCCTTAATTCATGAACTTGAAAAAGTAGTACTAAATATTTATCCTTTGCCCTCCAGAAAAAAAGAGAATCAACAATTTTTTAGGTGTTCTTCTAAAGAAGACAACATAGTTGTATCAAAAATACCCAGTAAAATGTGATAAAACACAATTTTGCATGTCCGTGTATGTTCTTGTTTGTTTGCATTAAGCTGGAGAAGGCATGAAATACTGTGAATTAGGAGGTGTTCTTTAAGATAACTAGTAAGTTGGTAATAACAAGTTAGCTTTTTGGTGCATTATACATATGCATGCCTTTGTGGGAAAGCAACCAGACTGCTGTGCTTAACAAAAATACTGGAAAAAGGAGGGTATGAGAAAGTGGCAAAAACAGACAGTTGGCTTTTGGATTATTTTTCTCTTAGTATTGCGCTTTTGGTGCATCAGGGACTGGTCACAGCTAAACAGAATGGCCCCAATGTAATCTATTCTTGTGTTTATTTACAGTTTTCTTAATTGGCATCATTGAATGTGATGAATTAAATAATACTGATTTGGAAAGGTGTTTGACTTTCATATGAACTTACTTGTACACTCAGCTCAGAGCTATCAACTGACTATCAGTCTTATATATGCTTAGCATCAGTGTGAGTTTTCAGCATAGGTTTCAAGGAGATACCTACCAAAAATTAAACATTTTCTGCTTTTCCTGCGAACAGTATGCTACTGTCATCAGTGGTTCAGACTTGGTACCAACAGCAGTTGCAGTTTCCCTGTGTTGTCCTTCACATTCATCCTTACACATTCACTGTTCCATTTGTGTAAAATACCTGTGCATTAATGTAATATGAACATACACAGAACTAACCTGAGATGCTGAACATTTCTGCTCTTGTTTTCATTCAACTGTTTGTATTAATATCCTCCATGACAGAATATTTTTGTCTGGCTACTGTGTATTTTGGTTGGATATATGAATATATGAAAATATGATAGTAATACTTATACTATAATTTTTAAAAGACATCTAAATTAATTTAGGTTAGAAAACTCAGTGATGTTAAAATAAAATAATAGTTTATTTGTTACAGGATAAAAATGATCCTTCATAACACGTTAAGTGCCAGTTGTACCTATATTTCAGTAATTGAACTTGAGGAGTAGATATATCTTAGTCATGTTAAGGTTTAGATGACATGTAAAATGATACTGCATATATAATACAGCTAGTTCTCAGAATTGCTCTGTAGTAGATTTCTTATGAAAATATCTCTCTTGATGATAAACCTGTATTTCAGAGAAACTGATTTAAGTGTCATTATTTCTGAAGATTTTGCCAGAATTCTCATAACCTAACTTCTCTCTGAAGCAGGATTCAGAAAGGTGAAAGAAAGTTGAAGTATGTCTGGCATTGCTTACAATAATTCAGAGTACATTAGCATTTTTTCCTGAATGTCACTCAAAATCAGATACAAAATTTTAGAATAATCAAAAGCAAAGCTTTCAGTTGTATCATTAAAGTATTTAGAGTCTCAGGGAAAGGAGTGTGAGGAGTTCCTACACCATAGACTACTTCCAGTAAGTGCTGCTTAGGCTTTGAACTTCTCAGATTTGGCCAAAACACAAGGTTTCTTGGGTATTTTTGGTTGGTTTGTTTTTTCTTGACCTTGAACCCTTGCCATAATTTGCAGCCAGTTCTGCAATAGGATGTTTCTGTTCGGACTGTTCGGCTTGTAGGACTCACGAAGACAGGTTGAAAGATTTTTCTTCCAGAATGCTTTCAGACACATTTGTGCTGCAAAATTTTGCCAAAATTTTCAAATAATCATACTGACACTGCTAATTCCCTTTCCTGTGTTCACCCTGAGCCGCCTTTACTGCTACATTTGTGGTGCATCACACTTACCGTGCATCAAGCCTTGCAGCAAAAATATGTGAACCTTCTAGGTAGGCATTGCAGTGCCCCACCAGAGAGCACCCTCTTTTACCCTAATATTAGGGGATAAGGGCCTTTCAGAGGCTCTATCAGCCTGGCGATTACCCATGGAAGGCTTCCAGCAGTGTATGGAAGAGTGACAACTCGGGGTAATGGTAGAGCATTCTGAGGCACACCTCACTCATGTGCTGTATGATGAGAGGTATTGTGGAGGGTGGGAGAGCATGGTTGCATCTACCATGTGAATAGCGAGAGGAAATATCTTTAAAAGGGAAAATTGACTTTTTAACTGTTTCACACTCTCCCTATAGAAATAATTTATTTTCAAGAGAGAGACTCAAACTAGCACACTTGACAGCACTGGCAAGCATCTGTGCCTTACTAGGTCTAGCTCCACACCTTCTTCCAAACCAGAGTTGTTAATGCAGCTCCTTCTTCATCCTGACATGATTGCTGTGTTCTCAACAAACTGTTGCTCTCTCTTCCTCTTTGATGCCAGTTTTAACATCATTAAATCCTAAGATAAGGATTTAAACTTGGCTGCATCATGGATACTGGTGCCAGTAGTTTCACTGTCATCTAGAGGCACTGCCTTGTCTCTGCCTAAAGTTCAGCAGGGACTTTTACTTGTGTGGTCTTCGTAGCACACCACACCAGTGACATGCTCATGCTTTGCCACAGAAGACAGAACACAAGGACGCTGGCTCTGGATAAGCCAGTAGCAGGAGAGACTGAATTGATGCTTGATGCAGCTGAAGAAGTGGGTACTCACCACCTCTAATAATTCAGCAGGAAATAGAACTGTCCAGCTAACTCTGCAGATCTAGGGCTAATGTAGAGGAGGTTTATGGAGAAGGCTTGGATGATGAGGGAAATGAGTGGCCAAGAGCAGCCATAGATCGGTCTTACATATGAGGTCCAACTTATCCATCGTCAAGCAGATGTCATCATTCATCATCAAGCAGACTTCTAAAAAGTGCGAAATCCCCTTTTTGTGGAAAAATTTCATCACGTGGTAAACTTCTTACTTTGGATAAAAATAAGGATGTCTCACTCTAAGCAAAAATGTCCAGTTTAGTGAATGAGCTGGATGATGGTTTTTATAGGTAAAGTCAAGTCCTTTCTTTGTAAAATTCTTTGGTTGCAAATGGAGTTCTTCTGTGAGCTTCTATCATAAACTGCTTCTTATGATAGCCCCGGAAAATGATCTATGTGTTACAGACTACTGTCTGGATTTTTATGTTTCAGATACTATATTAATGGAGTAACTAACCTATTTCTATTTGTATTTTTTCTTTACCTTGTGATTTCTTTATTGGTAAAAAACAACCTAAAACATGGCTAGTTTTATTTTTTTAAATGTAATCATTATTCTTATGTTGTCGAGGGTAACTTGGGTAGAACAAAGAATGGCCACAGTAAGTTTCATTCAAGTACACCATTTTAATTAATGATTGTAAACAGATACCATAAATTCAGTATTTTAGCTACAAACACAAATACAGTTTTCCATTTTTAAGGAGGTGACATACTTAAAAAAGATTAGACCATTTAAATTTTACTATGTCATGTTTTTATGAAAAGCAGGTAAAGGAAATTGCAAATATTTAAAATGTGAACCTAATGGAAGCATAAATGATGACCAACTGTAATGCATGCAAAAAGAAGCCATGGTTTGCTGTGAGTGTGAAAAAAGAGCTGAATAATTCATCAGGATAGAATAAATAAAAATATTTCAGTGCAGCTGTTGCAGGTTTGTTTATTGATCTACCTGGTATAAGTTCTTAAAATGGGATCTGAGGTGGGCGAGCGGCTGCATGGTGCTTAGTTACTGGCTGGGGCTAAACCACGACAATTGCGTAGTAAAAGATAGAAAATGTAATATACCTAAAACACCAAAAATGCTTTATTTCTGGTTTTGGAACTTCATTGCCCATCAGGGAATAAAATCCCAAACAAACAAGCAAACAGGAAAACAGAAAAAAAACCCCAGGACATTACATAATGACAGATAAAAATTGAAGTTTCTGTTACACGTAAGACTGGATTATGCAGAATGCCTATTAGCTATGATATTCTTACAATTACTAAGTGGTACTTCAAATGTCAGTAAAACTGATGGGCTGTTGTGGCCACTCAAACTTTGCATTGTTCTGTCCTCCTTCCCACTCAGAAATACAGAGGAGACATGGTTTTGCACGTGTCTGTAAACTGCAGAGTATAATCAGGTCTCCAATAATTAGGCCAATTAAAATCAAGACATTGAATACCTCCCTGAAATGTCATGGTCCACAATCAAAAAATGGCAAACAAGAGGAAATGAATGCAATTTTGAGTAACTAGCCTGAAGCAAAGAGTTAGTTCAATTCTGGTTGAGACCTTTTTCTCCAGAAACCGTGAGAACCAAAACTGAGTGAATGCATCTGGATCACTTGTTGTGTAATCACCTCCAGAAGACCTTCCTTTTCTTCCCCTTCATCATCATAAATGATTGCTCTGATACCTATCTGATAGCAGTGCTTAGATCTTTTGTCAATCTTCAGGGCAGCTCTCCAGAATGGGACTTCAGTCCTCAAGCAGGTGGCTTTCTGAGCAGGTCATAGAAGTTCTCCAGTCTCATGTGTTGGAACATCAGGCTCCTTTCTACATGTTTTCCTCATCAACGAAGTTGTACAAAATCACTCCTCCAAAAAAGTGTTTATTTTGGAGCCATGTCCCCTTCTAATGTTTCATTACATCACTAGATGTGTGACATGCACTTATGGTCATTCATCGCTATGTCTGTAGCTCAGTAGACAAAGAATTGCCCCGTGTGTATTTTACCGGGCCTGGAGAGTTGTGTGCTGGTCCCTCAGGTTCACTGAGGAAAGATGCTGGGTTCCTCTGGTATCAGTGCCAAGTCAGATTCAAAAGTAGGAAAAAAAAAATATGAAAATAAACCCCACTATTGAGACAATTATGAAAATCTTGCCTTTAGTACATTTCTTATGAAGTTTTGTTAGGTTTAACGGCTAACATGAAATCTTAACAGATATAATTTTAATCCTGTTCTTACCCTGTTTTGGAATAATAGTTATTTCCTTCTCTCTCTCTTCTTTAAACTGTTAGGTATATTTTACCCTTTTTCTTTCTTTACGTGATTTTCAAAATGTGGGAAACAGCATGAACTCGGTAAGGGCAGATTCCTTTATCCCTGTAGGAGCACTGCATCCTGAGAAGTCGTTCCCTCCTCTCATAACCTGGGGGCTCTGGCAGAGGCCAAAGTTGAGGACCCATTGAGTGCATTAAGGTGCACTAATATGCGTTAATGACTGGTATAGTTTAGTTTAAATAATGTGAGTAGGAGTGAGGGAACCTGGGGTGGGAGACTTCTGAAGACAGTTTGTGTATCAGAGGAGGTGCTGCTTAGCTCCTTTTCTGAGCTCTCGCAACTTAACTAGACTTTGCCTGTCTGACTTCATACCGTTGAGATGTGTTTTCCCAGTGATTTATTATCGTCTGTTCAGATGCTTTGCTGAAGCATCAGCTTCATTGGACATACAATAATACTTCACACGTGGCCAGTAAAGATGGACACATCTGAGGTAGCATAGGAACAATCAGGAATTAATATGCAAGGAGGGATGATATTGTAATAAGGTTCATCATTATTGGTGCCCCTTTAATGGGCTACTCCCTCTTAGTCAGAGACTGCAGTGCAGGCTATTTTGGACAGTTTAAGAATCTCAGGCTTTTAACATAATTGATTTTCTCCATCAGTGATGGTACTGTTGTCATTCTTCATCTAGAAAACCTGTACATATGGAAGTAAGATCCAACATACTTCACTCAAACTGTGTCTGCACTTGTTCATGATTTTGCTGGACATCGTTACACAATGCTTAGTTTAAACAGGTCATTTTTTTTGCTTTAAAAAAGGGCTGAAAACCTTCTCTTCTGTTTTCCTTTGGAAATTTAGATAATCTGAAAGTAATTAGTGGACATTCACAGATGCTGTGCTGGAGAAAGGAAGGGTAACAAAAATATTTTGTTCTTCAGGATTTATTTCTCTGCATTCACACCACTTGCTTAATTCCCCCTCTGTCTGGGAGGCTAAGAGACTGCGACAGACCTGAGAGAAGTATCTGAGACCTTCCAGGATATTGCATGATTTTGCATGCATCTAAGCATCATACTCCAGTCTCATGAACTTCAGGCAGTGCTCAAAGAATGGCAGTGGCTGGCGGGGAACCATCTGCTTGGTTTGTGGTAGCCTCTCATGAGAAGGTATTATGATTCAAAACTGTTTGCTACATCCAACTCACCTGACTGACTTTTTCTGTCAATTGCTGTTGTATAATATTTTAACACTCATCTTTGCGGACTGGATCCTTGCATAAATAAGATCCTTTATTACAGGGTTTTCTGGTGAATTAAAGCCTTGCACTCAGTTCTGAAGCCAGAACTTTCTGCCGTCTTTGTATTTTAATGATACGTTTTAGACTTTTGTTTGGAAAGAACATACCGCTTAGGTGCTAAATATACTACTGCTAGTTGTTCAGAAATTTGATTCTAAAGCACAGTTTAAGCCATTGAAAAATCTGTTGTAATTAACTGAATATTTCCTTTCTGCTTGGTTTAAAAAGGTCAACCCGTCTTTGTGCCAGTTTTCAAATCTTTCCAGCATTATTCTTTGATTTCCTAGATAGTACGCCAAACACCTGGAAATACAGTTTCCAGATCTGCATCTTTTGGATATCAAGTGTAAGCATACAATAGAGTCATAAGTTAATAAACATAAGCCATTCGTATTCTGTAGGGCAAATATTGGCAGGTCATTAGTAAGCTGCAAGTGGCTCTCAATGCATTGTGTGTGCATGAGTACTTTCACAAAAAATTGTAAGCCTTTATAGGTGATTCAGCCCTATGCCCTAAAAGAAACACATTGCAGGAAGGAAGACTGCTAGAAATTAAAAGTAATTGAGGTTCCAGTACATGACAACAATAACAGTTTGGCTTCCCTTTTTGTGACAATCTCCTGCTTGTAAATTGCCAGAAGCAATATTCTTTACTTGCTTATTCCAGCTGAAGGTTTTGCAAAGGTAACTAATTTCATCCTCTGATTCACTTCTTAGAAATCCCTTTTTTCTTTTCCCTTCCAAAAACATAACCTGAATTCTTCTAATTTGTCATGGTGGTTATTTCTGGGGTTGGTGAAATCATAAGCATTACCAGCAGAATCATGAGCATTCCTTCTTGTACTGTTTGTAACAGAATCTTGTTTTGAAGCTTGATGTCGTTCTGAAAGAATATTACAGTCTGCTGAAATTATCTTTAAAGTGCTTGGAAATTGCTGATAAAATGCATAAATTACTTAGTTTATGCCTTATGTGTATCCTTGTATATGTGTGAGGATGTTTATACACATAATACAAGAAAAAGTGTGCAAGTTACGTTCACCTTTATATATATAGAGACACACTCAGCTGCAATATTTTTTAAAATCTAGTCAAGATTTATCTAATTGATGCATATTTATATATCTGTGCAATCTCTAGCATCCTTCCCTTCAACATATATTTGTTATTTTAACAAATCATCATACTTGTATAAAAGAAGACTAAACACTATACAATTTTAATTTACCTTCAGATGAAACAATGACATTATGACATATTCAGAGAATTACTTTCTGCATTTTGGTCAGGTTTTGGTTTTTTTTTTTGGTTTGGGGTGGGATTTTGGGGGGGTTTAATGCCTACCATGCAATGACAAAGGTTTATTCTCCCTTTGTTCTTTTCAGAGTGCTGCAGCAGCTCCCAGTCCAGTGCTAGGAAACATTCCCCCAGGAGATGGAATGCCAGTAGGTCCTGTACCACCGGGTTTTTTTCAGGTATTCAGAAAAATTATGATTACAGGAATTTTAGGATAGAGAATCCTCCGTAATACTGTTGACAAGTCTGTAGAAAAGATCCTGTTCTAAACTATGTCTCACTATGTGGTGCAATACTTGAGAGCTTATTTTTTAACAAAAGTGAATAGGTGGGAAGGAAAGGATTTCTCTGACTGACAAATATTTAATTTATGAAATAGTACAGCACAACTCATTTCAAAATTTCAAGGATAAGAAATGGTTCCAGTTTATGAGTGGAGACTGAAAATGCTTCAATGTAATTTGAAAATAATTTATTATGATAATATAGATACATTGCATTGAAACGTAAAGGAGGAATGTTGTTGCTTGTGTTTAGGTCTGTGGTAAAGCTACAGACCAGATTTTTAAGATTATCAAGTTTTGGTGGGAATTAGACCTAGGCAGTTAAGAATATCCCACTGAGCATCTCCTTGCATGTTGAAGATCTCCACCTTAATGCCTAAAAAAACAAGCCAAGGATTTAGGCTGTGTGTTGCTTCTATTAAGTTCTGTCATAAATGAAACTAAATACCCAGTTAGCATTTTGGACATTAACTGTACAGAATACTATGATGTAAAAAATGGCAGCTTTTGTGCAAGGCCAACCTAACAGTTGTAATCCAAGACTGGACTACTCCTATAAATGAGCTTGCATCTCTTCTTCACCAGAGCTTGTTTCTTTTTCTCCATACTGGCAAACTGTGGCTGTGCAGCAGGAGCAAAAAGTAGCAGCATCTCTAGCATTGAAACGGCTCATTAGGAAGAACAGCAATTTCCACTTCACATATTTGCTCTCATGATGTGAAAGAAACAGTCCAGATTTCCAGGATTGTGATGTGGGCAGAACATCATGATAGGATGTTCTGTAAAAACCAAGTGCTGAAGTCCAGGTAGAGACAAGTGTCTTTTTCCTTCTTCCCTGACATACATAGACAAAAGAAGCATATTTCATCTGGAAAAAAAGACGCAGTATTTTAATTTGTTCTTTTATCCAAATGCTGATTGTACAAAAATGGCAGGATATCATCACTCTTTGTTTGCACTGTAGGTAAGTGATAATGTTATTTGTACGGTGTTGCTCTTCCCACCACCACAGAGGGAAAAACTGCTACCTGCAGTATTGATACCTACAGAAAGAAACCCTGAACCTGGCATGAGCCTGTTGTTTCCTTGATCAACTCAAAAACTGAGGCATGATTTTTAATACATGAATGAAAAGATACTTGCAAGTGAAGTAGAAAATACCTGTTGCCAGTCACAAAAACCTCAGGAGTTGGCAGAATTGATTAATTATTTTATTTCTGCTTTTCCTGCTTTGAACAGCTGGTTAGGTAGATTTTTTTAAACACAATTTTATCTAATTTTTAGCTTGTATAAATATCCCACTTTTTCTTATTTTAGCCTCCCATTCCAGTTGTAATGTCACAGGAATTAAAGCTTAAACTTTTTTTCTGTTATCGTCTTTCAGGACAATTAAGAGGGTGAAGGGGCACAGATAGGACAAGTTATGTGAAGTATAGAGGAGAAAGTAACTATTTTAAAGGTTTTGTGCGAGGCCCGTGTGGGAGTTTTGTTTTTAGAAGTGTTAAAACACTTCTAGCCACTCTAGATCTTTAAAAATGTAAGAAGATCAAGATGATAGAAAGTGAAGTATGGGTAAACTTTCCTCGTCTGTCAGTATCTGACTTCAGTCTTATCTGAAGCCCCACCAACAGCCTGCTCTTGTTGCAAGGTCTGGGATTGCAAATAAACAGGGGAAAATCCATTTGCAATGTAACATAGTTTGTGATATTAATCAAAGCTATCATCAACTCAATAGCACGGCCAACGAGTCTTCCACAAGGCAGGTTCCAAGAGCTGGTCTGCACAGTCTGCTCTGGACTCCTTCAGATGATCACCTTTCACCTCTCCTTGAAACTGCTGGGTCTGTGCCATCATGTCTCTCTGTAACATGCAATATTCAAGATCAGTCCCTTGCAGTTTTAGTTGATGGAGATCTACTTTTCTCACCTGAATGGCCTTGTCAACAGCACAAACATTCTTCAAGAGATTATTAGACGCTTTAGTCGTCTGCTTAAGAATATATGTAAAGAAATAACATGCTAGTTAGCAAATCCAACTGCAAGTTTGATATGGTTGGGAGCAATCCCAGCAAGGGGAGCTAAGCCAAAATCCAATCAGTTACACAACAGTGTCCTGAAACTGTAAGGTGTGTATAAAGCAAATATGTACAGACAGTCGGTGACAATATGGTGGGATGTTGGAGTGAGAATTGTCAAGAAGCAGTTAATACCTGGTTGTAATACTTTCAGACGGAGCTAAATCTTACCAATGTCAATTTATCTGAGTACAAGAAAATATGTTGGCAGACATAGCTGTGTATATGAACATTGAAAAGTGAGGAGCATCATCTGCTGCTGTAAAAAGCAGGTGAAAGACAAACAAGGAAGGGAAAGTCATGGTCAAACCTCTTGCTTCCTTCATAGGTGCTTTCTTTCTAGTAGACCTTTAACTGGACAGTTTCTGTATGCTCTTCTGCAATTGCTCTGATCCCAACTGATCACAAGAGTAAACCAAAACCACCACAGCAAACATCTGT
This sequence comes from Phaethon aethereus, assembly GCF_964289735.1. Classification (NCBI taxonomy): domain Eukaryota; kingdom Metazoa; phylum Chordata; class Aves; order Phaethontiformes; family Phaethontidae; genus Phaethon; species Phaethon aethereus. The sequence goes on along the minus strand of NC_138577.1, from coordinate 82,328,607 downwards.
CTTAGTCTGAATACTGACAAACTTCAGTGAACTGCCAGTCTTCTTTCATGGAGAGGTTGCAATTTAGACCTGCAACTCACTCACAGATTATGAAAATGAACGATTTTGGTTTTTAAGAGTCGGAAGATTACAGAAACAGTGAGAGAATGGTGCTTATATCTGTATTTAGTTTGCTAAGACTTTGCACTACAAAAACATTACAGAATCACAGAATCATTAAGGTTGGAAAAGACCTCTAAGATCATCACGTCCAACCATCAATCCACCACCACCATGCCCACTAAACCATGTCCCGAAGTGCCACATCCACACGTTTTTTGAACGCTTCCCGTGAAGGTGACTCCACCGCCTCCCTGGGCAACCTGTTCCAATGTTTGACCACTCTTTTAGTATAGAAATTTTTCTTAACATCCAATCTAAACCTCCCCTGGCACAACTTGAGGCCATTTCCTCTCGTTCTATTGCTAGTCACCTGGAAGAAGAGACCAACATCCACCTCACTATAACCTCCTTTCAGGTAGCTGTAGATTCAGGTAATCACATTCCTTCATTCCTTGAACATAAACCCTTGCCACCTCGTGCCACCTCTGAATGCCCCCCCCCCGACCTCCCACAGAGCAGATTCAGTTTGCTCAAATAGCAAAAAAGTTAATATAGTCCCTATGTGTTAGAGGGAAAAAACAGTACATTGTAACATTTCAACTTTTTGCAACCTAAATTTATCTAGAAGGTCATCCTAGAATGATAAAGCAGCCTTTTGTCTCTTCATGAAATGTTTGGACTGGCTACAAGCTAAAGCTGTGGATGGCCAATACCTTCCAGCTCTGCTTGGCTAACTTAGAATCGCTAGACAATTTAAAGTCATTTCATTTCTCATCAACACTGGCTTTTGGTTTTGCACTGCAGCTATTTTGGCATGCATGACTAACCCCTAACTGGAACATAAGCCAAATGGATGCTTTTGCTGCTGCAATTGCATCTTATCAGTTCAGGAAAATGTGGCAACCTAGGTGGGGACCGTGCTGGGAACCAAGAAACATCACCTGCGTTCCAGTTCTGTTGGCACTGTTGACCACTAGTAGTATTTCTGTGACCTTTATTTTTTATAAAAGAAAACAATGCAGTACACTGGTATAGCACATGGAGGTAGAGAAATGTGGTTTCTCAGACAGTATCTGGTAAACTCTGCTCTTTGTAAAATGACGTTTTCACATATATGTAGGCCACTAGCACTGATGTTAGTTAGCAGTCTCTGGTATTTTATGACTGGTCCACAGAGGTAGAGTTCGGAAGCCAGGCAGTTGACTTTGTTTTGTATGTCTGTACTTGTGTTTTTATACTTCTAATCATGTGAAGGAAGATGAGCACCACAATGCTGACAGTCCAAAATGCAATGCCTTACAATGATACAGTGCAAGGAAGGTGGTATAGTTGTGCGCAACTATTATCATCAACTAAATTACTTTATTTTTAAAAGAAAATTGTTTACGGTGTCAAAAATGAAATTTGAAAAGTCAAGGAAACAGGCCTATGTGGAGTTAGGATGCATCTCCATTTCATCTACTGGTGTGTATGTATTTTAAAGTAACTTCAAATTTCATAGCTACTTATTTTTTTGCTCTCAACTTCTTTCAGTACTTAGAATAGATTATACTCTGGAAAGAAATTGGGGTTATACAGTAACTGAATCTACTTTTGGTTCATTAACAGCAAAACTGAATGTGTGGGACTGCAGGGGGAGCAAAGACAATAGTTTTGTTGTAGAATACTCTTAAACTCCAAATAGGAGAACCCAATCAAGTTTTAGAGTTGATTTTGTCTCAAGCTGAAATAACTGGTCAAGTGCAGTTCAGTGAGGGTGATGTCTGGTCAGCGCTTCTGGGAAGTTCCTTTCTTAAATACAGAGCTTCAGAGAAGGATAACGGTTGGGAATCGTTGTGTGAGGCTGGATGCAAAAAACTTGGTGCAAGTCATTCCTAGGTTTCTCACGTTTTTCCTGGGTGACCCAAAATAGGTCATTTCAATTCTCTTTTTTCACAGTTTTCCACCTATAAAATGGAATGTCATAAGAGACAGTCTTTCTAAAAGATTATTAATTACAATCTTAGATTGCAAGAGGGTGAGGTGGCTGTATACATTTCTGAAATGCTCATCTAACTCCAGTCTGAGTCTTGAAATTCATCATCAGTTCAACAGATTTCCTCTCTAGACCACATTCTGTACATGGAGCTAAGGTGTGAGGAAGGCACTTAGCTACTATGTTAATAACATAAAGTAATTTTGGACATTTTCTGTACCATTTTTTTAGCATCAGAGTTACTCTGTTGTTAGTTTCTTAGTATGGCCATCCACAGAGATTAATCTGACATAGTCTTCATCCCTCTTTTTGGAGTCCTATCTGATACTGAAATAGTAGGGCAACTGCAGGACTGAATAAGATTATAGCAGTTAATTACCTTCAGGTCTAGACGTTCAAGGATGCATATAACGTCAGCAGCCAAAGCTTTACGCAATGTTGTAATAAACTCATTTATGGTGAGTTAAATTCATCCACTTGTGATCAAAGAGGATTAGGTCATAGAATTCAGAGACACTCAAATTTTCACATCCAGTCTTACTTCACTTCCTGGCCTGAGGACAGGCAGCGGTTTTCACCAGGGTTGGTTGTCTTCAGTACAGAAGCGTTACTTAGGGCCTCTTAGGTACAGCCATAGCCAGGTCTTCAAACGGTTCAGTACTAGCCTTGCTCCTTTCTTCTTTGAGGACAATGAGATGGGGAAAAAATGTTTTATACTTGCAAATTGTGGTATAATACACATTTAGAAAATAATGACATGAGCATTTGGAAATACCATCATGGAAATTTTGAAGCCCGAATACTCTTCCGTTCCACAGCACACACCAGTGTACCCATGCGAAGCATGAGGGTTGTGTTCAGGTGCAAACTGCTGCTCTTCAGGTATTGAAGTGCTGGCCCATTTCCATCCGTCTCTTCACTGATCTTTAAGTAGGCTAAACAATTTGAGATATGTTACATTGGCATTTTCACAGACTATTTCATCTTTGTGGACAATATCAGCTTTAGTAAGCAAATAAGCAGAAGACAGAGGGAAGTTTTGGAGCTTGTGTTCATTGAAATATTTGGAATTTTTAAGCACAATGAAAACCATTGATTTCACAGGATTTTATTTGCCTTTTAGTTTCTTTTTCAGCTTTAACATACCTGAATACAGAGTTCTAGGTTCTAATTGATCACATTTCTCCAAGTTAGTGACAACCGGTACTGCTGAATGTCTGACCTTGATTGCTTACTTTTGCAGTGCAATTATGAGAAACATTTAAATGCTATTTAATTAAACCCCTGTTACTTTCACCTCTTTTATTACATGGTTTACCAAAAGTTTGCCATGTCTGCATCTGTATAAGGAACCTGTTTGTTTTTAAAGACACTCAGGCAGGTAACAACATTGGGTTTGTACTTCACTCACTGGAGAGACACTGCTGAATAGTTAACCTCACGTCATCAAGTGTCAACTGAGATTTAAAAGCAGCATGTTGTTTGATAATTGACAGTTCACTTGTTTAATTTTGGTAATTTTTAAAAAAATTAAAAAGCCACCACTGACTTTACCTTTTCAGAGATAAAAGTCTTTCTTTGAAATGCATTACTTTTTTTTTTCAGAAAATTTGTTAAAATTTTTTCTAGTTGAGCTTAGCACTAAACCTTATTTCCATAATGCATATATATCTTAAAGGAATTGTCAAGTAGTTTGCTTCATTCACCAATTCATGATGATCAGATATACTTGGAATGGCATGGGAAAAAATATGTTGACACCATGTCTGAAATACAAACGTTACATATTACTCTTACATAAAGGGGGGAAAGAAAACCCAACTGAAACCCAACCCACCAAATTAACGTAAGGCTGTCATGCCATCTAGTGGTAGTTGTTCATTGTCATTTTAGCTCAATCCTTATTATTCTAAAGTAATATTTTTAACCTTGTTGTGCTTTACTAGAGCTGACTTAATGCTTTAGGAGAGCATTGTTACAGTAAGACACATGAGCAGAAAGAACTTTACCATTTGTCTTCCTGCCTAGCATTACTATTTGCCATTAAAAATGAGTTTAAAGAGCATTTAAGTAGGAGAAAATAACCAAAATAAGTTAGTGAATTAAAAATCAATAACAACACACACCTCTTGCATTTTGAAACAGAAACAGTGACCTATTTATATATAAAAAGAAAATGGATTTGTAGGCCTCTGTGTAAAGGCTGTAAAATGCCTTCTGCTTTTTTTAAAAATCATCAGTTGAAGTCTCCCAAACAAATACGGACAGTAGCTTTACATCTCCTCTGATTCCATGACAGTTGGGGTTAAACCAGCCCATTTGAGTTTTCGCTCGGTCCTTGCACTCACTTCAGTCTAGCTCATGTCTATGAGTCTCCAGGAAAGTATTGTATTGGCCAGGGATCTGCTGGGTACATGATCCTCTGCCTCAGCCCCTCCACACTCGCAGAACATCCTCCCAGGTTGCTCATTTGAACAAGCATCCACCAGAAAAGAAGATGAGGAGGGAGAAATCCTCCAGCGTCCGTTTATAGCCATTTTGGAGTGACTGCGCCGCTTCTATGAATTGTCCACCAAGGGGTTGTTGTTTGCACAAGGAATGAAGATTCCTAGTTCCAGCTGCTAAATTACGTGACTAAAGCTAGAAGATGCAGACATCTCTCAGACTGGTCTTCGCAGGACCAAAATGTGTATCTATATCTATTTAAAAGCATTTTCTTTTTAAACCCCTTTGAACTGTTTCAGCTGTTGTCTCCCCCTAACACTCAGGTAGTTTCCTGGCTTTCCAGGGCATTACCATTTTTTATCCCCCTGTCTGAATTTTCATTCCAGCAGCCACATTTCATTGTGGTAGCATCCTGCTTCCTCACTTACCTTTCATGCTGATCCTCATGTTTTCCCCACTTTTGCAGTATTGCCTGTACTTTTTTTTGAACTAAAATGTACAAATCATTAAAAATGAACGGGAGCATGACTGCAAAATTAGCTGGATTTGCTACATGTTCACACCCATCCTAAATTCCAATGGACCAAATGAGAGAATGGCAGGTGAAGGAGTGAAAAGTTAAATAATTGGGCCCTGAGCGGAGCAGGTACAGTGAAGTCCTAGAAGCTTGAAAAGCATCGTAGATTGTTAAAACATTACTGTAAGTGAATGAAATGTCACCAAAGCTAGAAATACAACTTGTGAGTAAAGCTAGCAGCTTTGGCAGGCCTTGAAATGCTTTGAAAATAGATTTTAAGGGGGATTTCCCCCCCCCGGGTTTATATAAGTAATGTTTGTAAGAAGAATTTTATTGTATTTTTGGAATCTCCGTTGTTTATAAATGCACACACCCCAGTATAGCAGACTGACACCCACTGGGAATACTCAAGTGCATAAAATTAGGCATATGTCTAATTCTTTGCAGAATTGGGATCTGTGCATTTTTGTCCTTGCCACCGTATTTTAAAATAGTTTAATTTTTAAAATTATTTTTACTTTTTAGACTATGTGAGGGGGGATTAGCATCTAGAAAGATCTGTAAGTAGTTTGTGTTTATTCATCTCTTTTTTGTTCGTTTTCTCTGAATACCAGGATAAAGTCAACTTTATAAAGATAAAGGTGTCTGACATCTGCTGGCTTTGATAATTCTATCCTGCAGTTGTCGTAATGGTTTTACTGCTCGTAACTGTTGGAACAAATTAGAACTGCTCAGCTTGATTAGCTAAATAAGCTCTGAGCCCGTGCTTCCCCTGCCTCCCCTTCTACATGCACATCTCAAGCAGCCACAGACGCACTGCTGGCTGTGGAGCGGTGCAAGGGGAAGGGGTGGAACTGAGCACAAGTCATTTACGTAGGAGATCTGTTCTGAACTTCATAACCTTATCCTCAAAATTCAAGTTCTCTGTTTGTGAGAGAAACCTCAGAAATGTAAGGGTACTGACCATAAGCCACAATTGGCGTTACAGTTGTTGCTGAAGTGGTACGGAAGAGTAGGGGAAGGGTTGTCATTTATGTACGATTCTTCCTTCTGCTGAGGTTAATTCAGTTCCTGTAATAGTCTGACTCCTGCTTTTTACATGAGCCACAAGTGCTTGGGTTTGAAGCCAAAATCCTTGGATGATGATAATGCATATAGCTTTGAAATAATACTTTTATTAAATACAACAGCAGGAATAACAAACTCCAGCTTGTCATTGTCAAAGTTGTTCTAAAAAATTAATTGTGTACCATAATCAGGGGCAACTAGAAGGTTTACTGAACTTGAGGAATTGCTTTCCCAAGCTTAGTGATCTGTGTGTATGATGCCTGAATTCTAAAAGCACAGTTTGTTTAGTTTTTTTAAAAAGGTGGTACTTCGTGATGTTTTAGTTTTAGCTTGTCAGGTTTGACTCTATTTTTGCATTTAATAAAAAGTAAACTAAAAACTATTAACCTGGTTTAAAATGCATGCAGGTGATAGCCTTTCTGAAACTGTGTTTCTTTCAAAATTTTCATTAAATATCATGAGCAGAACTTGGCCCCTTTCTCTCCCACTCGCTAAATCTTCTGGAGTGTGAGATAATGATATTCCCCACATAGTGAGACAGTTGTAATAACAGTACAACTCCTAAAGATCATCTATCATCAAAATGAGTGTTACTTACTTTCTCAAATTTCTGGAGAAGTAGCCAGGCGAGTGGGCAGATCCTGCTTTTAGCATCACAGAGAAGTGTTTAGCTAGGGACAAAAGACGGTTTGGTTTGGTTTGGTTTGGTTTGGTTTGGTTTGGTTTGGTTTGGTTTGGTTTGGTTTGGTTTGGTTTGGTTTTGTAAGAGGTTTTGTTTCTTCATTTTTCTATGCAGAGTGTGCAAGGTGTGTATTGCAGTATTCTTTCATATGGTGGAATAAGTCCTGTATTTCTTGACGAGGGATAAAGCATTAACTTTATTTGAAATGCTAGTGTTGTTGTAACTTTTGGAATTTTAGATGTGGAAAGACAGTTGTCTGTGGAAAGCTGTTCGGTTTAAAAAAAAATTTTTTTTTGCTCTATACTCTGAATTAAATCAAACCTCTTATTGTTGCTATTGATAGGTTGCCAGAGTGTGTCAGGCTGCTCTTAGAAAACCATAAATACAGAAATTATTTTTTCAGAGATCTTCATCTGAAGGACACAGAAGTACTTGCTCATGGAAATAGTTTTCGTCATCAGAACGGCCAATGTAGAGAGAAATCCTGTCGGTGCTGAGAATATAGCACGATTTTATGCGAAATAGTATCGATGAAAACAGATAGTTTGATTTATACTGACAGATAACAAGATGTGTAGTGTGTAACTCAAATTTCATCTCTGAATACTTAGCAAAACACAAAACAAAGACCTCTAACACTGTGGTAGCCATTTAGGGGGAAAAGGAGGATGAGAAGTGTTGTATAATTAACAGTAAAATAGGAAAAAATAGGAAAATAATTCTTTCATTAAGAATTGATGATAGCCTGTCCAAGCTTTGCAGAGGATAAGTTACATGTTTGTGCTTATCAGCAGACTGTGCCAGCACAAGAGTGTAATTTTGAGAGCTAATTTAGTTTAGTCCTGGTTAGAATTAAAATGTGTGGATGAAGAGTGTCTTATACACTGTGGTGACTGTTATTGCTGATGGAGACATCCACAAAAAAAGTAGGGGAAAGTAAATGAATGAAAGTCTATTAATTGTAAACTAACTTGCATAAACTCAATTCACACATATTTTATGGTTCACCACTGGTATTCTTCAAGAGTACAAAACCCCATTTCATTGAGAATGGAAGCACGCACCCAGTGGCATTTGTAAAGCACCTCTAAATGATTTTATAAACTTTTATAAAGTTTATTTATATTTTATAAATAGCAGTCTTAAGGAGATGTATTAAAATGTTACTTCCTAGTCATTTTTTCAGTACTGCTACCACAACAAAAAAATGAGTAAAAATATCAAGCTGTCTTATTTCTTACCATTTGGACTATAAATAGTTAAATGATGTCAATCCTTTTGACCAGGAATAGAGTTTGAAAGCCAAAAAAGAGTAATATGAATTGTATTTTCAGAGACAGAATGTGTACCTTGACAATTGAATTCATTTTTTAATGAAGGAGAGGAGAACAAAGATTTTTGTGCTTCACTTTGTATCATTTAGAACTTTAAATGAATAAATGAAGAGATTTGGTCATTGCAAGAATTCCCATCAAGCTGATGACGTTGATGCTGGCAGCTTGGACCCTCTTAAAATACCTGCTCTTCAAATAGCAGCACAATTAATTTAAAATAATTTGTTATAGTGTGTACAATTAAGTCTGTGGTTCCATTTTCATCTTCTAGGGATAAGTAGTGTGTAGAGTTTGTGCTGATTATGATGACTGAATTATAGAAACCAATTAATAACATTTCAGTCCTTTTCTATACTGAGTGCTAAAACCATGTTTCACCTTGTATTTTTTAATTTGTGGTGGGCTCTTATTATTCCCTTAAGAGATGTTCTCCAGTTAGGAGCATCATCCTCTGCTCAGGGTGCTGAGACATACAATCTAAGGAGATTGTTCTGAATTTGAGAATGCAGGTTAAAAAAAACCAGGATGTGGAAAAACAGTTATCACTTGGTTTTGTTTGCATCTAAAACCATGGATTTAGAGGTGTTTTTGGGAAGCCCCATCTGGTGCAAGCAGAAACCGGTCTTTTGCTTTCCTAAGCCTTGCAAATTGCAGGAGGAGCATGGCATGGGCATCTTCTTCCAGGTCTGGATGGAGCTGCTGTTTGACGGGTCCTCTCCCCACTGCCCCGCAGTGGGGTGGTGCTGCCCTGGGCCAGGGCAGAGGAGCGTCCCTGCAGGCAGAGATGTCCAGATGAACCCTTGCTGGCGGCTGACGCTGCGCTCAGGTACCTGAGATACCTAAAACACCTTCCCTTTCGCGAGATCTCCTGTGGGAACGCCCATCTTGGGCGCAGCACAAGCTCAAGCTCACCCTTCCATGGGTCCTGCTCGGCAGGTCACCGCGCCGCAAGCCGGTAACCTGGGTGCATTTTGGCTGGAGGAGGCTGGCTGACCGACTGCCCTGCTTTGAGCAGCAACCTTAAACGTAGTCATTTAAAGCAGATGGGCGGTGTGCTTTAAAACGCACCTTCTGTCTGCTGTGACCAGACAAAAGCCTATTTTCCCAAGCTGAAAAAACCTTTTAGTACACCTAGCTGGGAAGATGTTAATGTGAACCTAAATAAGTGTCGTTATTTTAAGACACCCTGACTGAGAACGGTGGGATTTTTTATGCCATGTAGACAGGATTCTCCTGTTCAAGCAATATTCATTCCATTTTATTCTCCTCAGCCCAAGTTTTGTTCGCTGGCATTTTGGCTCTTGGTATTTTTACAGTTAGCAGATGCGTGCAGCTTCTCCATTACTCATGCCCAGCAGTAATTCTTTTTGAACTACGTTTATTTGTTTTCCTGGTGTGTGTGTGTTATGTGAGGTTGTGCTATGCAGTATAACAAGTCATATGGTATCATGTAATACATATATATTGGAACAGATACGAAAATTTACAGTAAATCCAATCTCATTAGGAATTCAGTCTCAATAGGAATTGAAACGTAAGCAATATTCAACATTAGTTATTTGAGTGTGGATTATTGTAAATTTTGCAATTTATGTGGTACAAAATATGGTCAATAAATGTAACAGTATGAGTAAAAAAAGGATTAAAATGTCAATGCAAAAAAGCCCCAGTCGTATTTGGGAGCAAGTAAATCATATTCCCATCTTCTGAAAGGAAAGTAAATTTAAAGAAAAATAGATTCATTGACATCTGTCATGTTTAGTAGAACACCATCTTCTAAATTCTTTTATTCCACCAGTATTAGGTACAAGAAGACATTGTACATGAACACACTATTTGCAAAATTGCATTAAATACACAGTTTGTAAGATACCCTTTACTCTCCCTGTACACGGTTGGATTCTTATATATGTCACCATCATTCAGGTTCTTGAACTTTACTTCTTTTTAACTATTTTTAACAATTCGACATAATGGGATGCTGTAAGTAAGAGTAGGGAGCTTACTAAATTTAACATTTCACATCTTGATTTTATTTTGTGTAGTCTGTCTTCTTTTAGGGTTTTTTTTAGTATTCTTTTCTTTTTTTAGTACTTTTCTCCTTTTATGTGTTTGTGGTTTTTTTCACTTTAAGTTGATAAATACATACATTCTGTGGTGACTACACAAAAATTTTTTCCTCTCTGTCTTCTTTTTCACCCAGTTTAGTAGAAGCTTCTGCTTATATTCCTCTGGTCTCAGCTGCATGACAGCAGCTTCAAGATGCTTTGCATGATACTAAATTACTGAATTTTATACCTGAAGGCAGTAATTACAATACACTGGTGTTTGCAGATGTGTTTATTTGGCTCTTCTCCAAAACAGTTACCAAAATCTTCTGCTGTTGCTGCAACTTGTGTGACATGTTTTCAAACGCTGGTGGTATATCTCCATCTCAGTTGCGGCTTAGATATGACATTCTTGCCTATTATTTTGTTTTCTTCATGTTCTTTTTTTCCTTTTTTTTTTTTGACTGATTTTTTGTTTGGTTTGGTTTTTTATTTGGGGTTAGACTTTTTTTTTTTTTTTCTTTTCTTAATACATTCGTGTATGTGCCCCTTCCTGAACTCCATTTGAGAACTTAGTTATAGCTTAGGGTAGTGCACAATAGCATTGTTTACACCTCCTCGTACTCGGCATAACGTCCCTGTTGCAATTAGAGGGACTTGAAGGGCTGCAGTAGTGACTGGAAACCCTTGAGAGCCATTTCAGAACCTGGAAATTACTGTGGGGTGGAGCCACTTTGGTAATACCCTTCTTCCTCAGTCAGATCAGCTTTGAGAGCTTGGTTTCTCTTAGACAAGCTTTGCAACATCTTCAGCAAGATCTGGCTCTGAAATGCCAGGTGTGTTATTTGAAGAGTATCCTACATTCTTTTGTATGGAGAGGGCTCTAGGAGGTAATATCTTTTGCCCTTCTGTCTTCTTCCTACCCGAGAGCCAAAATTACTGCTGCATTATTAAATCACATTACCTATCTTTTGGCATATTTTTACAGCTTAATTATCTCTTTCTATTTTTACCCTGACTATTTTTTTGAGAGTCATATGTCTATAGTCCTTAGGTGGAAGAAGTGCTCTTGTTCTCTGTGCATTGCTGACAACCCTCTCCTTCCCTGCTAGCTGGGGTAAGAAAGGAATTACTTGATTCATTGGCGTGGGCACCTCTCCAGTCCCCCCAGCTGAACTCTGGGACAAGTCAGGAGCCTGTCTTGCTGAGAATGTAGTCTGGGGATCCATTAAAGGTTTTTGACTCAATTTTGAATTGACACCAGGCTGAAGTAGAAGGCAGAAATGTCTGAGTTTTCAACATATGAAGAATTTATTTTTCGTCTTCAGAAGACAAGTGCTACACCAACCAATTCAAAATCTGTGATCACTGGTTTTAATTTAGTCTACATATTATTAACCCATTACTTTTTGTGATGTATGTGCTGCAATATCAACATGAGAACGGGAAGAAAAAGTTTCCAAGAAGTCAACGAAAGACAGCTACTAGCCCTAAGAAATGAAAGCCATGTAAGCCCAAAGGGGTTCCTCCCTAAGCCATGGTCATTTCAGCAACTTTTAACAATAAAGTAAAACTAGATCAGACACTTAATTGTCAGCTGTTCTTATCAATTACAAAGGATGTAGTGAAAAAATGTGTGACAGAAGGTGCTGACTGCTTGAGTCAGTGTCTTTCAGACACTGCTTAATAAGGTGTGTGTGTGAGACTTGAAAAAATGTTCCTAGTATAGTGGAAAGCTGTTGATATTTATTTTCATTAAAACATTTGACAGAATTTCTTTGTTTTCTTGATATGTCTTGGTAGAATTTTTTGTGGACAAACATGACGTTGGTGATGGAGAGGAAGAAGTTTAGTAACTGGCACAAAAATGAGAATATTTAATGGCAGAATTTTTGTGGTAAATTTAAGTACTAAATCATGGTCCAAAATGGCATAAAATTTTTTAGAATTGTCCTTGAACATCACTATCTCACAATTTTCTGCAATGCTAAATGGACCTTTATGGATACTTCCATTCATCAAAACATTAGTAGTGCTTCCTAGTTGTTTATATCTTTTCCTGCCTATAGAACTGTGCAGTGTTTGTATCCATGGATCATCAAGAACTATACAAACTATGTGAAATTTACTAGATGAAGCACTTTGTTACTGCTTAAGGAATAGGAAACGATTTAAACATTTCCGCAAATGTGTTTAAGGGGAATACATAGATATATAATTATTTACTGTATATAAATCTTCTTGTTGTATCAAAGAGGCTCCTGTAGTTATTCTAGGCAATGAACTAAGAAGTCAGTTAAGAATAGACGCACTGGCTCTCAAATTAAAGTCTGCAAGTCTGCTTTGAAACCTGCTTAGAAAACAATGCCTAAAAGAAAAAAAAAATCATGACATCTATAATTTCAGAGAAGAATCCTAGACTTACAAGTGGCTTTTACTTGATCCAGATCTTCTCAAAAATCTGAAGCAGCTACGGGCTTCAGGGGCATAGCAAACCAGAAAATATGGACTCTAATTGTCAGGCATTAGAAACAATGCGGGTCATACTTTGAAAAGTGAAATTTCAGCTTTATATGAGTAAGCCTCTTTCTCTCCTTAATGCAGTGGGATATTTGTTTCATCTTTTTAAATAAAATTCAATTCTATAAAAAAATAAGTTTTTAGGTATTATTATAAACTGCATAGAAAGGTGAACTGACTGGGAAGAGAGGGGAGAAGCAGGTTTCCATCCTGCTTGGAAGGAGCAAACGTTCTGCCAATAATGCACTTTTAGGTACTAATATTAGTAATGTGATTCTACATTAAGATATGGTTGACTTGAGAGACACTGCTGATTTCCCTTTTATGAGCTGTACAGCTGTAAATAAAGTTAAGGGTTCAATGGCTGAATGAGGTAAGCCAAATCCAAGATACTCACTAGAGTGTGCTGCGCTCCATACAATGCACTTGGTTGACCTTTATGGAAATTGTTGAAATTCTAATTTCCTCACACTTTTACAGCTTTACAAGGGCCCGCTTGTTTACAGCCTTTGCCACATGCACAACCCTTTTTTTTTCCTTTGTTATCAGAGAATCTCATCATCACAGAGAGAGCATGAAGAAGCCTCCCTATTCTATAGCACATAATTTCAAATTTTTTATTAAAGTAATCTTTTCACAATTGTCATTGAACTTTCTTCTCCAGTTTGTGAACCTTCAGTATTTTATTCTAGTACCTATTTTGGGTGCTTGTTTATGTACGTTACGTTATTTCAGTTTTCATCTGATTCTAAGATGTGAAAGGTGCAGTTAAATTTTTTTATGCAAAATCATAGGAAAAATTCCATTACTAATTATTGGTAAAGTAATTATAATTCTTTCGCTAGCTATACTATTAATACATGCATTTCTAGCATTGATGATCACTGGCATTTTAGTTTATAACTCAGTGCTGCTGATGGAGCTGAAATATGCCATTCATTTGTAAAACGGTGATGTTGAACATAGAGTTTTAGTGACCTGCCAGTGGTCCTTAACGACAGCTGACTAGGTCATGCCTGTGTAGGTGTATTTGTGTCCTTCTGAAGAGACCCCAAAGAGTGGGTTTAAACGTGGAGAGACTTGTTTGTCATCAGAGATTGCCCCTGGAAAGTCCCAGCAGACTCCTTTCCTTTATCTCTCCTTTGTCTCCAGTGGCCGCGTCATGAACAGAAGTGAGCTCCTCTTTCACAGTATAAAGAATCAGTCTTTTTTGTCCCTATGTTCACAGTCAAAGCATACTTTTAGTCTTTCATTTTCTCCTGGAGTTACAGGTATGCTTGCTTGCCAAAATGATCTTCTTCATCACCTGTTTAGTCAGATGTTTGTGCCTTTTTGCTGTAGATCTCCCACTTTTTCTGGTAATCTCCCAGCTTTTTAGATTTCTAGACACTTCGGGATGGAATAAGTAAAGATTTTAAATGCATTTGCTGGTACTGCCATTTGTTTATCATAAGGGACTGACTTTGTGGGCTATGAAGTAGTACAGTAGTAGCCAAGAGCCACTAGAACCTGACAAGGTACAGGATGGTATGAAAGATTTGTGTATAAATTTGGTTTTGAGAGAGGAGATTTACTGTGTGAGCATGAAGGTAAATATGGAGGGATGGGAGGAGAGCAATGTTGAATAATATGGTTAATGGAACCACCAAAGTTCTAAATATTCATGACATAAACTTGAAATCTGTGCCCTCACAGGTTAAATCTTGTATTGCATTTTACTGTATTATTATGAAAAAGTGAATGGAAAGTAGTTGTGAATTATTATGCTGTTAGTTATCTCTTGACTCTCCCAAGAACATTTTTGGTTTCTATTCTAGGGTTCCTATTTTTCCCTCTTCTCCAGTGGAGAGTATAGATATGTGATTATATGATCTAAATGGTTTGTTATTTATTCTACACTATTAATGCATTAAGTTGTTTGTATTCTGCATTTGCAATTGCTGTAACAAAGTTTTAAATGCATTCACTAAGAATCTCTAAAATTATTTAGTTCTGTGAAACATTGTGGAATAATATACTGCACGCTCTGTGGAAGTATTTAAGCTGGATGTTTGAAGTGCGAGCATGGCAGAAGACATACGCCCAATGACTCAACGCGGTATTTGCAAGCTAAGTTGAATTTCTTTTTTTTCATAGCCTTTCATGTCCCCTCGGTACCCTGGAGGTCCAAGGCCACCTTTAAGAATACCCAATCAGGTAAGATGTTCTCACTGATGCACTCTTGTGGTCCAGTGTGATGGTGCAGTGGGAACAAGGAATGTTGTCTTGTTGGCTACCAATGGCTCATTGGCTACCAGTGGCTCACTGGCTACAAAACTTGATCAGTCCTTCTCCATCCCATTTCATCTGACCATTAAATAGTTATTTTGATAAGTTGTGTCCATGCCACTCCCAGCTCATTTTCCTACGCTTAATTAGTGTCCACACCTCAAAATTTATTGTGCGTTAAGCCTGTTTGCAGAGGGAGGATTACTTGCCTGGCGTGTTGCTGCATTAACCTCAGCCAGCCAATGCTGCCTACTCTGACATGAAGACAGAATGTCCCCATAACTGTTACTCTCTAAAGTTTTTCTAACCACATCAAGCAGTTAGCTCTGAGAATTTTTTTTACTTGATTCTAAGTAAAATGCATCACTGCCTCCTATTCTTTGTTGGATATATGAAGTATATTTATTTCATTTATTAATATGGAGATTAATGGTGAGAAGCAGATATAAGTGCTCTATGGCTCTTATAGACACTCTGAAGACTATAAATCTCCATCAAAGGATATGCATGCCAGTGCAACAAGAAGGAGTAATGAGCTGCTGTTCGACAGCAGAGACCTTTATTGGCCCATCTGTGAAAAGATGGTTCTGGAAGCAGATTTGTATTTTTAAGTTCTCCATAGTGCAGACACAGGAGGAGAAAGTGGTTGCCAGCAGATGAAGAGTTAAAGATAAGCAGACAGAAGAACATCAGTGGATCTCTGAAAGAAAAACCTGAGTCATTTATAATACTGAGAAAGGTTGATAGGATGGAACAGGTGTTTTGGTCCAGCTTAGACTTCCAGGACTGCCTTTCTTCTTGTCACAGCTTGATGAGGAGACTTTTATGCCCCGGCCTCAGTTCTGACTACGTTTTATATCTGTGTAACACAATGTCAACAAACTTGCCTTTAGCACTGGCACAGAAAGTATGAAGGTATGAATTTTAGTGAGCTGGGTGTATCAGGTGGCAAGACTTCTTCAGATACTCCTCTACATCAAACCTGGTGATGTTTGGGAGCAGGTTAAGTTACCTGTACCGTAGCTACTTTCTCACAAGGGAAATGGGTGGCTTAACCTTGCTGAAGTGATCATCAAGGGACAAGAAAAGAATGCAATGTCATTAGCACGTTAGTTAAATATTTGCTACGGACATACTGTAACTCAGTACAAAATACCCTCCTGATTTTTATACTTTTTGGTAATATCTTAGGCAAAGATACACCAGTGTTTAGGTTTCACATGTTCCTTTGTTGCTGTGTTTCTGAACACTGTAAATACTGGCAGGTAGAAACTGGATGTGGTAACTGCTATGAAAGCACTGCTAACCTGCAATTGTAGTTTCAGAAGTGTTTTTGTCCGCACATTGTGATATTGTGTTCAGAGCTGTAACATAATCACATAATCTCATTGAATTACAGCTCTTGCAATTCATTTACATTATGCCGTATTCGTGAATTACTGTTTTTAACAACACTGCCATTATCTAAGTTACAGTATAGATGGGCAGTGTGTGGAAGTAATAAACTATTGTAGAGCAGCTTTAAGGCTGAAGTTTTGATTAGACAGAAGTCAGTAAAAATCAGAATTAGAATTCCCACTGTAACTATAACTCTGTTCCTTAATGCTTTGCAGTAGAGATTGTGTTTCTTAGTCAAGGAAGGGTAACACAGGGCATGCGTGCACAGCATAGTCCAGTGCTATGTAAGGGTTATCTGAGCTAGATCTAGGCTTCATAGCAAGGAAAGTTAGTAATGACTGAGGGCCACACTAGTGCCTCTAAGTTGCCTCCAGTACTCTGTTGTGTCCTATGAGATCAATCCTTACAAGGGTATTTGCTGTTGGCAATGCATTGTGCTGTGCAGGTACACTCATTTTTCTTGAAAAGTGGTATGATATGTTAGAAAGGAACCACAGTCCCTCGTGTAATGATCTGTAGTGTGATGACTGCATGAGTTAAGTCTTTGGTCACATGTGTTCCCAGCAGCAAATGCCTCTGTGTCCTTGTGTGTCACCTGCCATCTCTTGCAGAAGTGCCCAGTTCCTGCTTTGCTAGTATTTGACACTTCTCCATGCACTTCATGTATTGTTCTTCATGTATCGTCCAGACTTCAAGCCATTGAAGTACATATAAAACTCTGATGTAAATCATGTCATCTCAAATTATTTGTTTATTCCATTAATCTTGCACTACAGTACCTATTGACTGTGTTACTTTTGAGGTAATAGTGTGCAGCTTAATTTTTAATTTCGTACCTCTTGTGGAAACAAACTGTATATTTGCAGATAGGTTCCCCTTTGTATCTGTCCAAGACTACTACAGTATTTCCAGGTCAAGAGTAGTTTACCTAATCCCACAGTAAGCAATTGCCTGAGTAGATTTCATAACAAGATTTACTCATTCTGGATACATTTTTACTGAAAATACAGTGTTGTTTTGAAATGCTAAGTAGCACCTAGTGGATCAGCTACGAAGATCCATTCATAAAATCATTTTTCTAGTTGACTAAACTATAGGTAAGAGACTGTAGAAATTAGCCTTAAACCCAATTTGGTTACTATAAACCCAGACGGCAGGTTAAAATGTGGGGACATAAGAGCAATATATTTGATTTGGAAGAGAGGTGAACTAACACAATGTACCTTCATTCTTGAAGGCAAGATTTAGGAGCAAGTTTGGTGGCCGTTGTTATCTCTTGTAGATGAGTAATACACTTATCTTGGCATTGATGTCCTTCAGAAGTAAGGCAGAGTGGAACACAAAATGTCCCCCACATCACAACGCTAGTTAACCATACCCCATGAATACTGTGCAGTTGGCTCGGTTACAGCTCATTCTCAGAGAATATCAGTGTCCGCATCCTGACCTCTGAAAGGAAATGTTGAAATAATGGTTAAAAGGGAAAACTGTAGCAATACAAGCTTTGGATAAATTGCCACATACCCAGGAAGAAGGCAGTATTTTGAGGTTAAATAATAGTTAAGCTAAAGTGAAGGAAGTATTGGTGTGGAAAAAAGCAAATTAGGCAATTATATTTTGGAGATTATTCATACATAAGTCTACAGAAGTCCAAGAGTTTGTCCATGCAAATCCATAGTCAGGGTCATAGGACGTTCAGGACTTCTAGTTTATTTAGGAAGTTAGGACATTTAGTTAGGGCATTTAGGAAAGTTAACTCTTCCATATTACTCTTGACTCAGAAGAAACGTCCTGGAATTAAAAACAAAGTATCTGCATTATGTCCTGCATTATGTGCATTTAACATATGGTTTCTATGCCTGCAGGCACTCGGAGGTGTCCCAGGAAGTCAGCCATTATTGCCTAGTGGGATGGACCCAACTCGGCAGCAAGGTGAATGAAATAATTATTTGGACCATTCAAAAGTACTGTCTTCTCAAACTGGCATCTTTCTCTCTGTGTTTCAAAGCTTACTGCAGCTTTTTAAGCTTTTTGTTAATTGAAAAGGAATGATTTGTTAGTTGCTTTGTGTATTGCATAGATTTTTAAGTTATGTAATTTTATTTGCAGGGCATCCAAACATGGGTGGGCCAATGCAGAGAATGACTCCTCCAAGAGGAATGGTTCCGTTAGGACCACAGGTACCTTCCATAGATAGATACCCATTTTTATTGATAGGCCTGTACTTATACTGTTACTCTGGCTTTCCATAGCTTGAAGATGGCCAGGACTTGCTCTGCTAATCCCATTTTAAAATTAAACTTTCTGTTTTACAAAAATTAATTCTGAGTTGCAGCTGTACGAAGTCTGCAATGAAAACATTAGTCATTTTAATTAAGATTTGAAATTAAAAGAGGAATCCTTAACTTGCTTATTTCAGAAAAGTTATGTTTGTCCTACAGCTACTGTATGTTGTAACCTAAGGCTGACATTTGTAAAGGAGACCAAGGGTTGAGTAGGTGCTTCCTCATCCTCCCAACCTAAATTGATTATGCTGTTTAGGGGGAAAGGATTAATACTTCTAACTTAGGCAAAGTCTTTGTACCAAAAATACCCTCCAAAATTCTGTAAAGTTTTTCATTCATCCACTATTCATCTAGGTTTTTAGTGAGTACTAGAGAGATTTTAATGTAAAATGAGAAGTTCATGCTGCCATTTCTCCCCCTTGTCAATCACAAGCATCTCTCTAGCTGTTTCTGAGGAGCAAAGCAACCTTCTCCATGGTGCTGACCTGGTCATAATTGTTTATAGGGTCTGTCTTCAAAAGTGTGAAAATATGAGTGCATATTTGTCTGTATTACATTTCAACAGTAAACTAAGGTAGAAACCAAATTATTTCTGATGAATACCTGAAATAACGAATCCAAATGATTATTCTGTATTTTGTCAGTGCTCTCAGTGAGAGAAAATTTAGGTGGTGGTGTTTCATATCGGTGTTGCCAGTATTTTGTTTTTACAGCGTGCTTGTTGTGCCCACACTTTGCATTTTTACTTCCCCATTTTAGATAATCTCTCTAGTGACCTCTTTGTTCCTTGGAATAGCAACTGAATTTTAAATGATTAAACAGCTTTGCCTTTCAAATCTGCTCATAACTGTGTTTACAATTTTGGGTGTTCTTGGTAGAAACCAGTTGTGCAGTTCTACACAACATCTGCTCTATGACCAACAACCCATTATTAAATATATTTGTTATTTTTTCTGCAGCATTGAAGTATATTTACCACTTGCCTTCTGGAGGTAGAAAGAGAAGCTTTGTAATGCTGCCATATGAGCTTGAGCTGATACTTTACGCAGCACCATTAGTCACACAGCAGGCAAATCTCATGCCAGTTTTTAAAAGGATCATTTTTCCATTTTTGCTGTCTCTTAAAATCCAGTGTTTTTGTAAGGTTCTTCTTTCTTATACTGAACATCCTCTTAAAATGGGGGAAAATGTAGCTAATCTACACAAAATTTAGGTTAGCAAATCAATCTTTTCTATAAATGGATCGTGTTCTATCTTTGTATCTGGCATTTAGGATCTTCTCAGAATGCAGTTCTAAAACCAAATTTGATGTATCTTTCACACCTACTTTTAACATCCTCTTGCCTGTAGTGGGAGGCCCTGCTACCTTTCTGCACAGGCAGTCAACTTGCAAAACACTTAATATGCTGATACAGAAATGCTATGTCCAGTATAGCAAGCATAGCATGCATATGCTTGAAAAATTATGGAAATTTTACCTCCATTTTGTATTCTATGATTCTAGACTGTTTCAAACTAAATAACATGAAGCAAAAAGCAGTGGATGGTTGTAAATGCTTGAATCTATGAAAAGCTTCAAAGAATTATGTTCAGGCTTTCTTCAAGCTGTAGTTATGCTAGATGAATGCAGTACTACCTCCAACCTGTGATTGCTACTTCTCCCCATCCTTCATATCTGCTGGTGAGCCTCCCACATGCTCCCTAATGCTTTCTAGTCAAAAAGAATTGGGTCATCTTAAATATTTAAGAAAAAAGTCTTGGCTAATCTGGCTCATTTTGGCCACCTGACATTAAGGAGCACTTTTATGAACAGTTCAACTACCAGATAAACAGTGGTGGTTACTTTGACTAAAAAGCAGTAAGGAACAAATGGGGGCACTGACTTCTGCAGAGAGCGTAACTACAGCTGAAGGAACAGTATATTGGTAGCCTTAATGTAAGCGTTCTTATTTTAGGACGAAGGAGTACATTTGATTAGAATTAGCAGTAATTAGAGTTAGAAGTACATTTGATTATGATTCTTCCAGTCCTGCAGGATTCCATAGAGATCTTTAACGCCGGTCCAAACAAATGATTCCTGAATTAAAATAAAGAGGGGACATACCAGACAGACCGAATAGGGGGAATGGCTCAGCCCTCCACATCAAAATGGAAAAGTGAAATAAAACAGATGTGGAACTGCTTGTTCAGTTGACTTTGTTCCAGTCAAACTGTGTTCTCTTTCAGATCCAGTAGTGCCAAATGGTGATGTTACTGTGCGCAGCTGCTTTGACTACCCACCAGTTACTGCCCTACAGTTCTGGTAGAGGAGTTGCTCAGGCAAAATCATCTAGGATAACCTTGGTTAAACAGGAGGTTTGAGTTAATCTGGCTGACTTTTGCCTGAGCATGCTCACCAGTCGGTCTGCCGGCTGCACACAAAAAGGCAGGAATGAGTAGTAATTGATGACCAGTAGCTGTGGATAATACTATCTTCAGATGGCACTGTTTGGTCTGGAAGAGAACATCTGTTTGCAGCCTCTGGTTGTATTCTTGCAAACCAGCTATTGATGGGACACTTGTTAATGGTGAAGAAAATTTTAAGTTTGGAGTTTTTATTTGCAGCAACAGAACTTCCTCTCCTAGTTGTAGACCAGTTCTAGATACCCGATATATCCGTCAAGGTATAAAGAGCACCAGACCCACACTTTGAATGTCACTGTTGGATTTCTCCCATGTATTCATGACTTCTTGTTTACATGGTTTTGTGAATCAGGCCAATACAGAGAACACCCATAAGCCTGAGTCATATAGTTTCTGCAGTTTGTAGTATACCCTACATGAAATAGAGTATATTAGTTCTATTACTGGAAAATAGACTGCCACAATGACCTAAATTGTTTTAAAATATATGACTTCTTTGTCCCTCCTCTTTCCAAAGTGGACAACTATTCATTTTTGAGAATTTACTGTTATCTGTTCTTTTGGAATATCAGAAAAGTGTAGCAGGATTAACACAGATTAGGGAGTGCATTATGATTGTGAGGTGAGATACACTGTTCTGCTTGTGTTCTTCTGCATAAAAATAGGTATAACTTAGTTTTTCATGTAAATAGTACAGTTAAACTTTTGTTACAATATCAGAGCATAAACTCAGGTTTTGTAGGCATTGGGAAATTCATTTCTTGGCATTACTATGACATTCATTATCGTATTAAATACTTTTCATATTAGTTACCATAGACTAACTAGAATTGACTGATTAGAAGAGAAATGTAATGGTTATGCTCTATGTTATGTAAGTGATATCGTATAGTGTAATTTTATACAAGCATATACTAACATATACAAACATATATTAACAAAATTTAATTAAAAATAATTAGATTTAAATTCCATGATGTAGAAATCTTAACATCTAAGTCTAAGTTTCTGATTTTGAATGAGTTCCCTTGAATATATTATACAACCTGCACCTTGCTGGCCATTGACTTGACCTCTATATGTGTAAATAATTCCTTCTGAAACAACTGACATTCTAAGTATTCTTAGTCTATTTCCATCGTTTGTAACTCTTTCTCCTTGGGGTTAACAATATTATTTTTTTGAGTCAACAGTGGAAACTCCTGAAAGAATGAATTACATTGGCCTATCCAGTCAGCAGTTACGTAGGGATATCATTAACCTGCTGTCCTTTCTTTCCCCCTCCTCTTTGGTTTTGTTTTTTTGTTTTGTGGTAGTCTGACCCTTGGTTATCATTGCAGAACTATGGAGGTGCAATGAGACCCCCACTGAATGCTTTAGGTGGCCCGGGGATGCCTGGAATGAACATGTAAGCACAATAATAAAATCTTATCATATTTAGAAAAATCATTATTTCATTATAGAAGTAACATGTGGGATTCATAAGACAAGGAGAACATGCTTTGATAAGTAACATGCTTTGATGACTAATAACTGCAATTTAAGAAAGTGAACGCACCGCAGTTTCCTTCTGCATGTATCTCTTACAGGCACCTTTGCTGTCCCTGCAAGTCTGTACAAATACTCAGTTTCTTTCACAGGTCAAAGTTCAAATATTTGGAATATTTTGTCCATATAGTCACCTATATAACCTTGTATGCATTTTTTTTTAAATTATATTATTTACATTTATGTTTTTACTTTACTGATTAAATATTTTGTAAAGAATGGTACAAATACGATTCTTTGCTGCAAAATAAACAAGTACTTAATTTTAGCGAAATAAAACCATTGTCGAGAACTATTTATAAAAAAAAGACATATTTGGAAGAAGAAGTATGGATGATTCTCTCTCTGTTGCTGTATTTATTTCCATAACTACATTTATTTCCACTCTAAACAGATAAAAGAGTATTACAGATGTGGTGTAAGGTTTTTGGTGTTTCTATGTACTTCTGACACTGGATCATCATTTGGTAAAAGTTGATGTAGACTGAGCTCAGCTAAGGTATACTGATTTATTCCAGGCATGGATTTAGTCATGGGAGTGTATTATGCCTTTTATACCTGTAGACAACCCCCCTTTCAAAGTGTGTAGAAAAATTTCAGAAGTAAAATTAGTGTATCTAGAATAGACTAGATTTAATCTGAGGATTTTAGCATAGCAAGTGGCCCAACATGAGCAATATGCTGCACTTCAGAGAAACCTTTTGCTCGCTTGGAGTTGCTTACATGATTAGCAAGCCTGGGAAAAAAAAATCAGGTTCTCCTTACATTATTTATGTTTCTGTCTTAAGAGATTCACAGATTTAAAGGGGCTGCCATAGTTGCCTTTAGCATACCACAAACCACAGGTTATCAAGTCATTCTTGTATCATGGCCCTACCTCTACTGAAGACAGTACATTTTTTCATAACCAGCATTTTGCAGAGCCTGGGCTGGTCCCAGAAGGCAGCATGGTGGTCCAGCTATCAAGACATTAGGATGATTTTACAACCTAAAGCAGAGAACATATTCTTTTCTTACTCCTTTTACACCTTTGTCTTTCAGGAATGAGTTTTTAGCAGGTTGACACAGAAAACACAGTAAAGATTTACATATGCTTGTTATCATTTGTTGCAAAAGAGTGGTTTAGGCTGCTCAAAGAATGACCACCAAAGATACTAGAAAACAAATAATTTTAATATAAATTTGTAAAAACGCACAACTTAACAGAATTCAATGGCAAGGTCCACTGTATTACTTACTCAACATGAAATAAGTATACAAACAGAAACCAAATTACAATTAGGTTGGAATGATTTACACGTGGATCTGGAGGAATGATACATACAGAGTCAGGGAAATTATATCAGACATCATTATATCACAGATACCCATATTTACTTCTATTTTCATATGAAACATAAATGAGAGATGATAATTTTCATTTCAAGTAAAGAGTTAACCAACATGAAAAAGTAAAAGGTATTGAGATAGATTAGATAATACTGTTAAAAAATACCTAATCCACCATATCCTTAATTTCTTCTGATTTCCAGACATACCTTGAATTGTTGAAGCAAATAAAATAAATATAAACTTGGGTGTTACCCTAACATAGACATCATATATTGGACTCAAGACAGTTCTAGGAACCTTCCCAAGGGTAGGCTTTTCTTCTTTTAAATAAAATTGATGTAGAAAAAATATTGAGATATGTGAAATTCAGTGTGAGTATAATATAAGCACTACAGAGATTGTCCTCAGGAGGAGATTGAATTCTAAGAAAATAAAATTAACTTTCTAAAATAAAATTTTATAGAAGTAAAATTAGGGCTAGATAAGATATTTTGAGGCTACTTATCCACATAAATGAGAGTTTACATAGGAAAAATAAGAAAACAGGTTCCTAGATAACAAAAAGAATTCCTGGTCTGCCAGAAAGAGAGAAGATGGGTTCAAATACTAGCATTTCCATATTGCAGCATTTAATAACCACATTTCATCTTGTGTTGAGCCAGTAAACATACATAGATCATGTTCTTTTAATTCAGTGATGTGCAAAGTACATTTTCCTTTGAACTTGTATGTCCTCTTGAAGGGGACACCATGAATTGGAGTCCTTTACTTGGGAAAGTATGAGCTTTGATAGAGTATATGATCTTTTGAGAAGAACAAGATGTGAAGCAGTCGTTATGAATTAGGTAACCATAGCGCTCTCTGTGTCTTACGAGGCATATACTGCACTCTACATTTCTTACAAACTCATCTTTACTCCAGCTCAGCTGAAAGTGGGAACAGAACACTTTTTCTTGGTTTTAAACAAGACTTCATACTGTCCCTTTGCTTATTACAATACACTTCAAAAGCATAAGAGAGTCCAAAATACTAGTAATACTATGTTATAGCATATCCTGGCCTGTGTTACCTGCTGAATCACAGACTGTTGTAAGGAGCTCCGTTATTGCATGCCTGACTATGTGAATATTTTTTTTTCCATCAAACTGAGTATTTTTTTTCCTCTGTCAAATGGAATGACATATATAGATGAAAAAGAAAACAAAAGGGGTTACTATGGTCTGGGTTTCTTTTAATTGTATTTCCAGGACATCAGGTTGTTTCCATACTGTAAGGTTACTGCTCTCAAAGTTGTCCTTACATGGAAGTCTTAGTGAAGACTCACTGTCTGGTCAATTCCAGCATTCAGAGTCAGTCAGTGTGCATCCAAGGATGACCTATGGGCAGTGGCAATAGCTGGACCCAACTGTGTTAAATGAATTCTTTGTATTATCCTTTAAAATTTATCTAATGCACAGTGCTAAGAAATAACAGTGTAAGTCATTTAGTCTACTTATGTTTCTAGGAAACAGGATAACTATACATAAGGCTATTGCCTTATAGTCACGTACATTTGTCTTTATGTAGTGATATCTTTTTCTTACATGAAAATTTTTCAGTGTTCTATTCAATGTTTTTGGATTTTTGGCAATGTTGAGATTTAAAAATATGTACCTTACAAAACCAGTTGCCATTTAAAATTCAGCTTTTTTCCCCCAGAAGGTGCAAAAGGAACCTGTTTTGGTTAAGAGCAGAATATCTGCCAAATACAATTTTACATTTTTCTGGATTAAAAAAAGTTCCTTATTGTCAACAATGACAATAACCAGCTTGAGAGCTCGTAGACAGTATTTCAGTCTAGGACCATATACTTCACAAATGTAGTACTGCTAAATAATTGCTTGCTTCCTCATAACTAATGCCTATCAGTTTACTGTTTGAAAGAGCTTATATGTATCCCATGTTCTTCTACAAACTAATTCCATTTTAGCTGTAAGATTTTAAGCTGAAACTTAGTGTAGCCATTTTTAGTAAGATTTTATTTCTGAGTGGAATAATGCCCTCTTTGGAACAAAATGGCAATTTTCAGGGAGCAGTGTTACATTTCACTGGCACTTTTTAATGGCTGATGTGACCTGCAGTGCTGTCTCAAGCACTAAGAATATCTCAGTCATGCTTGAAAAGAAAAAAAATGTGATTTTGTTTTTTTAACTTCAATTCACAAACTTGTCTCTAGATGTTTAATTTCCTTGCTGAATAAATTTGCCCCTTGGGAAACTGAAATTTTAGACTTTATTTTTTCAAGTACTAGGATCAATGCTATAGGACTAACTTTAAGGGTAAAATGCAGCAGTAATTACTTGTAGCAATAGATGCTTCATAAATTACTCTTATTTTGGAACTGGTACATCCATAATACTGTTTTATGACTCTGTTGATGCTTCCAAAATAAATGTTTAATAAACGGCAAAAAACCTGCTTGCATTGCATTGAAAAATATTTCAGGTAGCTTTCTTTTATGTGTGCTTTATAAGCTAACAACATTCGGCACCACAAAACCCATATGGCTTTCCAGCAGAATCTGCTAGAGTGTTTTCTGAGTCTATACTTAAGGCTGTCCGTGGCTTCCAGTAAATTTGCAAATTCCAACAGGTTTTTAGATTAAAGGCGATTCTTGCAGTCTCCTCCATGTCACTGTGGCTTAACCCAATCATGTATCTGAGTTGGCTTTTTAATATCTCTGTAGTTCAGAGTAATCTGCAGTGTTGTCACATCTATTTTCCATTTGATGTTTTTCGTAGGTTATATTTGCGTTACTTAATGTCACACAAAAAAGTGCAGGTTTTTGGAGTGAAAACGGCCTTCCAGTGTTGTTACAAATATTCCTGATTTCTCTGAAAAACAGGATCCAATAAACCAAATATAGTGCATAGAAAAAAGAACAACTTTTTTGACAAAAAAGAAAAAGGAACATCTAACATTTCACCTTGTAATTGTTAACAGAGGAGAAATTGCTGAATATTTGACTAGGGGACCATAAGGGGTCTTATGCTGTGAGACTGTGAGTCCCTTTCCTTCCTTTGCCTCCCCTCCTCCCAAAGAATAAAGCAGAAAAGACCCTCACCTACACTCCAGTTTTCCAACCTTCCAGAAACAATGTCAGCAGGAATAAATCAATTTTCACTTGATTTATTTTGGTTGATTGTTTGAGCTAATTTCTTTATAGTTCCATCAACAATGTATTAAAAAAAATAGGATTCAATACTAAATCCCTCAGGCAACATATCTACTTACTAGTTTTTAGTTTTGCAAGACTTTAAAATAGATAGAAAACTTCCTTAACTCATTAATAAAGCCTGCTTTCTTCTCTATATTTAAATAACTCTCCAATGTCTGGTAAGCTGTGGTGGCTAATGTTGCCTTTCTGAAGCTAATGAGGCCAAAATACTATCTTAAATGCAGAAGTTTTGTCATCATCTACTCTGCCTCTCAGTTGTCAGGGCCTTCAAAAAGTGGCCTATCTTATTTATACATAACTAGGAGTTCTAAATGCTCCCAGGAATAATTATGATTATTGAGATGTTATGACTGTAATATATGGAAACTTTACCTCTCATATGGCTTAGTTCCCTCAGGACTGTAAAAAGATGAAGCCTAACCACCAAACTATTCTTCTGAGCTCCGCTAAGAGAGAGAAACATAAAATAACAGCAAGAGTTATGAGAAAAACATGCTTTATCTGGATGGTTTTTCCTTTTTTCCTTTCCCCATTCCCTTCTGCTTTTAGTATACCTCTGATGTCTCCTCAGAGTTGGCTTTATCAAACAGGTCTTCTGCTTGTGAAACATTCTTGTTCCTCCTGCTGGGGAGCCGCCACTTAATAATGCTTACACCATTTGGACAAAGTGTAACAGGATGTCTGAAAAGTTTGAAATTTCAGTTTTGCCTGCTGTATGGTAATTTTCATGTGTCTGTGACTTCTGTGGAGATAATGTAGCCAAGTAGGAGACTGTTTTTAGATACACATCTAAACATACGTTTAAAGCGTATGTATAAAATGGCATGTTTTCAATTTTTAATACATGGGATTTATTATCATTGTTATTATTATCAGATACTGGTTATAGCAACATACTTTCTGTGTCTTGTTCTTCTAAAAAATAGGTTTTCCCAAAACGTTTATAACAGCAGTACTAGCACCACTTTCACTAATGAAACCTTACTATACTTGCAGTATTCTAGATCCATACTCAGTATATCCTCAGTTCTTCAGGAAGGTACTTAATTATTTAAGCAAGAGTACTGTTTCTATGACTGAAATATATTTTAGTAGCTTTCTGCCTTTGTACTGTATATAGGCTTTCATGGAATGTGTGGTAATTCCTTCAAATATTTTAAAAAAGGTTAACAGAGTACAAGGAAAAACACTCCTCATGAGAACTTAAAGAATTTGGGAATTTTTTTTTTACTCTTTGCAAAACTTCTGTGCCACATTAAAACGTTGCATCTATGGAAAGCACTTCAAGAGACTCAAATTTGCAATGTCTTTCAAATTGTTCCATTGAGAATATAAAGAGGAATGTCTGGCACTTCCTAAATTTGCAAGTGTTTGGGACCCACGGAAGTGTTCCATCTCCACTGTAGCCTGGCAGTGTGGCTGCTGGGGAAGGACTCCTTATGGTGCCATTCTGGCAGGTCCTGTCCTGAAGAGTACAGAAGTACCACAATGAGTCAGGAACTGAAGTGTCTTAAATGTGAGTGGGAGGGATGTAATAATAAATTCTCCATAATCGACTCATAAACTGACTAAATGATAATGGTAGTGCAATGATGAGAATTTTGCTGTAGCATTATAACTTTGTGTAGTTATGGTTTATAAACACTTTAATTTGAAAAAAGACATCTCCTTCCTTACTCTGGAAACTGGTTATTTTGATTTGCTTCCTCAGAGCTGGTCAGAAGGTGGGGATTGTTCTGTGTCTCATATTTCATCTTCTGTTACAGGGGTCCTGGGGGTGGTAGACCTTGGCCAAACCCAACCAATGCCAATTCTGTAAGTAAATATTTAAAATATGTTAGACATCATCTTATGTTTAGGAAAGTATTTCTTATCAATACACCAGGAAAAAAACGCCACAATTCCACAAATAGAA
Source organism: Phaethon aethereus (assembly GCF_964289735.1). Lineage (NCBI taxonomy): Eukaryota > Metazoa > Chordata > Aves > Phaethontiformes > Phaethontidae > Phaethon > Phaethon aethereus. Next base: position 82,299,550 of record NC_138577.1, on the reverse strand, counting down.
TTCTGCATGCTTTATATTTTTCCTTGTAACTCTAATGCAGAGCAGGTACAGTGAGGAGCACATCTGAACAGAGAGCTCATTGACCTGCAAATATCCAGCTTTGTTAAGAAACACGCAACAGCTCTGCATCTTTACATCAGTTACAGCATTTCCATAACACAAAGGTTATCCTGGGGTATATCTAAAATACATTTTCGCTTCCTTTAGTGCAAGATGAGTTAGGTCAACAGCGAGCTCTACAGAAATCACAGCTTTTTAAGATGCACCTTAATGTGTGCTCACATATTTTACATAACAAAAGCACATTTGTTGCTCTTAACTGGGGAATATGGAACGATAGAGCAATTGCGTGCAAAACATCAGCCATTTTTATATGCTTTTTGTAAAAAGCAGTGCACTCTATTGAATTTCATTGCAACAACTACAAAATGAGGTAGTCTATTAGCAGCTTGAAGGAAGAGGAGCATCCCACATGAACAACAGTGTCTGGTATTTCTTCAGAAAATGCAGAGGTGAAGTTTTCATTCAGTGATCATACATCATTAGTATAAAAATGTGTCCCTTTTTAGCATTTGCAGTTGGATAAGATGGATCTGGCTTAACAGACTAGCCTGGTTCTTTCTGTTGTTCTCAATTCTGATTTTTTAATTCTGCTAATGACAATTGGGGGGAAAAAAAGAGCTGAAAGTCTTCCTCAGTTTTCTTCTGCATATACTCAATGAAAATGGATATTAGGATATTTTTCAACTGTTAAGTGAAATATTTTCATTCTATGGTATCAGTTGAGAAGTCTCATAATAGATGTATTTGTAAAAATGAGTCAGCCGACAAGTTGTCTACAATCACATAAGATGCTTATGCTACAAAATAATTTTGTATTTTGTCAGTACAGTTGCTTAATTCTTACCCCATCCTCCTATAATAGCATTGGTCTGTGCTCCTTTACAGATAATAATTGCAAAGGCTATCATAAAGAAGAAAAATGGATTATTCACAGGCAACTGGATTTCTCCAGATATCCTCTGTAACAAATACCACAATTGAATTTGAACTGAAAATAGAACACTGTCCTTTAAAAAAAAAAAACAATGCAAAGAAATAAAATCAGTATGTTGTAGGGTGAAAGAGTTGCTTTTCCTTTTATGGTCAACATTTTAATCAAGATTAAGTATATATAAGAACATACAAATTCAGTCCATGCTATTGACTGAAGTGCTATTGACTTAAATGCAAGTATGTGCTGCTTAAGTTTTATAAACCCTATAAAGCATATTACCTCAAAAATCTTATAGCTTAACCTTTTACTATAGATTGCAGATCTTCACAGATCTTATTGTGGCTCCCACAATACGAAGAGTCTTGTAGTAGGTGCAAGAACTGGATGTGTGAATTCTGTTATTCATACTAATTTAATTAGAGTGGGTGCCAGGGCATAGTAATCTTAAATGGAAGCATTTTTATTTGAAATATTGGGTATTAAATTTGGTTTGTGTCTATATTGGTATTTTTGGACTTGAACATACTTACAATGACAAGTTGTTGAAAAGAAGAGGTGTTTGTTTTGACAACAGAGCATTTTTTTGTAGTCCGTAACTGTGTCTTTGAAATAAATTAAACAAATAAACATTAACCCAGAGCTGTACATAAATGTATGTATGGACTCCATCTCACTGCAGAAGAAATTACTGTTTTGTTTCTGTTGATATTACAGATACCTTATTCTTCAGCATCTCCTGGGAACTATGTAGTAAGTACACTTGTGTGTGTTTGCTTATTAGAATAGATGTTACATTTTATTTAGGCAAAGAAATAGCTGTCCAGATGTTAAGACGAACCCTTGTGTATTGGTTGAGAGCTGAACATCTGATTTGCACTTAGGTTTTTTTCTCCCATCTATGGTGCGTATGTTGATGTTCATTACTAGACTCATTATCAGTCTGGTCAAAATTGCCCTGAGAGCTGTTTTATTTCAGCAAACATTTATATAACCAATACAATGCATTGTCTTCAATAATAAAAGACAAAAAAAATCCAAGCTTTCTTGGTAACACAATATTATATATGGGTTTCTGAACTTCTTCAGGAAAAAAAGCATTTGAAAAATTAGAACAAGCTTTTATCTCCCCAAAGATACACAAATGGGTCCTTATAGCTAATATTTTAAAGGAAATATTTATTCTTATATTTACCTTCTGAAGACTTAAAGATTCTTTTGTTCTTCATAGTCTGTTATGTCTTTATTTCACAGACATTTATTATGGATTAGTTGGCATCATTGTTTTCTCTTAGTCTGTACTTTAGAATGAAACAGTTAAAACTTTGTAATAGCCCCAGCATTGAGCTGTCATTCAAAAGAACACAAAATGCTAACACTCTCTCTGGAATTTAACAAATAAACTTTACCTGTCAACAAAATGTTTTTTGTTGGAGTATATGCTACTATTTTTTCTCTATCCTGAGAGATTAACTTCGCGTTTATCCTTTTAGGCTCTTTATTGTTGTTGCTACTGTTGTACTTGGATTATTTGTACCTCCTGATGTACTCTTCTAAGACATATTGTTTCATCTATTTTTATCATTTGCTTACTACCAGAGTCACAGGGTAATGAGAGAGAATTTTATTTTTATATTTTTTATATATATATAAAAATAAATAAATATATATGTTGGGTTACAAATTTCTGTTGCAGACAGGTTTCAGTAGACCTCTTGATTTTTCATGTTTTATCACCTGAAGGTTAGACAATTGCAGGGCATTGGCTTTAACCAGCACAAAACTGTATTTCAGAATGTGAAAACAGCAGGTCCTTCACCACAAGGACAATATACCAGTGTTTTTTTCATCTGTTTGTGCTGCTTATAGTTTTTTCTTACTTTCAGTCTTCATAAGAGAGATGATCCTGCAGAGCTAAAGCTGAAGGATGAGTTCAAGGATGAGCTTGTTCTGTTTAGACAAAAGCAATTTCTTTTTTTCTTTATTTAGACAATTACCTGTGAAAAAGCTTATGATTCTTATAAGTGTCCTTAACTGTAGTACTCACTTTACCACATGTTTAGTGGAAACAGTCCAAATTTTCATCCAGTTTTTAATGCAAAAAGTCATAAATTTTTCTCTGTTGGGAAGAGGCTTTGTTGGTTTTGCCCTAGACATCAGTGATCAGTTATTGTTGCAGATTTTGAAGATTTTTTTAAATACTTGACATAATATTATCGTTTTTGAAGAGTATGAAGTCCTGAGAAACTAGAAAAGGAGACACTATAGAAAGTTATTTTAAAGAAGCAAACCTAACCAAAAAGTTGTTGTAGTAGTGGACTTTGTTGGTGTTCTCACATCAAGCCAAAGGTCCACCAGCATAAATGACTTGAACAAAAGAGGGCATCACCATATTTCAGTGTGTGGATAGAGGAGGAGTAGGAGTAAAGAGGTGATTTTACCTCTTTCAGTGACAATGCTGAGATTCATGCTGGAATGTTGTATGTAGTTGGTGATATTGAAGGGAAATCAAAAGATACGCAAAGGTGCAAGAATGAAACATGAAAGATTGAAGTATAGAGAAAATGCTGGAACCTCTGATCAAATGTGCTCTGTGAACTCCAGCTGTGCTAGCAGGAAAGGTTGCTGCCCGGTTCTTTGTTCCCACTCTTCTGCTGAAGGTTACCGCTCCTTCAGGTCTGCCACTGGAGTTCCTTGGGTGAATGAACCTCTTCATCCAAAACAACTGAAGTTGATGGAAACATTTAAACAACCAGGTCTTTGCTGAAGCACTTCAGCTGACCCAAAATAGGTGGAGGAACACTCACAGAGGGACCTCCAAGCAGACCTGAGGCTGCTGCTAGCAGAGGATTAAAGCAGCTGAGGTGAGCATGTCTTGTCTGATGCTGAGAAAGGAGTCTTGCTTCAGAAAGGCTCACCACATTTGATAAACGAGCACATGAACTCCAGCCATACAAACAGCTAAATAAGCAAAACTGGGGGCAATAGCTTCCAAGAAAGCAAGCATTTGAGGACAAGGTGTGGGCCGGAGAGCTAAAAAGCAGCTTTTTAGACAAAGGAGTTGTGACCTGGAACTACACACTTTGAGAGGTTAATCTAGTTAGTTTATCAGACAGTTTTTGAGAAATAATTCCATTACATATTAAGATATTCTCAGAGTGAAAATAGTTGAGGCTTTCTAAGAGAAGAAGATACACAATGAGAGTAAATGCAAATTTAAAATTAGATGCAAAAATTAGTAGTGAAGCTAAGTACCTTTTCTAGTAAATGACCAGTTAGTGGTTTCTATACCTCTGTATGCAATGCTGAAAAATACATATCAACCTAAAAAATTAAGTTAGTGAGCTTAGTGCACAAGTACGTGGGTACAAAGTCATAGCCTGTGATGCCTAGAGGGTCATATAACTGATTCAAAGGTCCCTTTGCATTTGGAGTCTGTACCTCTGCAGCAGCAATGGGGGAATTTCTCATTGTGAGGGGCTGAATGGGCCTTTCAGACAGTTTTGGCAAGCCCAATCCTAACACGTTAATTTCTGATTCAGCTGTAATTTGGGAGAGGAAAAAAGCTATGTGGCTACTGGCAGTATGAAATGAAGTTGTGATTATGCCTTGATTTTTATAGGCTGATCAGTGGGTTTCATGGTGGAGCAAGCCTTTGTTCTATCACGCTTTATAAAAGATACTCAGTGACCTTGCTTAGTTTAGAAGCAAGGGGAGGCACAAGATAAAGAACTGGTAGGTGGGGTTACGTATAAGGGCATAGAGGTATGTGTATGTTGACTGACTGCAGGGATGTGCTGCTGCTTTTGGGTTGAAAGATTTCTGTTTCCCCTACAACTAACTGCGAGTTGATCACTGGCTGGCAGATGGAGATGCTTCCCCCGCAAGTATTTTACTTGTAGAAAACTGCAGAGGAGTGGTATCAGTCAGAACGCAGATACGTTACTGCATTTGCTTGTCTGAAAATAGTGTTTGCTAGTATATTATTGCTAAATGTTTTGTAAGAAATGTTATTTTAAGTAGCCATTGAGAAACTATTGTGTCTATTGTTTTAAATCCAAGACTCCTCTGCCCCCTTCCAGAAGACCTCAGTGAATTACAGCAAATCTCAGCAATGCCCTTGTAAGCAGACAGGAACAACCAAACCTTTATATTCAGTGCTACTGAAAAAATGTTCCTGTCTGGAGCAGTGTATCTGCTATTTTAAAATATAACAGAAGAGATAAAAAAATAATGAGTCACATGGCAATGAGAATAATCATCTGTCATTAACAGTTTCTGTATTTTTTATTATGGAAAGTCAATATTTGTTGACTTTTATTGACACAGACATTTTTACTGAACTGGAAGCTGGTAGTTTTTCATTTAACTTAAAAGTATTAGTGGATCTGCAAACAGAGAAAGCAAGAAGTTACAAAACAATTTGGAAGTTTAGAATAGAATTCTTGGGAGAAATTAAAAAAAAAAACTTAAAAATCTTAACGAGCAGTTTGTACAGTTCTTAGTCATAAACTGATTTGCAACGGAGAAATTTTTTTTTTAATTATTTTTTGTCTTTGATTTAGCAGTCTAAGCAAGTGATGTGACCGTACCCAGCATTATCCTGACTTTTTTTAATCCATTTGTCATTAATTTGAGGAGAAATTATGTATACAGATACTACTTTAAAAAATTGTAGGATATTATGTAGACAGAATTAAGATGCCTATCGCATCAAGATACCAAGTCTGCCTAAAAAAGAAAGCTTTCTTAAGGTGATTAGGCTCTTCTGTCCCCACAGGACGCCCCTTTTTTTGTGCTTAGCAAACATTGGTTACTCAACCATTGACTGTGTACAGAGTACAACAAAACAGAAATGCCATCTGAAAAACCAGGGGTAATAAAAGTAGGCTGAGGGAATTAAATATAATTGTCTTAGGCCCTGCTCTAATTTCTCTTGTCTGACTCACAGCATGACACAGAGTTATTGATTAATGGATATTCTTGGGTCTGTGTACCTACGTACATTAGCAGTCTGTGCCAGAGCTTGCTGACCAATTACCTTGTCTTAATCTGTGATGAGCTGTTTAGCTAGCTTATCAGAAAATGTGCATGCTTTTAATGACATTTACGGTACTCTTTTTTTCATTTGTACTGTGTTCATTTTTAACTGGAGTATTTTTTTCTTTTCATGCTAACGAGCATTTTTCTACTCTCTCTAGGGTCCTCCGGGAGGTGGAGGGCCACCAGGAACACCTATCATGCCTAGTCCTGCAGGTATTGAAATACACTCAGAAATAATAAAAGATAGTTATAGGGGATTTTAGGAAGTACACAAATTATTTTTCAGGCTTTGATTTTCATAAAGAATCAGATAATGATAAATGATTGGTTTTATACTTTATGTATCAGTTTTTTTCTTGTGCTTCTGCTCTCTTTCTCTCCCTGCTATGTTACAGAGATAGAAAGCATTGTATCTCTGCAGTTACGAGCAATTAATTTCTCTGGCTTTTAAGCCCATCATTTCTTGCACAATTTCAGCAGTAGCAAGTTAAAAACAAAAGAAGACGCAGTCTTTATTTGCTTTGGGACAATTCCACCAGTTTGGAAATCAGGAGATTTCTGAATCTGGTGAAATTTCCCCTATAGTATCCTATGGGATAGACCTGACCAACATGTGGCTCTTGAGTGATGTGCTGCATCCCGTGGCTATGTCATCTAACTGGCAGCAGGGACATGCTGGACAGGTTGCCCTCCTCTGTCTTCCAGTGGAGGAGTAAGGCCCCAGAGAAATCATCATGTCCTGACAGTGATCTGTTCTTGGAACTTCAACTGCCCCATTGTTTCCCCAAGTAACATGGTCTGTATCTTGCACCTCAGACCCCATGGAGATTTTGGCCATGCAAAAGGTTGGCCACATTCCTACTAAGGTTTAAGGAAGCAAGTAGGATGGGAGGATTTGGGATGGCTTAGCTAGCTTCTCATGGCTTAAAGACAGTCAATTAGATGTAAATATTCCTCTCCATCAATGTTCAGCAGAGGTTCTAATATGAAGGTGGAAATGCAGGATGTGTAGGATGCTGTCCTCCCCCATGGACATCATTGGAAATCTGCTAAAATGAAAAATTACATCTTGTGTAACCCAATAGTCAATAATAGCCAATATCTGCCTTTGTAACTCACTTTCAACAGCTAAGAGGGACCTATTCACCTCAGTGATGTTACAGTGTCCTCAGTCCTTACACCCTACATGTTCTTGCTGTCTTCTACAGCGCAAGAGGGTAGGGAAGTTTCCTAATTGACCATGAAAACTTCTTGCACTAATATAATATCTATCTTCATTAAATACAATGCCAGGGCTTTAAGAAAATGCAACCTAAGATAAAGTGTAGGGCTTCCTTGTTCATATAATCAGTGAAAAAGATAATTAGTGCAAGCTGGCATTTAAAATTTAGAGTCTCTTTTAATGTAAAACAAACTTAGGGACATCCTGCACTTTTAAAATAGTTTGCACTGCAGTTATGGTGCATGTTAGGCTGACTGTGTGCAGCTCAAATAAAGCTTCTCCTGACAGTTGTTCCAATTTTCAGTTAGAGACTCAAAGGTTTTGAGGCTCTGTTTTCCAAAGGATGAAAACACTTAGAAATTGGCCACCTGAGAATGTTGCAAAGGTATTTACTTGCCTCTGAGACAAACCAACTCCAAGGGTTCCCATGTCCCAGCTAGCCCATACGTATTTTCAAATGAGCCAGCAGAACATGGGAGGGCCAGGGATATCTGTTGCAAAAGCTTTTTATGTGCTAATTTTACTTTGTTAACTTTAGGCTAAAAGCTCTTTGTCCCCCCTTTTCTTTAAACAGCATATTTGAATGTTGTGGTGATGCATAGGTGATACAATTATTTACTCACCAAGGTTAATTAATGCTTAGAAAACTGTCTCAAAAAGATTAAGGAATAGACAAAGACCTTGATTTTAACTGCCCGGTGTACGTACAAATACATTCTTGCGGGAGGTCAGGCCACATTCCCAGTTCCAATGCATTTCAGTCTGGTCTTGGCTTTCTCGCTTTCTCTACATCTGACTCAGAAGGCCCCCCATCACCTTGTCTTGGAAAAGGAATTACAGCTCAGCAGTGGTTTTTGCAGGTGTTGTTAATCTCAAAACTCTGGTTCAGAGAGGTGGAATGATCTTCTGGAGGAGCTAGGTACAGAGTATTAAGCTATTCTTTATTCTTGCAGATACTATAGAGGTACTGATTTTCCAGAGTTGACAGTATTTTTTTAAATTATACCCTCCCCTTAGGGATGTATTTGGACTTTCCTTAGGTCATTCTCCTCTCAGTAAACTTTTTCATTACATGACCTATGTCTTGTCAAGTTCCCTTGGGAAAGGTTTTTGCCTAATATGTCTAGTATTTGCTGCATTTTTTGCCTTCTGTTCCTTACAAATATTGATGAAGGGTGTTACGGCTTCGTGTGTGTTAGCAGTGGGAATAAGTTGGAGATCAGAATGAATAATTTGTATCTACTAATGGTTCTTAGGCATTGGTTTCTTAAGTTCAGCCAGAAGAGTTATGTGGGTTGTCTTCTATGTGTCTTGTTAATTAAATCTTGCATTTCAACTCTGGAGGTGCTCTATCTGAAGGTTGATGTGCATTCATTGGAGGAAAAGGGCTGAGATGCAATATAGCTGTGTCAACATCTGGCAAGGCCAAGGGAAACTCTTGGCAGAAGTTACTGGCTTAGGCACCATGCTGTGCCAGGGTGGTTTTGTTGGTTTTGGACTCAGTTTTTTTTTTCAAGCATTGCAACACACTGTACCATGAAGATTCATCAGTTAAAGCTGTCCTTAGAGGAAGGATCTTTGCACAGTGTCCCACTGCATAGTTAGATATATCCAAAATGAACGACAAACATGAATGAGGATAAAAAATTTTCATTTGCTATGCTAACTTGCAGTCTGTATAATCAGAAGCTATTTATCATTTATTACAGATGGAAAACAAATTACAGGAAGTATTGATATGAAAGAAATTCCTGTTTTATAGAGAATATTGAAGATGAGTGAAGTAATTTGGAACTCTAGGAAAAATGGCTTATGGAATTAAATAGTTACAGATACTTGGTGATTTATAAACCTTTTAACAGTCATGCATAAAACTAGAGCCTACAAGTACTCACTTAGGGACCATTGCAATTATTTCTTTTCATAGCTCTGTTGTGTAGTAGCATTAGATACAAAGGGAATGAAATCTTCCATTATATTGCCACTGTGTATCAGTGATTCAGGCACAGAAATAACATGAACAAAATAACAGGAAATGTATTAGGTGAGTAGTTTTATTGAAAGGTATATATTAGCACTTAAAATAATCTCTTATTACAGATTCAACCAACTCTGGAGACAACATGTACACTTTAATGAATGCAGTACCACCTGGACCCAACAGACCTAATGTAAATATGAATTTAGTTATGTACTTCTTTGAATTATACAGCTTTTTTTATCCAAACACTATGTTTCCATCACATATCATTAATACTACATTTTCCATTTTTACGGGTGACACTTCAGTTGCTTCTCCCCCATCATGTACTTTTTAATGTTTCCCAAATCAGTCATGCCAATACATGCCAAATAATGATTGGGGCATATTTTTCTACATGGAAAAGACCTCAGAAGCTTGTGCATGTGGATCTTGGGTACTACTTAGTTTGTCACACTGTGGTGCAATAGACTTCTATGAGATAGGACATCACCCTAGGAGGTGCCACTAAGCATTAGTTTCTGCAGGATTCAAACTTTTGTTATAAAAAAATATCTACCCCTGGAAAAGGAAGATAAAATTGCTGAAAGTGACCCAGTATTACATTGCCCTGCATTCTGTAAAGAAGGGTAAAATTAATACCTCTAAGAAGAAGCAGACTCCCCTGTTTATCTGGAGCACAAGTTTTATGAGGAGCGGCTGAGGGAACTGGGCTTGTTTAGTCTGGAGAAGAGGAGGCTGAGAGGAGACCTTATCGCTCTCTACAACTACCTGAAAGGGGGTTGTGGCGATGAGGGTGTTGGTCTCTTCTCCCAAGTAACTAGTGATAGGACGAGAGGAAATGGCCTCAAGTTGCGCCAATGGAGGTTTAGATTGGATATTAGGAAAAATTTCTTCACTGAGAGAGTGGTCAGGCATTGGAACAGGCTGCCCAGGGAGGTGGTGGAGTCACCATCTCTGGAAGTGTTCAAAAAACGTGTGGATGTGGCGCTTCAGGACATGGTTTAGGGGACATGGTGGTGCTGGATTAATGGTTGGACTTGATGATCTTGAAGGTCCTTTCCAACCTTAGTGATTCTGTGATTCTGTGATTCTCTGTGATTCTGTGATCTAAATGGGATGTTAAGAATGAAACCTACTGATAACATTTTAGTACTTGCCTAATGAACTAGTCAACTGGTGACTATTTTATCCTAAACTTCAGCAGTTCTAGAAATGACAAAAATTTGGATTCTTAGGTAGAACTTGTTTCTACTCTGATCTTTCTCTAAGTCTTCAGTTTTATTGCATTTCTCTGATTACAACCATGTTTCATTTAATTACGATCAATATTATGGGCCTTTTGGAAAAAAGGCTAGTAGAACTTAAAAATATAGATATCTAGATAATTGCTAAATCATTATGCAGTGAATTTTAGAAATTTTTCTATCATGTTAATGCATTCAAGTTTTTGAAGAATTGAATTTGAGGTTAGTATCTGAAATTAGACAGAAACTGCTCATGCTGCAAAGATAATAATGGAGTAGTCCGACTGTCAGTGTGGATAGGGTGGGGTTTGAAAGCTGTTAATTAATCACTTACTGACTGAAGAGAATCATAAAATTTCCTGTAACTTCAACGGTAGTAGAGCTAGGTCAGCAGTAGCACGTTTGAAAGTCATACACAAAGTGCTGAAGTAAATAATAAATTAAATCCTAAATTGTATTCCAACCTACAGAGGTGAGAGTCTCCAAAAATCATGAGGGTAGCATTGGAAAAAGTGAACAAAAGCAAGGATGGTTTTGCAGTCTTCACATGAAGGACTTCCACTAGACTTTTCACATTCAGAGCTGGGACTGTGCATTTTTCCTTTTTTTTCCCCTGAAGAATATTTTCTTTTTATTAGATTATCTACAAAAAATTGTACAGTAATACCAGTTTTTAATGTCTGATCCTTTTGTAGTTTCCAATGGGGCCAGGGTCAGATGGACCTATGAGTGGACTGGGTGGAATGGATTCACATCATATGAATGGATCATTAGGTAATGATAGCAAATATTATGAACATTGTGAATTTTCAATGACTAGTGCCATTTTCTATGACTAGTTCTCTGAGTTGTATGGAAGACTGTATGTAAAAATCTTTTAAAAATTGAAAAAGCTGTATATGCATCAGTAAGATAACTTTTTTAAGATACTGTTTAAGCATATGAGTTGGCATATGTAATGCACCTCTGGAAAAAATACTGTATTTTGTTTCTATAAGAGGGTATAATTTTAATTCAGTTGATGAAAACCAATCTAAAAGCATACCATCACAGTAATGTAGAGGTGAAGGTTTAAGAACCATTTTCATTTACCTCTCTTCCTCTTTCAAAATCTTGGGAAGGTGTTACTGTGACATGCTGGTGTACCTTCTTATCGATTACCTGGAAGCCATTCATTACATATATTGATGTATGTGTTAAACTGGTTTTATCCCAACATTTTTAATCCTCATTTGTTCTATAATCAGCCATATGTCCGTCAATTATGAGTACTATTACTCCATCTCCATTAGGAGCTTCAGACAGGTGCTAATTTTAATGAGCCCAAAAGAACATGAATTCTTGCTGGGGCGTGCAGAGACACTGGGAAGACTGTACTGTTTGACTGTTGACACTGATTTTTGAAGGGCTAATATCTAGGGGAGAAGCCTTGCACAACTCTGCAAAGGACACTGCTTTATCTCCTGACTATCATAGCAAACTCTTTGCTTTTACTTTTTGCTGGGAGGATGACAGACACTTGAAAGACATTTAAGAAACAAGCCACAGCTAAAGAAATTGCATTTTTACCTTCCTCTTCCATACCTACAAGGTAAATAAATACCTTGTTTTTATTTCTGCTCATACTGTAACACCAGGCCAGTAGCTCTGAATACAGTTCTTGTGTTGTACTCTTGAATTCTGTCTGCACCAACGGGTGTTGGTCATGCAGACAACAACAGGGGGAAACTCAGGCTGCAAAGACTTCATCTCTCTTTCTTCTTCCATCCCTGTTGTCCACCAGCAAGGTTCTCTATTACATCTGGGAGCTGGCCTGATGCCCCCAAAGGGCACCAGCAACACCCTGCTGAGCAGCATTTTCCTTTATGGGGAAAAACCCAAGGAAGCTAGATACAGGTCAGGCAAGCAGAAGCCAAGCTGCCAGTGTTCCCCTTTCTTCTGTCCCCAAAGAAAAGCTCTTGTCGCCTTCCCAGCACAGGCACAGACCAACCCAAACTCCATACCATTTAAGTCCATACTACCCTGGTGGGTGGACATCTATCTATCTCCTAGCCCAAAAGCTGGAGGTTGTGAGACAGGAAGTATAAACAGGTAAGAAGGGAGAAATTTGAAGAGGCTATGACAAGATGAGGAAAAAACCTAAGCCATCAAACCTCATTTAGGAGATATTTTATGAACTATTAAAATTCAGCAGTAGGCATCTATCTCCTAATAGAATTATCTTTTTTTCTAGGAAAGCCTGTCCGTGAAATTCCTAGATTACTTTACATAAGGACACCTTCTGATTTTACAGCCTTTCTTTACATATTACAATCCTAAAAAGGACTGTTGCTTTAATTAATAAAGATGCACATTACATTCAAGTAAATGAAAAACTGTAAAAGGTAGTCAACTCTTTTTCTTTCACTTTCTGTAGCCTGAGAATTACTTCTTAGCTAAAAGAAGAAAATTAAATTGAAACAGTTACGGAAGGATTTTACATGTACCTAGCATTTGGTTAGTTATGTTCTCTAGTGGAAATGATGATGTGCTTGGTCAAATTAATGTTGACTGCTTTTTAGGGGTAACTCCATATCTAAACTGGAACCTGTGTTCTTCCAGTAGAGGGCTGAGAGAGATCTGCTGCATTCATTTCCATGCTGCAGTAGGCAGCTGTGTCTCATGATCTGATGGATAAATTGGTCAAGGTCCATCCTGAACTTCTCCAACTTCTTTGACCACAATCCTTCTATTACATATCTGTTCATACCTCTGATGGTTAGAAAGAAATCTTTCCCTGATTTCCACCAAAATTTATCCTGTGGGCCATGACAAAATGACTCTTTGTAACATTTATGTATCTAATGTATTTATAGAGAGAAATCATATTCCTTCTCAGCCTTAATTTGCCTGGCTAAGTATAGTAAGCAATTTCAGTCTCCTCCCACAACTACATTTTCTTGATTGTTTTTCTCTTATACTCTTCTAGTTGTGTATTCAGTACTCTTCTAGAATTTCTTTCCTGAAAATAGGTGACCAGAATTGTTTACTGTCTGTTGCTGCTAAAAATGCTTTTCTTGATACATCCATCCTAAAGTTTTATTTCCTTTTTTCACCTGAGAGCTACAGCATGTGAAAAAAATTCTTTTCAATAATCTTGCACTCATTAAGTCTAATCTTATTTGGTTTCTGTTACTCTGGTCCTGAGGATCATCTGCTTTCTTCTGAAAGATACTGTCATTATCAGTATTTACAATGCATCAAAAGTTGATATCATTTCAGCCAATTTCAGTAGTAGACCTTCTGCTTCTGGGAGCAAAGACATTGATGAAAACCTCCCAGCTGATCTTAGTGATAATTAGCGGTCTTTTCTTCCCCCTGAAAAATCAGCTTTTACTTGTTAGCCATGATTTTGCTTTTTTTATTCTCAAGCTGAAACAACATTTCCCATAGGTGGATACACCCCAAATTAATTGCCTTACCTGCACCCTACCATTGCTAATGGGACAGAGGGTTTGTACTTAACAGTTTCTTGAGTTCTGCTGGGCTGTCTTGTTCTGAAAGGGTGCCAGTCACATAACTAATACAGATCAGGAGAGTATCCTTCATTCTCTTCTCACTTCTTGCACTGGGTGTGTACACAAACATAGGACTAACATTGTTCAGTAGTGACTGTGAACTTTTTCTAAGAGAGACATTGGGAAGGAAGTGGGATGATGCATGGTTGGTTATGTTTTAAAATATTGCTGTTACACTATGTATTTACTGTGAAAAAAAATTCTTAGATTAACTTCAGCTCAAAACTAACTCAATAATTGTCTGTTTTAATTTAAGGCTCAGGAGACATGGACAGTATTTCCAAAGTGAGTATCTCATCAAATATCTCTAAGCATACTTTTTTTCTCTGTTACAAAGATTTTTATGATTTACCTACATTTTCTGCTTGTCAACTCTTCAGAGGCTATGCAGATATAATTAGTATTAATTGAAAATTTTAAAGCAATGTTATCATTAGGGATTATAAGTAGACTTATTCCCTACTGCATAATAATATCTAATAATGCATATGATTAACTATATCCAGTACATCGTCTGATCATGTTATAATCTTCCATACCATTAAGACAAATTAATATAGTTCTAGTTAAATGTAAATTTGGGAAAATGTCATTTGGATGTTACTTTTATGCATTGCATGATTGCTTTTGTTACCTCTGTAAAGCAATGTTAATATACTAATCATTAGTTAAGTTCCTAAAAGCTAGATTAAGAAGGAGTTTCAGAAGAACTATTTTGATATCACAAGCATTAAATAGTTGGAAATGAATGTGAGTTTAACCTGCAGGGGTTTTGCATCTACAAAAACAATATTGTGTTTGAATGTGTCACTTCTTCCTTAAAAATAACACTACTGCATATGTGATCGTCATTAATTTAGGAATTAATGATCTTATTTGGTATTGGTAAAATGGCATAAATCTGTCCCCTGAAAAACACTATGTTTTGTACCCAGCATCGTCAGATGTAATTGACTGAAACGAATAAATATATCACTACAACTATCTCCCTGCACTTTTGTGCTTTTGATCTATAAATACAGAAATTAATGACGAGAATGTTTCAGTCAAAATTTTATAACTCTCTTGTTTGTAGCAAAATGCTTAACACTCTTCCGAGAAAGGAGCATGAGTTTGTTTTGAGCGTATCAGCCGCCAGTGTGTTTTGGTTGCCCCAGGACCGAGTACCACGGTGCTGTCACTAGATCTCTCTCAGTGCAAACTTGTGCCATTTCAAATCCACCTAAGGCTGGTCTGCACATGCTGTGCTCACACTGGGGACCTTGTTGTAGGTCTGTTCTCAGGAACTGTGGTGAGATGCCAACACGCAGGGGACAAAATGCTCACCTAACTTCCCACGGGTTAACACAGAAGTCTGTGGTGCAAATTTGTTGAGAGTACACTTCCAGGTGTTCAAAAGGCAGGAATCATTCTTCACTTAGTGATGCATATTTGTATATCCAAAGAGGAGGCAGAGGACCCTGTACGGTTCCCCAGTTTGTGGTCTTCTGGTGGGGTACCCTGTAAAGTGTGCTTAGCGTATATCTTTCCTGGAGAGAAGGACCTCAGCGATACGTGTCTGAGGCCGTTGTTGCTCCTGTAAGGGAGCAGCATCTAGAGCAATCCTATATTCTTGTACATTTTAAGATCTATAACATCTTCAGTCTCTGTAAAGAGTAAAACAATGGATTGAAATGACCATGTTCCCTTAGTTGTGCTGCGCCTAGAGGTGCAGTGATGGATTTAATAAAAGCCTCCAATGACATAATAAGCGTACAGCACTTTTTAAATCAATGTCCATATTTTTTCTTCAGTGTGTTTATTGCTAACTGCAGCATTTTTTAAGGCAAAACCCCAAAACATTTCCATTAGCTTGCCATAGGATTATTTTTAAAAGCCTGTATTAAGTATCAGTATATGTGCTAATACAAATATAAGGAGCTCTGAAAACTTGGATTGAAAAATTTACCTGGAAGTCTTGTAATTTGTTAACCCTAATAAATAACTCACGGAAATCACATCTTATGCATGTCGTTTTCAAATAACTAAAAGAAAAATGCTGTTTACTTTGGAAGTGGCAGAGTTTTCCTATTTAACGCCATTAGATGTAATAGTTTTTAATTATCTTTTTCTGAGTATCGCTGCCCAATATGCAGCCTTCATTGATAGCAGTAAAAGTGTGTGGATAGCTTTGATAATTTTGAGTAGGTAATAGTACATAATGCTTTTGAAACTTGAATCGAAAAGTTCTGCTTGCCAGGAATAGTAGATTTCTGGGGTTGATGTGTGCAAAATTATGTGGCTGCTTTCCAATTTTGTGCACAGTTACCAGGATTGTTCTTGCTGAGGCACCAGTCTCCCTGTATACGTCACCGGCTAGTCTTGCAGTTGGCTTTTGCACAAGTAGATTTCCAGTGACGGAAATTGTTCACTGAAGTTAACACAGTTCAGGGTGTGTCTTGCTAGATGCTCAAGTCCAGGCACAGGGCTTCAGTGGAGTAAAATGCATATTAGAGGAGCTGATTATGAGTTCGCAGGAAATGCAGAAAATTAATTCAGTCTTCGTAGAATCAGTACAGCTCACAGAATTCAAAGCTACATTTTCTAGAGAAGATTTTAATTTAATTGGCTGAATGGCAAAACATGAAGGTTTTATGAAGTAGACTGAGATGGGGCAAGTAAATGAACTGCAATTATGCATATTAAATAAACATTAATAACTAGTATTTCCTGCAGTGCCCATGGAATTTTTGCAGGCATCAAAGACATACTTGCTTCAGAAAAACTCAGCTAGTGCTGCAATGCCAGACCCCATACTGGCCATAAAACCAGCCCAGGGGAGTTGCTATAAAAGCGTTTATGTCAGGAATTTGAACCTTTGGGGCTGGTGTACTGTGGCAATTGCAGAATTTCAAAGCTTTGTGCTACACAGAACAAGATAAAATTGGGATAAATCCCCCAGGAATGAATAACAGTGCAGGAGCTTCATATAAAATAGATGTGACAAGGCCTTAGTGGGTTTTAAACTTTATATTCATAGATTTTAAGGCCAGAAGGGAATGATATGATTGTGTAGTATGACCTCCTGCATAACATAGGCAACAGGACTTCCCTGAATTAATTCCTGCTTAAGGTACAATAGCTGTGGTTGAACTAGCATTAGTTTTCAACCTTCCTCAAGCTGTGGATCCCTAAATATTTGCTATACTAACTTCACTGATTAGCAAACTTAATCGTCAGATGTTAATTAACTAGTTGGCTTTTAGTTGCCTTTGATGGCTGCATTGTCCATTGATTTCCTGGAGATGTGGGGATCACAATTTCAGCAGTGAACTGGGCTGAAGAAAGCAAAAGGGCAAAGGCAGGGGTATTGACCCAACTCTGTAAGTTGCATTTCAGGTGCTAATAAAAAACAGTTATGCCTGCATGTCACTTATGTAATTAATTTTATAATTAATCTATAACTGAAAATAAATACGCTGAGCTGAACCCATAAACATACTTGGCCATTCAGACTGAGAACAGTGATCTTCCGTCGGGGAAGTATGGTGAAAACTGAACAGCAGCCTTTCATTAACAAAATGCATCGCAAAGCGGACAGTATGTACAGCTGTCAGGCGTACCACTCTGCTGATGTAGTAGCAAAAAGTAACTGATCTAAGTTTTGGTATTGGGTGAAGCTGGGAACAATGTGTTTTATTCCTTTTGGAAGTGAAGTAAATCCTGTGGAACAGTGGAATATGTTGCAATACTTAAATTATGGACAGTGGTCAACATGGGACTTCACGACTACAAAGGGGAGCATGTGGAAATGTGGTATGAAGGGGATGTAGGAGTCACAGCTATCCCATCCCATTTTCTGTTCAATGACTACTCCACTATATATCTTTAAAGTGCCAGGGTAGGATAGATAGCCTTTGACATTGTGAGGAAAGTGCCAAGAAATTAAGGGGACTGACTTACTCTCTTTTTAATGTTTGCTATTTTTTATTCAAAGTTTGACCTCTTGCTGATTTAGTTACACTAAATGAAGACTGCATGCAGGTATTTTCAAAGTCAAAATACTGTGGTGTTTTTCAAGAAAATAAATCTCTATGCTAACAGACATACTGTGTCAGGACTGCCATTGAGAGTAACATAAGAAAAACAGAACAAATTCACGTAGGATTCTTACAGCCATTACGATTTTGTCACTTTGATCAAGAGCACTACTTGGAGCTGCATTCTGTTAGCTTGCCCATTGATTGCACTAGGTTTGTGTTAAATTTATTGTGCCATATCAGATTTGCATTTGTGTTAGTAAAATCTCAACAGCAATATTGCATTCAATTTTTCTGGATTAAAAAAAAAAGGGGAAGAACTGTGACAGATATAAATGTTTCATAATGAAATTCATGACTTTACTCCCTCCTTTCTCTGACTATGCCTTTTCCATCACAAATCCTCTCTAAGTAAGAGTTTTAATAGTGATGGAAGAAGAATCACCCATGTTCCTCCAGGCATGATAGGGTACCACAAATAAACTTTGTAGAAAAACCTAACTAATTGTAGTGTCTACAATAATCCTGTATTAGCAATTGACTTAAAATGACTTCTGTGACAATTACCTCATTTCACCTTTTCTTTAAGTAGCCGAATCTTGAAAGCTTTTCCCAAACATTGCAGAGGTGGTTGTACAGGAGCACTTCTTTAAAAAAAGGGAATTTATCTTCAAAAGCCTGTGTATTGTTACTATTTATTAGCATTTCAATTACACCTAGCCACTGAGAAGGTAGATTAAAACACTATTGCATTATGCTCTATGTAAGCAAATAGCAAAAGTACAGCTCCTCCTGAAAATGTTTTCATTTTACTCAGCTGCTACTCAGGAGTCTTTCATCTAAAACTCCTGTTAACTCTTTTTCCTATAAACGTTGTGTATTAGCTGTGTTCGGTGGTTTAGCACTTGAACCACACTTGTGAACTACTTGTCAAACTGTATTTCAATAAATGTGAACACTATGAAACCGAGGCACAGGCCTTTGCAAAGGTCTGTATAGACCAGATTCATCCATATATCTACTTTAAGTAGATATTCATAAGTCACATATGTCAAGGGACACACTCATAGACTTTATTGAATTTGACCACATAATTTAATGTAGTGGCAGAGATAACTCTTACACCTGCTGCAGCCATTTATAGCTTTTTCTGACTTCAGTAGAAGATGCTGACTATAACCTGAAAACAAGAATTACAGGCAAATAATTCTAGCTTCAGGGAAGAAAACATTACTTTACAGGCTAAAATTAATGACTGACCATGCAGAACCCTGCAGGGGCTTACTTTTCATCTCGAAAATCCCAGTGCACTGCACAGGGCATCTTTGTGTACTATGGTATCGTGTAAAGCGTGCCTTTGGCTCACTTGGTGAAGCTGAGAAATGAACTGAAACCTTCAACACTTAATCTGTATTTTAAAATCTTACTTCACAGAACTCTCCCAGTAATATGAGCATGAGTAATCAGCCTGGCACTCCCAGGGATGACGGTGAGATGGGTGGAAACTTCCTAAACCCTTTTCAGAGTGAGAGTGTAAGTATTTCTTTACTTAGGTTTTTTTTACTTTGTGAAGCTGTATCTCTGTCATTTTCTTCAAAAAAAAGAAAACAGCAAGAATGAACAGTTTTGTAGAGTACTTGTAATGCAGGGCTGTGCCTTAGATGTTTTTCACTATCTTCTAAAATTATAGCATTGAATTGCCAAAAAATTGCAGAAGACTGCTAGAAGTTGAGCTGAAACTGGAAAATGTGGGAGGTGTATATTTACTGCAGAAACTTTTTTTCTAGATTAAGAGGTCAGTTGTCAATGCAAGTTCGATCTGTCAAGCAGCAATAATTACACTGTGCCTATGCTGTAATGCACAATGGGCATTTGTCAGGCAATATCCAGGCAGCCTAAATACAGTAGTTGACAGATCCTTACATCTGTGTGTTTTCAATGTGTGGTTGCCCAGCCTTTGACTCCTAAACAATGCGTTTTGTAGGGAATGTCTTTTAGAACAGGATTCACACTGAAGTGTATAATTAGAGCACCAGTAGGTACCATGTTGCAAAGATGCAGTGTGCTGTTAAAGCCAGAAAAAGCGAAGGTTCCCTCTAGTGTTCATTCTGGGACAAATTATGCTTTTTTAAAATGGAGAATGCTTGAGGCAGCACAACGTGGTGTAAAATACATTACAAAGCAAGAATACAATATTTTCATACTCATGTGCCTGAAGCTGGGTTTCTAAATCCACATTTAGGTACCTAAATAGGAGTGGCCTGATTTTTCAGAAGTGCTGAATGACTTCAACACTTCTATTCTTATTGGAAATCACTGCTGCCAGAAGTGAGTGCAACTTCATTAATTATGCCAGTGGTGAACTTCAGCTCAGAAATTATTATGAGTAAGCAGTTTGTGTTAGATCACAAAACAGTCGAATTGCATGGCAAATTTCATGGGAATCAGATTTTGGGGATTTTTGGGTTTGCTTCTTTAACTAGTGAAAAGGAAGAGTTTCTGCATGTTCATAAAGAGGGCACATGTTCAGATTGTGTGGAACACTGGAGAAAATTGTTTTGCACAACCCAAAAAGACAGATGTTTCAATATCTGCCAAAAAAAGTAACAACAGAACCTCCGTTAAAATGTGATCCTTGGTCACGGTAATCCTTGATGCTCAATTTGGTATGTGTTGCTTGTACTGAGGGCAATCAGTCTGATCAGCAGGCAGGCCAGTTCACCAAACTAAAGTCATGAAAAGGACATCAGCTGTACTCAAAAGAAAATAATTTTTCTCAGACACTTACTGGATTCTAGGTGCTCCTAGATGTTGTTTTCCTACCTGGGAGAACCTGGGATCCAGTTTTCTCAAGGTTTTACATGAGATGTATGCCTACAAGGCATGCATTATACATGCCACAAGTGATATTGTAGTCTTTGGGAACTGTCTTGCTTTATGATTCGTATTTCATTACTTGGCTACTTCGAGTAGGCATTATTAAGAAGTCCTTTCTCAGGCAAATTTGCTGTTCCGTTCACCAGGATTTTTGGCTGGGTGTGGGGAATGGTGCTTAGCTAATAAAAAGTTAGAATTCACAAACACCTTTAGATCATCTTTAGATTCCTTGTCCAAAGTGACTACCCAAGTACTTTGTCTACAGGAGATCACTTGGAGAGATGCTTTGCTTTAAGCATTTGAGCTGGTCTGTGACTTTGGATGAAGATAAGCGTGTTCATACTCCCACCATCACTGTGGGAGTGATGCACATGATGTGACAGACAAACCATCAGAGACATAACACGGGACAAAACAGACTTTCCCTAAGTAGTCCATTCTGTGCCGTTCACATGACAGGGCAGGCCCATCGAAAATTCCATTTCTAATACGATTGGACACTTGGAAATGGCCAGCTTGAAACTTTAGTTTTGATGGAGTTTTTATTGCATACCTGTTTTTGCAAAGGCAAATTTATCCTTCTGTTTCTTGTATCGGTTTTCCTAATGCTAATACTTCTTGCATTTGAATATTTTCCTCTACTTAGAAGAGTTTAGGCCAATTTAAGTGTTTCTGCAGTCTGCAATTTTCAATTTTAAAACAAATTAGGCATCCCTTCCAAGCCAAACTATTCTATGATGCTGTGATTCTATATAGGTGTGCCCTTCTTCTAGATACAATGGTGTCCCATTGATTATTGTAATGAAGTACTGCTAACGTGAAGGCAACTATAGCTTGTATAAGGGCTGCAGTTCAATTTATGTTACATTAATAATGTAATGTGGTGATTGACTTTTTGGTTCACATAAAGGAGAAAGACCACTGATCCTTGATTGAGCTTGCCTCCCAAAATCAATAAAACAGAATAATAAAGACCGAAGAGTTGAATTAGTTTAATTCCAGTAAAACATATCTGTACTCCTTTCTTCCCATAAAGTAATAAAAAGCTCTCCAAAATATTTATGTGGTTCAGCTAACCATGAATGCAGCTGGCCAACTTGATAGTAGCCACCGCTCTAGCTAAGTCCCCCCCAGGACCTAACATCGCCCAGGAAAAGGTGTGAAAAGCATCAGTGAAGTATTGGTTCATCACACTACCCAGTTAACATCAAAACAGTCTTCAAGGACGTTGGCTTTATGAGCAATAGCTGTATTTTTGCATAATGAGAGAAGCATAACAGAAGTTACAGTACCACAAATTGAACTACAGCCTTAGCACAGGCTACAGTAGAAATCTAGGAGGAAGTTCAAAGAGCACATTGACATGTGTATTCATTGCTGTGGTCCAGAAGTGGAGAGAAAAATGGTTGTTAAAATGTGGATTCCTCTTTTTTCAGTACTCCCCTAGCATGACAATGAGTGTGTGATCCGTTAACAAGTCTCGCCATGAAGACCACAGTGAGTTGGCCCTCTTCAGAGAGCTACTGCAGAAGAAAATTATTCATCCCAGTGTACAGTTTAACAAAAGGATCTCAGACACAATCAGAGCCATCATTTTTTTTCTACCATCTCCCCTGTTTTGTCAAGACAGTGGGTCCCAAACATGATTGAGGCAACTGTAAAGAGTGGCATAACAGAACATCCCAAGATGGAACTATAAACCATCATCTGTGTATGTACATGTGTGGGTTAATGTATATGTATGTGTGTGTGATATAGAAATACACACATACATATATAAACCCGCGGGACATTGTAAAATATTACCACATGACATCTTAAGTAGAAATGAGAAGTAGGGACTTTTATTCCATCTTTTTTTTTTTTCATGTTTACATTTTAATTATTAAAATTTGCTTTCCCTCTCCCCTCCTGAACTGTTTTATGTTGCATATATCACTGCTTTATAAGTTATTTTTTAAAGTGAACTCAAATGATAAATTCTTCTGATTTTGTAAATGTCTGCCATTATGGATAGGAATAAAATTGCTTATAAGAGCTTTCATTAACTTGTGTTTGATACCAGTTACCCTGTGAATCACAAATTGTACTGTCTCAAGAAATAGAAGAAAGCTCATCTTAATTTTTTGGATAAATTTAATAATTTTCACCTGATTTGGTGATTTTGTTTTTATACTTTGCCTTTAAAAAAAGAAGCACTGAAGGTTATTTTTCTTCCTTAATTGAAGCCTAATATCTGCAATATCTATTTTAAATGGAAGCCTGAATTTGATACAAGCTTCTCAGTTTTTATATAGTACTATAAGGTTACTGTAAGTGAGCTCCAGTTGCTATAGACTCTAGCAATAAAGTGTCAGGGCTGCTTCTGCCCTTGGAAATGAGTTTTCTATTTAGCATGATCTTCCGTAGGGGTGGTAGTTAGTGGAAATACAGTAGAGTCCTTATCACTGAAACCTTTTCTAACAATTTAGTATTATGTTTCGCATTTTTAGTGATTCTTAACCGAATTCTAACAATCCATGGTCCTAATTATAAACAGTTTTTCTCAAGCCCATTCAGAAAATCAGGTCACCCTGCTACTTGGGTGTGTATTTTTCACCACACCTACCAGAATGAATTCCCCCAAAACTTTCCAGTAAGCAGTCTTTTTTTTCTTTTTTTTTGAGCCAAAATGATGGAGTAAGCTTTTTACGATTACTAGCCTTGTGAGGGTCTTACCTTTTGCCATAAACAGAAGAGGAACAAAGGTCTGGGCCATTTTGTAAGTAGGTCAGCCTATTAGAATGAAAGCTGGGGACAGTATGAAGAAAAGGCGTATGATCTTAAAGGAAGTTCTTTTGGAAGCAGTCCCATGTCAGGCAAAGCTGTAAAACCAAGATTATGGTACATTTAGTTCCTAACGACTTGCAGCTCCCCCAAGAAAATGAAAGTTTTCAGTTGTGTAGTAGTCAAAAGCTTGATGATCAGCAATGTGGGCACAAAGTGACTGAACACAAATTCATGCCACAGACAAAACGGGAAGTCCCCTCCTTGGACTTTTCATGTAGAAGAGACACTTACATAGGAGGACCAGTTCTGAGATGTGGAATGTCCATAAAGTCTCGCAAGGAGATTTTTTTCATGAACTTGTGATGAAGCAGCATATATATGGGTGCATTGTGATGGTACCTGCATGTAACAGGATGTTTAAGGAATACTACAATCTCCTAACTCATTTTTATTTACATATATTTTATATATATACTATAAATATATAAAATATATGAAAATAAAAAGATGTAACACTTTTTACTCTCTTGTTAGGGCTATTCAAAGGTTAAACTCTTGGAGGCTTAAAATTATGCTAAAATATCAAAGATTTTGGTAGCATTCTTTTTAGTAATAGCTACTTTGATTAGTTGTAAACATAAACTAGACAGTCATTATATGGTTTTGTGGACTTTATTCCCAGCAATGATGAAAGTTACAGTCATTTGCTTATCTTTGGAAAACACTTCGTTGCTGTCTCAAAAGATGCTAGAAGCCCCTACTATTGATTTGCATTATGAAAACACAAAATCGGATCTATTTTCCTAAGACCTTTCACTGTGGTCACTGATAGCACTGGTTTTAGTGGATATGTCCCCAGTGCACCCCAGCTTCTCCCATAAGCACTCTAGAGTCTAGGCATCCTTGCAGCCTGCCTTTGACATCTGTATTATCCTTGGTAGCCTTCTTTAGGACTCTTTCCTGCCCAGTTTCTGTCAGATGATGTCACTGCTACTGGACTAAGGTAGATGGATATGTCTAGACTATGCATCAAGTGCCAAAGCCCATTCACGCACCAGGTAAGTGTGCCCTTAAGGGAGCTCTTAAACCATTGAGTCCATCTGGGGTCTGTTGTGTGTCTCCAGAGGAACCCCTGTACTCGCCCATGCCGAGCTGGGGCTCCTGCAAGCAAGCAGTGTGTCCACCGAGCGTGCCACAGCTGGCTGCAGTGGCATCACTGAGGGCCCTCTTACAAGACACAGCACATGCTGCTGCTGAGGCATCATACTGTCACAAAATTAAGCAGAATCAGGGCTTAGTATTAATCAGAGACTTGATTTTTTTGTTCTTTCTGAATTTGGCGTTATCTGCGATATTTTAGCTTATAGGCATCTGTTAAGGATGAAAGCCTGACCATTAAATTAAACCTGTGCAAAGAAACCCCTGAAGTGGAACTGCCAACACATGTTGAATATCATTGTCAAAACATGTAATCCTAATTTATATACAAGAGCAAAACATCCTTTCAGGCACATAATTTTTCTTCTGTAGTTCTTTCAAACTCCCTTCTATACAGTTTTTCTTACTGACAGCATATCCTTGTTTCCTCTTTCCATTTCTTTTCCAAAACATTTATATCAAATTCAACATATTTGCACTGATCCTGCAGCATTAATCTCTAGGAACAGGATCAGGCCCTGCTTCTCATAGCTTGTCATTCTGTGCCCTGATACTGCAAGTTACTAGGTGTGTCCCGCACTTCTCATACCTACGTAGTCCCACAGACTGGTGGAATAAAAGATAGGCAAGCTTGCAGAATTTTCAATTTGGAAGATCTGCTTGAATGCTTCATGCATATCTTGTTGTTAGAAAAAAAAAACTCATCATCTGGCTTTCTGTAGGGAATGCTCACATCCCTGCGCTTACACACATCAGTATGTCCATTGGTAAGATCCGGCGATAATAACCATAGATAGGTTCTGCAGCTGAAGCATTAGGAAATAATCTTCTGTACTAAATACTCAACTTTAAAATTATAAGTATCCCTTTGAGGTTTTTTTAATATCCAAAGAGCTTTTTGCTTGTTCATTTGATTTCTTTCTTTTGCTTATAAATGCTTGTAGGATTTTCATCATATCTAGAGTATTAATGTTGAAAGAAAGACTATTTCCAAGCACCGACTTTTTACTCTTGCTCATGTTTCTAATGCACCAGATATAAATGTGTAATGTAACTCCTGTTTATATCTGTCCTTACGCAACATCTTTATTGACAATGTCAGAACTTGTCCAGCTCTGGGAGGAATTTTAAGTGGTGCAGGATAGTTTTCCCATACTGTGTTTCTAAGTAGATTTCTCTCTTTAATATAGAAAGAAGTAGATCCTGATTCTTCAACTGGGTCTTTCAGGCAAGGTTAAAGTTAGGCTTTTTAAAAACAGAAGTGAGGAAATCTTAAGAGTAGCAGAAATAGGGAGTCATGGATCTCTCATACTGTGAGAACTCTGGCAAATATTCTGGCCTTGTAGAAATCAGCTGAAATTGGGATTCACTTAAGAATTTCACAGTATTTTACCCACTGCATGAGCCCATTAAGAAGAGTATTCATACCAAGATTTTATCTCCATGTTGCCCAGATCTTATCTCCATATCTAAATCTTGCGTAGGCAAGAACGGGTTTTAGTGTAAGGAAGAAGCTGTATGAATTACAAGTAAAGCATGTGGCCAGATGTGTGCATTAAAAAAACCTGGATATTTGCATGTATGGGTTGCATTATTTTAATTGCCTGAGCATGAGGGAGAACTGCAGTTGCAGTCTTGTGTCGTGTCTCCCCGCCCCAACTGTCGAGTGAGTTTGGTGCATATAAAAAACATGGCAATAACCTTGAGTTGAGTCTTCGACACACCGTACACTGCTCAGTGAAATAAATGTGCTGCCGCTTGACTCGGAGGCATCTCAGAGTGACAGTTCCCAGATCAGAGGGTCATCCATCAGCCTGTGGCTGAGACCACATTTGCCATTTTTTATTTGGAAGCCTTCTGGTTTCAGAGACAAGACCGCCCATGGTTCATATATTCAAAGACAATAATAACATTCAGACTTAACAGCCTGATCCCCTTAATATAAGATTAAATGCCCAATGTCCAAAGACATCCAGCTGTAGCTTTCCCTTGCAGTGGGAATACACAATGAGAAGTACGTGGGCTAATTATTTATTTTGAATAATTCAAATCAGGAAAAAATTAATAGAATGTTGCTTCTCTGTGGATAGCAGTTCATGCATCAAAAGGACAGCTTCTTGAACTGGCTAAAAATCATTTGGATTTTCTCCTGTTCTGTAGAGCTAGCGAATGAAATACTGCATGTAAAGATGATTTGGAATTAGATGGGTAATTTAATGAGGGACCAGCTGTTACAATATTCAGTGTTGAACATTTTATTCTTTCTTTTCCTTTACCAGCTGATAAATGTTGCACTGATTTCTGTTTCTGAGACCAGTTAATTATTTTTAAGCATTATCTCCTGTTCGTAGTCATCTCTGATTCTTTGTTGTTGTTGTGGTTGCTAAATATGGACTGGATTCTTCAAGATTTGAGTCTACACATTTGCATTTGGAGAATGTAAAATAGAGCTTAATGATGTTAAAAAACAAAAAAAGATCAGTACAGGTAAATTTTTTTTTCTTTAATTCATTGTAAGTGATGAGATCACCACAGCTCCTGTCCCAAACACTCTTGGGTCTGGTTGAGCCCTAAGGATGGGAATCCTGACAAAGCACATCTTTCAAATAAAATCCAAAAAACTCTTTCTAATAGTGACAGCTCGTTTCTGTTCAAACTGATCAAATTAAGGATCTAATTCAGGATTTAATGATATGGAACAACTATTAAAAATCCAGTACACTCAGAGATAAATGAGTTAGATTTAAATTTTAGTATGCAGCTTCCCTTACTTTCCAGATGTTATTGGCTCAGTCCTATAAGCTGCTGCTTATGTTAGTTTTCCTGCTTAAACTCTGATGAAACCACTCACATAAGGTCATTTTTTTGCTAGCATCTCACCCTGATCTGGGTGAAATATATAGTTTATCTGAGGTATGACATTATTTGGCAGATGCATAAACTGAGTAAACAGAGCAAAATACAGAGGGGCCATTGAAATTACTACAGTGATGTTTCAACCTGAAAAACAAGAAAAAACTCATTATCTAAAATACTGCTTTGACTGCATGCATGCAAATTGTCTGCCTGTGCTGTTATCTTGGAAAAATATTACAGTAAAAAAATTAGTGAAAATAAAGGATCATCTGTTCAGCACATTAAAACTCCAATCCTGCAAACACATTCATATTTGTTTGAAATCAAACCTCCACAGATAACTCTTACAAAAAATTACAATTATAATTTTAATAATAATAATTTTAAACAGATTTAAGAATACAAGTAGTAGCCTTCAGGAAAGTGGGACTGATAATATGCTAAAACCGTGCTTAAGTGTGGACAGTCTAGAAGCTCAAATTAAATCTTCCCTAAACAGACATTATTTTAAATATTTTACCAATGCAGGAACACATTTATGTATCTATAGCGCTGATATGCGGAACAGATTTGGCTTTCTTCTCTTTCTTATTAGAGCATTGTTCACTACTACATGAGCTATTTTTATGGGGTTGTCCTTCCATGTTTTTTTCAGTTGTGCAGACATAGTTTCCCTGAACATAGCTAATACCTTTGCAATTTTAGTCCAAACTTCTGTTTGGTCACTCTTCTTCACTTCAGCTTAAAATGTGTAAGAAAGCCTCTCATGTAATGGGAAAACTTGCCATAAAAATGTACAAAGATTTTCCTGGGTACCTGTTTTCACATGTAATAAAAATGCAATTTTCAGTTATAATTTGAAATGGTCAATTTCTAGCCACTATTTAATGTCAATGTGTAAAAGAAATTGAGAAAACAAATTATCTTTTTTGTATTTATTTGAGTTCAGCATGATAAATAATGTGCTGAAAGACATGGTTTTGGGGAAATCGGATGAAAATGAGATTTACTACCTAGTTGCTCTGCATAATACAGCTGGACTTAATGTTGAAAGCTCCTT
Organism: Phaethon aethereus; assembly: GCF_964289735.1. Taxonomy (NCBI): domain Eukaryota; kingdom Metazoa; phylum Chordata; class Aves; order Phaethontiformes; family Phaethontidae; genus Phaethon; species Phaethon aethereus. Next base: position 82,270,767 of record NC_138577.1, on the reverse strand, counting down.
CCACATCCCCAAAAGTGGATTGCCTAACATCTGATATGTATGTAAGAGCCTAATTCACCAATAGTCATTTCATTTGTCTGTTCCATGTTTTCACTGAATCTTGTGGATGATTCAGGGTGCCCCTTAGCTGTGCAGGGTTCTGTGGTTGTATCTCTCGGAAGAGTAACCGAGTGGTCAAGCAGGCTTGTTCACAGGGTCTGGTAATTAAGGACTGGATAATATATCCACCAGGTGTGCGCAGCTGTGCGCTCAGAAACAAGGTATTCATATGCTACCTCGCTGTTCTCTTGAAAACTTGCAGAATTCTTCTTGCAGTTAGGCCTGGGGATCCTCTAAGATTTTACAATGCTGAGACAAGAAGCTTAACTTTGCTAAGAGAAGATTCTGGCAGTTTAGCACCAGTTTTCATAGGGAATCAGCACAAAACATGGGGATTTTGAAAGGTGATGCATTTTCTCAATACCCTGGGGGTACTAGGAAATAGACCATACAATTTAGAAGTGTGGTCTGTTACAGAGATACATACAGTTCCTCAGATTAGGAGGAAATTATAACAATAACCGTGACCAAACGTATGTTTGTCCCTGTAGAGTGAAATCATCAGTAATTGCTTTTGATATGAAGATTTATTGCTGTGGAACAACTGCTCCGATCCTTGAGGAGCCAAATTATCGACTGGATGAACTGGATGTTTGTAGTCTATTTCTGTTGTTTAATCTTCATGTTTTCTTCTCTCTCATTTGGATTTTCCCATTAAGCGTACCATGCCAGGTCTTTGCACGAAAATAAGAACAACTTGCCCAATAAACAGAAAGTTGTTCACATCTGTAACTAGGGCCCTACTATAGAGAGTTTATTTCATTAGAGACATTGAGCATAACAACAAATAAGGAGCGGCAGTGCAGTGTCCTGCGAGCTCCTACTATTTGGGATTAGGAAAGTTAGCATCTCACAGACTCGGGCATTAGACGAGTCATTAACAATGACAATAAAAGGGCTTGAAACAAAAGTTGATCTTTGCCATGCGGACTGGAGGAAAGTAAAATCCAAACAGAGCATACTTAATTGAAGTAGAGATTTACTAAAGCTATAATTCACTAGACAGAGTTTGAAAAGTATTTTACTGATAACAAGCTTGTTAACTGCAAAACTGGTAGCCAGGATTCATTAGCTGCTCTTTTATAAAGCAGAGGTGCATCCTGCAGAGTCTGTCATAGCCAGCAGAGAGGTTGGTTTTCTTGATCTAGGCAGGTTGTGGACCAGGGACTGTGACATCCATGGGCCTGTAACATCTTTTGCTGCAGAGGAGCCAAGTGCAGGTGCCCTCCCAGCAGATGTCAAAGCCCATCTCCAACAGGAGCACAGAGCGCAGTTTAGCGGAAAAGAAAAGCAGTGTTTGCTAAATTGTCATCTAGAAACATGACGTTCAAAAGCAGGTATAAGCTGTTCCGCAGTCTATTTTCATTTTCTGATTAACTCCTAGCTTTGATTTGATTTAAATTTACATTAAGGGTTAAGGAAGGGAATACAAGTTCCTCAACTAGGTCTGAAATACAGACAGGGAAGAGTGGCGTGAGTGAAGTGGAAGCTGGAGCTTTCTGTTAGTTGAGAACCAAGTAAGATTTTCTTTCTCTCTTCAGGACAAAAAGCATCCATACAATAAACTTCATTAGCTTTGTAGTGGCAATTTGAGAAGTGTGAATCAAAATGCTTAGAGATTAATTTTGAGGGCTTTTTTTTGTGGCAAGTATCCCCTTCCAAAAACGTTGCAGTGCATCTATTTTGTGCATGCTTGCCTAAAACCACAAAAACAAATCAAATGTTTTATGGATTGCTGTACATGTGTCTGGCAAACACTTGTTTCTGGTGGGGAGGGGAGGAAGATTTGATAGCTGGTGGGTTAGCCTATTTATGTGAATTACTTAAAGCATTGGTAAACTATTGTCAACTTTGTTCACATTACAAAAGATACTCTGTGTAGTCTACTGCTGGCATTATAACCTCAGTGATCATGCATAGTCTGTAAATTCCTGTAGGTTTTGTGTAAGAAACCTTGCCACCATTGCTTACTACTGTAAATTCTTGTTTTGAAGCAAAAGGTGTCTTTTGATTGTACAGCCATGTGTGTTATATACTACAATACTTGTTCTGCCATCAAAACTTGCTGTTCACATATAGTTAAAGCTTTGTTAAGCACGCTTAGTGGTTTCAGAATTTATTTCAAACAGCAGATATATAAGCCATTTACAGGAATATTAAATCGAATGTAACGTAAGAGAATAGAACCCAGTTGGTACCGTTTTGGGGAGCTTGGGGTTGGATTTTAGCCGACATCAGGCAGCTGCAGGCTAGCACGTGCCGTGGCTCCGTGCCGGGTCATGCAGTGTGTGCTCTCCAACCACAGGCACCTGCAAGCCTGAGAGATCAAACCCTGTGCTGGAAACAGGAAGTAAAGTCTCTCCTCTTGCTGTCCTCTGTCCAAGGGACCTCAGCAGACTGTTGCAGAGACCCACCAGCCTGCAGGCTTCCTTGCATTAAGAGAGCAAAGACATACTAGCTCTTGCTCTGGAGCCTCTTGTGTTTTTTCCAAAAACGTCTGCCAGGACAGAAACCCCTCTCTGAGGGTACGCAGGGGTAAGGAAGCACTGCCTCCATATTGTGTCCTTGTCCCCAGCTACCACAGGCTTTATGTGAGGCAGTGTTTTGAGGAGAATTTAATTATTTGTCTGTTTATCATGATAGAAAAATAATCGGAATTCTTGAACTGTGGATTCTTTCTTATTAGTATTTTATGATATACAACAAAAACTGAAAATGTGTATGTATTCTTTGCTGGTTTCTGACATCAGAAATTCAAATCCTGTCTAGACTGAAAGACAATGACGGGAAAAGTGAAAAAGCTGGTAAAATTGAAGGGGATTCTTATTTGGATTATTTTAAAATTATTCTGTGTTTTGTTTTTATTGTTCGTTTAAATGACTAGGTTAAGCTTTTGAATAAAGGCAGTCTTTTTTTAATGACTTTGCACTTTCACCCTTTCATGTAAGACCTTGAGTACTTGCAGTAAATGTTCCTCATGCTTCCAAGCCAATCTGTAGGTAAATTCCCTATATTTCTAAGGTTAAAAAAATGTTTCTGCAGATCACTTCAGCCTTTTACAGAGAAAAACGGGGCAATCCCAATCCCATAATCCCAATTATGGTCACATGTAAACAATTGGGCAAGGGTATTTTAGACAAAGAATTACTTTCAACATTGTAAATGAAACTCATGTTCAAACTCCAATCTCTGGAAATAAAGAAAACCTCAGTAATTTTCCAAACCAGCAAGAAACAAATTTGTCAATATAAATATTAATGTAGAAAATACACGCAAAACTTGATACTGCTTCTGACCTTAAGCATTAATATTGATAATATTGGGGGTCTTACAGATTCTGTGTACTTCAGAACTGCTGTATTTCTCCTTGCTACTTCATTATCAACAGCTACTGCAAAAAGACAATCCATGCCATACTGAAAAGAGTTCAAAAGCACGGCAATACAAAATTCCCACAGCGTCATCAGTACGTGGACATGTGTGCGTGCTGCGTTAGGATGAGTAATCACTCTACTGCAAGCTCCCCCAGACCTTGTGTTTAACATCTGACAGCAGCCTCTGGGACGGTCTCAGAAGGGCAGTAGTCTGTGTTGCTGAGGTCCAACACGCTGCCTGACAGTGATCTCTTTCCAAATGGTTTAGGGTCTTGTTTTGGGGGATCGTAACTATCGCAGCTGTAGCCCTTGGAAGTAGTTGTACCACAGACACATCTTTATCTGAAGCCCTTAGACTGTGTCAGAAAACAGACCTGCCCCTGAAGGCTTCCCTTCTTTTCAAAATCTTTCTTGAAATAAACAGCTATTTTTCAGAGGGGTGAAAGTGCTGAGAGGTTCAGTGGTGCTAGTTCTGGTGTACCAAAATGCAACCCTGTGTGCATTTCTGTATTGAGAGAGCATGCCTCTGACGGCCAGCGTAGCACAGCTCCAGGAATCTGGTGTTCAGAGGAGCCACCTTGTCTAAGGACCAAACAAGGGAAACAAGGTCACAAAATCAAGACTCACTGTTTTATCTTTAAAAAGTTCCTTGCAAAACTGGGGAGCTGCGAAGTCATGAATTGTGTGGGTCACAAACCACAAAGCATATCTGGGTTGGAGCCTCAAGACAAGGCTGTTACAGACTGTGTTTTGTAATGGTAGTACTGTACCACCACATCAGACTTGTTTCTGCTCCGCACTGTGGCCTGGTTCATCCTAACCGAATTTTAGCTGCCTAAAAACTACCAGCCTAGGTCCCTTCTGTAAGTCAGAGGAGGGAGAGAAGAGGAGAGGTGCCTCAGGAAGATTGTATTATGGCATCAGTTGCCATCTCCACTGATGAATCCTTCGTGCTTTTAAGGACCTACAGTTAGGAGGAATGAATCCAAGGGTTTATATTTAGCTTCATGTACCTGTACATAAAAGTGTATTTATCTGAGCCTGGTATGGGCAAGAATAATGCAGCTCCCAAGAACCTGCCTTCTAGATGAGTTTCTGAATCCTTCAGTCTCAAACATGAGATTTCTGCCCCAGTTTGCCATTTTCTCCATCTTTACTTCCTCTTTTATAAACAGGTGTAACTTGAATTAACTTGTTTGAAGAACTCTGGAAGGTTTACACCTGCCTAGAAACCCGCACCTTTATTCGTTAAGTGGGGTCTCACACTCTGCCGACACAGATCCATTCACTGAAAGCAACACATGAAGAAACCATTGTACAGATGAATCAACACCAGCAATAGCATATGCTGCTTTTAAATTCAGCTGTGAGGTTGTAACTGAGATACTAGTGTTCGTACTTTCTAGGGATGGCTAAAGATTCCTTTCCCGAGAGCTTTAAAGAATAAATCTAGGAGCTCCCAATTTAGGATTGTGAGAATACAGATAGTAATGGCAGTTGCGGGGGGTTAAACTTCTGGTAAAAGTGTATGATTTTACATGCTGGTTTGGAGATGATGAAAGTAGCCAGTTTTGGATAGACCAGATCTTTGCAGACACTGAATTAGCAAAGCTCATTTACAGCAGGTTCCACCTCAGGCTTGCACCATACCTTGTTCTAGTTCGGCTTGGTATCTTTCTTCATTAACTGCTGGTTTGAAATCATAACAGCAGTTGTACCAATACTTGTTGTGAGCTGAGGAACAGCTGAAGTTTAAAAATACAAATGTTGTAACTTGCACCTTTTCACCTTGATGAAGTGTCCACATTCTCACAGCTGGGCCTGAGACAGCAGCTTCCTCCAAAGTTGCCATATAACTTCATCACACAAAAGCGGGTGTAATTTTTCTGTGAGTTCAACAGGAGCGGTGTTGATGTATTTGCTTTATTTTCCAAGTTGTGAGTCATTCAGTCTTGAAAATTATATGCATCTTGTGTAGCTATGAATAGAAAAAATGATAATTTTTTTTTATGATACGCTAGTACAATCCCTGCTCTGCTGTTCCAACATTTTGAGTGCCAAACTTAACCAAAATGTTGTCTTCACGAATTATCTTAGCCTTATCTGTGCATGATAATGGGTATGAATTTCCAAGTACTGTTTCTGGGTTCAGTGAATTTGGGGCCAAAGGTAAAACAGTTGCAGTGGGAAAGATTGCTGTGGCAGCCACTTGCTCACAAATTTTCAGATGCATAAAGCCATTCTGTCTGTTGTCTGACACTCTTCCAGTTTTCTCGGTGGATCACCATGTTCTTGAATATCGTGATGCGTATTGTCAGCGGAAAGGTGGACAAGCTCACTTCCTAGGAAGGGTAGAAATGAGCTATCTTCTCCAGCAGTCACTTATTTTTAGTGCTTAATTTTCAATTAACATTTGTTTCTTCAGTTATTATTTCACCGTTCAGTATCTTTAGGTTGCTTGAGCAAAAATATATGAATATATATAAATTTCAAGAAATATAGGCTTGTATTGTGCCTTTGTAATTGTCTTCAGCTTCAGTATCTATAAGCTATGAGCGGACAAACTTCTTCCCTCTTTTGGGGTGTTCTTTACTACGTAGTAGCTGATAGCTTCATTAATACTGGCTATGTGAGTCTTCTGGGGCTAATGTTTATGTTTTCCCAGGTGAAAATGCCATACTATTTTCACCAGACATAAGCACAATGGCATATCTCTGCAGTGCATGCCGTCTCTTAGCTTCTCTCTACCTGTGCTTGCATGTTGGAAATTTAGAAATGCTGCTGTATAAATTGCTACATTGTTTACCCAATACAGGTGTTTTTCTGCACCCCTTTTTTGCTCGAAACTCCCATTAACGTGAAAGTTAGCCATGGCTTGAAAGGGGGTTTTGGAAGCAGAAAGGGTGCAGGGAGCAACAGTGGTTTACAGGCTGCTGTAAATTAATGTCTTCTCAGCAAAGAAATGTAGCATTTTAGCAGTAACTTCCTAGTGAAAACACTGAGCGTGCTTATCACTTTTTAAGGAAAAAAGTGTCAGACTGTGTAATTGTATCTCATCTAATTTTGACACCTACCCAGTAATATTCAATGAGGTATGAACCTCAGTTTTATCCACACGTTCGTGATACACCAACCAATGCAGAACTGAAAGGTGAACAGCCATGTTTTAGTAGTGCAGCTACACCAGAAATCACAGTTTTCAAGAGTTTTGATTTTGTTTCTTTATCTCTAATACATTTTCACTGCGAAGTATTTTTCTATGTAGTTACCTGAGGCTTCCTTTCACCAACCAAAATAGTCTGTAGCCTTCTGCACTGTGAAAGGCAAGCCCTGTGGAGAAACACGGGCTTTGCGCTTGCCCAGCAAATCAGCAGAAATTTCATCCAAGCCATAAAAGCCTCTTATGCTACTCTGTGTTTATGTAATTAAAGCAATTAGGGATAGGAGCTTCAGGAATAACGAGGTATCCCTATCCTCTGTTTTACTCTCTCTCTGTACTTCATAGGGATTTAAGAGTTCTTTTTTCAAGGCTCAGCCATGTCTCTTTAAACCAGAGCAGTCTAAGCGTCTTGTGAGATTCAGTTTATGGAGATAGCGTGAAAGATTTACTTTTGGTAGCAAGGAGTAAGGCGTGCCTCTGTGGACATGGACACTTGCAAACAAGTCTGATACCGAGAATAAAAAAACAGTCAGGATGGTACCAGTACATCAGAGTCTGTACCACAATGGGTTTTTTAGCTTTTGTCATTTTTATTTTATTTTGCAGGAGAGGAGATGGGGAATCTCAGATCACATGGGGAATTTTAGAAGTATATCACTCAACAATCATTTTATAAAGTCTATCTGCAAAATGCACTATGATTTATTACAAAAATATATTTTCTTCTGTTTGCCAACATGGTTGTTCCATTTTGTGATAAGTTAAACTAAGCAGTTAATTTGTTGCACTGCCTAGCTGCATGAATTAATCCAGTGTACATACGTACCTGTGCAGCATTACTTTGGGTTTTGTATTTGAATTTGCAGTATTGATTATTATTTTTGTATTTTACTTTGCCTCTGTTATTGGAATTGTAGTAAACCTAATTTATACATATGATTTTACAACTGTTTTGCAACTGAAGAGTCTTCTTTAAATTGTAAAGTTTTATTGATGGATACTCATTAAAATGGTATAAGAATTATATTAACAATTGTTTTGTGTTTTGATGCTCTCTGTATATAAATATATGTCTATTTATCTGTTTAATGGTGCTTGTGTCTTGCAATTTTGGATACATTTTAGAATAAAGTTTCATTTTACAAGAAGTACTTGTATTTTCAAAAGCTGTGTCAAAAAAACAAAACTTTTCCATTAATAACTAGGGTTAGGAAAGAAACATGAATCTCAAAAACATTTAGAAATTCAGGCAGTATTACTTTTGTTTCAAGAATATAGAAGTATACAGTCTACAAAGGTGCACAGCTATATACAGTAGTTGATTTAATAGAGTAACTGACATCTGTATTAAAAAAATTACCATAGAGATCCATTTTGGAGGTGTGTCCTACAGCTGCTCACTCCATTGGTAAGAAAAGATTTGTGAACCTGTTAATGATGTCATGGTTATCACATTAGTCTGTTATTTTCCAAGGAACACTACAGCTCTCCAGTCATGCATACATCGTTTAAATATAGAAGGAATTTTGGTAGAAACCCAAGAATGAATTCTAGATTACAGGCTTCTGTGAATTTTGGTTCTTAATCAGACTTCCTTTGCTACCCCCTTGTTCTATACCATCTCCCAGAGTAAATTCTAACTTGGATGAAATGCAGGTCTGGAGCAGTTAGGTTATCAGTTGAGTGGGACATAGCTGTCCATGTATGACTGAATAGTACTTTCTGCTCGCTCTAATGGCTTTACTTTACAGAAGATTTATTCAGATCTAATACTGAGCTCATCTTTTATTAATGAAGTGCCTTACTTTTTCTGGCACAGTTCCTCTACAGGCATTGCGCTGTGTCTTGTTTTTCACAGTGCTTGTGAGATACGCTATTGTGCTGCACAAAGCTTTTAAAGTTACATTTTTTCAATTACAAACGTGTTGTTTGTAACTGAGATTACAAAGGAGATGTAAGGATTAAAAGGAGATGATAAGCTAATATCCATTTTGTTTTTTCCTTGTAAACATATTTAAAACAGTACTGCACCTGTTGTTTTACTATTTCAGTTCTGCACAAGAAGACTCAAGCCATTAAGTACGAATCGCTTACTGACAGAAGTTTTTAAAACCGCATTAGCAAGCAACAGTTCTGAAGGGAAGTCAATTTCTTAGTCAGTTAACCAAACTTCTAAAGCTGAGCTCACTAATTCACCACCATTTTACCAGTTCGTATGTGAAAAGGAACAATTTCACCAAAGTTGGTGACTGAGTGATGTATGGGTTTGGATGTAAGGCATCCTCCATTTGCCTTTGGCCACTTGTTCCTCTCATCAAAGCAGGCAAGAGAAATCTAGTGGTTCATAAAGATGCTTCCCAGAGAATGCCTTAGTCACATACTGTTGGTCCAGCTACCTTCATCTGGTGGTGATGCCAGCGGTGCTGGTATAAGCCACTGTGCCACAAAAAGTACTTTTCAACTGTGAAAAACATAGATCTCCTTTGTGAACTTGGGCCAGTAACTTAATTTCACTAATTTTTCAGCTGTGAAAGGAGAACAATACTGACCTTGCAGGTATTTTCTGAGGACAAATGCACTGAAGGCTGTAAAATACTCAGTAACTCCAATGGAGACACTGTAAGAAGCTAAAGGAGTACAACGGACTGCAGAGAAAGGAGTCGCTGAAGCCAACCAGAAGATAGGCATTAGAGTCAGCAGACAGGGTCAAAAAAGAGGAGCTGGAGGCCAGAAGACATGCAGCTTACGAAAGCAGACACTCATTTGGGAAGAGGGCATTTTAGACTGTGAGTTCTCTCACCTAACTCTCCAGGTGTGTCTGCCAAGAGTCCACAGCAGTGGAAGCCATTGTGCATTGCTTATGTGGATCCTGGGTGGCCGTTCCTGCTCTGGAAGGGAACCTGCTTCCAATGGATGTATTTGGAATTACATCCTTCCCTTAGAAATCAAGAGGTATGTACAGCTCTGAGGTGTGTTTTTCAAACACCAGTTTTCTCTTACCCCAACACAAATGAGAGAAGTTACCATTTCTGTTTCTCTAAAACTCTTCCACACAGCCTGAGAGGTCTGCTGACCACTGGCCCCAAGCATGTACTCCTCCACATACTTCAGAAAGTTTTAGATGTGAGCAGATTTAGATTTTACTTTCACCTCTCTGTGATACTAACAGCTTTGTAGCTCCTAATCTCACAGCAGACAACAGATACATTATGGGCCAAACGTGATCACTGAGAGTGTGTTAGTGAAAGCTGCCTGTGAAAGAACAACAAATAAGCATTACCTTATAGAAGCCTGGCCAATGAGCATGACAAAGTAAACCTGTAAACAAATTTACAAATGACTAGGCAGGCAAAACACATGTTGATTTTTTTTTAACAGAAACAAGTTTAGTTCTGTTTAAAGGCTCTTCTTTCTGACATCCAGGATCCATGGTGTGAGAAGTCGATAACTTGAGTTTTTGTCATCTGGATTGAGCAGATGAGGAAGGAGAAAACACTGACTGCATACTACTTACAAACCCTGTTCAGGTAGCAAGACTGAGCTACGCCACGCAAGAGAGTCTGTTTCTTTCCTTCACAGAAGCCAGTCAAGAAGGAAAAAGAAATCGGTACAAACTTTTTTCTGAACCAACAGAATAGAAATAAACCTAGGGAATAGCCCAGCATGCTGATTTTCACAGCCAGTATCCTCTGGAATGGAACTAGTGTGATGGTACAGCCATCCTCTTGCTTGCTAAAAGAGTATGTGACAAAGAAACAGCGATCTTGCTACAGTGCAATGATAGTAACGGACCATGTGGGAAGAAAATCCCTACTGCACTGAGAAACTATTTTGGAGAGACAGGCTGGTTAAAATTAAAATCTTCCCTGCTGCTAACGGGTTAAAGCTGGATCTTTAACAATGTTTAAATGAACAAGTATTCATGGTATAAATTAATTGCTGTCTGTTTTTAATAACTGTGGGAAGCAGGTAACAAGTCATAGTGAGGTTGTAAAGAGGAAATTATGCTGTTTACAACACCCAGGGCAGGGGGAACTCGCACAGAGTCAAATATCAGCTTTGCAGTCTTTCCTTAAAGACCATTTACAGGTTACACATTCTGTTAAACTGAAGCACCACAGCCGCTGCACCGACCAGCCCTGCCTTAACAGCTGACAAGGCCAGCCTGTCAGCATCTCCAAAGGCCAAAACCTCACGTGCTTGAGCCTTCAATAGCAATAATGCTGTACCCATGGCAACAGTCAAACGCTGACCTTCCTGACCGGTTCAAAAGCTCTACTCTTCCTCAGAAGTGCTTCTATTTTCATGGTTTGCAAGACCAGCAATATCCTGCGGTACCTTACCAGCCCTGTGGGGAGCAGGTAGGAGAAGGAGCCCTCTGTGAGGTCTCCAGTTATTAACTCCCGTGTCATTATGTGACCGGGGCCGTGGCCGCCGAGGTAGGTGTCAAAATGTCCCCACCGGCAGCAACGGCAGTTCACCGGGCTGCCGCACCTCCCTGCCGAGTCACCGGCGGCTGGAGATGGGAATGTGTCTCCCTAGGGCCCATCTGTCAAGGTGGTGACAACATGAGCGAGCAAGACTTCAAAAAAAAGAAAAAAAAAAGAATAATGTGAGCCGGATTACAAGTATTTCGGCGGCAAGACGCATGCCAAACCCCGCCAGCGGCACCGGCTCCCGTGCCATCCCGGCGGCTAGGCCGTCAGGCGGCCTCAGAGGGGCCGGGGCAGGAGCCGCGGGGGCCGGACACGGGCAGCCGGGTTTACCAGAGGGCCGCAGCCCGGCTGCCGCCTCCTCTCCCCTGTGGGGGCCGCGTTTGTTCTGCGGTGCCCCCATACGCGCCCCGCCACCCCCTTCCCCTCAGCCCGGCGGCTCCTTCCCGTCTCTCGCCGTAAGAGGCGATTCCACCCCAGCCCTGGGCGTTGGGGCGGGACCGGCCCGCCCCAGCCCTGTAGGCAGCGGAGAGGCCGGGCCGGGCCAGCGCTGCTTCTCCGTTTCCCGAGGAGCCTCGGCCGCCGTTGCCCGCCTCACTCGCGGCGCCATGGAGCGGCTCGGGGCGGCTGCGGGCGGCGGCGTCTGCATGTGCCAGACCGTCTTCCCGGCGCACGCCGACCCCCGCGAGCAGCTGAGCGCCGGGCAGCTGCTCCAGTGGATGGACGCCGCCGCCTGCCTCGCAGGTAGAGGGGCGGGGGAGGGCGGTGGGCCGGGGCGCGTCGCCTCAGGTGGCGGCGAGAGGCGCCCCCGCCGCCATTTGCCCCGGGGGCCGCACTGTGTCGTCTCCCCCCTCTCCCCACCTCGAAATGCGTCTGAAACTCGTCGGCTGCGTGGGGACTGCTGCTCCTTTCCTGACTCCTGGAGCACTGTCCCGGTCTTTGCCGGTGACAGGCGAGAAGGAGGCGAAATGTTGGCTGCTGGAGAGCTGGGCTTGAGGGAAGATTTTAGCCAGGGGGAAGCGTGTGAGATTTGGGGGTTCAGATTAGGAACAGGCGTCAGGGGCTGTGAGGGAGCTGGTGGGGCTGGAGAGGAGCATCGGGTCCTAGGGAAGGGCAAACAGGATGTGAAGGGGGTGGTTAGGGTGAGGAGAACCAAAAAGAGAGCAGCGGAAGGCAGAAAGGGATGGGAAAAAAAGGGAAATACTGGCAGAAAGGGAAGTACTAATGTAAGAATATTGGCGTATGGGTGGAAAGAAAACCCAAACCACAAACCCAACCACTGGGTAGAGCACTCTGGTTCAAAGACTTTTAAAACCTCCTCGGCTAACTTCTGGAACCAAAAGCCACATCTAAAGCACTAAGAAAACCCAAGGTTCTGCTCTTTCTGCTGTTAGTGAACTCCGTTTCCAAGTACAGCTGCATACATTAGCAGCCCATAATGAGCCTTGAGAATAGCGGGTGTATTTGGGGAGCTCATGTCTGCATGGCATCTCCATGTGACGCGGTGACCATGCTGCGCTTGCGGCGTAGGTGCGTGCCACGCTCAGTGCAACTTTATGTAATCTGTATGGAAGGAGTTGGGATCCTGTAGAACTTGTCCCACACAATAACCCAGAAACTACCTAGCATGTAGCAACTGCCCAGTATGATCACGCTTTTTTTGAGATTTATTTTAGAACTAAGGAGTCATTTGATTTCAGTCTTTCCATGATTTACCCCTTAACAGTGCTCTTTGCAGAGAGACTCCAAAGTGATCTGAGCAACCCCTGAAATTGAGTCCCTGCTCTGAAGTGGCAGAGCCCCAGCTGCTACAACGGTTCATCGTTGCTCCCTGGACTTCAGTTAAGCTGTGATGATCTCCATCAGCTGTGAATCTGCCACCAGCTCACCTTCAATACACCTTTCATAATTGTTTGTACTTGATTAGGCTTAGGGCAGCAGCAGCCATTCACCCCACAGGGTTAATCCCGATGCACACAAAGGGTTTTTAACAGCTTTCCTTGCTTTGCTTTTTGTGTCGCAGCACACTCAACATGCCAGGCAGGGATTTGTTTGGCTTTACCATCTTTCACCTGCATTAGTGCCAGCTGATGCAGTTGCAAGTGCCCAGGTTTTGCACCTTCCATGCCCTGCTGCTTTATATGTGATCCACCTGGCTGGCTGCTTCCTCACTTTTGAGGCCATTTATGATTATTGTGATTATCCCCATCATCACCTTGCATTACCTGTCACAGTGGTGACTCCAGCCTCTTAGTCATCAGTGACCACTTTCATCACCGTTTGCAGTGTTTCTGATAAGTGCCTTCATGTGTTTTACCCTCGTATTTTCAAAGGGAACTCCTCAAATACTGATATAACTCATGCACCTTCCTACCTCTAATTCCTCTAAGCTGCTTCTTGCAATGTTTGCTAAAAATACTGGGCTTGCTTGCCAGTGAGAACTCTTTCTTGTTGTGTAGTGCTATTTTCTAGGTTTTATCTTAATCCTCCTTTGCCTCTGTCACTTGGGAAACTTTCTGGAGCAGAGGTTCCCTGTGTTTATACAGCTCTTAGTGTGGTAGAGGTTTAGCCTTTGGCTTGGAGCTCTAGGTGCTGTGGTCAAATAAATAATAAATCACAGTAAGTTGCCGTAAAAAGATAACTATTGGGCTATTAAATACTAACAGCAAAGAAGATGTTTACCTTTTCCAGATTAACTTTCATAATTAATACAAATAGGGTGAATTTTTTTTCATAAACAAATGCATCCTAGGGAGATGAAGAACATAGTTCAAATTTTTGGTAAAAGTATTTTAAAATTTTTATAATAAGTAAATACTTGGTTTGGGTTTTTTAAAATGTTGTTTGTATTTGTTTTTTTTTAACTGCTGCGGTTTTAGTATAGCAGTGAGAACATCTACTTACCTGCTTTCTACTGATGTGACCACGCTAATGAGCCAGTAAATCTTTCTCCTGTGTCTGAGAATCCTCAACTGACATAAAACTTCCACACTTGTTTAACATAGCTGATATTCACGACATTCTGTTTTAAGGGAGATTGCTGAGATTTCGGTAGGCTTGTTAGTGCTTTGTGACTCCTTTTGTTCTGCAAAATGCTTGTTCGCTCTCTCTTATCAGAATGTTCATTTTTAAAGAAAGACCTTAAGTAGAGCTTTTCAAACTGAGTAGAATCATTATCCTGATCTAGTCTCATCTTCTGATGTTACCCTTATTTCATGGTAAATATTAACTTTAATCTTATTTAGCTTCTTTTTTTTTTTAAGGGGTCCACTGCAGACTTGCGTTAGGGTGATCCAAGAAAGAAGTGGGATCTGCTGTGTTTCATGTCCATCTCTCATGCACAAGTAGAGGTGATTAGCTTGCTGCAAATGCAATGTGGTAATTGTGTGTCCATGTGTCTCTTTTGAAGCTGAGAAACACACTGGTGTGTCTTGTGTGATGGCGTCTATGGATGACATACAGTTTGAAGAGGCTGCCAGGTACAAAGCCAGCTAACAACAGTCAAAAGTGTTCATTGTAGAGATTCTTATTTGGCAGAGATAAACTGAGGTAGTATAAAATCTGAGATAGCACGTCAGTGAACTCCCCAGAGTCACAGGGTTAAGTCTCAAAATTGCTCTTTTCTGTCTGTGATAGCCTGACCCACCTAGAAAACAGATCGATTTCACAGGTCAAAAATAAACTGTACTTACTTTGGCTTGGAAACCTAGATGCCAGGTGAGAAACTGATGTCCCAGTCATCTTTGGCTCTGGTTAAAGTGAATGCTGCGGGCCTTTACTTATCTCTGTTAAATAAGGAATACGTACCTATAACAGTTATTGTATGAATTGTTGTAAGTGCTCCTTCAGTTTATTTCTTACCATCTCTTTCTTTCAGCTCTTTTACAAAAATGTGTTCATCTAACAAAACAGAAATGTTTTCTATTTGTGATCACTGAGCATTGACCGAGTCTACAAAATAATAAAGGACTTAACTTTTGTTTTAACCATTTTTCATGATTTTCCAAGGGATAAGAGACACTGTAAGAGTAAATAGCACATTTATTCCTAAGCCATATCTTTACAGAAACATAAAGCCATTACTTGTAGTTTTTCTGAGTTTTTATACCTTGTAATCTGGAATAATGAGTCCTTAGATGCAGTGGACCTGGTTATACAGACCAATGCACGTGCAGTTGACCTGATTCTGAACCAAGCAACATTGTCTGTCAGATGTACAGCTGATCTCACTTTAAAACTGTTGCAGTACTTGAGTGTAAAATAAGCATCTCCTTGCACTTCTGAACATCAGATTTTGAGTAGTGGCCATTAGGATGAGAATTAGAACCAGTAGCAGAAAAGTAAACGTGGTCATACTGAATCTAGAACTCAAGAGAATTTCTTGGTCTCTTTTACAAAATGAGTTTTAAAGTGTTTCTCCTGCCTGTAATTGTTCTGTGTTTTTAATTTTGTCCTTAGGAAAAAAATCCTGTCTGTGAAAACTGTAATCATAGTCCTACAAATGAAGTTCGGGAAATGTTTTTCTTTCAGGCATGATATTTCAGACTTCAGTAGCTTCAGAGCAATTTCCTCTCTTGTTTCTGAGAGCAGAACAGAGCATCTAAAATATAATGAAAATACTTTTTCTTCCAAATATGTCTCTAGTTATCCTTCCACTTGTGGTGCCAATGTTTCATTTTTGACAAGAATTTAGGGTACAAGCCTTGTACCTGTGAAGAGGTTTCCATAATTATTTTTCAGCTTCAGGTCATCCCTAACATCCTGTTTGTAGGTTACTGTGTAACTTCCTAAATTTTGCCAGATCTTGTCGACTATACAAACATCTTGCATGAAGAAGAGAGCTCTTGTATCTTACTCACAAACTTAAAAATATGTTTTGAAAGTTACCTATTGTAAGGTTTCATTTACTTAACACAGGTTACCAAATATTCTGTAAGGATTAACTTCTCTGTGCATATTTCTTTTCAGTTGACGTGGAAACAGAAATTTCCACAAAGCTATGTATTGCAAAACTTAGTTTTATACCGTGATAACAAGAAAATCCCCCTTCCTCATTTTTTAAGATGCAGCAGTTCAGTGGTAGCAAGAACATCTGATTTTAAATTGCATTTATTTAAATTTTGTTAGTGCTCCACATGTGAATCATATTCAGTTCATTCTGATACATTTCAAAAGGTTTCTGCCAGTTTCAAGTAAAAGTGTGGTGTTCTGTGACTTCTGCCCTTACGTGTCTGTTTAAATGTCCAAGGTGATTAGCTCTCTTGGCATAAATAAATCAGTTTGTCCAAAGTCAGAATACGTGATTCAGTGTAAAACATTTCATTTTGAAACAGCTCCCAGAAGTATATGAAAAGACATTTCACTATCATACTGTCTGACCATCTCAGTACTGACATCTTTATTTTCTGATAGGGCCATGGACCCCAGAGGACTACAGTTTTCTACAATGAAAAGTGAGTCCAGCTGCATAGACTGCTTGGAGCACCAGGGGAGCTGTCAGTCAGTCAGGGAGTCTAATGCCTGTGAAGTCCAAATGCACCTTATGGCGGGACTGGTATCTCAGGCTGAGTGAGGTCATGTCCAGCTTTGTTCTGTGGTATCCATGCTGCAGCCTTCTCAAAGGCAGATGGACTCGGACTCTCTCAACCTCTCTTGTGCAATGTCCTCACACAGAGGAAGAGAGGTCACCAGGGAGGTGTTGCTGACAAAGGCCGAATAAACAAATCTTTGTACAGAAGAACAGTGCCCTAATAGTAAGCCTGCGGTAAAGACCTCTGCAGTCACCTGCTTGGAGCTTATGATGTTCTTGACAGGGACCGTGACATCCTCTGCAAGCATCTGTAGAGACTCTGAGCTCTCTCTCTTTTAAGGAAAGCCTCACACTCTCTATCAGTATGTGTTGTGTTCAGTCATAGAGTTTATCTAATGAAGATATTCTGGTTTTTTTCACCTTGTACTTGTCATTACCTCTACTGCTGTGTTTCTGTAATCTTGGGAGTTTTGTGACAGATGCAGAGTCTTCAGAGTTCTTTCAGGGTACTTGACGTGCGTTCTGCCTCTAAGCTTTCTAAAGCCTTTTTATGAGACTAATGTCAACTTCTTTTCCAAGCTTACATATAAATATTGCGTTACTGTTCTGAACACATTATCCTTTTTGTAAAGGAGCTGGTGGTTCTCTTAGCTGTGCGTTTTAGAACTATTACATTAATGACTGTCCTTTTTCTTTGCAATGGATGGTGGAAAAATGCCTTTTGAATGTGTTCTTCCAAAGCTAATGAGGGTTGTGTATCTGCAGATGGTCTTAGTCCTTTCCTCTAACCATTTTTCCACCCATCTACTCAAAGGCTACTTGTCTACTTGTGTTCTTGAATGTGAACAAGAAAAAGAAAGTTTCTGTGTAGGTGGTTGTTCCTGTCTGGTACTACAAAGGAGCAGGTTTCCTATTCCCCATTCTAGTGTTAGGTAATAATTCATTTGAAGTTCTAGCATTGAGAAAAGCTATTTAAGAAAAGCCTTACCTTTAAATGTCAAAACCCTATTCATTAAATTAGGAAGAAATTATAAAGAAATATTTTTTTTATAAACTGGGGTCATAACTGTGCCAAATCCTTAGCTGTAGATGTGTGTTTCATGATACTCGAGTGATCTGAGTTATATTGTGCAGTCTCGGATGTAGCTAGCTGCACTTTGCCTGCTCTGGGACTGATCTTTAGCAGTTTTAAGTCAGTCTAAATTCCCTGAAGGCGGTGGCCTGATGCCCAGTTATTTTGGCTGTGGTTCTGACTTACCATGCACATCATGTCCTTTTACTGCTCTGCTCAATAAGACAACTTTAGGGGAAACTGCCTTCTTTCCACCCTTTCAGCATTGCCTTGTGTTAGGATATTAAGGGTTTGAAAACAAGGGTTATTCTTGTTATCAACACATAACACATACTTTAGAAATTCCAGAAGGAAGGAAATTACTTTCTCATTTAAATTTTATTCTATGTAGGTAAAAAAATACAATTCTGTTTAGGTATTCTATGTAGGTAGATCGGAAAGAGTAGTTGTTCAGAGGTATGCATCTAAAGGCCATCTAGTCCAACCCCCCTGCAGTGAGCAGGGACATCTTCAACTAGATAAGGTTGCTCAGAGCCCCATCCAACCTGACCTGGAGTGTTCCCAGGGATGGGGCATCTACCACCTCTCTGGGCATCCTGTGCCAGTGCTTCACTACCCTCCTTGTCAAAAATTTCTTCCTTAGATCTAGTCTAAGTCTACCCTCTTTTAGTTTAAAACTGTTACACATTGTCCTATTGCAACAGGCCCTGCTAACAAGTCTGTCCCCATCCTTCTTATAGGTCCCCTTTAAGTCCTGACAGCTGCAGTAAGGTCTCCCCAGAGCCTTCTCTTCTCCAGGCTGAACCCCCCCAGCTTTCCCAGCCTGTCCTCACAGCGGAAGAGTTAGTATAACTCACAGCACTATGTGCCTTTGAACAAAAGTAGAATCTAGGCCAAAATTTCTTGGGGGACCTGTGGCCTGGAGCACACCTGACATCATGCAGACATCAGCAAGGAGTAGGAATGCTAGTATTAAACTTTTGCAGTTTTCTGAGTGACCAAAATCATTATTGAGCATGAATGAAGTCTGACTGGTGAGTAACAGTGTTAAACCTTTCCCAGTGCATTTTCGGTACAGTATGGAAGACACAGACTTATTAATGAGGTTTTCTTCACTACTATTAGGAATACCTAGAGAGGCAGATTCAAACCCTTATTAGGCTGCATGATTACATACCATAAGATGTTGTTATTCTTAACAGGGTTGGACAAATTATTACCATCAAAGCAAAGGTGAACAGAGTGTTCAAAACCAGCATGGAGGTAAGACACCATTACTCTTACTCCTAATGATATTTAAAGAATGGAGGAGAGGAGGAAGGAATAGAGGAATGCAACATGGGTCTAGTCTTGTTTGTTTCAGAAGGAGCTTTGTGCAGCTATCTAAACAGTAACACTGCCTAATGAAACTGGTTTCATAATGACTATTATAATTGCATGTTTCCTGTAAAATAATCCATGTCAAAATAGAAACTGGACCTTGAAGACTTAAAATCTTTGGCTGGTGTAATGGACAGGATGGGTTAGGTGGTGTTGGTCCAGTGCAAAGCTGTTGACCTCTAACAAGTCTTTGGGTCAGAGCTAGGATCCACTGAACAGGTGGAGTTGTAAGTATTTTTGAAACTTCTGAGACAAAAATATTTATCTTGGATGTATGCATGTTCTTACACTTCATACTGTAACAAATACCCAGTGCATTGCCCTGTCACTTACTTGAAATCAGAATTGAACCTTAAGGATACTTTTCTCTGCAGTGTGCCCAAGTCCAGTTCTCATTAATATTAATGGCAGTGATGCATCTCTTGGAGAATGTATTCCAAAAGGTACTAAAAATTAGAAAAAAATCAGAAGCTTTAATGCATGTCAGGCCTGTCTCTTAGGATCAAATAGTGTTTCACCTTCAGATGTTTCATTGTTTTATACGTCTATACAGACTTTTTTGCTCATACAGATCTTAGAAAGATTTAGATGGGGACTCCAAATGGCACACAAGTAAATGGAAAAAGTTATCCATAAATCTAAGTGTCTTCCCTATTTTTTATTTTACTCTACAAGAGATGCTAAACGTACATACACAGTTGTACTAAAAGCTTTTCAGAGCTTGGTGAATATTGTGATGTTCTTATGTGCTCAGAGATGTATCGGTGACAGCAGAGCAGTTCTTTTTACCTGTTTTAGGTTTAGGAGACTGGATATAATTAATTTGATAAACACTGCACCATTTTGTCTCAACTCAACTGACAGTGATGTAAATACTTTTTTTGTCTCCTTCCTCCGCTACCTCCTTCCTTCTAGGTTGGCATCAAGGTTACAGTACAGGATGTTTTGACTAATGTTGAAAAAATCATGAGTGTGGCATACGCAACATATGTAGCCAAACCAGTTGGTGTGGCTGGAAAGGTATTCTTTTTTTCTTCTATGGTTGAAGTTGCTGGGACTGCGCTTCTGTAAAATAACCCTACTTTTCTGGTTGTGAAACACAGGAAAATGTTCATACGTGTTTATCCTGATTAATAATGGGAAAACAGCATGAAGTCCAGATTACATGGAGATTTTTTTTTTCCACGTCTCTGCGCTGAAGTTGTTAGGCTTTCTTTTTTTTTTGTTTCCACTTTCTCTTGCACATTTGCTAGTAATAGAACTGGTTTCTTTGTAAGGGCGGCAATATTGACAGAAGCAAGCACTGGAAGAGAGATCCCTGCAAGTCTCCATGGTCTCTCTCCTTTTCAGAAACTGATCTATGAAATTGCAAGGGTTCACTCCCCCTTTTGAGAAGGTTGTTCAGACATCACTATTCAGATAGAAGACATTATTTTTAAGCTAGCTTCCAATCTAAATTAATTAGTTCATTTATGTCAATTAGTTTTCATGCCATTGTTGCTTTTTCTCCTTAGTATTTTTACTGGAGTTATTTTCAAATCAGTCACGGTACTGTTTGGCTTTCACATTGCTGTGCCAAACAGGCACAGTTCTTTTAAAGTTTTCATACGAGAAAGGTCAGATATTCCTCAGAGCCTTTTAATAAACTCCCTTTGTATGTAGCATTCTTCTTTCTTGAACATGAATGACTAGAATCATATATCCGACTTTCCTGTCTCATTGAATGTGTTATGACAGTGTATCTGCCTTTTTAACATCCACTGCATACTGGCAGAGGCAATTAATACATCTAATAATTTCTGCTTTCTCTTCTGCAATGATATATTGCAGTTTGCAGAAGAAACAGATCAGAACAGTTTTACTGAAACCAAAGCCCAGCTTGTCTCTGAAAGGTTAGTAGCTAAATCAGTTAACCTGAAAGGACTAGAATAGTATAAAGTAACAATTGTTTATTATTAGTTTAATATCATATCCATGGCATCAACCCATTTACCTTTTGCCCATATTCCCAGGGAGGTTAATTCAGGATTAAATTGGTGATGATTAACTGAGATTAGGCTTAAGACAGGAATGCCCCAGAGGGAGGCTGAGACTTCAGTTCAAATTCCATCACAAATTAAAGTCTTGGAGAAATTAAAGAACATCTTTTCAAATCCACTTTTCTGACAACTCTTGCTGAAGTTGTGCAGAGAGCAACAGTAAGCACTCACCATCTTAATCTTTTAGCTGAGCCACCTGGAAAAAGCTGGGAAGCTCTTGAGGAAGGCCAGAAAGGAGGCAAGGAAACTGCAAGGGGGTTTGAATGAAGACTCAAAGACCAAGAAACATTAGCAGCACCACTGCAGGACACAAAATGTTGAATTTGTCAGTGTTGCAGTGCGTTTTAAGGTTTTTTTGCGTTTTGTTGTTTTAAGGTTTCTGAGGCCAGACCTTGGAGACAAATCACACAAGTGACTGTTCAGTAGCACCTCTGCAATGTGTATCTAAATGTAGTAATTTTCTTAAGCCAGTACAGGTTTGTATTCAATTTGTCATTGAACTGACATACATGGGAATTTGCACTTAAGGTCTGATCTTGGCAAGAGAAGGGTGTGTGTCTGGGCACAAGTAACATTTTGGGCATAAATGGGTGGAGTCTGAAGCTGCACCAAGTGCATGTGTTTCTCCTCTGCCTCAGAAAACCAGTGCTGCTTTGAAAATAGGTCCTCAGATAGATGAAATAGGCTATGTGAGTATGGACTGAATTGTGAAGGAGGGAGCAGGCTATTTTTTTAGTGAGTGGGAGTGAGTTTTGGGGTACACTTTCCCATAGACTACACCACTACTCAATGAGACTGGATTATTTTTCTGATAGAAGAATTCAATACTCAAACTTTCATATTAAGATACCCTTTTTTCTTTGTCTTCTTTTTTCTTTTTTTTAAATGAGAATTGTCTTAAACTGCCTGTGCTGTCATGAATGTTTGTATTTAAAAGCTAAAAGCACTTTGTCATTGAGTTTTAACAAATTATTCTGAAAGCATAATGCAGAATCTCTTGTACTTTAACTCTGCACTTGTTTGTATTAATAGAGCTCATCATCTTGGAGAGTTGATAGCAAAAGGTTGTAGAAAATGCTGATGCCATTTTAAGTTCCAAGTGCACATTGTTATGATTATGGCATTCAGAACTTTTTGTTTCTCTTTTGCATAGATTCAGTTAGAACCTGTGAAGCTTCTGTCTACAGAAGACCACCTGGAGCACAGCCTGGCTATTGAGAGAAGAAGAATCCGACTGGGCTATGAACAGGTCTTTCAGAACCTAATGGAGGAGAGTAATAAGGAAGGTGATTACTGTGGTTGGCATAGAAGATGGAGCAAATGACTTACAAGCATCTGGAAGGGAGGAAAAAAGCAGACAAAACATCTGAGTGAAGCTCCTTGAGGTTGTGGTATCATGTAGAAAAGTGTGTGCCAGATTTGTGAGTGTCTGTAAGACAGTTATTCTAATAGAGTGGTATTTCTTTGCCTTTCAGAAATTCCAGATTTAAAAACTCAGGATTGAAGGCCAAGCATGCATTAAATAGATGTGAAATGCAGATCTTCATGTAGGTTATGTGTATAAGGTTTAAGAGCTCACACAGAACTTTGCAATACAGTAATAAAGTCCTGTGACACTAGTTACAATGCAGGTAGAAGGATAAAATTCACTCAGGCTTATGGCTGTGTCTTTGCAAGAAAGCACTAAGAACTAAGTTTATGCTGTGAGACCATTCCCAACAAGCAGGAGAAACTTCATTACATGAAGGTCAAAACAGGTGAAAAAGAACTCCTCATGACCAAATCAGAAAAATTGATGGAAGAATCATCTTTTTTTCTGATAGTAATCTCTGTTCTTAAAGCTGTGCTCAAAAGGTCCTGTGTTCCTCTGCAAAAGAAATTATCCCCAACAGTTAAGAAATATGCTGGCATTTGGAAAATCTGAACCGTAACTGTGTATAAACTGTTAACAGACATTATGTGGTTTTACTGAGGAAAGATGAAACCTGTTGTAAATATAAATTCTAGTCTTAACAATTTAGTAAGACTGTATAGAACTGAAGAGACTTGTTTACTGCAAGCAAACAAGTTATTTGTCTTCATGGTAACTGTCTCATAGGAGACAGCTTAATACCATGAAAGACAAATCAGAGGTTGACGATTTTGAAACTTCCACAAGGATCTTATCATTGTTAGCACTAATTCACCTCCTTAAGGAGACAGAACAAGCAAAATAGGGGAAAGAGCGAAGAAAATATTGTGTGTAAAGACTTTCAGGTAGCAAAATAGGCATAAATCATATCCAGAAAGTGAAGTTTGTCTTCTGAGTGGATCTCATGCAACAACTTACGTAGGTCCAAAATGCAGGTTAGGCAAATATATATACAAATATATATACACACACATACACACACACACACACTCACAAAGTCAGTTAATTATGGCAAAAGTCCAAAGTACAATTCTGGTCAAGTAACTTCTATCACAGATATGCACTTTTAAAATTACTGACATCATCTTATGCCTAAATTGGTTCTTGCAAAATATAGCTGAAAAAATGAAGAAGAATGTATGGCTAAACATTTGAAAGTGGAATTGGAAGTGCTGATATGATGGAAGGTGGTTACTGATCCAGATCGATATTTCTCTCTTTCGTGTGTTTTATATGGTCTCTGGTAATCACAAGATTTGTAACAGGTTATGAAATAATCATGTCATACTCTAACCTCAGACACATTTGCACAGGTGCCCATTATACATGGTGGTCAAAGTCTATGCATTTGAATAAGTGACAAACTGCTCTGACAAAGTCCATTAGAGGTCATGCATAGCAGCCGTGAATAATCACAAACACGTGCTGAGGCTGTTGGCTGCCTGCATTCACAGCTAGCCCAGTTTCACAGTAACTGCTTCTGACACAGTTTCTTTAAAGGATATAGTGAGGGCTGGGAAGGATCACTGTGCTATGATAGACTGCTGGGTGCACCCCATCTCTGATGTCTCTTGGAAGAACAGAGCAAATCTTCAGCCTCTTGCATCCCTTGAAAAGAACAGAGGTCTCTGTGTCTTTCTTTTTTTCTTCTTCTCATTGTGTATGAAGCAAATTGCACATTTCAGTAACTGGGAGTATTCTTGGCTATCAGATATACTAGATGAAATAATTCATTAATACATTGCTGCTGTATTTCAGATACTTTTGAAGAGGAAGATGCGGTTTCAACTGACCTTACTCATGTACAGAGTATTGAGCTTGTCCAGCCTCCTCATGCAAACCATCATGGAAACACTTTTGGTGACCAGATCATGGCTTGGATGGAGACAGTGGCAAGTATTTCAGCAAGGTATTTTTCCACATCATAGTCTTTACATATGGTTCTAAATTGATGTTGTGTTAATAGTAAGGGTTTCACAGGGATTTTTAAAATGAAAAATACTGACTGAAAACTTTGTGATTTTTCTTCTTCCTCAGATTGCAGGAGGCTGTTGAACTATTTATGTGGTACAGTTCCCACAGCATGCCACA
Organism: Phaethon aethereus; assembly: GCF_964289735.1. NCBI lineage: Eukaryota > Metazoa > Chordata > Aves > Phaethontiformes > Phaethontidae > Phaethon > Phaethon aethereus. The sequence goes on along the minus strand of NC_138577.1, from coordinate 82,246,178 downwards.
CCACTGTGGGAGTCAAATATTATTATTCTTCTATTGCACATGCAGACCCTAAGGCAAAAGAGGCTATGTTATCCTCCTGAGAATCTCTGCAGAAAGTCAGCATCAGACATAGGGACAGAAACTTGGCCTCTTTGTGGTTGGTGCAGTGTTTTAAAAGCAGAGTTAGTTGTTAAGTCAGGGTAAAACCGATACTGATCCTCTATCACTTGATATCCAAAAATGAACAGCCTTCTAAATGTTAGTCTGCAGGTCCTTATGCCAGAAGAAAGAATAAGTCAAAGAAGAAGAATTAAAAGAAACAGGTTCTGTTTTGTTGGCGTGCACACAGAATGGATGCATAACCTTCAGCAAGTTACTTAATCTTGCAGTCTCTATGAGTCCCACATCCTATGGGTTATAATATTTTTAGCAGTTTAAAGGGCTCTGACATCTTCAGGTAATAAGCGCTAACTATTTTTGTGACATTGCCTAGTATTGCTTGTCAGTATGGCCTAGACATAGAATAATTCAATTTCTCTACCCTGAAATCAAACCATTGTTTTTCTCCCTCCTGGTTCTTGGACGCTGCACAAAGCTTCTTTGTAAAGCAACACTTGAGTTTCAGTTTGAATTCTGCTTGCATACCAAGTGACCTAATTCACTGCAGGGATGTTAGATAAGTTTTCGTTTTTTAACTTTAATAATTAAATGACTTCCCCATTCATTATTCATGTATTTTTGATTTGTAGCCAGTAGTTGGACTGATAACAACACATTTTCTGTAGTGGCTGGATAAACAGCTTGTTTTAGTAACATTAGAATGCACTGACCTTACCCCAGTGTGTCATTTCATTGGCTTCAAAGGGATTGTTTCAGATTTTTGCTATAATATGACCCAAAATATTTACCTGTTTCCATTTGATAAATTTTACCTACTGAGAGTCACATTTACGTTTAAACAGAGAAGGTAAATATCAGCAAACTAAGTACTGAACAAATTTTCTTTGAACTAATGAAAGTCAAACATGATTTGTCATGTTGAAAATTTCAGGAATAATAGCTGGTGACAGAAGCTTGTTGAAAACAGAGATTTTGTAGTTTGTGCTTGAGAAACAGCTAGTCTCACTACAGACCTTTTGTGAGGCCACTCACAATTAGACCTGATCTTTGAAGGTGCCAGCTAAGAGTTGCTATGGCCACAAACTGATAGAGGAACAGAAGAGGAGGGCTAACCCTTGACAAATAAATTTCTAAGGGCATTTTAAAGGTTACTCACCCTCCTTCTCCTGTCTCTCCACCACCCCTACTTTTTTGCTGGAGAGTAAATGAAAATCTTGCAGATAGCAATAAAGCCATTTGAATATTAGTAATAGTAGTTTGAACTGGATCTGTACTTTCTTATTTCTTACATTTGCAGTAAAAGCATTCAGGGCATAGTTTTCCAGGAAAAATGGAATATTTAGCCAAATTTCTGTTTTTTTCTTATTTTCAGTAGTAGTGATTGCATCTCTATAGGGAACATTGCAAATAAGATCACCAAATCAGAAAAGCAGATTATTCGTAATGAAATTACAAAGTCATTTGAATGTATTAGTCTATTAAAAAGATGTACCAGTCAATTAATTAGCTACAGATAATTGTGTGCATTTAACAATACTGGTACATTAGTTTGCAGAGTGCAGTTGAGTTAAAAGCTAGGAATGCTACAAAGCTGTATCTTCAAGTTTAAAAACTGCACAACAAAAAAATCTATTCTCAGATGTGCACATGGGATTCTTACTGATGAGTTTTGCATGTGTGCATGAGGACAGCATGTTTTTTTCAAAGTATAAAAATAAATGGCATTATTGTATATCGTTCCCTATTCATATGATGCACAGAGATCCCAGTAAAGAGTGGGGCTTTGACTACACTTAGAACTGCTGAAGAAGCCTAATTTATGCCCACTCCAGAGAGCTTTCAAACCAGATCCCAGTTCCACAAACCCTTAAGCTCTATCTGTACTGCAGATTTTTTTTTCTGGAACGTCTGTGAAGGACAGATGAGCAATGAGTTGTTGGAATTCCCTAATGTAGATGACACAGTATTGCAAAACATTTCTTTTAGCAGTGTAATTGGATATGATGAGGTGTATATCTCTTTGTCCACTGTACCGGTCCAGGGGTAGCTTTGCTGGTATGCACATGAAAAGGGTACTCACCTGGCACAGGCAATCTTCCATACTAGACCAGCAAAGTTTTACTAGAGTGGCTACAGCCACATTTCACAGGCAGTTCAAAGAGATCCAGTAGGACAATCCAGCTGAACCTGACTACATGTAATAGAACACAGTATAGGATTAGGTCTGTGATAAGAAAAGACAGGTGAGTGGATGCAGTATGCAATTGGAAGGACAAAGGGAGCAGAATTACTAAGATTTATGTGTTTGTAGTACACTGTTTTGCCCCCAGCTTTTGAGCTTTAGCCAATAGTTCTGTGTTTTTAAATGAATGAGTGATCAGTTCAACATCTTTCTATCATTTCGTATGTGCAAAGATGAGTTTCCCAGCTCAGCACCTCTAGTGAACTGCACATAATTTAGTAAACCAGAACAAATTTTAAAAAAGAACCAAAAAAGCAAACTATGCATTTGGCAGTTATATGATTAGTATTTTATCCTTATTTCATAAAGTAGCAGAAAACATCTCACAAACAAGTAAAAAAGTACAGATATTAAAAAGGATAGACTGTCTTTGCTTTGCTTGAACACTGTTTCTGGTTTTCAGCCTTTTTGCTCGGGTTTCTTTTAATTGTTTAAAGGCTTTATGATATGGCATTTTTACATACTGAGCAATATCCTACTCCCCATGCAGTCATATAGAAATTAATGAAACTCTGTGAAGTAAGTGGTTACTCTGTAGGTAAGGGATTCATGGTCTGGCTCCAAAAGAAGGTAATATCAAGCAGTGAGAATTAATTAGTCGGTGTGTTTGTAAAGTGTGTTGAAAATGAAACAGCATGACATAAGTGGTATTACTATGTTTGAAGCTCAAATTATATGCTCTTGGAGCTGAACTTGTTAACTGTATTTCAGTGGGTTATGGAATAAATCAGTGTATTATAGTGATTAGGTTGTGCAAACCTTGTCGCTACCAGCTCCAAACCTAACAAAGGAGGTTCTTTAACATGACTGTATGTTTTGCTCTCTGTCTCTCTTGCTTTCTTTTTTAGCCGCCTTTGTCATTCATATCCCATCTTGAAATCAGTCAATATGTTCAAGTTTTGGGGACCATCTGTTGTGGGTGACCGCCTTGTCTTCAATGCAATTGTGAACAATACATTTCAGAATAGGTAAAGCTCCTCATCTGCTTGTCTTCTTTGACTTCTCCAGCACCAGCCTAACCACGTATTTCAGGTTTCAGCCATCAGTAGGATTTGCATTATGGAATGAACTATTTTTCATCTGAGCTTTGAGGGATATATCTATATCTATAACTATCTGTGTATATGTGCTTTTTTTTTACTTTTCTCAGTGAAAGTTTAAAAAAATTTATTCTATGACTTTCACTCTCAACTTAAAGATCATTTTGTAACCAAATCCCAATCCTGCAAACTCAGACCATAAATATTACTCTGAAATTCAGGGATTGTCAAGGGGTGAGTTGGTCCCACAGCTTTGATTCTTCAGAAGACTCCAGTTTGCTGCCAGGATCTTCTTGTCTTGGCATCTGTTGGCAGATCTGAGTTATGTTTATTGCTGGTTACCGGCAAAATCCATGCGCTGTTTTTGTTTTTTTCTTCCCAATATTGGTTTGGGTGTACAAAGGTGAGGCTTTGCCAGTTGCAGTTTGGAATAAATGGCTACAGCCCATGCTGAAATTTTGTGTTTAGTTGAGTATATGGTCCCTGTAAGCTTGAAACATAGATTTTGGCACACTGAATGTCTGCTCCTGGAATTCAGTGGTGTGGCTGTTGACCAATCTTGCACAGATCCTGGCTGCTAATGAGTACTCTCTCTTTCCTATGCATGCGCTATCTCCCCTGCATTTTTAGGGCTACTGTTGTGTTTGCCTCACAGAGAATGACTCTCTGTTGACCTTTGGCAAAGGGATAGCATCTCTCTGCTAGGCTATTTCCCCATCTACAGGAATGGTGCTTTGGGCTAACAGAGCCTCTGGTAATGCCAGTGCTGTGACACAACTTACATGGAAGCCTGTTCCAGCAGGAGGACATGTTCAGTAGTTGCAAGATGTGTAGCAAGACAAACCACAAGAAGGCAGAAGCTACATTAATTCCTCCTCCAAATTCTGTACACGGGACAAATGTTATCTTGGCATTGCTGTTTTATGGCTGTTTTCTTTGTAGGTGTATTTGGTCCCTGCAGAATGCTAGCGGGGCATGAAGTACCTTCATACTATGCTTCTGCTGAATGTCGAATCAGTATCTTCCTGTTCACTTTTGTTGTCTGTTCTCATAGTATGCTTACTGGTGTTCATATTTGTCTACTTAACTCAATTTTCACTCTTTTTATTAATGCTATTTAGCTAATGCCACCTTTTATTTTATTTCTGAAATGTGTCTGTCCGGACTGAGTATTTATTTTGTATGATGCAGAAGGTATTTGAGTCAGGCTTCCTGCACACAGGAGGGTATACAGCAGCCCTTTTTAGTATGTCTCAGGGATGTTTCTGCATCACTTGTACTAGTTCAATAATTAATTTAAACTTTTATTTCAGTGTGGAGGTTGGTGTCCGTGTTGAGGCTTATAACTGTGAAGAATGGATCAAGGACCAAGCACGGCATATTAACAGCGCGTTTCTCATTTTTAACACTGTAAATGACAAAGGAGAGCTGCTCACCTTCCCCAGAATCAAACCTGCTACAAAGGTCAGATCTGATCCTCAGGAGTAGAATGAATGCATACATGCGATTATGTGGTCCAAACCAGCACACTGCATGTCACACAGCCAGCCACTATAACCTTGCTGGGAAAGCAATGACTAAACAGGGCACTGAAATGCATCTTCTTGCAGAAGAGAAAACTTCTAACTGAAATGTTTGCCTTTGCATGAGAGATTTGCCATTGTTAACTTCAGTCATCCAAAACTGACAGGTGTTATGGCGGGCAGTCATTAATAGAAATTCTGCAGTGACTTGATGGACAGGGAAGAAGAATCTGCTTTTTGCAGATTTTTGCATCTGTCTTGTGCAATCTCCACTGACTGTAGATGAAATTTCTCGGGGTTCAGTGAACAAAGTTCTTTTTATAAACCCTTAGAGAAGATGAGAAATAGAGTTAATAAAGAAGTCTGTAGGAATCAAATCCCTTTACATGGGTGGGCTTTCCAGTTCCTTTGACATGGAGATCTCAGCATGTGTTTCCCTGAAAGTAGTTCATGAAGCACTGGGAGCAGTTTGAATACCGTTGTTTAATTATTTGCTGTGATGTCACCTGTCATTAACCTTACTGCTCTGGTTACAAGATTTTTAGAGAGCCAGCATAGACAGAAATGAAACAATTATTTAACATCAGTGAACTTATATTTTATAGGATGGCAACTGGACAAATAAATCAAGGTGCCCTGTGTAGTAGCTGAGGCAGTAAGGTTCACTACTGCCCATTACAGGCTGTTCCAAGAGGAAAAACTGAGTCTTCCTCAAAAAAAAAAAAAAAAAAAAAAAAAAAAAAAAAAAAAAAAAAAAAGGCCATAGCAGTTTAGCTTCTGTCAGAAAAACAGCGCTTCCCTTGAAGACCTGCCTAGAGGGGCATCCACAAGCTAAGTATCAAGATAAGAACACACACACCCATTCCTTCAGAGTAAAACAAACAGATCGGGGAAAATTGGTATGTGCTCAAGGTAATTTAAATTTTCATTGGTCATTTGACTGAAAGTGATAGTCTCTACAAAAGAGGCAAGAGGTGTCCTCAAAAAATATTATGTAGTCCTTTAAAGAAGGCTGAGATGCTCTAATCTGGATATTCTTCTTAGTCCAGAAGCTACCTGTCAGCTTTTAAAGGCTGAGGAAGAGAGGCTTTTCCAAAAGTGGCATGTCGTTCAAGAAAACAATTGGCCTTTAATGCAGTTTGGTGTGGTGTATGTTCTTGGGTCATTTCCGTGCTTCAAAAAACATCCGCCCTGGCAAAACAATAATGAGAGAAGGGAAGGACCTGCCACCTTGAAGGGAAGATCACATCTGTTTGCACAGTGGTTGCTCTGTGTCTCAGATCCATGTGCACCAAAATAGGAATTCTTCCATGCTTCCTTCGTGCTTTGAACATCGGAAGATGATGAATTGCATTACTAGTTTATGGGGCGGATGGCACATTTAGAAAGAATAGAATGTGTGTGGTGCACTGCCCAGCTGCCATTCATTTAGGACCAAAAAGTGCTAGGAGTATGCTATCGGAATACAACTTTTTAATTGGGGTTTTTTTTTTCAATTTTAAGGGAATATTGTCAAGTCAAAAGTAAACCAGTGACTCAGGTTAATCTGGGGAAAGGCCATTGTAGAGAATACAATTCTTTCTTTATTTGTAATACATTTCTGGCATTTGTCCATCTGTAAGAAACAATTTTTAGTTGTCTTTTTTTAGACTGTGTCCTAAAATAATCAGCTGTGTTACTGTCTGGTTTACTTTTTATAAAGGATGGTATGAGGCGGTACCATGGAGCTATTGCCCGAAGGAGAATTCGACTAGCCAGGTATAGTTGGGTTACAAGGAGAGCTTGATTTTAAAAACTTCATTTTTTAATGTACCCTCTAAAAAAAGCTATCATTTGTTAAGTAGTCAAAGTCACCTCCAACATAACTGTTATGTAGCTTAACTATCCAAATAATTTTGCCAGAACTGCATTGAAATTACTAGAGGCTACTTGTCTCAAAAATACTTTGCTCTATATGTTATTTTTATAGGTTATTTTGTTTCCCCGTCTTTCTTGGGAAGAAAAAGGAGTTATTGCAAGCTTGTCTTGCAACCAAAAGTTGATAAAATACCTGTAAAGCCTATAGCAGTGATTGTTTCCAGAATATATAGAAGAAAGTGTAAAGAACCAATTCATGCTATTATTTTTCTTTTGAATTTTGTTTTAGAAAATGCATGCTGTATGCTAAAGAAGACAAACCTTCGGATCCCTGGGAGAGAAGCAACCAGGTAATCTGTAGATAGTGTACTATTGTCTGCTTGGATAAAATGGTGTATTTGTACACTTTTTGGGTGTGTAAAACAGTTGTACAGGCCATATCAGCTTCCAAAGTGGATCTTCTGTACTTAAGCATTATGATAGTCATTGAAGAATGGATAAATATGTAATAAGATTAATGTTTTCTTCTTCTGAAAAAAGAGAGTAGATGCTTCACTATTGATTACAACCATAAGCTTAATATAAAACACAAAAATGTCTTTAAGATAGACTCTTTTAACAAGTGGTCCCTTAAGCAGCTGAGCTGTAAGGTCTCCTGCAGATATATACCCCAGTGTCTCCAGCTTTTAAAAAGCTGAATTCTCCTGTAGAGGAATTAGTTCGTTGCTTTTTTATTCCCTTTATCCAGCCACTGACTTTCTCAAAAATTGCTGTGAGGAGACCATGTAGTAAGTGTTAAAAGTGGAGGGAGAGACATGGCAATACCAACAGACAGATAAACAGTGGAATAGTTTAAACTTTGTTTCTGTGGCAGAAAGGTGAAAACCTATGTTCATTCCTAGGTACTCTGCATCAAGGGGTACATGTTTCTGGCTTGGACATGCTAGGCCATAGAATTTTCCTGTGTCATGAAATGAAATGAATAGTGATGAACCTGAGTTTAGGGGGAGTTATAGACACCCTAAATGTTGTTTCAGTGTCATATTTTTGTGGTTAAATTTTCATTGTATTTAAAATCTCCATGGCTTACGGAAATTTTACTGGGTCTTTTTCCATTACATGAAAAAATAAATAATTGAGAATTACAATTTAGGAAGTGGTTTACTGTTAACAGTGGCATCTCCATGGTTTGAAGCAGCACTTCTTTTCTGCAAAACAATAATATAAATATGCACACAATGATAAAAATTACTTAAGATTTATTTAATATTAAATTAAAACCCATCATTAAAGACTCTAAAGCTGTATTCTTTTCATACAGTGGTTAAATGAGAACTCCAACCACTGTAGTCACGCATAAATAATGGACATATTTGCACTTTCTCTGCTCTGAGCCTGCTGTGTAAAGCAATTTCCAAGATAGACTACAGCTTGATAGCAATGAAGAGGTTAATTTTCTGGTAGATTTTAATTACTTAGGAGGAAGATGGACCAAACCATTAATTTAGTGGTCTGAGAGGTTACCTGTATTATCTCTCCGGTGGTCACAATTTTTCTGCACTGCTTTATACTTGGAGAAGCCCAAAGTATTATTTTGTTGTAGTTTAATTAGGGTTGTTTTGCCAACAGCCATGTGAGCACATAATCTAGCTATCGTAAGTATTTAATTCAGAAACTACTGGACTGTGTTTTCTGCAAGGAAAACACTTATGGGAAAAAACACATAAAAAAACACATGTTTGCGATTGAGGGTAATGATAAGAAGAAAACATCTAATTTCTGGAATGTTTCGGGAAATGCACCTTTATCCCTTCATTTTCAGAAATCTATCTTAATGTTTCAGGCTTATGTGAGTTACAGCAATATAGCTGCACTGACACACCTAGCAGCAAAACCGGGATGGGAAATAACCAGTACACTGGATGATGTAAGTGCATAATTGTGGAATAGCTACGTAGTCATTTTAGTTATGTTTCACCATAAGAGGTGGGCAGAGAAAAGCAATGTTCTGCATTTGTAAATAGATACACTGGGTTGGCAGTGTTTGTTTATACTGTGGCTAGGGTTGAAAACCAAAACTCCCAGAGTATCCCTGACAAGTTGCAAAGCAACCTCTGTCCAGAGTGCTGTGCAGCCTGGAAGTGCCACAGAGGAGTTCTAAGATGGTCTGAACGACTGGTGAATATAGGACTTGGGATCCCAGAGGGCAGGCTTGCCCGCAACTGATCAGTTGGGCTTGCTGAGCAGCACACAGGAGAGTGTAAAAACACAAACAAACCCATATCTCTTTTCTGTGAGGTGTTTTCTTTGCCACAACTGACGTGCTTCTGTGGTTTTGCCAAATTGTTTGGTTCCATCTAAACACCATCTTGGACATCTTTGTTTAGGCAGTGCTGTTGACAATCTGTTGGGCTTCTCATGTCACTGTGATAAGCAAAATGTGTGCGGCAGTCTGTAGTATACTGCCTTTACCAGCTTTGCAGCATGGCAGATGTTTCTAAGTAGCAGGCATTATCTTGTGATAGTTCCAAGAGAACACTGCCAGTCAACAGGTGGCAGCAATTTATATACCACATTTTTCAGTCACTGTCTTCTCAGAAGACCACTTGACTCTCTTTCTATGCATGTTTTTCCTTTTGGATATCTTTCTTTCTGCCACTTTGCTATTAAATTACAAAAGCCTGAAATCAAAGCACCTCTCTGTTCATCAGTTAGTGTTGTAAGCACAAAATTAGTTAGGAGTTTCCTGTAAGCCAGTTTTAAGATGGGCAGATGGTGCTAAGAAACCCAGTTGCAAGACAGTTTAGCTGGGAAAACTCCGTTTTAACCTAGTTGCAGTGCCTGTTTTCCAAACTATCAAGAAATACCTGTTATGGTTTCGTTTCTGAAATATGGTTAGTGACTAGCAGATTATTTTAAGATCATGTAGATTGGAGATGTTTTGGGACAAGAAAAGACTGTTACAATCTTTTAGTCTGACCTCTTGCATGTCACAGGCTATGAAACTTCACTTTCTGATTCTTGCATCAGGTCAATAAGCTACTTCACTGAGAGCATATATAAATCATAAGGAATTCCAGTTATGACAAATCTGCCAGTTCCATGTGTCGTTTGTTCCAGTGGTTAATAAATTTCAGAAAACACTTGTGCCAATTAATTAAATGATGGACAGCACTCATGCAGGAAAAACCAACCTTGAACAATCAAGACTGAAACATTGAGCATTATTTTGAAGCCTCTGCTAAGACTGTATTATTATCCATGTCAAACTTCCTTTCTGTGGCCACAGGGACTGCCATGATCTCAGTTTCTTTCTTAACCCTAAATGCTTGAAACCTGTAATAGAACCATCACCAAATGTTGTGAAGTAATTACTTCATACAAAAAAAACAAAACCCATGCACATTCTGGATGACATTTTAAACAGCATGATGTTACCTCTCTCTCTCAGGAAGCCACGAGGTACCTTCCAGTATTACTGGAATCTGGAACTTTCTCCCCTTTTGGGGGAGTCTTGATAGTTAAGATCTGCCTCTAAGCCACTTAGGCCTTATCTGGTGGAAAATCTTGAGTAGCTTGTTCTAGCTGTTCCTTCATCTAATTGAAGTGGGTATCTGAAATCTAGCAAAAAATGGCTCAGGCAGGATGTAGGATGTAAATCACACTTGATGCTGTCAGTGGATGGAGAGTAGTCATCCATTCCCATTGTTCTGGACATTTCTGCATAATCTTTCCTTAAGCACCACAGGCCACCATGCATATCATACAGGTCTTATGTTCTCTGCATTCATGTATGAGGTCTTGATCCTTGTCCCTAGGGTATACAGCAGTGTAGGTGCAGAACAACTACTTAGCCTTCTCTGATAGACATGCATAGCAGCATCTCCACTCAAACAGATTTCATCAGTGTCCATGGAATGGTTTCTCAGGGAGAGGCTGAAAGAACAAATCGTATGAATCAGGTAGTAGTGCTGAACAGTACTCTGCCTGAAGGCAGTCATACTATGGGGAAGGAGACTGTCAAAGACATTAGACTGAACTGTATGTTGGGCTGAAATATTCTAGTAGGTAGATTCTGCAAAGCAGCGTATGCTTCTCTATATGCAGAGGATTTGTTTTGCTTTTCCCTGGAATTAGAATGACCCCAAGTTGATTGACATGTTTTGAAGGTAGAAAGTGGCACTGTGAGCTCTTTGACGTAGGCCGCAAGACTTGTAGGCCTATAGTAATAACCTAGTCTTGCCAGCGTTCACTTAGCAGAGTGAACAGTTTCAACAGCTGCACCTCTACTTCATTTTGTTATTTTCAAGTCTAGAAGACTCCTAAGACAACATGATTTCTCTTCTGTACCTTAGAGGAATATTAGCTGGTTTCTAAAGTTCTTAGGCCTTTTTTTTTATCCCAAACTTCACTTCAGCGAGATGCTTGCTGGATTGTACAGAATTTTTTTACCTATTCCAAAACATCAAAATATGGAAACATACAAAATCTGTGTTGTTGCACAGATGTTCCATAAACCAAAAGATTGTTAATTTTTGGTCCAGAAAAAAAAAAAGCATCAGAGATGATGAAGCTTATGAATTTTGGATCACTTAGAAATTAAATTTTTTTAAAACTTTGTAATATTTGAGAAGTAATTTAGCGTATCAGCTTAAAATTTGGGAATAAAGTCCACTAATTTTAAGCATTCTCTTCTATCCATCTTCTTCTGTTGTACAAGTTTATGGAAGATGCCAAGCCCTTCTTTTGCAAGAATTGTATGTACATTTTATGTGCAGGCTATTCCTTTCGAATTCCCTGTGTTAGGGTTCAGGTCTATGACTAGAAATAGACTCAAAGTAATCAAGACAAGGTACTGCAAGTACAAGGGACTTGAGTACAAGACAAGGGACAAGAGAGTCAAAATTATGTTTTGAAATAACGTTTCAGTATATCGTTAACTCCAGGTGCTCTGCTTCACAGTAAAGAATAGGGGAGAAAAAAAAAAGATATTTTGGAAAGAGAAATGTTAATTCATTTTAGGGGAAGGGGGTCTAGGCCAGTGTGTGACTGATTTGTATGGACAAAGGGAGCTGGAGTAGTTGAACTGTACTAACTGCTAATTAAAGACAAGCTACTGGACTGCGTAGGTTGCAGAGGTGCATCAAGGGGGTAGCCCATGTATCATCCACAATCATCCCTCTTAAAGCTTGGAAAATGCTTCTGTAAAAATCTGGTCACCTTTGGATGTCTTTAGGTAACCTCCCCCAAACTGCAATGCACAGGACTGCTGGGTATTTTCAAATTCTGGAGCTAGCTGCCCAGGGAGGTGGTGGAGTCACCGTCACTGGAGACATTAAAAAAATGTGTAGATGTGGCAGTTCTGGACATGGTTTAGTGGGCATGGTGGTGTTGGGTTGACGGTTGGACTTGACGATCTTAAAGGTCTTTTCCAACCCTAATGATTCTGTGATTCTGTATGTTCCAAAATCCTGGTGGCAAGGAGGGCAGTTTCTTGGTTTCTTATTTTGCTAAAGTCTCTGTTGCCTCACACATACTGTGGGGATGCTTGTTTCATCTAGTGTGGCCTCAGTCCAGCTGGCTCCTGCTCACCAGTGCCACATCCAATGGATCCTACTCTTGAATTCCTGGAAACTTTTAAGTAACCATCACTACATCAGATAAATCTATCTTAATATTTCTTCTATTCCTTCTGAAAAATTGTTTATTACCTTCCCTTGCTTTCCCATATTTATGCCATATTTCAGTAATTCAGGCTGGCTGAAGTGCCATGTTAAAAAACAGTAGAATTCTGGACCAGTACCTGCCCAGATTTAAAAAGTCTAATCTCCTGTCACTCATCACTGATGACAAATTCACCAAAGGAATTTCATGAGGTTCTCAGGCTGCCCTGTTAGCTTTTGGAGTCAGTGAACTGAAGGCTCTGTGAGGAGACTTTCTATAGCAAGGTTGAGAAAATGTTTTAACCTTCATTCCTAAGTGTATCTGCCATTGTTTATGAAAGTGGTGACATCTACATGATGCAATAACTCAATTTTTTCCAAGGCAGCTTGCAGTGTGAAAGGTATCTAGAGACTCTATATACAGTGTGAGAAAGAGTTCATACTGGCCTCTAGCTCAGTTCATTTACACTTGCAAGGTAATTCAGCTGTTGCTAACCAGATGTAATTAAAACTGTGATGTCACTATGCTATCAGTGTATTTGGTTTCACATTGTGCTGTATTTTAATGTAAAACTAATCTTGAATACTCATCTGCCTTTCATCTGTCAGATACAGTTTCATAGGTACTCCTGAGAAAATCTGCTGAAGTCCTAAATGTGTAACATTTAGAAGTGTTAAGATATTTCTAGGAATCATTCTCTGTTTTTAATATGTTATTCACTTTTCAGATAAAAATATGGACTCATGAGGAGGGTGATTTGCTGTCACTCAAAGTTGAAATGCAAGTGAAGATACCATCACATCTAGCTTTCTCCCTTTTGTCTGACTTTACATCCCGCCAGCAATGGGACAAACATTTCTTGTAAGAACTTACCTCTCCTTAAGACTGTTCAAACCCACTGACAACTAACCTTTTCTGATACAAATATTCTTGAGATGTTGACACTTTTCTACCTAATTAAGAAGCAATTGCTGTAAGAAGTTGACATTAAAGATTCATTAGTCAAAGTATGGATTGGGTTTCTTACCTTAAAAATAAAATTTAATTTCTCCTAAGTCTGATTTACAAATATGGTTGCCCTGGACTGTCAAAAGAGAGAGCTGGGACAGAGGTTACCATTTTCTAAAATGAACAAAATTCCGTGCCTAAACAAATGTATGTTGAAAGGGTTAATTTGAGTAGATTGCATATAACTTGAGGTCGATGTATTGTGCATGCTCTCTGTAAGAAGTGAGGCAAAGCTGTGGATGCCTTCATTTTTGTATTGTTTGGGACACTGATGCTCAGCTTCATCATACAGTCAAAGTGAGAAATCAAGAAATGGGGATCTTCAGAATGCATAATTTAAGAAAGATAATATCTTATAAAGTGTATCTAAATTGGAATGGGTTTCAGAATTGCTGTAAAAGGTGTTTTAAGGTTTTTTTTAATTACCTTACATGGTGTAGAATAATGACTAGAGCCAACTGAGGTGAATATTCTCTTGAAGAAGAAGCTTGATCCTGAAAGATTTTTATCAGAGGGTGAAAGTGGAAGCTTAGGAATATTTGAAAATTTACAATCTCTGCTGAATTTATGGCTTGTAACAAATGAAATCTGAAGGAATACTGTGTTGATTTTTCCACGGCTACAGCCAAACTCAGATTTCTTATAAGTACTGTGAAGCCTGATTGACTGGTGAAAATGGAATACCAGCTTAGCACTGCTGAGACAGTAGAGGCTGAAATAAATAAATCAATTACTGAAAGTGTAAAGAAAAATTCTGACTTTTTTTTGTAGTGAAAACTCAAGAGATAGTGATCCGTACTTCCAAGGCAGTGAAAGAGTATGTCCTACGCAGGTGTCCTTGTCTGAATGGAGTAGAACACAACTTTGAATAAAATTTTACAAATGTTTCCTGACTGTCTTTCCTGTGGTGTGTCAGATGGACAATGTTTGGTCAGTCAGCAAATATTGTGGCATGCAAGCTAATGTAATTTCAAACAGGAATTGAGAGTACACAAAAGATATGCTTTTAAGACATTGCTCCAGCACCTTGCAGCACTTTTTAACTTTGTGGAACGGAGAGGTGGTGTCAGATGAGGTATTGCAGAAAACCTCAGATTTTTACTCTGTATTCCTCTCTCTTCCTTGCTGCCTGAAGATGAAAACACAGGCTTAATGTTATGATGGAATATATGTTTGTGTTCTGTTTTTCTTAAGAGATGCTATTGCATACATCAGGGTCTGCATGTGTGTGATAAATGTATTTGCAGAACTTGTGAGGTCGTCCAGGCTGTGAATGAGGATGAGAAAATATATTATGTTACATCTCCCCCCATGACTGGCCATAAACCCAGAGATTTTGTGATTCTTGTGTCTCAAAGGCAACCCTGTAAGCCAAGGTGAGTATGCAATTTCAAGTTTAGCTGTGAGCTTTGGAGCCACAGTTTTGATTACTGTTGAGCTTCATCTGGGCCTGTCGTTGGGTGACAAAGATGATAGTTTATTTTTTAAGAAATCAGATTAGTAGCTGGTCTAAAATATAATTTGTTGATGCCTGAGTTTGCACAACCAGGTTTGTTTTGCAGTGGGAGGGTGTGATGAAGTAAATTCAGATCATCACAGATTCGTAGTGTAGTCCAGTATTGCTTCTTTGATAGTGACTCTTTGGGAGTAGTCTGTCATGAGGGGAAAATAGGCCAGAATTCCAAACAGGCAATTTGGAGAAAAAAGTGTCCCCAGAGGGCCTCTTTGTGTGCTGAAGCACAAAACTGGGAGTTTGCCTGCTTGCTTGTTTTAAGTGACTATGTAATCCCATTTAATGTAATTCTGGAGATTTTCTTATTGAAGGAAGTGTTTGGCCTTTCTTGAAACCTCAGCGTGACATGTTTATTTTTTCTGTAAATGTTGCTGCTGAATTTGGTTTAAAAAGTCCCTTCATCAGTTTAACATACATTGATTTTTTTTTTCCATTAGATTTCCTTTTGTTCTTGCATAATGAAACATGGATAAATGGGACCATTTGGTGTATCTTAGCATTCTTCATTCTCAATTTCTTTTCTTATATTCAGTAATTCTTCATGTTAACAGAACATTGCTTCCAAAAGGCAGTATTCTGTACTGTGCTTGCGTTTTTCCCGCCGTACATCTGGGAACTGAATTATGTCTACCTTTGCTGGGGCCACACTGTAAAACCTCTTAGTAAGGGTTGCTCCTCGATCCTGATTCTGTGAACGTGGGCTGTGGAGAGCAGGATAAATTAAAAAAAAAATAGGAGGTGGTGTATGTGGGTGATTGTGCTGTGGCTTCCCACAGAAGTCTCCTTGAGAGTCTGTGATAAAGCCTTAATGAGACTCGAGAAAG
Source organism: Phaethon aethereus (assembly GCF_964289735.1). Lineage (NCBI taxonomy): Eukaryota > Metazoa > Chordata > Aves > Phaethontiformes > Phaethontidae > Phaethon > Phaethon aethereus. The sequence continues at coordinate 82,230,408 of NC_138577.1, read as the reverse complement.
CTGAATCTTTTAACATACTATCTTTAAACATACAGGAGCTTGTTTGCCTTCGTATGAAAATGACATCTTTGGTATAGTTGTGCATACGCTGTAATATTTTACATCTATCTTTTTTAACATCTTCTTGAAGAAATGTTTGATTCTTCCCCTTGCCCTGCAGTGAACCCTACATAGTAGCTGTAAAGTCAGTTACCCTCATGTCTATGCCACCTTCTCCAGAATACTGCAGAAGTGAAATCTTTTGTGCTGGATTCCAGATCTACAGTGACAGCAACAGCTCTTCTACAGTGAGTAGCACTGCAGACCTCAGCTGTGTCTCCTCCCTGTAGCATTACATGTGCATATAATCTTGTTTGAGCTGAGAGTCTAGAAAACTAACAGCAATACAAAAAAAAAAACAGTTTCCCCAGAGTTCAGTGTAGTTACAAAGACATTTTTTATTCCACAAAGTGGAATCTGTCTTGCCTAACTTTGGCCAATCTGAATGTTAGGAAAGAAATCTAAACTAGGCCCTGGGGATGGCCAGGCACCTCCAGAGAATCATTCATTCAATCCTAAAATACACTTCTAGAAGGTGTGCATTAAACTGGTCTCTGGTGGTAAGCATCTCTTTTCACTGACTACAGAGGAAGTCCAAGGAATTAGTTTGGATTAAACACTTAACTTGAACTTTCATATGTCATAAATGATGCTATATGAATCCCATCTCTTCACCAATGACGATGTTTCTCTTTTGTTCTTCTCCATGGAAAGGCTATAACTTTCTAATTTAAGAAAATCTATTTCTGAAAACCTTCAGCAACTCTTAGTGGCTGTGATTCTTTTTTTCAGGCAACAGCATTGTTCATAAAGCACATATATTTAACAGATTACACATAACATTTCTTGCTGCACTGCTGTGTATGTTTATCTCCTTGCTTGAGGACCTGGCAGTAGTGAGGACACTGAGATCACTGAAATACTGTAGAAAAGGCATGCTCTTTTTGCGGACTATTGTCTTCAGTTTCAGAAGGCAGTGCCTTCTGAACTGCCTATGTGTTTCTATTCGCATCTATAAAAACTTTGATACTCATTTAGGCTCTGCAAAAAGTCTAACTATGGCAATCCATAGCGTTTTTGTTTCATTTATTTTTCTTTAAACAGGTGTGTTACTTCAATCAAGTGACATCAGGCGTTATGCCCTACTTAGCTGCAAATCTTACTGGCTCATCAAAATCCATTGAAGACACTGCTTTGGAATGTATAAAGTTCTTGGAGCTGAAAGGCAGCAAGAACTGAACTTAAAAACGGATTTCTGAAGAGACCTGTGAAGATTATAAAGCAGTACTGGTTTGAATTCCTGCATGTGTGTTGATCATTTTTCTCCAGGTTAGTTACTTTGGATCATGTAGCCAATATTGGGCAATATTGAGAATATCTAGTAAAAGCATTTTCTATCAAATTAAGATTAGGCTCCAAATTCAATTTTTAATTTTAAACAGATTAAAGAACAGACTCCATTCTTGGTTGAATTAATGAGTTGAGTTGTATATAAATGGTGACAGAATCTGGCCCAGTAGAACTGTAGCTAATGAGAATATTTCACTATTTTAATGTTATGTTGAACGCAATGGCATCCAGCCACTTCTAAACCAGTAAATACCACCCCATCTAATTTGCAGAGAAGTGGAAAGTATCTCTGACCTAGTTGTCCAGGTTGTTTTGCACATACATTATATATAGATTACACCCTGTGTAAGTTAGTGTTTGCTAATGTTTGTACTTTATCTGTTAATACTTGTAGTTTATCTGACTTGCAATAAATTAGCTTCTGAGGTTGCAAATCCGTGGTAGATTTTATTATGGTATCTCTGGAATGGCTCCTGACATCATTCCAGAAAGACTGCTTTGTAGTGACGATGGGGGCTGTTGGCCTCTTACAGAAGTGCCATGACCTCCTGCTGGCAAGCTCCAGGCAAGACTGTTCTGTTAATGTTGAATAAATGCAGAACAGAAAGACTCTTGGATCTACTCCCTCACAGATGAAAAGGGAGAATGGTTTCAGAGGTTTCATTGTGGTGTGTCTACTTTGTTTCCTGCTCTTATTTTTGCTTTAAAGAGCCTTGTTCAAAAAAACTAGTATGATCATCAGCAGTTAGACGGTAACATGAATGCGAGGTGTTAAGAGAATCAAAGCATGTGAACTGTAGCAGTGCCCTTTTATCTAACTGGTCTCGTAATTGGTAGAGGGAGAGCTCTAGGGGTCTGGTGCAGTTCCCACTTAAGTAAGTAAATCTTCAATTTAACCTATAACCAGATCAAAGCTTTCAGCAGTGATTTATAGGTTATAGCATGCCTGCACATTTTGTATATGGCATGTCTACCAAATGCAGCAGAAGAGAGATGAGCCAGAGGACTCCTGGAAGCCCTCTGCATATACCAGCACTGAGTCACCTGGCCTCCCAGCAAGACTGGTTTAGCTTGGGTACAGCCTTGAACCAAAGCATTAGTCAAATCAGCTGCCATCATCTACGTCAGTGAAGGCTGGCCCCTGTGTGACATACAATGCAGGGACACCTTTGCTCTCTAATAAAACAAATAAAGTAGGTCCTGGTCTTTGGCTCTGGATGAGAGACTACAGATCCAGATCCTGATTTTGGATCATCATTTTTACCACGTGGGTAGGGTGTAATACCTCAGACGAGGGAGGGCAGCCCCCTCCAGAGCATGATAACTACTGTGGCCCTACTTGCTGCCTCCTGGCTCAGCCAGTAACAGAAGGGTCCAGGCCCCTCTGTGGTCCAGGAGCTCAGCTCTCTGAGTCCTGCCCACATTTGCGGTGTGCAGATGATGGCAGACAAAAGCTCTTGAGTGGGCAGGTAAGTCTCTCTAGCGATTTTTAGTGAACAGAGACACCTAATGTTCAGCTCTGGATACATGCATCACACACCAGGGAGAAAGAGCTGGAACACTGCCTGCACCAAGAGTTTCTTACCAGCAATTTGGGTGGCTTCCTAGGCAGCAGTTTATAACTTGCCTTCAGAGACACTTACACACTGAACCCAGTTGTGGGGCTACCACAAGGGCTATCCAGAGAACATTATTAGGCATTTTTAAAATACTGGTGTTCTGCTGAGCTCATGCCTACATGAGGTACTGCTGCCAACACCAAGACTTTGGCCACTGTAGTGCAAAGCCCCACAAAGCCAGGCCATGTTCCAGATGCAGCCACCACACATCTTTGGGGGTCTAGGGGGAGAGTATCTTTTTGACATAGACCAAGGATTGTATTTTACCAACCCTCTGTGCAACTTCCAAGACACAGTGATTCAGGTTTCTGGCACGCAAACTTTGCTTAAACTCTTAAATTATTTGCCTGACTTTTAAATTTATTTGCAGGTACAATGCATCTTTACATGCAGCACCTTTTACAGATGCTTTTCAAATGGCATTCTTCAACTACACCTACCTTTTTAGATGATTTCACAAAGAGGTTAGTGGGTGCATTTAACAAGCAGTTTTGGCCAGCAGTTACAGAAGGTTGCTAACCTGTGCCACTGTTGTAGAGAGCATAGTACAAGCCATTTCAGTGCCTCGTTTTCCTCAGCAGTCACTGAAGTGGAGGACAAGACGGAGGCGTATATGCTTCCAGCCCCATGCAAGCACACGTGTGATTTACCTGAAAACAGCTGTTGCCTTTATACTGAAATTCTCAGAGACTGTACCCTGCAACTTTCTAAGGCTGAGGAATTCCACTATGCCTTCTCAGAGGAGGACAGAGCAGTAGTCAGGTGTAGGAGCCTGACAAGTGTTTTTATAGTGCAAGATGGATCAAAGAACAGGTATGAAATTCAGGATTGTCTTATCCAGCAGTGGTCACTGGGCTCACTGACCTCTGGAGGAACACTACAAGGTCTGCATGGCTTCACTGAGGAGGAGGCTGGGCTCAGAAGGAAGGGAAGCTGGAGACTAGCATGCTCCACTATTTTGAGAACAAAGGTTAATCCACTGCTGCTTTTGCCACAGCTGCCCTCTCGGTCATCCTGGTTTTAGCAGTCCCCTTCACCAAGCATAAGGGACAGCGACCAGCTGTGGGAACAGACGGTTTTCTTTTCCTCCAACTTAACGTGTTGTACACCATGTAACTTTGCAATCTGGCAGAGCAACCCTTCTGCCTCAGGCTGCAGCAGCACAACTGCATGACCATGTCTTACTCAGGACCACAGACATTTCCTCAGAGGAGAGGCTGCTCTCTGAAGCCACAACTTGCATACCACACTGTCTACACTGACCCCTTACCTGGGAAATACCAGTACCATGAGGAAAGTTAAGGCTGTTCAAGTTCTCAAGGATAAAAGAACATGCTACAATATCAAGGAATTCTTAAAGACAGGAAATTATGTAAAAAGATGCTTTTTAAACAATATACTTATTCATATAACAGAAAAGGAAACATTTTTTAAGCTGGGATAAATGTCTGTTGCAAAATGTCCACGTTAGAGTGATACTGCTTTAAGCTTTAATCCAATAGTTAATTAAAACTCTGTAATTAATCCTTGATTTCATCCACATCCACTCCTCTTCCCCATCTAAATGTGTGCTCAGATTATGACAAACTGAATATACATACCCTACCTGAGTCAACTTGATCTGCCTTTGTATCCAGAGCAGAATTAGGAAACCTAAAATAAGTGCTCTAACTACCATATTCTTTAGCAGTATTTTATTAAAAATAATTAACATGTACAAATGTAAAAATATATCGACCCAGTTAAATTCCTATACTTATTTTTTGCTGTAAGAAAAGTATGTTCCAAACCTATGGTTTCAGCGGCTGGTCCTAAGCACCTCAAAACCCAGTCCTGAGCTGAAGTTTGCTATCTGGTCTTCCTTCTGTTCTCACCAAGGCGATGTATTGACTGTTGGGACACTTTTTTTGAAAGGGTAAATAAATTCTTTAGAAGCAGTAGCTTTATCACCGTGTAGCTTTCCCTCAAGGACTGTTGCTTACTATATAACCCAACACTGAAGTACCATATTTGTCCGATGGCAACCACAGCTGCCGCAGAGGACCAAGAAGCCTGATGTCACAGGTGCGCAGGTCCATCCATGCCTGTGGAGCACAGCAAAGTGCTGTGCAGAGACCTTGCGCAGCACCTGCCTGGAACAGTGTCAAGACGCTGGTTCAGAACAAAGTGCTGCACGTGAGATGATCTCGAGGTGCACTTCTCCAGAAACATCATCCTTCCTTCTTCATCTGAGACAAGAGGATCAGGCACAAGCAAAAGCCCACCACCGCCAGCTGCATCGGCTGAATTACTACAGCATTTGGAAAGCTGCTGTAGGAACTCTCCATTTTGAGTTGGTTTCATAACTTTTTTAATATGTATTGATTTTTCAAAGGCTGCAGTCTCCATTTAAAAATAAATAAATCTGCCATTAAGCAGGCATGTGTAATACAAAGCAAAGTTTACTCCCAACTCACCAAGGGATAGAAACTCTGAAGACTTTTGAGCACTTTCCTAAAAAAAAAGTAAAGAAATTAAGCAAGCTGCTCACTTGCCCTACAACTCTTTTTGGGTGTATTTTAGCCTGGGTATCAGAGGAAGGACACAATTCTGTTTCTATTACTGAACCGTCAAACAATCCAACATGCATAAACAGACAGGTTAATGCATGTACATTATTTTAGCTGACCTGCCACGACTGTGGGAATTGCAACCCTATGCTGTACAGGCTGTAGGGTTTACCTGGTAACTCTGCCCCAAGACTGCCCAAAACTGGCACATACAAGGCAAGAAATAATTTATTTCTAAAAGGAGAACGCAAAACCAAACCAGAATCCAACAAAACTCTTTAGAAAATATCCACAATCCCTTTCAGAGAAATAGAGAAATACTGTTAGTAACATCAGCATGATTGTGTTCATCTCTGATAAGTAAAAGCAGCACGTATAAGGTTACAATACTGACCACCAAAATCCGGTGGTGATAAACCCCTGTGATATAAAGTACACGCCCTGTTTGATTACTGCAACCAGGTCCCTGTTACAAGACGAAGCCAATTTCCCTCTTCAGAGAGCTGGCAGTGAGAGGGAATGTGAATCACAGAATCACACAGAATCACAGAATCATTAAGGTTGGAAAGGACCTTCAAGATCATCAAGTCGAACCATTAACCCAACACCACTGTGCCCACTAAACCATATCCTGAAGTGCCACATCCACGCATTTTTTTGAATACTTCCTGTAATGGTGACTCCACCACCTCCCTGGGCAGCCTGTTCCAATCACAGGGAATTCTGCATTTCAACAGAGATACATAAAAAGAAAATACCCACTTGCTGCATTTCTGTTGCTCGCAGCTTTTCAGTAAGCTAGGCGAGTCTGGGAGGCAAACTGGGACAAAAAATAACTTAGCAGCAGCAGTCTGCTTGATTTTCCAAAACCAGCAATCCACACTGTGCAGTCAGTACTCTGGAGCGAAGCAGTACAGGCCAACTGCCAAGAGGCCTTCAAAAAGTAACTACTTTGGGTACTTTCACGTTTGGCTTTTGTAGCTTTGGTGTTTCTGTAATTTCTTCATAATCTGCACTCATCCCAACAGCCCATCGCCCAACTGTAACCTGACCTGCAGAGTGAGAGACAAGAGATTATGGAAAAAGCCAAACATCACCATTATATCAAACTTTTGCATTTGAGGAAGATTTAGCCCGCAAGGGCCTCTGATTAATGCATCAAAGACCTATCTGTTTAGTTCTAGCTCTGAAGCCAACACTCCTTACACAACTGTTTTGTTTTCTTTTTGTGTTTTGTAAACGCTCTTTCCTCCCCCTCACAGATTGTCAAGATTCAGAAACGATACTATGTGTTTTTTCCTATTTGACTGTCCAAAGAAACACTGAGTATGCTTGACCAACCTGATCTCCTTCTACGACCAGGTGACCCACCTAGTGGATGAGGGAAAGACTGCGGATGTTGTCTACCTGGACTTTAGTAAAGCTTTTGACAGCGTCTCCCACAGTATTCTCCTGGAGAAACTGGCAGCTCATGGCTTAGACAGGTTTACTCTTCACTGGGTGAAGAACTGGCTGGATGGCCAAGCCCAGAGGGTTGTGGTGAATGGTGTTAAGTCCGGCTGGCGGCCGGTCACAAGCCGTGTTCCCCAGGGCTCAGTTCTGGGGCCGGTCTTGTTCAATGTCTTTATTGATGATCTGGATGAGGGGATCGAGTGCTCCCTCAGTAAGTTTGCAGATGACACCAAGCTGGGTGGGAGTGTTGATCTGCTGGAGGGTAAGAGAGCTCTGCAGAGGGATCTGGACAGGCTGGATCAATGGGCGGAGGTCAACTGTACAAGGTTTAACAAGGCCAAGTGCCGGGTCCTGCACTTGGGTCACAACGACTCCATGCAGCGCTACAGGCTTGGGGAGGAGTGGCTGGAGAGCTGCCCGGCGGAAAACGACCTGGGGGTGCTGGTCGACAGCCGGCTGAGTATGAGCCAGCAATGTGCCCAGGTGGCCAAGAAGGCCAAGAGCATCCTGGCCTGTATCAGCAATAGTGTGGCCAGCAGGAGTAGGGAAGTGGTCGTGCCCCTGTACTTGGCACCGGTGAGGCCGCACCTCGAATACTATGTTCAGTGTTGGGCCCCTCACTACAAGAAGAATGCCGAGGTGCTGGAGCATGTCCAAGAGAAGGGCAATGAAGCTGGTAAGGGGTCTGGAGCACAAGTCTTATGAGGAGCAGCTGAGGGAACTGGGGTTGTTCAGTCTGGAGAAGAGGAGGCCGAGGGGAGACCTTATCGCTTAACTTCCCAAGGCTTCAAGGGGGCCTTTAAGAAAGATGGGGACACACTTGTTAGCAGGGCCTGTAACTACAGGATAAGGGATACTGGTTTCAAACTAAAAGAGGGGCGGTTTAGACTAGGTCTAAGGAAGAAATTTTTCACAAGGAAGGTGGTGAAGCACTGGCCTGGGTTGCCCAGAGAGGTGTTAGATGCCCCATCCCTGGGAACATTCCAGGTCAGGTTGGACGGGGCTCTGAGGAACCTGCTCTAGTTGAAGATGTCCCTGCTTACTGCAGGGGGGCTGGACTAGAGGGCCGCTAAATGTCTGTTCCAACTCAAACTGTTCTATTATTCTGTGTTCCTTGGGAAAGTAAACACAAGTTGTCAGACTTCCTTATGGACACAAAGCTTCTCAAAAAAAGGTAGAACAAAATTCCAGTTCTGTTTCCCATGTAACTTAGAGTCCTACTGCCAGAGAGCACAAAGACTTGCATCAGACTGCAACGGCTGCCATGTCCTGGTAACAGCTGCCCAGCTTTGAGCAATGCTGTTCCCTGCAAAGGTTTCTTTTCTTCTGCTGCGTCTGTACAGTTTTTTTGAGTTGCAAGAAGTGTTAACTGCACAAAGGCAGTTTACCATTAAGTGGTGCACAGAAATTCAACAAGGGCTATGTTACAGGCTTTCAACTCAGCAGTCACCTGCGTGGGCACTACCCAACAATCTGCGATGGCTGATGAGTTTGGGGAAATTTTATAGTCTTTTCGTATCAGAAACTTACGCTACACCAGTTAAGAGTCAATCTCACTTGTTCTAAGCTAGCAGAGCAGCACGTATCTAGAATGTCACGTATAGTCTCAGATGCAACATCATCATATATATATAGGATCAGATATAGAAAATGTCTGAAGTATAGGCCTCTATTGCCACCATAAATATTTCTTACGTAAATTCCACAAAAGTGAATATTATTAACCCAAAAGTTCTATAAGCCATGCAAACAAAGTAGAAAAATGCACAAATGTATCACCACTTCAGTAAGAGAGTCATTCTTCACACCCTTGTTTGATGCATTTGCCTCCTAAAGAAGTCAGAGGGGTTTTTTTGCATATAATGCAATTTTTCCACCCACACAGATAACTGAAGAACATGTAAGTACGCAGTTCATTAGCTGGTGAATCCAGCTGGACAGATCTCCTGCCTCCTCTTTCTCTCCTGTCTTGAGTGACTTGAACACTTGCCTGCACACGCAGCTTTTACAAGCTGCGGCTACCCTGCAACTGACATTATATTCAGTCCCACCACTTCAAACACAAACCAAAAGAAGAAACCAGTTTTGTTCTACAGCTGCTGAAGCAGCATAAATACAAGCTAACATTAGCTCATATTATCTTCAGAAACCCACAAGCTAGATAATTTTTTTAAGAAAGTTCAAATTTTGCATTGCAACTTAATGCCCCCTCCACATAGCCCTTAATATAAGGATTCATCCCCAAAGGAAGGTCACCTTTGTTAACTGCAAGTTATCTTCTTAAACTCTTTTTTCCTGACCAAAGTCAGGCAAAAGACTAAATAAACATTACTCAACAGTGTACTCAAACTCCACTCTGTACACTCCCCCGCATCTCACCTGCATTCTGTTTTTCCGGACAGTCTCTTCTGAAGTGCTCCACAGAGCCACAAAGTTTGCAGCCACCACCTGTTAAGAGAGAAAGTTGTTACTCATCTGGGGAGAAAAAAAAAAACACCAAAACAACAAAAAAAAAACCCCAAATCAACAACAAAAAAAACAAACACAAAACAACCCTTCTACACTGTTTTGCTATACATGTCGTATACTGAAAAATCTAATCTAAATCTAATTCTACTTATCTGCAGCGACAACCTGTAAATAAGGTAAGGAAACATCCCTATGGCCAGGTCTGCACTCTGTGGCACAATAATATAACATTGTGGAGGAGATGCACAGCCAGCTCTGGAAGCCTGCAAATACCTTCCTCTGCCTCTCTGATGGAAAGACCTGTTTGTAATCGCATTGCTCTGTAAAGCATCACATACTACAAATTCCACTCACCACATACTGAGTACTTCTGATTTGTTAGAAGCTCTCTTTTTGAGAAACAAGGTGATTTTTGTTGAAATCCATACTCAGAGGAGCTTTTGAAATTAACAGGAGCTCTGGAGAGGCAGGGAATCCAACTGCAGGTACCGAGATATGAAATATAAATTCTACTCATAATCCAAACATTGAAAGTTATTTTTCTTCCAATTTAACTGTGCTGTAACATTACCCTTTTGAGTTTGCAAGACCTCAGGTTTGTACTGGGAGACAATGCTATTTGTTAATGCCAACAGAGAAATTGGGCAGAGCAGAATCTGAGTGAAATTTTCAAACTTAGATCACATTTCTTATTAAAGTCACTTAAACTGAAGATGTCCTCCTTCTAGTGAGAGACCTTGTTTTGTGTGAACACCTCCCAAAGTATTAAGATATAGTTTGACAGTATGTTTTTACCACATACTTTGGTATATGTACATTTAAATACACACTGACTACATACATACAGCCTATTATGACTTTGTTTCTTTGCCTGTCAATACTGCAAGCACAAGCAAGTTCTCAGACTTTGCATATCATCTCATTTTTTAACACTAAGCTTATAATTAAAACAGAAATCCCTAGGTCATCAATATTAACACTGGATTCCCTAGAATTAATCTGCTTTTACCAAATTCCTTTTAGTTAGATCCTCATTCACTTATAAGGTTACTTTGTTCCGTATCAGGTAAGTATGAAAAATGTGTTTTGGTTTTACTAAATTAGTACACTCACCTTCAGCATACAATCCCTTGGGATTATCTGGACATGACCTTGATAGATGCCCCATCTCACCACAGATAAAACATTTTGCATATGGAAATGCCCCTGCAAAATCCCACACAGTTTTTGATCCACATTGTAAAGTCACAGGCAATGGTGAACACACTATAATGGCAATATTTTACTGCATTATTATATTATAAACACTATACTGTCTCTTACACCATTAGGTTCATTATTACAATATTGTATTCCTTTAAACATATTAACCTATCGCCTCAGAACAGTTAAATTACTAAAACACAAAACCTGTATTTCAGTAGTCAGAAAACGCAGATCAAAGCTTCTTGAAAAATACAAATTTCTGAGACATACCAACTGCTGGATCTATTTTTGCTTTGCATTTGCTGATGTCGTGTTCTGTGGATCCACACCGGTAACAGATTCCTGTACCCATTTCTTGGCTTTCAAGTACTGCAGGACAATCAGCAACACCATGGCCAGGTTCTCTACAGTGGAAACATACCTTTGAAAATAAAAATTAAGTGATACGCATTTTTATACACAGTTCACATAGCAAAACACACAGTACTTACAGGTCACATTACAAAAGAATTCACTTACCTCTATTATCTGATTATCACCTATAGCTAGTAGGCTTTTACTAGACCACTATTTCTCTTGGCTGAAACCTTGAGGGTACTATCAGATATGTAAGCCTAGCGTTGAGATTTGAGGTTACTCTAACATAAAAAGATTCTCTGAATGGCACACAAAGACCTAAAAATCCCACACTAACAAGGCTTTCTGGCTTTTCAGAAGGCAAATGTATCAAGGGATTTTCCTCATCAGGGAAAAATAGCTACACTAAAGAGACATTGTACCCTGACACAAAATAACTGTCGGTGGTCTATGCCATTAAATCATATTACTATGGGTACTTTTCTCCTCCTACTAACACCACACCGTACAGGGTGTTCACTCATTGACAACTGAGTGTCCTGGGTGAACCACGATATTTGATTTTGGCTACAGCACAGTTCCCCAAGCTGTCTGAGTACTACTGCAGCCAGTGCTTAGATAAATACAAGCAACGTTGCACCAGTCCTACAATTTACTTATGAAGAACTTGGGTAGCTCAGGTTAATTAATAGTAACTTTCTTTACTATGTCCGCAGATTACATTCAGCATCGGTTCATGCTGAATGCCCAAGTTTGTGCTGAGGTAACTGCTTTTATACAGTGTCCGTAGAGTCCACTGGTAACGTCCGGTCACTCTCCATCAAAAGACACTGCAGGAAGAAGCCTCAAAACAGCAGACCCATTGTACTGATGAATTACATATAGAAATGCGCTGAATTAGTTTCATCCAGGAGACAAGAGAGGCTAGAAATTCATTAAGAGATAGCAAGAAAAGCATCCAACTGGAAAAGTCATGCTCAAGGTTAAGACTTAAGCTGAAATTACAGAATCACAGAATCACTAAGGTTGGAAAGGACCTTCAAGATCAAGTCCAACCATTAATCCAGCACCACCATGTCCCCTAAACCATGTCCTGAAGCGCCACATCCACACGTTTTTTGAACACTTCCAGAGATGGTGACTCCACCACCTCCCTGGGCAGCCTGTTCCAATGCTTGACCACCCTCTCGGTGAAGAAATTTTTCCTAATATCCAATCTAAACCTCCCCTGGCGCAACTTGAGGCCATTTCCTCTCATCCTATCGCTAGTTACTTGGGAGACCAACACCCTCGTCGCCACAACCCCCTTTCAGGTAGTTGTAGAGAGCGATAAGGTCTCCCCTCAGCCTCCTCCTCCAGACTGAACAACCCCAGTTCCCTCAGCCGCTCCTCATAAGACTTGTGCTCCAGACCCCTCACCAGCTTCATTGCCCTTCTCTGGACACGCTACCAGCACCTCAGCATCCTTCCTGCAGTGACAGGCCCAAAACTGAACACAGTATTCAAGATGCGGCCTCGCTAGTGCTGAGTACAGGGGCACAATCACTTCCCTACTCCTGCTGGCCACACTATTGCTGATACAGGCCAGGACGCTGTTGGCCTTCTTGGCCACCTGGGCACACTGCCGGCTCATACTCAGCCGGCTGTCAACCAGCACCCCCAGGTCATTTTCCACCAGGCAGCTCTCCAGCCATTCCTCCCCAAGCCTGTAGCGTTGCACGGGGTTGTTGTGACCCAAGTGCAGGATCCGGCACTTGGCCTTGTTAAACCTCACACAGTTGACCTCTGCCCATCGATCCAGCCTGTCCAGATCCCTCTGCAGAGCCCTCTTACCCTCCAGCAGATCAACACGCCCACCCAACTTGGTGTCATCTGCAAACTTACTGAGGGAGCACTCGATCCCCTCATCCAGATCATCAATAAAGACATTGAACAAGACCGGCCCCAGAACTGAGCCCTGGGGAACACCACTTGTGACCGGCCGGACTTAACACCATTCACCACAACCCTCTGGGCCATCCAGCCAGTTCCTCACCCAGTGAAGAGTAAACCCGTCCAAGCCATGAGCCGCCAGTTTCTCCAGGAGAATGCTGTGGGAGACACTGTCAAAGGCTTTACTGAAGTCCAGGTAGACAACATCCACAGTCTTTCCCTCATCCACTAGGCGGGTCACCTGGTCATAGAAGGAGATCAGGTTGGTCAAGCAGGACCTGCCTTTCATGAACCCATGCTGACTGGGCCTGATCCCTTGGTTGTCCTGCACATGCCCTGTGAGCACTCTACTCTCAAGACGAACCACTCCATTATCTTCCCCGGTACGGAGGTCAGGCTGAGAGGCCTGTAGTTCCCAGGATCCTCCTTCTGGCCTTTCTTGTAGATGGGTGTCACATCGGCAAGCCTCCAGTCTTCTGGGACCTCCCCTGTTAACGAGGACTGCTGATAAATGATGGAGAGTGGCTCGGCAAGCTCCTCCGCCAGCTCTCTCAGTACTCTCGGGTGGATCCCATCAGGCCCCATAGACTTGTGGGTGTCCAGGTGGTTTAACATGTCCTTAACTGCTTCCTCCTGGATTATGGGTGGGTTATTGTCTCCCAGCTCAGGGGGCTGAACACCCTGCAGATATCTGGACTGGCTATTAAAGACTGAGGCAAAGAAGGCATTAAGTACCTCAGCCTTGTCCTCGTCCTTGGAGACAACGTTCCCTGCCATATCCAGTAAGGCATGGAGATTCTCCTTGCCTCTCTTTTTGTTGTTAATATATTTGTAAAAACTTTTTTTGTTATCTTGTACGACTGTGGCCAGACTGAGCTCTAGCTGGGCTTTTGCCTTTCTAATTTTGTCCCTGCTTGACTTAACGAGATCCTTGTACTCTTCATGAGTTGCCTGCCCCTTCTTCCAGAGGTGATCAACTCTCTTCTTTTCCCCGAGTCCCAGCAAAATCTCATTGTTCAGCCAGGCCGGTCACCTTCCCCGCCAGCTCTTCTTACAGCACATGGGACCACCTGCTCCTGTACCTTTACGTTTTCCTTCTTGAAGTCTGTCCAGCCTTCCTGGACCCCTTTGTCCTTCAGGACTGTCTCCCAAGGGACTCTCTCAACCAGTGACCTGAACAGGCCAAAGTCTGCCCTCCGGAAGTCCATGATAGCAGTTTTGCTGACCCCTCTCCTTACTTCACTCACAACTGAGAATTCTATCATGTTGTGGTCGCTAAGCCCAAGACGGCCTCCGACCACCACATCTCTCACCAGTCCTTCTCTGTTCCTAAACAGCAGGTCCAGCAAGGCACCTCCCCTGGTGGGCTCACTCACCAGCTGTGTCAGGAAGTTATCCTCCACACACTCCAGGAACCTCCCAGATTGTTTCCTCTCTGCCGTGTTATACTTCCAGCAGATGTCCAGTAGGTTGAAGTCCCCCACAAGAATAAGGGCCAGCAAATGCGAGACTTCTGCCAGTCGCTTTTAGAATGTCTGATCTGTCTCTTCGTCCTGGCTGGGTGGTCTGTAACAGACTCCCAGCAGGACATCTGCCTCATTGGCCTTCCCCCTCATCCTTACCCATAAGCACTCTACTTGGTCTTTACAATCATTGATTTCTATACAATCAAAACACTCCCTAACAATTCATTTGTTAGTACTCTCTAACAAATTCATTGCTTCTTTCAAAGTTGAGATACTTAAGTTGACTTTATTAACTTGAAACGTCACTTCGTACACACTATGACTCCAGCAAGTAAGGCACTCGGCCTCCTCACTGAACCAGCTCCTGGCAGCATCATCAGAGAATAAGGAATCCCCGTTTTCCCACGCTTTTAAGAAGCTACCACGGATAGGCAAACACCCACGACTCGAGGCAGAACTCACCATGGCATTTTTCTTCATTTCTTGCCTCTTCAATCTCCTATCCTCCCGCCGCCTGTCCTTCTTCAAGGCCATCGCCACCTCCTTCTCCAACTCCACGCCATCTCCTCTGGCCACCTCGCCACCCTGCCACGTCTGCTTCAGGTACGCAGCAAACCCGTTAACGTCTTCGTTCAGATAGTCCTTTTTCTTTTTGTTTTTCTTCTTCCTCTTCTCTTGCTCCAGGGCCCGAGGGCCAGAGCGGCCCTCCCGCCCCTCGGGGCCCCTCGCCATCTCCTCCCAGGGGGTCGCATCCAGCGCCCTCTCGCCAGCAGCGCCGCTCCGCCGAGCCCACCTGGTCATTGCAGCGCCTCAGCAGGCCACGCAGCTAGAGACGGCCGTCCGCACAGCCCGCCGGCAGCGCGACACAGCCCCGCTCCCTCAGTGAGGGTCTTTCCACGGGCACGACCGTGGAGGTGTCCCCCGCTCCCCAGGCCGCAGGCGCTCGCGCGCCCTCGGCCCTGCCCGCCTCGCGGGGTGGCTTGCCGGGACCCTGCGGCCCGTCCCGAGAGGCGGCCCGGAGGGGACGAAGGGGCCCGGCCTGAAGCGCCACTCGCGCGAGTCCGCCACGGCAGCAGAGACTGCGGCACGGAGCGGCCCTCCCGCCAGGCCGCTATCTCTGCCGCGCGCCGGAAGTGGAACGGCGCCCCTGAGGCCGTCAGTTGGGCGTCACTTCCGCCCGCCGCCGGGGCGTGCCGCTCTGGCTCGGCGCCCCGCCGCCATCTTGAGGCAGGGCAGCGTGGGGGCGGGGACAGGGCGGTGGAGCGGCCCTCAGGGGCGAGGTTGGCGAGGCCGCCGGGCGGGGCTGTTGCGACCGGTAGCGCCTGGGTGAGGCTGCAAGCGCCTCCCGCGGGGGACAGTCCGCTGGCAGCGCTGGCCTGGCAGCGGCTCTCTGCCTTGCTCAGACGCCGCACCGCGCCTGTGGAGTGCCGGTGGTCCCTTCCTCCCTAACTGTGCTGTTCTCACCTGCTAACAGAGCACTGTCTGTACGGCTATTTTCTGTATGGTCGTTGAAACGGATGTGCCCCTAGAGTGGGTGTGTATCTGCGGTTGTGAAGACGCTTCAAGAAAACCACCCCACTTCCAGAGAAGTTTTAACTTGTTCATGGCAGGCGCAAAAGGGTCGTGGGATGTAGCCCTCTGTGGGATGTCGCCCTTTGCAGGGACCTGTGCCTTCCGGGGAGCAGCTGGATGAGCTGGGGGGGGGATCATGAGGGGCGGCCAGAGCTGCTGTCGGTGTGCAAGTACCTTCCTTCTTGCTCACCCCTGCTGCCAGCAGCCCCTCTGCTTCTCGGCGCGGAGCAGGGAAATCGGCACAGCAGCTGGTGTCAATGGGAGTGGCACGCCTCGACCCACTCGCAGCGCAGGGTGACGATGCCAGGGTGCTACAGAGCTACGTGGGAAGGGGAGATCGCAGAGGCCGGGGCACTGCCAGCGATGGACCTGCTTGCCTGGCATGAGTCAGCACAATCCTAACTTTGGGGCCCTGGCCTTTGCCAGCTCCTCCCTGGGTGCAGCTGCGCTTTCGTGGTTTTGACCCTAGCATACCTCAGAGTTTTATACCAGACTGCCTTTGCAGTTGGGGACCTGTGCTGGTACAGCCATCATTAACTCATATGGTTAAGTCAGTCTGGTTTAAATGGGAGTTTATCCTTTAGCAAGATCAAGGCCTGGGCACTGAAGTGGTCACTACCTCCATTGTGCAGCAGTGAAGCTGATTCAAACCTTCATCTGAAAAACTCACAGCAGGCTTTCTCAACAAGGATAGCTTTTTGAAACATAATTTATGCACATTTTGTTCTCTCCAAACGGCTCCCCTAAGGTTCACAAAGTAAATCTCCAGGATTCTTATTGCTAGAGGCCCCTGCTTAGCAATGAAATGAATGTTTATAATCCAGTAAGACTTTTTTTTTTCCCCTCAAGTCAGTCTCCGTTTCTTGTATTTTCAGTATTTCACTAGATGTCTATTACATTTCCTGGTAGTCTGGAGCTGATGTTATAAGGACAGAAGGGCACCATTCCTTCTTTATTAGTTAGCCTTAATACTTTCGTCTCCCTAGAGAAATTGCCTTGCTGCATTTTGCTTATTTTCTGGGACTTTGTGTCCGCTAGAGGGGGGTGTGTACAAAGCTTGCGTTGGTCTTGCTGTTAAACTGCATCACTGCCAGAAAGAACAAGCACAGATTTTAGGAACAACTGGAGTGCGTTTACTGCAGGTGAAAATAATTGATGGACGCCATTTAAGAGCCACTGTTAATAAGCTAGGAAATAAAATAATCATTTAATTTAAAAATTAAAAATAACTAATTTGCCGATATAGTTCCAGCTCAGCCACAGCATGAGGTCCCAGTTGGTCCTGCAATGTGCTGCCAGTGAACCTGTAGATGAGAAATCATGGCCAAAGCTGATTCATACAGCCAGAAAGGGCTACCAGAAACAGGCAACACTGGCCCAAGTATCTTCCCAGGTAGGGAAGACAGAGGCAATCAAAGATCCCATGGGCAAACATGTCACACAGATTTCAGACATAGGTATGCAATGTATTTACTAGGCTGTGTTTTATGAATAGCTGCATATTTATGTCTTAGAAGGTTTTTACATGGTGGATAGGGTTTTTTTTAAAGAGCTGGGGTGAAGTACTTGCTAATCTGTATGTAGCGTACATGGCCAGATTAATTTTATGTATTAGAGTGGGTGAGGATTGATTTACTAGTCAAATGAAAAGAAAGTGCATATACACATCCATTTAGTTACATCCACCTCTGTATGTCCATCTGTCTATCAGCTTATTTTCACTAAGTGGAGACAGCAGCATGCTGCCTGGTGCATGCAGGCTGCTCACTGGTTTTGCTTCAGTGCAGGTTTTTGTTTGGCTGCAGCTTCCTCTGTCCTCCTTACTGAACTCACAACAGACAGGTCATCAGTTGCTGTACTGGACATGGAAATGGGTGTAAGAAAAAGCTGAAGAGCATGAGCGTAAGCAAGACCAATGAGAAGAGACTTGCTTTGCTTTCTGTTCTGCTGAAGTATTAAATTATTATCTGTCTTTTCTGCAATCTGAAATTTTATGTGTGTGTGTCTAGGCAGGATTGGTGGACCTTAGGATCCCTGACCAGGTTTGCAGGGAGTGGAAAATGTTGTTTAATACCTTTCTACTAAGCCAGTAAGACAGTATTTGCCCCACAAATACCACTTCTTTGATAGTGACCACACCTGGTTATGGTTGCACTGCTTTTGGTTTGTTCCGATTTGATGTTTGTTGGCTAGGAGCTCTGCTGTACACAGACAGCAGGTGAGAAACGAGCAACATAGCAGTCATGAGAATCATTGTAAAATTTTGTTCCCTTTTTTCATATTTTACTAAGAGATATCAAATCACCTGTCCACAGCACAGTGTTCATAGCAGTACAGTCTAATGCCTCTCTTAGGAGACTTTCTTCATAGATTCATCAAAAACATAAAATGCTTTGGAGATTTGAGACAAAAGAATTGAAAATCTGGACCATTGGTAACTCAGGATGAAATTTCCTGGAATACTGTGGTTTGAAACATTTGCTGTTAGTAACCAGAGAAACAGGAGCGTGTGAAAATTTCTTTTCTTCAAAGACACTCTTTTTTTTGTTCAGCCATTATTATATGAAATAGCATAATTCAAGGCCTGACTTGGTGTTCCTCAGTCCACATGCATGGGATTTATCCTCTTAGATCACAACAGCACATCTGAAAGAAGCACATCTTGGGAAGATAGCAATCTGGGAGGGCCGACACAAAGAGTGAGAGTGGTTAAATGCCAGACAGGACCTGTGATGTAGGTTCAGGAGAGTGAAAAATACAAAGGGCAAGAAGGATGCAGTAGTAAGAAATCACAAAGGAATACCAAGGGAAAAATATTCTGCTTGCGAACCCCAGGATTCACAACTGTGCTGGAGCACCTTTACAAGACAGAGATGATGCAGGTGCATTTTTGGGGCCCAAAGAAAAACTGTAGTAAATTGGAAAAGGAATATGAAGATGTCCCCTGTAGTTTGGTATTTGATACAGGCACAACCGAGAAGCTGAATGCGTCACATCATCAAATTCTTTACCAAGCTTGACAAGTGATTTTGCTTTTGTTCTGGCTGATAATGTTCACAATCCTCAAACCCCCAAAAGGGAAGTTTTGTCTGCTGAAAACATGCCAGAGGCTTTAGTTGTACATGCGTATGACTGATGGTATCTTTGTTCACTCTTCTTTGCCTGTGTGGTTTGGATAGTTAATACTACTTGCCAGAGTGTAAGGGTGACATTTTCCTGGTTGTTATAATTTTGATTTAAGCTTGGGGAGAGGAAGTAAAAAGTAAGGCCTGATTCTGCTTAAATTCTTTTGTAGCTGCAGTATTCCAAGGGCTCCTGTACAGGGGTTCACTTTGGTTTCTTCACAATAAACTGAACAGATTACTGATTTTTTTGGGGGGGAGGGGCTTTCTTGTCTGTGTTAAATGATTACATATACTGTATTTAATCTCACATATCTATGGATTTTAATTGCTATAACCAAGGTTGCATCGCCTTCAGCAAGCCTGCTCAGCTGATCATTGCCCTATATTATTTCCTTCAGGCTATGTTGCATGTGGCTCTTAATTCTTTCAGGATATTTAACAAGTGCTTAAATGTGTTGCTTAATCAACTCACATATGTTGCTGGATCAACTTGCATATTTAAAGCTTTATATTTAGGCAAGTGCTTAAATGCCTGGATGAACTGAAGCCTTTAAAGAGTAACCTGTGGTTAGCTATTTTATTTAGTTACTTTACACTATAAAGAAACACTGCTATTTACTATTTCTGTATCAAAATGGGAATCTGGAAAGTGTGGCTCAAGTGAAGTAGGGTTATTAGATGTCCCTGCTCATTGCAGGGGGGTTGGACTAGATGACCTTTAAAGGTCCCTTCCAACCCAAACTGTTCTATAATTCTTTGATTCTGCAATTCTGTGATTCTATGACATGCACTGTCATGATAGTAAAAGAATTTTCTCTGTTGTTAGTTTTGATGGCTGCCTGTTACAGAGAAATTTTCTCATAGAAGAACATAATTTTTGATTTTCAGAAAGACACAGGGGGAACTATATGACTTTAAACTTAAATTGTACAGCACTACACTTTAGCTAGTATCTTAATATCACAGAGTAGGTTTTAATTTCTAGGGTTGAAGATATGAAAGAATGAAGAAATGAAGAATGGATTATCCTCTGGCATACATTAGGATGCAACTGCCTCTTCCTTCTACAGTATTGGCTGTATTTTGAATAAAGCTGCTGTGTTCACAGAACAAAGAAAAAACAACTGCCTAAAACTGCAAGCAGAAGCAAGCAGAGATACAGATTCCTTAGGCATAGTAAGCAGCAAGAGAGGGTGCTCTATGTTTCTTGTAATCTTTTCAGTCTTACTCATTTCTTTTATTACTGTCCATCAAGAAAGATACAAATCCCTCATTTCTACAGAAGAAAGTTAAAGTGCCAATAGTCTACACAGTTACTTGCTGAGTACCAGCCAAATGATCAATAGCTTTTAAACTGAAAAGCATTTGGATAACTAGCTCTTGTTTAGGCATCTCCTATTTGACTTCTGTTGGAGCTAGGCACCTAGACACTTTTTCAAGATTTGCGCTAACCTTTGGGATTAATAATGTATCTTTGCTTTCTTGAATGGTTTGGGTTTGAGAAGGTGTTCTGCCTTGGAGAAGGCAAGTCCGCTGCCAAATATGTGTATATGTATCTCCATATTTGGTGATACAGATTTAGTTAGCGAGGTAGTCTTTTGAAATTATGGCCCTTTTTAGACTTTGAAAGTACAGATACTAATTATTTTTAATGTGGTTACCCTTGGCATTCACAAGGTGCATATATTTTCCTGATAATTCTGTTCATGCACCTGTTGCCAAATGTCCATCAATATAACTGAGGGGAAACTCTGGTTCCAAAAGTAGGACTACGAAAACTGTAACAAGAGATAAGACAGACACTTTGATAAAGGCATAGATAGAAAACTTATGGATAACATTTTGATTTCAAATAAGAATCTGTGTGTGCAAAAAATGAAATAAAATTAACTGCCATCATTAATCAACTTTTTTCTGCTTTGTCTAGGAACCTCTTGGATGCATCTGAGTTCCCCAAAAAATGGGTAGGTGAACAAAATATGTTCTTTTCCCTTCTTTACTGGTAAACTTAATATTTTAATATAGCTGGTATTTTCTCATTAGGACCCAAATCTTCTTCTAGAATAATTTATACTAAGTGAATTGAAAATGTGATAGCAATCGGCAACAGTATGCTGTGCAGTAGATGACTATATGTTTGCACCCCCTTGACTTGACGTGGTAGGACTTCTGTACTACACGTAGTGCACTTTGGTGTATGCCATGTCTTCAGGCATCTTTGCAGGCAAAAGAAATGGCTGTTTAAAATATTTAATCTTTTAATCAAGCCTTAAGCTGAAAATAAACTGTAAAAGGCATTTACAATAGAAAGATGAACATTAATTATTTTGGCAGGTCTTAAATTACATCCCAGCCAATCTTATTAGTAGAATAATTCTGCATATAAATATTAGGTCTAAGTCATTGCCCATGTTATCTGCACCCTTTTTTGTTATATCCAGAGAAAAATTATACCAGGTCTGTTCAGGTATGTATTAGTCTTGTGGCAGTTTCATGAACCTTCAAAGTCTGTCTGGTCAGTTTTTGTTTGGACATTTTGTGAATGATTTTGGATGTCAGGTGTCACAATTACAACTGTCATAGCTACAGGCTTGGGTCTTAAGCTTTTAAATCAGGCTTCAGAAAATAAACCAGTTCTGTGCATGTAGTCCCACCTACCCAAAGTCTTCATTATAGGGAACCGTCCCAGTGGGGCATGAATTCATTTTGCTCTTTCCGTGAGTTATGTGAACACCAGTGTGCAGAATAAAGCCAAAATTCAAAGATTTCACAGTAGGTCAGTCTTCAACCACTCTCATGCTGCTATAGCACACGTTGTGTTATATTTCTTGGGGAAAAGGCAGTGTTACAGTAAATCCTCCACTGTCGTGCTGTTTTTCTGTACTAACAGCTCATATGCAGCCTCTAGTGACGGATAGACCTTACAACTTACCAGAAAACTGAAGAGCTCCAGGTAGTATGTGTTTATTCAATAGCTTAGTCACATGAGACCTACCTGTTAATACATGGAAATTTGTCTTTTGCATATGTCGTAGGAGCCCATTTACCAAGTACAGGAAGGTTTTATCCTTCTTTGTGAAGGTATATGCATGTGCTTCTCTTTCTTTGAATCCACTGTCCTGAAGCATCCCTTGCCTCTTCCCAAGGCAGCCTCACACGTGCTACTCCGTGCCCTGGGCACGGGTTTCCTGCCTCCCTCACCTTGGTGCAGCCTCCCACCCCGCTCCTGGCTGGACTTTTACATTTGAGCCACCCCTTTACTTTAAATAGGTTTTTAATAAACCCCACAGTTTTAATAAACTTTAATAAACCCCACAGTTTATTGACAATGCTTTTTAGCCAGGCCATGAGCTTGTTGCAAGAACTGGCTTTTCTTGGGGTTAGTCACTGTGTGCATTAACTTCAGAAGAGCTCCAAACACAGTTCCGGCTTGGCACAAATAATTTGGTTTACGTGTCCACGCTTAATCTCCCAATATATGTAATTTTGCTCCTGACTGGCTGAGAATTACATAACTGCTGTTTTCCTTGGCTCTTCTCTTCTCCTGTGCTTTCAGCCTGCGCTTCTCTCATCCACTGGTTTGTCTCTTCCTTTACTCCATACATGCCTTGAAAAAGTAGGTCTGCCCTTGTGCTGTTTCGGTAGTGCACAGGTCAAAGGATCTGTAGCTTCCTGAGGGCCTTCAGTCCCCCTATGGTGCAAATGCGAATCAACACAGTTTATTCCCATCACCCCAGCCATTTACACAACCTATTTATTTTAGAGCAGTATTTGTATGGCAGTTTCAACACAGAAGAATGTGTTCACTGTTGTACAGAGGCACCTCTTGCAAAGTCACAGTCCATTTCCTGGTAGAGCTGAGAGTGCAGTGCCCACTTTTCCCTTGTCCTTCAATGGCAAATTCCTCTCCAGTTCTCATCCTGCATGAACAGCCTGATGGACCACAGGTGGGCTTTGGTGGTGCATGAGCTTAGAGTTTTCTTTTGCTGATCCCTAGTCGCTTGATGTGTTCATCAAGAAGTTTATAAAAATATTTGAGCCATGACATATAGCTCTACTTGGAGTATTTAATCAAATAATTTTCAAGGATTTATAGACAATCAGTGTCTGAATCTATCATGAAAGAGTTGTATTGGCAGAAAAGGATCTCAGCAGTGCAAAATTGATGGCATGGGAAGACTAAATAAGAGAGAGCGAGAAGTAACATTGTATGTCTAAGGTTAGTGCACCAACACAGCTTTTTAACCTTTAATATCTTCTTATTGAATGATAATCTGTATGATTCTCTTTCATTGTTTAATAACATTTCAGGTTGTTTATTTCCTGCTGCAGCTGTTCGCTGGAGCATATCCTCTGGAAACAGTGCAGCTGCGGTGTTGCTGCTTTTAAGCTGTCATTAAAGGCTTACAGGAAGAAAGCCTCTCACCTCCCCACACCCCCAGCCCCAAGGATGTACTTGACTTGGAGATAAATGTGGTCCAAGAAGACAGCAAACTGGTCTGAGGACTGTAATGATGGAGTAGGACTGAGTAAAGATGTCCAGCATAGCATTAATAGATATGTGACTGTCCACGTTTCATTTAAAATATTAAATAGTGATGTGGAGTGAAAAAAGAAAATACCTCATTCATATTAGTCATCTGAGTTACTCTTGCTGACAATATAAAGGTCACATGGAGAGTGAGAAAGATTGCAGAAGCAACAAATGTAGCTGGCAAATAACAAGCCTTTACAAAATAATCCATATGAAGAAGACTATTTTGATTGTGAAGGACACACTGGTAAGCCAACAATACAGAGAAAGCCATGATTTAATCGTAGCAGAGAGTAAATTATATCACGGTACCCATATTTTGTGCAGGCTTACAATTCCATCTCCGGTCAGAGCACAGGATGTCCAGGGCATTTCTCTGGGTTATTTACTCATCTGCAGGTATTTTGCAATAATTGATTCAATCACAGGATCACACAATTATGTAGGCTGGAGGTCTGTATGTGATCTGGTCCAACGCACACCACTCATCCCACTCCAACCCCAAAGCAGGGCTAACTTAGATCAGATTGCTCATGACCTTGTTCCTTGAGTTTTGAGTACCTCCAAGTCTGTTCCAGTGTTTGACCACCATCATAGTGCAAAAGGTCTTCCTAATATCTAATTGGAATTTGCAGTGTCCCAGCTTGTGTCTGTTGCCGCTTGTCCTATCACTGTGCACCTTCAAGAAGAGTCTTCAGCTTGTCTTCTCTACATCACCTGATGCAGACAGCAGTTGTGGACATCAGTAAGATCTCCCCTTAGCCTTCTTTCCTCCAGACTGAACAAACCCAGTTCCCTCAGGTTCACATCATGTCCCCCTGACCATCTTTCAGCCCTGTCCAGGACTTGCTGCAGTTTGTCACTGTCTTTCCTGTACTGGGGAAGCCCAAAACTGGACACGGTACTCCAGATGGAAGTCACACAGCTACCAAACAGAGGGGAAATAATCATGTTCGTCAAGCTGTTGGCTACACTTGTGTGTGATACAACACAGTATGGGCATACTGCTCACTCATCTTCAACTTGCTCTCCACCAGGACCCTATGTCCTTGCAAAGCTGCTTTCCACTCAGTTGTCCCTCAGCTTGTGCTGTTGCATGGAGTTGCTCCATCCCAGGTGCAGGACTTTGCCTCGCCTCTGTTGAACTTAATGAGATTTCTGTCAGCCCATTTCTACAGTCAGATGGCCTGTGAAGGGCAACCCTGCTCTCCAGTGTACCAGCTGCTCCCTTTTTTTTAGCACCAGCAGTGGACTGGCTTAATGTGTAATGCACCTCATCATCCAGGTCATTATTAAAGGTATTAAAACAGTATCATCAGCTCCAATAGCAACCCCTCAGGAATACGATTAGTAAATGGACTTCATACCGCTGCCTATCAGTGGTTTGCAAGTCAGGAGGAGAAAAGCAAGTAGAGGCTATAATCTGAGCACATTTGGCCCACAGTCAAATTTTGTGTTGATCTGAGTGTTTTGGAGAGCTAGTGGTAAAGTCTTTACAGTTTTACTTGTTTGCCTTCTATGTGAAATCAGCAGAATTCTCTTTCCCTCCCCCAGAATTACTATTATTAACCACTATTTAGGAAGACAGTAGCAAAATGTTAGGGAATGTACCCATAGATGAGGAAGCAACAAGCAGTCATATGGAAGGTGCAACATACTTTATACGCAACAGCTCTCCTTCTGAGCAAGAAACAGGATTGGCATCATGCTGCTGAGTTCCAGGAGCTGCTAATTCACCATCTAGCTCTCAATTAACTTCCAATTGTGATTTTTGAAGTCTGTAACTGGTTATGTCCTAGTTATCCAGTCACAGCTTTTCAGATAAGGCTCACTGAAAAACCTTCTAAAGGGACTTTGGACCAGGCTAGCATTGTATAGTAGATTTCAAATGAGAGGTTTCTGATGAAGGATGCTTTGTGAGGGGAGTTGTTACCACATGAGAATTAAAGTAAGACTAACACAGGTTTTCTCAATGTTTTCTCAGATCTTACACTGCATGAGTTTTATAAATCTTATTGCTCAAAGTGCTGCATTGGGCTCTAGAGCATCAGTTTGGATACTACTGGGACGCGTGCCCTAGACATACCCATACCTACAGTAGCAATGGGCACCTCAGCAGTGTCCTTTTCCTGCCCACACAGGAACCATTTTCTGCTGATACTACTCCCAGCTCCTTTTCTTTTTTCCCTGTGAACTGGTGTTTTGAATGTGGTTACTGTGGAACACTGCATATGTTTCAATATGCAAAAAAGAAGCAATGGGACCGTTAGCATCTGCTATTTTTTCTTTCCACCAAGCTGCTCACCACATGGCGTAGTGGTGAGCAGAGACAAGATCTTACTGAGGGTTGCAGTATGTCCTTAGGCTCTTTGATGAGTGATGGTTAGCTGGAGCCTGGTCCCAACCACCACTAGTACTTTACTTATCACCAACCAAGAAAGAAAGAGCAGCAATCCCCACAAAAGAGCATACCAAGGTGCTTATATTGGGTGCATGCTACTAAAGCTGCATGAAGACTGGCTTCTGCCAATGCAGTCAGGCATCTGAGGAGACACTTAGTATCAGGTAGTGTTTTATTACACAAGCTATTTATACAGAGATATACAGAGGTGCCTTTCTGTCGGAATGGCAGCCATATTTTCCATTAGTTGCCAGTCATCAGCAGCAAGATCACTTCCTGCCAAACTGAGGCAACGGTGGTGGCACTTTGATGTCTTGACCTCTTTCCAGTTTCTTCTCGCAGTCAACTAGGTAATTGACCCCATCAATGACAATCTGGACTAGCTCCACCTACAATAATAAGAAGAAAATAGTAGTAATAGAAGCTTTAGCTAATGTTGTTAATATAGGAAGGGAAAATTGGCTTGTACTGCAGTGATAGCAGGTAAAGCTAGAAGTAAGGAGGGCCATGGCATAAAGATCACACACCCTGTGGCACAGGGAGTATGGGTCATGCTAGTCCAGTGGAAACCCATGGTAATTCCCTTCTTTTTGCCTTGAGTTTGGACCACCAGCAACAGAAATTTTCAAATAGGGCCCTAAAGTTATTTTCACCAAATTGTGCTCCTACTCGTCTTCCTATAGGAACAAAGCAAACAAATAAAAGTACTTTAAAATATTTAGACGTAAATTGAGAGACCTATTTCAAATGTGATCACCATGAGGGTCCAGGATCCTCCCCAGATGTTTGCTGAGAAGTAATACCTGGCACAGACAGGGCTGCTTGTCCATTGTGTTCCCCACACTCACATACAAGGATGAAGAAACCAAAACATCAGTGCTGTGCGTGCTCAGCAGCACCGAGCAGTTCTCACTGAAGCAGCAAATGCCCTTGCTATGTCTTCCCAGCTCCCAAGCCTGTGCTGCCCCTGAGCTTGCAGGAGCATTTATGTGAGCACACAGTCAGACAGAAACTAACTGGGACGATGGTGCAAGGAGAGGAAGACAGAAGCTCACTACCCTGACTCACACCAGCCCTGAATGCTGCTGGAGGCATGGGGTGGGAGTCCTTCACATGGCTGGGACTGGGAGGATGGCAGGACTACCTGTTTGGCCACAGCCATTTAGACTGCCTGAGAAAGCTCGTTAAACTAGAGTCTTGTACTACTTCACAGGCATGGCTCAGGACCATATGTTCCCCTGCAGATGACCATGAGCCCTGCTGCAATGATTTGTCAGCTGTGGGGAAAGGTGTCCTACTCATCCTACCCAAGCGTGCTGGCTTTGCTGAGGCAGTTTTGCCGAGCCCAGGACCCACATCTCTGAAGCAGAGGGAGTCATCCTAAAGTTTATGCTGGCTCTACATCATCCATAACTCCTTTCTTTTCAGCTCTTGATTTACACGGGCAGGGGTGGGATTAGCTCCAGGCCCAGTGCTGCACCCAAATTTGCAATTCTATGTGGCAGGGGGTAGTGGTGTCTTTGTAACCTTTTTCAAAATTGCTCCATAATACAAGGTGCCTTGTCCCCATGGGACTTTCTCCACAGGCTGTGACATGGGAGGGCCACAGGCCCTGTGGTATTGTTAGCCTGCAAGCTATAGCACTGATTTTTCTTAATCTTCATGGAATGGTTCATTAGCAACCTTTAATGACTGGCTTGTTAAAACCTAATGCGAAGACTAAATCTCATTGTCTCTTTATTGTGACAGTCGCTGATTTTCAAGGGATTTGTTTTTACTATAAAGCATTTCAGTGGCTTAGTGGTTTATTTTATTGTCTTTTACAAACCAGCTGTGTTGGGAAATCAGAGGTTTGAATTTGCAGCCTCCAGGAGAAAAGGAATTTCATATTAAGTTTGCATTGACCAGTAACTGAAACAAAGCAAAAATAGAAACAATTTTATCTTGCACCTTTGGGAACATAATTTAGTTCTGCAAACACATTTACCACATAATGGAATTTATTTTATTATGTACTGCAAAAAATACAATCTTGCAATAAAACATTTCTTTGAGTTTGTGTGTGTTTGCCTTGTCTTATTTAGATTTCAAAATCTTCAAGGTAAGGA
The DNA here is from genome assembly GCF_964289735.1 of Phaethon aethereus. NCBI lineage: Eukaryota > Metazoa > Chordata > Aves > Phaethontiformes > Phaethontidae > Phaethon > Phaethon aethereus. Next base: position 82,202,229 of record NC_138577.1, on the reverse strand, counting down.
TTGTATCTGATCTATTGGCATAATCCTTTGCATCCTTGCTGTCTGAGGCGTTACTGACTTCAGTGGAAGTCTTTATAGAAGCAAAAATTTGTAGGCTTAGCCCATCTGTCAGTAGAACTCTCATTAACTGATCATGCCATGTAATCCGTTTGTATTATTAGTGTTATTTTAGTATAAAGCACACATGATAATGTTTCAGATATTAATAAATGTCTTTGACACATACTGTTTTTGCAAATAATACAGCTTAATAGTTTTTCAGTCTAGATCCAAGGGAACATAGCTGCCTATATCCAACTCCAAAATTAAAAATTTCCAGCCCCTGTCCAAATGTCCCTTGGCTGTGAAGACATTCAAGGGCATGTCCAAATACAAAAGCACAGAAGACCCAACTTGGCTCTGTCCCAGTGGCAGAAAACCCAAGGTGAGTGAGGAAGGGAAGCCAGCTGGCTGGCTGTGGACCAGTTTGAATCTAGTTGTGAACCAGGTGCATTATCCCAGGTTTATATTCATGTTATGGAAACCTGCCAAGAATCAGGCTGAACTCAGGTGTTGGGCTGCAACACCAGGACCAATTGGCATCCGTATCTAAGCTGCCAAAGCCTCTTAGTGCTGTGCTGTTCTGCATAAACACACCTTGACAACATGCTTTTCTTTGCAGTCAAGTTTTAACTTGCAGCAAAGCCCTTAAGTGAATTAAAATTTTGCTGCTGGGCAAGCAGGCAGCCCTTCAAATCCTGACATGTAGAAGCAGGTTGGCATCTGAGGCCAAAGCATGTATTGCATTGCTCGTGGAGAAAAAGGGTCCTCAGGAGACATCAGTCCCACCAGGGCCTGCCTGGTTGACCATAGCTGAAAGGTTACAGCACACACCTGGGTGATGAAAGACATGTTTCACAGAAGGTTTGAAAGCCTCTGTTTCCTATCTACTAGCATAGTGCTCAAATCACTGGACTTACAGGGTCTTGCAAGGTAAATTTTTGTCTCGATTGTTCTTGATGTGGCCAAGGGTGAGCACAGCCCTGGCCTTGATGAGGAAAGGGAAGCTGTAGCTGTGCCAGAGAACTTACAGCCTGTGACCTGGAGTAAAGGTTTAGCTCAGGCAGATCTAGTGGGAGGAGGCTGCAACTCTTTGACTCAGCTGTTTCTCTCCCATCCTCTAGTAGATTTGCTCTTAGGAGTTGTTCTGCTGTACAAAATACTTAAATATGAAACTGGAATGAGGTCTAGGACACGAGTCTCCCGGGAGAGCAGCAGCACCACCATGCTATAGGGTCATTTCCACTCTCTGGCACAACAAATACTCACTCAAACTGAAATAGCTTCAAAACCAATGTCTGAGATGAACCCATCTCATCGTAGTCTATAGCCCAACAGGGAGGGCTCAGAGCTGACAATAAAATCTTTGCCCTGATTTAAACCTAGCTCTCCCATGTCCTCTGCTCAGTGCCATACAAGACATGTGAAGATGGCACCAACTCCTTCTCAATTATTTTGGAATGAAAAGACTGGCCTTTTCCTGTTGTCTAACTACGGGGAAAGTGCATGGCTCTGAATATCAGTCTTGCTTTCAGTGCGTCACTCCCTGAGTGGGTTAGGGCTCAATCCCTGCTACTTTCCCCAGAATTTTGCACCAGGTACAGCAGGTACCACCCAAGGTGTAGTAGCTATCTCAGTGCCCACAGTACAACTTAAAAACCTGTCTCATGTCCAGCACTGCAGAGACCACCAGACACTGATCTCATAGCTGGGCACTCCAGCAGGCAAGCAGGTCTAAGAGTTCATGCTGTGATGCTGTGAAACACCATCTTGAGGGATGTCTGTTACCAAATCCAAACTTTCTAGCGCCTGTGTTCTCTCAATGGAGATCCTCAGCACATGGTACAAGCAAGTCATATTTGTGGAACTTGCTCAGGGTTGGTTTTTTTCATTGTCATAATAGGAATACTTGTCAAACACTTCATGCACGTTAATAATTTTTCTTTGAGTAAGCATTTCCACTGGACCAGATTCATCAGGAGTAAAAACTGCCATGACTCCGCTGAGGTCAGCAAAGTGAACCCAGCCAGAGGGAAACTGACTTGTATCAGTACAGATCTGAGCTAAAAAGCAAGGAAAAAACACCCGACAGGTTACCTCCGAGCGACCCATGCGGTCCAGATTGGAGATATCATACACATCTGCTACAGCTGCCGTGTCCACTCCACCAGTGCCACGCTTTTGTAGGCGCAAGTTCTCCAGGATCTTTGGAAACCTGGGATCCTATCAGAAGAAACAGGTTTGAGCTTATTGCCTTTTACCCGGTGTGTTGTGCCAAATCGTTGCAATGCTATTATCCATGACTTAATAGCATCTCCAGAAAGTCAGGCAGAGATGGATAGTTTTCTCCATCCTTGGATTACAGCCTGTCTTGGAGGCTGTCTGCTGAATAGATTGATTTCCATAACAAATTCAATAATTTGCAGAATAAAAGTGTGCTCAATTAGTTGTGTATTATCCCTGGGAGCTTGTTAGACATCATGCTAACATGCAGCGCTGTAAGCTGTCATTTTTCATTTGTTCCTTTATAAATCAGAAGAACTGACTTGTGTCACTGCCCTTTTAAATGACTTATGTACCTTGCTAAGCCTGGGCAGCTTAACATGGACTCCAGCACGTAAACCAGTTCCCAGGTTGGAAGGACAGGTCAGAACATATCCGAGACGTTCATTCCACATGAACTCCCAGCCCCGTTCTTTAATTAATCTTTCCACCTAAGATGGCAAATAAAAAAAGAAAACAAAAAGAAAAGGGCAGCATGAAAATATCTTATTTTAAAATGTCTGCTTATAGCTGAGATTCTTTTCACCATCTGAGTTGATGATGAACTTCACTGACACCAGTGAAGTTGCATAAATTTACACCCAAGTACAGTCTGGTTTGGATCTGAGGCAAATGTTTGCATGCATCAGGTACCAAGATCCCCAGTGCATATTACAAGGATTTCTTCATCATTTTTTCATGACCACTAGCTTGCAGACTCTTTGTCACTTTATCACAAAGTTCCCTGTCATGATGGTTTGGTATAGCCTTAGCCCATGAAGCTGTATCTTCACATAAGAATTATGGCTTTTGTGTTTCTAAACTTGGTATTTTTGGAGGAAGGTTGCAACACACAAGCCCAAAGGACTCAAATGCTATGAAGCAAACAAAAGGAGCTGAAGATTAATTTTGTGTAATTTTCAAGGTGATGCCATGACTCTCGGGGGAGGACAGTAAAATCCTAGTATTAACAGCCACACTTCCATTATAAGGAGACAATGTAGCTTGTATATAATGCTTTTCATTAGTAGGTCTCTTGACAGTGGGAAACTAGACCTGATTTCCTGCTTCAGACACCGGCTCTGGTTGCACTTCCCAAAGCTGTCTGACCACTTCCACGGCGAGGCCCATAGGTCCACCTCTGTTGAACACGAGCTAACCACGGGCAAAACTGGGAAAAGCATCCGCAAGCCATGTCACCTGGGCCACCACCTTGTCCACTGTTTAGTCTCATGGGTATACTTTGCAAACCTAACAGGTGCCAGTTAACCATCCCAATGCCAAAGCAGCATACATTAAGTGCATTTGTTTTCCTGTGTTACCAAACCCACTACATGCTAAAACTTCCCTATGGATGCTCTGAACTTCCTTGGCTTCCACAATAAGGACATTGTAGTTCCCTGTTGCCCTTACTTGGCCTTGTGTTTTTGTGGCTGGGGACTGTGAAGTGATATGGAAGGGGTGCACAGCTGTATTAGCTCTATACTTGCTGGGGATTTTCTGAGGCAGGGGTGCCTCTAGAAAGCCAGAGAATCTGTTTTGCCAACATGAGATGAATGAAACAAGCTGGCCCAATATGCATTTCCATACCCAGGAAGAAAAACAGCGTGATGGAGACAAATGCTGTTCCTCCACAGTTCAGATGAAGTAAACATGCCAAGGACCCCAATGAGCAGAAATGTTTATTTTATGCAGCCTGAATGTTCTTGCAGTCTTGGAGACAATTTCAAGCCCATTTCAGCCTTCCATAGCTAAACCTCTAGGCTTTCCTGTACTATGGCAATCCACCTAGGAATGGCGTTGACAAGAGTAGTGGAGAATAGTGTTCAGCCATGTCTCCTGTTCCACTGCACCTTACACTTCCACCAAAACATAACATTGCCTGTGGGACACAGTAAAGGCCGCTTTCTCTCTCAAAGCAACTTTTTCCGTGACAGAGCAGTACATAGGGCTGCACTGGGCCCAGAGCCAAAGAGCCATATGTAGATTGTCTAGACAAAACTGTTTTAACCCACACACCTTCTCATGAAGGCTTTTTTATATTTGTGAATAGCTAGACCAGAATAAAATCCCAGATCCCTGGCTATCAGTTCTTAGTATTATAATCACAAAGCCCCATATGTCATCCATGACATAGTCACTGGAATCAAGTGCACTCTCAGCAAGTTTGCAGGCAACACCAAGCTGGGTGGTGTGGCTGACACACCTGAGGGACGGGATGCCATCCAGAGGGACCTGGACAAGCTCGAGGAATGGGCCTGTGTGAACCTTATGAGGTTCAACAAGGCCAAGTGCAGGGTCCTGCACCTGGGTCGGGGCAACCCCCGGTATCAGAACAGGCTGGTGGATGAAGGGATGGAGAGCAGCCCCATGGAGAAGGACTTGGGGGTACGGGTGGATGAAAAGGTAGACATGAGCTGGCAATGTGTGCTCACAGCCCAGAAGCCAACTGTGTCCTGGGCTGCATCCAAAGCCGCGTGGCCAGCAGGGCGAGGGAGGGGGTTCTGCCCCTCTGCCGTGCTCTGGGGAGACCCCCCTGCAGGGCTGCGTCCAGCTCCGGAGCCCTCGGCACAGGAGAGACATGGACCTGCTGGAGCGGGGCCAGAGGAGGCCACAAAAATGCTCAGGGGGCTGGAACAGCTCTGCTGGGAGGACAGGCTGGGAGAGTTGGGGTTGTTCAGCCTGGAGAAGAGAAGGGTCTGGGGAGACGTTAGTGCAGCCGGCCAGGACTTAAAGGGGGCTCATAAGAAAGACGGGGACAGGCTTTTTATCAGGGTCTGTTGCGATAGGACATGGGGTAATGGTTTTAAACTAAAAGAAGGCAGATTCAGACTAGATCTAAGGAAGAAATTTTTCACAATGAGGGTGGTAAAACCCTGGCCCAGGTTGCCCAGAGAGGTGGTCGATGCCCCATCCCTGGAAACACCCCAGGTCAGGCTGGATGGGGCTCTGAGCAACCTCCTCTGGTTGAAGATGTCCCTGCTCACTGCAGGGGGGTTAGACTAGATGGCCTCTAAAGGTCCTTCAAACCCTTCAAACCCTTCAAACCCAAACTGTTCTATGATTCTATGACATCTCTCAAAAGTGGCAGTGAGCCAAGGGGTCCTAAGCCCTGAGTCCTATGCGCAACCTCAGCACCATCCACTCTGCTCCCAGCATCAGGGATGAGAACCAGGAGACTGGGCCAAATAAATTCTTCATTTGAGAAAATCAAGCAATCCAAATAAAATGCTTGATTTATGAATTTCCACAGGCATAAAACGTCAAAAAAGGGATATTTCTTTAGCCAGCCTGTGCTTAGGATTTTCATGGAAAAGCTACAAATATATTTTATTTATTTTTCCCTTCAATTCAGCTAGCAATTTGCCCATGTTTCCTTCTTTAACTGCATTAGCATGGGCTGCTCTCTGGACTGTTATCTGGACTTCGTTTTGTCACCCCCAGGAATGTCAGTTCAGTATGAACCATAGTAAGCAGTGCTGACAACAGCCCAAAAACAAACAAACCAGAATAATGCACTCATTGAGACACTACCTCTTTTAAACCACGGCAAAATCTTTCAAACACCCGTTTCATGTTGCCACCCTTCTCCATGGAGATCACCCTGGTGTGGTCCTCTTCATTAATCCAGATGAGAAATGTCTTGTCATTGTTATGCCTTGTTGGAGGAGGAAAAAAAAGCAGTGCCTTTAAAGAGACAAGCCCTGAAAAATAATTCTCAGTATCCTTAGTTTTATCACAGCTTTTCAGGGCTGTGGAGTGGTTAAATGCAGCAAAATAACATTGTTCTGTGGAGTTAGGGATTTGAGCTACTTTCACAGTTGGATCCCCCATGCCAGTGGCATTACGTGGGTTTCTCAGGCATAGCGAGAAGTGCAGTTTTTCTGATTACATCATGCTGCTGCAGTGCTGAGCGAGGAAAAATGTGTTGTCCTCTAGCATGAGCACAGCTGGGAGGTGCAGCAAAGGGAGAAGCCAAGCTCTGCATCCTCTGTCACCAGGGACGGTTTTTATTGTTCTTAGAAAATTGTGCAGTTAGGAAAAAAACCTAACATTTACATCCTGCTGGGGGGCCAAGCAATATGTCCTTACTTAATTGTATTCTCTCTTAAATCAAATCCCAGTGCCCTCTCTATCGCTTGGTGGCACTGGATTGCCACATCAGTCAAGTTACGTGTCCGAGGACAGGAGAGGGACGTTGCTTCCAGGCAGCACATTAGTGATGCTGGCTTGTCAGTCGAGATAAAAATGCCTGAAGATACCCACTCTTTCTTCAAACAAATCAGTTGTGCCTAGATTTAATAAGTGCTGGGTCAAACCCGAGGTCAATTTTCCTGGCTTTTTATCCATTTTCTCTGCCTTCTACTACCGCCTTTCTACAGCACGTAGAAGTGATGGATCAGACTCATTCGTACAAACAGTGGAATATTACCAGGTTTGAAACACAAGAAATTTGAAAGCTTAAGGTCACTGAGAGCCTGACTTTCAGCTGGTCTTTTATTGCATCTCCTTATTTTGCACTTGGAGTTTGCCAATGCAAAACTGAGTGGGTGTAAACGTCCTGTGCCCTGACATTATGTTCACCCGAGGTCCAGTTACCTCGTCTTCAGTCACGTACAAATGTTCAGGGGAGGGTTTTCCAAAGTCTGAGGCTGGCTTCACTCAGCTCCCCCTTTAATTAACTAAGTCTCCCCATTGCTTTAAGGAACCCAAAGGGAGGCCACTTTGAGTGTGTTTAAACTGTGCCATTGCTGCCAGTGAGGTTGGTGGGAATAGTCCTGCAGCCCATAACAAGGACAGGATCACAATCTTTGTAAGAAAAATAATTTCCAGAACATGTACTCTTTTTGACAACAATTTCTTGCAAGAGAAAGGCAGGTTTTCCAAATGTTGCTTACTGAAATACTTTCTAATCATACTAGTTTTTTTCCAGACTGCCTGATATTTCACATGTAAAACAGCCAAAAACCAACTCTGTTTTATTCAGGAGATCCCTGGATACTAATTATATTGTTGGTACTTCTGTCTGTTTGTAGAGACAACTACAGCTTTATCCTTCTTCTCCACCTCAGATTTAGATGGGGACCAGGGAAGTAATCCAAAGCTTGTTGAAATTAAAAAATTCTCACAGATTTCCAGCAGGTCATCAGGTTTTGTGGGTGATCAGGTTTCACAGCACCTGCTCCCCTACAGAAATCAGGTTTAGCTCCCCACAGTAATACTGGCTGTGCTTCTGAACATTAGCCAGTATTGTCAGACGCCGCTGGGAGAAGAGTTGGGGTTTTTTCTGCATAAAATCCCATCCTCTCTGAAAGTCCTAAACCTGCCTAGGGCAAGGAGATAGCCTAGGTGATTCGTCAGAATCCTTTTTAGTTTAGTTTTTCAGAATTAAAGCTTCTGGTAATGCCTAGAAGTGTACCATGATGGCTGCAGATGCTATGCACTGCACAGCTGCCCCCATCCTCTGCTAGCAGGTGTGTGCACTGATCTCGGAGCTATTACCCTTTCCTCTCCACAGAAAATACTGTGTTTGGGCGCAAAATAAGTCAAGTGTGTCCTGAAAGTAGAAGCAGACCTAGAACAAAATAGGAGATTCAACTTCTGTATCTCCTTTTTGTTCAGTTCATTTGGAAAGAAAGCGTTACTTTCAGCTCTGGGAATTAAAATAACACTCCGTCTCTTGACTGTGAGCAGCGGGACAGGAATTTGCAGTGCCGTGTCCTGCAGCTGTATGGCCGGTGGTTCCTAGCTGACAGCATGGCTGCAGTCTGGTGTTAGAGCTGCTTTTGGAACCTCAGCTCTGCTGACTGTGTGGTGACTCACGGGCTCTTTCCCAAATGATATTTTTATCTATAAAAAGAAAAAATGGAGATAAAAACCCAAAGAAGGAGCCATGCCTATGATGCTGTGTTGTGTGGCTGATATTATTGATGGCTTCCTGAATATAAAGGTCTTACTCATTCTGTTGTTCATTACTTGTTTGGTTGGTGTTCGTTTTTTTTTTTAATTAAGCAAGAGAACTTTTTTTTTTAAAGCAAACTGAACATGCTGTGAGTATGGGGACAGAGTGGCTGCAAGGTTAGGACAAGCAAGGAGATTTGTAACACAATCTTTAAAACACAACACAGGCTTCTGAATGTCATGCAACATACCAGATTCCTCTGGCATCTGGCCAGTCACGTGCCATCCCAGCACATGTTAGCAAAGGAGACACTGGCTTATCAAAGAGAAAATGATCCTGGACACCAAAACGGGGAGAGAGAAAGAGAGAGAGAAAAAAAAACCAAAATTCAAGTTTATTCACGGAAGCAGTACAATGCTGTCTAATACATTTTACATGAAGGCAATCAATGTACAAGTAAATCACACAGGACAGCTTGTGAATCTGGTTCCTTCTTCTGAAAACTAAAAGCACTTTACCCAGGTGATTTTCTTGAATCTTGCAGATTCTCACTGACATTGGTAATACGACCATGTTGTGCCAAAAATATTTTTCAAATGTAGGGAGGAATAGGAGTTGGGGACCTAATACCACTTAATACCACCAGAGATGTTTTCTGCATACAGACCTATTTCAGGGTAGGAGAAGGCAATGAGTTCTTAAAGATTGAAAAAAATTTAAAAATGTTAGTTCTGAAAAGATATTTCTCCAGCACAGAGATTTAGCAAATTATTCTGAGCATGAAGTCAAGGTAGGAATTAAATCAGTGCTAAGCTTGACCTTTCAGAATGCCAGAGTTGTTCTGTTCCTTAACAGAGATGCTATCTTGATTTAATAAATGTAGTACTTGCTGTGCCACCAACTTGCCACGTTCCAGATAATTTAGATTTTTTTTAAACTAAGCTGTTTTTTTCCCAAAGCAAATAAGTATTTGATTTTTGTGTGTGTGCTGAAAAATTGTTGTTCTTAATTCCTCAAACACTACTGTATCAAATGTGTGGGTTTTTTTGGGGGGAGGGTGTTCTGTTGTTGTTATTTTTAAATCTAGGGTTTAATTAAGAATAGCGAGGCAAGCCATCCAGAATTAATATGACATGGTAGACAAGTTGATATGCTTTACTTCTTTTTCACCTTAGTGGAGAATTTTACGTTTTCATGTGATGGACATGATGCAGTCAGAACCCCAACCATGGAGAAAGAAAAGGTACAGAGTTCTCTTTGCTCATCACAGCGACACATTTCCTTCCTCAGCTTGCTCCACTTGACGCTTTTACTTGAAAGAAAAATTCCCCTTTTTGCAAGAAAACAGCTGATCACTGTTTCCCTTATGTGCATATGGGCCAAATCTGCAAAGTACCAAATGCCTTCTCTGCTGAATGCCATTCAGCTGGCACTGATTTGGTCTTACCAAGATCAAATGGTGCTTATTAAAGGCTGGTGGAAAGCCTGATACCACAGAGGTTCAAGGTCCTAAAGTTCTGGAGGAGGTATGCAATGGTATCAGTTAAAGATGGAATCTGAGGTTACAACATTTGGTGCCCTGATTTCTATAAATTTGTATTACCATAAAAACAAACAAAACACAGTAAAGTGCTGAATCAGTGAAGCCTATTCCACTTCCCAAAGGGCCTAGCCTTAAACCATGAAGGAATTATATTCTCCACACTCCTATTCCGACCTCTGCTTTCTGAGGAGCTCTCTTCTGCTGAAAAAGGTAATGAAATAAAACCTACAATAGGTCATCAACAAGTAAACATATTACCAAGGGCATTCAATTAAAAAAGTTCCTGACCTTACATAAATTCTTAACTCCTGGTTAATGTAGACTGTGACACCTAGTTCCAGGGTTATAAATAGTTATGTTACTTCATCAGCTCTCTTTTTGTTGATGTTATGGATTAATGTGACATGAATAATAGCTAACAGGGTACAGCCATTCCTTTGGATATTTAACATGCACATTCAAGGTTTGTTTGACACGTCACATGCTGTGACAAAATTCATGATGAAAATGCTTGTGTTTCCATCTGTGTCACAATGAAAACTCTTGTTATGGACCTGATCCTTCAAGTCCTTAAACACAGTTACAGCACTGGGAAGAGGTCACCTGGGTCCAGTTGGCTACGGCCATTTTGAGGAAATGAGAATTAGTGTAGTTTTGACATAAAGAAATTACAGCCAAAACCTCCCACCCCAACAGTCTAAAATACAGATAATATGTAATGCATATCTCAATGTAATATTTTTAGTTAGAATGGTTATTAATATAGAAAATATCAATCTTTGCTCAAGGAAATGACCAGGAAAAAGACCTGAATTTGCTTTGTTATTTGTCCAGAGAGGTGGCAGCAGCCATTTATCTTTGATTTGACACAGATCTTGCCATCTGGAATATAACTCCACATTTCGGACCCGCACAGTTATCTACTTAGCCACAAATATAGACCCTGGATGATTTGCCAAAACATTAAAAATATTGACAGATCATTAACTACTGCGTTAATGCTGTGATTATCCTACTTTGCTGCACAGGAAAGCAGGTACCCCAAAGAAGGACGAAGATTAAGATAAACAAGAGTAAATGAGGGTGGTATCAGCACTGGTGCTATACTTACATCAATAAGCTGCTGCTGATCCCTCTCGGACATATTGGTCAAGCTGTAGTACTTTCCAGAGAGGTCTCCTTTCAGCCCAGCGAGCGCGGTGACCACAACATTCTCCACCTCTCTCCGCTCTGCCCTGGTGCAGGCAGGAGGAAGGCTGAGGCCCCGGATGCTGCGGCCAGTCCGCACCCGTGATGAGAGGACGTAGCGCTCATCAAACTGACCATGGGTGATCTGAAGGAAGAATGTTTCATTAGTTCACACACAGTACTGTGTTGTACTCCACCTTAAAAAGAAAACAAATCCCATGGTACAGAAAGAGGGGCATCTTTCTGCTAAGGCATGATGACCTCTCCATGACATCACAAATACTCAGGATATCAGAAGCCCCTCAGAGTTTCAGGCACCAGGAGGGTTTTTTAGAAACAATTTTCTTCGGCTGAATGGATGTAGCAGAGTAACCAGCTAGTCCTTTGTGGTCCCAAAACATGAAGCAATCTGCATGGCTTTTGGAAACATGGGTGTGGGCAGAGGCAGGGGGTCAGGTACAGAAGGTCCTTTGAAAGAAGAAAGCCCAAGAAGATGCTAAACCACAGTGTAGTTGAACTATGAAGGAAATATTAAGCAGCAAGGTAAGGTTTGATCATGTGTATGTGGGTGTAGTGGAGTCAACTCCTACTTTCGTTCCAACCCTTAGAAACTTATCTGTAAGCTCCTGAGGAGAGCCACAGTGCCAAGTGAGACTGTGGCCCAAATGCTTAGTACAGTTGTGACTCATCCTCCTGCTAGGAACAAGGTAGAGATGCAAATGTCTTGCTGTTAGGGCCATGAGTGCATCCCACTTTCCTTAACTCTAAAATTATGATCTTTGGATTTGGATCAGGAAAAAGAAAAATACTATTACATACAATATCGTCACTGTAAGGAACAGCCCAGAGCCTTTATTGTCTCATTATTTTATTTCAATCCTACCTTGGATGCATCCAGATCCGTGTGGTGCTTCATTGTTCGTGGATCATAGCCATTATGTCTTGCTTTAATGACAGGGTCAAAAATCTCAGCAAACACCTAGAGAGTCAAGAGAATCTAGGGAGAGTCTGCAGCATCATAGAAACTCCTAAATGCACCAGCTTCAGCCACAGAAGTCGTCTGCTGGTGCAGGTTTTGGGTGACAGACATAAAGGGGGCTTTGCAAATACAGACAGGGGTAAATATGAAAAGAGGGTGTGCTTTTGACCTACACAGTGCTCTGCAGCATTTGCTCATCTTCACAACAAAAACAAGGTGCAATTGCATCTTAAGTTACAAGCTTAGTCTGGTTACCACAGACAGGTACTGGATGTGGTGGCAACCAGATTAGGTTTCAGGATGGATTACCAACCAGAACACACATGCAGAGTCCCCTGGCAGCTTGCTTCTTGTTTTTAGGTCATGCAGGAATACCCTGTGTCTTCACTGCCATGGGATGCTAGTCCTCATTAGAGCAACTTGGCTCAGGTGTGTCAACGCTGATCACAACCACACCTTTATGCGGATGAGAGGCAGTGGCACATCTAAATGAGTAAACCAAATGACAGGGGATGATCGTCCAGAATGCCAGATGTCCCAGTCCATCCTCAGCAGCCCAGCATTTTGGACATTGTTAGGAGACTGTACAGTAATAGGTCTGTATAATAATAGGCCTTCAGTCTACCATACAATTTGCCATTGTATGGTAGACTGAAGGAAGCAGATAAGAGAGGTCAATAAAAATAAGGATTTTCCTCTCCTCTTCTCATTCCAGAGTTAAATAAACCTGTCCATCCTAATGCTGTCTGTCTTCAGCTTTTGTCATGATCCAAAAGCTGTGGCTTAATGATGTCTGGCACTTCCCACAAGACATTATTGTTTCACTTCTGCCTTTGCTATTCCACAATGTAATTTCCACATTACCTTTATTTTGTGTGTCTCAGGGTTGCTTTGCCAGAAACTAAGTTTAGTTGTAGGAAGGAGGGCAGCTGCTGGAGGCAGGTAGCAGCTGCTCCCAAGCAGGTACATTTTATTAACTTCAGTTGCAGCAGAGAGGGCACTTGTAGTAACGCCTCATGTTCTTGCATTTCCTAATGTGGAAGAGTAGGGAAAACACCATCTTTATGTACATGGCCTGTCCCTTACGTACTTTCTGGGATACAGTTTATCTTGGGAGCGCATACCCTACCGGGAATCTGTCTTCATCTAAGGAGCTCTTGTGAACAATACCATGAAAACTGAACCAAATACAACATTATTGTGAAAAAGTCTTACCTCATAGGATTCTTCATCACCTGCGACCATTCCCACAGTTTTAATGAAAGGATGGCCAGGATTGTCAACCCCGGTTTGGATGCACTGGTCCAGGGTGTAGCCGTTGGGAGTCATCTTGTCCCTTAGCTTGGAGTAAATGGCGGGTGTGAGGCACTCAGCCATGCAGTTGTTATGTTTACGGAGATCAGGATAGTCTGCGCTGAAGAGAAGAAGAATCCCAAGTGATTAATGTGGCACCTTTGAAGTGTAATCCTTGCTAGTTTATGGAGCTATTAAAGGGGTCATGAGATACAGAGTACACAGCACTGTTTAAAAGTATAATTAGCTCTTGGTTTATATGTTGCATTGAATTTTAGGAAGGGCGGAAGATTCAGGTCACTGAAAGTACCCCATGTTGCACACCAACAGGCAACTGCAGCTTTCTGCTACTCAGGGCCATCAGGAAAATGAATCCCAATGAGCTCTGAAAGTGTAATAAGCCCCATTAAATCTCTGCTGAGACACTCTTACTCAGAAGAAAAAGAGCTCTAATGTTGTTTTGTTCAAGTAGGAAGCGAATTATGTTTAGCTGAAGTTCTTTGTAATTCGGAGTCCAGGTGCTCTCACTCCCATGGACATTAGTGGGACTGTCTGATCTATGTCAGCTGGGAAGCTCATTCTTCTACAATATCTGGGTTTGCTTTAATGGCATTATTATTTATAGAAAGCTGCATGGTGTACTAAGACAAGGAAAATAAAGATGTTATACTTTAGCAAGGCATTTTTGCAACTGAGTCAGACCACATCAACTTTGTACTGATGATTGCTTTACGCACAACTCCATTATTTTTAGAAGAATAAATTTTAAATAGGATAATATTCACTACTTTAAAAAAAAAAAATCTGTCAGAGCCTGATCTGTGTTGTTTTTCAGAAGTATGGCCAGCAAAGTCAACCTACAGAGAAGAAGGTCTCTAATGAGTTTCTAATCATCAGCCGGCCAGTTTGTATTAGGAGTATATTATTGCAAGAATTAGGAGTATTTCAAGTACAGCAGTTACATGGGAGATTTCTTTACTACTTGCATGTCCTGGTTTCAGCCAGGATAGAGCTGGTTTTCCTCACAGAAGCCAGTGTGAGACTGTGTTTTGGATTTGGGATGAGAAACTGTTGATAATGTGCTGATGTTTTGGGTTGTTGCTGAGCCGTCAAGGACAGTCCAGCTTCTTGTGCTGGCCTGCCAGTGAGCAGGCTGGGGTGCCCGGGGAGCTGGGAGGGGACACGGCCGGGACAGCTGACCCAGACTGGCCAAAGAGATATTCCCTACCATCCGACGTCATGCCCAGTACATAAACTGGAGCTGGCCGGGGGGCGGAAATCGCTGCTCGGGGACGGGCTGTCGATCACGGGGTGGTGAGCAATTTCTGTATTGGGCATCACTTGTTCTTGTACATTCCTTTGTTGGTATTATCATTATTGTTCCCTTCTTTCTTTCTGTCCTATTAAACCGTGTTTATCTCAACCCACGAGGTTTTTCCTAATTCTCTCCCCCGTCCCACTGCGGGAGGGGGAGTGAGCGAGCGGCTGCGTGGTGCTTAGTTGCCGGCTGGGGCTAAACCACGACAGTCCTTTTTGGCGCCCAACGTGGGGCACGAGGCTTGAGATAATAACAGTTGCAGGTCACAATATCAGTTTATTTGATTTGCATCATGCTCTCATCTTTGCTGTACATGTTAAGGATCAGTGTTGGTTTCTGCGGGCTGCTGTACTCTGCAATGATTAGTGATGTCTCGCCTGTGAATTTTGTTTTTAGAGCACTGACCTTGAGCTTAATGTGGTATCATCTGAGCTCTGTACTAAAGCCGTTACTGTATTTTGGCTACTGTCTTGTGGAGACAATTAGCAATTATACTTCTGCCTCTGAAAGGTTTTTTATGGAGGAAATGCAGAATGGTACCTTTGCTACCCTCTATCATAATGTTTCCTCCTTCATCACAATAATTTTTCAGTATTTTGAACACCCTTGGGTAGTTAAAATACCTCTATTGCTACTTCTGGGGAACATTGTTTCGGTTTTGTCTAAGGTTGGCAAGTAATTTAAGAATATCACCCGGAGATCTGCCCCAAGGCTGGATAGTTATGAATGGCAGGGCATGTGGAACAGCATGGGCAAATGCCTGGGGCAGTGGGCACCTCCGGTGTTTTGGAACTTCACTCCCGAACAAGTGCAGAATCCTGATAAACTAGCAGAATATCTGGAAGAAGTATGCTGTCAGCCTGGCAGCTCCAAGGAGACACAAATCATTGCCATGTGCTGGGGCCTGGCCCATGCCTACCGAACCCTATTTAACACTGTGCAAAGGGGAGAGAGGCTCTCTGGGTCTGATGGCAATGTGGCAGGCACTGTGACTGCTCCAACCCCTGTGGCAGGCACTGTGACTACTCCAACCCCTGCAACAGGCACTGTAGCTACTCAGACTGTTGCAGCTGAACCAGAGAACCAGCCCATCCCGGTATCAGTTGCCCCTGTACAAAAGAAGAAATCTTGGAAGCGGAAGTCAGCTCGTTTAGTAAGGGAGGAGGAAGATCCTGCTAAGAGGGAGCCAGAGGAAGAGAGTGAGGAGGCAGAGTGCTCTGAAGCAGGGCCATCACAAGCACGGAAGAGGGAAGAGAGCGAGTCATCACTTGAAGAGGAGGAAGAGGAAGAACTTATAAAAGAGACGGTAACTACCCGATCTCTATCCCTGAGTGAATTGCGAGATATGCGAAAGGATTTCAGCCATCATCCAGGTGAGCACATTGTCACCTGGCTGCTCCGATGCTGGGATAATGGGGCCAGTAGCCTGGAATTAGAGGGTAGGGAAGCCAAGCAGCTGGGATCCCTTTCTAGGGAAGGGGGCATTGACAAAGCAATTGGAAAAGGTGCACAAGTCCTCAGCCTCTGGAGACGACTCCTGTCGGGTGTGAAGGAAAGGTATCCCTTCAAGGAAGATGTTCTATGTCACCCAGGCAAGTGGACCACCATGGAGAAAGGTATCCAGTACCTGAGGGAGCTAGCTGTGCTGGAAGTGATTTATGGTGACTTGGACAATGGACAATCATCCAAAGATCCAGATGAAGTCAATTGCACGCAACCTATGTGGCGGAAGTTTGTACGGAGTGCACCATCATCATATGCCAACTCATTAGCAGTAATGGCCTGGAAGGATGGAGAGAGACCAACGGTGGATGAATTGGCTGGCCAACTCCGGCAATACGAAGAAAGTCTCTCTTCCTCCCTACGGGCCTGCATCTCTGCTATAGAGAAACTGTCCCGGGAGTTCCGGCAATTCAAAGAGGATATGCCCTACCCTCCACCCATACGGACCAGTGTCTCAGCCATTAGGAGTAAGCGCTCTTCTGTTCAAGAGAGAAGATATAGAGGATACACACCACGAGCCACCCTGTGGTTTCAATTGCGTGACTACGGAGAGGACATGAGGAGGTGGGATGGAAAACCTACCTCGACCCTAGAGGCACAAGTATGCGAGCTGCAAGGAAAAACAATTACAAAAGGGGGTTCAGGTTCCTCGAGGAAAATCGTCGCTCCACTTTCCAGTGGGCAGCTTCCGAGAAAGAATAGAAGAGCTGATCCCACCTCTGATCCTCTTGAAGGGACTTCTGATTCCTATTTACAAGAAGTGGGTAACGAGTACTATGAGCAGGATTAGAGGGGCCCTGCCTCCAGCCAGGCGGAGGAGAGGGACAACCGAGTTTATTGGACTGTGTGGATTAGATGGCCTGGCACATCAGACCCACAGGAATATAAGGCTTTAGTGGACACCGGTGCACAATGTACCCTGATGCCATCAAGCCATATAGGGGCAGAACCCATCTGTATTTCCGGAGTGACAGGGGGATCCCAACAGCTGACTGTGCTGGAGGCCGAAGTGAGCCTAACTGGGAATGAGTGGCAGAAGCACCCCATTGTGACTGGCCCGGAGGCTCCGTGCATCCTGGGCATAGACTACCTCAGCAGAGGGTATTTCAAGGACCCAAAAGGGTACCGGTGGGCTTTTGGTATAGCTGCCTTGGAGACGGAAGAAATTAAACAGCTGTCCACCTTGCCTGGTCTCTCAGAGGACCCTTCTGTGGTGGGGTTGCTCAGGGTCAAAGAACAACAGGTGCCGATCGCTACCACAACAGTGCACCGGTGGCAATATCGCACCAACAGAGACTCCCTGATCCCCATCCATGAGCTGATTCGTCGGCTGGAGAGCCAAGGAGTGATCAGCAAGACTCACTCACCCTTTAACAGCCCCATATGGCCAGTGCGAAAGTCTAATGGAGAGTGGAGACTGACAGTAGACTATCGTGGCCTGAATGAAGTCACGCCGCCACTGAGCGCTGCTGTGCCGGACATGCTAGAACTTCAATATGAACTGGAGTCAAAGGCAGCCAAGTGGTACGCCACCATTGATATTGCTAACGCGTTTTTCTCGATCCCTTTGGCGGCAGAGTGCAGGCCACAGTTTGCTTTCACTTGGAGAGGTGTCCAATACACCTGGAATCGACTTCCCCAGGGGTGGAAACACAGCCCTACCATTTGCCATGGGCTGATACAAACTGCACTGGAACAGGGTGAAGCTCCAGAGCATCTGCAATACATTGATGACATCATCATATGGGGCAACACAGCAGAAGAAGTTTTCGAGAAAGGGAAGAAAATAATTCAAGTCCTTCTGAAAGCTGGTTTTGCTATAAAACAAAGTAAAGTCAAGGGACCTGCACAAGAGATCCAGTTTTTAGGAATAAAATGGCAAGATGGACGTCGACAGATCCCAACGGATGTGATCAACAAAATAACAGCTATGTCTCCACCAACTAGCAAAAAAGAAACACAAGCATTTCTGGGCATTGTGGGTTTCTGGAGAATGCATATTCCAAATTACAGTCTGATTGTAAGCCCTCTTTATCAAGTGACCCAGATTTTAAATGGGGCCCTGAGCAACGACAAGCCTTCGAACAAATCAAACAGGAGATAGTTCATGCCGTAGCCCTCGGGCCAGTCCGGGCAGGACAAGATGTTAAAAATGTGCTCTACATGGCAGCCGGGGAGAATGGCCCTACCTGGAGTCTCTGGCAGAAGGCACCAGGAGAGACTCGAGGTCGACCTCTAGGGTTTTGGAGTCGAGGATATAGGGGATCTGAGTCCCGCTATACTCCAACTGAAAAGGAGATATTGGCGGCATATGAAGGAGTTCAAGCTGCCTCAGAAGTGGTTGGTACTGAAGCACAGCTCCTCCTGGCACCCCGACTGCCGGTGCTGGGCTGGATGTTCAAAGGGAGGGTCCCCTCTACACATCATGCGACTGATGCTACGTGGAGTAAGTGGGTCGCGCTTATTACACAGCGGGCTCGAATAGGAAATCTTAATCGCCCAGGAATCTTAGAAGTGATCATGGACTGGCCAGAAGGCAAAGATTTTGGAATATCACCAGAAGAGGAGGTGGCGTGTGCTGAAGAGCCTCCACCATATAATGAACTGCCAGAGAACGAAAGGCAATATGCCCTGTTCACTGATGGGTCCTGTCGTATTGTAGGCAAACATCGAAGGTGGAAAGCTGCTGCATGGAGCCCTATACGACGAGTTGCAGAAGTGGCTGAAGGACAAGGTGAATCAAGTCAGTTTGCGGAGGTGAAAGCCATCCAGCTGGCTTTAGATATTGCTGAACGAGAAAAATGGCCAGTACTCTATCTTTATACTGACTCATGGATGGTAGCAAATGCTCTATGGGGGTGGCTACAGCAATGGAAGCAGAGCAACTGGCAACGCAGAGGCAAGCCCATCTGGGCTGCTGAATTGTGGCAAGATATTGCTGCCCGACTAGAGAATCTCGTCATAAAAGTACGTCACGTAGATGCTCACGTACCCAAGAGTCGGGCCAAAGAAGAACATCAAAACAACCATCAGGTGGATCAGGCTGCTAAGATTGAAGTGGCTCAGGTGGATCTGGACTGGCAACATAAGGGTGAATTATTTATAGCTCGGTGGGCCCATGACACCTCAGGCCATCAGGGAAGAGATGCAACATATAGATGGGCTCGGGATCGAGGGGTGGACTTGACCATGGATGCTATTGCACAGGTTATCCATGAATGTGAAACATGTGCTGCGATCAAACAAGCCAAGCGGTTAAAGCCTCTCTGGTATGAAAGACGATGGTTGAAATATAAATATGGGGAGGCCTGGCAGATTGACTATATCACACTTCCACAAACTCGCCAAGGCAAGCGCTATGTGCTTACCATGGTGGAAGCAACCACCGGATGGCTGGAAACATACCCTGTGCCCCATGCCACCGCCCAGAACACTATCCTGGGCCTTGAAAAGCAAGTCTTATGGCGACATGGCACCCCTGAAAGAATTGAGTCAGACAATGGGACTCATTTCCGAAACAACCTCATAGACACCTGGGCCAAAGAGCACGGCATTGAGTGGGTGTATCATATCCCCTATCATGCACCAGCTTCCGGAAAAATTGAACGATACAACGGACTGTTAAAGACTACCCTGAGAGCAATGGGTGATGGGACATTCAAACATTGGGATAAACATTTAGCCAAAGCCACCTGGTTAGTCAACACTAGGGGATCTACTAATAGAGCCGGCCCTGCCCAATCAAAACTTCTACGTACTGTAGAAGGGGACAAAGTCCCTGTGGTGCATGTGAGAAACATGCTGGGGAAGACAGTCTGGGTTACTCCTGCATTAGGAAAAGGCAAACCCGTTCATGGGATTGCCTTTGCCCAGGGACCTGGGTGCACTTGGTGGGTAATGCGGAAGGATGGGGAAGTCCGATGTGTACCTCAAGGAGACTTGATTTTGGGTGAAAACAGTCAATGATTTGAATTGTATTATGTTAATTGTTCAGAATGACATTACTACTATGGCTGCTATCTACCATATCAATGGTATTATAGTAAGAATCACCCAGACTGATGAAGAATGAGCTTCACTGAAACCAAGCAATGTGCAGCAGTGATGAAACCAGAACTGGCTTCAGCAGCTTGCGCCCAACAAATCCCTTGAGACCGACATCTTCGACCTGCAGATCATGAACATGGACCGTGCCAGATGACAATCCAACACCACATACCATCTCCCCTGCCCTGAGAGACTGCTATGATGGATGAAGCCCAGAGTCATGGACTGACTGAACTCCATAGACGTTTTAAAGTGATGGCTCATGGACTAAGAAAGTGATATCTGTGTGTATATATTAAAAGACAGGAAGAGTAATAATGAATAATTGGAATGTATTGAAAAGTATAGGACCTGGGCATGACGTAAACGGTATGGAATAAGGGGTGGATACTGTCCTGGTTTCAGCCAGGATAGAGCTGGTTTTCTTCACAGAAGCCAGTGTGAGACTGTGTTTTGGATTTGGGATGAGGAACTGTTGATAATGTGCTGATGTTTTGGGTTGTTGCTGAGCCGTCAAGGACAGTCCAGCTTCTTGTGCTGGCCTGCCAGCGAGCAGGCTGGGGGTGCACGGGGAGCTGGGAGGGGACACAGCCGGGACAGCTGACCCAGGCTGGCCAAAGAGATATTCCCTACCATCCGACGTCATGCCCAGTACATAAACTGGAGTTGGCCGGGGGGCGGAAATCGCTGCTGGGGGACGGGCTGTCGATCACGGGGTGGTGAGCAATTGCTGTATTGGGCCTCACTTGTTCTTGTACATTCCTTTGTTGGTATTATCATTGTTGTTCCCTTCTTTCTTTCTGTCCTATTAAACCGTGTTTATCTCAACCCACGAGGTTTTTCCTAATTCTCTCCCCCGTCCCACTGTGGGATGGGGGAGTGAGCGAGCGGCTGCGTGGTGCTCAGTTGCCGGCTGGGGCTAAACCACGACATTGCATAATGACAGTATTTTCACATTTCCTTATAGTAGAGTCCGTACAATCAGCCAGTCCCATAGATTGAGCTGCAAAGCATTCAATAGCTGATGAAATAAAATATGGACAAATATAGCACTTTGCCTAAATTTTGAAACATTTCTTAGGTTTGTCCTTGTTCGGCAATGTTTTTTTTCTGTTGATACTATCTCACATTCCTGCTTTCTGGTCTTGAAGACCATTGTTGGTGCTACCTAAAACTGAGGGTGTTAACAAAAGGTGCTGTTTTTCAGGTCACACAGCCCATGGACAGACACACAGACAGTGTGGCCACATGAGGACTCTTCAGCTTTGATAGGGATTGTTTTCCTCCAAAGACTTAAATGTTGTTCCTAGCCCAGTTAACAGGGTGCTGTGCTCAGCCGGCTGCTTAACCCCAAGTCCTTACCTTGGAGGGAAGAGTTTCCGTTTTTCCTGAACAGCAGCCTTCACATTTTGCTGGTTGAGGAGGTACCCAGTGGTTAGCACCCCTGTGCCTGCGGCTGCAAAGAGTGCAGTGGTTGCACGGCCAGCCAGGAGACGACAGAAGGTGCTAGCCATTCCTCTCGGAGGATAAGATGTCTGGAAGAGAAGACAGCCCAGTGTCAACCCATAAGTCCTCATACCATGCGAATTACAAGTAAACCCTCACTTTTAATGATAGCCCTGTAAAAGAAGGTATTTGTATTTATCATTGGTTTGCACTTAGATAGCATGTTCAGAAAAATGGTTAGTATGTACATATATTGTTTCTATACCTGTACCTGAGGTAGAGTGGGAAATACGTTGATGTTTTTTGGTGCTGTATTGAGCACACAATTCTATACCCAACACCTGAATGTTTTAATTGTTTTAATGACTTACGGTCATAATTGAATCCTTTAGCTTGCTTTGTAGCAACAACACATTACATAGAGACAACTTTTCAGTGGCCAAAAAATCTACAGTATGATAGTTATATGTGATAGTATGTGGCATTAGCTAGGTTGTTCCTTTCATAACTATCACCTACAGAAACTCTTGTGCCTTTTCCACGGTAGCTTGAACTGTTAAGCACTTTGGGTTTTTCTTCCATATGAATGAAGTTGGGGTAGGCTTGGACTTATCATCCGGCTCACACCACGGGAAGGGGGATATGCTAGGGACCTAAAAATACTCAGTGGCATGGGAAGTGGGAATAGAGGTCAACTCTTCTCTGCTTTTTCTAATATATGAATACACTCCATCAAATGGAGCTAGTGGGAGAAAACACCAAAACAAAGGTAGACCAGTGGTCATAGACATATAAAACACTTTGTTGAAGGTGCAGTAAGTGTGCATGGCTTCAGTGAGAGACAGGACAAGCATGTGGAAGAAAGATTAATTGTGGGCTTTAAGCAAATAAAAGAAACAGGCTAGCAAGAAAGACATGGACCTGTTGGAGCAGGCCACAAGAATGGTTGCGGGACTGGAACAGCTCTCCTGGGAGAAAGGCTGAGAGAGTTGGGGCTGTTCAGCCTGGAGAAGAGAAGGCTCTGAGGAGGCCTTCCAGTATATGAAGGAGGCTTATAAGAAAGAGAGAGACTTTTTACCATCACTTGTATTTTTATCAGGGTTTTACCAGGGTGACAGTTTTAAACTGGAAAGGGGTAGATTTAGATTGGATATAAGGAATAAATTTTTTATAATGAGGGTGGTGAGACAGTGGAACAGGTTGCCCAGAAAGTTGTGCATGCCCCATCACTGGAAGTGTTCAAGGTCAGGTTGGATGGGGCTCTGAGCAACCTCATCTGGTTGAAGATGTCCCGGCCCATGGCAGTATTGTTGGACTAAACGACCTTTAAATGTCCCTTCCAGCCCAAACCATTCTATGAATCTGGGATTCTACGACAATTTCCTGGTCTGAAATTTGTATGCCCTATTAATTTTTTCCAGCAGCATATTCATAGTATAGCTATGGGCTTGGGATTGTGTCTGGAGCTCAGGAGATCTGTAAGTCTAGCAGAGAAAATGCTATGTTCTGTGAAAGTCTGATGAAGACAGTGCACATTTTTTCTTCCAAAAATCAGAATTTGACTCATATTGCTGGCGACTGTGAGTTCCTCAGGAAGCTATAACTCCTGTTTAAATAAAGGACAAAATTTGTGTCATTAACAGAAACTTATTCTTAAAAATGGGCTCTGCTAAATAATTTTTGGGAAATGGGCATGTAAGAGTTACAAGAAAACATGAACTTTCCTCCAGGATATGCTGCTTCAGTTGTTTTTTCAAAGTTTTAAAAAATGTAATTGTTTATGTAATCTCTTCACCTTCTTTTGGAAGTTAAACTAAGCACCTCAAAGCAATTGGTTTAATTTTCAGTGAATGAAGTGTTCGAATGTCCAATAATGTTCATGTAGATCTGGTTTAGTTAGTCCTATACCCCAATTCTTTGCCTTTTCCACTCCTGTCTAAAGACAAATGCAATGTCACATCTGTATCTTCTCACTTGGTAAAAAGATCTTCTCATCTGCCTACATGGTTTTCTGTTGCAAAGCAGTATCTTCTTTGTACTTTAGTGACATATGTGAGATGAAAAACACAGGTGTGTTTCAAGTTTGAGAGTCATTTGTTTCATGTCCTGTATCTTGTTTAAGCAATTTTATGCCTGAGTGTTATTCTTTTGTCTCCCCCATGACTTCAATATGCAATATACTTTTATCTAGCTTTCCTTCCAGAGAAAGGTGCTGACTGATTGACAGA
This sequence comes from Phaethon aethereus, assembly GCF_964289735.1. Classification (NCBI taxonomy): domain Eukaryota; kingdom Metazoa; phylum Chordata; class Aves; order Phaethontiformes; family Phaethontidae; genus Phaethon; species Phaethon aethereus. The sequence continues at coordinate 82,178,481 of NC_138577.1, read as the reverse complement.
AATTTCAGTATTTTTTCACTAAAGGAATTTCCTTAAAAAAGAAATGGGGAGAGACCATAAGGGGAAAGCATTTTTTTCCCCCATTAGGAATACATGCCATTTCCTCAGCTATTCCGAGTCCTCAAGAATTAGTTGCACAGCAGTAGAGTATAATGAAATAATGTGCTGACATAAAGGCTGGGACAGGAGGCAGATCATCAACTATAGCCTCATCTTATCTCTGCATGTGGCTTCCCTCCATGTTTAGGTGAGTTGCAGGACAGGCTCTCATGACTGCAACAGGATTTCTCCCTCCCAAAATGCAGTGGGAGAATGTTTTACTGTAAATCAAAAGCACATATGAGGTTTGTGATGGAGGTTTTTGTGCTGCTTTCTTTTCTGTGTAGTTAGCAGATGGTTCTTGTGCCTTTTCACAGTAGAGCATCCCCATCCTACACTCTGAAAATATTTGCTTATGACTAATCTGCACAGAACTATTATTGTTATACCAAAGTGTCTGAGAAACAATACATGTATTTTCATAGCAGCTCTATGTATTTATAGTTCTGTTTCACAGATGCCATCTTTATTGCGAGGAATTGGCTGGCAGTCAAAATCCTATCCTGAAACTAAGAAGCTGTATCAAAATCCCCTTGCAGACAATGACATTATGACTTCAACGACCCCAGGCACTCATCAACATCTCCACCAGCCTGGATTTTTTGGGAGCTTCTAAATCCTCTGTCACTTTAAGGGACAAATCTGGTCCGTACATCTAATTAATTTAGAGGAGTTGTGTGCAGGATGTATTTGCAAAGAAGTGTGAGGCACAACAGTGTAACTATAATTCTTCAGAAATAATGAGAACAGTGCACCTATTGACTACGCTGTGTACCGCAGCTGAACAGGTAAAGCTAGCAAGACGGGTCATTATATTTAGCCATGTCACGTATCTGCTGGCAAGGCTGCACTGCGGTGGTTGCTGTTCTCACATAACCTCCATCCCTTGCACTAATGCAATGTGACGGGCAAGTCCCATCCTTTGTGACAGCAGCTATGGATTGACTGGCTGCGTATTTTTCTACCTTCGAGCCTTTTCCAATGATCAAGGATGTGGCCTGGGACTGGAAGGTAAGCACAGCGTGCTCTTCGCACTTGGCATTAATTTGTTCTGGAGGAGCCGAGAAGTACACGGGAGCTCCGTGAGGGTGAAAGATGCTAGAAGCTGCTCTCTGTGATTTCTTTCGGAGACAAACTGTGCTTGCTGAAGCTGATAAAAGCTAAATGTTGTTTTGGTACTGACACAGTGCTTCTTTTATCCTTCACTTTGCCTTTGCAACAGCTATTGGATAAGAGCACCTGATCCTGAGAGCAGCTCAGCAGAGCAAACCTTCTGCAAAACATGGTGCGCAAACAAGACCCTGGGAGGCTGCGCGTAGCTTGGCGTCCTTGACTTTCAGGCTGAACTTGACTGTGTGCCTGAGGTACAGGGTTGTAACAGAAATCACAGCCCGTGAACAGAAAGAGAAATAAACTGCTTGGAAAAAGCAATAGATGAACCTGCGGGAAAAGGAACCAGTTTGAAAAGGCAAAGAGACTTCCTTGGGGAAGGCTTTGTGCCATGGCTGACCTGGGAAATATAGAGAGGTTGTACCTTTCTTCAGCTCTCCTCTGAAGAAAAGCCACGAGAGTTGGGGGTGTTCAGCCTGGAGCAGAGAAGGCTCCGGGGAGACCTTATTGCAGCCTGACAGTGCTTAAAGGGGGCTTGTAAGAAAGATGGGGACAGACTTGTTAGCAGGGCCTATTGTGACAGGGGAAGGGGTAATGGTTTTAAACTAAAAGAGGGCAGATTCAGACTAGGTCTAAGGAATAAATTTTTCACAATGAGGCTGGTGAAACACTGGCCCAGGTTGCCCAGAGAGGTGGCCGATGGCCCATCCCTGGGAACATCCCAGGTCAGGTTGGATGGGGCTCTGAGCAACCTGCTCTGGTTGCAGATGTCCCTGCTCACTGCAGGGGGGTTGGACTAGATGGCCTCTAAAGGTTCCTTCCCACCCAAACTATTCTATGATTTTATGATTCTATTCTGCTGAATGAATATGAGTACCCCCTTCTCACTCTTCTTTATGCTTGTCTTTGACTGGATGTGCAATGTTGAGCTTTAATTCCTAAAGCAGACCCTCTCAGCCTGGACAGTTTTACTGTCCCCTCCTCCCTTGTTCAGGCAGCATCAGTGGTTTTCTCACTCTTTCAGGGTCTGGTACGTTAAACGGGCCTATACCTTTGGGACAGCATGACTGACTTTTGGACATCTGATCAAAGCAGATTTCATGCCTATAAAATTGTTTTCCTTTTTGAGTTCTAATAAAATCTGGTAACACAAGTATTTTTCTCCTTGGCAATGCTCTCTTCCATTGTGGCTGCGTGTCTTGTCCCCCAGGACATTCTTGCTTTGTTGGATCACAGAAAAGTTTTCCCTTACCCTGAGGCAGGCTCTACTTTACCTGACAGATGCTTCTCTAACAGCTCTTAAAAGCCTCCAACACTGGAGATGCCACAGCCTGTGCAGGTTAACTACCTAAAAAAAATAAATCAGAGTAAGATAGGCTCTTTTTTTCTCAAAAAAAACAAACAAACAACAAAAAACAGTAATGTCTAACTACACGTCTTGTTACAATTGAAGCCCAGCATTCCTCATCCTAACATTTTCTTCCCCAAACTTTGCAGTTCTGTAAACAGAAGTTCAGTTTCTGTCTTTACCAGTAAGTGCCTCAGCTTTTTAAACCCAGTCACTCCTGCAGAAAAGGTGACTCTGCTGAGAAGGTGACCTGACAAGCATCAATCATAGCATCACGTGGCTGCTGCCTGCAGGAACTGGGAGACGACAGCTGGCCTGATCTTCTGCTCCTTGGGTAGGACCTTCTGACTGCAGCATGGCATTGCCATCGCAGGGACCATCATTTGTGACTGTCAAATGCAAAGGGTCTACGGGAACATGAAAGTTAGAATTTCTTATGAGAAGAAAAACATCATCTGGACTGCTGTGGAAAGGTGACTGTAATCCTTTTTATCAAAATGGTGTAACTCCTAATTCAATAAACACTTCTTGCCACAAGAGTGGGCTATAGTTCTGAATATAAATGCATATAATACTGCAGCACAAACTGAGTCCATGTTAAGCCTTGCACAGGTAGTCCATATGCAATCAAAATAGCACAAATGGACTTGCACAAAAACCTGGTGCAAAAGTTCAGCAAACAAAGTTTTTGCCTAGTGAGGGTACATAATGAACAAGACACTCATATGACAGGAAGCAAGACCATTTTGTTTTGTTGGTGGTTTTTTTTTCCCTCTAAAAATAACATGATTTCTAAGTAACGTATTTCTTCAAAACAAACATTTCAAAGGAGTCTGAATGGAATGGTTTCAAACTAAAGAAAATTCTCATCAAGGCTATTTGTCAAATCTGACCTCAAATCATTAACAGATTCATCTGATTTCCCAGAGAAAATGTCAACTTGCCCTAACAATAAGTTTGCACCATCACCACCTCTGTGGATTCAGAGAAATGTAATTATCTCAGCCAAAGGTGTTGTTAAAGACGTAAGGTTTTTCTAAGAACACTTTACCAGAAATACCATGCTGTGATTGAGGTTTCACTGCAGACTGTCATTAGGCCTCCATTGTAAGGATTTCACTTTCATCAGGGAAATTTAACCACTGCGCAGCCCTAAAAAATGAAAGCGCACACTTTTCTTTTGTAGGAGTTTCCTAAGGGTCTTCCTTTGTGCTCATGATGATAGAAAATCCATTTTCTTGTAGACACCTATAGTGCTACTGTAGTGCAGCTGGGGAAGGGAAAGAATAATTTTTCAAGATCGGAAGAAATTTTGTGATTATCAGTTTTAACCCTTGAAAAGGAATTGAGCACTTGCCTGTGCTGATCAGGTGTGCTGGAAGGAAAATACCTGCATTCGAAACTATCTAGAGAGAGTATGGTCTGGAGAAGATAAAGGAGTTGCAAAGGTTAATCAACCTGAGTTAAAAAAATAAATAAAACTCTTATCTTATTTTCAGCCTGCATTTGTTCGTCTTCAGTTTGAATCACTGGCCTTTGTTATTATTTTTATAGTTTTTTGGGTAGAAATTTCTACTTATTATTTGTTCCACATGTAGCTATTTAATAACTAGCTCTTTTTTATGTCTCTCCATCAGTTTTTATCATATTTTCAAATTTATTAACCACTCTTTGGCTCTACCCTGAACTCTTTCCATTTTGTTTCATCCTCAGCATCTTCCTGATACCAGAACAGTCCTTTCATCCCAGTAATGGTTGTACCAGGTCTCCAGCATGGAAGCAGCAAAGTCTCTCTCTACTAAATAGCTTATGCATCTGGAGGTCATAACAGCCCCTTGGGAACACTCGCAGTGCACGCCGTGGTCATTGCCTGCCAAGTGCTGGCCCCTTTTGGGAGCCACACAGCTCCTTGATGCGGGGTGATGACTGCAGTCCTCAGCGTGGCCTGGGGATCTTCCTGACTGGAGCAGTCAGGGAACTATATCTGATACAGACATAGACACACTTCCGAGTAAGTTTATGTGATGGAGTTGTCTGCAATAGCTGGAACCTCGTTAACTTAAGTCTCTGTCAGTCCCATGAATTTTTTTGCTATTACTTTCCCTTTCCCTTTAAACTGGAATGCTTCCTAATGAGCAGAGGAGTTTTCTCCTCTGTTGTGGGATTCTGAATATACTGAAAAAATATTCTTAAATGGTTCCCAATTATCATTTATGGTTTTCTACTTAAATTTTTTTCTCTGTTAAGTGGTTTGTAACTGTCCTGACCTTGTGAAAGTTTCAAGTTCTTTCAATGCACCACAAGCTACAAGTGAATTTGGACTTTATTTTATTAACACTTAAGAAAGAATTAGCTGCATCTCAACCTGCACTGATTTTTAGTTCAGTGCACGCCTCTTCTTCAGCCGTCCAAACGAGGTCTGACTTACATGGCATTGGACACAATGCGCTTTCTGAGGTATAAAACTTAATAATTTTATTTTATATATTTTAACAAGATTCTTAGGCTTCAAGGCATGAGACCTCAAGCATGAGCCAGTCAGATAATACTCTGATAGTAATAAGTGATAAGTAATAATTTGTTTTTCCAAAATGTAATGGATAGGCACATTAAGAGTCAGAACAGCTTCTTCATTACTAATTTCATGGCATAGGGACTCAGCATATTGTGTAAGAAATACTCAGAGATGTGATCTGAACTGAACTGTTTCAGTGGAAGTCTCTGACGAAGCTGGAGCACCATATGTATTCTGCATGCAGACTAGCGGAAGATGACACATCAGGAGACACGGGAGTCCGAAGCAAATAAACGAGAACTGGTATTTTGCAGTGGGGAAACACAAATCGGAGCACGAGCTCAAGTCCACAGACTAGGACAGGACTGAGCTTGTTGCAGCCTGATGGAAAAAAGAGCAGGCAGGGAATATCAGGGGGAGAAGAGCATGAGCTTCTCAAATCCGTTAGCAGATGGCAGAAGTAGGAAAAACGGAGCCCACGAGCGCTGAGGTGCCAGCCTGTGCTGTAACTGGGAGGGTGCCCCACTTCTGCTGCACATGGCATCATTGTCGGATTTGGCTCACCATCTCCCTAACGTGAGGGCGAAGGTTTCTGCAATGGTCCTATTCAAGTCATTTATCTCCTGCTTTTCCTTAGCACGGTCAGGGCTGATCTGCTCTACTGTCGCCCAGCACTTACAACGTATCTGCCTTCCTCTCCTTTGCAGGTAGCAGTCTCCAGCAGCGCCCACAACTGGGCATCCTTTAACTGATGAAGGTGGAGGGTAAGGTGTATGTGTCTCAGCTGTTATCCAGCATCAGGTGGATTTTCTACAGGTAAAGGGGCAGGGAAGGTTTTGGTTTTTTCCTTATTAGTCAAGTGTGCTGGAAGACACTTTGGAGGCGCCTGGTATTTGTATCTAACAGTTTTACAAAATGCTTGGCCAACTTGACTTGCACACTCTGCCCTTATTATGTCATACTCTGGATACTGGCTTTGCTTCATGGTAACTAGTTAAGATGTCTTTTGTACGCCTCTGGGATTACACATGCCCTTTGGCCGGAGGCCAGGGCATGGAGCACAGCTCCGTAGCTCTGAGAGTGGAATGTGTCACTGGCAACAAGTCCTTTAAAAGTTTTATTTCCAAGGTCATTTATACTTGTACTATCATTTGGAGAAAGCAAAAATCCCGTTGTACAGGAGAGAAGGAACACAGAGCAACTGGCTCGGGAACAGCTGCTGTGTATCCCCCGTGCACCAGCTTCCCTCCTACAGTGAAGAGCTTTGATTAATTCCTTACGAGTCCTGTTGTGGATCCCTGTCTGCAGTGGTTAATTGTGAGGGAAGCAAGTGCAACACTGATTTAAGGTAAAGCTGCTGAGCTGTACAGCAAGTAGTGTTAAGTGTCTGCAAAAACAAGGTTTCTTCGCTCCCATTCTCTTACCACATCGGCACCATAAAGGGTAAACAAATTCAGAGTCAAATTGGCGTTGCCTTTTCCAAAGCAGCATTCCCATATGTCCTGATGACTTACGGCCAGTGAGTCAGCAAAACCTACCTGGAAGGTCATGATCTTAGAGGTCAGAGCCTTTACCTCTCTGCTCTCCCTCAAAACAGGCTCAGCTGCCTGTAACCAGCCTTCAGGACATTAATATCCTGCCAGGAGTGTATTTTGGATTTAAAACTGTATTTTAATGTAGGTGTCACCTACCATGCACAGAAGGTGGAGACAAAAGTCAGCAGCAAGATTTAGCAGAAGTCACTACTGCAAATCTGATGCTGGCTGAGAAACAGCCCAAAGGGTTGCAAGTATCATTTAAGGTAGAGGGGCTGTTTGTGACCACAGTTCGATCCCCAAGATGAAAAAAAAAATTGGAGAATGCCTATTTTGGGGCCTTAAACCAGTGTTCCCTCTTATTCACAATAAACCTAGACTGAAGCCTCTGTTAAAGGTGGAGGTACTTTCCAGAAGAAATATGGCTTTTGTACAGCAGGACCCTCACCAACACTAAAAAGATCCTTCTTTCACATCAGCAGCTCCAGAAAACTCTGACAGAGCTAAACTCCCCTTGTGGCTCTGGCCAGAGGCTGCAGAAAGTCTCCAGCACCTTTGATTCACAGGTCCCGCCGTGCTCGGGCTGCCGCAGCCGTGCCCCGTCGGGCGCGAATCACCAGAAATGCACTAATCGCCTCTTCACCCTCTAAGGAACTTGTGAACTTTACTGCTACATTTAATACTTTAAAAATAATGCTTTTGCTATTAATTCTTTACTTTCTTGAGCTTCTTTTAAAGAGGAAGTTGTCAGCTCCATTTTTCCCTCAGCGTATTTGAACGCAGGTGTTGGTTACCCTATATTTCACACCAGGGAGCACATATGCTTTTAGCCAAGGAAGGAAGGAAGGTACAAGGGTTACAGTGACATTTCTAGAAATAGAACTAGATTAAATATTTGAACCATGTCATGGGTGGTATTAATTGCCACACCATGTGATCCTGAGCGACATTTTAGAGAAATGGCAGAGTTATAGCTAAAGTTCACACAGGCTTATAATCACAGGTAATGTATATGCACGTTTTAAAGTGCTAAGCTGTTTAGCTAATGGTATCACTGCAGTGAGTTGAACTTTCACGTGGTGGAGGGAGAAGCAGGCTGGGTTTTTATATTTGAGAAGTAATTCCTTTGAGTCATCCTTAGCCTGAGCTAAGCCTACAGATGCCAGTGGAAAGTTTTCTCTGCCTGTCTATGGAAGTTGCTGGCACCTTAGAAACATCTGCAATAAATGTCACAAGTGACTACATGCATGCGAGACCATTTTTAGACACCCAGAAAACAGTTTCGTTGCTCTTGGTTTGCTGTATCACTCTACAGGTTCAGAGGATAAGATATAAATTAAAACATTAAATATCATAAAGCAATATTGGTGGGGTTTTTTTCAGTTTCTCATAGCTCACCCTGAGCAAGACTCAGTTTTTTGACTAATCTAGGTTTAAGATACAGTCTCTGGAGTGCAGAAAAAATGCCAGTGCAGACATCGTTCTAACTGTACCTTAATCACAGCATGGGATATCTCTATGAAAAACAGGTTTTTTCTCCTTGTAGTGTCAGAGGTCAGTGAATGGTTATAATCATGTAACAATTTTGGGAAAAAAAAACCCAAATCCAAACTATGAATCTATGAATAAACTCACATGAATAGAGAAGACATGGAAAAGGCTGCAACTCTTCATAGATCAGACAACTACCCCTTAGTAACTACTCCTTAGTAACAACATGATTTTTGGTTTGTATCAGCTGAAGGTCTGGCCAGTCAGACCTGACCTGGTGAGACTCAGAAGCTCAAATTCTCCTACCAAAGCCCAACCGAAGTGCAGGGAGTGCTTGCCCTTCTGAATCAATCCAACACTCTTTTACGATATAAAACTCTCACCTCCACAGTGCAGAGAGCTACAATAAAAATCACAAAAAACTAACTGAATTAGGGATGTTTTATCTGTAAACGTGTTACATATCAGCAAAGGGCCTTATTTGTCCCTTTCTTAGACTGTTACTTAAGGGTCAGCATTTGAAGCAGCTGCACAGTGGGCTGACACATTTTTTCCTGCCCCGAGTAGATATGCGAATCAATAAATTATAACCAAATTACACCACATCCCGTGGTGCTTTGAATTCATTTTTAATAACCCTCATATCCAAAATGCTACTCTTTGAGTTGAGAAAAGCAACATAGGTAGTTAAACTGACCTTGAAGCTGGAGGTAGAGACGTCCTGCTGCCTGCAGCGAGCCCAGAGTGTAAAGGGAATAACAAGTTGGTGCGCTGACAGGAGCCCAGGTAATATGAGAGGGGGGAAAAGGAGGTGAGGGAAACGAAAATAATTACTGCAGTGGCCAATCCTATTTCACTGGGTTACACGGATGGCATTTGCTCGCACAAGGGTGCCCTTGAGGACGTAAGCGGGATGTGGCAGGAGTAACAGTTCGGTGACAACAACATCATCTTTCAAACACTTCTCAAGGGGAAAGAGTTCACGTCGGCAAATGGTTGGCCAGATGCTGAACTGCAACGAGAGGCACCTCCGCTGATTCACCCCCAAGGGCCCATTTAGTAACAGCCAAAAGAGAGAGGTCAAGAGCAGCTTCTGTGCTGGACTGCCTTGACTGCCTGGGAACCCCTCAGAGACATGGAGAGTGGGGTAAATCCACCTGCACACATCCCAGATGGAAATGGGTCAGAGTGGGGGACGGGGCCCAGAATGAGCTGAGATCACAGTGGGCATTCTTTTTCCCCCTTTACTTTTTAATTTGTGACAGTAGTTCTTGGCTCTTTGTAAAGCAGATGGGTCTAAAAACATGAAATGTAAACGGAGGATACCTGAAGCCTCCTATTTAGGAGTACTGTAGCTACACAGTGGTAAAGCACTGGCAAAAATAACATGTGATGCTTTGTAAAGCAAAAAAGAATAACCAATTTCATTCACCTAGCTCTGCTCCCACTGCAGCTGAATGCTTTATTGAGGCTGACAGAGGAACACAGAGGCCAGTACTATGCAGCTTTTAAAAATCCAAGACTTTAAAATGCTTTTTCCTTTGTATATTTAATATTCCTTGAATTATCCATAGCAATTTCCTAAACCCAAATCTCAGATTTTTGAAACTTCACAAAAATAGAACTCTTGCACCCAAAATGTCATGACTTGTCTGAATTAATGAGAGCCATGCATGCCCACCATAATTAAAAACAGAACAGCCACTCCAGATCAATGCATCTGGACTACCAAGGAGTCGAAACACCCCCTCTCTACCACACCTGCTTTTTATCAACCCAACACTATGTTTCTGGTATTGATAGAAAAAAAATAAATCCAAATGAGGATCTCCTGAGGTAACATGAGTACAGAAATACGAGCACAATAAATCCACCCCTGTGCAGGGACTGGCAAAGAAAACAGAAACCAAATTTTCCTCTCGTATTCGGCAAGAGCTCCTTCGTAGCTGTGTCGCGTCTTTTGCCCCCGCTCTAAGCCCCCAGCATGCGTTTAATGCAGAGCTTTGTGTACGAACACTTCAGTGGCGGCCGCTGTCATCCTTTTGTCAGCAATGCAGCCCCATGCTCTAGTTCAGCAGCTCGCGACCGAGGCACGTACCTCACTTCAAGTTTTTGACTAAAGGCAGCCTTTTTCATAAAGACCTTAAAGAGACAAAGACCTTCACCTTGAAGGAGGTGATATCATGAACTGAAGTGCCGTGCTGCCTTACGCAGATGTTTAAGCTATTTGCCAGCTCAGAGCCTGGAAGAACAGAAGATGCAAACAAAACTCAGCCTGCTAGTTAACATCACAAACACCTGGCAAACAGTGTTAGCAAGTTCCCTTATGATTTCTGAAGAATGTATCATTAATACTTAAAAAATAGCTTGGTCTTACTACCGTTCGTTGATCTATTTTGTGAGGAACTCAGCTACAGAAACAGTTGGGTTGCTAAGAACCATCCATAAACAATGCCCTATTTCCATCTCTACCTAACCTAAATATTTATGTGAAATCTCCCAATTAAAATGCTGTCTTGATTTCATTGCTTGTGCTGGGGACGTAGCAGTAGCTGAGTGTTACTTCAATTGCTATTCATATTAATGCCATCTGTCCCTGCACAGGGAGTTCAGCTGAAACTCAGCAATAATGCGTGCCCTGTTGGAGTTGTGGAAGCCGCTGAACAGAGAAGCTACCTATATGGACCTGATGATGGTATTTTGGTGTTTTGGGAAGGCCTTTCTGATTAGCACATTTCTTTCAAAGCAAATGTCTATAAAGTCAAATTTCTATATGTGGGAAATAATTTATTAGTAATCAAAGGAATCAGGACAGAAATTATAAGCCTCATTATTCTTACTTACTGTATGTATCAAATTAGGAATTAGAGGATGCCATGGTTGTTCTGAAGAGCTTGCAAGGACACTAATCACTAACTCTTCTGCTGTTGGAGTCAGAGCTCTGCTATTGTACAGACGCAAAGAGCCACTCCACACAATAACCTTATAAGCTAGCAGTCGGCTTGTCCCTGACGCAGTGGCAACCACTGGTTTTCAAGTTCGATGGGTCTTTAATTCTTGAGACTCCTAAAGAGAGACTTAGAATGCCGTGAAGCATACCATCTTGGGAAGAAACATAATTGTTTACCAAATGGTTACCAGACCTCTTTCTGAGATTTCTTTGTGACTGTAGATGTTCAATATCCACTTACATACAGTATATGCAGTCACTGACATCTCAAACTGGAAAAACATTCTGTTTTGAGGTGGCATTCAACCACTTACATCCACTGAAGTTGATGGAATTTAAGCAAGTACTTGTTGCTAAGCATGGGCACAAATTCACCATGACCAAGTACGTAAGTAGGCACAGAACAGTCCTCCTACAGTTATCATTACTCCAGAGAAAGGCACTTTGAGGTGCTAATACAAGTCTACTAAATAAAGAGCTCAATTAGATCCAACCAACCTGTTAAAAATAGCCCCAGTTATTTTAAGTTATTGAAGTTGCTCTTCACAGGACATCCACTACATACTATAGGAAAGGTCCTCTATAATTAGCAGTGTGTTTTCTGGCCAAAGGGAGGAGAAAAGGTTTTCCTAAAAATGGAGCTGATCCTTTGGAAAAGTAGGAATATCCAAAATCCTTACAACAGAACCACATGCCCTTCAGTGGCATTGCCTAAAAAGTGATCACACTATTTTTGCCAGCTGTTTTGTAGACTGCATTGCACAGTATCACAATGCATATATTTTTAGTTAGAGCGGAAAGACTAAAGGTAGGAGTTGTCTAGTGTAGATCATGCATGTGAAGGGGGCAACAATTCTGTTTCAGACAATTTCAGCCCTTTGAAAACTTGCTCTTGTGTGACATTTTGGCAAAGCTTTTCTCTCATTAAAAAAAATGAAAAATGAGTATTTGTATCTCACTGAAATGCTATTCCCTCTCAAAGGTATATGTTGAGAACATGATTACAAACAAACATTACTGCTTTTTAAGAGGACACTTTGGCATTCTCTGCTCTCCAACACAGTGGAGGATATTCACTTTGTTCTGTTGCTGCTCCTGCATGGCCAGCCACTGCTGGTGAAGGAGGCTTACAATCCAGCAGGCCATTGCTTTCTCCTTAAAACATATCCCAACTATGGATCTGGATCTCTAATACTAGCATTTCCACACGTGGGATTCTTATTCCCCCCATAAAACAGTAGTGAAAATGCAGCGGTTAATTTAAAATTACCAAAATGGTGAAATCAATCAGTTCTGAGATTGTGATTGTCAGGGAATTCAAAAGAGTAAGGACTAGAGAAACACAGCCAACAAACATATTCAGATATGTTGAACTCCGGACACCTTCCCTCTTTCCACCACACTGATCCAGCATTTTTTGTCATGGAAACTCCAGCAGGCATGGTTGGAGAACAAAAAAGGTGCTCTTTTTCAGATGGCTTTTATTGGAGATGAAATTTTAACAGTAAACAAAATGGAATAAATAAAATATTCAGATTTAGAGCAGAATAGAAAGCATTGATAGGACTTTGTGTCTTCTCTATCTGGAAAAGTTACTACTTTTGATCTATGTGAAACATATCTAGGATCTAGATGTGATTTATACATACTGTCCCCAATATGTATAAATGAAGAGTTTCCAGAAGAGTAGTGGGAGAGAACACAAGCCTTTAGTCATAATTATTGCTCTGTTTCTGACCCATCCATCTAGGCATGTGCACACCATGAACATTAGTATGGTATTGTGGTGTCTGATTCGAAGAGGCTTACACAGTGGAGTTGCTACCTCTAGGAAAACAAATTTTAAATGGCTTCTGCTACTACACTTACCAATCCATATGTGCGGGGTTGGCTCCAGCAGTCAGGGAATTGGAACGAACACCAGTGATTGTTTCAGTCCTCTTCAACAGTGGAAATTTCAAGGAAAAATCTGCTCTTCTCAAATTTTACTTCTTGGTTATGCACAGATAAGGCCAGGACATTTTAATATAACTTTCAAGGCATAGTTCAGTCTTCACAATTCTCATTCATGATCTTCGCACAATCAACCAAGAACAATTTCAGATTTTCTTCACAGACCTGAGGATTTTGAACAGCCTGTTCCAGCTAGCTTCCCCCTCCTTCTTCATGGTAAAGATTAAAAAAGGTTGTGTGCTGTCAGTTTCCCTTGGAGATTTGTTCATTTCAGTGAGTCTACCATTTTACACAGAGTATTTAGTTGTTTTCTTGCAACATGCTAAAAAGTAGAAAACAGCCATCCCCTGCTAAATACTTCTTAAACAACAATCCATGATCTTATCCAGTGCCCAGCAAGATTGTGGATCAGATCCTCCTGGAAAACGTGTCAAAATATGTAGAAGTCAGGAAACTGAGGAGGAACAGCCAACATGGCAAATCGTGGCTGACTAATCTAGTGGTCTTCTATGATGGAGTGGCCACAGCAGTGGACAAGGGAAGAGCTGCGGATGTCACCTCACTGGACTTCTGTAAGGCCTTTGACATGGTCCCCCACAACATCCTTCTCTCTAAATTGGAGAGATAGGGATTTGAAGGTTGGAGTGTTAGGTGGATAAGGAACTGTCTGGATAGTGGCACCTGAAGAGTTACAGCTAATGGCTCAATGTCCAAGTGGAAACCAGTGGTGTCCCTCAAGGGTCCATACTAGAACCAATACTGTTTAATATCTTCATTAATGACATAGACATGGGATCAAGTGCACCCTCAGAAACTTTGCAGATGACACAAAGCTGAGTGGTGCGGTTCATTCACTAGAGGGACAGGATGCCATTCAGAGGGACCTGGACAGGCTGGAGGAGTGTGCCTGTGTAAACCCCATGAATTTCAACAACATGCAGGGTTCTGCACCTGGGTCGGGGCAATCCCTGATATAAATACAGGCTGGGGGATGAAGAAACGGAGAGCAGCCCTACAGTGAAGGACTTGGGAGTCCTGGTGGGCACAAAACTGGACATGAGTCATCAATGTGCACTTGCAGCCCAGAAAGCCAATTGTATCCTGGGCTGCATCCAAAGCAGCGTGGCCAGCAGGGTGAGGGACGTGATTCCCCTCTGCAGTGCTGCATCCCGCTCTGGAGCCCTCAGCACAGGAGAGACATGGACCTGTTGGAGCGGGGCCAGAGGAGGCCACAAAAATGCTCAGAGGGCTGGAACAGCTCTGCTGGGAGGACAGGCTGCAAGAGTTGGGGTTGTTCAGCCTGGAGAAGAGAAGGCTCTGGGGAGACCTTAGTGCAGCCGGTCAGGACTTCAAGGGGGCTGGTAATAATGAAGGGGACAGACTTGTTAGCAGGGCCTGTAGCAATAGGACAAGGGGCAATGGTTATAAACTGAAAGAGGGTGGATTTAGACTGGACATAAGGAAGAAATTTTTATGATGAGGGTGGTGAGACACTGGAACAGGTGGCCCAGAGAAGTTATGGATGCCCCATCATCGGCAATGTTCAAGGTCAGGTTAGATGGGGTTTTGAGAAACCTGATCTAGTGAAAGATGTCCTGGCCCATGGCCGGGGTTGGACTAAATGACTTTTAAATGTCCCTTCCCACCCATAGAATCACAGAATCACAGAATCACTAAGGTTGGAAAGGACCTTCAAGATCATCAAGTCCAATCATTAATCCAGCACCACCATGTCCCCTAAACCATGTCCTGAAGCGCCACATCCACACGTTTTTTGAACACTTCCAGTAGTGGTGATTCTATCACCTCCCTGGGCAGCCTGTTCCAATGCCTGACCACCCTCTCAGTGAAGAAATTTTTCCTAATATCCAATCTAAACCTCCCCTGGTGTAACTTGAAGCAATTTCCCCTCATCCTATCGCTGGTTACTTGGGAGACCAACACCCTCGTCGCCACAACCCCCTTGCAGGTAGTTGTAGAGAGCGATAAGGTCTCCCCTCAGCCTCATCTTCTCCAGACTGAACAACCCCAGTTCCCTCAGCTGCTCCCCGTAAGACTTGTGCTCCAGACCCCTCACCAGCTTCGTTGCCCTTCTTTGGACACGCTCCAGCACCTCAACGTCCTTCTTGTAGGGAGGGGCCCAACACTGAGCACAGGATTCAAGGTGAGGCCTCACCCGTGCTGAGTACAGGGGCACAATCACTTTCCTAGTCCTGCTAGCCACACTATTGCTGATACAGGCCAGGACGCTGTTGGCCTTCTTGGCCACCTGGGCACACTGCCGGCTCATATTCAGCCGGCTGTCAGCCAGCACGCCCAGGTCTCTTTCCGCTGGGCAGCTCTCCAGCCACTCCTCCCCAAGCCTGTAGCATTGCATGGGGTTGTTGTGGCCGAAGTGCAGGACCCTGCTCTTGGCCTTATTAAACCTCATACAGTTGACCTCTGCCCATCGATCCAGCCTGTCCAGATCCCTCTGCAGAGCCCTCCTGCTCTCCAGGAGATCAACACTCCCACCTCACTTGGTGTCATCTGCAAACTTACTGAGGGAGCACTTGATCCCCTCATCCAGATCATCAATAAAGATATTGAACAAAACCGGCCCCAGAACCAGCTCAGGTTGGTCAAGCAGGACCTGCCTTTCATGAACCCATGCTGGCTGGGCCTGATCCCTTGGTTGTCCTGCACATGCCCTGTGAGCACCCTCAAGATGAACCGCTCCATGATCTTCCCCGGTACGGAGGTCAGGCTGAGAGGCCTGTAGTTCCCAGGATCCTCCTTCCGGCCTTTCTTGTAGATGGGTGTCACACTGGCAAGCCTCCAGTCTTCTGAGACCTCCCCTGTTAAACAGGATGGCTGATAAATGATGGAGAGTGGCTTGGCAAGCTCCTCCGCCAGCTCTCTCAGTACTCTCTGTTGGATCCCACCATGCCTCATAGACGTGTGGGTGTCCAGGTAGTTTAACAGGTCCTTACCTGCTTCCTCCTGGATTATGGGTGGGTTATTGTGCTCTCCATCCCCATCTTCCAGCTCAGGGGGCTAAATACCTGGACTGGCTATTAAAGACTGAGGCAAAGAAGGCATTAAGTACCTCAGCCTTGTCCTCGTCCTTGGAGACAACATTCCCCACCATATCCAGTACGGGATGGAGATTCTCCTTGCCTCTCTTTTTGTTGTTAATATATTTGTAAAAACTTTTTTTGTCGTCTTGTACATCTGTGGCCAGACTGAGCTCTAGCTGGGCTTTTGCCTTTCTAATTTTGTCCCTGCTTGACCTAACGACATCCTTGTACTCTTCGTGAGTTGCCTTCCCCTTCTTCCAGTGGTGATCAACTCTCCTCTTTTCCCTGAGTCCCAGCAAAATCTCCCTGTTCAGCCAGGCCGGTCGCCTTCCCCGCCAGCTCTTCTTACGGCACATGGGGACCGCCTGCTCCTGCGCCTTTAAGATTTCCTTCTTGAAGACTGTCCAGCCTTCCAGGACCCCTTTGTCCTTCAGGACTGTCTCCCAAGGGACTCTCTCAACCAGTGACATGAACAGGCCAAAGTCTGCCCTCCGCAAGTCCATGATAGCAGTTTTGCTGGCCCCTCTCCTTACTTCACTCACAACTGAGAATTCTATCATGTCGTGGTCGCTAAGCCCAAGACGGCCTCCGACCACCACATCTCTCACCAGTCCTTCTCTGTTCGTAAACAGCAGGTCCAGCAAGGCACCTCCCCTGGTGGGCTCACTCACCAGCTCTGTCAGGATGTTATCTTCCACACATTCCAGAAACCTCCCAGATTGTTTCCTCTCTGCCGTGTTATACTTCCAGCAGATGTCCAGTAGGTTGAAACCATTCTGTGATTCTGTGGTCCTATGATGATGGCCTTAAGAAAAGATGTAAAATCAGCCAACTCTTCAGCATAAGGTTAATGAAATGGCTTAAAGTGTGGGGAAAACAAAATTATCCTGCAGTACATGTAAACAGAGCAGCTTGGCAAGTAGTTTGCTTTTTTTTTCTTGCACTGAAAATATCTGACAACTTCAAGATTAAATTGCTCTCTCAGTCAATTTGAGTTTTTATGTGAAACACCAAAACTGTAAGAAGATTGCAGAAAATGTGAGTGCAAGGTCACAGAGTACCGAAGAGATGATGATTTTAATACGTCACTTGCTTTATTGCCATCTTACACAGACGTGATGTGCTGTTACTGTTTTGTTACTTAAAATATGTTAATTCTTGAAACAGATGCAATGGGCATCTTCCTATCTTAAAGAAATTACCCAGTCCAACAAAGAAAAGCAGTAAACAGTGATTAAAGCATATAACAGAAACTGGTTTTGTAGTCTTAAAGTCTATTAAGTACTTTGCGTCAATTTGCAAGTCATTTTATGTCTGTGTGACTTGTTTTCCCATAGTAAGAGGAGGGGCATACCATACTTACAAAATGCTTTCTGTGTTTACTTGGGTATAAAATGTGGTTATACTGTTTCTTTATATCCAGGGCAGGACACGAGCCAAGAGAAAGCTAGGGATCTTTAGACAGAAGTCCAGACACAAAACAACAGGATAAAGAAGTTAAGGGCAATGGTATTTGCTCTCTGTTTATATAATTCATTACCTTTTGCCTAAGGAAATATTCTATTGAAACGGGACGTCCTTAAACACTTTGTGAAATATTTCAACTCCACCTACTTGTACCGTCCTACAAGGGGAATACGGGTGTGGGAGAGGCTTTCCTCATCTGAAGAAGAATGAGTTATGCGGCTGGTTCAATTTAATCTGTTACATGTCTTATTTAGTTGTTTATGCTGTACACTTCACAGTGGATCAGCATTTCTAGTTGAGTATGAATTACACTTCATTCTCTGTTCCATGTTGAAATCAGCATTATTCCCAATGATGCCCACAGCAGCTGCAATGCAGTGTGAGCGAACAAAGAATAAAATGCGGTAATTCAAACCATTCTTTCCCAGTAAAGAGACCCAGAATTTTCTCTGATTTTTGCCCTTTTTATTAATGGCTTGTCCCTTCTGCTCCCATGTTTGTCTAAAAGACTCAGTAATTCTAATGAGTAGATTTAATTATTCACCATTGGGGGGTAAAAAAGTAAACAGATACCAATAAGGACTCTTGAAACTCAGGAAAAAAAAAGAATGTTTAATTAGCATACAGGCACAACACCCTGCCTGATATGCCTTACTAACAATACAAAGCAATAACCTCAGGTCAAAAGGTAAGTTACAATACATGCAAAAACATCTGGATAGTGCACTAAGTAACGTTAGATATAGGTACATCTGTCTAATAAACATACATCTATCCTCCTAAAGAACAAAACTTCAGAGACTGTTTCAAAAGTAAAGGTACATCAAACCAACCATAGTTGAGCAGCGTATTGGACACAAAGCATCCTACACAGAGACGTTTGACCTTTGGAGGCAAAAACTGTAACAGGCAAATAGCTGAGAGCCAGATCCCCAAATACTTACTTATGAAAAGCTCTCAGTGAAGCCTAAGGTATTATCAGAATGAGGTCTGAGGGATTTTGCCCTTACTGAGTAACACCTATGACTGAGTAAAAATGTCTCTATTGGCAAGAATTTTAAATCATACGTCTAAGTTTAATGTTGCTGATAAGAGTGAAAAGAGGAAAGACTGAATATTGATACAAATAAAAGAACATTTTTGTAAAACCTTTAAAATAAATAATGATTATGAAGGAAAATTTGGGATCATGAACATGTCCTGAAATAAAAACCAACATGGTTAAAATTAATAAATACTTTAAACAGTTATGTTCCTTTTTATCCTACAGAATAATAATCAGTATTAAGAACTAGGAAAGCAGAAAGAGGACAGAGACCTCCCCCTCACTTTTAAATAAGGGTGATCAGTCCCACTACCATCTCTCACTATTAAGCGATGTGTTCGTGTGTTACAGGACTAGCCGAAAGAATGGGACGGAATGTACACTTAACTGCCACTGTAACGGATCTGTTTTTTCTTCCACACGATGACTAATCACGGGCTCAGTCCACTGACGATACTGGTGAGTTTAGCGGTGGGAGGAGAGGGCCAGGGTGGGGGAGTGAAGGCTGGGGTGAAGGCCACGCTAACCCCGTTACTAGCGGGTGACCAGTGACCATCTCCCATGGACGGGGATGTGTCTGTGCTGCTGCCCCGGCTCCCACGTAACCATGGCCGGAATCCGGGCTGCTACTTACGCAATAAAAAATACTGCAAAACTCCCTTTGGACTTTGCTGGCAGACGTGCCCACTGCTGAACCAGTGGGTGAAATATGCTATCCCCATTGCAGCTAGCCAGCCTGTACACCCCGAGGCGTTTTGGTCCCGACAGGAGCAGCCCCTCCAGCGGGAGAACTGCTGTCGCATCCAGCCGGTGCAGCGCGGCTGAGGAGCTAAGAAAGGCAAGTAATGGGCGCTTCAGCCCTTCTCTTTCTTACAAATCCTGAATCAGCTGGGCTTTTTCAGCTCCAGCTGCAGAAAAGCAAGTCTGCTCTGCCTCCATGGCGCAAAAAGCTAAAATGGACAAGATCCTGAAAGACAGCAAGATCCAAATGACAAGGTCCTCACTTGGAGACATCCTCCCTAAAACACCAGAGGCAAACAGCGGGTGTTTTATGACTGGGATTTGTATCTCTCTCCATTACACGGCTGTGGTGGAGTGGCACAGAGAAGCCAGCAAAAGGAGCCCCACCATCCCGGTGCGCTGTACAGGGAGATGGCCGCACTAGCTGGTTATGTAGCTGCACTAGGCAAAGCCTCACTTAAAGCAGGTTGCTGCTGCCCACTGACTATCGCCGTAGCTCCAACACTGCAGCAGAGGCACTCGGGCCACTTAGACGTGAAGTGCACAAGCCGACGTGCACTCGCTGTGCGGCGTTTCTGCAGAGCAGCTCTTCCCAGCTCTGGTTAGGGTTGCAACACTAGCTGGCGTGGATAACAAGATGGACGCTCACCTCTTTGAGCGCTCACCCCCTGTATTTTAATGAACGCGTTGTATCTCCAACCAAAAAAATTCGTATTGGTCATCAGCAAATCAAACGTTACTGGGACCACAACGTTTTTGTGTTTTTTGTTGCTCTGAACACAAATCCAGTATGTAGTTACTCTCCCGATTCTACTCTAAACTGTGCCACTGACCCAAAAAGTAACTTCTGGAATATAAATAATACATGCTTTTCCAGAGGGGCTGAACTATCACATTGTCTACTGATTTTAAGATATGGATGCTCAGCACCTTTGAAAAAACCCACATCTAATCCTTCATCTTCCCCTCTGTCCATTTGTAACGCTGCACCATGAGCACAGCTCCTGCGTACTGCAAGCGTTAAAATGCGTTGAATGTTTTGAAACTCTGAAGAACCGATATACACACATAAAGTACAAAACAACAAACTGTGAAAAGAGTAATATGAAGAATTGTACCCTGTAACCCTAAGAACATCAAGGGAGTTTGGTAAAATGGGGTACAGGCAGATAAAGCAGCAGTTAATAGCATACAACAGAAATGCCAAGTGACATTGACAGTTGTTACATATCTTTCTTGTTAACAGAGAAACAATAAAACCAAGTTAAGAAATCACTTCTTGGACCACTTTTTCCCTGTTTCTTCATTACTTCAAATTGTTTTATGAAACTACTGTATGGTAACTGCTTCTGTACAGAAAATACACAGTAAGTTGGTTTTGTGGTCCAAATAAACCATGCCTTTTTTTTTTTTTTCATATCATGCATTGGTATGCAGTCAGCTTCTTGTCAGTCATTAGTGAAAATAACAAGCACATTTTTGACAATAAAAAGCTTCTGTAAGTAACATTTTCCATGTTAATTTCTACAGCAATCATTAGTCAAAACTATTTAAAAATGTTTCTGGAATTTCCTTTTCTGTTGCTATCTGCTTTACTAATCAAGGAATCTTCCAGTATTTGTGACGTCCCCTCATGCAGTTATTTACAAAGAGGTGGTCCTTGTGGTGAAGAACCTTAATGAAATTTACAGTTGCTAAGGTACATTTATAAATGCTAGCAGTTACACTTGGACAGAAAGAATGGCATTTATTGTGCAGCTCTGGGCTGGGCCAGCAATATAATTAAAGTGCAAATAAAGACAAAAACCACAAGCCAGGCAGATCCATTTTTCATCACCAGTGGCAAGAAGCATCATGACTGGAGTAAGATACGTCAGATCAAATAGGCCTAGGTCACAATCTGTTTTAAACATCTATCTCCCTGAGAGGATTTAAGGGAGGTATACAGTGATATAGCCCTATTTCTTCAAGTGGCTGAATATAATTGGAAAAGTAAGGACACTTTTCCAGCCTATGTTTTTCAACACTGCTAATACCTGCGTTTTCCATTATGGTGCGCTTTACAGCATGCA
This sequence comes from Phaethon aethereus, assembly GCF_964289735.1. Lineage (NCBI taxonomy): Eukaryota > Metazoa > Chordata > Aves > Phaethontiformes > Phaethontidae > Phaethon > Phaethon aethereus. Next base: position 82,157,096 of record NC_138577.1, on the reverse strand, counting down.
TTTGAGCTCACTTTCCATGCAGCCACAACAGGCTGCTCTTGATCAGGAAAACTTAGGAAGTACCAACTAGCTGTAGAAATGACATCTATCTACCTGGTATGTCACAAAAGCATAGGCTTTGAAAACATTTACAAATAGCACATTTTCTTAAACATATGCCCATATGCAAACGATAATTACCAGCTCAGCTAAAAATACATAGTTTGTGTTTGCTGGCATTCAAAGTTTGCCACTGCCGTGAACAATTTTAGAGCTAAGTCAGTGCTGAATGTCTGAACAAAAAAATACATGTTTTTCAAACCACTGATTCCAAAACTGTCACTCCTAGTGTTCATTGCTGATCACTACCCATTGCCAGACCAGACATGTGTTTCTCTCCACAGTGTGTCCAGAAAGTGCTCTGTAGCCTGACTTGTCAGAGAAGCTGCAGGAGGTGCAGAAAAATAAAGTGCCTTTTCTAGGGCTGTGTGCAATGTGACTAACCATCGCATTCACTGTATGTCTGGATTTCTCAAGTCTCAGGAATAGCTCCTAACCTTGTATTTCGTAGCTGAAGCTTGCAAGGTGGCAACTATTTACAGCTGTTCAACTAATTAATTTTATTTCCATGCTGTAAATAGTTTCATTGTGTAGTAATGAAAAAAATATTTACAATCCATTTATAGGTAAAATCAGTCACCTTAGAAAAGGCTGGCAAGACATTTAAAGAACGTAACATTTTATAAGGGGTAGCATTAAATGTATAGCAAGTATTTTGAACAACTGCAGATCTGAAGATACCAGATGCCACCTTAATGCCACTCCAAGATAGTAGATGACTGTTAAGATGAAGTTAACGCTTTTTTCAATGAAGTTAATACAATATGAGGACGCCATTACTGTTACTGCCTCAGTGAACACATGGTTAACCATCAACCCAGATGACATCACAGCCATCTCATTTTGCTCATTTATCTCAATATACCTGAGTATATTACCACCATTTAAATCTGTCCCCTTAATTTGTCACATAAGATGGCTACAATGAGTACTCATTCACAGGAAAGCCTCTTATTTTCCATTAAATGCACACTGCCTACTGCAGAACATTATCTTTGCAAAGCAGCAATCACTTAATCCGGGTAGGAAGCATCTTTGTCTTCCACTTCCCATGCTCATTTTTGTTGCCTGAGAGGGAAATGCTGTGAGGCTCTGTATCTCTTATTGGAAAAGAGCTTGCATTCTTAATATTTCCCTTGCTGTCTTTAGGACTTGGCATGGATTATTTTGTTCATTGTACTAAAGCTTTCTGTAGACTCTGAGGCAAAGCTGGCTCCTCAGGCAGGGAGTCTGGGTTCAATCTTTAGGGAAAGCTCATACAAGGTATCTTCATCTATGATGAGTGTCTTGTCAAGTAAATAGTGAGTGACCTGGAATGGAGAAAACACAGATGAATGGACTGTATGTTACTTCCACAAAAATTTCTCTGCTTTCCTCTTCCCCTTCAGCCTGTTTCACATCCCGAGATCCCCTCATGTTGTCTTCCTGAGAAACACAACAGTTTGTTTGAACGGTGTAAAGCTGCATCAGCAGCACTCTAGGAATCAAGTACAGACTCTTAGGAATGGGCAAGTCCTTAGCCAGGTTACCTAAGCCCATGTTGCTCTCCTGAAGTCTGAGATGACATCTCCTCTGAAGGTACAGACTGGCTTTGGGCAAATTTTCATTGTTCCCATCAGGGACAAGGGGAAAAGAATTGCAATTGCACAATCAGCAGATGCTTGGGCCATCTCCTGTCCCCTAATCCTGGGATTCTGGGATTCCCTGGGGAATTTTACTTCCAGATGGGCAAGGAGAACATCCTTCCCTTTGAACCTGTTCCCTGATACCCCAGACCCATGAAGGCTGCAATCCTGAGAGAGCTTCCAGAGAAACAGGAAAAAACTTGCTTCTATATACAGTGTCAAATAAAGACCTTCTGCCAGGGTGAGGGTATTACAGCCCCAGAGCACCTGTCTGTATTTCTGTCTGTCCTCTCTCTCTCTGTGTGGGAGCAGAATACATGGATTTTAGCTTTCAACAACAGCTGTATCTTACCAATGCTACCACAGCTTTGACTTCATTAGTAGGTAACAGTGCCTAAGAAGAGCCTTACCTTCTGCTGATGCTCTATGCGGTAGGAGGTCTGTTGGAACTGGCGTATTTCCCTGATAATATGTGAGATCTTCCAAAAGAATACATATATATGAGTAAGTATAACTGCATTTTGACTTCAGCTAAGCCACATAAGGCAAGAGTTTTGCACCAAATTATGCAATTTATCCTGAGAGGAGGGAAGGGAAGGGCAGAGATCATCTCCCAATGGCTTCCAAGGATTTAACTTTCCTAAATTAACCATTTCTTGTTCAGTCAACCTCAAGTGAACCATCTTGCCCCTCCCCTCCCCACACTCTTCTCTTTGCCTCGAGTGACTGCTGCAATGTGTAGCCATAGGAAGGGCATTAAGCTGAGATTAGAAGACAAATTTTTATGCTTCCCTCTGAGGAGTTGTTACAAAACAACAACACATGGTAGTTGGAGAGAAATCAACTTTAAAACACTTTTTTAGATAGTCCTTAGCACACATGAAAAGAAGATTGTGATTATTGATTTCTGGTGAATCATCACATTCCTTTAATTTTGGTTATTTCAAAAAGCCTTTTGTTGCTCCTTCACGAGCTTCAGACAGCTGCTTTTTCTGTCTGTCACTTCTCAAAGAACAAATCAGAGGCAAATTCACCCTGCAAAAATACTCAGTTTACCAGAAGGTGGTGATAGAAGACTGGGTCAAGTAATAGCTTTCAAATAGGTACCTATCTTGCATGGGGCCAATATACTTGTATGTCTTAGAAGTTAAATTCAAAGGAGTTGTAGTTAAATCAATAATTAACTCACATAATTAAACACCTGTTGGGAAAGCATATAAGGAACTGAAAATTACCATTCTCATTTTGGAAAAATTGACAAGGCCTTCCTCAGTGAAGTTTGGTGTTCCTTCTTCAATGAATGCCAGGTCTGTCAGGTACATTCCAAGGTAGGGAACAGCAGGTGGGTTACAACTGTGAAACAAGAAATCAGCATATTTGCCTGTAGCTAAATTTACAAACTATTTTTTTCATAATTCACATAAACTCTTTATTACTTAACGTACTTCTAATCAATGCATTCATTTCTAAGACAAACGGCTTCTCTGGCTTCACTTGAGTTGTATTTGCTTTGCCCATGACAAATTCAATGTATTCTGTCCAATATCTAATATTAATGGCAGATAGCCTTAGTAAATGGTAGAATGGTAACATGATGCAGTGAGAGGAAGGACAGGTAAACTCTGGGCTCAGAGAACAACTTCAAGCATGTTTGAATCCAGATTGACAGACAATCCCTGACACAAGCTAAAAATGCATGTGGACATGCTTCTGCATGGCTGGTCTTCTGCAGTTGTCTAAGCATCCTGGTATAGCAAGGGTACATGTATGTGTGTGCATGAGCGTGTGCATATGGAGGTATATACACATATGCATGTATATACTTATGTGTATGTGTGTGTATGTATGCATGCATGTACACACCATTCTGTAAAAGTCTATTCAGGCCTTCTCAACAGTTGAAGACAAAGAAGAAAGAGGATGATAGAGAGGTAGCAAAGACGATATGGAAAACTGTCAACACAGACCCTAGAGAATAAGGATTTTCTTTTCTTGGAGGGACAGCAGGAATGGGATAATGATTGTTGCTTTCCTAATGCAATAATCTGCTCCCTATGCACCGATTCTTGCCTCAGAAGAAATAGTAGCAAACTTGGTTTTCTGAGGCTCTGGCATAAGACAAATGCAGGGTGATGGCTGTACTTTTAACTCAGGCAGACTGCTGACTATGCTTAGCAGTGCGCTTCATCTGGGAATTTTTCATATTGTGAGGGTGATTGTTATACACAGGCAAGCAATATGTTAACTGAAAGGTGTATAAAAGTATCTGTTCATATATTGTGAGTAAAAACATTTAAAAAAATATTTTCAAAGTAAAAATTTACTAACATGAACTATGTAGGTTTTGAAACATTTCAGCAATTATTCTTGCTTCTCTCAAGACCACTTAAAGAAGTTGTACAACTCAGTCCTGGAAAGCCTACTTCTAATTACAGAACTTGCAAAAATACAGGTTTTGTATGCCTACAGTTGGAGTCAATACATAAGTTGTAGAACCCTTGCCACAGGGTATTTTGGATACCAAAATTACATACGGTCAAACACAACCTGGCAGATCAATTAAAGAAAATTGTTTTCAAGGACTATTGTACAAAAAACCAGGCTGTTTTCCAGGGTGGCAGACTATAGGGGGCTGGGAGGGTATAGGAGAACAAATATCACTGTGTATTTGACCTGTTCCTACATTCCTCTCAACAGATACCGGCCACTGTCAGAAACGAGATAAAGGAATGAATGGATCTTTCATCTGACTCAAGCTTATTCTTAAGTCCTAAACTTCTTATCTGGAACGAGGACTCTCTGGAATCCTGATTTTGAATAAGAACTTTTAATTATAACCTGGCTTCACACTTATTGAAAAAGTTCATCAGTGTAAGTAATTCCAACAGAGAACATTCACATAGAATGTGGAATAGAATAATAGCTTAATTTTTTGCAGTAATTCTCTGGAGATATTATACTTATCTATCAGGGTACTAAATCATGGAATATTCAGCAAAACAATAAAACCAAACAGAATAAAACTAGAATTTACAAGGTTATTAGGCTAAAATATTTTCCAATATTGTATTAATTATTAAAGCTTAATCAAAGCCAATTGATCTTTAACAATATCCACTGCTTATAACAAAACACAATTGTATGATGTAGGGAAGCATACTTTTTGAGTGTTTCTCTAAGATTTTTAAATCTTCCTTCAGATGACACAGTCTTCTGAAGCTTGTCCATGAGAGCTTTTGTCTAGAAAGAAAATGCATTACAAATGTCATTGCTGTTGCACATAAATGTCTGGGATTAGATTTTAGAAAAGGTGTAATTTATTTAGCATCTTTACCCCATTTTCAAAAGTAATAACATGGGCATTAGGAATTTAGCTTCATTGTAGTTCCTAGTGTATTTCTGAAAATGGAGAATAATCAGCATTAAAGATTCTCCTTTGACTGATACACAGAACCTATACCTATGGTCATATTATTAGCCTGCAAATTCAGGAAAAAACACAAGTTCATTAAATTGATGTTCAGCAATGCAGTTTACTATGTATACAAGAATATTAGAGACTTGATCGTACATGCTGCTGAGGATCCTCAGCTGCTTTTACTGAAATTAGGGACAGTAAAAGATGTCTTGCATCTTGTACTAAGTTGGTTTTGCCTCCAAGTTTCTGAAAAAAGCTGAATATATATTTGAAAATATGTTACTGTCTTACACAGATTACTTTCAGTGGGCATCATCAGAGCCTGGTTACTTCGTAAGCAAAATAAATTTGCTTTTCAGTCTATCATCTATGCTATAGACTTAAGACAGTGTACAGAATCGTGAGAAATTTGTCATATTTGAAACTGAATCTCCAATTAAAAGAAAGCTGTAGGCAGAGCAGACACTTTCTTTTTCTTCTAAATAGCAGGCTAAAGAAACACTCCGATTATATTTCCAATAAGTACTGGAGAACTATGCAACAATGTTAATCTGTTGGGGTTTTTTTAATTGAGAAGTTTCAAAATCAAATCCAAAACATAGAACTTTTGGAGGTAAACTTATATAACAGTTTATACTGAAAGGATTTTTAGCATATTTTTAAATAAAAGAACGTAGCACCAGCTATACAGCATCTGAGAAAAAGCTGACTGAAGAAACAAGGCAGTGAAGTCAGAATGTATTCTATGTGGATTTCATTGCTTGGGTTGCTTGAGTGTTTTGCAAAAGCTGCAGAAACATATGGAGGAGGAAATGCAATGATAAAAGCCCATCTTTTGCATATCAGTTATCCAGATCTAAAAAGGGCAACCTGAAATCTTCCAATTAGCTGGAGTAAATCCTGTACCCAAATACTGCCTAACTTACAAGTGATTGGTTCTGTCCTACCGACCTCCTCTTGCTCTGTTATTCCACCATACTAAAATATTAATTTTTTTTTCAAATAACAGAAAGCTGTGGTTTAAAGAATTCAAACAATTTCTCCAAACCATTTAAAAGAGAGAACATAAAATCACAGAATCATAGAATATCTCGAGTTTGAAGGGACCCATAAGGATCAAGTCCAACTCCCTATAAAAAACTGGTTACTCTTCATCCTGGCTAGTCTTTTTTGTGTGTGTCTTATTTTTGTTATTGGCAGACATTCTCACTGGCTCAGCCATGCTTCTGTCAGTCTCAGCAGCAAGGTGAGGGTTAAAGGGAGATATTAGCTGCATCTAAACTTAGGCACCTAAATGAGAAAGAGGTCTGGTTGTCTATGCTCTCTTACTGGGTAGCAAAATGCCAGCACCTTGAGAGGAAATGCTGACCTTTTGCCTGACTTTCTGCACAGGCAGGGAAATATGGCTCCTATTTTAGGCACCTGATCTGACTACAGTTATAGCTAGTAACCACCTAGATGTGTGTACCTGAAAATATCTAAATTTAGTTTTCTCAAAAAACTTCAGGCTCAAGTTGTAGGCTTAGGCACCTGCTAATTCTATTGAAATCAGTTTGTTCCTACAGATATCTAATTAATGGTACCAAAAAAAGGGTAAGCTAAATACAAAATATTTTGAGATGAAATACAGTACCACTTGGTGTTTCCAGCAAATAGTCAAGAGTACTGTAAAAGTAGAAATATTTATGGGAGGAATCTCCCTATCTCAACATGTTGTTTTCTGAACACACTGAGCAATGAAAACTAGAAACCATACTGTAATCGTATCTTTCTTACCTGTTTGGATACTTTACCCCAAGTTTTCTTAAGTCTGTAGATTGCACTTCTGTTCAAGGCTGACGTGATTTCTAACACACCATTGTAATTGTGCATACATCGACAGATATCAGCTACTGCTACCCACTTTTCAATTGAGTTAGCCCGGGAGCTGACATCAGCGTAATTCATGATTTGGGAGGCAACAAGGTTACTCATCTAACCAAACAAGGAGGAAGAAATGTAGGACATTTAAATATAATCCCTTTCAACATAAAATTATTTACTGAACACAGCAGCCAAAAATAATGCACAACAGAACTCATGGCTCTTAATAAAACCAGAGAAAGTGTATTGAGAACAGTGTTGTAGGGAAGGGGAGGTGGAATGATGATGGGAAAGAAGGGTAAGAGATGCAATGGGGAGTATGCCAAGCCAACAATAATAAAACCAGTCTCTCAATAAAATTCAAGGAAAATGGTAAAGAGCAAGTATATGATTGGGGATACAAAGGGCATTCATTAAATAGAATTGGTGCTGCGTTTTCAATCTCTGGAGAAAATTCAGTTTCTTCTGTAAGCAACAAGGCATTGTAGCACAGTTTAAAATGTTATATTCTATTACATTGCTGTTGAAATGCTGAGTACCAATTCTTGAAAATGAGACTCATGTGCTTTGATTTAAAAGGTTAATGACAAAATGACTGTAACATTCAGTTACTAGCAGATAAGAAGTTACATCACATTCTAAACAAAAGATATTTTTGTTCCAGAGGTCATAGATAGTGTCAATAGAGTTCCTAGAAAGCAATCTATATTTAAGAGTACTTACATCATTAAAGTGTTGACTAGTTTTCATAATATAGGGTGTTCTCTCATTTTTATCCACTTTCATCCAGCCCTGCCCAAGAAACTCTCTAAATATTGAGGGGAGAGAACAAAACAAACAAAAATGCCCTTAATATACACAGCACAGAGTCTCTGTCTGTAACCAAAGCCTAAGTGGATTTCAAGTATACCTTATTTTGTTAGAAGCTAATAACACAGCTTTACACTAATTCCAGCATTTCACTATAGCATTTTTTTACTCTGTCTGAAGTAGTAAGCATTATAAAGAAGATTTATTTTTCTTTTAATCCCCTCCCCCAATCCCTCCATCCTAATTTTCAGCATTGTGACCCTGTTTGAAATTGGTCTTGTCAGCTTACATGGTTATATTCGTGTTAAACTGCTGTATGAATGAAGCTGATTTGACACTCCCTCCCTAGAGACTCAGTACTTCCATTCTATAATTCACCCTTCACTAGCCCAGAGCCTTAGAGCACAGATTTTTTTTCTTAGCAAAGAACTCAGTTTTTCAAAACATGATCAAAATATAGGGGAGTCAGAGGCAATGATAGGAACAGCCAAAGGACATTATCCTGCTATGTGTGCAAACCTTTTTGTCAGTAGCATGAATTAGTGTAATGCCTAACACTGCCAGTCAATAACTCATCCACCATGCTCGCTTCAGTCACTCGTAGGAGAACACTTACTCATATGGTATGCTTCGGAAAACTACGTGGTCTAAAAGAGTTATTTGCTCTGCAAGCTCCATGGCTGACAAAGTCTCAAAGCACTCTGGTTTTGGACAATCTGACTGCAAAAATAAGGAGAACACTTAATGATCTCTTTTTGCATCAAAGGACATTTCAAAGCACAGGGTATTAAGAACTTCATACGAACATTCAAGAGAGAGTTGTAATTAGCTTCTTTGCTACAAAGAAATAAGAATTAAGGAAAATTGCTAACAACATAAGGGTAAACATCAGGCTGGAAATTCACAGGAAAACAGGCCCATACCAAATCATGAATAAGTACATAGGTCAATTAAAGTCTGTGTATTCCACATTACTTTGCACATAATAATACTGCACCTAGTTCTGCTCATGATCATACTGCCCACACTCTTCTTTGGATTAATGCAATGCACTTATGAGATGGTAGTGACTACAGTTTGGAGGACGGGCATTGTCAGTCAAAGCCAGTTATGGTTCTGATGGCAGTTGAGATGGCAGACACTTAAAATTTCATATGTATCAACATCCTTCCCCTTTTTTAATTCATTGTGTGATTTAAATCCAAATCCTAAAGTTTTGATATGATAAACTTTGATATGGGCTCCAAATTCTTATTTTCTCTAAACTGAAATGTATATTCCTGATATAAAAAAACAGTATTTCTGTCCAGAGTTGTAAAGCTGCAGTTGTGCTACATTTTATTGACTTAAAACCACAAGATTTCTATAGGAGTATTTATGTTTAAATTTCAAGGTAAACTTACCATCTGAATGATATCCTCTATTTTTAAATGGGTATCATCTTGATCATCCTGAGAAAGAGCCCTGAAAAATTAAGTAGCAGAACATCCTATATAAATAAAATTGGTGATGGTTATGTGAAAACCTTATCACAGATAGGCAATCATGTTCATCTAAAATAAATTCTAGGACTGCAATTGAAGATGTAAAGAAAAAAACTCTGGTACAAAAAATGTAATATCTTGTTTTAAGTAAAAGCGTACAAAATGGTACAACATCAGAGTCATGTAGGGTAAAATGGTGGTCACAGAGGCTTAAAACATCTGAGCTTAGAACAGCAGACCTTGTGGAATGGTCAATGACAATAACTACTGTACTTATTTGTTGATTATAGTGATAAGGTTTCTACATCTATCGCACTTTGACTCTATTGCAATGAAGTTTGGTGGACAAAGAAAAATTCCGTTTTTAAGAACTGGACTGACAATGCAAAAATACAACACAATAACAATAATATTCAATCAGAAGCTCTCTATCCTGAATAATCCTAGGAAACCTAAAGGTGGAAAATTACAACTCAAGCCTTTTCTCTGATTTTTAAACTAGTTTGCTAAATGATATTTTGGTGAAATGTTTGAAAAATCAACATTTGAAAAGTGAAGAAAGACAGCAAATCAGGCATGCATCGAGTGATTCACTGGGAAGTGTTCTTGTTTATTGGCATGACACTGTCCTATTCAGTGTCCCACACAAAGAGCTGTGAGTATGGAAATAGACAACAAACTGCTAGCAGATTTTACTTGTAGCAAGTACATGGTTTGTTTTCAGTAATACTAGTGTTAATCCCTGCTTCCAATTCTGCTATAGAAAACTTGTGATTATTAGGGTTATTTCAAAGTAAAGGGTCAAAAATGAACCTAGCAGAAGTAATAAGTATTCATCAAAACCCATCTACCCTGATAGAGTATCTTGGCACATAATTCAAAGATCTTATGCCTTCCTTTGGAAAATATAGACTCAAAGAAACCTTGAATAGACTGGATTTATAAAATATAGTATAGAGAAGATTCAGGGAGAAAAAACAGTATGACGGTATGTAAAAGACTGCCTATAAAGATACCTACAATATCGCAAGAAGTCACTGGACTGATTTGCATCAGAGGAGATTTAGTTTCAACATTAAGTTCAATTTCCCAATTGCAAGTATAGGTGAGCACCGAAACAGGCTTTCTGCAGAAGTTGTAGAGTACTCATCATCTGAATTTTCAAGGAAAGTTTAGATGACCATTTTCAGTTCTACTGATCATTCCAGTAAGCACAGCAACTGGACCAGGTATTTTCTCATCATCCCTCCAGTTCTTTATTTTTGCACGCAGTAGTAACAGACTTTCCATGCACCAGCTGGGGAAAGGGTTAAAAGAGAGGATTACATTGCCTGGAGACTTCAGCTATGAGTATAAGATACAGAATTTGTACTATGTGGGTGAGGAGGAAGTGTTAATCCTTAGTACACTAGGTTCTTCTGTTGTGGGTTGCTGTTGTTTCCTTTTGGTTTGCCAAATTAGAGGACTAGGTTAAAATCAAATGCAGATACACAGAGAAAGGATCTAAGAAACCTCCTTGCCTTCATTTTCAGCCTATCAAATCCACACAAAATGCCCCTTTCTTCACAGGAGTTGGAAACACCTTAGGTCCGATGGGCAAGCCGTGCAAAGTCTTGAATGTCTACTTCTTCAGGAGAACTCTAAGCTTCTTCTCCAGATAGTAACAGTGCATAGCCTCAGTAACTGTAAATAGACTAGCAATCTGTCTTTCCTGAGCAGCTTATTTGGTGCTGTATCTCATGACTGATTGCCTGCAGAAAGCTGTTGTTCATCATATAACAAGAGCATGTGCTTCCTGGCAATAAAAAAAAGAGAGGGCTTGCCCTTCTGCCCCAAGTATTCTCACTGATCTTGTAAACTCATTGTTTGAGTTCCTTACATATAACTTCATATTGGCTGGAGTTCTCATTTTTGATACAGAAATGATTGCATTTGCTTAATACAAAATAAAGTAGGAAACATGAGATTTTTAAAAGGCTGAAAATACTTAACTTTTCCCCATCTTTGCTTTCTGATATTCTCTAACATGACATCTCACATTTTATGTAGACTTCCAACCCCTCATTCTAAAGAGGTGCCTGGTGCTTCTTCTCTAACACAGTGGTCTCGTGAAAAAAATTCTCCTTTTATCCATAAATGCTCTGTGTATAAATCTGCAGAGGACAATGCATCTCTAGACTGGATAGCATCAATAGTAGCTTCCACTTCAGTCTGCACCGTTGTCTAGCTTTGCGATACCTAGTCTCAACAGAGGTCTAGGAAGGTATGTTGAGCTGATCAGTTCTGCTTGGGCAGTTCCTCTTGCACTCCAGGAGAGCATCCTGGAAGCTGGGTAAGAAGCACAGGTCCATGTGAAAAGAGTTATGAGAGAAAGCAAAGGTAAGGAGAGATTCTGCAGGACTGTTCAACAATATCCCTGTCAAAGAGGACCGAATGGGGTGACACCTTCATCGTTATCCTTACAAATGAAGGAAGTAAATATGTAAGAAATAACTTTCTAATTCTTAAGAGTCAGCAGCTAAGATTAGAACTCTCACTCACTTAAACTATTCTTCATGCTTGACCAGTCCAAATATTAAAATAATTTTCTAGTGGAAAATATTAACATCTGTCTCTTCATTCCTTTACAGTACATAAAATATTTTAAAAATATTTTAAAAGCTGGTGCAAGTTATAGAGACTGAAATGTATTGTCTGGTGAGATCATACAAGGCAGAAAACTCGTCATCCATCATATTTTGACCTCTGCATATCCCTGGATTTCATTTACATTTATTCTGAGGAAAAAGGAGAAGGAATTGTTTCTTGAACAACTCTTTCATTCTCCAGATAGGACTATTTATCAAAGTTATTCACTGCTGTTCAGTCTGAGCTTTACACCTTCCTGCTTCACCGTAACTGAAATTTTACCTAAGTTTCAGGGGTTAGTAAATAAGGCTGATAAAATCTCAAGCAAAACATACTTCAGTAGGTTTGCCTAGCTTTCAGAACGGATATTGAATAAAAAGAAATAAAATCTTTTTTACCCTGCAGAGAAACCCCATCAGTCCAATTCAACAACAATCTCATCAGGCAAGAAATACCAGCTGTTCCGTTTGATCACTCAAGAAGGCATGAAGCTGCTCGGTATCTCTCATAAACACTTTCTTTGCCATTCATATTCTATACAGAGTCTTTCCCAGAGCTAACCATGATACCTTCGGAATACAAACCAACCCTCCTCCTCTAATCTCTGCTAACAAAGGGACTGACTTTCCAAGAAATTTATATGCACAGATGCGCACGTACACATAAGGGCTGGGTCAGTTTGTAAAAAGAGACATTTGTACCCCATATCCTTCAAGGAGACAGTCCATGGAATATATCCATGCTCAGAAAGCAAGAATCTTCTTTCACAAGTGTTTGAACATTGAATTTATGGTAAGGAATGCTTTTCCTAACCTCACTCTGAATCCCTGTACTTTTCAGAGCTGAGAGTAGATTACAGAAACTGAAATGTGGGGAAGCCAAGACCTACAGTGACAGTTGACTGGCAAAGCAGAATTCTGATAGACTACATGTTTTGATATGCCAAGGCCTTTTAGATGTAAAAGCCTGCAGCAAGTACCTCTTCAGAACAACTAAAAAGCCCATTTTATGATAGTCATCTAACAATTGGGTGAATGACTATTTTCATGAGGGGCATGTCAACTGGCTCACCCCTCCTTGCCGTTTTCATCCTGCCCCAGAGAAGCCTTTTGAATGAAAGTTTCATCAAACTTCCAGTTATGACAAATCTGTGCTTTCACATAAAAATATATGCTGTCAAAAATCTTCAAATTGATTTCTAGTAACAGTATAAAAGCTCTTCAGTTCTAGGTGGGTAATTTATCTTCCTCCTCTAAGTAGTATTAGATGAAAGCCCTCCATCTAGAAGAAAACCAAAAAGAAAACATCTTTCCGAGGAGGTAGGTATGTGGTGGTGATGGACTGAGCAGCATTTCTCCAAACCAGACATTGGTATGTAAACCAAAAGAGAAACACAATACCTGGGAGCACCTCTACGCATTTCTACAACAGGAAAGACTCTAGATACCTTTAGGACATCCAGGGTGGGACTCACATCCTCCGCAAGTCACTGCTCGTGTTCTCTAATTGTCTGAGAAAGGAAGTTGTCTTCTATGATCTCTGGAGGAACAGTCAGGATGCCTAACTTCAGACAATTTTGGTGGACAGAATCTCTTTTGTGATAGGCAGTTGCCTTGGAAGGAGTGCTTCATTAGCTGTCTACGGTTTGTTTCATGGTTAGATGCTTCAGTTAGACACAGTGGGTCCCACCAAAGATCTTTTTCTAAGTCAGTGCAGAGAGGAAATCCCTTTCTCCTCACCCTGTCATTATAACTTATGGATGGTTCAAGGAACTAAAGAAATAATTTTATTCCATTACAGGCCTTCTCGGAACATTAAGAACATTGACACTAATCTGCCATGTTGGCAAATGATAGAAAATCTGTAATCTGATGCAGAAAAAAAGAAAACAATGACATGGGAGATACACCAGTGTAGAACATGGTGCTTCTTCACAATGTCTTGATGCAGCATGGGAGCGTTTGCCTAAAGCTTAGTAGTTCTTGGTCAAGAGGAACATAGTCTTGTTTGTCCCCAATACAATAAATAGTAATCTTCAGAGACAAATAATAGAGAGAACTCTCCCATCTTAGGGAAGAGCTTGTTCAGTGTTTGCTTTGACCAACTCCACAACCAGCCATGGTACCACAGGAGACAACAGGCAAGAACATCAGGGAAATAACCACTTCTGTGTCACCATTTCCTCTTTTTGCACCAGAAGCAGTATCTTTGTTTTTAGTGCAAATACAGAAAAAACTTTATTCTTCTGGCACTAGAAACCTGGTTGCCAACTGTGTTCATACAATTGTATTGTCAGATAGGATGCAGGCATGAGGATATTGTCTCTTCTGCTTCTGTTGATTTCTCATTCTTCACGAAATCAGTTCCAGTATTGAGCAAGGACCTTTTCAACCTGCCAGAAAAACTAAATCCTCCTGATAGAAACTATTCCTCAGTTCTATATTTTGTATTATTAAAAAGTTAAGTTTTCAAAGAACAGTGTGGAGCTGACTCCACCTCTGAATCCACTAACTAGCTGAGAAGTGGAGGACCAGAGAGACTCCTGCTTGCTGCCCCAATAGCTGAGATGGTTCCTGAGGTAGCCGGAAGCGTGTGTTCACAGTCCCCATGGGCCAGCAGGTCACTGCTTAGGACTAGCAGCTTGATCAGTTTTTTTAAAAGCTTATGAATATTCCCAATATGCAATCAAAATGAAGGCTTGTGGAAGAGTAAAGGAACATGCACCCCTGTGTCATTACCACAGATCCACAGTTACACACAAATAACGCCATGCAACTACAGATTATTTCTTAAATCCTCTGATTTCCTCTCCTCACTTAACTATATAGCTTTGCAGAGAATATATCTTCGGGAGTAACTACAGGCCTTTTTGAAAGCTTATGAAATACTCTTAGTTACCAGACAAACCATTTTCCTGAGGTGGTTTAAGAACCAGAGCTCCTCCTTTCAGCAAAAGGGTGCGGTATATGACACATTTGTGTATTTCATCCCAAATGAATGATTTTTTGTCCAAATTCAGATCTGGTCTGATAGTCTCTTTCTTGCAAGGTTACTGAGGTAGTTTCCATTCCTGGAGAATTAATTTCTTCTTACCAGCTAACTGTTAATGAATTGGACATGCCTGGCAAATAACTGCCTCCTGTGTGGCTGCAGAACAAGCTCGAGAGCTTCAGATTACAGTTTTGCTCAGCGCAAGACTTTGGGACAGTTTTCTTTATGCGACATTTTTAACTTGGAGACTGTATCTGGTTGTCCTGTTGACTTGCAGCTGAACTACAGCTTAAATTATAGAAGTTCTATTTATGCAACGGCCTCTATCTGAAAGATTACTTATGCAACAACTTCTATTTGAAAGTGGATGGGCAGTTTCTGTACATAATAAACACATGGATAGGATGCAGGAGTAATTTCAGCAGTTTTCTGAACCCTTGGGACAGCAATACTGTGTCACTGATGCTTATTGGACTTAGTGCTGAAATAGTATTGAAATTGAATTGAAATTGAATTAGTATTGAAATATTCAACATACCATGTTGTCCAGCATGCATATATATTAGCAGCATTGCCAGTCTTGAAAAGCAATAAAGGATTTTTCATAATCAATGTTAGCCATGGCTTAAATTTCATGCCTCATTTTGAAGGAAAGTGGGACATCCATGCAGCATTCAGTCAAAAGACTAGTCCTGCATGCTGAGCCACCAATGGCTCTTTTTCCAGTGCTAGTTTGTGGGATGTAACCAAGGACTTATGATTCTATATGACCAAATCTACCAAACTACTACTAAATCAAATCAAACTACTGTGTTTGAAAAATCTGGCAGGATTAGGGTATATAGCTGCAAACCCTGATGAAAGGTGGTTTGGCTGAGGGCCGTATGTCAGGAAATCTTTATTCTCTACCTGTTTCCAACAGAAACTACCACTGAGAACTTGGACAACTCATTTTATTTGTGTTTTACTTGTCTGTTTGTAAAGTGCCATAATACTTTCCGGGAATACTGTAAGGATAATGACTATGAAAGAAAGATTTTAAAAAATGCAATCTGTTTCTACAAAATATTCCAAATTAGTTAATTTTTAATTAACTTCAGTTCCATTTCTGTGCATACTTTTTTTCATTTTTACTAGAATTTTATTTTTTTAGATTTGTTTTATTTCACTACTCCTTCCTTTTGCTTTTTCTTTCCCCATTTCTCAGTTTTTAAAAATGGAATTTTTTCAGAATTTCCAACTCTTACAAAATTTAACTTTTTTTCTTTTTTACAAATGGAATATACACTGTGCTCAGATACTAAAGTAGTAAGTGCTAGAAGGAAAGAGAGGACAAAGAACACCTACCATTTCATAGAACAGCAATAGAAGGATGCAAATTGGGACAACTCACCATTTACAAATAATTACCAAGGTCCCATTTTTTGATGCAACAGCAAATGGAAATTGGCTAATTGGAAACTGGATACAGGAAATTGCTAACAAACTTGTATGTTAAAGGCCTGTAAATCTATTTCATTACTGTGCCAGGAACAGCCCATCCAGGTTTATTTTCTCATGATTTCTTAAGAAGCTAAAGGTCTTAAGTTAATTTTTCCCACTGTGAGTAATCTGACAGAACCTTTGCTGTCACACATATTATCAAAACCCATTATCCTAATCCTTTTTGCTCTTCTTGCTTGCTGTTTCTTCCAAGGAAATATATGAAACAAACTCACTATTTTTACTTTTAATAACAGTACATGCAGTATAATTTAAAAGGAGGTTTATTTTTATTTATGTAAAAATTAAATAGGATCCCATTGACATGAAGTGCTTTTATTAAGAACTATCTCTGTTTCTATCCTTTGTTTGACTTTTTTCCCTCCAGGTGAACAACTTTCCCCTCATTCTGCTGATATTCTTTTTCATGCAAGTATCTGACAGGGAAATCTGTCAAATGGTCTTGGAAAATTCAGACACACAGCATTTATTGTACCATTATTGGCTTTTCAGCAGAACACTTACAAAAATCGCAACAAAGCATGTCATAGATTTATCTGTGTTTTTTCATTATATCTTATTTTAACAACTGCCTGGTCTTTAAATGTTTACTGCTCCTTAGTAATGTAGAACAATTTACATGAAAACCAGTCACTACAAAATATTCACACTTACTAGGCACAATTATTTTCACTGATAAATGCTTATAAAGATTTATCTCTTTGCCATGAGCAGACACTCAACACTGTGATACCAACCCTGAGTAACAAAATAAGGTGTTCTAACTCTAATTTAAATAGTCCTGGTTATGCTGAATCTTAAAGGTCTTTTATTTCATGGCACTAATTAAACAAGAGTTCCTCTCTCTAAGCTACCCAAAGAACACTGGACATGGTGTCAACACAAAGGAAGATGCAAGCATAGTCTTGTTAGGATGTCATGACACGTTAGGCTATCATCAGTCTCTCATGAGCTTAGCAGAGCTTGTTACTGAGATTGGAGTTCCTCAAGGTATTACAGCGACTGGTATTGTTGCTTTGCTGGGCAGCATTTTTCCCAGCTACATAAAGACCAAACCCATGGCTGACAGCTGTTCTGAAGTAAAATTTTCTAATACAGGTATTTTTATGAATGAAACTTAGATGACAATCTGTTTTATAGCTAATAAAACACTTAGTAATCCTTCAAAATTAAATACTCTGGAGAAAACCCAAATCCTGTGAATTGTAACTATTGATGAGGATGATCCTCTAACTATTTCATATGCTATAATTAACATATCATACTCTACTGTTATGAGAAACATATTTACCTCAGTATATTTGCAGTAGCTTTCCTTTCTTGTGGCAGAAGGTCGGGGTCTCTCAAAACTTCTTCCAGCAAATTTAACACATTCATTTTCAGCTCGTTATTCAGCTCAAAATCCTATGAAAGAAAACAATTTTAATTTCTTTGGTTTTAACGATGTTGATCAAATAACTGAAAGGCTATACTTTTTTTCAATTTTGCCTTTTTTTTTGCTATTAGGTCTGAAAGTATTTAGAAAACTTGGGAAGCTGTTGTACTGAACAGGCTACAAAAGCGGGAGCCCAAAAGTCTGTAATTTATCTCCTTTTCTGACCTTTATCTTGAATGTGGAAATGGGAAAATCACTTAACCTTTCTCTTCTCAAGTAAGAACCACATCTCACCAATACCCACAAAATGTCCTATCCTCTCTCCTCCTGTGATGACTATAAAACCAAAAAACCAGTTTAATTGCAATACTGGGACCACTGCCTGGAGAGGCTAGACACTGGCTTTTTTTCACTGTTTTCCTGTGTTTCTCTGTTTATCTGCCTCCCACTCTGGTATTTTTATCTCATACGCACCCTTTTAGAAGGGTCTGCTTTTTGTTCCATGCAGTGGAGTACCCAGCCTAATTAAGCTCAATAAATCAGACTAGTGCTGTCTGGCACTGCACATTAAGAGCTTTAGCATTTTAATTATTTCTCAGGGAGACTGATATCTGACACAGGAAAACCCAGAAATCATTTCTGTTATCTCTGATATAGGGGAAAATCAAAAGAATAAACAATGTACGAACTTTTAGGCAGGAACTTACAGGAGTAAGTTACATTCCTTACATTCCCTCCAAAAATGCTGAGCTCAAAGCTAGTATTTTGATAAGAAAACTAAACCCAAAACCTTCAGTCATCTAGTGCATCACAGATCTTCCTATAATCCAGTTACTTGCAAGGATGAACATGTTTGTGGCAAGCCCCTGCTTGTTTCCATGGGAACAGAAGCCATAAAGTTATTGAAACTGGGAAATGTTAATTTTCCCAAAGAATCAGCTACAACCCTTTCTGTTGCAACAGGCTCCTAAATTTGACAGGATTTCTGGAGATAAGTGTCTCTGAGGAGAACCACCCCTGGTGAAGACACGCGTCCTCTTACAATGTGTTTTACTTGAAGGGATGCAGGAGCATCAGAGCACACTCAAAAGTCACAAAGGAAGGTGATACTTAGTTTGAAAAAGGGATGAAATAGTTAAGATGAGGAGGAGGACTCATGTTCATTGAAGAAAGTGGTGTCACAGACACACCTATAGCACTTTTTGAGAAAGCTTATTGCTAAAAATGCTATCGCTCAGAAATATCCTGCTGTGGCCACCAGCAATGCCCTGGACATTCCCCTCCTGTTACAAGCATCCCTTTTTACCCTTCAAAAGTCTCCTCAACTTGGCCAGAGCTAATTCATATTTTGCAACCAATTGGTATATGTGTCTTAGTTTTTTGTGATGTTGGTCCATACTAGAGGATGTTGGAGGAGAGGAACCTGTACAGTATTAGGCTTTGAATGGTTACATACGCCTCAAAAACTAGCAAAAAACATAGTTCCAGGTACTGCATTGTTTGTTTTATAAAATAAGTTTTCTGTAGCCATTGTCCAAAATGCCTCCTTTAGGAACTGTTTTAGCCTGTTTGCAAAAGAAGACAGAGATTTTTTTTTTACTTATTTAGGATATGGAAATGGGACTAATCAGTGAAAACATGAGGAATGTAACTGAACTACCTGAGAGTACTGTTTGCTCCAGTGATTTTTAAAAGAAAACTATTTGGAATATGAAACTATCAAAATTTAGCTAAAGGAGAAACCTTGACTTAAGCAACCAGCGTAATTAATAATAGTATTGTCTGTCCTATAGTTTGATGGTGGCCACTCCATAAAAACAAGTTGGGTATCTTTGCGAGTCATGCCACAAAAATACCATCAATGAACAGAGAAGGTATCCAAAAGCTGACAAACGTAACATCCTCATTTAGCACGCTGGGTAAATTTCTCACCTGCCACTGTAAATGGGCAGATCTCAACAACATGATCAGGATCTTATCTTATGTTTTTCAAACCATAATTGGTTGATTATTTTCATTACAGGATAATTTTTGTCAAGAAGTCTTGCTTTATTGCAGCTAAATTTATCACCAAAAAAGTCTGTATCCTAAAAGTTATACAATTTGTGAATCAGCATGGGGAAGCCTTACCTATGACTACGAGACTCGGAAAAAAAACCTTTCAGTTTTGCATGTTTACAAGCTAATTCTTATAAGTAATGAGAATTAGTACATTGTACACTAACAGCAAAACACGTTTGTTGAGTAATGTCCACAAGACAGACCTGGAATTGCTGGGAAAACTCATATTGTTGGCAAGCTATATGAACACTTAGTTCCTAGGGTTAGGGCTATCTTCCATTTCAATTACATTGGCTTTGGAAGAAACTTCATGGTAGAAAAATCCACTTCTCTAACCTCAGAAAAACAAGAAGCCCTAGACCCTTTATCAGCATAGCCAGCCCAAACTATGGTGGGCAATAGGGACTGATTAGGGGTTACAGACAGAGGATACATTGGTTTGTGTGGCTCCTTCACCCCAGCTGCTGTCACACCTCCACACCAGCCTGATCACAGCTAGAAGATGTTACTTCAAACGGCAGCTTTCACACAGGACAGACCTTGCCTGTTGTCTTACTGCCCAAGATCTCTCCAATGTGCCTGGAGGTATTCTTTTTTATAGCAACGTGCCAGCTGCTTCTTAGAACATGAGGAGAAATAAAATGAAAAAAGGTGGGATTCAGAAGAAAACTGGAGAGCTAATCTCTTTTTCTGTTGAATTTCTCAATCTAGAAGATTGAGATTCCAGTGTGATGAGCAATGTATTAGAAATCTAGGGAAATCATTGCCCTTAAACATGTGTATATACTTAATCCTACATAGAAAAGTTAACATGAGAATTATACAAACACCAAAATACTTAGCAACCAATTAAAAATATAATTTATAAAAAAATAAACATAAATACATGTAGATTATATGTATCTATATTATGGGTGTTACATATGAATATGTATTAATATATTACATATGTATATTATATCTATTCATAGTATAGGCACATTCAGATCTATATGTAGCTATATATGGGTCTAGATATATTGTATATATGTATATAACATCTATATATACAATGTCAGACCATTTTTGTGACATTTTTATCTGCTGTATCATCTTTTAATATGTTTCTCTATTTCTTCCAGCCATTGGAAGGACTTGCAAGAAGATCCTGCCACCATCCTCAGCAGGGAAGGCTGGCAAGTCTGAGTAAACCCTCTACACTGGCTTACATTTAAATTGCTGCATGTGTTAGACTACCCCAATGTTCAGAGAGACTTTGAGTTGGAATTTACATATCACAGAAGGAATACAGTTGGTCAGGCAAGAATCAGTCTGTTTTCCAGCAGGCACATTTGACAGTAGTCTAATCCTTCATGAGAGGGCACATACCTCTAATATAGTCTAGAGTCCATAGTAGCCTAAAGATTTGTGGGTCTTATTCAGATTTTCATTTGACTTAAGCAGAGAAATTAACCAAGATTTCCAAGCAAAACTTAAACTTTTATTTTTAAGTTCATTACTGTCAGTAAGGGGAAAGGATATTTCTTCCCTATTTATTTCATATTTATACTACAAAAACCACTTATGAAATGTGCTGATGTAGAAAAAACAACAGCTGATGAGTTAAGTAGGTCTGCCCTGGAGTCACCTAGGATAAGAATAGGATATATGAAGTTCCCAACTGATCAAAAGTACAGTGCATTGTGATCAGAACTGCTTAATGAAGTTTCCAGCAGTAGAAGACTGCAGCAACAGAGACAAGTGTATTAATTTTGCTGTCACCCACCTGCACTATAAAAGCAAAAGCCTCCTCTGTAACTACAGAGCACCAAAGTCAGCATGATTACATTTTAAGTAGACTCATAACCAGTCTGTCGATCTCTACCATACACAGGATTAGACAGTAATGTTCTCTTCATAAAGTGCAAGCACATTCCCTTGCCAGGAGGAGCTAGGAAAGCTGTGCTGCAGTATAAGAAGTGCTTCAGAAGCAATCTATTCCACCTGAGTTTAAAAAAAAAAAAAAAGGGAAAAAAGTAAGAAGAGGGAATGATGAATTTGGAATCACAGTCCAGAAGAAAAGAGACTGCAGCAGAGGCAGCAGAAAGCAAGAAAAAGAAAACTTAGATATGCTGGTGAGGTACAACTAGAAATTTGTAGATTTACTATCAGTGGCTTATAGAGATAATGTAATTTTCAGGTTTTGACATGGGCTCAGTGAAATCCCAAAAGCTTTTCCTCCCCTCTTTCTATAAGTTTTCCTAAGTAAGAGGAAACATTCTTCAGTTAAACAATATGAGGAAACATTGAACAACCCAGACAAATAAAAGGGAGCTAAAACTTGAGAACCTAATTTATACCTGAGTACATCAGTGATAAGGACTACAGAAAACACCAGAGGAAGGGAAGGAAGGGGCAGAAGGGGAGAGAGGAAGGAATGTGCCTAGGGAAACCATAGAGAAATTCTAGAGGAAACCCTTTCACAGAGTTGCATCATCCAACTTCAACATAACCCTACATGCTTCATGTAAAAATAATCTCACCTAAGTTCAGCTCTGAAACTAGGGTCAACTTTTCAACTCCTCAGGCACCTGCCTGCAAGGCAAAAAAGCCAACTGGCAGGCTGGCTTCGGTGCTCTGTGATTGCCATGTGAAAGGGGAGAAGTAGCATACAGTTGGCAGGGTAAATGCAGCACTACTCCCTCATGACAGTCTTCACTGGATGCCTTTGGACTAATTTTATTAGTTTCTCTCTCTTTTTAATTCTAATCTTCTGTTAGAGTATTATGTTCTGAGGAGACCCAAGAGTGGAAAGCTCTCCAGATGCTCTGGCCAGCATCGGTGGAACGTGCCACTCACCCAAGTATCACACCCTGAGCTTGCAGGGCTCGTCATGGACGGCAGAACGGTTCTAGTCAGCTGACCGAGAGTGGCTCCCAGGCTCGAAGCCTTTTTTCAAGCAGGGAAGAAAGGGAGCTGTTTGCTTTCCAATTCAGATTCCCAGCCTTGGCACACACAGCCCACGGTCTTTCCACAGACGCTCCCAGATGTAGCTGACATTATCACTACAAGCAAGAAGGCTCGATGCACTAAAATCTTTTCCTAGCCACTTCGCTTCGTCTTGTGAATAACTACATAGTGAGAATTTTTCAATCCATAATGAACAAATAAGAGAAACTGAAGAGGGATGTGTTAGATGGAAACAGGGAGAAGGAGAAAAGAGAAACATAGGGAAAGAATAAGAAGTGGTCACATTTCTAAAATGCAGGTGAAGTAACCAGAGAGGTAGCAAGTAAGAAGAAATGTCAGGCAAAGACAGAAATTGGGAATTCTGCATAATAGCGGGAGATGGAAAAGTTTTAAGAAGCATCTGGAAGAGAAAATGCTCTGAGAGAGAGGAAGGAAGAGTTAAATTAGTGAAGGGAGAAGAAAAAATTAATGAAGAATTAAAAATGCCAGATGTGAAAGGGAGGCAAACCTGCATGTAGAGCTAGAGTCAGGTTTTGGATGTCTCTATGAGTACTTGTACAAAGTGGAGGTCCTGTGTGCAGACTCATTGTCCTTTGCCCCCAGCTGCAGCAGCAAACCAAAAATAGCAGCTGGGCACAGACACTGAGAAAGACTAGCATTGCTAGTGGCTACAACTACTTCAAAGTGATAGGCTGATGATAAAATCCTGCCGAGAGCCCAGTATTGGAGATACCCAGGAGGGGAGAGAGATCTACTGAAGGATTTACAGGAATTTGGAGTATTTTTAAATAGATGGGTTTTGCCCTACAATTTAAATATATCTGGTCTC
Organism: Phaethon aethereus; assembly: GCF_964289735.1. NCBI lineage: Eukaryota > Metazoa > Chordata > Aves > Phaethontiformes > Phaethontidae > Phaethon > Phaethon aethereus. The sequence goes on along the minus strand of NC_138577.1, from coordinate 82,133,461 downwards.
ACACCAAAGTATAAACAGGTAATTATTTCAATGGCATCAGTGGAGTGACTCTTAATCTTCTACACAGCAGATCACTCTATCATAGTTAACCAGAATTACGCCCGTGCTGCCATCCTCTAAAACGATGTTTCATTTTCCAGCATAAAAGCACAAATTCAGCTATCACATACAATTGTGATGAGGGCCTGCAGCAAAACATTTACACACGTGAAAGGCGGAGATAGAAGATATTGTAACTGGCTATTGGGAAAATTAATCCCTGAACTTGAATTAAGTCTGGCTTACTTCAAGAAGCAAGCAAAGGCTAACAGCTTTGTCTTTCAGTTAGTTTCAAGAGCAAAGAGACAGTCATCACTTCGGGAAGAGTGCCAGTCCTGATTCTACAGTATCAGCATTAGCCTATCACTCATGATGGAATATAATCAAATTAAAAGTACAAGCTATGTTAATAGCATGACTAAGTAATTCTCAGCACATACAATACAAATCTCTCCTTACCCTCTTCTTGTACCCTGTAGTACAAAGAAATCTTGAAAGAAGAATCTAGCCATTATGTATTGCCAGATTAAAGTGTTCAGGACAGATAAGAAATCTGACATACCTGCCTTTAAGTCCTGGGATGTAGTACATTCAAGAGCTTTGCAGAAAGACCTCAGTGAAGAAGGACCTGTCAGGCTCCAGCAGAAGTGAGTGCAGAGTACCGCTAATTAGTTTGACTGCAAGCTTGGCTATTGTTATGGGGTGATTCACATTCCCTGAAGGGTCATGGTATAGCAAACCCTTAAGCTTCTGCGGTGTTTGGACACAGCACAGCAACAATTAAGTGTATTACTATTCAATGCATAACTATATTCTGCAAAGGGCATTGGTTTATGCAAACTGGATTTCATCACTTAGTGATCAACGGCATGCTGGAAGGCTCACTCAGGATTCCCTTGCTCTGCCTCTCTCTGGGGCAACCTCTCTGTTTCTTCAGTTCATAATTTGTATCATGATGTCTGTTTGTTTCAGAAAGGACTCCAGAAATTTCTTTGCTGTTTCAAGGCAGAGGCCACAGATTCTAGGGGTTTATTTGAAATGTAGTTAAAATACAGCACATCTTGCTATCATACGGTGAGTATGGCTTAAGTGTAATTTGTTCACATTTCTGCCATAAACTTACTGTAACTGCCAGGCATCATATTCATTACTTTATGCCTTTAAACATGAGCCAAGTGAGGCTCTCATAAAGGAATTTTTATGTTATTTTTTCATTCCAGTGTACAAAATGGAATTGCCCAATTCATGTGCACTAAAGCTATTTTTAACTAACTGAAATCCCCTTTGCTTGCACAATTCTCTGTATACGGGTATCCTCCATCATCCCTAAGTGCTATCAATACTACATCTGCAAAACCTTCTGTTAAAAATCTAATACAGCTTTGTTGGTATGAGCAAGAAAATGACTTGTAGTAGATTATTTCACATCTGGAGCAAGACAGGCATTGGGCATGAGATCATCACTTATACTCCCAAAATTTAATCCTTGATTTTCTCCCCAGACCTCGTGGTAACTTCATAACTCACAGACACTGACTGGCAGCCATCTAGTTTGTAAGAGAGTTAAGATTTGCCAATTCATTCCAGCTGAGATCTTCAAAGAAGCCAATGGGAACAAGCACCCGGCTGTCATTCAAAACTGGGAAGTCTGGAGAAGCCAGCCTCTCTCTTCATCAGCAGATGCAAAAGCTTTCTCCTTGGACAAGCTCCATTTCAATCTGCTTGCCACAGAAGCAGAAAAAAACTTGATTTTTTAACATAAAGTGTTTAGAGAAAAGACATGAAACTATTGTTAAACAAAGAAAATGAGGCTGCAAGACCTCACTAGGATAACAAAAATCATACAAAGACTTTCTCCTCTTGGCCTCCTTCTCCCTTCCTATTTTTCCGTCTCTACAGGAGTCAGTGGGAGTTTTATCCTTGTGAGCCCTTTCCACTCCCATCAACGCTCTTGTCTTCACAATGACTGTCTGCCTCATCATTTGTGTTTTCATTGTTTACAACAGGAGAATCCTACGCTGTTCCTCTCAATTACATTTTAGAAACAAAATGTAAACATGAACATTCTGCTGTTATTTTGGGCAAAAAGAAAGCTTTGTTGGATTGTAGGTGGTTGAATGAAAAAGAGAAGAGCAAGGGAAAAAAGAGGAGGGATAGGGAATGGAAAGAATGAAAATGTAAATAAAAAACCCTGGAAAACCTAAACGAGCCATCTTTCACGCTGTGCTGGTTTTGGCTGATGAGCAATACAGTGCGGTAAAAACAAAAAGTGAGTGTCACATTATGTGAGGATTTTTTTTTCCAAATTTTTATCTGTGTCTTGGGAGGTCCTGGACCCATTACTTAGTTCCTTCTGCCCTCCTGAAAGGGCTGCAGATCTGGCATCATGACTATATATTCACTTGGAATCTAATTGAGGCTCCTACAGTGTACGATCCTTGTTTTAAAAATAATGAATCCTTTTTCTAAGCATTGTTTAGTATGATTTCAAGATAACAAAACTGCTTTATGAAACACATCCTCACTGAATAGGCTGAATTGTTAATTTTAATGATTCTGTTTTCTGACCACAGACAAGTTTACATATTAAATACTGCCCATGCTCAGCTAAATTTTATAAAACACATGTTTTAAACAAAAAACAACCCTGACCCATCCACAACTGTGGTTTTGACACAGTTGCAACATACTGCAGGAAGCTAATTCATTACACAGCCCAGCAGAGAAAAGACCCTCCAAACCCTGGCCAAGGATTTGCTAGAGAAAGAGAGGAAACAAAACTTTGCATCATTTGTTTGGATAATTCTGCTACCCCTTAGTTCATGCGCTAACCCTAACCCATGTTATTATACACTTGAGAGCAGCACACTAAAGCAAGCCAAAGGGATCCAGAGGGAGGGATGGAGGGCAGTGAATAACTAGGCGGGATGATATATCTAAGAGCACTTTTAACAGATGGTTGTGCATTACTATCTTTACATTGCACACATTTCTGAACATAGTACACACACACACCCCTATGTGACTGTGCAGCACCTCACATGCTCTGGGCACTGGAACACAATAAATCAGTACAATAATTTAGGCAGACAGTAGAGAATTGACTGTCACTGGTGGATCAGAGAGCACCAGAACAGAGTTAGTTATGCTGCGGAGTAACTCACATGCGGCAACACTAAGCATGCCTGTAGTAGCATGTTGCACTCTAAAAAGAAAACCAAAGAAAGCCCCACAGCTTACCAGTCTAATGCCTTCGCTTCTCTTTACATCTAGTAATAAGGAAATGGCATTTTGGCAGAAAAAATCTGCACAGCAGGTCACCTCTTACAGTGGCGCAGGCTAGCGATGGCCACAAAGATCTCAGGCACATCACAAGGAAAATAGCCTACCTGACAGTGGGAGAAGCTTCTCCCACAGAGGACAGAAATTGCCTATTTGGTGTTGGGAGTTTTTGCAGCAAAATCAAGTTCAAAGTCAAGTGGAGAGAAAACAGTAGCAGCAAAGCATACCGAACTGCACGTTTATCTTTGCGAATATCAACTTATTTTGTTAACTTTTTTTTAAAAAAGATAATAAAACCTGCCCTTGGCTGCTGATGAAGGTGAAGGATGTCTCAAATTCTTAAGTGCCCAAAGAATGATGCAAATACCTTAAAATGTAATAAAGTTTTTGGCAGGTCTGTTGATCTCATAGCATTTTAATACTTACATTGTTTTGTCATTTTGGAAATCTAATAAGCATTTCTTCACCAGACACTGGTGGCTAAGGGTTCTCTGTCTTGCAGTTTGTGTTGTTATTGTAAAAAGGCTCTGAGCTACTGCTCTCCCAGGACTATACATCTTTAGTGCCAACATTTCGTACTATTTGGCCAGACAGTAATTCTTCACTAGCCTTGCTTAAAGCAGTCCTGTCCCATATGTTTTTTTGCAGAAACTAGTCAGTCATTGCTGAGGTCTTCTGTCCTTTCTCCCTAGCCTCACAAGTAAACAACACAAAAAGCTGATTACATGCTCTGTCGCTGTAGCATTCATTACTTTCTGTGCCAAAGCCCTTGCATTTTAAAATATTTGCTCTATTGGAATACTGGATTAAGAAAGCCAGAGAATTAAAATCTGCCACCCTCGCATTGGGAAAAATAAAAGACAGTGAGTGACTAGGGAGTCCAGGTAATAGCTTCCACTTTGAAAATGCACAGTGTTGAATTTTTACTCATTACCTTTGTCCTCTTCATATTTTTAAAAGAATACTAATTGTAATCATTACGCAAAAGTAGGTGCAAAAGTATTCAGGAAAATATTATATCTTTGCATATCATGAGTACTTTTAAAATGGAAACAGAGAACACTTGTATTTTTAAGGAGAGAAAGTGTATTTTTGATAAATTGCTACAATGACAGACTATGCTTGTATTGTTCACAGTTACTTTGTGTTTATGATAGAGAGTCATCACAACTCAATCAGAGTCATGTCTGAAACTTAAATTTCAGTCTAATTGTTGTAGACAGTTGCTTAATGTAGACCAAAGTCTGATGACTCCTAACATTTTCACAACCACATTAGTTAACCACATTTTAATTACTATAGAGGGTCAACTCAACTCATAGCAGTTACTTAATATGAACTGTGGCAGGGACACAGTAAGTAGGTACATTACACTACCATAACACAGAACAGTAGTAACAGATTTCTGCCGTTCCCGTTACAGCTTAAGATTTTGCCATGCAATGATTTTCATTTAACAGGCAAAGAGAACTTGGTGTACATAGGTTGTTTCTAATAACTAAAACGATTTAATTATTCCTGTGATACCAAAAAGGCTTTTATTAATCTCTTCTGGGCTGTTCAGCTTTTCAAACACAACCAATTTTCCGACTTGCGCACTTCTTAAAGACTTTGTTCTCTAGCACACTTAACCTCTATGAAAATCAAACCTATTACATGGAAAAAAGGGAATTGAGTCTGACATAGAACAGTTTGACATTGCTACAGTTAGCTGTGCAATAAACCCACTTTAGATCAAGTGTTCTTGATTATTAGCATGCAGTGACAAAGCAGGCTATAATTGCCATGAAGTACTATCATCCAAGATGTACAAAAATCTTTGATTTGCTTCCAAAGTGCTCTCAGTCTTTCTCGTTCCTTCCCTCCCCTCCTTCTTTCTTTCCTTTCTTCTTCCTCTCCATTCCTCCTTCTCTCCTCCCCTCCTTTATTTCTTTTAGTAATTTTCCTGATAGTCTTCTACGTGTGTACCAAAATCTTCCAATATTTGTCTCACCTGGCAGCTTTGAAGGACATCGCCATCTATGAAATTCTACTAGGTCCTCAGATTTTTTTTTTTCTCTCTCTGTGTCAACACAGTTTTATGATTACATATCAGACGCACAGTCCTGTCATGGTTGTAGAAGGACCTGCTGAGGCCTCATCTGGAGTACTGTGTCCAGTTCTGGGCTCCCCAGTTCGAGAGAGACAGGGAACTTTTGGAGAAAGTTCAAAGGAGGGCTACGAGGATTATTACAGGACTGGAACATCTCTCGTCTGAGGAAAGGCTGAGAGACCTGGGGCTGTTTAGTCTGGAGAAGAGAAGGCTGGGAGGGGACCTTATCAATGCCTATAAATATCTGCAGGGCGGCTGTCAGGAGGATGGAGCCAGTCTCTTTTCAGCGGTGCCCAGTGACAGGACGAGGGACTATGGGCACAAACTGCAGCACAGGAAGTTGTACCTCAACGTGAGGTTGACTTCTTTACTGTGAGGGTGACGGAGCACTGGAACAGGCTGCCCAGAGAGGTTGTGGAGTCTCCTTCTCTGGAGACCTTCAAAACCTGACTGGACGCGTTCCTGTGCAACCTGCCCTGGGTGACCCTGCCTTGGCAGGGAGGTTGGACCAGACGATCTTCAGGGGTCCCTTCCAACCCCTACCATTCTGTGATTCTGTGATTCTGTGACCAATGTGAAGGACTGATGCATCTTTCCATATACAATTCACAACAAATAAATAAATATCTGTATGCAAACACAAGTATTTTAACACTTTCAGGCAAAGTAACTGAACCAAGCTGCCTGTAACATGGACGCTGAAAATCTGAAAGATTAATCCAACCTGCTCATTATGTGTTTCAACACGTATTACAACAGTAAAGCACTCACAGGAATAATGTTGTAACTGTGTATTTTCCAGAGAGCTTGGCAAGGCTAGATGATGGATTTTTCACTGGCTTAACAGTGTGTTTTTACAAGTTAATTTTTCATATTATCTTTACAGCACTGACTTTTCAGGTCGTTTCACCTCTGCTACACTATACAGCAGCAGTGCCTAAAAATATTTTGTATGGAGAACACAGACGTATCACAGATGGAGAGGAGAAAGGGTGCAACAGAAGAATACCTGAGAATGCTTGGAGACCCAGTGGCGCAAGACATTTAGGACGCGATTTGTGGCTGCTCTGCGTATTATGAACTCTTTGTCGCACATGCGTTCAGAATTGTTAAATCCTGTGTGGAAAAAACACACATTAAAGCTAATGGATGTAGCAAAAATTCAGATACAGTATGAATAACATGGGTAAACTGAAAGCTCATAGAACATTTATATGTAATAGAAGGAAAGATGCCCATATAGACTTTCAAATATGACCATTCAGACTGCTGAAATTCTGCAAAATCAGTAGAATATAACCCTGTCCATCATAACTAATACGGACACCTCCTTGGGTCAGCATTCAGTTTTAGAAAGATGAAGAATATTTGCCTGCATCATTAGCATCAGGTATCCCTCCAGTATGGAACAAAATAACAGTGAAAACCAGAACCAGACCAAAAATGTACAGAGCCTGCAATCAAGCAGATCACAGACAGAAAGTGAGTATGATTTAGAAAGGTGAAAGAGGCAAATTTCAGAAGTGGTAAAGAAATAGAGGAGGATAGTAGTTTAAACACAGAAGAGAAGAAGGTAAACACAAGAAATGTTCCTTCGTAAGAGCAGTATTGTACGAGCTCTACTAGTCAACAGAGACTGTTCAAATAAGCTATTTGTTTTTTTACCACCGGAGTGACAAGAAAGCAGGCAGGTATAAAGAAAACAAATTTACAACCCCAGCTGCCTGAAAAGAAAGATTTGCCAACTGCAGCATTTCCCCACACATCTTGTAAAGACAACCTTTTTTTTTAGTCAGCAATATTTACTTATAAAGAAATAGTTTTAAAAACAACCGAGAAAGTTTCTTCCTACATTGATACTATTGGTTCTTCGTCTTCTTATTCTGCTTTAGCTCTACCATAAATACAATCTGTATGACAAAATAACAATTACATTGTTTTAGCAATAATAAAATTATTACATTACCCCCCCAATTTTTTTAAAAATTGGTAACTCTGAAGATACACTTGAGAAGTTTAGATTTTTCTAAGTTCTCTTAGATTTGATCTTACACTGTGCTGCTTTCCACTTCACACAGTGCAGAGTCCAACGAACAACTGGAAACACCCTAGCTACAATCAATACATCAATGTATTTTTGGCATAAGAGCTATTCTAAAGTCCGTGTATTATTATAAGTAGTAAAGGCAGATTAAACTTCTATTTATTCTGTGAAAAACCCATTGAAGATATTCTTAGACACTAGTATTAGTTTTGCTCTGCTTTTATTAAAGGCAATCCAAAAAATCCAAATCGCTGCTCTATATTTTTTGAAAGATAAGCAGGAAAAGAAAAGTTTAACTGCAGTTTTACATTTTTTACTGCAAGTTGGACCCTAAACCCCAAATGTATTTTCTATGCTTACATTTCATGGAATTTTTTTAAACTATGGCTTATTACACTATAGTTGACATCTAAGATTCAATATCAAAGGAAGCTTCCTACTGAAACACCTTCAGGAGCTTCATTGCCCATAAACAGCAATGCAAACAAAATCCCTGAGGCTTTACTCAGTAAAAGGTAACCTAGGCAACATTTTGTGTCTTAATTTTCTATGCCTTTCACAGTTAACCTCTTGCAGAAGCAATTAGGCATACACATTATAAACTGTTCAATTAGCCACTTAATTGCAGCAATGAAAGTCACAATGAAAATTATATATTAAAGCAGTGGAGTCTTTATCAAGGTAGCATTAAGGAAAAGAAGTTTCAGTAAGCTGGAAGGAAAACAGAGAGAAGCCTATAGAGACAGTTTTCAGTTAGCTCCAAAAAGAATAAAAAGAGCAAGAAAGGAAAAGGTAAAACCTCCAGAGATCACTTCTATGATCCTCAGAATTTCATCAATTTTTAAGCAGTAATCAGCTTGTTGTGTCGAATAAGCAACATGTTCACTCAGATCCACATTGTCAGTGCTTAATGTTGATGTCTTGAACCTATAAATGGAGATCTCTAGTTTTGTAAGAAAAATTAACTTAGTTGAACATAGATGCAATGTGAATTTAACTCCAAGTGGGTGATTCATTATACATCTTCAGGTACAAGACTTCAAATAAATAAATAAATCATCGAAATACTTTTTTTTTTAAATAAAACTGAAAATCTATTAACTCCATTCTGACCTTCTTTTTAAATACCAAACAACTCAGAAAACCAGGATGTGTTTCCTTCTTTCTTCACACAACATTTATAATTTATTGTTCTTTATAGAAATAAAAAAAGAATCCACAAGGCCTCAAGCAACATTCACTATCCAAGACTTAAATCTGCAAATTGATTTTTAAGAATATCATGTTTATGATATTTTCTTGTGGAAATGGAATGGAGTGGAATACACACTGTTCTCTGTATACCGGCTTAGCATCCTTCCATTTGGATGTCTGGGTTTACCTCAAAGTTTTCCCTCAGGATTTTTTTGAGTAACAGTAGACCTCAGGTAGGCTGCAGATAGAGTAGCTTTGACAACAGCTCAGCAGAGTTACGCCTTAAGCTAGAGCCACTTATGCTGGAGAATAATACATGGAGCTCTTGGACCTTCCTGAAGCAACTGAGACTGGAGCAGGACAAAGGTACTGGGACTTGTGTTCAGAAAAAGAAGCCTCTTCCACTGTTCTTCTTCTACAATCTACCATGCTATTTCCAAGCAAAAACTTCAGCATAGACACGGAAGGAACACGGAGCAGTTCAGGACAAAGGGATTGATCATACTTCCACTTCAAAAACTGGTGACAAAGACTTGCACTACACAGAGACAAAGATGAAGAACTGCCCCTTGTGAACACAAAGGTGTGCAAGTCATCATTGACAGGTGTGGAGAGATCTGCAGAAGCAAAGCATATGATCTCTAGGTCTACCACCAGGAGACACTGCAAAGTGTGAACCTGATGAATGGTGTTTAGCACACTGCCAGTTCTTAACTTTTCCATCCTGAACTGACTTGTAACTGAAGTGGGAGCCAGGACTGACAGCATGCAGTAGCATGGTTACCATCTACATCATTAAAATGCCCATCAGGCATAGATTAATTAGATTAGTCTCAAAATTAGAAGTTATTTAATAACTGCTACTATTCAGTACCTAAGCTTAAGTGGACTTATATGCATGATATTTTTCATTAAAATTATAGACAATAGCCACCATTTTTTGATCTATTCACCTGTGTATCAGAAGACTAAGTGTAAAGTTATACATAGATACCAGCAAATCGAGACAAAACTAATGTGTCAGCTCCCCTCCAGTCAGCATAGCAACAGCTAAAAACCCCACCATTTGAAACGCTGGATTGTATCATTCTTGATACTAAGAAAATTATGTCATATTATTAACCTAAAGAAAAAGAATATTGAAGGTGAAAGCAAAAGAAATCTCAGTAGTTCTTGCAGTCACTGAATTGATCTTGTCATTAACCAAAAGGTGAAAACATATAAGAGAAAAGGTACTCAAGAACATTCAAATTGCACAGAAGAGTGGTATTAATTTCAGGATCTTACAAAACTCAGAAAAAAACAGGAAAAATGTCAACTGCAAACAAGTAGGATCAGCCAGCATTGTTACTCTTTGGTTCGCTATGTTTGATAGAAAAGTTCTAAGGAAAACACTAAAAAAAACTCAGTAAAACTTATTGCCACAGCTGCGTGAATACAGAAGCAGAAACATACAACATCAAGTCCTTGGCTAGCACTGGTTTTGCTCTTCCTGACTTTCAAAGCCACAAATCCTCCAATCCTGTCTAGTTTTGCAACAGGTAACAGTGGTGCTAGTCTAGCAGGAATGCCAAGCTATCTCGCCTACTGCAAAAAAACAGGTGACAGCCAGACAGTATGACATTACTACTATGGCTGCTATCTACCATATTACTGGTATGACAGTAAGAATCACCCAGACTGATGAAGAATGAGCTTCACTGAAACCGAGCAACGTGCAGAGGTGATGGAACTAGAACTGGCTTCAGGACCTTGTGCCCAACAATCTCCTTGAGACTGACATCTTCGACCTGCAGATCATGGACATGGACCATGCCAGATGACAATCCAACACCACATACCATCTCCCCTGCCCTGAGAGACTGCTATGATGGATGAAGCCCAGAGTCATGGACCGAATGAACTCCGCAGACATTTTGAAGTGATGGCCCATGGACTAAGAGAATGGCATCTGTGTGTATATATTAAAAGACAGGAAGAGTAATGATGAATAATTGGAATGTATTGGAAAGTACAGGACCCGGGCATGATGTAAATGGTATGGAATAAGGGGCGGATACTGTCCTGGTTTCAACCAAGATAGAGTTAATTTTCTTCACAGAAGCTGGTGTGAGACTGTTTTGGATTTGGGATGAGGAACTGTTGATAACGTGCTGATGTTTTGGGTTGTTGCTGAGCAGTCAAGGACAGTCCAGCTTCTTGTGCTGGGCTGCAGCGAGCAGGCTGGGGGTGCACGGGGAGCTGGGAGGGGACACGGCCGGGACAGCTGACCCAGGCTGGCCAAAGGGATATTCCCTACCATATGATGTCATGCTCAGTACATAAACTGCAGTTGGCCGGGGGATGGGAATCGCTGCTCGGGGACGGGCTCTCGATCACCAGGTGGTGAGCAATTGCTGTATTGGGCATCACTTGTTCTTGTACATTCCTTTGCTGGTATTATCATTGTTGCTATCACTGTTGTTTCCTTCTCTCTTGCTATCCTATTAAACTGGTTTTATCTCAACCCACGAGTTTTTTCCCCAATTGTCTCCCCCGTCCCACTGTGGGAGGGAGAGTGAGCGAGTGGCTGCATGGGGCTTAGGTGCCGGCTGGGGCTAAACCACGACGGTCCTTTTCCTTGGTGGGTCCTTGCTGGGCCACACATTACCTGTCCCTGTGTAAGTGTGAAGCTGAACCTGCACTAAGTGACTACGCAAAATACGCAATATGATTTTTTTTTGTGGTTTAACACTGGTAGGCAGCTAAAGGAAAAGGTGCTGACCCACAGACTAGAACTGGGAACTGAGGCTTCAGGTCAGATGGTGATCTGCAAGGAGCAAGGGTTTCATCACACCGCTAAGGCATATTTCAGAAAGCTTCTTACCAAACACTTCCCAGTTAACCTTTTAGCATTGCTGCATCCACTCTATTATTCCCTGTATATTTTTCCTACCTATTTTGGGGCTGGAAACAGTTTTTAACTCTGATTATGCAGAAAATATCATGCTTGCCCTTGACTTGGACTTGGAGGCACGCTTAGCCACGTAGGCTATAAATCTAAGTGGGTTGAAAGATGAACAAAATAGCCATATCTGATCTGATAAAATTTCATCTAGCTTGGCATCCAGAAGCAAATGCTTTCAGAAAGAATCTTTAAAAGGGGCACATTTGAAGCGGTCTTTCCCATAGTGTGTTATGATCTTAAAGGTCTTTTCCAACCTTAATGATTCTATGACTCCACGATCTTGTCAACAGTTTTGAGTAGTATGGGGGCTAACTACACATATTACACTTAAATCAGTGGGAAAGTAGGCATGATTTCTCTGAAGTTCATCTTCACTGTGGTTCCAAGAGACAAGAGAGAAGAAAGATCCTTTCTAGCACGATGCCAAACTTTGCAACGTTTTAATTAGGATTCTGGATGGAACTGCCCACATCCAGACCCCATGGTGAAATAACCCAAAACACTCCATGATGAATATCTGTTTCATTCCTGAAGGAAACAATCTTTCTACATTAGAAATATCAGCAGTATTTCTAATCATTAATCATCTTAGTGGGCAGCTGCTTCAGTGAGTGCTACTTTCAAGTAATGTTTTTCCCCAGTCTGTTGAGACTAATATATACTGCTTCCACAAATAGTTTCTTCACCTAACGGTGATGCAGAACTTCTACCAAAGCCTGTCAAACACAATGTTAACTTGCCAGCATTACTAGTTTCAGTGAATTACTTCTTTCAATAAAATTTCATCACTCTGTTCATGTACTTGTCTTCAGATTATGTTATGCAAAATCCAGTTTTGCCCTCAGATGTTTGTTCATACGTGCACTACAGTAAAAACTAGTATTTTCATAGTTTCTACTATCACGAAATATTTTAAAAAAGGTGCTGAATAGACATAAATCTCAACACCTGCAGACAAAACCAGATTAAATTATGACAATACCTTGTACATAGATAGCTCTTCTTATGTGAAGGTCTAAAGCACTTTTCTGTGGTAGATGTCATTACCTATCCCATTCATAACGCAAAAAAACCACAGGCAATCAATGCTTGCAGGTAGGATGTGTCAGTGTTTCCACCCTTGGAACTGCTGAACACTCAAGACTAGATCCAAAGATCTCATCACATGTTAGTGTGAGACAGAGAACAGACCCTCTTCTCAAAAGCTACTAAGAATCCCTATAGCAAAACCCTGCCCTGTGTTTTCTTGTTCTGTTGAACAAACCTGACTCTACCAGCAATTTACGTTATTTCCTCTTTAAAATACACCTCACCCAAGAGGAACATTTGTGTTATGCTGAAGGCCTGCCCTGCATATGTTAAAGAAATTAAATTATGCACATTTGTTTTTCTATTTAAGATGTCAAAAACTCTCAGTTCAGTTACAGTAAGTGTATTCTCTGCATCAACACAGCAGCACGCGATTTCTGACCACAGTAATTAAACTGTCAAAAGTTTTGACGATACATATCTTTTTAAGGGTTTATCTATGAAAAAAAAATCATTTCCGTTCACAAGATTCAGGGGTAAAGTTGTTTGAAATTATGAAGAGTAACTTCAACGAGTTACTGGTATCTTTCTTAGCAAAAATTTCATTCCAAAAAAGATTGTATGTGTCAGTTTCACTGAAATACTCTCAAATCATGCACTGAAGCTGCGTTAGCAACTAACATAAGAGAAAATTGCACTCCATCCTTTGAGGATGTCACAGCAAACTCCACAGAGTCCCAAGGAGGTGGAAGTGGAACAGCCATGGTTCACAAAGCAGATGACAAATAATCAAAAAAAAAGAGTCAAATGTAGTTCTCTGTCTTGTGTTTTGTTTCTTTCTTCTGATAAATACACACATGAGTTGTAGGCCAGATTCATGATTCAGCCTGGCTGAAATCCTGAAAGCTTAGGCTTGGCAAACATTACTGTTACTTTCTGACCTGGATAAAGAGTAAATACAAACCCCAGGCTTGGAGCAGAGCAGTTTTCATCCACAGATTAAAACTGAGAAAGCCTCTCCAATATATGCAGCACAAGAGAAAAGCCTTCCTAAAATATATGCAGCACAAAAAAACTAATTACAAGAAGTTTTCTTTGATATACCTAAAAAAGTTTGGATAACTGTTAAAAGATACCCATCCTTACTGGTCATACACTTTCAAGCAAGTAATTGTGGGTTTCACAAATTTTCACAGAAATGTGTCAGAAAGCAAGCAGCCTAATAATTATAAGAAATCTAAACTGCCAATGATTCTGCTCTCCTTTCCATTTCTTCAATTATGATATCAAGTTGCCATATACTAGCCAGCTGAAGAACAGTGGAGCTGGAAAAGAAGATCATATTAAATGAGATGAAAAGAAGCATAAAGACGATGAACTCCCACTCACAGCATACAGAATAGCATAAATGATCAATACTACAGTTTGTCCTTTTTTTTAAAAGTAATTATCAAATGTGCACATTCAGATTTATAATGGAGCAGGTTATATGAGCAGTCTGAGGCTTGAAAGTAGGAGCTATCAAGTCTAGCCATGATCTTTGAGCTACCTCAGTTTAAGGAATAGGTGTATTTGATCATTCACTATGCCGGGGTTTGAGTTCGTTTCACAAAGGATTATAAACTCATACAGCATCAGAAGAAGTGACTATCAAAAAGCAGAAGAAATCAAGTGTCCAATGCATTTCAGGCTTTTAATTTCACTTTCACTGGTCCTTGGGACATATGAAACCATTTTGTTCCAAGAAATATGCTGCTGAAAATCCCTATTGTAACCATCCACGTCAGAAATAATTCCAAGTATGTATTTGATTCTTCTGTCTAAAGCCTGTGCCACAAATACAATCTATCTATCAAATCAAGTCAAGGGATTATAGTCTTAGTAAGGTAAACCCCATGGATTCACATGCACCCACTGATGTATAATACTGTAACACAGATAGAGCTATAGTGACTGTGTTTAATTTCTGCAAAATATTTAAGGGAAAGGTTGGTAAACTATTTTTAGATGACTCTTGCTTTAGAAAGGCTTTTTCTAATCAAAGTAATTTAAAGAACACAACATTGAGATAAAGCAGTTATGTCATGATTATGCTGTAAACTTGAACTAAATCCAGTAGTCTAAAAATATATCAGTCCAGCAAAATAATTTTAGTTTAATGGATGGGAAAAAAAGAAAAGTGGCTAAGGAATATGCTTAAGATCAAGATACTATTCTAACTCCTAATAAAAAAAAGGCTGCTCTGAGAATTATAATAATCTATGAGTTTATATGCCTAAAACATGAGTATCACAAAGAATGAAAGTATTGCTTTAAACTCAAAGAACTGTTCAAGTTTAAAAATTTGTCCTTTAAAAATCCTTAAAAGCAGGTTTACTGCTATAGATAAAACTGACATACACTCTTGGGATATCTGTTTTTTTAACAGAGGTATTCTCTCAGAGATATTCTCAGTTCCTGAGAGTCTCACACTTGGAAGAAAAATCTTTAAAAACTGCTAAACACTGAAAACATACTTGCAGTTACAAGTTACACAACTTGTTATTAAAAATCCATAACTCATCTTAGAAGTAAAAAACACCAGTCTGCTTTTTTTTTGCCCTTTTTTTTTTTTTCTGAAATTCAGAAGCAATACAAGATTGCATTTTTCATTTTTGGCATGTTGTGATAAACACATGGGTTCAGTGAAAATAGCATTGTTCACTCCTCTGCTACAGAGAGAAAAAAACAGCATGTGCACGAATTAGCATTTAGATATGTTGTAATGACACAGGGAATGAGTTATCTGTAGCTTTAGACTACTGCACTTTGTAGGAAGCATTTTCCACTACTGTAAGGAGCAGTAACTCCTCCTATTCTTTCATTCTTTCAGCAACAGTAAAGAGATCCGACAAGGAGTTAATGTCATCACTAAAACCTAATGCCAAATTTTGGTGTACCTGCATATATCTTCAAAAGCATATTTGTTTGCACACAAGAAGTTCATGTGTGTGTATGCATGTGTAAACTCGCAGTCCAATTTTTCTACTGAAGTCTTAGGTGAAACCATCCAAATCTTGTGCCTTTATTTATTGATATAGATCTAGAAAAGAATAGATCTTGAATTTCAAAGGCTGCTGTTTGCCAATTGTGTTTACACATTGCAGAATATCATGACAAATGTGCAATGTGACAGCAGAATTTTTTCCTGTGACTTATGTATATAAAAAAACTATAGGGAACAACTGACAAAGAAGAAAAGCCTTTTTGAACAGCCCACCTTAACAACTATTTTTGTGACTGTTTTAGTACATCTTAGACATTTTTCTACTGCAGTAATGTTTGAATTATCTTCCATGAATAATGACAAGAATGGCAACACTGCAGTTGACATTTTTCTTTGAATTTGTACATCAGCCAAGTGAGTTTGCCTGTGTTGCTGCTATGTCTCTTAAGTCTTCAGGGAAGATATAAACATTTTTTACCTGCTGACATATTTCTGCATTTTGAGCAATCTCCAGCTTTTGATTTCTTTAATTACGCATTGTCTATATTCTCAATCTGCTCCATTAGCAATAGGAAGAGTATAGCAAACTTTTTTACATAATGCTCACAGCCTTTTCAAAAGCTATTCAAAGTGAGCTTTCAGACCTTTAACATGCTCTATGTGCACTGACACAAAAGAAAGGCTAAAATGAAGTCTATGACAATGTACACGTAGAAACAGAAAACTGCAAAAAAGGATTTTGCATTTTTCTCCTTTAGTTGGACTGGGCTTTTTACATAAGCTAAAGGAAGGAGTTTGCAAAATTATTCATATTTTTGTATGACAATAGGAGTAAAGGTTAAATGAAAAGGAGGTGATAATTGCAAAGAGCCAAATGTATGATTTTTCAGACCATCTGTGAACGGGTAGTTGACTGTCATGAAAAACAAAAATTGGCAGGATGCATACCAGTCAAAAAAATTTCTCTGTACAAAATGTCCATCTCATAAGCAGCTTCCAGACCATTTATCATTGGGCCACAAATCAAGCAACTCAACAGTAGCATAAACAAATACTAATTATGCAAGCAGCACTTAGGCTCAGGAAAAAAAGGGGAACAAAATCCCACCAAAAAATCCTCCCAAAACTTCTCTCCCCACTCCACATACACCACTGAGAGCCCCAAATGTGAGGGAGGTAAAAGGGAATCGAAACAAACCTGTCCTCATTATGAACCCAGACCTTTTGGTCAAACTCCCTACTTGCAACCTCAACATACCAGGTCTTGTTTCCTGCACGCAGTGGTCACAGCTTCATTCCAGCTTCTCTCCTCCTGAGCTTAGGAGAGAAGGGGGAGGTACTACCCAAGAGCTTGCCAGAGAAGTTCAGCTTAAACCACTGGAAAATACATATTCAACACACCCTGTCAAATCAATCACAGTAGGATTGTGGTGACCCATTTTTGGGGAGCAGGAATACAGACTGTACTCATCGTCTTTCCTAGGTGAAGGAGGAACTTTTCTCTCAGTGCCTGTTTCATTGCACAAATGTATGAAACAGAGAGTTTCCCCTGCCGCTGCTCAGGACTTAGTGCAATGGGTCAGGAAACAGATGCTTCACAGTGTCATAACTCAGGAAATGTCCAGTGTAAACACTTTTTTCCTGAGTAGTCATCTCCTCTAATAAACTAGAATAAGAAATTAATTCAAGAGAGAGGAACACATTAAAAAAATGGGGATCTTAAATTTCTCCTACAGTGAAAAAAAAAAAAAAATCATCATTTTCCCCTGGCTTTTAATTCCCAAGAGCAGGGATCACTTGAGACTAAACTAATCTTCATTTTTAAGTAATTGTTTTAAATCAAAGTTACTGCTCTAAGAAGGAGAGATTCAACTCAATTTGAACATGAATGTTTAGCCAGTTATCTAAAATTGCTAAGCAACAATTTTGTTAAATTTAAAGGGCTCCTAATTCAGGAACAAAAATAGAAGTCTATTCAAATGCACTCCAGAGTAGGTGAATATTCAGAGGGAAAAAACAACATTCAGCATTATTGAATTAGGCGGCAGATTCCAAACAAATTAGTTTTAATCTCTATTTTCATTTTGCTACTGATTTCCCAGTAAAATATCCTCTGGCAGGAGAAAACATACACAAAAGTCTCATAAAAGCAGCCTGGTGAAGAAGTGTTAAAAATGCAGCCTGGAATAGAAAGCAAGTTTGACTCTCCACTGGGGCACTGTCATCAGCCCCCCTTGCCCCACACACTGCACACAACGAGACCCTCAGCCATCCTGATGGGTTGGTCACATTAGTGCTGGACACCTCTAGGTTTGGTAACAACAACTGGGCAACTCCTGACAACCTTCCAGCCACCAGTAAGGAAAGCTGGTTGATCTATACCAGCGGTTATTTGTCACGTAACTCTTTTTGATGGAGAACAGTGTCAGATGTAGAGTAAGCCAATGAGTACTTCCCACCTGGAGTTTTTTTAATCAAAATGGGGAATTCCAAGGAAGTTCCGCGTTCAGGTCACAATGCTTCTCAAACCTCCCTGAATCTGCATAAATTGGTCTGGAAATCTCATTAAAACACATTTTCCAAGCGGGAAATAGTACTCACTTTCCCAGTTCCTGGCTACAGCCATTAGTCAAACAAAAACGACAAGCAAAAAAACTTGGTTGTCCTTCATAAAGGATCAGAGGAGGATAACAATTCCTACACCAACTCTTTTCTTTCTTGGAACTAAGCATCTTAGATCCTTGGTAGAAAGGAGGGGTGGGGAGGGTAACAATGCATGCTGGATTGATAAGCACCCCTGAAACAATGATTTCACTGATTTGACAATATCCCCTATCTCTGACAGGAGACTAGATGCCCTCAAATTCAGTCTCGAGGTTCCATGTGGGAACTCATGACCTGAAGAAGTACAGTTAAAATGCAGGGCTGCTTCCAACTGCTTCGAGAGAGTCTCCATGATATGACCCTCTATGACCCAGTTGTGCCAATCTACTCCTGTGAAGAGTAGTCCTGCTGGGATAAGCTGCAGGTTCAAAATGATTAAATTGTTTGCATCTTGATTATTGATTGGGATATCACCATCACAGTTTTTTTCTTTCAGGTCTGGATTCATAAGGAAAAAGTTCCACAGTTTTTCCACAGAAAAAATTCGCAGTACAGGGAATGAGATGTTATAACCCAGAAAATTACAGGAGTGCAACACTACTGTAACTATTACTAATAGCAATGTTTACAGCATCATACTGAATACCAACTAGAAAAAAACACACATTTTCTGGTTTTGCTTTAGATATGGATACTTATGTACACAGCCAGAAAGAAATATATACCTTTCTAAAGGTTAGCTTGTAACCACTGATGTAACTGGAAGTATTTAGTACAGCACCACACAGAAGTGTGTGACCTGGCTTTCCACAAAAAGTAGAACCCATCGACATCACCGTCAGATACCGCTCGCCTTTCACTTAACATTTGCCATAGCAAGGAAATCGCTCTGCCTGCCCTCTCACAATGGAAAAAGAAAGTAATAATTTCCCTTACTAATATCACTTAATTCTAACCAATTTACCAAATTTACCAAATTCTTTACCAAATTCCATGCTAACTCAGTTGCCTATTCCAGAATTTCTGTCTCAGGAAACACAATGGTGTAATGCCACATTACTGTTCCTCTGTTCAGAATTAGGGAAACACTCCCTGAGTAGTAAAGCTGATATCCTTCAATGGGGAAGGATATATACTCAAATCAATCTATGTGCAAGACGGTGAGAAAATACTGTATTTGATTAATGCATAATGTATATTTCTACATGCTTTTCTATTTCAAGGATCAACAGGATCCCACTGGGAGCGTATGCCTTCATTATTCTGCATGGCACATCTCCAAGTTACACTATTCAGCTTAAGTGCTGAATGCACCTGGCAGCAGTATGTACAGCCTCTTGCCACAGTCAGACGTATAACTACAGACACACAGACACACAAACCTGAACAGAGGATCAGATCTCCCTTGTATTGTTTGGCACAAGCTGTGTCATTCCATTACTCCAATTAGTGCTTATGCCAGAATAAACAAAACAAAAATATTGCAATGCTGGGAGCTGGGAAGTAGTTTGAATGACTGCAGAATAGCACCACTGGTCACAACCTAAAATAAGCTACACACCCCTCCCTAAAAACTTTTGTTAAACTTTCTCATGCTAATTTTGGCCTTTTAAAATAAGCAGTCATCCTTAATCAATCTGAATCAGACATTTATACTGTAAAAGGATTACACGCTTCCTTTTGTATGTTTTTTTCCATCACTAATGCATGTTATGCATAACTGATTATCAGTGGAAAGTAGCGTAGAACTTTTTACACAAAGTTTAAGATTAAGAGAGGAACTTGATCCCTCCATAGACAGTGATGCAACTGCAGGACCATTGATTCAGAACTCACAAACTGTATTAGATGCATTGCCAACAGTGGAAACTACTCAGTGGCAGTGCATGGAAGTGGCACCAGGAGGTACTCTGGAATGGCCAGGCATACCGAATTGCTTCGAAGAAAGATAGGCTTGCATTTAGCAGCTGCAGCCAGCAGATTAATGGAGCAGGTTTTGTGCTTCCTCTGTCGAGAATCTGCTGCAGCTCCAAAGGACTGTCTGATCACTTCTGCAGACAGATTGTAAGAGCTATGGAAAAGCAGAAGATGCGAGAAAATGGACTGGAAACAGGCTGATCAGCTTTGCTAGATTAAAACCAACACCAATTTAGATCAAGATTGCTTCTCCAAACCACCGGCATGGATTTGTGAAAAGAGAAGGAGCTGGCTGTAATTCCTCTGTGTAAGAAAGGATTTGCAGGCTGATTGTTCCAGAGAGCTTTTGAAACATTCTTTGATAGGGTACAAGCTGCAAAACACAGAGGCTTTTGGAAAATTTCTCTCTCCTGAACAATACTCAGGTAAATAACTCAAGTCAAAGGTAATTTAGCACCAGAGATATGTACAGGCCATTAATTGAAAGGGATAGTACCTAAGCAATTGGTTTTTGTGTAGATGCTTCAAAGCTTCAAGCTGTTATTTTAATTGCTCCTTTAAAACACTAAAATCCCAGAGAATAAAACCATCTTTCCTCCTTGCTAGCATGGGGCAGATTTTCCTATGTGCAAATCATGTTTGTCAGAGATACTCCCCCAAAGACTCCTTTTTCCCCTACTTCTTTCTCACTCTCTCCTCTCCCTTTCACATGTGTTTTAAAAAACAAATGCTTATACTAAAGAAGCCAGGCCCTCCTGCCAACCACAAGCTTCCATCCCACTCCCATCCTCTTCCATAATATGTCACCTTGTTCTTGTGAAAAATGGTACATTCTCTACAGCGCGGATCGGCATGCTGTAGGAGGAGGAAGGCAGCTTTGAAGCATGTGGCACACTGGAAATAGTGACGTACCCAGCTCAAAAGCAGATGACAGAGCTGTTGAAACAAAGCTGCTATGTTCATGAGGGAACAACCCATTTGTTTGGGTTTAAGTATTTGCTTCTTGTCTAACATTTATTTTCCATGTTGGGAGATTTCTGAACTCTGGTTTGAGTTGAGGAAGAAATAAGCTTCTCAAAGCTCTTTCAGTATATCTGCAAAGAATATAAAAAATACAGAGCATACAAGAGCTATTTAGATGTTAAATCTAAGTTTTTGTCAAAAAAATCTCCTTGAAGCCCATGTTCAATAGAACTGTTTGAAAATAAAATGACCAATTTAACTATTTTTCTTCACATTGTGTTAGATATTCTTAGCAGAGAAGAAATTTGTGTGTTTGCTAAGCCTATGTAAGTACTTTTTACTTTATTCATTATTTACAAAAACAACACATAATTATTTTACTAATTTGGCTTCATCCATACAACTATTCAGAGATTTTAAGTAAAGCTTGAATCTCTTCTAGTCACACAGAGCACCTTCATAGTTTACGAATATTAACAAGTATGAGGACCTGCATGCAGAGCAAGCGGTTTCAGTAAATGAACACCAAAAGCTGCTTTTCTTTAAAAATCAGCACACAATATCTTACTTACCCTGTGATAGTGCTCTGATTCTGTGCCCAACAGACATAAATAAAATTTAAGAAGAAAAAAAAGCAATAACATGTTTGAAAGAATTGTACAAAGGTAAACCAGGAAAATTTGCAAGTTCTACACAACACAGATGAAATAAATACTTTACCATATAAATTGTTTTTATCTTGTGCTAGGGGTTATGTGGATGCTGTATAGATTATACTGCTGTTATTTGATTCCTGTAACATCTGCAGGATTTTTTTCAGCAGAACTACAAACAATTAGTGAGTATTTTGGCAGGAGGTTCCTCTCCCACATTACCTGTCTCACTCCTTTTTTGGACACTGGCTACATGACAGTCACTCTCAGAGAAGAGAAGGAAATTGCTCCTGAAGAGATGGGGCTTACTGCAGCTCCTTGGAGTTCCACTTAAGGACTACCTACCTCTCATTCCAAAGCTAAAAGAATAGATTACAGGACATTCATTAGGATGAGACTAAGCGTTAACTACAGTTAACATTCTAACGTTTTTATAGGAACTTTTCCATATGCAGAAGAGTAAGACAGACATTGGAAAAGAGCTGCTAGATAACCTCTCTGTTGCTTATGGAAGCTGTCATGATTCAAGCACAAATCAAGAACTAACTTTCTAGAGGTGTATGAACAGGGGGAAAGAAACAGCTCAAGTAACTGATGCCTCTGAGCAGGAATATGTTTGTGATTGCTCAAGGCTTATCTACCACTCCGAGAAGCATTAGGTGAACAGAGTGCTAGGAGCAATGACGAAGAGTCATGAGAACATGGTAATTTAGAACAAGTAAAGAATAATTATCCCTATATCAACAATATGAGTTTATACTAGTTTACATCCAGGCATGAAAACTGGATGCCTTTCCCTCTTCTGGAGAAGGATGCTTGCAAAACTTAGTTCTCCTTGCTTCCTGAAGAATGAGCTTTACTGCAATGAAAGCAAAGCTGTAAGACTGTAGAATAAAGATGACTTTTCACCTGTCCATTTCTATGGGCTAGTATTGTTCTCCTATTTTAGTAAGTTGGGAAAAGAATGAAGGTGTGCAGCAACCTCTTAGTGGTGACAGAGCACAACTGCAGCAATCCATGAAACATCCAGCCATCCTTCATATCCCTCAAAAGAGAAAGGGCATGTAAAAGAGACAACATGCTCTATTAATCCCTACTGTGCATATTATCATTAACGCATGCACCAGACTGTGCATAAGGTACCTGGGGTGCCTTATTAATTTTCTTTACTTTCACTTCGTATTTCTATTTATCTTTATCATGCTGTTAAAATAAACAAGCAATATGAAAATTTTCTGGAACAGAAGAGACAAACCATGTTTAAGATATGTAAAGATTAATATTCAACTAGACAAAAGGACTAAACAATAGGACAAGTAGTACAGCTTGGCACCATAAAAGCAGCTACCTGTAAAATAACTGAAATTAATGACAACAAACCCAGTAAGTTAAAAAGAACTGCTGAAAAGCATAAAAACCTGAACCTTCCTGGTTCAAAGAAAGTTTCTACATACTGCAGAAGCTCTGCAAGCTGCAGAGCAATGCCATGGTGCCCGGCAGCATCTTTTCAGCAGCTCATAAACTAGTGCAGCATATGGTGTGGTGGGGCAACCCAAGCATGAGCTGTTTTTAGGACCCTGCTAGCCCTACATGTGCACCTAGATAACAAACGAACTCAACAGATGAGGGTGTCCTGAAAACACTATCAAGGTCCTGGAGGCACAGCACTGATCCCCACAGCACTGGGTATGGAACAGACTGAAAACATTGCCAACATGCACTGTACTCAGGCTGCATCCGAATGGAAAAGTGCACCAATATCTAAAGCAGACCAAAGCACTGTAAAGTCTTTCAACTTTGGCTTCAAAGCCACTTGAGGTCATGAAGGCTGCAAACAAGACCAGCATGGGGAGACTTCCCCCAGCTGCTTATCATAAGATAGCAAAGCCATCACACACCCTGCGAGAGCTGTTCTGAGCTTTGTATACTTACCAGTATATAAACTTATCATCGCATGGTAAGAGCAATTATGAAATGTTATGCCCAGCACTCTCCACAGGAGATTATTAAATATTCTTCTGTTTGGTTCTGGTAGAGTGTGTGACTATACGGCTTTCCAATGAGTCTGTTAACCTGCTTGCCTGAACAGTCAGAACTGGAAGATGGGAAGTTGAGAAGAGCTATGAGATCATACCCTGGGAAACCAAACCAAACCAAACCAAACTGGCCAGAAGCCAGATGGCTTCAGGGAACAGTGAGAACAGAAGACACACAGATGACTCTTACCTCCTAACACTCTCCCACAACCTCCAACTGATTGCAGCTCCTGAACCTGTTCTAATTTGCCAGTCTAGTAACTACTGACTCTCGCTTGCAGGTAGCTGTCCACTATTTGAACCTGGGTAAGTCTCTTCTCTTCACAATGTCCCTCAGCAGAATCTCACAGGCCTTCTATACATTGCACAAAGAACCACAAATTTGTCTTTGTTTTGAACCTTGGCCTCATGAAATTCAACTGTTGCCTCCTACCTCTGGCATCAGAAAAAGCAACAAATGCCTACTAACTCTTATCTATGACATCCACGATTTTGCAGAACTTCCTTATCAACCTCCAAGTCATCTCTCCTCTGAACTTCAAATGCATGGAAGCCATTTCATACTTCCGCTCATCCTTGATTGCAAACTCTCAATGTCCTCTAGTTCTCATCCCCACACCTCAAACAGGATGTATCGCAACTGTACATAGTCTTCAGTACGCATGCAAATACTGGATTTATGCTGTGATAGCATAATGGTCTTCTCTGCTTTATTTTCTGTACCCTTCCTAATAACTCCTGATGTTTCCTTTACCTTTTTGGCTCCTGCTGAGCACTAAGATCACTTAATGGAGCTATTTATTGTAATCCTCAGATCTCGGTCCTGAGTAATAATGTCCAGCACAGAGTCCATCCTTTCAGGTGTAGAGCTGTTTTCCCTCATGTGCATCACTTAGTATTTATCAACACTGAATTTCACCTGCCATTCTATTTATGTTCCATGTAGGAGTATATTAAATGGCACACATCACAACATCTGTGCCAGTGAGGACAAGGACCAGCTGAAAAAAAGAAAAGAAGCCATAAATCTCACTACCCACACCTGATTCACTGAGGGTCCCTCCTATGCAATGAATGAGACAGGAGCCCACTGGGAAAAAAATAGTGTTATTTTAAAAAAACACATAATTAAAATAACACATACATGGTAAAGAAATAAAATTATTTGAATTACCCAAATTTGAACTGCAACTCTGCAACTCCATCTCTACCATGATTAATTGCATCAAGTTACAAAACAGGTGATTCAGCAGCTTAAGCTGTGGTTTGTAGACTTGAATTTTCATATTGATTACAGGTGGACAGCCTTGCTCCAGCTCAGCCTCCTGAGACTCTTCAGCACACACTTTTCTTGCCATATTTTCTGCAGATCCTTCTTATTGTTTTTTACATCACCCGGGAGAATGAACCTTTATGCAGAACTAGCTTAAACAGCAACACAAAAAAGTACTTAGGAATATTAGGGTGGGGATTTTTTTTCCTTTTTCAACATCCCCATGCTTTGATATTCCTTCAATTGATCGCATACTTGTACATTTTATTTTCTCTCATATTTCAATACTACAAATATTGAAAAGCTGTGCTTTTAACAACACAAAAGCAGTAATTTTTAACTGAATTGGTCCTAGTGGGAAAAAACAGTATTTTTTACTCTTACGGTGTTTTTTGAAGAATTTGTAAACATACTGGAATTAATTCATATGGTAAAATGTGTCACTGATTCCTTGTCAGTGTCTGATGACAAAGGCAGAGGATATTCACCATTTCAAAAAAAATTACTAAACACATGTTTTGACAGATTCATAAAGTTCCTAGAATTGAACATTACTCTCCTCATCGTCTAAAGATCACAGGAAGTACACAAGAGTAACAGAAGCACTGATCCATGTTTATCCAGAAATTATTTTGTCATGATGCCTACCCACTCATCAAGAGAATAACCACAGCTTTAGACACAGTGGTCACAAAATCCACTGAAATCACTGGTGACAATTTATTGACTTGCATAGAAATTCATGAGTGATTTTGAGACTAGCATCTTCAAAGCTGTTTCTTGACATTCCAACAGTTATGATGGAAAATAGGCAGCTATTAATTTACAGTTGGACTATCCTTCATCATACATAATCAAAATGAACTGTGAGTTTGATTGTGTCAATGCAACATGAAGGTGATTTTGTGGACTTAAAAAAAGTATATTTGTAACACAACCTATGACAGGACTCAGTTAGTGGAAGATACTAATTTGTCAAAGGGTACACAGCATGACAGCAAGTGAATTCAAAACTTAAATCAAGTATTTTAAGTTGCACTAAATACCTCTAGTCAGTCGACAACATAACTGATCTCCAAGGAATACACAGTACACATTTGCAATAACTTAGTTAAGTACAACTGCTCTTATGTATACCAATCTTGGACATAAAAAAGCTCATTTTCAAAATACAATCTTAAATTGTAAGTGAATACAAAAAAATAAAAGCAAGAAAGATATGATCTACGTGTTCAGCAGATTACTTATTAATCTTTCAGTATAGGCTGGACTAGAAATATGAAGGACAGAATACAAGAATTCAACTAACAGATGATGAACTGAAAATGTGTAGTGATAAACATAATTCTAAGTCAGCAAGAAAAGCTATAATTGGTTAATAATATGATAGTTCAAGATAGTTCAAAATCTCACTGACTAGTCTGGCATGTCTTAGAGTCCACAAAACAAAGGCACAAAGCTCACATCAGTTTCTTGAAGGTATGTGATATAGTATGCAGTCCTCGCTTGTTATGTTTCATGTTTTGTTCTAAAAAGTATTTCTAAATACATTCTCATCCTTTCCTTCTTTCAGCTAGATATGGTGATGCTTGCTGGCAACTCCCCAGGACAGAGTGGTATATCAACAGCCTAAAAGATGATTTTACCCTTTGGTGACATGAATTGCTTCATCAGCCAAAATCTCCAGACTGCCACAGCAGGAAATGCCACAGGGTGGATGTACCTGAACAGTCTGTCTTAAGCTGTTTCAGTCACTCTTATGGATCAATTCCACTTTCAATTAAATTAATTCCATTACAAACGTTTTCATAATGGCCACATAACTGGAAGCCAAGGCTCCAATTATCTGTGAATGCTGTACTGCAATGTGCGCACAAAGGGAAGGATTCCAGACTCAAAACACCAGCAGATTCAAGTGGCTATCAAATCAAACCAAACAAATCAGTGGCTATTTAGGATTCAGATAACTATGTTCTTAAGAAATATTTACTTTTTGAGACCTCGGTATCTTATTGTTAACTGTCTTTTGTACAGCACAGTTCTCTCACCTGGTGGACTCCCATGCCCTGCTGCAGCTGTAGCAATAGCAAAAGCAGAAGCAGGAGAAACTGAACAGTGGCTATTGTCAGCAGTTTGTACTGCAAAGGGAACAGAGAAAAGTTAATAACTTCTACATACTTTTCATATTTTTCAACAGCAATACTTAATTAATACTAACTTAATAATAAATTAATATTTACTTAATAATAAAATAATAATTAAGCAACAGCAATACTTAAAATTCTCATTAGTATTTAAACTTTGTGAACATTTTAAGTTTTCATTGCCAGAGCACTTTATGTTAATGGAAATAAAAATGTCATAATCATATTTGTGATTTAAGTTTTATTTCCAGGTCGTTATAATTAATGTTGCTATTGAAAAAAAAGTCTAAGACACTGTCAAAGTGAGGAACAACCAGTAACCAAAGGGAAAAAGAAAAAAATTACAAAAACAAAAGTGTAGAAAATTAGCTTAAACAAAAAATCATGTTAGAGCACTAAGTATAATAACCAACTTCTGATAACTAGATTCACATATTTTCCCAGGTCTCTGCCTAGCATGAATACAGTTTTTCACAGTTTATCAAACTTTCTCTATAGGGAGTACTGTGAACATTGCTTCTGACTAGTACTCAGATTCTGTTCCCCAGTTTCCAACTCCCAAAACTTGCCATCTCACCTTAAACGTGCCGAATAACAGAATATTACTACTGGTTTAAAATTAAAGTGTCTCAGCAACTTATTAACAGTTGAGAAGACTCTGCTCTGTTTTTTTTTGTTTTAGTCCAGGCATGAAATAAATGCCTAGAAATCAGGCTTGCATGAGATGGCAGCATCTCATGTTGAGCGTTCACGGACGTAGCTCACTACTCTGATGACGATTTTCAAAGAGCCACGTGAGAGCTATTTGGGGAGCTCCAGCTCTCACTTTTCCTCTTCAATTGAGCAGTTTATTCAAATTTTGGAATGAATAATGTGACACCATCTGTAAATGTTCAGTGCTATACAAAGAAACAGACACAGTCACTCCCCATTGACAATAATGGATGTTGTGCATTTCATTGATTACATATGGTGCCCAAAATATGTTCCCTTAGTAGCTGAAAAAATCTGTCAAGTTCTTGAGGGTTTTATGAGAATAGGACTGATTCAATATTAGTCTTGAACTTGGACACATCCTGCTCGAGCTATTTAAGAACATTTCATCATACCGAAGTCCCAATATGCTTCCAAGTCTCTTGTTTTGCTATACAAATTAACCATCATAAATCACATTCTAACAGATTTTTTTTAGTACCTGAGAAATAAGGAAAGCATAAGCAAAAGACATTATGCAAACATTATCCTTTTCTAATATCCTGCAAAGTTTACAGCTACAGTATTTGAACTCTTTGAAGTGACGGATAGAGGCAAGAAACATCAGGTTCTTACCTCCTGGTTGACGATAGCGGAGATGACGTGGTGTCGAAGGGGATCTACATGGGGAAACCTCTGTGCTATCCATTGCTGAGGTGCTTTCAGGAATTGTCCGGTCCACTGACACAGACTCTAGAACTGCTGCTTTAAAATAGAATAAATGTTAATACTGCGATGATAATTCATAATTTACTAGTCTTTAATGTATATTCTATTCTATTCTATTCTATTCTATTATGTTCTGTTCTGTTCTGTTCTGTTCTACTCTATTCTATTCTATATTACAAAACTAAATATATAACAAGTCATATTAATTCTTGTATCAAATGTTATGTTACAATGTATTATATTGTATTGTATTAATGTATATAAAGTATAAGTACAAAGTTCTCTGAAAATATCAAGAGTCTATAGGGAACTACGCTATGGGGCTTTAAGAGATGCTTTTTTAAAGCACAGGGTATAGTTAGATTAGTTTGTCTTAGATAATGGAGTGCCTCTGCAGAGATACAGAGTATGTGGGTGATTCAGGACTCTCAGTTTACAAACACCAAAAGACAGAAAGTCTGCAAATTATCAACTTTGAACAATGTGAATTGTACTGCCGTGATAAAAAAGAACATGTACATCAAAAAGGGCTTCACTGCAAGATAATGTTTAAAAAATGGCCATTAATAGCACTTAATACCAGTGTTTCAATACCAACCTAATACCACTAAATACCATCTGACACAAAAAAAAGTTGTTTATGTTTAAGCTACGGTTTATAGTTGTTTTAAACAGTACTGCTTCTGGAACTTGCCATGAAACTTTGGCATTAAGAAGACTCAGCAATAACTATCCTCTGGATAGAGTTAAAGGACTGGGAAAGTTTTGCCCCAACAACATAACCACCCAAAAGCTCATAAATAAAGAATTTGGTGAAGACCAGTAAGTTGTCAAGTTTTAAAAATAGTTTGGATAAGACTGCACTTTAAGTCCTCAGAACATCCAGTGAAACGCATATTTAATAAGGATACTTGAACTCATAGCTTTTATATGAGCTAGGGAAAATAATCCTTCTTGGATAACTATGTGTAGTCAAAACATGACTGGAGAGCAGACTGTGGAGAAGTTCTTCTATTAGAAGAATAAAAAAGGAATGGCAGAAATGCTACTTCAGAAATAAGGGAAAACAAGCTGATAAAATACATCCATCATTTGATAGGAATGACAACTGCACCTGCAGCATAAGTATTGTATATATAAAAATATATATAAACAAAAACATTGGAAAACAAGAACTTTGAAAGCAAACAACTTTGGAAGCAGGAGAAGAAGGTGGAAAATCCAAGATGTAAATGGACAACATTCAAGGAGAACAACCACCACCATATATTATTATATGTCCTGGGGAATAGAATTGGTACACTTATATTGGGTTTAGAGTAAGCCATAGTTGTTTTCTTGGAAATCTGTCAGTACCAGTGCAACCACATTCACTGTAATGGGGTGGTGGCTCCTGATTAAGTCAAATTGGTCTCCTTTACTCGGAAAACTTCAGAAACAAACGCATTACACATGACAGGAAACGTGCAGATGAGCATTTTGTAGTTCTCCTACTACCCATTTCTAGTGTCCTTGTGAAATTTCTTTTTAAATTTACTCCTCTTCCTCAACATGCTATATGCAGCTGGGTGACAAAAGGACTTTCCCCAGCAGAGCAGAGCTATCTAGCTGCAAATCCCTCCAAGCTGAGTGTACACTGTTCAGCAGAAAATCCCCAGAGGGACTGGAGACACTGCACAGATAGCAATTTAGCATTTATATGAGGTTCTTGCCATTTCCCAATGTTCCTTACACTGCCCAGATGACAATGCCAGCTTTAACAGACTGGAATGAAAAATCTGAATACCTCCCCAACAATGCCTAGTGCTAACACTAGGTCAGAATAACCTATTCTTTACTAGTTTACAGTGTATAGCAAAAAACGTTACCCTTAAGACTGCAGTTACTTGTGGACAATTCATTTTAATGCATGGCCTACATTTTGGGACATGCTGTGCTATCTGAATGTGGTTACACTAGTGCAAAAGAAGAATTTGCCCAATGATACATAATAAATACTGTATTTCATATACATATATACAGCCTGTTATGTTATTCATGTAAAACCAGCCAGCATATAGAAATAGAATGATTAAGTATAACAGCCAACCAGCATTTTATGAAAGTTTAAAGCATGGGCAACCATAGACTCCTATAATGCTAAGGTGGCTAACCGGTCTGTTAAAAAGATATTCTGTTAAACAATAGACTACACTCTGTAAAAACAATCCCTCTGCATAAGACATTGAATTTCTTACCAGTGTATTTATTTCAATTCATCAGTAAGGAGTAGACAAAGTGCTTCAATCATGTTTTTCTTAATTTATGTTTGGTAATTTTTTTCTTCTTTCCTTTTGGGTTATACCAATTTTCATCATTATAGCACTTGCAAGTAAAGTTGAGCTACATTTTGCTCAGATTTACAGTTCAAATTCCTCAGACAGTAAGACAGGACACGTAAGACCATTTCTAAACGTGAATTTTAGGAATAAAATAGCTTGATTAAATTTCCTTACCTTCTGTTTAACATAACAATACCAAAAATTACTATATATTTCTATTCTAATTCAGAAGATCATCCCTCCATCCCCAAAGAGCAATGAGAAATAAGTGCAGCATTGTCATCCTATGAGGTTAGAGCTACTTTCTTGCTTTGCCACCTATAAATACAATGATACCATTCTAAATGCCCACAGTGAGGTTTATATCAACTAACTTTAACCCTCTCAAAGTAATACCTATTCCAAGGTGCCTTACACAATTCATAGAGGAAAACGGGCATTTGCAGGGGAGCAATTAATCTATATCTAGGCATCTAGCTTCTGGATGGCTAATAGCCAGGTGGTATGAATCTCATCAATGTACCAAGTGCATCACATAAATTAAAGTGACGAAATATTTCTGGAAACCTAGCTCTGTTATGTAAACATGTTAAAGCTGTTAGGTGTTTACATTCCTATTTCTTTTTATCTTGGTATTTTACTTCCTGTAGTAATCAGCAGCAATATGATAAAAGTCAAGCCTACCTTAGAGACTTCCCTATTTATCAAAAGTAACATTCAGTATTCTGTGGGTATGTAATACCTCTTCGAATGCTTCTCCTCAGCTTGTTACAGAGGTCAACACGAGGGTTCTCCAAACTGTCTTCTATGGAGCCAGGGCTTTGCTCAGGAGAGATGGGCCCTTTGCTGAGGTCCAGTGGTACTTTGCTACCTGTTGGTGGCGGGGAAGTGGCTGGGCTGTAGGTCGAGGTAGGACTGCTCACCACAGATGAAGTAGAGAGGTCAAGGGCACCAATCCTTGAATTCAGTGGTGAGGTCAACGACAGTTTTCGGGTTCTGACAGGTGAGGAAGTTCTGGAGAGTGACAATGGAGGAGGAGAAGAAAACTTGCGACAGAGATGCGGTGACTTCCCATCAGCCAGGTACTCTCCTCTGCTGTTTTGACTGGTAGCAAAGAATAACTCCAAAGACCTGAAAGTGATAAACAAAAAAAGCAACAGATGATAACAAATGCCGAACAGATTTAAATGAAAACACTTACAAATGTTGTGCAAATCTGCATGGCACTGCAAAATCTGTATGACACTTAGTCCTCAGAGCCTGGGCAGAAAGTTGAGATAGACTTACCTAAAAACATACGTCCTATTTACAAAGGAAGAACTTTATTCTGAGATTATTTATATAACAGAAAATCACAATAAAGGGAACTAACAACAAATGGTGCCATGGTAATTCCTTAAGAATTATGGAATACTCACCTGACAGGGATGGAAGTGAATGGCCGTCTGTATATGTCTGAAAGTTTTTCCAGCACAACAGCTGCAGTAGTAAATATGCGGTAAGTATGTAGGAAAGTATTCAGAAAATCAATACTTAGAAATCGCAGGTCTGTTAGACGCTCCAAAAGACGCTCGACGCTTGCATAACGGATTTGGGGTACTTTGCAGGAATTTAGTGTTTTGCTGAAGCAGATATCAATGTCATCTCTGTGAAGGCGAGCATCAGATCTACAAAAAAATTAAATTTAAAACATTTTACCAAAGAGGAAGAGTGATTATGGTACAGTAGTGGTATCACTTTAGTTGCTCCAGTCAACATGGAAGCAGCAAATATATATGCATTCTAGTATTTCACCAACACAGGAAAACTCTTGATCTGTGGTGATATCTGCTTCCATTCAGTTATATTTTATGCTCTAACTAATGGAATTTAAATTTTCTTTTTGGTGAATAATTAATTTAGATTTCAAAGCCTAAGAAACCATTAATGATGCTTAAATTTCTGAAATGGAACAGAATTGTCCCCTCTTGTCTTTCAGCCTGTTGTGGCCTGTAGTCCGATATTGCTAGAAGCTCACTATAGATTAATAGTAGACTGATTGCAATTTTTTCCCCTGGGATCTGGCTTTATCTAAAATAAACTAATGGACTCCAGCAAAAGACAGCAAAATTAACACCTTAGCTAAGGTTAAGGCTCACCTGCAAGGTAACACCTGCTCTCAAGATTCAAGAATTACTTTTTTTTTAAAAAAAGGAAAAGGGAACAGCATGAAACATCTTGTATTTCAAAGAAGAAACCATGAAGAGGCTTTGTTTCAGTGAAAAAAACTTGGATTAATTTTTGTTTGGACATCAAAACAAAAACCATTTACATAACCTTACTCATGTTTTTTCCAAATTCAGCTTTGCTTCATTTTATCTAGTTGAAGACAATAAAATGCCTTCTTTCCAGGGATCAAAGGTATGTGCCCTAACAGTGTATTCTGAGATGTTACCTCTGTTTCATTTCTAAACATATACCAAGAGAGGAGAGGCAATAACTACAAAAGAGGCATCTGAGAAACCTTCATGTATGGACTACACTCTAGAGAGAGATATGGCCTAGTGACAGGTAACAGTAAGAAAGGACATACTTATATTTCTAACCTTATGTTCTATTCCTTATTATTTATATTGGATAATAGTGGGTAAAACTCGTGTAAATACTGATCTGTAGATGATCCCAGAGGTTAAATAGTATTAGAAATTTGGAATCACGTACTGAAAACTTCTGTCTACAAATAACAACTACTTATTACAATAAATGACTGAAAGAATTCAATGGTGAAGGAAGAAGGTTTATGAATAACGATGTTACCTTGATGTGATAAGTTAAAATTATGACAGAAAATAATTTTTTCTCAGAAATAAGCGCAACAAAGAGAAGGAAAATTTTGTCTAATACAACAAAATACCTTGGAAAATTATACTTGTCTGCAGTCACAAAATTTTGAAGACATTTTAAAATATATTCAATAAAATTATGACTGGCATGACAGCGAAGAGCTAACAGAGAATAAAATTATTCATCTGAAGCATAATTGAAAGCAATTTCACAAATAGAAAAATCTGAGCTGTGATCCTATGCAGTCCAATACTGTGAATTGAAAGTTTACCACTTTGAGTCATCCCTACCACTTCAATAAAGAGATTTTAAAAGATATGTTTTAGGAAGTAGAATTAATTCCACTCAACAAAACTGGTCAAAAAAAAAAAAAGATGTATTTTCCAAATACACATTTTCTTTTGTTAAAACTTTTATTAAATAAAAACCCAACAAACTATTTTGTTCACTGGGAAAAAAAATGCTGCACTTACTTGATCATATGTGGCACTGTGACTTTAGAGTTTTCTTCAAACACTATGGTCATTAAACCATTGCACCTTATATTATCAATGCACTGTGAAAATAAACATTGAAAACTGTTAAAATCAAAACACAGGGTAAGGGGACTTACTTCCATACTTTTCTTATCACTGTAAGCTTAAAGCATAGCTTTTACAGGGTATGGACTGATTGGTACAATGTATATTCATAAATGAAAAGCAGTGAAGCAAGAATTATAGTGGACATGCTTCTCCAGTCTTCTGCCTTTGATTTGTACATCTCCAAGTCCAAGCATCTTTACCAGAACAATCGGGGTATTCAGCTCAGCATCCTTTTTTCCACATGACTGAATATTTTGAGTTGGAAATGGAATTTCCTTTGAAGTTCCTTTGAAACTGAATAAAATAAAATATTTCTAGCATTTAGTGAATGAGTGTTAAGCTTGAAAAATCAATATTGCAAGAAAGTTAGAATACACAAATGGATACACTAATGCCTTAACCTTTACACTGTGCAAAAAGACCAAAGAGAAATATAAACGGTTTCTAGAAACACACTTGGAAAAGCAAATTCAAGTGGTGCTGTTGTTGCAAAACATAGCTATGAAGATGATATCCAAGGAGTTCCTTGAAAACTCTTGTATAAATGTTTTGGGCTAGATATTAGAAGCTGGAGACACGCTTCTGGGGCACGGTCACAGCACTTCTATTGCTTTAGAAATTACAGGCTGTCCCGTGGCCAGTAGAAGTCTATAAACTAGGGGTGCGTAAGCTGTTCTTCAAGCCTCAAAGCAGCTCAGTGCTGGCAGTGCACAGGGGTAGCTTGAAGCCAGTTGTACACCATTATCTTCTGCTTTGTACTTTCGTGTAGTTAAGATACAGGACCACAAGCCTTGCTCATGGAAGTCAGCAGAGTCTGCCAGTGGATCAGGCTTATATGGTCTGCCACAAGTACCTGTTACCTAACACTACAGAACTCTTGTCTTTGTAATAATTTCCAGTTTTTTTCATGAGGTATGAGAGACAGAGATATATATATAAACATTATTTCTTTATGTCAATAAAAAGGAGTTTCCAAAATTATCATATACATTTACCTTGACTTCAAGAATAAAAATAGTCTGCTGGCTTTGGAACATCTCATAGGAAAATAATGATTGATGTTAGATTGATCAAACAAGGCCCCTTCAGGTTTAAAATATAGCTACGTAGCAATACGTTTAAAATATCATCTATGTAGCTATATGTGTTTTTAAATTCAGGTATTTAAGATTATTTTGAAACTGCAGGTGTTACAATTCACATTATGATTTTATCAAGCCATTACCTAAGAGCACTGAGAAAAACACATCTAATAAAAATACGTAATTTCCCCCATATGAATTTTAAATGTTGCCAAGAAGCCCTTAGCACCAATCATAAAACAGCCTGAGGTAATTCATCACTTTTATCCTTAGTCTGCATAAGCCTAGCATTTATCACCTCCCCAATAGGTATTACATTCTAGCTAAGGAATGAGTGTAATGGGGACCTAGGACCGAAGGAGAACAAGCTCAAACCAGAAGAGAGGAGGCTTCTTCAGCATCAACAAAAACCATGCATTTTTCTTAAGAAGTATATGGTTTGTGTGAAAGTAATATAAATTCAAGAAGCCTCACTAGGAATGTATAGACAAATATTACTTAGAGGTCATATGCATATATAAATTAATAAGAGGCAGAATTCTGGACACTAACACTAATGCTATGAATCAACAGCAACTACATGTTTGGTTGTTTTTTTTACTTGCAAACATAGGAGAACACATATTTACTAAAAAACTCCTTTTTAAATGACCCATTTTTTAGCAGAGTTCCTATGGTCTCCTTGAGGGTTGTAGCCAGGGTTAAGAAGAACAAAACGTTTCTGAGCAGGTGATTCAGTAATTTTTTATGACAAGGTTCCTGCTGGCAATGGGTTTAGTCAGAAATACAATTTAGTTTTCAAGAGATGAGTGGTGTCAAAATGGTTTAGAAGTTCTCGTGCATTATCCAAATTTTCCCCCCAAATTTTCTTTGTCCAGCAGAAGACAGATAGCTAGCTTCTGGTGTTACTTTCTTGCTTTCTTGACCATAAGCACTGTCAACTGACGCAACTGTTATTTGTAAACAGCGATACCAATTTGCACCCCAAATGTCTGTGCAGTCTGCACAGCATCTTGCGCCCCTTCTTGCTCCTTCTTTCTTTTCTTGTTGCATCCCCTCAGCATCTCTGGCCTCCCTTCCTTTGTAAGGCTGGAGAAGCTTTTTCAGCCTCACAATGCTAACAGATCTCTGTTCTCTCAGATTTTCACTTATAAGCTGCTGTTAATTGTTGGCCCTCTATCTCTTCCAAATACCCCTGTCTTCCCTTCCTCAAGGAGGGATCAATGGAGAAACCCTTCTTACTGTTCTTTCCTTGCAGCCTGGCCCACCCTTTGCTCTCTCAGCTGTAGGCAGCTAGTCACGTTTACCTCTGCCTTGCTAAGACACTTCCAAGCTTTGTAGGCATGCAGCTCTCAAGTCAGTTGTGGAGCTCTTCAGCTCCTTCCATAACACCACAGTAGTGTGGTTTGGAGGTGGAGTGGTTTGGAGAAGACCTGACCTTTAGAGGCAGATCCAAACTCTGGTCTGTAGTCTACATGGACCACAGATCACTTTCTCACTTAAATTCGCTATTATTCAGGCTAAGAATGGACTTATTCCTGGGTGTCTCATGTTCCAGGCCAGTTCTCAAATGGGCTTTCCTCCCCAGCAAAGAACCGCAATATGTTTATGTGTCAATGGCACAACATAATTCACTGAAAATCTGTTTCGTAAAAAATTCTCCAGCCAGGTCTGTCTGTAATGTATGTATGTACTCAGCTGCACTGAGACCAACGTTCTCAACCATATTTTCAAATTTTTACCTCCATATTTTTGTTCCTTTAAAAAAATTAGTCCAGAAGAAAGTAACTCAGAAATTTCTACGCATTTTCATGATAATTCATCTGCAGATGTTGCCAGCAATGGTAGCATCTTTAGAAATCCATTAAATTCCACACTGATATTTGTCTAATCAACTATTTCTCTTGAAATTAACAGTGGACAGGACTCAAATTCAGAACTATGAGAAAACTACATACTTGGTTGCATACATAAACAAAATTGCAATAGCCTAAATTCAGATCTGGTTAGTTGAAAGTTCAGATTTTTCATAGTGCATTCCACTTCTTTCCCCAAATAGATTCTGATAGAAGTTTGTCTACTATGTTCTTAGCCAAAAGCACTAAAAAACAAATTACCCCTGACAAAGTATTTGAAAACACCATTTTTCTTCATTCACAATAAAGACAGTTCCTGCACACTGTCAGAATGCTCAGTAATTATTTGTAATGGTTTTTTAGTATTCTTTTTGGTGGAAAAGAGAGTTTATCTCATTTTCTCACTGCATGAGATACGATATTGATGTGATATGGTATTATTTTCACTCTCAGGATTCTCAGGTGCTTTTTGATCTGTATGAAAGTTATGAACAAACAAGTACTATCTTCTTAAGTTAAAATACATAGCTGGATGGGCTCTTCTTAGACATAAAAATGACTACCATTAGTATTACGTCTGTCAGCTGGCAATTTGTGTTTTATATCCCATCTCTCATTGAGAAACACATTTCACTGATGACTTAAATGCAAAGACAGAAGTTTGAGGCAAAAAGGTAACACTGAGTGTTTTTCATATACAACACAGCAAATCAGCCCTCAAGATTCCTCTCTTGGTTTATTTTTTAGAAATACAGAATAAACTAAGATCTCAATACAAACAAGACAAAGAATGCATTAAGCTACCTGACTTATATCACTTGTCCATGCAGCTTTCTCCTGTCGTGATGGGGCTAAAAGGACAACAGTAAATGGAGGAGCATCTGTAGGTTCAACTACAAGCTTGAAATCAAGATGTCCAAACACTTGTCCAGAACCTTTTGCTTTACAGCCAGAGGAGGGGGGGAAAAGTAAAAATGTAAGATTTCAGACTATAAAACAAAGAAAATAATTGTTTAATTTAAAATGGAAGTTAGTTGACAACATCTCTCTGACAAAGAGCAAATCCCACTGGGGATCTAAACCTGACTTTGTTTTTCACATACACCAAATACAAAAAAAGTTAGAAACATGCAATAACAGGAGTCACTATAAATTACTCTTAAGGATAACACGTAAGGCTAAAGCCCTTCTAATACTTCTATGCTGATATTGATATATGATGTATCAATCTGATATATGATACCAGATCAGCATACTAGAAGTATCACTGAAATTAATGAAACTACTTTCACAATTGAAGTGCAAAACTTGTCTCACAGTGCAGGATGAAAGCCAAAATGAGTAACAACAAAATCAGCTTGGGAATGTGTTTTGTTATTTCATTTGTCTAAGATAAAAACCTTCCATTAATTCTGCCAGCTCAGCCAAGCCCCATGTATTTAAGAAACCCAATTATCTGCTGCTTCTTTTAAGGCGTATTTTTTTATTTCCGAGATCCTCGGGGGGACTTGTATACAAAAGTCAGCAAATAACTTGTCACGTTTCTTCAGCCAGTCTACTTGAATATCCTATGTGGGATG
Source organism: Phaethon aethereus (assembly GCF_964289735.1). NCBI lineage: Eukaryota > Metazoa > Chordata > Aves > Phaethontiformes > Phaethontidae > Phaethon > Phaethon aethereus. The sequence goes on along the minus strand of NC_138577.1, from coordinate 82,094,590 downwards.
TCAGCAGCAAGAACAAACATAACAAAACAAAATCATCATCCAAGCCAGCATGCCCATTGCTAAAACATCTATTCTGCTGAATCAGTTTAATGCTGTATTCCTCTGGTTTCATGAAAGGGGAGAACATATCAATTTGCTGTTATAAAAAATAAACAAAGGGTACCAATTTTAAGAAACTAGAAACTGTAATTACTACAAACAGCTGAATGTAACTTACAATCATCATCACTTGCATCTGTCTCCTCGATCAGTGTGCACTCTATTAAAGACAGAACACCTCCTGTCTGTGAAAACAAAGCACATTTTTCACAAATTTTGACATTTGTTCCCATTTGTCATTATAGTTATTTTAAAACTTTGATATACCTTACTCTAAGATTTTACTTTACTCAGAGCTCTTAGGAAGACACATCCATTCCATGATGCACATTTTTCCTCAAGAACTAAACCCAGACAGATTAAATATAATGTTTTTCTTAATCCAACAAATCAATAAGATACTCAAATGTACTCAAAATTACTCAAACATAATTTTTACCACACTATAATTTATCTCACTTACATACTTGTTCACAAGTTTCAAAAAATGTAACTAGAATTTCATGTTCTCCTGCATTTAAATCAAATACATGCAAGATTTTTTTTAAGGTTCTGTTATACTCTATTTACTTTGCAAAATACTTGAACTATTTAAAAGGTGCAAAGTGAGACAGCATATGAACAGTCTTAATAACCGCCCAGAAATGTCTTTGTCAAAATTCTATTCAACATAATCCACTCTGTAAACTACCAAGATCTCTTTATTCACAAGCCAACAATACGAAAGCCTGGTACTCAACAAATAGAACTAGAGTGCTCTTGGAAGAGCTTTCAGTTTAAGAGAATGTGCTATTCAGGAAAACAGAAATGACTTTTAAAATTAATTTTATTAGAGCTCTGGAAAATACTCTTTGGTAATTTCACGGGGTCCAATTTATACACTAAAAACTGACTTACATTCAGTGCTAGCTTACACAAACAGACAGACCAATGCCTTGTTTCTAACACCCAGCTTATTAAAATTACATAGTTCTATTAAAAAAATTGTACTTAGTAAGAACTTTGGCTGAATTCTGTTATTTGCAGCGAGAACACAAAGTAGTTAACTACTGTGCATCACCTGACTTCTGTTTGTACCAACACATGCAAGTATCAGGTTAAAGTAATGAAATAATAAAATATTGAAATTTCACTGAAGCTGTGTTTTCATTTTGTAAATTGAGTTATATTGTAAAGTCTATACCTTGAGAAGATGCAGTTTTCCTCCTGAACTTCTTGTGCAAATTAAAAAATGTTTTGTAAATAAGAAGCACTGCCTTTCTCCTTCTTTCTTCAAAGATAATGATCCCAGACGAACTTTACTAAGTTTTCCCCTCTCAACTGAAGGGACCTGAATAAGGGAACCTGATAATAAACATGCAAAATTTATTGTACTATAGTAATATTTAGTAGGCAGCCTTTGAAGTGTTAATGCACTGAATATTATGATTTAATTAATGAGATTTTTCATTCTAGTAAGTATCAACATATATCAGCATCTGTTTTAAACACAAGTCGATGATCTCTTTTTGCACAAATTCACTTTGTTTTTTAGGATAAATAGACTCAAGCAAGTACAGTCTAGACTAGTACTTATGTACATGGTAGGATCAGATCTTGGGCAAATTCTTATGCAATTTAAACACACTAATAGCACATTGATCAGAAAATGAAGCTGAACAGCAAGTTGCAGTTTTGGCAGCTGCTAGACTTGCAAAAGATTCATTACTTACAAGCCAAAGAGACAGAGAATGAAAAAAACAGGTTTTGAAGGAAAAGTTTGTGTATGTGTGTGCCTGTGTGCAAGAGAGATGGAAATGAAGCACATTTCTTATCTTATGCTGCATAATTTTCAGTGCTCCAGAGCTCATGTAAAAGGTGTTACCAGTAAAACACTTCTGAACTAAACTGAACCTGGTTACGTAAGTCTGAGTTTGTGCTCTGCAGAACTCCAGACTGGGGACAGCTTTGATCCTCTGCTATTTCACACCTCAAAACCAGTTTCTGAGCAACTTTTCTAGATTGATATCACCACATGTATCACTTCCGAATTTGGATCCGGAGTTAAATTTGGTGGTGATTATTTCAAAAGGGAAGATTTTATGATACAACTTGCTGTTACCAGACAGGGCAGCCTAGAGATCTCCTAATCGCATTCCCACACATCTATCCTTACTATCACCCTCACACTGGCCCTCATCTTATTCCGACATTAGCTAGCTAATAGAGCTAAACCAGCAGGAAACTAATGCTACAAAGTATCTGACTGACTTAGCTCTCTGATAAGGCTCAGGGCAAGGTCATCACCAGTGATGATGCAAAGTAAGTAACAGCAGCAGATCAAGGGGATGGATATCGGCCTGCCTCTCTCAGAGGCAACAAGATATTGGACTAGCATAGCTGTATCAAAGCTCAAACTAGTGGCAGTGTCTTGACACAATGCAAGCCTGAAAGAATTGTCCATTAAATACCAGATTAATAATTCTTACTCCACACTGTCAAAAAAAATCTCTTGTTCAAAGTTCATATACACAATCTTAAACTAACAAACGGAGAAATTAAGGTAACTGGGAAAGCCACTGTTTATGTACACAACGTTTTTCTACACTAAGCTCCCTCTATACATTTAATTAGCCTTAAGTTATTAGTGTTTGAAACTTACACCGTCTGGCATAGAAAAATATACACCACTAAATTTAGAACAGTATAGCGTTCTTTGACAGCCAATTCACATTTAAACAATGTGATTTGTGTCACTGCCACAAAACAATGGGGTAAACTTGTACTCTAGAAGTTTGCAAAGGTCTGGAACATTTTTAGGCTCACTTAAATTCTGACCAAAACCATAAACACTTATTGGTTGTCGTACATTCCTCTGGACAAAACAGCCTACCTGCCTCAATTGCAAAAGACATCAAGGAGATCATTCCGGTGTGTTGGAATGATGACTTTTCTGTGTTACACTGATTGCCCCTCTGCTTCAATCGCAAGGCCAAGGACTGTGTACAAAACAATTCCCAAGCAACTTCCCATCACAAAATTCTGTGTCATTTTTCTCCTGAAATTTCATGTACACATTTAGGATAATGATTGTCAACCTGTATGTTTTAATCTTCTTTGCTTCTTGGAACAATACTTGTTATCAATACGATACGCTTACAGATGTAGTTTTACAAATAGCTTTTAATTTTTTTTTTTATTATTGTATTAGAATGCTTTCAGGAATACCATATTCTGTTCTGCTAAAATAAGCTGTAGGTTAAATACTGTTCTTGTATGGAGCAGAAATGTTATTGCTTAATAAGGTAAATCAAAAGAAACTAGATTTTTTAAATGAAGAAAAGGGAGATTGCATTCTCTCTCTTTGATACTCAATAAGAGAAACACATCTCCTATACATGCTGCATGGCTTCACAAAGTAAGGAACTCATGCATTCCAACCAAGCTTTTGTGATTAACAAAACTGGGCATTTGCCTACCATGCATTCTACTACAGATTGCCTCTTAAGGAAAAAAACGGTCACGACTGGCGAATGTACAGTTGGAATAAGCAAGTAAGGCTAATTTTAGAACATTCATTAATAGCATAGGTTGGATGGTCCGTGTAATTTCAGGAATTTTTATCCAGCTACAGACCTAAGCACTTTCAGTATTTCAATACTGCCAGAATAGTCACTCTATTAGTGTTTGCTCAATCCAAGAAATACAAAAGGTGGTTGCTGGGTTTTTTTAAAATATTTTTTAGCTTACATATAACTGTCTGATTTACAAATTCTGTGTGGCTTTCTTCATGCTGGAGGGGTTTTAATTTTACTGTAAGCAAGGTCAAACAACATAAAAGGTTTCTCAGTCAGAGAAGCTGCTAGAGTCTCCATCCTTGGAAACAACAACTGGATATGGTACAGAGCAACCTGCTCAAGCTTATGCTACTTTGAGCAAGTGAGATAGGACTAGGACTGGATAATTTCCAGAAGTCCCTTCCAACTCAGCTATTCCATAATTTTACAATTGTGATATATTTATCAGTAGAGGTAAATTCACAGCAGCTGATGGCAGGAACATTAGACAGTGTTTGGAGGCATCTAAAGTGCCTCCAGATACCCAACTGAGTGTGAGCCCATGCTGGATTGCAGACTGAGACTTCCTCTGTTTCCCTTAGCATCCTAAAGAAAATGTTCCCTAATTGTTTGCCATGACTTACACTGTGCCTGACAATAAAGTCTGTATCAAAGTAAGAGACAGAGAAAAGGAGATCCCAAGAAACCTGAAGGGGAATCCACAATCTCTGGCAAAGCACTGACAGAGGTAGCTCCTATGGTCTCAACTTGTATAGCTCAAGGGAATCAGTCTCTTCTTAGAATAGTAAAGGATATAATATATGGTAAAGTTGTAATTAACCTTCACAGAAAAAGCCTGAACAAAGGTAAAGACTCCTTTCTCCTTTTTTAAGCTGAAAAGAGGTTTCCTGTAACCATTTACACCGATCAACACAAAGAACAGGAGCCTAATTGAAATTAGAGGACATGGACATCACTGTCAAAGTGACCCTACTGTCAGATATGAAAGGAAAATGGGCTCTGTATTGCTTCATCAGCTCTATTCAGATTTCTGCACTTACACAAAATCACCTGTGGTGGATGTTCCAACAGATAAACTGTAACGTACATTCTTGTCCGCTGTCCTTTGATTGTATGCCCAGAAATAAATCGGAATTTAAGACAAACTATGGGTTTGACCTATGTCTAACACTCAAACAGTAATCTTTTTCAGACTGATTCCCACAGAAAATATGATAGGTTTTTACTGATGAAACACTGGGTACACAGACAAGTAACACCAGCCAATCTTAAGGGAAAAAACCCTACCAAGTACATAAATACAAAATATTCTAATGATATTGAAAAAAAAAATTCTAACATTTAATTAAATTGCATGGTACAAGTCAACCTAGGAGAATCACAGTCCTACAATTTTTTGGCTGTGGATGCAACACAACAGCTTTATATTTTTCTCAAAGCTGTCTTCATAACTCTTTAAGTACCTCAGTTATAACAAATGCATGTATTTAACAAAGAATCAAGTAATAGTGACAATCGTACAAACAATCTTGGAAGGTCTCCTAGTTAGCTAGTTAGTTAGTTTGGTCACATGGTTACAGAAACACAGAATGGATTTCAACATATTTAAATATTAATTTTAATAAATATTTATTATTTAATATTTTAAAGTATTTTAATAAAGTAATGTAATAAAATGACCAGTTGTGCATACGGCTCTATTTAAATACTAAATATACTGCTGAGGTATCTAGAAAAGGTCTTACGAAGGGATGCACCTAAATTACGTTCCTAAACTTTCCTAAATACATTTAAAACTTTTCAGACATAAGGAAGCTTGTGCCTAGTAAAAACCTTACACTGCAGATCTGTAGTTAATATATACAAACCCAGTAACTTGTTACAAAACATCCAGAAGTAAATTATTATGTAAAAGTGAAAAAACCAAGCTTCAGATATGAAGTTTTCACATTTGCTGGTTTATCATTAAAGTAAGCCTCAGCAGATAAGAACTGCAACCAGTTTACAGTTAGAGGTAAAAGGTGGCACTTATTTTAAATGAAAAAGTAACTTTATCACAATTTTGTGGCACTTAACAACAAATTCAACCTCTGCTATGCCTAAGCTTCAACAGAAAGGGTTTCCAAATCCACCAAGAATAGACAGAAAGAATATGGCTCCTCCTCTCTTGTTTTGCTATTATATTAGCAGTCCTACATTCCTGGCAGAACAGCGTGCCTTTTCTTCATGATTTCTTGCAGAAGTGCTTTTTATATCTATCAGGAACTTCTACTAAAGCCCCAAAATGCATCTCCCAAGAGGCAAAGTCAGTACGTTCAGGTATTATACCTATGCTCGCACTATCAATTTGAGACGTTTCCAAAGCACCAGGAAAAATGGGTGTTAACAGCTATTTTCTTTCCTAGCAATCACTTTACTACTGACAAAGCTTCAAGCTTCTCCTGCATTTTTGCCCAAATGTTGGCATCAGCTGGGACTGCCACGTTAACCAGCCAGCCAGTCCTGGTCTCTGTGGAGCTGCAGGTAATTTCCATTCCTTTGAAGATCACAGTCCAAGGCAGTATGTACATTACTATCCCATGGGTGCGTTACCATTCATGTGCTGCTGTTTGTCATAGTTCCTGAAGGTAACGGCATAGAAGTGGGGTTCAACTATAGCCCAAAACTAGTTGTCATCAGGGCATTTTGTGACTTACCCTCCATAAACTGTGAGTAATCGTAGGTTGCTACCTATGCCCAATGCAGTGACCTGCCCAAAGATGGCAACATGAACCCTGCTGGTTTTAATGCAATTTCTTCATGATTATACAAACAGCTTTAAAGAAGAATGTCTTACCTTGGCGTATAAAAGTTTGGCTTGTATCTAGTAATATATCACAGCCTTCTACTATTGTTCTTTCTATGGCTAGATTCTTTCGGATGTTTTCTGTGTCACTCACTTCATCATGCATCACCCTGTTAGACACAATACAAAATGCACTTTAAATTTCCTGAATTGTATCTAGAATGTGTTGTGTCTATTTTCACTTGCATTTACACAGTTGTAGACACAGAAGGTAGCTGATGTCCTTTGCCACCTTCTACAAAACAGATGTACTCATGCAGTACATGACCACTCTAGAGCAAGTTTTTTGCCTTTTTTCTTTCCCTTTCAAATCATTCTTGGAATCATTTAATTTTTTCAGCAGTGGAACCAATTCTAAAAGACTTGTTCTTCGACTATTCCTGAACACATCTGACAGATGTCACCAACCTAAAAACCCTTCACAGCTGATAGAACAGTACTTCTTGATCCTTAATAGACTAGGCTGCCACAAACCTGGAAACGTTTCCTAGCATTTTGCATTGGTTATTACACATTGGAGAGTCCCTGCCCTTGACTTTAAGTTCCCACTCTGTTCTGCTTCAGTTTACATCTGAATGTATCATTCACTTCGTCCTTGCTTCCTATAATAACCAGAGCCTTGATGTCTCACTGCTTACTTTCTTCCACTTTTTTCATAGACATTCTCTGCTTAGACAGAGAAATACAGTTTCTTTCAAGACTGACACCAACCCAGAAGATTATATGGTGTTGTGATGTATAATATTTTCCTAAACTGGGACCAGACAGCACTATCTGAAAGCTCCTCCTCCCTGGGAACTACATTAAACAGATGGAAATGGGTCACAAAGTTTTATATTTATGGTCTATACTGCCTGCCTAGGAGGAGGATTGGTCAGTGTTAGCCTCCAATTCTGAACATTCAGTGATGAATTAGTTGGATCAGCAATGAACTCTTGACTTATGAGATGAAGCCAAGTCAAAGCTGATCAATCTGTTTTGTGCACATAACCTTGGCCAGAGAAAGCGTCTGCTTTGCTTGAGTGGAAAGGAGACATTGCTTCTTTCTGCTTCAGATGGCCTCAGAACTTGCAGCAGTAAAATACAGACGTATCTGTAAAAGATATTGCCTCCCCAGCTCTTTAAGAAGTTAGAGCTTGAAGAGGTGGCACAACATGACCTGAGTCAGAAAGCTGCCTCTGTTAAAGATACAGCAGGACAAAAAGGAAAAAATAGTAAGCTCCAAGACAACAGGTAGTTTGCGCAAGGTAGCAACTTCGTCTTCACAGAAAAAGAAAACGGAGCCATCAAGAGCATGCAATTAAAAAAAGCTATAAAGCAATCCCTTTTTTACAAGGAAATATCCTCCAAGTACATCTTTGGTGAATACTCCAGATACTCCAGATTTATATCCCAGAGTTCATGGCAGCATTTCTTTGTTCACAGCAGAAAACTCTGTTTCCCAGAGATAACAACCAAATTTCTTACTGGGCTGACAGAGGGGAACATCTGAGAATGGTCTTGGAGTTCAGGGAAGCACTTCATTTTGCACATTTCTACCGGGAACTAGTTCTCAAAATACACCTTTTGTTCCTGTTTATCTGGCGTTATTTGAAGCATATGTGAATATCAGGTATTTCATTAACACATGTAAACTATAACACAGATTGAGAACTCAGTACTTTTCAAGACCTTGATTTATTCCCATTGTCACAGAGTATTGGAAATACCATTTTTCTTTAACTGTGAAAAAAAAATATATTTCGCTATGTAAAGAAAACTGCTTTTCTCGTAACCCAAGGGTAGGTGGTTCCTATAGAAACTCCTATTGTCCTCTATCCAAAATACAAGGAGACACTGGTAGATTTGTGTTAGCCAAAAAACGCCAGAAGAGCCAAAATACTAGGTTGGGACTTTTTTAGTTACTTTCATTATCTTTGTTTTGTTCTGGTTTTGATCCCTCCCTTTAAAAGAATTTCTTAAAAAAGAACAAAACCAAACCAAAATGAAGAAAATAGATTTTTCATTTGAAAATCTTTGATTCAAGATTATGAAATATAAGGTAGAAAAATCTTACCTTGAAAGTTCTTCTAGTTTAGATTTAGCAAATTCAAGACTTTTTCGCTCAACATGTTCATGTGGTGTGTGAGCCAGAAGTTCATGAAGCGTTATAATATATCTAGGAATCTTAAAACAAATTAGGTATAAAATCAGTAAACCCTTAAAGGACTAATTCCAATAGAGCTTTTTGTTAAATATTAGCCATTACCTTGGTCAGAAAAGTTTTGCAGACACAGTCTTTTCTATAAATGATTATACATACATTCTAAATATAATTACTGCCAAAAATACTGCACTTTTGGGTGACGGAGACTACATATGCATATGTATGTTTTCAGTTTGAGGAAGCACAAGATCCATTTATTACATTTTAAGGTAAAGATCAGACCAGAGGCAGCCACAAATATGACATTAAATTTCATTGTTTCATGCTGCTATCCAAATGCCAATAGAGAAAACTTTCAGGACTCCCCAGGAGATCCATGCATACCTTCCCTCAATTTTAATAGGATACATGCATTTAAATTTCATGTGACTTTGAAGATGCCAGCTGACTTGTTTGCATTTTGTAAAATTCACATTGCACTAATGGGCATTGAAGAACATGCAGTAATTGACTGTTAAAGGCCACAGGGTAGCACAAGGACCCTGATCCATTTACTGTGACTTAAAGCAGTTTCTGAGCTTGTAACCAGAGCCAACTGAGGCTGCAGCATAACTTGTCTTTACAGAATAAAAGTTATTTAGGTAACGAAGACATGACTTCTTACGCTGAAGTGAAAAGTCATCAGTAATGACATCCTCCATCACATGTGAATAGGACCCTCCCTCTCCCTTCTAAGATCCGATGACCTTGTTTCAGCACAACCAAAAAATCCCAACTTTAGAATATACTAGCTCAAAGCTAAAAAAATGTATTGTTAGAGGTGCCAATGGCCCTATAGGCTAATATGAATAACTAGCACTAACATAAGTGTCACTGAGGCCCCCCCCCTTTTTTTTTTGACTGTACTTGGTTTGCCAGCAAGCAAACAAACTGAGGGGGTTCACAATTCTCTTGATGAGTAAAATGTTAGGTTAAATGTAAAAGTCACAAAATTATCAGACCAGTGCTTCACAGACCTCTTCAAACAGCTGCAAATAATTAGTCCAGGCAGATCAAGACAAAATATCAGAAGGATAATAAAGTTTTCAAAACTCTTGCAATATGTTTCTCATTTTCTAAAAACCAGGTCACTGGAGAACAAACTGGGAGGAAAGTTTCAAATGTATTCCTAGTAAAATGTTTATGGCTGCTCTAACTTGCTATACCAGGTATATTATCCCTGTCTGGACTGCTTCATAATCCTCCAGCAGGCAGAAGTCAAGGAATTGTTTCTCAGCTTTTTTTCTTTTGGCGCTAGTCCTCATCCCACATTTCCCTTCAACATACAGAAGATTCTGAACAGAGATGAATCAGTACAGTCAGAGAAAAGATCCCTACAGGCAGAGTTTCAGTATAATAACAAAATAAATGAATTAATTTGCATGAGAGTTTTTTTAGTTAAGCAACAAGAATCTTCAATGAATCCATAATGTCAGCAACACAAAATGAATCAACCAAACATTAAAAACAGTTAGTTACAAAAAATATACAGAGACTACCTGAAACATGGGGTAAGTAAGGAAAGTTTCCAGCATTCGCCCCTCACATGCTGGGTTGGCTTCATATTGCTTCAAGAGTTTGTCAAAATCTCTGTTTTGCTTACAGTTTGCCAGTACTTGCAGACTATATTGATGATTCCGAACAAATTCTTGATATATGTTCAGCATTGGCAGCAGAATGTCAAATAAGTCAGCTAGAAAAAGTCAAGAAATGCTTTTTTTCCAGCTACCCATCTCTCAAAATATATTTTAAAAGAAATTACTATGTTCTATGAAAGGCAATTGCTATAATCAGTTCTGTTTCCAATATACTGAGATTTTAGAAACATTAAACTCGGTTCTTTTCACCTGCCAAAACATGGTTGTTCTGATTAGTTAATAATCAGACAATACCAGCAAAAATTCAGTGGCCCATGTCTAATCAATGCTTAGGGCAGAGGCATTCTCATATATGGACTGCAAGACAGTTATTACTGCCCACATGGGACTCCCACTCCACAAGATGTCATGGTGTTAGTTCTGGAAACACGTTCCATTCAAAAAAGACTGTAAGAAAGTCATGTGCTTAAAAAAACCAACCTTGCTGTAATTTCAGAAATAAATATGAAAATTGTACCCCTAGAGAAAACACAGTAACTTACCCAGGATTAAGGTAGGCCAATTAGCTATTCTTGCTTTTAAGCCTTGGTGAAATATCTCATGAAGAAACATGATTGTTTCACTGAAAACAGTATTTAAACAAACAAAAAGACAATTCAGGTTTTATTTTCTGATTAACAAATCACAGAGAAACATCTCTTCCTGGTTATATTTTGCACTTTGCTAGAAAAAACAGAAGATAGTTATTATTATGGAGGTAAATGCTTTTTTATTGCATTATTTAAATTTTTTCGTGTAGTACCTCTACAGAATACATAGTATTTGATGTAGAAAGTATATTCTGTTTAATTCTTTTAAACAAAGGCATCTATTAAATAACATGTTCCAGAATAATGAAGAGGTTTTCCAAGAATATCTCTGGCAATGCATTCAGTAGTTCAAGAGGATCAATAAGATGCAGAAAGCCTCAAGCCAGTGGTAGATATCTACATTCTCACTTGCTGCTCTTTAAGATTTGAAGCTTACAACTTTTATATAGCATGAAGCTTAATATTGTACTTCAGCTCACGAGGTTAACAGAAGTAGGGGACATCCCAGCTGTAAGAGAAACCATAAAGAGTATGGTGATTGTGAATGAGCTGTGAAAGCAAAACCTGCCTCATAACTAAAGGAACATGTTCTGTTTCTTAGAAGTTTGGGGCAGACTTGGATGCAATCCCAATCCTCTGCGAAATTTCAGATGCCTGCTGGCTTACTTGTACATACTCATTATGAAAGTACTTGGATGCTTAATGCAAAGAGCAATTCTTTTTTGTAGGATATGAAAAGACAAGCGAGAAGGAACGAGACTCCTTAGGCAGAACAACAGAAAATAGAAGATTTGATGTACTCATCCTCAGGGTCTTATCTAGATCATATGAGGCCACTATATCCTTTTTTTGCTCTCTTAAGAGAAAAGGAAACAGGAAAGGTGACAGAAAATTATGAAACCTGCCCCAAGAGGCACAATTTGTCCTTTCCTTCCTCTAGCAGAGGAAGAAATAGAATGTAAGGAGGCAGAGAGGTCTAGCTGGTTTCAAACAGCATCACCAACAGCACCTTGCCTTTTACTCCTGGAAACATGGTCTACTCAGTGACATTACCTATATCAGGGCAAAAAGACAAGTGCCAGACCTCACTGCTGTAAATCTGAAACAGAATGGGAAGAAGCGGTGAGCGAAACCCCCAAGAAGCAAACAAAAAAACCATACCTGTTGAGGAAAATGCTACTAACATCATCGTGACTGATAGGTGGCTTCTTTGAACTAGCAGCCATCCTCAAGGGCCGCAGAAAACAGTTCACAAGAACATAAAGCTGATGCACATATTCAGATTCAGCCTCTACCATATTAAAGACTATCTGATTCCTTTTTCTCATACTTTCTGCATGGGGAGAACAAATATAATCTTGGACAATAGTCTTCCATTTTCTTCTACACAACCAGCCCCGCATAAAGCTCTGGACCTAAAAATGGACGAAGCAGAAAGGAAGAATTAGAAGAAACATTACATGACTTATCATAAGCTCTTCATTGTAAAAATAACCCTCTAAGTGAAATGCCTCCTTTTAAAAAAACAAAAGGTCTGTTGCCCTTCTTGACCTGTAATTGCTCCAGAATTATATCTTTTTTAGATATCTGTTTGTTAATGAAATTCCCACAATCACTTGGTCATACTTGTTGATGAAAACAGACTGAAAAGATATCACATACATATCAAGGTACCTTCTACTGCAAGCTCAAAATGTATCTAGTCAAAAGAGTATATACAAAAGTTTGTATATATTCTTCCTATCAGCACAATTGTGCAACACACTGTGCAGGTTTTTTAATTCCTTTTACTGTCCCTTACACATTTCTCTTACAGCCCCAAAGTTATTAAGCAATGCTTCTAGGTAAGACATTTCAATACAGATGCGATATCACTAGTGACATAATTCTGAAATAGTTGTTAAATTCAGTTTGTTTTCTGTTTTGAATAGATACTACTTAGCATGTGTATTTAAATCTAAGTATCAATATACTGCTTAGTACCAGACACCTAGGCTAGCAATACTACTATCCAGAAAAGGCAGATTTTTGGCATTCTTAAAAAGTATCTTTATGTCATGGAAAAATCTACTTAAGCATAATATCCATCGAAATTAAAAGTGGATTAAAGATTACAGAAAAGGTCTACATCTGGTCACAGAAAATTTCTTGATGTTAAGATCATACATCTTAAAAGAGAAATGCAAAATCTCACTGGTAGCAGTTTCCCCTGAACAAATAACCTTAAAAAAAGGGCCTAATTGTCAAAATAATCAAGATGTAGAATGCAGTGAATTCTATACAGAATCAGAGCTCTCCTTCTACTAAAAGAGACATTTCCAGGTTCTACTACAATGTTTAATCTACATGAAAAGGAAAATTCACACAAGGGTACCACTCAGTGTTGACCCTGACTCAGACTGTGTGACCCAGAGACTCAGTCCACCTACCATAAAGGATATTATGCAATTTAAGAGACTGAACACTGTGAGAATAAGGGTGACACATACAGGACCACATCTTCAAGCATGAATTACATTCATGCCCGTGCAATAGGATTTGTGGAAGTCAGTGATGGGCACAGTTCTGGAGGCTGGTTATATCCAGCCTTACGCAATGTTATCAAAAGCTGCACATGACTTGAGGGTATTGGTGGGTGAAAAGCTGGACATGAGCCGGCAACGTGCGCTCACGGCCCAGAAGGCCAACCATGTCCTGCGCTGTATCCAAAGCAGCGTGGCCAGCAGGGCGAGGGAGGGGATTCTGCCCCTCTACTCCACTCTGGTGAGACCCCACCTGGAATCCTGCATCCAGCTCTGAAGCCCTCAGCACCGGAGAGGCATGGACCTGTTGGAGTGGGTCCAGAGGAAGGACACAGAAGTGATCAGAGGGCTGGAACAGCTCTGCTGTGAGGACAGGCTGGGAGAGTTGGGGTTGTTCAGCCTGGAGCAGAGAAGGCTCTGGGAACACCTTAGTGCAGCCTGCCAGGACTTCACGGGGGCTCATAAGAAAGACGGGGACAGGTTTTTTAGCAGGGCCTGTAGTGGTAGGACAAGGGGTGATGATTTTAAACTAAAAGAGGGTAGATTTAGACTAGATCTAAGGAAGAAATCTTTGACAATGAGGGTGGTGAAACCCTGGCCCAGGTTGCCCAGAGAGGTGGTCGATGCCCCATTCCTAGAAACATTCCAGGTCAGGTTGGACGGGGCTCTGAGCAACCTGCTCTAGTTGAAGATGTCCCTGCTCACTGCAGGGGGGTTGGACTAGATGGCCTTGAAATTCCAACCCAAACTACTCTATGATTCTATCTAAATGCCATGCAGATTGGGACAATTCTGTCCCTGTTACTGAAAACACTGCCCACAGTATCCTGAACAATCACAATCAAACAGACCAGTGACAACCTAAAATATGACTGCTCTCTGCCTTTTCAGTATTTGTATTCCAGCTGCAGTGACAGAATGTAAGTCATTCTCTTACATCTTTATAAGCATTTTTATAACAAAGGATTACAAAGCCACTATACACTTGATTCCCACAGGACATAGCCCATAACTTAATTTCAATCTTTAAAAGCAGTTGAATGCAATGTGCAAGCTTATTTAAGAAACAGAATATATGCCTTGCAAGTAAAAGGAATACTTAAGTAACAAATATACCAGGGGATAAACGTGGCACTGAAACATACAAAGCTGAGGTAATTTAGGAGGTTTAAGTAGCGGTAGGGCAAAAGAAATCTCAGGATTTGAGTGTACTTAATGAAACAATAATTGAAGACAAAACTAGACAGATTAAATTACACAAGTACAGCCCCCATCGCACACTTATCCTCTCAAGCACAGAAGACTGCATGTTTACCTTTTTAATTTTTTTAATATCTGGATCCTCATCTTCCTGGTTGCCTTGATAAGGACGCATTCTTTCTTTTGTTTTATTGAGAGCTATAATCTGACAAAAACAACCATTCATTAAATGCTTTCTCAAGTTAATGAAACTCTTAGGTACAAAATGAACAAAACAGTATTTTCCCCTTCTTCAGGCTAATTAAAGCTGCACATAATGACAAGCATGTATTTGGTCACAGGGACTCGAACACATTCCTCCAAAAACCAAGAAGAGCCTTGATCCAGATGGAGGAAGGACCAGAAGACAGCTGGTTTTCCCCTCAAAATCAAGTGAGTCTTTCAGACTTTTATCAGCTCAGGACTGCAACAAAATATTTAACATTCAGTGAAATAGAGCAGTTTGGAATAGTCCTCAATGCTGTCACAACCAAAGACAGTGTTTCAAGGATCAAACTCCTTGTGTGAAGACAGGTGGGAAATAATACTATCAGCAGGACACATACAGCAAAGCAATGTGTCATCTTAAAGTCTCTGACAAAGAAGTAATCTGATCAGTTTAACAGTACCCAATATATCTAAAAAATATTTAGCCCAGGGTTCACGGCAGGACTACTACATATTAACCTTACTGGGTTCCATTATTTTCACAATATTACAGAAATATTGAATATTATTGCAATGCACACAGCAAAATGTTACAATTCAGTAATTGCTTCATGACTCTGGCACATACCTCAGATTTAAGTCTCTCAATTTCTGTGTCTTGATCTTCAAGCTGATGTCGAAGCTGATTGGCTGCAATCTTTTCAGTCTCTACAATCTGGACAAGATGGATGTACTTCTGCATTAACACTTCCCTTTCAATCAGAATATCTGAATAACTAAAAGGGAAAACATTTAAGTGAGTAAAAATAGCCAAATATTGTCTTCCATACCCCTTTATGAGATACTGACAGAATAAACATTACACCAAAAACAAGAAACTTGCAAAACTGTGTTTGTTTGGCTTAACATGTAGTGAATAGCTTGATCATAAATTATCCAAACTAATAGATTCAATATCCTTTGTAGACACAGGCACTAGCAGTACCCAGGTACCCAGTATCCACTTACTGAGAGCAAGCCTCAGCTCTGTGCCAGGGAAGATCCTGGAGCATATAGAAGCTATGCTAAGGCATAGCATTCTCCTCCTAGAAGCTATGCTAAGGCACATGGAGGACAGGGAGATGATTAGGGACAGCCAGCATGGCTTTTAGACTAGATCTAAGGAAGAAATTTTTCACCATAAGCGTGGTGAAACCCTGGTCCAGGTTGCCCAGAGAGGTGGTGGATGCCCCATCCCTGGAGACATCCCAAGTCAGGTTGGACGGGGCTCAGAGCAACCTGCTCGGGTTGGAGATGTCCCTGCATACTGCAGGGGGGTTGGACTAGATGGCCTTTAAAGGTCCCTCCCAACCCAAACTATTCTATGATTCTTTGATTCTAAGATAATTTCAGTGATCTTTTTATAAGCTTCTGATTCTCAGGTTAACACCAAGAATTCTATTAATTCAATTTGTTTTAGTTATTTTAATATTTAACCATTATAAAACAGTTATTCCATCTTTTGGGAGGATTTGAGAGGAGCATCTGGCACTCCAGCCGAACTATTTCAAAATCTCTCTACTTGTCAGATCTCTTTATGGAATAATTCCCATCATAACTGTTATTTTAGTTTGCTAACACCTATTCTGTTGTTTAGGCCAGTTTGAGATTACTAAAATAAATCAATTTATTTTAATTAGCAACAGGAACTATGGTATCAGTCCTTTCTTTTAGCTCTTGTGCAGCAAACTGCCATTGATTTCTATTTTCCTGAAAAGGCACAGTGTCCCTACTGCAAATACTGGAAGTACTGTTCACAACTTCAGGTTAAGGAGAAATCAGTTTCATCCTATGCAAGATCTTCATCAGACTGTTCTTTCATGTCATTCGGTCTCTCTCACATAGATAATTTAAAAGTACAGAAAAAGCAGAGTCCTATGGAGGGCTTGTTTGCTGGCATCGATTCAGGAAAATATACAGACACATACTGCCTCTTTACCTAGGTTTCAGGAAGCTTGTTCCTCTGATAGTTAAATAATTTTACAAGATAAAGACCAAACTAGGCACAAAATATGGCCCCTAAATCTTTGACAAGGGATCTCTTACTCTTTTATGATGTATCATTAAAAATGCTGGTTATCATATCTTTTTCCACTGTCAAGTTAGCACAGGATTTGACAGAAGTGATTTTTGGATTGCACATCTTTTCCTTCTAAATTTCCTTCTACTTGTTACAGCACTTACAAAAAAATTAGCATTTGTTATTAAATACTGTGAGGCGGTTAAAAATTTAATAATGTGCATCCTCTCCAGTTAATCTTTTTTTTCATATACTTACTGCCATTTCATTTAGTATTAGTGCAGTTATAGAGTGCAGGGGGCCAATATTGAGTAAAGCTATTAAGTTCAACACCTAACCTAGAAAGCAAGTTTAGATTTAAAATAATTAAGAATGAGTTCCCACACCTGTCACAAAGCAAAAGTTTTTCCTCCTTGAATAGATTATAAGAAGAATAAGCAGTGAATTTAATTCTATTGCAATTATTTTTATATTTTAACTACAGCAGTAGTAAGCAATAAATGTAAAAACAGAAAGCTCAGAGCATCTCTTCCAAGTAAAACAACACACATAAAAAAATCTGTCATGAAGCAATCCATGTATCTTAACTGTAGAATAAACAGTAATAAAAGATGAGATTTAGTTCTTTAAAATTGTTCAATAATAATCTTTTTTGTTTTGCAAGAATCCTGTTTTTTTCAGAAACCATCGTACTTAATCTCTTTGCACCCTAGAAGGCATTTGCACATGACAAAAAGTTTCTGAGTTAGAAACACAGTTAGCACTTGTACATTTACAATGATAAGAGACGCTAAGAAGATAAAAGCATATCTAACATACGTAAGAAAATGCATTCTTTAGTGCCTGCAGCACCACCTTGATTTAGATTTCATACGAAGAGTAGTCTTTTCTACCTAAAACCGGTTCCAGATAGGTGAGAAGACCTTTTTTCTATTTATCTTTTTCAAAATTTTCTTAAACTTTTGATACCAAATGTTTCCAATACAGAATTTGACAGATTTGGCTTTGCTTTTATTCAAGACTGAGGCAAATAGTAGGACACAGAATTACAAGAGCGAACAGCAGCTGCAGTCAGAGCTGACGTAAGATTCAGAATACTATTATATACAATGTTTTTCTTCCACTTCTTTATTTTTATTTTCCTCCTTTAGGGGAAGAAACTTCATTTAGATTTTTCAGCTTCTTTAAAATGCATTAAGCCAGACTTCCACAGTCCTGCTTTACTAGGGAACAAGAACGTTGCTACGAGAGATTGAAAAGTTTTTGTTCTTTTCAGATGTACTTAGAGTGTTTTGCCTAGTTAGTGGCTTTGGCTGTCTAAAATGTCAGTCTCAGCCTGAGTCATTTAATAACATCTAGTAATAACAATAGCAAAAACATTTTGCTAATATTATAATATTGCTATAATAATATATGCTATAATATTGCTAACATAATTTTAGCAATAAGATTTCCTTAACTCCCGTAATTAGCAGTATGAAGAGGAGTTAATCAGAAAAGTACACCTAGAGTAACTTAGAATAGGCTATCCATTTTCCTTCTCAAAATTGCTACTTGCTCTGGGAAAGGAAAATCATAGGATTCTGGAACAAACTTCCCATACTTCCAACAGCCCTTTTCATCCTACTCGCTGTATGTACAAGTTAAAGATAATCATGCCTAAAGTTCTAACCTGGGTATCCAGCATAATGCCAGGAGCCACCTGCTCCAGGAACACAGCCCTTGTAGGGGATAAAACAGATTTCTATGAAGTGCCGTGCAAGAAGCACAGCAGGTACAGTCACCTCTGGTAGGCAATGTTAGGGTGTGTGATTAAAAGGCTGCCCTTAACCAACACAAGGGAGCACGGAGGAACAATGGCAGCTGCTGTAACTCAAATAACCTAATCGAGAGATACGAGTCCCCTGACCTGGCTGCTGCCAAGGCTATCAAGGTGAACCCATGAAAGGCCCATCTCTACAAACAGGAAGGGCCACAATGCCAGGCAGGGGAACCATGATAACCCAGTCAGAGAAACAAGACTGCTACACCACCCCAGCTCCTCCTAGAGCTATGACAGGAAAGCCACCAGCCTCATCAGTCAGCAGGTGAAACCCATCAAGATGAGTCAGTGGAAAGGCTCTCCAGATACCCTTTCAGGCTGAGCAGGGTTACCAACTATAGGGGTATGAAATTTTTTATGGGATACAGGGAAGAGCATTTTGGGATTGTACGAGGCTTATTGTGGGATGTTTAAGGAGGAACCAAAGGCAGGGAAAGGGAGGGATCAAGGAGGTTTGAGGAGGAGCAAGCTTGGGAAAACACAGAGGTAAGGGGTAAGAGGGGATAAAGAGTCACATGTAACCAAGTTGATCAGTACACTTGTCTGGCCATGCTCGGCACCTGATCAGCACAGTCCATCCTGTCTTCTCATTAAACTCTATTTCTAACTATTTTCCTGGGTGAGGGGACTCCATATATGCACCCATGGAGCTCTAAGAGCCACCAACTGGAGTTGGAACCCAGGAGCCACAGATGCCTGTGTGTCTGCAGTGCCAGCAGCTCACTGGACAGGCAGGACTGTGTGCGTGACGTCTGGGTCTGTATGTCAGTGTGTGATCATCAGCCACTATCAAGCCTGGCTAGCTGGTGAGTAGGATTAGTTGCTGGGAAGCCAGGTGTTGAACATGCAGCAAATCTAGGTTGGATCATCAGACACTCTGTAACTTTGCTGCTGGAGGGCACAAGAGATCCAACCTAACTACCAAGAAGACTGTGAGGTTGGGCGCTTGAGTAAATGAGTAAGAAAACTCATTTGCACACGTGTGTGTGTGTGTGTGTGTGACTGTGACAGCTGGAGATGAGAACATCCAAGAGCTAGCTACCAGCTAGACTGAGTATGCAAGGCAGTTACCAGAGAGACCCATAGTGTTTGGGTCTATATATGTGTTCATATGTGCAGCGGTGGGGGGGATGTGCACCAACTAATGGGGGATCCACAGTGCATATGTGGGTGTATAAGGTACCTGGAAATCCGTGGGGTCCAGGGCCAGTTACTGGGGTAGGCTAAATGTCTTAGACAAGTTACTGTGTGATCCACAGTGTGCTGGGGGGTGATGCAAGCTTATTTGTGAGTGAGGGGCTCTGAGTATCAGCAACTGGAGAAGG
Source organism: Phaethon aethereus (assembly GCF_964289735.1). Lineage (NCBI taxonomy): Eukaryota > Metazoa > Chordata > Aves > Phaethontiformes > Phaethontidae > Phaethon > Phaethon aethereus. The sequence goes on along the minus strand of NC_138577.1, from coordinate 82,074,581 downwards.
TCTGCAGGCACTTGTACTTCCAGGTGCCAGCAACTGGGGAGACGGAGGATCTGTGGCCAGCTCCTGGACAGACTGCATGGCTAGGCTATTTACTGGGGGACTCATACCGTATATACGTATTGTATGTATTTTTCCACTAACTAACTTCACCCTGATCAATCAGAGACAGGAACAGGATGAGGCTGTTGGTGTTGCCTGTGCCCACGCGAGTGCTGAATGTTTCTGTCTCTGCTGATCTGTACAGCCAACTGTGTTTGTATGTACACATGTGTATTCATTTGAGTTGGAAACACACACCCATGCTCATTTCTGGCTCAACTTAGGTTTAGGGAGCAGCATCAGCCTCACCTCTATCAAGCTACTGGCTCTGGCAATCCCTACCACTTTGTTCTGTGGATCTAGATAGACATTATTTGGATGGCAGGTACGAGATTGCTTTGCCCCTGTTTTGAACATTACTCAAATTCTCTCTGCCTCATTCCCAGCCAGCTGGGAACATCAAAATTGTGGTTATTATAGCACCAAGCCTCAGCTAATACAGTTTCTCCAACAGCAATGCATTAGTAGCAAGGCATTTGCTCTGAGCTTCCAGGCAGCTCTCAGCTACCATACTGAGCTTACAACTGCCTGCAAAATACTATGTGAAATACACCCTGCATTAGCAAGTGAAATGTGTCAACAAATCCGACAGCAAGACTTTTTTTAAATTTTTTTTTTTTTTAAATTGCCTGTTGGAGGGCAGTAGTTCCTCATATGCTTTAAACAGTGACCTAGCCGAAAGAAGCACTCCCACTTCCCACCAATGCACTTTTCTCTCCCTTGTGCAGTGAACACAGGTGTGTTGTGTGGACGTGCAGTGAACAGACACGGAGGGATGAGATGGATTAAAACTAAGCTGGCAAAAAATAAACAAAACATAATTCTGCAAATCAGTTTCCCAATTAAGTTCACACTTGTGCCTGTATGAGAGAAGGGCTGGTAAAGGTGTGGGAATGAATGGCTGACTTACGAGAATGACAGCTGCTTCCTTCAGCAGCCATGTGGGCTTTTGCAGGACTAAAGCATACATGAAACTACAGCCTGAAGCACTTCATTTAAGACTTTCCAATAAGCTAAGTAGAAAAGGCTAAAAAATTTGGCAAGTACTGCATCCATATTAAAAAAAGGCATAAAAGTTTTTGAGTTAAATGCAAAAAAAATTAACACTTTAGCAGAATTTGTAAAAGAGGGTGAAAAGTCCACCTCAGTGTATTGAGAGTGAAAGATTTTTTCATATGAGACCAAGTTTTGGAACAAAGCCCAAACAGGACTTCCACATGCAGTAACTGACAGAGGACTTAGGATTTGCCAGGAATAAATCCTCCATCCCAGAAATGTAACTTGGAAGATGCAAACCTTACTCTGCCGCCCTGGATTATTGAGGAGTCAAAACACTGAGAATTCAAATAAAATTGAAAGAAATGAAAAGCAGGTATTCATGTGGAGCTCATAATGGAGTCCTACTAAAATATTCTGAATTGTGTCTCCCATTGCAAGCTCACAAGCCAATTTCTCTCAAATGAGGAGAGGTCGCTACGGATGGGAACATAAGCAATGCAGCATCTAGCCTCAGTGTGCAAGAGCCTCTCAGCTCTCAGTGTGCATGGTAGCCTCCAGATGATAAGTAGTAGCATCTCACCCACAGTGAAATCTTCCAAGAAAAAATGGACAATTCCACAACAGAAAATCCTTCAATTATTATTTTCTATTGAAATAAAATACCTATTTATCCAGAGTGGGACACGGGGTGCAGCGAGATCCTAAGTGTTGTTCTTTCAACAGTCTGTTTATAACTTGCAAAATAAATAAAACATGGAAGAGATTTTGATGGCTGCAAATATGTACTTGGCAAAAAGTCATGAAAAGCTGTCCAAAATTAGATTTTTGTATACGTCAATCTAAGAAGAGATTAAAAAAAGGAAAGAAGAAAAAAACCCCTCAACTACTTTGTCTCAGCTAAAACATGGATTACCATAGCTACTCATGAGGATGACACCCTCCAGAAAGCAATTAACTACTTCTATTTCACAAATGCCAACGTACTGACACAGAACAAGATGTCCCCAGGCCTATTTTCAATTTAAGAGTAGGGAGAATGTACTCAATACCTCTAAGAATTTTTACCTAAGACACAAAAAGTATCTTCAAAGGGCTACACAAAATGTCATTTAACAATTCAAAACAAAACCCCGAGAGAAGAGTCAGAAATGTCTTAGGCTAGCCTCAAAAGAACAGTGACACTGAAGAAGGTGCTAAAGCTTGTCCAATTCGTCAAAAATACAAACTCAAAGAAAAAAGTCTAAATCATGATGCAGGCAAAATTTAATCCCTGAAGCAAATCTTTTATTTTGTTTAATTAAGTTGGCAAGAAAAATTTTATGCAATAGTCTAAACTTACTATTTTCACTTTTTTTGTGGAAAAAAAAAATATTATATAGCTTTGGTAAAAGACCCAATGGTTAAGTAACTAATTGTGCAACTCTGAGTTGTTTTGCTAGACATGACATAAAGCAAATAAAAGCAGTTTCCCCTAAAGTAGAAAAGCATCAGAACAATGAGGTAACCACCGTAGTGTACAACGCTATATGTTTAGCAACTGAATTTCAGAATTATTTTTATCACTTGTTGATATTTTGTTCAAGAAAATAATACTAGAACAAGAAAAGCCATGTCCAAGTCCCTGGAAAAAGAAATTGAGAGATCTATGCAGAAAGGTAGATTAAGAAAATCCCCCAAATGACATAGGACCTTGAGAATATCCCTCACAGTTTCATACTATTAGGACTGTCATTTCAGATAGGCACAAATAAAGGGGAAAAAGTTAAATAGTGAAAGGGATGGAGATACAAAGACTGATCTTTCTTACAACAGAGACCCAGTCATCTTCTGAAGGCTGCAGCGATAACTTTCTGGTGGAGTCAAAATTCAAGCACTCCCACCTTGAAACTCACAACTAACTTCTTTCCAAGTTTAAGTTGTCAGTATTTTCATCTGGGTGTTGTTTAACATTGGCTTATTCTGTTAAGTTCTGCCTTGAAAATTCATGCATGATATATAAGTGGACTGAATTACCCAAAGAGAAATTTTAACTCAGTGATATGAAGCTCTTCTTGCTTACATGCCTTTTACACCACGCAATGGACAAGAAGAAAATTCCCCTGAGAACAGGGAACTGTATGATCCTGCTTCCCCTGAATGCCCTTACCACAAGGCAAAAAGCCAGGTTCCTTTCTGCACTTCCTTTCAGTTGTACTCCACAAAAGAAATTGACCCAGATCCAGGAAGGTGAAGAACTCCTTTCCTTCTCCCTCAGCAATACGCGGCTGCCCGCTGGTGGTCATGCTCTCCTGGGACACACTGAGAATTCAGAGCCTCACAGCTTCTCAAATCCTGAAATAATGCAATCACTGAGAGGGCTACCATTCAAAATGTGGTTCACCTAATATCAAAGCCCACTAGGTGCTTTCCAAGAAAGAAGACCCCATTCACATGGGTACTAACCCTAAAAAGAGGATGCAGATCCAAAGACAGGATACTCGGGCAACACAAGACCTAGAGCTTCAGGCCCTCATTTCACAAGTTCTAAAGTTCTAAACACTACTAGCTGGTGGTGTTCATTTTTAGCTATAACGCAAAATCACTTCTGTTTACATGGCTCATGTCCTAAGCAACTCAGAAACTGCCTGGTTCCTCACGCGTTACCATGGCACTGCAGATTAGCTGAGGTGAGTGTCTATGAGAGGAGGCTGGAGAAAGTGCACTTCAGCAAAGATTTTTGCCTCTGCAACCTGTTTCCCAAACCTTCAGTTAGATGATTTTGGTTTAGATTATACTGTAAACCTCACCCATTTGCCACACAGACCTTTTCTCAGGGAAAGATTACTGCATGGCTCGAAGTCCTACCATGTCCCTCCCTTTTCACAAGACTGACTGTTGATCAGTACTTCCATTTCAAAGACAAAATATTATTTGTTGCACTTTGTCATGGTAATAGTTTGACCTCCTCTTTCTTACATTTCTTTCCATATATGATCTTTTTATTCATTTGGCAGATCACTTACTTCTTCTTTCATATAATACACCTTGCTTCAACAGAGAATGAATCCTAAGGGTTGTTTCCAATAAAAGGATAATCTTCTTGAACTAATCTCAGTTAGAACACAATCACTCATGAATGATAAAATACAGTGATATAAGCATGAACAATAATGGCGTTTTTCTTATAACATACCCATGAATCACAGGCAATACATATCTAATGCACTGTAACATTTATTTCTGTTTAAAGACTGAATTAGATTTTCAAATTATTATCAATTTGTTTACAATAAAATGGATCTGAGGATTAAAAATCAGGTTTTGTACCTAGCTTGATGAATAGCTTCTACCCATTCATCTCCATCAACTTCGTCCTCGCAACGGAGCTCCAGTGGCTTCTGCCCTTCATGGCCAAAAAGAACAGTAAAGTAATGCTGCAAATTAGAAAAAGAAAAAAATTATTCAGAAACTCTTTTAAATAAAACAGATATATAAATTTAACAGAAAATAAAATACTTTTTAAACACAACCCAAAGCATTGTCAGCCTAGGAAGATGTGTTTTAAGCTATTAGTCATGAAACATGGATTGCAGTTGAAACTGTATCCTTAACATATTCCCCTGTGTATCAAGGTAATAGCTTGCACGACACTTATCCTAAGTTTTTGTTCTCAAGCTCCCACATACAAGACAACAGAATATAATTCCCTAAGCAGCTTCTGCAGTCGAATGCAATAATGTGACTGTAGTGGGGTGTCTGTAGTTCTTTTTCCCTTGCATTTTTCCAAAGGTTTTTTTTATTTGCCAGCATGATATACCAAATATGGTATTGGCACCACTTCCTCAGAAGAATACAGAAACACAAGAAATATCATATTCTTTCATGGCATTTCTTACATGAAGGAATTTGCCCATGGTATATTCCACAGAACACAGAATTTCAGGAAAGGTTTTGTTACTTTCAGATTGTAGTAATAATAGTAATATCTAGTGGGGAGGGGCAAGCTCCAAGTCATCTACCTTAAAAACCATTTCACAAGTTGGTCATTTACAACCTCATCCTGCGTAGCTTGCATACTAATTTACAGCCAGGTAGCAAACATAAATCTTCTAATTTAGATGAAAATAGGTGAGAAAACATCCTACCTAAATGCCAGCTGTTTCACAGGCAGAGGGACCAGTGAGGGACCTGCTCATACATAAAACCATCTGGTTATTAGGTCCGATGTGATTCAGGAACCCTTATAGCTAAACTTCTCTGCACCAGATCACTCAGTTCTCTTCATTACCTTGAATTTCACAACCACTCTTCCACCTTCATCCGAGTTAACAGGGAACCAAGTATAACCACATATGGCAGCAATTACTTTTGGGGATATAACAGCATACTCCAGACTTGCTCCAGTCAGCAAGTGAGGTATATAAATTGCATTCTCCCATGCCACTAGCCATTGTTTGCAGCAGTTAAGAATCCTGAAGTGATGTCAACAAACATTCTGCTTTCCTCGTCAAACCCACAGCTCAGTGGAAAAAGCCCCTCTGAGCCAAACACCATGCTGGAGATCAAGCAAACATAAAACACCTCAGAATTAAAAGCTATTTCCAAGGCGGGAGGAACACAAGCATAAACAGAAACAGAAGGGATAGAATTTCACCTACAGACAATTGGCTGCAGATACTGTCAACACTGATAATGAATTTTGTCCATATAAAAAAGGAATTATTTCAGCCATTTATTGGCCCCTTCTGAAACACCTGGCAGCCTGCTGCACATGCACGACACACAAGTTGCTGCGCAGTGTGCACAGAGCAGATTCAATGCACCCCAAACGCATCAGATTCACTGTGCTGGTGCTAGCGCGGTCTGTGCACCTGTATTTGCATCAAGGTTTGTGCCTGGGGACCTCACATTTACAAAACCCAGCTGCCTCTGTGCATCTGGGTACACTCAAATGTTTGGTTCCTTTTTGGGTAACAGGAGTATATATGATGGCATTCCATAAAGAGAAAATTATTCATCTCTGTATTTATTTACTAAAAATTATTACGTGTATACAAAACACTTTTTATCCAGAAAACCACAAGTACTGCAGGATTAGCAACAGACCAGCAAAAGAGACGCAAGGCAAAATAAGAAGCAGCATTCACATTTAACAGGTTATACAAAGAAAGTCCAGGATCAGATCCATTAACTTTCAGAAACAAAACAACTCCAGTGCACAGACAAGGACCAATAAATCATTAAAAGAACAATCCTATAAAACTGTGGTTTTTCAACGATGCATTATCTCTTAAACCTGAATGCCCTGAATAGAAAGAAACATTTAAACCGGTCCATAGGATTCTCCATAACAGTAAGTGATAAAAACCTTTATAACAATACAGTGCAGTTGAAAACAACCTGCAAGACAGTAAAAAATGCAGCAAGATTACATACAAATGTGCTCTGTTTATAGACTGGAGCAATCTATTTTAAAAAGTATATTTAAAGATAGATCACACCATTTAGAACTGCATTTTATGTAACAAGTTATTTGTGTTTCATAGAACTGCTGACATAAAATTGGAATAAAGACACAGTGTAGACAAGCAATGGATTTAATCCCATTCTTTAGGGATTCAAGTTAAAGGGAGAGACAATATTACAGCCCTCCCTAATTTTCTTGTAAAGTGAGATAATTCAGTCCTCTTTTGAGCAAGACTTGCAGTGATGTCATATCACAGAACCTAGATTCAGAGGTGTGCAGTTACTATGGCAATAGACATGATGTAAACGCTTAGTTAGATCAAGAAAAGGCAAAAATTCAAACTTAAGAGGGCTACTACAGTAGGACTGGACCCAATGGAAACAAAAGCTAAATTATAAAAGGCATGTGTTCAGAAGCTACTTTAAAAATCATCTGCGCCCCCCAACATGCATATTGCACTCCAGCATCAGCATCACTATCACATCATTTACCCAGAAGCAGTCAACTCTAGAGCAAGCAAAGTGCAAGCAAAATATCATCACATACCTCTAAAAAGAATCTTTAGGTCATCCTTGAATTCTCTTCTTAAAATAAATGTTGCTCATTTACAAAAGTAATTTACTATAAGAAAATAAGATGGTATCTGTGATGCATTATTAGATTTTCAAGTGTGAGTGGGCCTATACATCTATTTATATGTAGAGAGATACATAATTTTAGTGCAGCCATTCAACCTGCTAATCCAGCTCAGCTTCCACATCACTGCAGTTTATAAAGAACAGGTAAAAGCCACCTTTCTGCACACACACTAATAGTTTCTTGAAGTGATGACAGTAAATATTTAAGAACCATAGGACACATTTACATCAGATACCCTCATCATCATTCATCATGTCTGCTGGACTAGCAGTCAGGCACTCATTTCAAGTCAAGCCCAAAGTTCAGATGGACAATTTTTTTATTACTGTTTATTAAGAAAATCATCAGACTCATAGAAGATAAAAAGAACATTCTGCATGTTGATATAAAACAAATTCAGTAATTTCATTTTAAGATGTCTTTTCAGTATTTAGGTGTGCACAAGCAAAATCATAGGTTTTCATTTTAATGTAAACGTCTTTGGCAAAGTTCTCCAAAGTGTAGTCTGAGAAAAAAAAAAGTAAGGAAAGATACATATACCTTTCACAGGTATGAGGGCACTATCTTGACTGACAGCCAAGGAAAGAACAATGGGATCAAGATGTATCAAGAATACTGTTGTGTATCACCTCTCTGGCTTCTCTAGTAGTAATCAGAGTTTCCTCTTACAGTGAATAGGAAAGACTGTGCAATGAGCTGCCAGGCACCTCCACCCTCAGAGACAAGACTGGAACAAGTCCTGTATCAGAGTACACTGGTTATTATGCTGGGCATAACAGCTATGGTTCAGCAGTTCACACCATAACTTTGTCTTCATACAACTTTGCAGGTAATGGCTGGATTCAAGATAAAACAGCAAAAGCTTTGAAGTTGCCATGCTTTCCAAGGGGAAAAACAAGCCCCGGTCTGGTAACAAAATAAAAAAAAACCCCAAAAATTATATATGCCCTGTAAAAGAATCACCTCTTTTATGGCATAGTGGGGTAGAGTTTCCATCAATACATACACCTCTAAGACTAAATTTCCTGATGACAGAATGCTGTTCTCCTTGTGACTGACAAGAGCATTTGCTGTTTATGAAGCAAGAGTCACACCGGCACAGGCACCGCACTCTCCAATGCACAGGGACGGTCCCACAGCTCATTCTCTTCCCTCCACCTCACATGGAATCTGCGAAGGACATCGCCTACTCTACCTCTTACCTCCTGTCCCCTGATAACTTATCACTATGTCCATTTCACCAGTTGCTCCTTTTCATCCCCCAGTAGTTGTAGTAACACAACCTGTTTTTTCCATTTATAAATTAGTGGTGATGCTTGTGACGATTCAGAGTTGCTGACACACTGAAGGACCAAGGAGAGTGACCACTCATCTTCCCACGCTGGTGCTGCTACCCTAGGTAATAACACTGCTTGACAATTCCTACTGCAAGCTCCAGCCTTCAGCTCCTCGTAAATTTGGTCAGCTTTGAATGTCCGGATGGAAAAACTCATACTGGAGAAATGATGCATGTGTCAATAGTGGTTTTGTTATCTTAGCTTCCATCAGTACGGTTTATAAATATTTAAACTATGTTTCAAAGGACTCCACAGTGACTACGAAATTTTGGTGTGTTGTGAGCTTGTAAATTACTATAGTGTGGTAATAGCTACTTGCTTTTTCCTAAATTTTTCTTACTAAACATAAAATAAATCTAATTCTCTTCATAATATACTATAAAAATACCATTTTTAAAGCTTAAATGGGGCGTGACTGCATTAGATGGTATTTCCTGATCTTTCAGTGACTTATTGCACAGTCTTGGCTTAATCATACAAGGCAGAACTTCAAGAGCAATTTAAAAAGAAAATTCCAGCCACCAATATTGGTAAGAATGAAGACTATAAATGCAAAACAACTGTGAAAAGTTAGTCTGAGTACCAAGATTGCTCCCCAAAATTAAAAGCCTTAACAGAAGTCTGTCTTCAATGTGAGGCATGAGGAAGCTTAATCATTTGCAGTATCTTTAAGACTTATATTCACTACCTGACGTTTATAAGGGCATGTTAAAAAGTCTTTGAGGCTAAAAGAGGTTGGCGGGGCATTTCATTAAAATTTAAGATGACAAGCTAAAATATTTCTCATTCTTGACTTGTAAAGACATTTCCGTTTCAGTATCTGGAAACCTGTATGCAATCTCAAGCACTAGTAAATTATTGGGCAAAAGAGGACAATCACTGCAGCAGTGCAAGATACCTCAATAATCCTCGAAGGAAGAGCAGCAAACTGCAGTCTAAATCAAAGCAGCTTGTACTATTCAAGGACATGGTAATTCATGAAGCTTTCAGATGTATGCTACTTGACAGTATTTTGCCCAGCTTCTCAAATATAAACCATTATGTGTATTCTGTATGTCTTACATCCCAGGGAAAGGGAAGGAAAACAAGGGAATATGTTTAGAAGACGGCAGCATCTCCAGAAGGGAACAAGTGTGACTTGAGTTCGCGTGTCAAGGTTTTGGTACTGGGTGCAGGTACAGGGCGGCTCCTGCCAGAAGCTGCCAGAAGCTTCCGCCATGGCTGCCAGAGCCAGCGCCAGCCGGCTCCGAGACGGACCCGCCGCCGGCCAAGGCTGAGCCCAGCGGCCATGGTGGCAGCGCCCCCGGGGAACAGGACGAAGGGAAAACAAACCGTGCGAGCGCGGCCGGGGAGAGGAGCGAGCCTGGGGGAGAGGAGCAGCCCTGCGGCCCCCGGCTCGGGGCAGGAGGGGCTCCCGAGCGCCAGAGCAGAGGGTTCCCAGCAACCCCGGGGGAAGCCCCTGGGGAGGCTGGCTGTGCCCCTGTGGCCATGGAGCTCCATGGGGGAGCAGATCTCCACCCGCACCCGGGGAGGCCCCACGCCGGAGCAGGGGGATGCCCGAAGGAGGCCGTGACCCCGTGGGCAGCCTGCGCTGGGGCCGGCTCCTGGCAGGGCCTGTGGCCCCGTGGGGAGAGAGAGGAGCCCCGGCTGGAGCAGGTTTGCTGGCAGGACCTGGGACCCCGCGGGGGCCAGGCTGGAGCAGCCTGTTCCTGAAGGACGGCACCCATGGGGGGACCCAGGCTGGAGCAGCTCGTGAAGAACTGCAGCCTGTGGGAAGGACTCACGTTGGAGAAGTTCATGGAGGACTGTCTCCCATGGGAGGAACCCCACGCTGGAGCAGGGGCAGAGGGTGAGGAGTCCTCCCCCTGAGGAGGAAGGAGCAGCAGAGACATCGTGTGATGAACTGACCACAACCCCCGTTCCCCGTCCCCCTGCGCCGCTCGAGACATTTCCGAGAAGTCAGGAGTGAAGTTGAGCCCGGGAAGAAGAGAGGGGTGGGGGGAAGGTGTTTCAAGATTAAGTTTTCATTCTCATTATCTCTACTCTGATTTGATTGGCAATAAATTAAATTAATTTCCCCAAGTTGAGTCTATTTTGCCTATGTTGGTAATTGCTGAGTGATCTCCCTGTCCTTATCTCGACCCACGAGCTTTTCATTACATTTTCTCTGCCCTGTTCAGCTGAAAAAGGGGAGTGATGGAGCAGCTTTGGTGGGCACCTGGAATCTAGCCAGGGTCAACCCACCACAAAGTGCAAAAGGATGAATGTATAAAGTTGAGAGAAATGTTTGGGGCAGAAGACAACAACCCCTCACCATCCCTGGATCCACAGCATGTTAGTGGGAAGGAGAGTATTGTGCTTTGATTCAAGGGAAAGCAAATGCCCGAGTTGGGTTTTGCCCCATCTCGAGACTTGCTGTGCCACTAGCACTGGCAGGAAATTTGTGGCCCGTTGTTAAATTAGTATGAGAAAAAATGCTTTCACATGCTAATGTGAAAACCATGACATTTTTTTTTAAAAGTTTCCAGGGAGATCTATGAAACCAACAGACTTCATGTTTGTATCACACCAATTAGTAGAAGCTATAAAGAGAACAGAATTAGAACAGATTCTGATTAGACATCAGAATTAATATGATGTACTTGGGAAGAGTCAGTATGGCTTTTGTAAAAGGATGTCATCTCCTGTAAATCCAGTGGAGTTCTCTGAAGAGGTAAACAAGAATTTGGATTACAGTGATATGGTTTTCAAAATGCTAATCCCTAATCAGATTTTTAGGGAAACACTTAGGCACCTGGGACTTACAAGAAAAATGTCTCTCCATGGGTAAAAAGGGAGAAAAATCTGATCAAAAGCTAGAAAACAGAGCTGGAATATTGGACCATCTGTCAGTTCTTGCAATGGAACAAGGTCATCAAAGGACTCGCTCAGGGAATTGCATTGAGGACTGGGACAGGCATTACAAAGGACGACAAAGTTTGTTAATTTTTCAGGATAGTAATGATGAGAACCTATTACAAAGAACTACAGACTTGACACGCCTGAGTTACTGGACAGTAAAATGGCAGATGAAATTAATTGTATGCAAATGTAAAGTGACATACATGAGGAAAAACATTGTAAGCTTCACATGTGAAAAGATGGGCTCTGTGCTTCGTACTACCACTCAGGAATAAGATCCTGGGATAAGTTCCATGAAAACACCAGCCCAATGTTTGTTAGCTGCCAAGAAAGCAAACCAGAGTGCTAGTGACAATTAGGAAAGAAACAGAACAAAGTATACAAGGCTGTTATGCTATGAAACACCTTGAATACTGTTGAGTAGTTTTGGACCTTCCATCACAGAAAGGTCAGCATAAAATGGGAAAGATAAAAGTGGCATGGAAAGGTTTACATACGTCCAAAACAGATATCTGTATAAGTAAAAACTTAAGCTGACACTCTCCAGTACAAAGAAAGGAACAACTTTGGGGATACAACATCAGTCTACAACATCACAAGAGATATGGACTGGATGGATAGGGATCCACTGCTCTATTTCTCTTCCAATTAAAAAAAACCTATTACATGAACATCATAGAAACCAGCTTCAAAACAAACAGAAGAAAGTGGTTCTTCATGCAGCTGGTAGCAAGCTGGTGAAGCTCCTTGGTAAAGGAAGTGGTAAACGCGGTAAATGTCAATGGGTTTCAGGGAGACTAGAGAGTTTACTGCACAGAAATTGTGGGCTTCTGAACATACAGAATTTACATATTCAGAATTCAAACAGTCCTGAAGCTGGAAATAACTGGAAGCTTAAAGTTGTCTCAGAGGAGAGGCAAAGGAAAAGTAAACTGTACCTAAGCTGATGCCTTCCCCAGCATGTCCTTATGGCCACAATCTGAAATAGGGTATTAGACTAGTTGGATTTTTGGTCCACTCAAATAAAGCCTTTCTCACAGTCTTACGTGAGCTAATTAAAACTTCACTTGATGGTATGTGAGTCTTTTAAATCCTTTAAATTGCTTCACACTTTATTACAAACAAGATACACTGGCATTTTCATGAAGTGCTGGCTCTTACTAATTGTTTATTTTTTTCTTGTATATTTTGGTTTTGGTTTTGAGTCTTTAAAAAAAAAAAAGAGGTAATTTGCAAAACTAGTAGAGAGCCACTGCAGTATTTCAGCTTCTGTTTTTCTTTGTGGTGGCACACAGGGATTAAGGGGTTTTTTTACAATCCTAATGTTACTTCATCACGGATAGAAGTAACTTTAGATAGAAATCTGGTATTGAACAGGACTACAGAGAAAAAACTTGTAGACATAAATGAGAATAGGGCTTTTATCTGCCAAGCCACTGGCTCAAGAACAAGTTAGAAAGCATTGTTTTGGATCTCCATTTCCCATACTGAGGAGATGCAGAGATGGGCTGTATTATCTCTTCTGTGTTTTGGTTAAACATTGGCCAAATATATACTGTGCATATATGTGTACATATATATATACACACCCCCTATATTGTATGGTAGATGAGATGGATTGATGCCTTTCTTTAACCAATACTGGATTAATCAAGTTACAACCTGCTGCATAAAATCTATTCCTAAACCATTCTGCAAATATTGTCTGAGCTAAGAGCAACAGCATTCCAAGGTCATTATATTTAAATATGCAATCAGCAGTTTTATAAACTCTTAACTATACCAGTAAAAAAATACCATACCAAACTTGCATGTAAATCAGAAACCAAGGAATATACAAAGGTCACTGCAGACCTTAATTCTCCTGCAACTCTGTTGACTTGCATCAAAATTATGCCAAATTACAACAGTTATAGCATTTGTTTTCATGGATGAGAGAATTAGGCTAATACGGCCCCATCTGCTGTATTGTCAATGCAGACCATTTGTACTTCAGCAGTAGTTTATCAACAGGGAAAAATTCTGCTGCACAAAAGGAAATTTCACAAAGTAAAGCCTACAGGAACTGATACAACACGGTAAGCACAGCTAAGTTACTCACTAATAATAAACTGAACATGAGTACCATTGTCTCAAAATGCATTTGACACTGTCCAATGGGAATTGTCTGCCAGAAACCGCAAGCTGCTTGCCTAGAAGGCTGTGCATTACCTAGCTGCAGGACATTTTCCCTCTTCTCGTAACATTCATTACTGCTGCTGTCTTCAGTGCCTTGCATGGAGCAGAAATAAGGTCTATAATGAAGGTATGGGACTGGAATTCAGGACAATCAGGTTAAGCTTCTCATTTTGCTGGGAACTCTGTATGTGACACTTGTCTCCTAAAGGTGTTTTGGCAACCAACCTGGGACTTGCACTCTATCACCATGCTTGAGTCTGGCAGAGCAATGTACAAAGTCCTTCACCTAACTTTTTAGGGACCTGAAAGGCTGCATCTCAATGCCACTGTATTCCCTAGTAAACATAAGCAGCATTCCCAGAACTGATGCCTTCCTGCATATCCTCAGCCTCTCCTGCCACATGTAAGGTCTTCTAGAACTGACATTGATACAGAATCACATAATCATTAAGGTTGGAAAAGACCTCCAAGATCATCAAGTCCAACCATCAACCCAACACCACCATGCTCACTAAACCATGCCCCAATGTGCCATGTCTACACGTTTTTTGAAGATTTCCAGTGATGGTGACTCCACCACCTCCCTGGGCAGCCTCTCCATAAAGAAATTTTTCCTAATACCCAATCTAAACCTCCCCTGGCACAACCTGAGGCCATTTTCTCTTGTCCTATCACTAATTACTTGGGAGAAGAGACCAACACCCACTTCACCACAACCTCCTTTCAGGTAGTTGTAGAGAGCGATAAGGTCTCCCCTCAGCCTCCTCTTCTCCAGACTGAACAACCCCAGTTCCCTCAGATGCTCCTCATAAGATTTGTCCTTCTTTTTTAACTTAAAGCTGAAACAGCTTAATATAAAGTTTAGATTAAGCAAGCACGTATATTTTCAATGTCAGCTAGTTCAAAATAGTCTTGTGAGCGTCTAACAGAATATGCATTTTGTGTTTTATTAAAGTAACAATGTGTGTGGGATATTCATCAGTGTTTTTCCATTGTGGTCAAAGTAGCTTGGAGAACTCAAACATAACAAAAACAGTCTCATGACACCTGGAGATCCTCTTTTTTTTCCCACCATTTTTATCTAATACAGTGTTACTACACTGCTTTTAATGACTTTATTTCTACTCCACAAATAATCAAGCATAATCTCTAGAATAAATTATGCAAACAGTGCCTTTCAGACTACTGAAAAAAAATTAAATCTGTGCATTTGACAAGCGCAGGAGAGCAATAAATCTTTACTATCTTCATTGCATCGTCAAAAGTAGTATGATTTTTTCTCCTGGTATTGACTAGTTATGCCATAGCAACTAAAGAATAAAGCTGTTAAACCCACTTCTGTACTACCAGTAATACAGTTTAAGCAAAGAGGCTCAAATTGGTAACTGAAGAATGTGTATGCCAATAAGATTCAAGCATTCATTAGCTACATTCCCCTATGAAGTTCTTAATAAAAATTACATGTATCAAAAAAAGTACAAAAGGTACAAGAAAAAGTATGAAAAAGTACAAAAAATTATAAAAAAATTACAAAAAGATGGAAGATTGCAGATTTGGTATAATATGTCCATTTTCAAGATTTTAGGTACTTTCATTCCTTTATTCCAGCTCAGAAACTCTTCATTTTTATATTTTTGCAAATGTACAATTCATGTTAAGATTTTAGCCCTATTTTTATTTTGCTTAAAGTGACTGCAAAACTTATACATCTCTACATCCAACTTCTTGAGGTGACTGATGCATTAGCTATGCCCTGAAGATACTTTCTGTAGACCAGACTTCTATAAAGTGAAAACTATTTTGTATAAACCACTGCCAAATAAAATCTGCCTAAACCAAGGGCCATACATAATGGTGTAGGTATCCTTCTGCTGACCACTGTATGCCCTCAGTCCCACTCCTATGACTGTCACCTTCCCAAGCACTGGATAAAGGCCACGGCACTCAGGTCTGCAGATCTCACTTATCAATAAAACCTTTAAATTTTAGCTACTGTGATACCACATGTTGCCTCAGATCCTTTCCAGTCCTCAGTTTCTTTATAATATATTCCTGATGCTTGCAAAGATAAAATCACTTCTTTTGAAAAAGTTAGTTTTAATATTAGTTTAAGACATTTTCAGGACGCACACATTCAACCTGTACATGAAGAGTTCAACAAATGGTCAGCTACATGTTAGGACCATGATCTTCCGTACCACTCCTGTGCAAACGCTGGAAAAGGAGCATGGAAACCCCATTATTCTTACTGATGACATATTCCAGCATGGAGGCTGGCAGCACAGCTCCTCACTTCTTGCTCTGCCTCCACTTCTCCTGTGCCTCATTAGCTGCCTTTCCACTGGAGCTAAAAAGGAAGGAATTAGCAGTCCTCTGAGGAGTTCTCCTGGTCCCTCCTCAAGTGTGGCACCACTAAAGAGAATCAAGATTACAGCCCTACAATATAACTAAGCACAGTACAGCTCTATTAGTAGAAAACTGTGCTGTTCGAAGTGACAAAGAGTGGACAGATGGGAGAAACTGATGGAAAGAAACAAGAGGGAATACTGTAATCAGTGGAAGTTTTATGTATTTTTCAGGAATTAGACTTTTTGTGGTTTTGTTGGGGTTTTTTACTGTCTCATTCCTTCACCGTTCTCAGTAACTTTTCTCCATGTACTGACAGCCTTTCCCTCCTTGTCCAAACAACAGCCAGAGCATCTGCCATCCAACTTTCTTGTCTGAAATCTGATAATGATGCAGAGCTCCTCCACATGAATTCAGCTATGAACTCTCTCTGTATTTGTTTTTCCCCGCAAAAGACATTCCTGTATTTTAATTAAAAGATCAGACTTTAAAAGCCAGAAGAGACATTTATAACCTGCTAGGCTGACAATTGATGTAATATAGGCTAGAACTAAAGAACTCCTGCATCAAACATACAGGATCAAGGTAAGCCACAGAACCTCCTTAACCAATCCTAACATAAAAAGCAATGAAAAACCCACCTGAGCCCATGTTCAATTGTTCCAGGTGTTAAATTACCCTCACTACTAAAAATATGCAGCTTCACTTTAAAGAAGGAGTAATAAAATAATGAAATTATATAATGGACCTTCAGGTTTGAAGATTGCATCCATATAGTATGCACAAGAGTGGAGCCTGGGTTTCTCAGTAAACACCACCACACATAAAAAAAGGAAAAAAAAAGTACACCTACCTCAAGTCATACACACGAACACTTTATAGAGCAAGTAATTTTGAAGTATTAATTTCTAGAAAGTAGATTAATTGACTAGCTTCTTGATTAAATTCTGAAGATATGCAAACACAGGATTTGTCATTTTTAAAGCTCTTTACAGACAGTAACTAATCTTCTAACTCCTCTACAAGGTAAGAATTATGGTGCCCATTTTAGACACAAGGGTATGTGCAAAGATGCCCAAATATAGATATGCTGTAAATGAGTTCAACTCAGGATTGCTATAAACAGATCTTCTGTTCCTGAAGTAAGCCAACATGCAATAAGGAAGCAAAAATAAGAAGTCAGCACATCCTAGACCTTGTTACATTTTTGTTATATATAATCATTTTTATCTATAAACAGTTTCAGGAAAAACAAACACTCAAAATTTCAAGCAGCTGCAGTATTCTGTGATATGAGGGACAGGCTGGTACAGTCCACCTCCCAGGCATGGAGATTGCCAGGTCTCTGATGGAAAATAAAAGAGCACTGCAAAGAGCCACATACAATATCTTCAAAGCTATCTATCAAACCTGCATGATTTTATAACATGGAAAAATATCTTTTTGGTGCCACCATTCTCAGTGACAGCCCTACCCTGTGGTTAACAAGCCCCAGGGGTTAAAGCCTGGATATAACCTAGTAAAAAACTCCAGAAGAAAAATGAAGGAATCTAGTTTTAAGCAAGAGAAGGTTATTCCAACACCAGAAGCATGTTCTACTGCCTAGACCTATATACAGATATATTTACTTACACTCCACCAAAAGGAGTGCTGGCTGGTCTACCCACCTGGACCAAGCTCAGGACACCAAGGAATGGCATTCAAGAAGTCTGCAAACTCCACAGAACTGAACATGATGTTTCTCTAACTGTCATTCACATAGAAAAATGTTCCTCATTAAACCTTGTGCCTAAAGACTGTAAGTAGAGAAGTAGCAGTTGCCCATTTGCAGGGAACTGAAACTCAATCTAATAATGCACCTGGACATTCAAGACCACCATGGCAATGGTCTGTCTCAAAATCACCTGAGTATATGGGGTATACACAGATACACAGAGGAAGAAAAATTTTACCCCATCTCAGGACACCAAAGATCCATTGGTTGAATCCTGCCATAACTGACCCACTAAAAATGTTTGCGTCAAATTTCTGTGACATCTCCATACACATTTTTGTAACTTATTCTTTAATTTCTTCCAGTTTTCATCAATGACCAAAAAAAAAAAATCCAATTCAGCTCACCTTGGCTAAACAACAATTAAGATGACTCAGCCCACAAGACAAACCTTCACTAATCCTCAGCAGTATTATTTCTATTTCCAACTATCCATTGTCAACCCCTGGTTTTGCACAAGGACTCACTAAAATTTCCTTAACTGATGAAGCTGTTTAGACATGCTGTACCAGTAAACCAAAAATAATCTGATCAGCTAACCCACCTTGCATATATAGATGACAACCTCACACTGACAAGAGTGTCACATCCACTAAGATTTTATATGAAGGGTGAGAACTGAATTGTACTTATAGAAGTGGTGAGCCGAAAATTGCTTTTCAAAATTTGGCTGGAGATTGCTGAAACGTATTCATGGTTTGTGTAAAATAAAATTATTTTCAGGTTATAAAACCAATAGTGTTAGAGACTGAGTCCACATTTTATAATCTTTACTATCAAAGACACTTAAGCAGACATTCAGTTTTCAGTTATTTACCCAACTAACTATAGTATGTGTTTTCTTTTCAGGCTTTTACTAAGATCTCTCAAATCATGTTATCTGTGATAAATTCAAGAGATCTTCTGTAATAACAAAGATTTTGGAGATTATGAAATGTGAAGTACTTTAGATGCTCAGAAATCATACCTGCTTTTGCACCCTTTAATACTTTGAGTGTCATGCATATAGCAAAGGAAATGCTGAAGTTTCCTTTTTAAGTAGCTCAATAATTACTAATATTCTCTTATAATAGGGTAGAAATGTTTCACATCTTCTAGAGAATAACTGGATTTTGGTTCCCTAAAAATTGTTCATGAATGCTCTGTTTTTAATCATATTTGCCATTCCATCACTATTCATCAAACAACAAGGTTTGTACAGTTACTTGTTCGTAACTGTAATTTATTTCTTACTCTTTAAACTGTACAGGGAGGAAAAAAATCTCCACATTTCTATTTACATATGGCCAGAGATTTTGCTGGATCACTGTTAATATCCATTGGCAGGACCTCCTACCCAGTCAAACAGCAAAAACACCTTAATTAAACCTTTGAATGTGAGAAAGGGTTTTTACAGGTGGACTCGATGATCTTAAAGGTCTTTTCCAACCTAATGATTCTGTGATTCTGTGATTCCTCTCCTTCACTCCAAAGTCAAGTGTTTCAAAGACACCACCACAAAGGACTGCCTTAATGAGGGAAACAAGGAAAGAAACATTCCTCCAGCTGAACCCAACTGCTCTCACTCTTTGGAGCTACAGGTTTCCTACAATAAGGAAGTTCACACCCAAACCTCACCAGGTTCATTAAGGCAGGGGTCATATTACCTGCAGTTTGCTTTGAGGAGAGTTTGCATAGAAGAGAAATCACCAAAATCTTTTGTGAGAGAAAGATGTTAGAAGTGTCATGTCTTACCTGTGTAAAAACATTGCAAGATACATGCATCCTGGCAAAACACCTTCAAGAGGCACTAACATTGTTTGTCCCACCGCCCCTCTTTGGTCACAAATACCACTTTTTATCATTTCATTACCAATGGCACCTCATCAAGGAAATGGAGCTTTCACAACTTACTCTAGCAAACTCTGTCTTTATCTAGCTGTGTACTATGATGGCAGCACCTCCTCCCTTCAGAGATTACATGAACAAAGCTGTAAGTGTGAAGCAAAATGACTATCTTTTGTATGCTAATTTTTAGCTTGTGTAGAAATAACTTGGGCTTAAAGCAATTATACCGAAAGTAGCTACAGAACTACTTTCAAAAATCCATTTACTGATAATACACTTTCATAAACTCTTTTTCCCCTGGAGCTATGACAATTCTAGGTGTCAAGCAAACAGGTGTGATTCCTTTTTTGTACTGTATGTTTACCAAAGGATTTATGATAGAAAAGTTGAAGAACCTTTTTATTCATGCTAGGCATGAATTTCGTTTCCATCTGATGTGAATATTCTGGCACTGTGTTGGTTAATACCGATCTCTGGAAGCACCTTTTCTGATAATTGAGACATTTTCAGATGTTCTGCAACTCTTGGATGACATCAGCATCTGAGCAGAGTCACCACTAGCTCTTCTGAGATCATGCTGTTTCCTTACTCAGGATAAGGTGCATGTAGCATGGTGTTATTCTTTAAACAATGCAGTCTGTTAGGGCATTTTGTATTACATACATTTAAATTAATACCATTTTCTGTTACAGACTTTCTGAAATGCTTTCTGTAGGAAGATGGCAACTACCAGCGCAGACTCTTAAGATAAGTTGCCAAGGGCTGAGCAGAACTCTGTTTCAGAGTCATAGGTGCTGCTCAGGCTCAGTGACCTGACCATGTCACCTCAATCCAGACACTTTTGCTATCAGGCTGCCCAGCACACATTCTGGCCTTAAAGGATGATCCTGCTGTCCACAGACAGATAATTTGAGAATTTCAAAGCCTACACAGCACCACTGGTCAAATGTCACTTCCCTGCAAGGAACAGGTGACAGCAAGAACTGAGAGCAATTCTAACCTGGCATCATCACTCTGGAGAAGAGAGAGTCACAAAATGGTTGAGGAAAAGGGGGCAGAAAAGGCATCACTTTCACTCTCCCAGTATCATTAAATTGTACGCAGAACAACGGCATTTCCTGTTCATTTTCCACAAAGAGACTATTTTATGTTCTTCCTTTTATGCAACCCAAATTTTGCTTCCTATGTTGACACACATCCCCAGTAAGCAATAGATTTCTCAAGTTAACCTGAATAAACAAAGATATTTTGAGTTCCTGAGGGAGATCATCTTTGAACAGGAAACTTTCCCATGACAGTAGCAGCGTTGCTATTCTGCAATAAATCCTACGAAGCCTTGGCTTGAGAAGTGCAAAACAGCATCCTGATCTTTCCTTTGCAGCAGGCTCCTGGCCAAATGTTACTGACTTCTTGCCAGTTTGACAGAAATGCAGAGTTCATTAGGTCTTGAAGCTGCAATACAATCAAAGAAACTTTTCTTTTAAGTAAAGCTCTGCTTTCCACTATTTCTATTTCACAACACTTTTAATAACAAATTGCTGAAAAATCTAGGATGGCAAATAAAGCAGAGCAACCAAATCAGCTTCAGCTTGAATACAAACAGAATCATTTCAAAGTTACTGCACTTTCTTTTACTGCTACCAATATCATGTTTTAGAAGTTGTGATCTCTGCTATTCTATCAGAGTTTTTCAAAACTATATTAATGATTCGTATTTTTATGTAATATAATAGTAAACACTGAATGATCAAAGAAATATTCACATGGCAAATGCTGAAATTCAATTTGCTTTACATTTCTTTTTTCCATTTGCATATAAATATCTCATTTTTAATGTAAATATTTTTTCTTCTCAAACAATATATAAATTACCTCTTTCTTCTTGTAATTTAACTGAAATTTACCCTTTTTTAAAAAAGATACACACAGGAAAACACCACCACATCTTTAAGCCATCAGTTTCAACCAAAACGTCTGAGAAGCAGTTCATCACCAATAGCTGCATCTAAATACAAACAGTTGCTGTTGGTTCTTGTTTTTAACTCACTGGAATGTGTTGTGGGAAGACTATGCCAGAAATTCAATTTCTCTGCTCGCAATTCTCTCATGTTTGGAGCTTTGTAGCCCACATGAATATCGTTCTTTACAAAGGCATAGAAAGACATACAGCAGTGTGTAAGGATTCAAAAGCTACCCAGTTTTGCCACTGATTACAAGAAAAGAGTCATTGCCTTTACTAAAGAAACTATGAAAGAATATAATTTCTGCACTAACATACATACAAGTCATAACGTCAAAATACAGCAGAAAATCAGCTACAGCTTTCAGGACAGTTAAAAGCCTCACCCGCTTCCTTGCTGAAAACTTACCATATTTTTTCTGCAGCAGCAGACAAAATATTCCCTAAGTCATCTTTTCTTGAGGAATATTTCTAATAAGAGGAGAAATACTGCCTACATCTTCTACTTTGATTTGCACCAGAGTTGGGCAAGGGAGGGGTGGAGGGTAGTAACAGGGCAAAAGCTATCTTTCTAATGGTTTTATCATATCATTCTAATGTTTTATCATATCAAGAATTACTTAGAAACATAAAATCAAAACAAAATAAAAGCTTTCCACACCTTGTGTTGAATCAATCAATTGTGATGGACCAACCAAAACCCACTGTGTTTGAAGCCTGTTCCGTATTAACCTACACGTGCCTGAAAGGAGCTGTAATGCAGCTCCTGCCCCATACAGGTGTACTCCTTATCCAAGCCATATTTCCACGATGGGGCTATGGTCAAATGTCTTCCAGGACACATGGCTCGCAGCTGCAGTGGAAGCAGCGGGGAGTCAAGTTCTGTAGAAAAAGGTGAGTGACAGCAGCCTCGGCTTCTTTGAGCCACCACAGCACTATAGACCAATGAATTTTAACGCAACTCAGTTCAAAGCCAAAGATTTCACTGTGGGTTAGATGATAATTTGATTTATCCAATCACACCAGCCAAACACTATGTACTTAATCATATGGGGAAAAAAATGCAGTAAAGTGAATGAGAGTTTTTTGGGTCTTTTGAAACTGCTTTTTCCATGCAAAATAATTCTAACAAAAAAGTTAAAGAACAACATCCAAAGAAACCCTCCCTGGATTCCTATCCTGCTTGCGTTCATTCTTACACTTCTATTTCTGACACATGCTCTCTAACTTTTGTAATGTAAAAAACTAAGAACCTTCTTTGTTCTATCAGTTGCATAAAAATGGGATACTACTTCTACTGCAGAAGTTGTAGTAATTACAGAGATTGCCATCCTACTGTGTGACGTAGTGTCAGAAAGACAACCTCATTCAGCTTTCCTAAAGAGAAGAAAGAAACCCACAAAACAATCTCTGACAAGCCCTTAAAATTATCATTTCCAAAGATAAAACAATGCAAAAGTAGCTACAGTGCTTTTGAAAACTAAAGCTGTAAGTTTCAAAGTTCACATTTTGAACACAATTGGGGAAACATTTGTTTTTATAGAGATGTTTAGAGTGCATTCTTGTATATACTGACTTGCAGCATTAAAGATGTATTCTAGTTCTGTATTCCCATGAAAAAGAAGATGTGGCATAAAGACTGTATGACTTTACTTGCCTGCTGCAGAAACATGAATGACATAGCCAGATGCAGAAGGGGAGAAAAAGGAGAAGAGGCACAACACTGTTCAATAAAATTCTAGCTTCAAATTGACATTCCCATGACTATCACCATAAACAGACAAATTTCCATCAAGAATTTTGCGAGGATGTTCCGTGGGATCCAAACATAGACAACTCACCTGGAACTATACTACTGAAAGCAAAGGTACTGCTCTGATTTTGGCAATTACTCTTGTACTCTTGTTTGAGGGAATGCAGCCTTTAACTATGCTTTAATTCCTCACTGCTTAAATACAGAGACAACAATCCTCATCAAGATACAGGACTAGAGGGCTAGTTTACTGTACAGAGCTGCCTGCACACTGTAGCTCACAACCCTTAGCTGCTAACAGAGCAGGAGGGATGCAGAGTTTCAGTGCAGACCGAGTGACCCAAGTCCCAGGTGAGCCTGGGAACAAGATGATGTAAGCAAACAGCTCCAGTGTAAACTGTGACATGGGACAGCTTGTTTCACATGTTCCACCTCAAAGGTGTTCAAAATGTAATCAATAAGCACGCAACCTAGTTTAAACTTAGTCAACAAGACCCAAGGGATCATTTTGATTCTGTTCCCACTCTGTTTCTTTACAACAAAACATTGTTGGCTCTATGAAGACAAGCTAGGGTTGTCTCGCAAAAACTGCTGAGTACAAACAGGGTATGTAACAGCATTACAAAATTTCTGTATAAACAGAACACAGCCTGTGGGCATGGCAGGCAGTCACATCTTGTAGTTACAGGGCTTGCCACCCTGGCTTAAATTAGCCACCTATATATTACCCTCCCTGTGACCACAGCCACTTGTTAGCTCTTAAATGATTCAGAGAAAGGGGGAAGAACTGTTCCCAAAAACAGGCAATACAATTGCCAAAACACAACTCTTAGTGGCTGCTGTTAGTGGCTGCTGTCAGTGGGTACTCTGTGACCGAGATGCAAGAGCTATCTTCCTTCTAATAATTTTAAAAGAAAGGCGTGCGCTATTACAAAACACAGTGTGAAAATGCTTTACTTGCACCATCAGTGCTGCAAGGAGGTTTTTTTCTTAAGAGGTGTGTACATAATTTGTTCTTGCAGCACAACTAGCCGTGTTTACCTCTCAATCATTAAAAAGGCAATGTTTCTCTATCACAACAGCTTGAATTGTTGAAAAAATCTTAACATCAAAAGCAGTATCACAGCTCTCTAAATTTTTAAAGGTTTGCTTTTTAGATATTCCAAGTTACCCCTGAGACTAATCTCTTGTAAATATTTATATCAGATAATTTTTAAACTTTCACAACACAGGTACCAACCTATACCATTGCTCTAGCTAAATCATTGCCATTTGGATTTGACACACCGAAGAGTGATTTATTCCTGTTCTTCTTAAGTACACAGCAAAGTAATCATAATGTCATTAAGCTAAAGTAGTTATAAAGCATAGTTCTAACAAAATCAGCTGAAGGCGAGCTTGCAATATAACAAGGTGACATGTCCCAGTATAATTTGGGGCTTGCACACAAGAAAACACCATGTCCTGCTAAGAAGGTCAGTAATCCAAATACAGCTATTTACATAGCTAGATGGAGAGCTGGGATGAAGATCTGCAAAATGACTCTGTAGAACACGGATCATACAGCACTATTTGCTCTACTAGAATAATTAAGAATAGTGGGTGTTTAATGCCTAACAATCTGTCCTCTTATTTAGCTCTCTAAATTATGACTGCCAGGCTGAAATCTTATCATCACTGAAATAAATGGCAGAACTTCAACTAAATGCAGAGGAATTTGGGGTCTTTAGATCTGATCCTGATTTCATTTACACTGAGGTGAAAATGACGCAATTCCAATTAGCATCACCCATTATTTTCTTCTTTGTCTTCTTCCTGCATTAACTCCCAAACAAGTTTCTAGACACCAAAAATCCACCACATGCTGAAGGTCATAGCACACAAGTAATTGTTCTCTTTGCTCAACCCCTTCAATGTACCACCTCCGCCACCCTTGTCTCAAAGGTTTTAAAGTGACCTGCTCACAGATTTGAGGAGCAAGTCCAGAGCTAGTGGTTGACACTGCATGCTCAATTGCAAAAACTAAAAAGAAACTGCCTAAACTTGCCATTCATTATTATTCAGTGTACAGAAGAGAAACCCCATTATTCAAAGGTACTAAAGATTTTATTTATTACCTCTGGAAAAAAGGAACCACAAAACATAAAACAAGTGCAAACATAGACCAATAAACATGTTTTATCATTATGAAGCAATATGCACGTACCTTAAAGAAAATAAATTTTGTGTCTTACACCTCTATAACAATTTTTTTTCACCTTTGAGTATTAGAGCAAATAAATACTGCATGTTACATATTAGGTGGAAAAATTAAAGAAATTAAAAAAAATTATTATCAATTGATGAAGATTTTTATAGACAAAAAAAATCAGAAAAAAAATTTAATGTAATGGGGGAACTTCCTAAGAGTCAACCAAGTGCCAGTCAATTTAGGAATTAAATGGCCATACTGGCACAAAGCAAGCATTCATCTAGGTCAGTAACCCACAGAATCATAGAATCATAGAATAGTTTCTGTTGGAAGGGATTTTTAAAGGTCATCTAGTACAACCCCCCTGCAATGAGCAGGGACATCTTCAACTAGATCACATTGCTCAGAGCCCGGTCCAACCTAACCTTGAATGTTTCCAGGGATGGGGCATCTAGCCATCTCCAGCACTGTGTAACAGCTGATACTTAAGCCAGAATATCTGAAGAGGATGAGCATCAGACATTTCATGGCCAACTGGGACCTGCAACTGGATTCACCATGACACCAAGCCGTAAAGCTATCAACAGCAGAGGTCTCAGTAGCTTCTGCAACTCCACCACATTCTGTTGCTTAGGGGCCATGTTACTCAGCATTTCCAAGACCAACAAGGCCTTGCTAGTCACACATCACAGCCTCTGCAGAAGAGCAACTTGTGAGCAACTTGGCCACTCCTAGCCCATTACAAACCACACACAAGTCAGTATTGCTAAAGCATGGGGTGAATACCAAACCCACCAGCTGAACAGGTACTGGGCATAATTAAGACAGAGTAGTTTAAAATGCTTCTGGACACCTTTGTGCCAAGGCAGAAGGGAATACTCCACAGTTCCACTCCACTGTGCAGAACACCAGAACTTGGAAAAACCAACAACTGTTTATGGGGCATAGGCACAGTTTATAACTCTGGTGTGGCAAAACCACCTCCTTCGCTGACACAGCCTTGACCCCACAGGCATTGTAAAAAAGAGCTCATTTCAGGTTAGCAGAACATAAAATTCTTGCAGCAGGTAATTTCAACAACAACAACAGAAAGAATCTGGTCCAGAGGAGGCTACTTAGCTGTCACATACCTTCAGCTAGCATTGGTCCCAATTTCCCAGGTTCCTCACCACTCCCCTCAAAAAAAGCGCTTTGCTGCTCATGTATTTAGAAACACATGAATTACGACTTGAGACTTTGGGCTCATGTTACTAAAATTGTGTTGTAACATTTGTCAGACTAGTAATAATTACTGTTAAGACTTAGCACTGAAGCTAATGAGCTATTTTTGACACAGGATCACCACCACTTCGGTGTTTGTTTGCACACATAGGACTGTTATTCAGAACTGCAATGACACACAAAAGATTTTTCCAGTCAATTATATGAATCAGATACATTGCATAAAATGGAAATACGTCAGTTTTACAAATAATTATTTTCTCACACCATGAGTTAAACATACAAAATAGTTTCATAACAAAAGGGAGCATTAATTTTTAAGGTAAATACATTTTTCTGTGTGTGCATAAGATGCATTTGATCTTTCTTTCATTTAAAAACACACAGAAAACTACATGCAAGTAGCTTTTCCATTTAGAAGTGAGATTTTTATTTTGTGGTTCAAGAAACTGTCACAGTGGACTTCTGCCAAATTTTGTTATATACTTGAAAAAATAGAAAATGTTCAGAATAGCCATTTATAATAGAAGTAATGAGCATATATTGACACTGAACGAATGCCCAGGCAGTTAGTCACACAAAATCTAGTAATGTTATGACTGGACTGGTACCTGAACTAGAATTACTTTAAGACCAATTTGATATACTGAACTTCAGTCATAAGTGTGACTGAAATGTAGATGTGTCGTAAGTTATGGTAGTGACAGGTAAATCTATAGTAAAAATAATAACTGCATTTTAATTACACTACAACATATTTTCCTAACATCTAAGGCACCTTTCTTCCACAAAAAAATAAAACAAACATAGCATCTTATGCCCAAAACAAAGTTTTCTTGCCAGAGCAGATTACTGAAGGCCGCATAGAACAAGACTGTCTCTGAATACCTATAGGAAAGCCTTTCAGTATCAACCACTTGCGTCTTCAAACTGCAGCTGAAGTTCAATGTAAATGAATAGGAAAAGAAGTATGCAGTGAAAGACAGTCCGTACTTTACACGCACAGTAATACGCCCCAAGGTGACTATGCACTAATCGGGCCTTGGGGCTGTAACATAAAACCTCAGGTCGGTGGCTTGGTACTGACCAGAAAGGCCACCTGGGAACAGCATGGGAGCAAAACACACAGTGGCCCGACACCATAACATGCACAAATAGACAAACTACATTTTCAGTGCTAGGTACATCCTGGCTTGATGACACCAAGCTGAGTGCTGCAGGTGACACGCCTGAGGGACGGGATACCATCCAGGGGGACCTGGGCAAGCTCGAGAAATGGGCCCATGTGAACCTCCTGAGGTTCAACAAGGCCAAGTGCAGGGTCCTGCACCGGGGTCGGGGCAACCCCCGGTATCAGCACAGGCTGGGGATGAAGGGATGGAGAACAGCCCCATGGAGAAGGACTTGGGGTCCTGGTGGGTGAAAAGCCGGACAGGAGCCAGCCATGTGCGCTCGCAGTCCAGAAGCCACCCGTGTCCTGGGCTGCCTCCAAAGCCGTGTGGCCAGCGGGGCGAGGGAGGGGGTTCTGCCCCTCTGCCCCGCTCTGGGGAGACCCCCCTGCAGTGCTGCTCATTCCTGTGTACAATTATGGTTATACCTGCTGGGATTCTTCAGCCTGGAAGAAAATGGAGGGGGAAAAGATGAGAGAACCTATTGTGAGAAACCCATCCAGAGAAGTCAGCAGAAAGGCTTTCCAGATCACCTTTCAGACTAAGAATGGTGGAATGGTGCCTGTAGAAGTAGGACACTTGTTATGGGATGCAGGGAAGATAATTTTGGGATTTTACAATACCTTTAATGGAATGATTACAGGAGGAACCAAAGGCAGGGAAAAGGAAGGATCAAGGAGGTTTGGGAAGGAATGAGCATGGGAGAATAAAGGCATAAGCTGACAGAAAGGGCCAGCCTGGCCAGTACATTTGTCTGTCCATGCCCTGTCCTTGATCACCAGAGTCTTTCCTGTCTTCACCTTAGATTCCATTTCTAACTATTTTCCTGGATAAGGGGACTCTGTATATGTGTGAATGTGTACGTATGGAGCTCTAAAGGCCATCAACTGGAGGATGGACCACAGGTCACAGGAGCCCATGTGTCTGTGGTGCCAGCAACTGGATTGAATGTGACTACTGAATATCGAGCCACACCAGACAGTGAGCAGGAGAAATCACCTGGCAGCCACCTATCAATACAGAATTAAGTCTGGGCTGGATAAGTGAGTCTCTGTGAGTGAGACAACTGAAGGGGTTAAGATACTGAAGGGGCCAGAAGGACCAGGCCAGCTACTGGTGGGGACGTAAAGTCTGGGGGTCTATGGAGAAATCCATTTCTGTGTGTCTGCATTTCTGTGCATGAGGTAACTGAAGGCAAGAGGATCCAAGAGCCAGCTGCTTGATGAACTGTGTCTAGGCTATTTTAAGGAGGGATCCATACTGTGTAGATGTATCATTTCCCACTAACAGACCTTCATCCTTATCAGCCAGAGCAGGGAACTGGATGAGGCCATTGGTGCTGCTTGTTTTGCATCAGTGCTGAGCATTTCTGTCTGTGTTGATCTGTGTGTATTGAATACCTGGGTTTTGTGCACGTGCTGCTGGATGAGGCTGTATGCCTTCATTGCTGGCTTGACGCAGTGGCATGAAGCTGCAGGAGGTTCATCAGCCCTGAACATTACAACACTAAGGTGTTGATTAAAAATCAAAAGGTATTTTTTTATGATAACGTGTAGTGAGCCCTCAAACTACTTGCAATAGCCACTGGAGACTTTAGACATATGTAATGATTCAAGAAGGCATTTGGGCAAACTCTTAGAAGAAAAATGGCCATTAACTGCAAAGGCATGAGCTTCAGCTCAAGGATATCAGTACTGCAAGTTGCTAGAGCCTATGACAGAATTTCTGAAAAGCATCACATACACCCTGTTATGATACACTTACTCAGCCATCAGCTGTCAACACTAAGAGAGAGTGGAGGCTGGGCTCAATGAACTTTTGATCTATGGTGGTCAAGCTTATGTTGAAAGTTATCACATAATCAATACTCAACTCTTGCTACTGTTACAATAATGAAGCTAGCATTCTGTAAAACTAATTACGTAACAATTATGAATGGCATGTAATTAAGTCTGATTTATAGCACAGGGTCGATACTCGAAGTGTGTGACAGCTCTTCAGAAGTCGTCTAGTGCCTCAGTTCCTAAATATTTTCAAAAAGGTACTCTGTGCACCATAAGGATAAATCTCCTCATCCACAGAGCTAAACCAAACACACGGTGTTTTGCCTTGAGCCAAGTGTAAACACGACTGAGCTGCTTAACTTATTTGGTACTTTTTTGCCTCACTCATCTTTCAGGCTAGGAAGCCAAGATGTAAACTTTATCTGGTAACAAGAAATTGCACTACATGACATCACTACAGAAACAGGGCAATCGCTTGCATTTACTACAACGAAAAATACTGTGAAATGAAAGGTCTCTAACCATATGCAGCCCTCAGAATTTACAGGCTCTCAAATAAATTGTAGATAAGTACCTTAATGGTTGGGATATCAACACTGTCTCAAGAAAACAGTGAGGGTTCACACTCACTAAGAGAAGGTAGCAGTGTTTCTCCATGTCAAGACAAAGATACATCACCAGAATACAGAAAATCAGAAGGTGGATCTCAAAGATGTATTATTTATCTAGGTAAGAGTGCCATAATTGTCAGTTATCTAATGTTCTGCAACCATTGGAACATCTCAAGCAAGGCACCAGACATCAACTTCCAGATCTGAGTGTAGGTGTGTGACTAGGAAACCAATTTTAATGCAAGTTTTTGAGACTTTTTTAAAAATACATTAGAGGATAGTGTATGTGTATATATGTACTCAAAGCAATCATATTATTCTTGCTGGCTGTCAGCTGATTCTGGAAAACCTAGCTGGCTTGCTAGTAGTGTGGCTAACCATAAAGGAGATGTGCAATTGTTACTTTTACAACACAACTAATGTTACGTATAGAAAAGTTATGTATTAATTTATAAAACACTGAGCAACTTTGAGTGTGCGATGGGTGCCAAATACAGTAAGTAGAAATTATTACTACCACATTTGAAGTCCCTGATTATTGGAGTTGTGTAGGCAAAACTTCATAAAATACATTTAATGAAGTACGTTTCAGGATTGCAAGAAGGAGATATTTTAGGTGATGAGAGAGGGTTAAGAAAGCCTTGGAAATATAGCTTAGGAACTTTCAAGAACCTTGGGTTTTATTGTCATGCTCTAAATATTAGTATGTTTAATATTTAACAATACTAAATGTACTGTGTGCAATGTAGTATTTAATAATATGCAAAATAAGGTATTTTTAAACATCTGCATTCACCTTAGAGACCACAATATGTTCCAGACCCAGAAACAACTTAAAGTGAATATCGGCAAATGTTTCTAAAGCTTAAGCCAATTTTGCTTAACTAGTACATAAGAACAATTAATTCAGTATGAGTCTTTAGAATAAGTATTTCAAGTGCTAAGTTTAAGGACTTCCTCAGAGCAGTTTTGAGTAACAACATCAACAACAACAAATGTGCATCTCTCCATACTCCTAAGTCCATACTGCGTATTTTGTTTTACTGATCAAAAGGACTTTCACTGTCTACTCTGTGTTTATTATGCTAACAGGTGCCAACACTTCCATTTAATCCAATCTGGAATGTCTGCTGTATCTTGCTGTGCCTTCCTGTGTCTATGTATGGCAAGCTAAGCATGCCTAGCTCTAAGACGCCTACAGTTACACAGCTTTGGCTCCTCCATGTACAAGCAGTATCTCCTAATTTAGCTTCTCTTGAGTATCTAACAGAGGGCAGAGAAATTGATTAAGGCTTCCTGCATACCCAAATGGCTGCTACAGGTTTAAATGCATCAAACCTGCTAAATAAATATGCTATTACTATCTAACAGGAAGAAATTATTTGCTAAGGGCACTTGGATATTTTTGACGACACACATACAAACAACGTTGTCCCCAGACCCCCCCACCCAAGAACAGGGATGAACTTACAGGTTGCCCAACAGAATGATGATATCAAAACAGCATGGGTGTAGCAAGACTCTGACCAACACATGAATCCATTCATCACAGAACAGTTTACAACACTGCATTTTTTCTCAGTTACTTGGAGGAGATAGCTTTAGGAACATATGAAGTCATCCACATAATAGAAACCTGCAGTTACTCTTGCCTGTCAAAGAGGACTCTATTAAGGCAGTGAGAGATCAAAGAATCCTACCTGATGGAGGAAAAGGGGAAGACAAGGAAAGAGAAGAGGAATTGACACTTTCTAGTGCCGGTCTTCAGTTTCTGGTAGAAAGGGTTTTTATAGTCTACTGACATCTATAACCATAAAAATCTGTGCCACAAGACAGTTTGTGTTTAACATAAACACTGTAAACAGATACGGCCACCATCAGTGATAAAATGGGTTTTAAGTACCTCACTAAACTAGTTGCTCCCTTTTAAGTCCTTAATTTTAAAAAGACACCCAAGAAACGATGTTATGTCATAGTCTGTTGTGCCACATTGTAATCCCAAAGTTAAAAACCAGACAAGGTGCCAACAATTTGTCCTGGTTTTGGTTGGGATACAGTTAATTTTCTTCCTAGTAGCTGGTGTAGTGCTGTGTTTTGGATTTAGGATGAGAATAATGTTGGTAACAAACTGATGTTTTCGTTGTTGCTGAGCAATACTTACATTAAGCCAAGGACTGCTCAGCTTCTCATGCTGTCCCGCCAGCGAGCAGGCTGGGGATGCACAGGAACCTGGGAGGGCACACAGCCAGGACAGCTGACCTGGCTGACCAAAGGGGTATTCCAGACCATACAACGTCATGCTGAACAACAAAACTGGGGGGAATTGGCCAGGAGGCAGCGGCCACTGGTTGGGGACTGGCTGGGCATCGATCAGCAGATGGTGAGCAATATGCATTGTGCATAACTTGTTTTGTATATTCTTTTATAGTTATTATTATTTTCCCTTCCTTTTCTGTCCTATTAAATTATGTTCATCTCAAACCCACAAGTTTTAACTTTTTTCCAATTCTCTTCCCCATCTCACTGGGGGGTAGTAAGCTAACAGCTGTGTGGTGTTTTGCTGCCTGACCGGTTAAACCACAACACAATTCTAGGCTGAAACTTTACATATTTTTACCTTAGTAGCTTTGTGCTTTTCTCAAAACAGTTCATGGAAAACCGCTGGTATTTTAACCAGATTTTACATACTCCAGTATCCCAAATTACAACTAAAAATTAACATACACTGACATTCTCACAACATGAG
Organism: Phaethon aethereus; assembly: GCF_964289735.1. Taxonomy (NCBI): domain Eukaryota; kingdom Metazoa; phylum Chordata; class Aves; order Phaethontiformes; family Phaethontidae; genus Phaethon; species Phaethon aethereus. Next base: position 82,041,600 of record NC_138577.1, on the reverse strand, counting down.
TAAGTCATAATAAAAGCTGTAGGTTATATATATAATGCATGAAGAACTGGATACTGTTAGTGACATAAGTATTACTCAGTAATTATTACATAATTTGCTGTAGCTACATTCAGGCATTTTTAAGAGGGTAAGGAGGGCAGCCTGACTCTGATAGGCATTTTTAATCAAACAAGTCGATTATATTTTAATACACTTCTTTGGAAGCTCCCAAAACTCTCTTCCAAATATGTTTTCCATTAATTGTCCACATTTCCCACAGCACTCCACCCCTCTCATATCCTCCTGACCTGGGTTACTTAAAAATAACCTTGAATCAAGAAAGAACATCAGGAAATATAAATGGAAATGGCAGCTGATCAACCCCTAATAAAAGGTACATGGTATTAAAGCAGATCAGGCACCTGGTCCCACTTGATATATTTAGAAGAGTCTAAACTCTGAAGTCACTTAGTTTAAATAATCCACTCCACTGAAATAATATCAGACACACAAACGGTAAAGAAGAGACGCTTATTTCTACACTTGTGATGTAAGAATCACCACTTGTGCATTGTTATAAAAGTAAGTCAGGTTGGACGGGGCTCTGAGCAACCTGAAGATGTGTCTGCTCATTGCTGGGGGGTTGGACGAGATGACCTTTAAATGTCGTTTCCAAACTATTCTATGATTCTATGATTCCAAGTGGAGTAGGAATAAACCTTTACAATGTTAACTTTGCTCAGGGATATTCCAGTTTAATACATTATGCCGCCTCACTACCATATAGGTATTCCCCAAATATATCCCAGGGGTGAAGATTAAAAAAAAAACAGGAAAAGCCACCTGAATGAACAGTACAGACAAGTAAAGGATAAGGAGAAACTCAGGAAGAAAAAGCATAGCAATGATACACACTAGAGCCAACACCAGCCCTTCTGACAGGTTCTTGAATATACTACAAAGCTTAATAAGCACTTTCTCCTCTCTCATTCTCTGCCTTTATAATAAATACAACCTGAATAAGATCCAAAGTCGTGTTACATTTCCCAGGGTAGCAAAACTACATATTTTGTAAATATTATTACTGCTCAGCACAAGGAGAAAACAAAAGCAGAAAAATGCTGAATTATGGATATATTCCAAGTACCTCACAAGAAGGAAAAAAGGCTTCAGCTTTAGATAGCAGCAGTTATATCACATTTTGCTCATTAGGGCAAAAAGTTTAAAGTTAGGTTTATTCTAGTTGCACAATTTTTTCCTGCTACAATTTAAATGTTTGCCAAACCAGAATGCCTACTTCAAATTTAAATCAGATGGGAAATTATTAAAAAGAAAACAACTTCTCTCACTCCCCCAGAAAACAGAAAAAAATTAAGTAGAAATTACATGCCACATACATGCCACATTGATGTATGCAAAAAGGAAAAGCACATCACAAGCACAAAAAGACAGAAAGATTTTTCATCTTTTTACTTTTCAGAAAACTCTTAGAAATTCTGAATTCAGAATTTTATTACAGTTCTCTGTAGCACATCAGCTAAGATGCTGATCCCATAGTAAATTTCTTCCAGAGAAAGAAAAGTAAGACTGATCACTGTACAGCAACTTAAAACAATGTCCTGGCATATATATTTATTTTCACCTGTGATCTTACTTCCTGACAACAACCAGAGACCAAAATGTAAGAAAGTGAGGTAGGAAGCTGCGGGAGAAGGATGGACTTCACAACTCTATGAGAGATATATTCCGAAGCCGTTTATTGTCTTGTCTGACTCCAATATATATCATAATTTTCGCTTAGTCACTGCGCACACACTCATGATGGGTTACAGCTTGTTACACACATTATTGCAATTGGCTATATACAAAATATCACGCGCTGTCCATGCGCCTCTCACACAGTCAGGATTCGCTGCTTGCAGGTGTTCCTGCACTCCTTTGCTTCTTCTTAGTTGTTTACCACAGCTCCTTCTCCTTAAGGTCGAGCTGTGCAGGGTGATCCCAACAGGAAGCCTTGCAATTTTCCCTTACAAAAAAAATTCCTACTATCTGGGACAACAGTTCTGTCTTAGAACTAAATGTCCTGGGCGGAGGTTAGACATCACTTGAAAACTGGTCATTCAGCTAGTTTTCAATCCACATCACTACCCACTTATCTAACCCATACTTTGTCAGCTCTCCACATGATGATGTTATGGGAGACAGCATCAAAGACTTTAGTAAAGTTGAGGTAAACAACCTCCACTGTTCTCGTTCACCACGTCAGTCACCTCACTGTGGAAGGCTATTGAGAAAATTTTGGATTTTAAATTAAACTGGAGTAATGTGATAGATAGATAGATAGATAGATAGATAATAAAAATAGAAACAAAATCTATTTTTACTGCATTTAACAGCCAGATAGAGACATTATAGTAAGGAGGCAAAGCCCAAGCATATAATCATATCAGGAAAGATGAAAAAACATAGTTCAAGGAGATGAGAAGCCTTGGATGCTTCATGTTTTTGCTGTTCTTACTTAACAAATCTCACACTCCACCACAGAGGTCAAAAAGCAACATTACAGACAAAAATCAGAATTGCCTTCAAAATTATTTGGAATTGCTGTGTGAACTTTGCAAAGCAAAGCATGAGAGCTGCTTCTGGACATTCAGCTTATTCTACCAGCCATTTAAAGCAGACCCAATATTCAGTGTTACACTTGTCATATAGCCAACTCATCAGGTCTCCACCCAAGGTCTAACACACTCCCTGCAACCTAGAAATCTAGCACCTGACCCAGAAAATTAAAGGTATGGAAATATGGCAATAGCAAGACCAAGTAGCCAAGACATGAGTTAAAGAAAGGGGCTGACTCACAAAGGGGACTGTGGTTGCAAGGATTGCATCCCACGATGGGAAGCCATTCTGCGAGCATGAGACAGGTTGGAAGCCGAGTGAAGGCAAACACCCAAGGACTCCCAATGAGATTACAAATACTACAACTGTACTCTCTCAGGTGCAATCCACGCCTTGCAGTGCACTCTCTACAACAGTTCTTTGGAGCTCACACCACAGTGCTTTCTTCCAAGCTTGTTGCATGGAAATTGAGTAAAGTACATGAATTCTTTTGCTTTTGCAAGTAACCTCCTGTGCACCGCACCACCAGCAGAGTAAGACGACTTGGTTGCTTACACTTCTCCACACACCTTAAAAATAGTAGCAAGGCAGGATCTCCCAGCAGACCAGGAAATAAAATGTTGTTGCCCTGGAAGCTACTGAAGCAGTTGTAGATTGAGGACACAATGCCTTTGAGAAGCCAAGAGAAAGGACACAAGTGATGAAGTAAGTCTTCCACAGGTACTTGGTTTTGTTCATGTGTTTCCTCTTGCTAGCACATTCAGGCATTTTCTAGTATGATCTGATGAGAGGAGCACAGAGACTAAGCAAACGCGTACAGAATTTCCAGCACTGCCCAAACTAGGCAACTCGGAGGCACGTATTTGTGGGGCAGAAACCAGACCAGGAAGACAAGACAAAACAAAACACGCAGTTTGAAATTCACACAAGGCAAAGCAAACACCCAAGGGAAAGACTCAGAGAGGAGGTCACCAGAAAGATGAAGTAAAATGTGTGTACAACCATATAGTATTACCCTAGCAATGAATTTCACTGATTGTGAAAATTTTAAGTCTTTGACAGGGGAGAAACACGCTGCTAGCGTAAGCAGTATTAAGAGGACCTGTTAGAATTACAAATAACTTATTCACACAAAAAATTAGAAAGAATCTCTTTCCAATTTCAGTTAAGCGCATCAAAACCGAACTGCCTGAACCAAGGGGTTGTACAACTGAGGTCAACGGGAGCAGCGAGAGCATTTTGCCTGGAAGGACAAATCTGCAAGGCGTACCCAACAGATCTCTGTGGCAGAGGGAAATAAAGTTGTGAATTACAGGAGTAATATCCCAGCTGTCGGATTAGGCCCTTCTCAGGTCTGACCATGTGCTTTTCCTGCGTGCAGAAACACGCACATGACACCTTATGAGTAACTTGGTAACCACTTCTGTGTTCACCCGTTAAGCCGCAGATGAACACCCTAAAATACTGCAAGGATAAACAAATATCCCCATGCAGATGGTGTTACCCATATGCTAGCATATGGGAAGCACTATTAGGCCTGTTTTACTACTGCAGAAGTAAAGCAGTCGAGAAACTGATTCACCAGGAGGCCACAGGGAGCGAGGGGCTGAGGAAGCAAATGTACCCAGGACATAGATAACCCAAATAATCATCCTTCTACTCTGTTATCACCCAGCCTATGAACACACATAAGACACAAACACATTCAAATGTCTTCAAAAAAGTAAAAATAAAATAAAAAATCAAAGTTGTATTTGCAGAAGGTCAGTGAACTTTAAGAAAACCTATTTAAACTCAGAGCTGGGAAGATACTTGCTTTTTCCCTCTTTTCCGCCCCCCCCCTCCCCCCTTCTATGACAGTTAAATTTCTGTATTTATTTCGTTCTCATGGAACCACTTGGCATTACTCTACATTGTCAAGTAGATCTGAGCGGCTGCCTTTGCGCCGTTCCCTTCGCTGGCATGCAGCCAAGCTAACGGCTGCTAAGCTACAAGAATGCAGCGCAGCGCTCCGGGAAGAGCATCTCTCTCTGAAGCACTGTAATATTAGTGTACGCGGTGCAGACATGTCTTCTCTGTAGGTCCGCAGCAATTTTCATACCGCTGATGACGGAGCTCTCTCAGGTCGCTGCACATTTTGGACCGCGTAATACTGGACACCAGCTAGTTAGGCTTCCCCTCAGGCCAGCAAGTAATGCACTTACGAAACTTCCATCTGCAGCAGGCAGCAAAAATATGAGAAAAACACTAGTCTAGGGCCTGCAAGCTTAAACCGATTACAGCAACAAATCTGCACCAAAATGAATTCTCTATCTGGTTGCTTCTATAACATAATCATGTGGGTCAAAAAGCTTGATGTTTTTACATGTATTTGTACCTCAATTTGATGTTTGTTTGTTTGTTTGTTTGTTTCAATTTTTGGCATTAGATTACAAAGTCAGGCACACAAAGGTTGGGAGAAGCACCCCTTTCAGGTTGCCTTGTGCATTGTTAATTTAGTCCCATGTGTGCAAGCATAATGATTACAGTCCTTTATTACATGGTTCTTCTTCCAGGAGATCCTAGCTCAGTTACCACATGTAAGTGAGACGTGATTTCATATTTTGCTTTATCTTGATTCTTCAATGCACATCTCCCTGCTTCATCTATTGCACACTACTCAGCAGAGTTCAGGAACTTCTTACATGATGTCCTATGACACTGCTTATGACATCATTCAGATGCTTCCTAAGAATTAATGCATTTATTTTCACAACAGCCTGTGAGGTAAGAAGGAATTACTGCAAATACGGCCAACATAAAACCCATCAGTTTCAGACGCAACTCAATTTGGATGCCAGATCCGAAAAGCCATTGGCCTTGGGTACTTCTGTTTGTTTTAACCACCACTTTCACAGCGATCAGTTCTCCCTTTGCGTGCCTAGCTCTTGTGCCAAGACGGGTCTCCACAACAAGGCTCTTGCATCCCTACAGCCCGCTGATACACTGTGTGCACAGAACTCCTTGGACTTCACAGAAAAGCAAAAGAGACAGAAAATACACACAAACACAGACTACTTGTAAGGAGCAGCTGCAGGACCAGAGACTCTGCTCCAGCCCTTGGACCTTAAGCTGAGCTGGCACTGTGACGGCAGTAACTGGCTGGTATCCTGCTGGGGGCTAACCACCAGAAGGAGAAGGCACCTGCCTCTCCAGCGGGTGCTACATTTCGCATCGGGTGTCACAGAAACATGGAGATTGCTGGATTGTGGAAGTCTGGAAGATTCCACAGTCTGGAAGCACCAATTCATCTGGATCTTCTCCCCGTCCCTGTTCCCCAGCTCACCTTGCATTCAGTCATCACATACTTCCTGGGGCAAGGGAGCTACAACCAAAAGACCTCACAGTCACAAAACCAACAAATACACCCAGCAAATTACACATAAGGCTGAGTACCATCCCAGGAGCCTTCATTTGCCTGTTCCTGGTCAAGCCGTAGGAACAGATAAGAATATTTACACTATCAAATGCAATAGCAGTATTATCGCTTCAGTGCCATTTAGTACTGTTCTTCCCTTCATCTGTACACACAAATACCTGAATGGTTAGCGATGATACTGCACGGATATCAGTGTTGGATCCCTCCACTCTTCTGTCAGTTTTTCTTCCACCGTTTACAGGCTTTTCCTTCCACCTCCCCATCATGGGCAGGTGGTACATGAATTTAAAATTCTCCCCAACAGATTTACTAGGAAGAAGCATTTTTAATTTTTCTCTAAAATTGTTCTGTGAGTGTCAAATGGAAGAGAACATGGTTACTGCAAAAGAAAGTTGCAATCTTCTTGCCATGCCTGAGCATCCACGAATGCATGGGCTTATTTCATTCTGGAGGACATCTAAGACACTCTGTCAAAGTCATTGAACACAATATCCATAATTCCAGAGAAGAATATAAAATCTTTGGCATTTGCTGAAAAACAAGAAACAACTTGTGTAAGGGAGAGGAAGTGAACAGAAAGCAGAAAGAAGAAGAACCAGCAGTCGCCTGCAATCATCCTAAACTTCCAACAAGTGAGGATACAGCATATACCTAAAACATCGAACAGAAAACAGCAATATCGTAGCATGTTTTAGGATCCAGAATGGGAAATTTCAGAACTTTGTCTACAGCCATGAGCACTCAAATCTCATGGCTGGCCAGGTGAAAAACCACTAGATGTTCCCTGTGACAGCAGGAGAACGCGTTACCTGAGGTGCCTGGGATATGGGTGTCTGCACGTGAGCCAGGCGTCTCAGTTCATGTGACAGTCAACCAAGATTTAGTTGCTGCAGTCGGTGGGGTCTGTTCAGTTTAACAAATGCAAACACATAATTTAGGGTGGAGTGACCGGTTCACAAGAGTGCACTGACTGTACTGGCTAGGACTTCATGGTTTGCAATGGGACCTAGCTCATGAGGGGGAACCTAAAGTTGCATGAGCAGCACCCTACCCTACATTCCACTGCTGCAAGTATACAGACATTTACATGTTTATAATTTATTCAAAGAATGATAAATAGAGGCACAACATTTTTTTAAAAAGCAATATAATGAGCTTGCCAAGTTCAAAATATTGCAAAGGACGCACTATAGTGCAATGGAACTCTTTGCAGTGATTTAGGAACTTGAACCATACTAGATCAAAACTGCAGAACTATTAAGCAGCAGATAATTTCTGTTACTCAGCCATTACACCACAGTCAAAAACTCACAAGGCAAAAACTGGACAAAAGTCACTGCTCCACAGTGCCATGAGAAGAAAGGGGAGAATATAATCCCAGATTTTTTTCAACAGTTAACAACATCTAACTCTGAAAACACAATCCGTTTTTTCAAAAGAAAGAGTGGAACTGATTAGATCTGTCACAATAAAGTGCTTTCACTGTAAAGCAATGGAAGCAAAATTGCATATGACAATATAGCTCAGTTCAGAATTGGCAGTTTATAAACACTTCCTAATAAAACTCAGTTAGTTCTGAGCTCATGGAAATTACAATAGAGGTATTGAAATGGCTGGATTGAATTGGGGAAGCCTCTGCTTCTATATATACTGATTCTGTACCTCAAACAGAAAACCTTATGGGATTGGCAAATGAAAAAAACATTGGAAGCTAGATTGTAAGCATATGTTCCTAGACATCTAGTGCAGAGGCACGGTGTTAAAAAAAACCTGTCCCTCAATCAATCTTCAGCATTAGTAATGATTGGCAGACAGAAAAAACTGAAAAGAGGTACTATATGGACTCTCATTTTCCTTCTAGGATATGAACAGACGGATGAGACCATCTTTCTGAATTGCTGTGGCTCATCAACAGTCAGGCAACAAACAAACATCGACATTGTTTTCAATCCAGACAAAATCTACCCACTCCCCTCGCCCACCAGCAGATCTGTGAAAGCGTACCTAAATTTGGCCAGTCCATCACCGCTTTAGGAAGCACAAAATGGGAACGCATAGAACTTTCTCACTGAAAAACAGGTTTGTGTTGCCTCAGACTCTGCAGCAGCCGTGTACCAAACTTGCTTTAAGCGGTGGATCTGGAGAACTGTGCTACTGCTAGCAGCAAAAATCTGTTGCTAAGAATGGCCAAAAGCGGTGGATTGGCATTTTCAGACCTCGCTATCTTCATCAGCTGCATCAGGTCTATGTTAATGATTTACTGCACTGAAGGGCGTCTCTTTGGTGTGATTCTGGTCCACTACGTGTGGGGTACTACCTCGCGTGCCCCACTTGCAGTGTGGGCAGAGGGTCCTGCAGCCATCAGCTCTCTACCTATGCATTATGCACCACCAGCGGGGCGGAACGTCGTCGTTGCTCCAGATGCAATATGGACATACGTGCCAGGAACCGTAACAGGCACCAAAACGTGCCCCATCCCTTTTCTCTTTGCACAAACTACGCAGTAATGCAGACATACTGCAAGTGGCAAAACAAGACTGGTAACTGTAATGTATGTGGCCAAATCGAGCAACCATGTACAGTTTTTATTGTACATGCAGATTCCTAGGATGGAAAATCCTCAGCAAGTGGATCAAAAAAATGCTGCTATATTACAAACGATGACATTGTAATGCATAATATATGAATATATAAAGACTGTTATAATGTTGCCATATTACTACAGAAATAGAAGCAGCTCTGCCTGGGTTTTCTCTTCAGGTACATGGTAAGAAACTAATATGGGTACCATACGACCAGAAAACAGGGTACGCGCCCTACCAGCCTGCTTAGATGATAATGAAGAAGAAAAAAACCAAATCTGTTTTAAAAGTTGAATAAAGGCAAATTAAGATAAATGGAGTACAATTATTCAGTAGATTAGGGACTGACTTGCTATTTTTGTGCTCTGAATTTTTTTGTTTTCTACAAATTTCCTTTTACATTTGAGGACCTAAAGAGATCACACCAAATCAATGCAAGTCTGCCAACAAAGGAGACAAAATGAAAAAAGTAGGAGCATTCACTGTAAGGCAGGTGGAAGAATGAAATTTGTGTTAAACTGTTATGATACTTTAAGTGTAATTTGAGCATTCACGTTATCAGTGTGAGCTACGCTGCTGTAGGTAGGTTCTGGTCACTTAGCATGGCCTTCATGTGATGCTTAAGGTTGAGAGGGTGGAACACATTATTCTTACATGGTAAGTGTTTGTGTGACATTTTTGGTCTTTATGCTTTGGGATGCACTTGTAATTTAATTTTAACCTGCTTCCAGTCTTTCATGCACTGACATTTCACCTACTAGCTAAAAGGATTTCCCAGCAACTCCACAAAGAAGCCTTTGCCAAATGTCATTTGCCTTGGGATCTAATTATTTTTCCAATAACTTAATTAAGGAGTATGCACCTCTGTTAAAGCACACTGTTAATATTTCAGGATCTTAAAACACCTTGCAGAGGAATGTTAAGGACTTCACCCTGTGGTTTCTCTTCAATAATACCTTATCTCACCAAAATCTGGTTTTATTATCATCAGTCCCAATGTTCTCTTCATTACTCTCTAGTCTAAGATATTCAGGCAGTGTCTTTTGTTGCTTTTTGCCCTCAAGTGTGACAGACACTCAAGAAAACAAAACAACAGACCAGCCTCCAGTTTCTGACCAGAGTCACTTGTCGTGGATTAAGGTAGACAAAGGTTTAATATTAAAATATTCAGTGGGATCAGTATTGTCCAAGTTATATCTGTGTGGATTTAACTAACCTTTGAAGAGGAAGACATGGCAAAAATAAACTAGTTCTACATGTAACTGAGCGAGGTACATTCCCCACTTTTGCATAGTTACAAACAGCCCATTTCACACCACTACAGCAGAAACGTACATTTTTAAGAGTTGGAATGAAATGTTTAAATTTTGACAAAATAGCAATAGATATGGCCATGAGATTTTCTGTTCTCCCTATCCCTTAAATGTGCTCATTACTAAGCAAGCAGGTAAACAGAAAACATATATTAAATAGAAAAGTTCAGTCCCTAGAGAGATCACAAGGGCTATGCTTTTCTATTTATCTACCACTCCTTGCCTTAGGCCAGAAAGCACACTGCAAATTCACTTTATGGTTCTGCACAAAGAGCCAGGGGCAACCGCTTCGATGCAGCTTGCCTGAAGTGCAAGTCAGTGACGCGTTTTCCAGTCACTCCTTAAACGCATATCAAAACAGTTTGAACCGACGTATTTCTTGAACGTGCTCACAAACTGTATTGTCTCATGACAGTGACCGAATGACAAGGTGACAGGGACTACCTGGGAAAGTAAACAAGAGCTAGTTATCCAAAAGTTGTCTTCAGGCAAGAGCCATTTAGAGACTCTTTCATGAGAAGGTCTTACAAAAGCACTAATCCCAACAGCACTAGTATCTTAAAGCTCTCCCACTGGCCATCTTTTTTAATTAACTCTTTCTGTTGAACGTAGTCCATCAAAAAAAAAAAAAGTTTATAGGGGAAAAAAATCCAATAAATTTTTTTCTTCTCAGCTACTGAGAAGACAAATTCAGCTATTGTTTTTTAAATGCTGCAGGAAATTCCTAAAACATGGGCATTTCTGGTGGACCTTTGCACTGGAACATCCCAGGTAGTTACTTGCCCACATCTAAGCAGTAAGATTTACGGACAATACTACACCTGAAGGTGGCAAGTTATCTTGCCAAAAATACACCACCGCTCCTCAGCCATCTGCTACATACAACAGACATAGGATGCTGGACAACACGGGGGTTTTTTGCCCAATAGAAGTGAAGAGGTTAACTTTTAATTCATTGTGTCCTTAGGAAAAAACAACCTTTAGGTGCTGTTGCTAGGTTTTATATACACTAAATTAGCAGAGAGGGACAGCAAAAGCTGTTGGTGGCATATGCCTGCCGTATCACTTCAAGGAATGTATGTAAAACAGACAGGTTTCAAACACCTCAAAATCACCATGTCCCTTATAAAATAAATACAGAGCTTGACTAAGCAGAAAAAATTCAAATAATTGGATTCTCTTAATCTGTGGGGACCTGGACTTAATACTGCATTTAATTTTGCTAAGTGGGAGGAAGATTATTGCAGGCAAGATTCAAAGAATAGTCTCTGCTCAAATCATGTAACATTTACAAGCTTAAATATACTAAGACAGTTATTAATAACTATATCAGAACATTTCCATGTATTCAATCCACAGTTATGCAAGAAACTAAACATATAGGCCTCCTCCCAATGCAGATGATAATAATAATAATAACAACAACAACAACAACAACAACAATAACAACAACAACAACAACAACATTCCTCTCTTCCCTTGCTTCCAATAGTCTTTAAAAAAAAAAATCTGTGAACTTGCTGGATAACAAGCACCCGTCTCCTGTGAAACACTGCAGAAAGCATAATTTTTAGGCCTTTTATTTTACTTTTGAAAGAAACTAGCCACTCACTGAGACAAAGCCATTCTCTTTCCAGAGTTTCTGGAACAAAAGTTGAAATTCATTCTCATCAAGTCTGTCACTGACACAGTGGAGGACTTGTTGGGAGTTGCACTTCTTTACAGCCTATGGTTCCTGCAGGAAGAAGCAGCTTAACTACTATCAGAATTTGAGCTTTTCACTTGTAGTATTTTCATGTCCTAATTTGCTGTTTTGAACATCATTGTTCTTTCAATAAAACTGTCTTTTTTCTGAAATGTGAAGTCAGAGCAGATAGCAACACCTGTTTGGCGTTTACAAGAACTCTTCTAAAATCTGAGGGACATCAAAACACTTTTCTTTAAAAACTACATATTATTTACTATCTGCAACATACTCAATTTGATCCCATATTCCCAGAATTATCAACTGATTCATACATGATGGAGTTTACTAATATTAAGAAATGTACTGTACTTTCAACAGAATTTGCTTTGAAGCAAATATCCTTCTGAAGGAAAAAAATATATACTAGTATCTTAGTGGAAAGGACCAAAAAAAAAGCGCATTCTGTCATTGCAATTTTTTTTTTTTAAAGCTCTTAATACTTTAGTATTACAGCAAATCTTATGCAGGCATTTTGCATCTTCCAGAAAACGGTGGTACGGTTCCTGTAAACCTTTAATGTCCCCTCATGATGGACTGCTGGAAGGGTGTAACAGCACCACCAGTGGTTAAATGTGAAATGATTAAGCTGCTGGCCTTGTTGGGAGCTAGATACCCAAACCTAAACACATCTGTAGATGGAAATACAGTCTCCTGTATAGGGAAGTACAGCCCCGACACTCTCCCCACTGAACTCTTGACAACTTCTCGGCACAGTTCTTTACCCAGCATATGACTTGACAAGCAATCCTTAAACAACTCAAGCTAAAATTAAAAGGACCTGCAAACTAAGAAAACAAAATATATTTGTTCTGCATGCATTTTTCATACTCTTCAGTTGCATAACTTAAAGAAAATGCATTGCTTTTTCAAATATCCACTCAAAGGAGGCTGATGAAGCTCTCTCGTGATTAATTCTTCTTCCTCTCTCTCCCTCATTTGTGTAATCTATAGCACATATCGCTCTGATGTCTAAATTACCTAGGTAAATAAAACCCCAACTAAAACAGATTCTTTTTTTCTTCTCTCTCTTTCAGAGAAGAGAGATCTGATTCTTCAAAAACTGGCATAGAGCTTCTAATTTTTTTTTCATTCCATTAATACATTTGTGTGGTTATATCAAAGGAAATTAAATCTAGGCAGTATTTTTACACTGCCAGTAGTTAACATGTGCAACACTGAGTTTTCGTTACCATCTGATTAAAATAACTTTGTCTTCTTCTGTTAATAAACTGAAGGTTCGCAGTTTATTACTTTATACCTGTAAGAATATGAGCACATTTTCTGAATAAAAAGCACTGTTTAATTTTCAAATATTTCTTTTTTCTTGCGATTGATCAGTTTTAGTCACTGAGGGAGCTTCCTGTACACGTTAGCAAAGGTTTAGTGTCTACATGAGTATACAAACAAAGGTGCACCTTAATGAGTTAATATCTGTAAAAACTAAGACTCAAAAGCTTTATTCTGCATCAAGCAAAAGGTGAATGGGAAAAAGATTATTTTCTGATGGTTGGCCTTGAAAATTCAAAGTAGGATCCCACAAAAAAAACTGAAGTGTTCTTCTGCCTCTTTAATAGCAGTCTGCTATTGTTAAAAACATGAACATAGCTTGATGTTTAAAGCAAAGCAAAGTTCAGCTTCATCCCCTGTAATTATTTTGTCTCTGCACTACTAAATGTAATTACAAACAACTCAGACGTTCATCACTATAAAAGCACAACTTAAGATTCTCGCAGAACAGATACAGAAAGGCATTGTTTTCACACAGTTCTCTTAGTCAAGCTGTAGTTTAACAACACCACCAATAAACAAGTGTACCAAGCCAATGTAAAGCAAACAGGGAAATATTCATTTTTAATTTAACCTAGGGAATCCTGCAGTACTTCATTTATCAATGCTTATAAAAGCACACCCCAAAGCAACAGGCAAGAATGTGACGGACAAGTATGACATAACTACAACCATCCCAACTTCCTGAAGTTCTCTCACTTATTAACTACGTGCCATCTCAAAGGCTGCTTAAGCACATACATATTTGTTCTAAATGGGCAAAAAAGCACAAACATAGAACAAGATTCTGAGCTCTCCTTAGCAAAGTTACCATGCTAGCACAGCATGCAGAAGTGACGGTTTTCAGGCGCTGACTTAGGTCTATGTCCCTTTCTCGCAGTCAGCGGGGAACGCCTGCAGCCAGCTCAAACCCACCCTCCTTACAGTTACCCAAACTTTTCCAAACCAGTTTTGACACCTGCTCAGTTTCCCTTTTTCAGGGAGGAAGGCACTAGCCCATGCCAGATGCAGATTTAAACAAATTTCAACCACGCAGCAAGTAAGATGAAAAGTTTACATGAGGCAACAGGAGGCGGGTGGTTAAGATACCCGATCTCCAGCCACGCCGAACACCGACGGTGTCCTTTTCTTCACGGTTATGTAATACACAGATAGGACTTAACCGCTCGCTTGTTCGACATATGCATGTCAAACCGATCAGATTTCTAGGGGGGAGGAATTTGGCAGTCCACGCATTATGAACTGTCACCCCTCACTGGAATGAGTCCCACCAAAGCCTCCAGTGTTCTTTGCCAATGAAAGACATGCAAGATCTGGCTCAAGCGTTGCGCCACCATTTCTATTGCAAGTGCGATTGGCTTCGCAACACCTTCCTGGCAAAGAACCCGCCGGCTTCAGCTGAATGGCGCAGGCTGTAAATCAGGGTACACGCTCACCCTCATCTCCCAGCCACCAGCCCTGCTCTCCGAGGGGTTCCCAAGGGAGAGATGGGAGCCTGTTACACCCCACAGCATCACTGAGACGGGCAAACACCCCACAGCTGCCCAGGGACGGGCTCAGTGGCTCCTTAGAAACCCCCTGCGCTGTTTCGGTATTCTGGCCCCTCGCACCCTCTATTTGCTGAGTTTGGCTGGAAACATGTAGCCGTATCCTGGAAGCATCGGCATCAAACATCCCGTTCGTGAGATGCTGCTCTCCGGGCACCCTACTGAAATAAGGTGTGCAAATACCGAGAAAGGGGGGGTGGGGGGTGGGGAAAGTCAGGGGGAAGGACGAGTCGTTAGACGGGACAGGAAAGCCACTGGCCTTGCCGCCTTCTGAGCGGCTGCTGCTCCTCCGAGCACTGCGGGAGCGGCAGCGACCTCCCCTCCGGGGCTGGGCCGCGGGGACAGTCACGGCCACCCTCCCGGGGGGATGCCGGGGGGCGGCCCCGACGGCCGGAGCCCCGACCGCGCCTGGCTCTCCCCGGGCACCGCGGGAGGGCCGCGCCCCGGCCCTCCCCGCCGGCCCGCCTCCCCCGCTCCTGCCCCCCCGCCCGCCGGCCCGCCGTCGTGCTGCCCGCGGCGCGGCGATACCTGCTTGTCCAGCGCAGCATCCTTGGCGCTGCCCGCGGCGCAGCCCTTGGGAGCCGGCACCCGCTCGCAGTTGCAACCCTCCAGCATGTACATGCCGGCGGGCCGGGCGCTTTGCTCGCCCTCGAAGTAGAAGAGCACGTTTTGGTAGAGGGCGAACCACTTCTCGTGCCAGCGGTTGGTCTCCGCCGTCTTCTTGCTCAGGTAGCCCCGCTTGGTGCCTTCTTTGCGGGCCAGCAGCGCCAGGTACAGGGCGTGCCCCTCGTTGTACCGCACGCTCTTCTGCATGGTGGCCGGCACCTTGCGCCCGCCCGGCGCAGCGCAGCGCAGCGCAGCGCAGCGCAGCGCAGCGCAGCGCAGCCTCCGCGGCCGCTCAGCGCGGCGGCACCGGCTGCGCCGCGGCCGCGTTTCACGGGCGCCGGCTGGCACCGACGGGCCGCCCCGAGCTCCGCCCGCCCCCGGGGGCGGCTGCCGCTAAACCCGGCATCCCCCCTCCCGTGTGTGTGTGCGTGTGTGTGTCCCCGCGCGCGTCCGTGTGTCCCCGCCTTCCCGGCCCCCCACGGGAGGAGAGCGGGCGGCGGCGAACGGCCCCCCCGGGCAGCCACGGCGTGACGCGAGGGGGATCAGCCGTAATCCGCTTTAGAGAGCGATTTACCGAGCAAAGTCGCCGCTGCAGAGACCCCCGTCCCTCCGGGGGTGGGGGGGCCGGGCGGGGCAGCTGCCGGCCGCCGTGCGCTTGGGACGGGGCGGGAGCCGGCGGGTGGTTTGGTCTTGCAGTTGGTTTTCGCGGTAGTTTTCGCCTTTTCGGTTCTTTCGAGTGCAAATGTTGGATCAGCGGCAGGGCGGGGCGAGCGCAGCCGCGGGCAGCCGGCGACTTCGTTTCCGAGCTGCGTGGCGAATGAAAGCAAAAGTAAGACGTGAAGCCCAAGTGAAATATCACAAACCGGTTACTTTTTACCCGATGTTCATGCTGACTGAGGCCCGGAGCGTTGCGGGAGGTCTCACCCCGGGGAATCTACACCTTCCTCGGGCATCCCTGCTGGGAGCGAATAGCCCGGCGAGGAGAGCAGAAAGCCTGCCCTGTCGCGGGCGGGGACACTCCACGGGTCCCCACTCGTGTTGCCGCCGTGGGCACAGCCTGCAGCTCCCGTGGGCGCGGCGGGTGGGTGTGTGGGGGCGGCTCCCCGCGCCCCGAGGCACGGAGCGGTGTGCGCCGTGCCCGCAGAGGAGTTAGGCGGCTTCATTCCTGCACTGAGTTTAGTAAGGCCGGCAGCAGGCGCGGGTTTGTCTCTGCAATCCGGAGAGTGGAATGAAGCACGAGCAGAGCCTAATTATACCAAAAAAAAAAAAAAAAAAGCTCTGGCAAAGAATCTGACATCAAGCATTTTTTTATGTAAAACATAAACGATACGGAAATGTCTGCCGACGAGAGGACCCTGCACCTTTAATTTACCAATTTATTTGAACTTCTTTTTCAGGTTCTTTCACAAAAAGGCACTTGCAACTCTTTAGTTTAAAAACATATTTTGCATGTGTAACTTTCTGTGTCTTTTCAAGTCTTAGGGACAAGAAAGAAAACTGATTCACTTACTGTCAGTCCAAACAAAAATGTGAAAATTACAATACGTGGCACGCAGTATAATACACAGAAAGAGTTAGAAAACGTCCCCTGTGTGATCTCTGTCAGCGATTACAGTTCTGAATGTTGTTTACAGGAACTGTGTACCCATGTGGAGTTTTAAGGCTCTCATTCTGCAAACAGACTTTGTACTTTGAAGAAACAAACAGATGCACAAAACCCTGCTGGAACTGACTAGTTTGCCTTGTGGCTTCACATGGTGAAAATTGAGCTTAACACACAATTCCCCGGGGATGTCCTGCTTTTGGACAGGGACTGGAGGCCATTTGGATGATCTGCACGTATGAAACAACTCATACTTGTGCACCTCGGTGACTGGGTTCCTACTTGCCTCTTACGCTGCATCTCCAGTTCAGCTTCACTCAGCTAGTGCTATCCCAGTCAGTATTAATTCGGTGTGTGAAGTTTCATGGGATATCATATCTCTTGATGAAAGTAGATGGCAAGGCAGTAAAACTAAGGGAAAGCAGCAGACTGCAACTCGAGAGAGTTTTCAGACACTCAACACCAAGTGAATAGTCAGCGCTTTCCAGAGCAGACACATCATATATCACAACCAAATGCTATAGGAAGAACCCATCTTTGCCAAGATAAGGTTGCAAGTTTTTGTCCCAACTTACGTAATTTGTGCATTAAGAAAGCTTTTGCATAAATCAAAAATGATTATGCACCGTCTATTCGACCACAACACCTGAGACATACAGTAAAAATAAATGACAGGAGTTAAATTTTTACTACAAAATAAAGAAAGAGAGAGGATTTCCTTTTACTACATCGTTTTCTCCTAGGCATGCAGGCATTTTTCCTAAGCTGAAAATGTTGAATATGTCATTGCACAGCAATCCATAGGAATTACGAGGCATCTAATGTTCCTGTTCACTACAGTGAACGCTGGTTGTGTAACCATCGGTTTGTCATGAATTACTGTGCTTTATTGTTCAAAGTATGATTTGGTTCTCTCAATACTTCCTTTATTACTTGGTCATTCTTCTAAAAGCACAACCTAGTTTTTATTGCTTTAAATAGTTACTACTTAAACATGTATCTATGTGCTATCTAATACATCTAAACACATGCAAATAATTTTTTTTTCTTAAGGTCTTCATTACCAACAATAAAGAAGTGGTTGTTTGTTGTTTTTAAAAAAGAAATTCTAGGCCAAATTCATATGTATGAACACGATCGAGTTATATGTGCAAACAGATGTAAAGGAATCTGTTGGTGTAATTTATTCCATAGGGCTCTGAAGAAAAGAACATACAGAGAAGCACACTGATTTACTTTATTTTATAACCTCCTTAACTAACCCTTCCTTTTTGTGTATTTTCATTCCAGAGGATTCTTGTATAAAACCACATTCCTGAGTCTTGCATCATTATAGACCCCAAGGAGATTTCTGTAAAATTATGGTGGAAAGTTGTGGTCACATATCAGCTGGGATAATTTAACACATTTAGCCTACATTTACCTTGAAATTTCCATTGGGAACTAATTCATTGCATGTTGTTCAAAGCTGTCATAAGCAGTGAAATGCATAGCATCATATGACAGTGCAATTGTTGATGCTGATACCCAGAAGTGACCATGAGAGCTTGGGGGGCAAGTCAGTGAGTTGTCACTCTTCTGAGTGAAGGAAAATCTATTTCAGAAAGTATGCAAAATTTAGGCCTCTATTCTGAAAAACACCTTGGAAAAAACACTATTAATGTAATGGTGAGAAAAAATTATTAAAATCATGGAAAAAAGTTGTTATGCTATCATTTTTATGTCTGGGTTTGTATGTATTTGCTCTGTGTTGTTACACATTTGGAATGCTTATTTGTCAATAAATTGGGATAGTAAATAATTATTTGCCTTTTCATATCAAGGTAATGTATCAAATACAAAATAATTTTGTAAAGCTGTTGAAGAGCTGCTGGGGAAGAAACAAGGTTTCACTAAGAGTATACCTATATATCCCCTCTTAATATATTGTCTGAAAAGTAGAACTGAACAAATATCTTCTTTGTGATTTTACTTAGCAGTTTTGCCGACATAATAGGTTTACTCTTTAAGGCACAGAGCATGATTTGGCTGTTTGAAAGGTATTTATAATATTCAGCTAAGATTTAGTTATCTGAAAAAGCAGGAAAATTTTCAAACATGTTGTATTATATATTACTGGTATGGTAAGTCCTGAATATCTTGAAAATAACGGGATATTTTCATGTACATGGAAGTGTCATTTACCTTTTATCATTCTCCTTTTAAATGACTACAGACAATTTTGTGCTTGCTTAATCTAGCTTTTGATGTCATTTGAGAAGATTTACTTTTCCTATTTTATCTAGACCATTTGGGGGGAGTTGTCTTGGCTAACCAATTTTAAATCATGGTGTATACCAGGTCACGGTAATCCGTTCCTTGTGGTTACTTAACTTCTTTAGCAACTGGAAGCAATTGTTGGGTCCGGCCTTTCTTTGGGAAGAGATGTGAGCACACATGCCCCCCAGTCGTATGAGAAAAGTGGTGGAACAAGTGTTCATGAGATTCCCTCCTTCAGGAGCCTCAGGCCCCCACCTGGTCTTCCACAAAGCAGCAGTGAGGATAATTTCACGGCGACTCTACGCAAAGCGTGAGTAGCGCCTCTGTTGCCACTTGCATGCCTTTCTGAGGAAGAGCATTTTCTCTAACGTTAAGAAAAAAGAGCGTGGTAGTTCTGTACGTAGCAGAAACATCTCTTTACGACGTGCACAGGTGCTGCCTCGCTATTCTGCAGCTCCACGCGCACTGATTCGCAGGGTTTGAAAGCTCTGAGGAAAGCATTTTTACTGCCATTCTGAAGGGTAACAAAGGGACCGCTTCCTTCAGCGGGAGGTTTCAGCAGAAGGCGGATAACTGCAGGTCATTTACCTATTCCACAGGTGAGGATGTCGTCATCGTGGTTTAATGCCTTAGCCTCTTTGTTCTAAATGCTGCATAAACACAAGAAAAGCATCCATGCCAGGAACTCTTACTGTAAGATTAGATTGCTAGAGTCAGTCGAAAGGAGAAGTGCAAGGACTAGTAAATGCACTGCCTGTTGTGATAGGCAGCATCCTTGGTACACAACCAGTATATTTATTGCTAAGATTTTGGGAGAAGAATAGCAAAAGAAGGTTTTAGAGGAATTTTTGAAAGAAACAGTTTGGTGTGTCTGTAGAGGTCATTGGGTAGTTCTTTGCCTGTGGTCAGGGACAGCATGGAAAAATACAAAGGACGATTGAAAAAATGGAAAAAAATAAAAAGAATGGCAGAAGCTGTCTCACAGTCAGGCTGCAGAAAATGAAAAGCAGAGGAAAAAAAAAGATAAAAGCTGGAATCAAGGGACTCAATTAAATTGAAGAAATAGCACTATTTAGGCAGGAGGCAAAAGCAAGTGGGTTGTGGAAGAATTCAGCCTGGTTGGCAGACTGATGATGAGCACGGTAGCTAAAGAGCAGAGGAAGCCAGTGTGAGTAAGCAAGGGCTAAGAATGGCTGGGGAATTGGAGAAAACAGCATGAGGATCCTAGCAGCGAGGAACAGAGGAAGGAGTTGCTGGGAGGTGGTGATAGAGAGTCGTGGAGAAGGCAAAGTTGGGAGCTACCAGAGCACGAGTTGTGGCTGCTGGGTAATGTAGAAAACCAGGTGGTGGGTACAGAGGTGGAAATCACCCGCACGGATCCCGGGGGTAAGAGTGGGACTCTGAAATAGGACGAAAAGAGACGAATAGATGGGGGGCGGGGGGCACAGGTTGGGGAGGCTGGTAGGGAGCAGCATGGGAGAGCGAGAGGAGAGTCGGGTAGGGTGGTTTCAATACGGCACATGAAGTGAAAGGATTAGGTCAAGGGTAACGCTGAAAAAGAGAGCGACATTTCAAATGTGGAAATGCTGGTAGTCTGAATCAGCGCTGAAATCACCCAGGGAAGAAAAGACAGGCAGCTTTTCTCCTTAGGCCTGTTCTCAGCTGGTGCCTTTGCTCTGGAGGCAGCAAAGGTTCACTAGCTGGGATGAGAATGGAAGAGCCAGCATTCAGCATGTTGACCAAAGGTTTAAAGATATGCAGACATACTCAGTTAATTAAAAGCTCCAGAGGACCTTTATTATAATACAGATACACCAGACATAAACTAAGCTACAGATTTATGATGCAAACCATAGTAAAAGTAGTATTTTAGAACTTTCTTCACATGGCTAAAATTTTCATATTGAGGCACATACTCAACGTACTGGGAATATCACTATCAGAGGTAAGTCCTGATTTTTAAAGGTAGTAGAGACTACTCCCTTTTTCCCTGTTTGGAAAGCTGTGTAATGAGAATTTCACAGACCCTGTGATTAGTGTGTTATCCTTAAGAAGTGTATTATCCTACAGCTCACATGCCAAAGCATGAAACTGACTTGACATGCTTGGGGGGTAGCTTAAATTACTACTTTAAATGTTCTATAGACATTGGGGTGTCATAACACAGATTTCATAACATTCTCCAAATGTGGGTCAAGAGAGACAGCCTGATGACTGAGCTCCTGCAAGTAAAGGGTTCAGCAGATACTAGGCTACGATTACACTTAAGTTTCAGAAAGCCCTTGGTAACTAGGAAAATTACTTCAGAATTAAAAAGACATAGTAGGATAAAATTTCCTTTTTTTCTTATTGAATGTGAACTGAGCATAAATGCAAATCACTTTTTGCTTATTCTGTCAAGAGAGTCTCACATACTGGCATAAAAATAGGAAAAATTTTAAAATATTAAAGCATTCTCGTTTCTTGGGAAAAAGTAAGATTGGAAGAAAGATACAGGGAGCACAGCGGGTGCCATCTGGAATAAGTAAGTAACTCTGGGAAGCATTTGTGATGTTTACGAGTCTCGATGCTGATACAGAGAATTCTATCCATCTGGCATAAAACCTGCAAATAATCTTCCACAGGGGTGCATAATTCAATAGAAACAGGTTTGATAAACTGGAAGCAACATTCCCCATAGTCACCTTGAAAGAGACAATTAATGTGTCATGCAGCTGAGCAGCTTTCAGAAGTACAGCACCTTACTTTGTAGGTAAGCAGACCCATGTACCATAAAAATCAGTTTTATGGGAAATGGAATCAGCTGTTCTCTTAACAGAAGTCAAATATTGCAGAGTACCCACATCATCTCAAGATCATGTGAAATTTCTGAGACTATGCCTTTCTATGAGAACATTGCATTTATATTTCATACAGATGTGATACATTGAAAACTGTTTCAGTGCGTCCATTCAGAGGCAGCTGGGACTGTACAAACGCCTGGAGAAAATGTGTGTAACAGCAGAAAAATAATCTTAAAAGGCCATAGGCAGAGCAGCCCTGACAACAGTGATCTGAGCCAGTGTTACCACCCTACACATGCAAGCAAAAAGATAGCAAACAACAGTCTTGCTTAACGAGAGTAAAGAAATTAAGCTTAACATCAGTCAGTGTTTGTTTTGCGGATTTCTGGTCAGGTGGGAAGTGGATATCGGGTATCTGTTTGTAATTTCTGACCTGCTGTTGCTAATGCATATTCCTCCTGGTCGAGATCTATGTTGTTCTGATTTGCAGCTTATGACCTTTGTAGCTGCTTGGGAGCTATGGAGGATATACTTTTCCAAGGGAAAAAAAAAAGGAGGAACAATGGAGAAAAAATAGCTCAGAGCAACATAATAAAAATTTAAGAAATCAAAACAATATCCAGCTACGATTATATTCAACAACATACAAAAAATTTCAGACTTCATCTTTTATGGTAGAATCCTTTCCAAGGTAGAAATATATTAATTGCACTTCATATTAATGCATACATTTTTTAAACAGAATGCAAAAATAACATTTATTGTACTTGTCGCAAAGCCACTGCTATTCCATGCTAAAGTGAATAAAGGCCTGAATCCATATAAAAATACACTTAGTCTTTTTAAATGCAGAAATAAGTAATGACTTTTATGTCATAATGTGTAATAAGAAAGAAAATAAAAAATAATTTTACCATTCAAAAAACTGAAATTTGTGTTCACCCATTTGTGTTACTGTTACTGTTGTGTTTGTTTGGCTTCGTGTGTCAGTTGTATATTGTTTTGCGTATTAACACAACCTTTTTGCTAAATACTGGTGGTACCAAGGGGAGCTGAAAGGTATATTTATTCCAATTATATGTCCTATTTTCTTGTATCAATAATAAAGTTAGATTTATAATATTCAAGAATTTTGAGTAAGATTAAAGATTATTCCTTGTTTGAGTGGTATTTATTTTACCAAAGATAGAAGCAACATGAAAATACTTCTCTTGTTGATTTATACTGTTTCTGTTTTTTGCTGTGGTACATAATGGCTTTGGGGAACAAATTCTGAATTTCTGACATATATGTAGATGTATAGATCAAATCTAGCCATCGCATAATAATTTTGTCAGATATCAGGAAAGGCTTATTAGATAACGCCTTAGAGTCTTCTTGAGGAAGAACAACAAAGATCTGGAATTAACACATGAGCCTGCAGTACAGGTAAAGTAAGCTTATGAAACCTACAGTGCAAGACTGGGTAAGAAACATTTTCCCACTTTATAGATTTTTTAAAAAATGTATCCATCATCAACTGTGCTCAGTGCAGAAATCTGTAAAAATGTTGCTCTCCAAAACTCTGGAGAAGAAATGGATTAGGGAAAATGTATTGTTCAACCATTTAAACAGCATGGAAAATTCAGGTGATTTTGCAAAAGTCAAAGGGTCTTGCATGTTTGAATATTCTTCCCAAAAGTCTGAGGTCAAACACGTGCCAAATACTATCTTTTCCTCAAAATGTTTACTGCTAGTCGAACAGATCTTTTATTAAGGAATCACACCTTTAGAAAAATCACCATCAGTTCCAGCATGAGGAACTCAAGACACCTTGGTTGTCCTCCAAGATGAAGGTCACTGGCCTTAGAGATGTTATAGCATTTCCTTGCACCTTTCAATCCAGTGGGAATAAGTCCCTGAACTTATTTGTAAAGCATTTTGAAGTACGTCAGTGAGAAATCACTGGAAGAGCTTCAGCTGACAGATTGTCCCATTCTGCTGGCCTATGGGAGGAAAATACATCCCATGTACTTCTCCGTGGCATCTACGGTGTTCTGACTTCTGAGAAAGTTTAACTTGCATCCCAGAGAATCAGCTTCTGAGATTTTTGACAGAAAGCTTTCTATTATATATATGTGTATTATATATACTTTCTTAGTATGGTTTGTAGTTGTCTTTATTAATTGTTCATGTATATATTTACCTCTTAAATGTTACTACTATTGGATTTAAGGAGCATTCTAGGATACTATAGTTGTTATCACTTACTGATGTAATTACTGTGTCCGATTAAGCTTGTTCAACCTATAAAACCAAATTCTTTTTCTTCTAGAGAGTATATCTTTATGTATCTGCGTTAGTCATCTGCAATGTAGGTTGATAAGCAGTGTAATTGAAAGAAAGGTAAATGAGAGGTCTAGGATGCTTTCTTGGCAGACATAGGATGTATTGAAATTGTTTTGATAAGAGTTTTGTTACGCGTTTCTTGGGTAGCATCAAAAGAAGGCAGCCAGCTTGGTTGCACAGAGTTTGGGGTCTGTGCAGGAGGGGAGAACAACTCCAAGGTATTCCTCTAAGTCCCTCTGATAGCCATGCACTGAAAGTTTTCCAGTCTCTTTTTCAGAAAAGCTTTTAAAATGCTGTAAGTCAGGCAAGTGAACGGCTCGTGGAATTAGTAATGGGATACAGAGCTTTATGCCCTTAGGTCACTGGTTCATATTCAGTAAAAGACATTAATTAGGACAAATCCTGGTCTAAGTTATAAAATTTCCACTAAAGTAAGTGATTGCTTATTTACCTCTGAATTGTTACCTGGTATCTGGTCAGTAGGCAATGTAAAGGAGTCAATGCAGCCTGTCCGTTTTTAGTAAGTTCAGTAACACATACAGCTATGGGAAGGGGGAAGAGAAGTGACATGAAAGAGGTCAGCATGCCCCATACATCTGATGAGTCACATTCCCTCCCATCTACAGCCACCTTCCTCTGGTGTAAAGCTCAAAAAAAAAGGGAGAAACTCCTCCCCCGAGGAACCTCCAAGTGCAAACAGGCTTAGGCTGGTGCATTTAGCATCTCATTGCCCCTATTCCAGCCCATCTATGCTACTAGGGACAGTACGTAAACGCTAGAAGGTAGCATTTTTAAAAAGCGAAATGTTCCAAGCCTTTTCCCGCTGATTTTTGCTCCTTACTCTGTAGGTAGGAATTAAATGAATCCTACATGATTAATCCTACCTACATGCTTGCAAGAGCTTTAGGCAACCATCACAGTTGGACTAATTTTATCGTGTTGCAATTGCCTGTTCTTCTGTGGCTGTGAGAATACTTTATAACTGTGATAAATGATTGACTCACATTTGGATATGTCACATATATATACAGATGGTTATATGTAAAGGTGGTGGTTTTATTGTTCTGTGCCACTCTGTCTTTTTTAATCAAAATTCTCTTCTTCCATAATAGTTAAAAGATACTAATTGCCTAAAATTAGAGCCATCAGATATGACTAAAATTGAGGTATTACATAAATTGAATATGAAATATAGATAAAATACATATAATTTATGTAAAAGGTAGTTTCTTTTCATACCATTTTTATGCTGTGCTTTCTTGAATTATTGCTGTAGCTTCAATTGAGCTGAGATGTACATTATCAGCCTCACTGGGATGTACTGTATAAATTATATAAGTCTATTAACATATATGCATCAGAATAGCTGTTAAAATTAGAAGTACTAGCATAACTGAGGAAGAGCTAAGAAGAGGAGTTAGGTAAAGGAGTTTGGTAGGCAAGCACAAAACAGAATTATCAAGTAACAGCATGCTGGTTTCATTCGGACTTCTTAGTAATGTTCACTGCTGTCATTCTCTCTGTTATTTTCCTCCCAGATACAGCAAAATGCTTCATAAAGAAAATATTCAGGAAAGATAATAAAGTCTCAGAGTGCCCATTTATTCTGCTACCTCTAAAACACCATTTTCTGAGCTAATCTTCTTAATTAATCAAACAAAAAAAACAGCTACACACAGATTTCCTGCAGTGCTCATCTACCCAGAAAAATTGAGCAGAAATATGAATCTATTTGCATTAGAAACAAGAGTTTATTCCCCAAACATAATTTTCATTATAATCAATTATATTGAAAGTTTTGGCTAAACGCAGTTTGCGGCAAAGGCAATCATGTCCTCAAAATTAAAATGATTTAAAAAAAAATGAAGCCAGTGGAGATGTAATGTCATAATGCAGCAAAGCATGTCACATACGGATAGAAAAGTTACAACTGCTTTCTGCCTCCTCCAAGTGAATCAGTCAGTATATAGTAGGATTTAGGCACACGTCCAGAAGACCTGTGTACAAACTTGATAATGCATTTTCCTCTATCTTGAGAGCTTTTTTTTTTTTTTTTCTTTTTTTGAAGGAGATTATGAAGACTCAAAGGGCCTGGAAAACAAAATCCTCTTTTTGATACAGCCTATTTATAGGGTTGCATAGAAACGCCAGACCGTAGTCATCCTCGGGGTGGAAGGCAATTTCTTCATCCGTGTCTGAGGAGGTAACCCGGCTGGCAAAGGCGCTCGCTGCAAGGGGCAGCTCTGCCACCCCTCTTTTACGAAAACAGCATCTTCTGTGGCATCTCCTTCGGCTCCGCACAGTACAAATTTGCGCGAGTTTTTGCAGGCACGACCCTGCCACGGCTTGTGCTGCTTGGCCATAAATACTCTGTAGGGGCAGCCCCAGACCTGCTCACCGGCCTTGCAAAAGGGGCTGGCGGGCACTGCCTCCGTCACGCGCCATTTGCCGAGCCCCGCGGAGGAGGACGTGCTGTTGCGGTAGCGCTTGTGGGCTGAGGGCAATTAGTGGTGCGGTGCGTCTGTGACTAACTGCTGGTCCTGACTTAAGTCATTCGTTTTGAGCGCTCTCCTGGTCCTCCTCTCTTCGCTATCTTTCAAAAAAGCATAAAATTCATTAGCAAAAACAGAGGATATGGCTCTCCCCTCAGCCTCTCTGCTTCAAATTCTTGAAGGGGTGTGAAGCTTGTGCTGGAGAGACCCAGGTAACTGCTAGTTCAGAAGACGGTTTTATCATTTAAGTAATATTGTAAGAGACAGAAAAGATACATGTTATCAAATTCATGTCCTACAAGCATGAACATCCTCTGATCTTTTTGTCCTTAAGCAGTTCCAAAAATATTTTCGTATTGTGACCAAAAAAAAAAAAAATCACTTACATTATCTAGCCTTTGAGAAAGGGTTTTGCAGGAAACCACTCTTCCCTGACGACTGAAATCGCCGGGCTTGTTAACAGTAATTGTGAAAACACAGAGGTAGTAGTACATGATGTGGGAATATATTATTCATCCATGTGTGTATAAAACCCCACTTGTATGCACTAACTGGGATACCATTAACTCGCAGAGCTTGGAAGGACTTAAAGCTTCCCCAGGCAGACTCGGCAAAACCGGCATCACAGCTGACTGGTGCTTGTGTCCCTGGCTTCAGAGGTCTCCAGGACTTTGGGTTTTTTCCCCAGATGCTCCACACCATCTATTCAAGCAGTTCGCTAGCCTTACCTTTAGGAGTTTTCCCGGAATGTCTAACATGACTCTTCTTCCCTGCAATGCTATGTCTCTGTCTCTCCATACCTCCGCAGGACACAGAGAACAGGCTGCTCCTTGTTTGCAGCTGCCTTTTACCTTTCAGAAGACTGTCGCCATGTCTTCCTCCCTCCAGGCTAAACCACTTCGACGTCTTTCCTTGGCCCTGTTTCCAGACAACCCATCGTCACCACGTCCCTCTCCTGGTCTCCCTCTGGCAGGTCCATGTCTCTCTTGATACGGTGCCCGCAGCTGGACGAGGCGCTCGCTCCACGTCCTCGCTGGCTCTGAGGAGAGCAGGAGGGTGTCGTCGCCTGTCTCGCAGGATGCGCTCCAGCTTAGAGAGCTTCGTCTCACGTCTGCCTTTTTCACAACAGCATGGTGCTGTTGACTCATAGTCAGTTTATGATTGATGACTAGCTCTGGATCTCTTTTCTGCAAACCGCCACCTAAACCAGATTATAGGATAAACTGTTGCTGTAACGTTAGAAGAAAAAAAAAAAAACACTTCCAAACTGTTCAGTTTTGGGGCATGCAATTCATGTCCCCAGAATTCAAACAAATGTTTAGCCGTTGCAAGGGAGGGAACAGCAGAGAGGAGAGTAGGGCCTGTTTTCTTGGCAGCACAAGATATTTTTCTGGCAAAATGTGCATTGACCTGGAGCGTGAGGCCGCCTGGGTTTACAGATCACTTAAGATGCAATATTTCATTCAGCAAAACTCAATATAATACTATGTTTTTTAAAAGAGTGGTTCTACCCTTGTTTTAGCCCATTTCCTTTCCCCTAACCCAGCCACACATTTTTAATAATGGCTTTATTTAGGCAATAGCAATCCCATGGTTGTATGGTAAGTTGGTCCAGTTTGCTCACCTGCCTGAAAATCAAACAATAAAAGTATTGGTGGTTCTTGCCTTACAGTCACTCAGTTGCTAGCACTGATGCAAAAAAGAGGTAGTCCAGGGAGGATGACATCACCTTCTATCAGCAGCAACATGTCTTAGAGCATTTTAAGCCAACCATGAAACTGCAGCTTTTCTGAAATGGAGGGGACACAATTGCATTTAATGAAATGAAACCCTTATGTGCATAAATTGCCAACAAAAACTCACTGCCAACTTGAAATTTTGAAAACATTGGAAGACTCGTCACTCTCCGACTGCAGAGCATGTGCAGGACTGTGACTTCTCCTGCAGTTCCAGAGCTGACCTTATTGTCTGTCTTCCTTGTTGTCTTAATGGTGATTAAACATGATTAGCTGCACCGCCTTAGCCTTCAAACATAAGCTTCTGTTCAGAAACATCAGTCAATTCAGCTCACAAGACATACCTTAGACTCAATAATAACTCTTTTCCAGAAGAAAGTTGGCATGTTTCTATAACATCATTTTAGTGCTTATTTCTCATGTAGGCCTGAGACCATGAAACGGTCAAAATTACAGCTGGAGGTTTTTTGCCAATAATTTTAAAGGTGACTTTGAACAGCAAAAATAATCTGTGCATAGGTGTTTTAGATAATAACTATTACTTAAGGAACTATATTTATTTATTAACTGATTAAAATGCTTTCCTTGAGCTACAAGGCAACAGCTAATGACCAACTAACACTACATACAATTCTGCAGAAGATTCAGTAAATATCTGCAGACGAAAACATTGCACTTACTTACTTACTAATTTTTGTTCAGCTAGTTACCTGCCTGAGAAGAGAAAAGGAATAAAGGAAAGGGACCTCAGGCATGTGAAGAATCAGAGGGTAATGGCAGAGTGCTTGTGCCATCTTTTCTCCAACATGTTTCAGGCAGTAGATGGGAGATGGACACACAGACTGGGTGACGAATAATGAACCAGAGTAATGGTGTCTGTCTCATCCTTGCAGCCCAGTAAGCAGTGCCAAGACGCTCCTGACACTCATGCCAGCTGGATGGCAAGAGGGGACAGACAGAAGCAGCCACGCACTCCCATAGCTTCTCTTGTTTGTTCCCTGTGCGAAATTCCCTAAACTCACCAGCAGGTTTTGAATAATTGATGTAGAAAACTAGAGTCCCATGAGTCTGGACTTTTTCTACAGGCATAGAATCAGTGAACAGTTTGGGTTGGAAGGGACCTTTAGAGGCCATCTAGTCCAACCCCCTGCAGTGAGCAGGGACATCTTCAACCAGAGCAGGTTGCTCAGAGCCCCGTCCAACCTGACCTGGGATGTTTCCAGGGATGGGCCATCGGCCACCTCTCTGGGCAACCTGGGCCAGGGTTTCACCACCTTCATTGTCAAAGATTTCTTCCTTAGATCTAGTCTGAATCTGCCCTCTTTTAATTTAAAACCATTACCCCTTGTTTTATGGCTACAGACCCTGCTAAAGAGTCTGTCCCCATCTTTCTTTTAAGGCCCCTCTCAGCCCTGGCAGCTGCAGGAAGGTCTCCCCGGAGCCTTCTCTGCTCCAGGCTGAGCCCCCCCAGCTCTCCCGGCCTGTCCCCCCGGCAGAGCTGTTCCAGCCCTCGGAGCGTTGCTGGGGCCTCCTCTGGCCCCGCTCCAGCAGCTCCGTGTCTCTCCTGTGCCGAGGGCTCCGGAGCTGGACGCGGCCCTGCAGGGGGGTCTCCCCGGAGCGGGGCAGAGGGGCAGAACCCCCTCCCACGCCCCGCTGGCCACGCGGCTTTGGGGGCAGCCCGGGACACGGGTGGCTTCTGGGCTGCCAGCACACATGGCCGGCTCCTGTCCAGCTTTTCACCCACCAGGACCCCCGAGTCCTTCTCCATGGGGCTGCTCTCCATCCCTTCATCCCCAGCCTGTGCTGATACCGGGGGTTGCCCCGACCCAGGGGCAGGACCCTGCACTTGGCCTTGTTGAACCCCAGGAAGTTCACACGGGCCCATTCCTCGAGCTGGTCCAGGTCCATCCGGATGGCATCCATATCTCTCCAACTGACCATCTGACACTTTTGTGTATCGGATATTCACTAGAAATTGTATTTACCCAGTCCGTGCAAAACTCTTTGCTTTCTGTTACTCTTGCTGTACTAGCTTAGCCATATGGGGAGATAGGAAAATGTAATTACCAATATCGTTTATTCATGAAATAAGACTTGTGCTAGTGTGCTAATTATTTGGTTTTATATCAGTAAATGCAGAGAAAAGGTTTGCAGAGCCTAGAGTTACCGTCAGCCAGAGTTCCTCCCTGCAGGAAAACCAGAAGGCAATGCAACCAGAGAACAGGGCGTTGCTGGGTTATGCTTTGTGCTCTTAGTCAAACCAGCCAGAGCAGAAGATGTTTTGCATTGTGTAGCTGCCACTATTTCCATGTCTGTTTCTCTACTGAGGAGCACACACACAAAAAAGACCGAAGTCCTCTGTTGCAGTGAGCCTAACAGGTGCTCTATCAGGGCTTTGGTGGGTACGGTCCCCCTCTTAGGAGCTGTGCAGCTATGAGGCAGTATAGAGGAGACTATTTTGTGTAACTCACACTATAATTGCTTCTGTGTAGACACCTTGTCTGAAGAACAGCGAAGTAGCATGGGCAGCATCGCTAAAAACAATGACTGATTTCCTGCAGGACTGGCCCAGGACGAAAACGAGCAGGGAACATTTGTGGGCTTGGTCTGCCGTGGGCAGTTCACACCCTTTGAGACCCCAAGGAAATGAGCCAGAACTGAATCTCCCATTGCTTCGAGAGCTCAGGATACATCTTGTCCCCAGGCTACAATCTGCAATTTCAATTTGGGAAAATCTAAGGGAGGAAGTGTTGTTTGTATAACTTATCTGAACCTATTTCCCAACAATAACTATTGTTCACTCTAGCAACTTGACATAATATAATGCATTTTGTGAAAAATAAATTTAATTTGTAGCCCATAACTGTAGTGAAATATACTGTGGTTTTATTAGCAAGAGTAGATGGATTTTTCATTGTTTCTGAAAGAAATCAACATGATTCTATTTGCAGAATGCATTAAAAAGTCATCTTGAAACCCTTGAGATGGTATCGCATCAGTTGATTTCAGTTCTTAACAACTTTAACTGGGTTATAAGATGCTGTGACTTCCATATGCTGAAAAAAAGTTAATATTCCTTTACTTGCTGTGAAAACTCCCCCACCATGATTCCATAATATCAAGATATTTTGATGTGCCTGGCTTACACTTGGCTAACTGAGGTGGTAAGATTCTGCTTTGAAGCCAGGAGAAACAGAGAGTAGTATTTTTCATTTGTGACCTTTATAATGAATCTCTTTATTGTGTCTTTTGTTGAAATAATCCATCTGTGGATCTTCTGAGCAGTTAAACAAGCTGATTTGTTAATTGAGGGAATGTGGTTTTGGTGTCTGACAACCTGAGAACTAAAGCTGTGCAGAAGGAAAAATCCAGAAAAGTGAAAAAGCAAAAATGCCAGCATATAATCTTGCAGCAGAGCTTACACTGCATTGTGAAAGTTTATTTTTGTCTTTCAATTACTACAGAAATTTTCCTCCATGAGTGCTGTGGATTATTTAAACTAAAGTTAATCTCAGTGACTTTTGCACATATGTAGCTTCCAGCCTGCCCCTTCTTTATTCATTGTATGTTACCCTTGTTACTGATTTTATCTGTATTTTTGAATCACAATTACAGTTCTGCAGGAAAAGCAGTGTGCTTTTTTAAAATATCACAATGCAGAATAGTACCGTGAACCAATTTCTATCTCTTCTACAAAAGCATCCACTCACATGTAAAAATTACCCAGCAACAGAGCATCCCCCAGGACCGTTAACAACTCCTGTTGCTTCTCATCCACCTTCTTTGGGAAGACGCAGCTGGTATCAGCCCAAATTGCTTAACTTGCGGTGACTGGTTTTACCTTTGCCTCTCATCCAAGCCTGGGCACGTATTGTTGAGTTCTGGCCTGCCGCTGGCATTCGTAAACACGATACAAGCAGTACAAAGCTTGAAGCAGACAGCACTGCACAAGAAAGTCAAATCTCCTGAACCCACCAGCAAAGACAATACCTGCTCCTCTAGATGCATGACAGGAGACAGAGACATGATGGAAAGAAGTGCTACAGTGGAAACTTTTCAAGCGCTGCTTTGATAACGTGGCTTAGCATTTAGCGCTGGGAAGAAGGGGACTGTTCTACCTAGCTCACCCCAGACAAATCCTTCCCGTTGTACTCCTCAGGGGTTGTCCTGAGCATTAGGGAAAACTGACTGTCCTCTCACCAACGCCCTTTCTTTCCTTGGAAGTCTTGTCTCACAGGCCTTCCTGGAACGGCTTGTTCAGAAATGGTGTTTTTCAGGCTGGCCTGCAGTTGTTTCCTCTCCATGATAGCAACTGTCTATTTCCTGATTTACACGGCACTTACCACAATTCATGCTTGAGGGGTGGGGAGAAGCGAAGTGTTATTATTAGCTATTGCTTTGAAAAGCTGCTGCTTTATGTCCTGGCCGCTCCACAAATCCTGAGAAGTGACTTCATTCCCAAGATGCCAAAATGACGTATTTTTTTAAAAGGCTTGAGAGCAGAGACAGGCTTTCTTTCATTCATACATGTAACGGCATAAATAAGAGCTAGGCTCTCAAGATTACTAAGAACAAAACAGATCGTACCTCTAATTATGCAAATTAGAAACCTAATAAAGTATCCTTTATTCTTATCTGTAAACAACGGGACATTTTTCCTCATGTAAAGCAATGAGGTAATGAGTTTAACATTAACTTCCCTCCAGCAGTGCAGAGCGGTTGTACAGCAAATGTGGATGCCAGCAGGACCCTTTAAGTAGTATTCTGAATTCCTTCTTTCACCGTCATTGCATGATTCGGGGCTGCCCTGATGCACCTCCCAGAGCAGCGAGGGCTTTGCCATGCATCCTTCTTAAGCACCACATCTCCAGATGTGACAGGAGAAAAGCACTCACTATGCCACTTCAGAGCTCTTGGGTAGGAATGGTGATTAAATCTTGACTTTCACTGCAAGTAAATAAACTAGAAGATGGCTTAGCTGGAAAGAAAACAAGCTGTGCTCAGGTGAGCAACATACCAGGTGATACCAGGGAAGACGCTTCAGCAGGAATAGTGCGATCAACCAGTTCCACCTCACCCTGTTGGTGGGACCACACATGTGACTGCGTTACAAGAGGACAGCCGGTTTCAAGTCTCACTCAGGCTAGGTTTTACTCCTACGTTCCTTTGTCCACGTTCACAGGTTTCTACAGGCTCAAAAATTACTCAGCACAACAATTACTTGCTGCATACTACCGACTCTTGTCAAGAGCAGTGCACCATGGGGAGAATCCTGACCCATCAGCAGAACCAGCCTGAAGGAAGAATTTGGGACTTGCCTGTGCCAGTCATGGCTAGCCACACATCCCTGAGTGCCCCGTTCTTTTATAGTCCCCAGTATTCACTTGAAACAAGTTAAGAAAAAGACAGAAGAGACAGAACTTATCATTCAGTAAATTATAGAGAGATAAGAGATAAAGATGCAAAGTATTCTTTGGTATAACATGCCTTTAATCTCTCAGATGAAAATAATTACCTGATTAACTTCTCTCCATGCACACTGCTGTCTTCAGAAGCTGCTGCTTTCCACTTCACAAGGCATGTCACAAGAAAGCATATACTGGAGATTCATTGCATTGCCACCCTGAATTAAACCGGCACTATCTCCCTTTCACTAGATGGAGAAGATGAAGCCAAGATGAATGAGCAGTGAAGAGCAATCCTGAGAAAATAATCTAGATTTCTGATGGAAAACTCCAGTTCTGGGCTCTAAACAGTTGATAATGCTCTTGCTTACATGAATACTCATGTATTTACCCATGTAAATACTCATTCTGTGCACCAAGGAGAGATTTACTCTGACAAGTTTGTACAAATATGAAATTGTTGCCAATGCTATACAAACAATATCTACCTTAAAGTAGATGACTGACTGTTACATACTATTTATGTGCAAGGTGAAGGCTTCTGCCAGCCATTAACTGCCACAGTACATAAACAATCCTCAGCTGAGAGTTAGATACATTAGTTTTGTATTTCTGTGAAGGTCTTAATAAAGTGCCCTCTTAAAAGCTTTCACTTGGTACTTAGCAACAGAGTACTTACCACTGAGAATAAAAAAAAAAAAATCCTTGAACTATATTTTGTTTATAGGGCGATATGAATTCCTGGTGAATGGGGAGTTAAAAAAAAAAGCAGCCTTGGTAACAATCAAAATAGACAAGCCGTCTCTCAGTGGAAATTATTGTTGGTCATGTTCAAGAAGCAGTAGGGATCTTGGGCCTCTAAAGCCAAAGAGTGGATATTGTCCATGACGCAGCTTAAAGCAGGCAGCAGTGCTCAAAAATGTTATACACTGATGTGCTATGCACAGAAGTTACTTAGCAGCTAAGAGAGGCAGGGATGAACTTAATGTGAGAGAAAGTTCACATACATGGAGGTCCATTTAGAGTAAAAGCACCCTTCAGCTTTGTGCTCTTCCTGGAACATGCTTGAGAAGCACAGATGACTAAATCTTTGCCACCTGTGTCTGCTGTGACTTGCCACAACACTGAAACAAAACTTGCAGGTCTTCGGGACTTAGTATGAATTTTACTGCATAAATAAATCCATCAGTGCAGTATAATCTGGTTCAACGCTTTTTCACACAAATGTCTACTTTTTGAAAGACAAGTGAATCATGGTAGTGAAGGTATTGGAAGTTAATCTTAAAAAACTTTTTGTGAGTGGTCCTTTGCATTGCAATGGTTGTGAATCAATGTACCAATATTCTGGTATGGTCATCTGAGGTAGAGCTAGATAGTCAGAGATGAATAAACGGAGACTTGGCACATCAACACTGTGGCAAGGTGCCTGTGCAAACAGTGATCAGCTGCTCAATGAAACAAGCTGCAGACACAACCAGGCAAATACTTGGCACTGTAGCATCAGGCAGGAAATTTGGTGCTCTCTTTTTGGGCTTGGCTCGTGCAGACATGTGCAACCACAGCATGATCAACCTCTCTGAAATGCCCCAGAGAAGCTTGGGTCCTCCCTGTATGCTTTGTCACATCTGCTAGCCTCATGAGAATGTCTCAGCTATCCCAAGGCATTTCAAATGGCATTAGCTGTCTGTGTTCAGGTAGCTGACTCATGCCCTTTATGTTTGCCAATACTGCGCCATGACATTTGTCATGAAAAAAATTTGGACTGGGCTTATACATCCTATAGTATTTGCAGTGCTAGGAAGTCCAATGGGAATTTTTAAATGGTTGCATATGGAAAGAATATAACAATTAGAACAATGTATTTTCAAAATAATTGCATTGGTGAGAACATGAATACATACACGTATGTATGCATGTATATGAACAATACACTGAATTGGCTTATACAAACCTTTGTTATCTGACAACATAGTTCTACCTCAAGGAAAAATCCTTCCTTTCTAACATGTCAACCCACCAACAACAGAAAGAGCAGTCTGCTTTCCTCCAGCCTACTGTCCCTGTTCCCAGACACCCTCCCCATGGCAGCCAGCTTGCTCTTGCTGGGTAGAGGTGTTTGCATGCACAAGTAGCCTGGCTGCACAAAAGCAACTCCTGCATGTGCTGGTGGGCTCACTGATTGTGTCCTCACAAGAGAAGGACTTGATGCCTGCCTGCTATTCCCCAGCAGGTCTTTTGCACTCATTTGGCTCTTCTCTCCTCAACTACTAAGCTTCCTTGTGCACTACTCGGGAGCATGTCTTTGAGAGATGGATTGAACCTGGCCAATAAGTTCAAAAAATACTCAAAGCTTGAAAGAAGAAGGTGTAGGGGAAACATGAGAGATTATATGATTGTGTTAATCTCTTGGCCATAGTACAACCAGAGTAAAAGTAGACTCACACATACTTCTGTAGTGGCAGGAGACCATCACAGAGGCCATAACTTAGAGTAGCTTGTCTACGATGCATGAATGAGTGTCAAAACATTGACTTAGGCTGAAGTTGCCCAGCCTCGTCTGTAAGGCAGAGGCTTACAGAGTCCAAGAGATACAACACAAATATTCTGTTTTCAATGGCTTTTTTGTGGCACTAGTTGAAAATGTTGTATCTTCCTTAAAGGCAATAGGGTCTAATTCTCTCCTCAGTTCATTTATAATCCCATTTATTTCAGGAGAATCACTTCCAGTCACAAGACTCTAAACTCCAAAGCAGTATAAACTCTTACCTAAGTGTCCATTTCTTCATAAGCGTAACATGGACCAAAGTTGAAGTCGGTTATAGTGCTTGTCTTGGGATAGTCAAAAGGCATGTGTGAATGTATAGTCCTTGGTTTTTAAAAGAAGAACAGAGTCAGGCAACAAAAAAAATGCACTTTTCCATGCAACTTAAGTATGTCAATAAATTTATTTGCAATAGCTTGTAAACCTCTAAGGCAAGTACTCACCAGCACATACACTGTTTAGCTCATAACCTGTGACAAGACCACTTTGACACTGTTGCAGGACCAGTATTTGTTTTTGCAAGTAATTCGTCTCCTCTACTTGTTTGGAACATTATAAACTATGCTGACACCTCATGTTGCCAGCAAAGAAAAGGTTATATTGGCTTGGGTCCTTTAATTAGCAATCATTTCCTCACTTGCAAACCGAGTCCAAATGCAATGCATAAATCTTTTATCAGGATATGTGGTCTTAACTGGAGAAAAGAAAAAATGTATCTTCTACATGCAATGAATTATGCGTAAAGCCACTGTAAATCTCCTA
The DNA here is from genome assembly GCF_964289735.1 of Phaethon aethereus. Lineage (NCBI taxonomy): Eukaryota > Metazoa > Chordata > Aves > Phaethontiformes > Phaethontidae > Phaethon > Phaethon aethereus. Next base: position 82,004,592 of record NC_138577.1, on the reverse strand, counting down.
AGGGAAAGATGGGGTTTCAGCAACCTCAAGAATTTGCATTATGCTTCACAACCACAGCCACCTTCTCCTTTTCTCCAACACCGTTGCTGTGTCCAAGGCTAGTGAAGTGCCCCCCTGCACAGTGCTAAATAGAAAGCTCTGTAGGAGCAGTGTGGCCTGTTTGCTAAACGCACAATATTAATGTGTTCAGTAAACTTCAGCATTTCTTTGCTCCTTTTTCACTGCAACACTGTGCTTCCCGTTGCCTAGCCAATTCCCTCCGTAACACCAGGCAGCTACAGACAGCTTCACTGTGAAGTCTGGTGTAGGAGGCTAGTGAGGTTTTAAACACAGTAACAACAAAAAACAACAACAAAAAACCCCTACTTTCAGTAAGTGCTTGACAAGGCAGCCATCTATGATGCAAAAAGATGATGGAAAAGGAAATTAAAGGGAAGATTTTTAAATGCTTAATAGTGATCACAGATCTGTCAAGCAAGCTAAGGGAAACTGATGTACAGCACTGGGACACTTGCTATCAATTTGCCTCAAAACTTAGTGGATCCAAACTGAGAAACCAAGCAAGGTGGAGACTTGAAAATATAATTTCAGATATTCCTTTATTCCAATACCATGGTGATAAGCAAAGTATTAAAGGATTAGTGTATAAAGTGGAGGAAAGTAAAAATGTCTCTCCCTACCGTTCTCTTAGCTACGTTTCAAAAATACAGAAGAAATTATTAAATGGCTAAGTTAAAAACAAAGCTATACAGACAATGCTACTGGGATTTTGTGAAACACTTGGGAAATAATAAACCAATTTCTAACCTAGAATCTAAATCGACTTTTGCTCCAGTCCCTGGCAACCTTTTTAAAGAGCCCTGAAGATTAAACTTTTAGAATTCAGGATCTGCTAAGAAACTGCAGATAGTGGTAAATTCACTCACCCTGGCAAGAGGGAAAACACAGGCATGGTCCAGCATTTCCCAGCCTGCAGGGAAGAGACCCTTGCAGCCAAACTGTGTGTTTACTGTGTGACTGGTCTCATCCATCCTGCACCTGATTACAAGGCAGGTGGACAGGTCTTTACATAAACTGGGGGAGAGAAGACAGACTGCAGAGCACGCTGGCCTAAAGAACAGCACAACGAAGGAATGTGCTGAAACATTTCTACGTTAAAGTGTTGGAAATATAAAATCCGGAGCACTGTTGTAGCCTCCACTTAGTTACTGGAGGGAGAATGAATTAGTTGCAAGGTGCTGCTGTAGGATCAAGGGCTTATTTATTTTTTGGTGAATACTCTCCACCTTTATCAGGAGGAAGAAAAACTACCAGCAATGATAGATGAGACAGTTGTAGCACGTACCAGCTGAGATACAACCGGTGGCAATGAGAACAGCCAATGAAACCCGTTAGAACCACTGAAAAAGGGAGTAAAGCTATGTGCTAAGGCAGCTAGGCAGGGATGGTAGAGAGGATGTTATGATGCAAAGGTGCCTTGGAGAGACCCAAATTCCTAAAGGGGAATTAAGACACTCGTGTGCATTCCACACATCACTTGGGAAAGAGGTGGAGCTTTTCTCACTGTGAGGGACAGAGGGGGAAGGAAAGCTGCAGCTGCTCAGCCTGCTGGCTTGTTGGATGCGAGTGGACCAAAGGTATCCCTGGCCACGGCATTTATCTTGCTTTGAAGACTTAATTGCTTCTCAAAAAAAAAAAAAAAAAGTGTCAAAGGCTTACACAGCTTTAGTTTGCAAATTTAATTAAAGGATTAGCAAAGTTTTCTTTTCCTACGTGGAAGCTATTAAGAATAGAAACTTGCATAGAAGATCAGTTCATTTAATATAGCTACTTATTGCATTAATAGAGTATTTGCTTAAGTAAAGTACTGCAAATAGACCACAGTATTTCATTTTATACAGAAATACTTTCACAGCGAGCCACAATGAAATGAGATTAACTCAAAGTCTGCATAAAACATAACCAAGGAGAATATAAACATCAGAAATAACAACCAGCTGGGAAGAGGGAGGTCTCACTGACACCATGCCGCTTGCCATGTGACAGTCTAATAGCTGGGAATATTCTTGGACTGCACAGAAAAGCCAGGTCAGTATACCTTGGTGTTGTGTATTTTGTGTTATTAAAACTTATTTACTTTGAGATGAATTTTGAAAATCCAAATTACAAGTCTTATCACTCCTGGGTGATGCATTTTTCGGGTAGGCTGACTTAAGCCAAGAGAAAAATGCTGTTTCAGGGCCTTCTCCTTAAGTATCTCCCCTCCCCCCCACCTTTGATTACTCTTACTGAAGCCCTTGTTTTTCCAGTGACTTTAAGTGAGATGTTTCAGGCACACAGGGGGGGCTGACAAGCTGCCTAAGTTAGCACATCGAAGTAGAGATCTAAGGAACAATCTTTAACCTTCTCACTTGCAAAACAAATATTTGCCCAGTGTATCCCATCTGCAGTTTTGTCCCCCGTGGTGGATCAACTCACTCTAACCAGAGGACAGACCTTTCCCCTCTCCCTTCCTCCCCGGCAGTGGGAATCTCAGCTGACTAAACAGCCCAACCCTCAAGGGTGCAAGCCTGGTCCCTCTACCCCACTGCACCCCGCAGGCTCACCACGCCGATGGCCGGGGAGGGACGGCATCCCCCTGGATCTTCCTCTCCTCCTCCATGTGACATGGTCCAGCTGGAGGACCATGGCCCCCGAGGAGGTTGAGGGAGAGAGTCCTGCACAGCCATGTAAAAGCAACCACCAGTCCACCACCCTGACAAACCTTCCAGAGAAAGGACATCCTGCATTAGAAGTTCTGCGATACTTGCCGGTACTGATTAGCATCACGGCGCTGTAATTTATTTTTTTTTTCTCCTCTGAATGAGAAGAACTATAAATACATGCTCATATAATACATAAGATTTTCTGAAATGCTCAAAGATGATATGCAATTCCTAATGCTTTATGCAGAGAGGAATATGCAAAGAGAAATATTTCAATATGTAGGCAGAAGGAAAAGCTCAGTACTTGACTGAAACTTTTATTTTGTGTTACATAAGAGTGAGATAATTATATCTAGTAATCTTCCCAGTATTCAGGACACTCTGAGTTTTAAGTCACCCTAGATATTTGGATTATTATAAGTAAAAAGCAGCACTGATTTCTATTTCCTTATTGCAGATTGTATATTTAAAATTTGCTGTCTATTGTGTTTTCTGATACCTTCTTTCCCAGGAATCACCCTTTTTCTTATAGCATATTGTAAAGTCACAAAAACTGACTGCTTAAAAACAAAAAAAGAAGAAAAAAGGTTCAAAATCAGTGAAAATCACAAGTATTTTTCATGATAACTACTAGGTGCAGCTACCAGTATTTTAAATAAAAATCACCTTATAATACTTGAAAAAATACCTTACAAGCAAACATTTGGAAGGAAGGCAGTCAAAATGTTATTGTTAATTCCTTCCAAGTTCAAAAGAAAATAAATAATTGCAAGCCCCTTAATAGAAATTATTTTACATATATGTATTTAAAAGATTGGCTAACTTTGAGGATTGATATTCAGGGCTAAACTTTGTTCTCTGCTGACCTTGTGTGGGGCTCTCCTTCCTGAGCGATTAGAACACCAGTTGTGTATGTGACCCCCAAACTGGAAAGAATTAGGGCCATCACACTTACCTCCTTACCCGCCTCATGGCGTAGTGAGCAAGTTAAGTGACAAACTGGATCCACGTGCTGGCTAGTAAGTACCAACCGATGAAAGGCTACAGTTTGAAATAAGCAGCACTACTTCCTGCCCTAGACTTAGTTTATCCTTCACAAGCCGTGGTTGTGACGGCGTGAATCCCATGACCAAGCACCACCTCCATTTCCCTGTGACTACTTTGGCAAGGTGCTTTTGATACCGTATGGAGACCGAGTGCTGGACATCCAGGGCAACAGCGCAAGGGCTCACTACAGAATTCAGCCTCAGGCATACTCTCTTAATTTTACATGCTATACCTGCTGGCTAGCAAGACTGTTGCCAAAATATCAATCAAACTGGTGCCTGTGTGCTCTTTAAGAAATCCTGACACCGTGTAGGAGGAAACCATCCTGTTTCCTAATGCCATTACTCTTAGGACAGATAATTATTCTTAGATTTCTATATATGGCTTTATCTTGTTCACCCTCTTTCTGCTGAATAGTATCTTAGGCACTGTCATCCTTTTCTCTACAGCTCACTTATGACTTAAACCAGTTTCATCTCAGGCAAACACACCAGTTCAGAGTTAACAGCACGGCCTGCAAGGACTTACACCTTACAAAACAAGATGATTGCTTCAGGAATTGTTTTTTAAGACTTTTAAGAAAACATCCTTTGCTTTCTACTTATCTATACGGCTAGGCAAGGAGAAAAAGCTATAATGTAATTAAGGAAGTAATCAAATTTGTGTACCTGTTGCTGAGGAAGAAGAAACCGATCTACCATTTCAACCACGGGGAGCATTTCCACACGAAATGTGCTTAGCCACGTACAACAACAATCACAGCATTGTTAAGGTAAGCAGAGTTCTATAATTTTGGCAAGAGTATTTTTAGTACAGGACTCTATCAAGCTGGGCAAATCCATGGCTTCCCCTATACAAAGCTACAAAACAAGAACAGTCAACAGCGCTGGACTGACACTGGTCAAGTAAGTGGTCTCAGAATTGAACCCCATGTTTACCTCCCAGATGGACTTCCAATCTTGAATTCATCCTTGTTCAACCGTAAATCCCTTCTTGGGCTGGCTGTATGCTTTTTTAAAACTCCCAATTCAGATTGGCAGACTGCAAATTTGTCCCCCAGAACTAAATTTGGATTTAACAAACGTTTGATCTGGATTTGATTGCCAGAGGCTTTGCAGGGAAACAGAGGAAAGCTTTGAAAACAGATGGGAAAATTATGCTGACATGGTAAATTCCTGCTTGCTACGACCTTCACGTTTAGGGACAATTAAAAGGTGACAGGAACCATCCACTCCATTCATTACGCTCTCAAATCTGAAAGGGGGAAAAGAGACAAGCACTTCAGACTTGCTTTTCAGATTGCTGTCCAAGACTTGCAGTACTGGTGCCACGATTTTGGAGGAGATTGCAATGGCCACCTGGGGTAAGGCTGGGGGAGAAGACCCTCCAATAGGCATTCTGAAGTGTGATCCAGATTCTGGAACACAGTCCTGCTCCTCTCACTGCAGTGCAATCTACCAAACCTTTACTTCCCTATGAAACATGCATTTTTATCAGAACTACTAAGAAGTTAAAATAATTGAATTAAATTCTCACTAAGTTTTACATATAGTAGAAATACTTGGGTAATTTACTTTCCAACAGATTTCAATAAATAAACGTTAACTTTCATAGCAGTGAACAGACTTATTGCAACACCTGACTCAGCTGACATTTCAGTGATCTTTAAATTCATTTATATACATTGTAAACTTATGTGGTAGGTAAATTCATGTTATTTCTATAAATACTTCTGTAAAACTTTGCAATACAAAGAAAAGTCCTCTGAGAATTACTTCAGTGAAAGATGTTGTATGCCAGTAAGAAAGGTAATTGCTACTGGTAATGTATTTTACTTTTTGTATTCTATAATGATGTTCTTATATAACCAAATACAAAAAGGCAGTGACAGTGTTTCCAGCCCTCTCTCTCCTCCTCTTCCATCAACATGGTCTACCAGTTTTTGTTGCTAACCTCTGGCACTGTGATTTCTAAAGGCAACACATTCAACACAAGGTGCACAAAGGCATTAAGATTTTTATGTTAAGAGCAGGGAAGAGGGAATAATGAAAAAGCTTAAGAAAGTGATACATACCATCTTTAAAAAAATGGATAAAAGCCATGAAGTGCAAAAATGTTTCAAGGAGAAACAACAGTTACCTTTATGTACAGCACAAAGCTGTATTTTTCACATCAATATTAAATTTTAACGATGTCAATAACATGCTGGCATAGGCAGTAGAAGCCAATACTCCATGCAGGTTTCAAAAAATATTAATATTTAAACAAAGAGATTTAGACATTCCTTTCCTGAAGGCAAACTCAAGACTGGCATGAATTCCCACAACAACCAAGGACCATCTAAGTGTGGGTCACTCTTTAACCTTACAGCCATCAGTACGCAGGATCAAACTTGCTGACTGAGCACACAGACAAAATTTTATTACTCTGGTTTAAAAATAGGGCACATCTCCAAGATGATACCAAAGTTGTACTTCAAATGGACTTTAAGTTGAAGCTTAGTGTGCTGAACTTTAAAATAAAAGGGGAAAAAAAAAAAAGCAAAACACAAGAGCAGCTTCTCATTTTTCTGTCTCTTCGAAGGACTCCTGCTATGAAGTCCCAATTTATGACAGCAAAAGAAATGAAAAACCCACTCCTACAAAATTAATGCCTTTCCCTGTTTTCCAGCAAGTCTTTGTTTCTTTATATCCCTCTTGCACTCTGTGCTACCAAAGGCCAAGGAATGTCTGCCTGATTGCCTGTCTAGACTATGCCTAATCTCACGCTCCACAAACATACCCAAGTGAGCTCTCAACTCATCACATCTCACAGCAATCGCCCTCACATGGTGCTCACTCTGCTAACCTGCATGGCTGCTCCACATCAGCAGAACAAGGTCTAGATAAATCTGCACTGTACTGTGTGGTTCATTACAAATGTATCCTAAAACCAGAAGTAAATACATCTAATCAAACGGTCATAACTTTTTATGTATTTAGTAGGAATTATAATAATCAGCAGTGAATAAAACAGTAGCTTTAATAATTAGCTTGCACATCTAAAAGAAACCTTATCAGGATAGCAAGATAAACTTTGCTGTTGAACTGAGCAGGGCTAAAAATCAGAAGTTATTTCCAACATGATCACAGACATTAAGAGGAAAGCTTGCTGTAATTGCTTTGTACTTGATGATATGAGCAGGCCAGTATATACTGTGTCTGTTTTCCCATTCTTAATTCTATTTCTTCATCTTTTTTCAGACTGCATCCAGGTGCTTTTTTCTTGTCAGAGTATAGTCTGAATGCTCCCTTGAGGGCAAAGGAAGTCTTACTAAAAGCACACTTATCACATATGGGAATTTAGTAATGGCTCATTTATTCTCTTTGAAGACTATGGTCAGAGGTCTTTAGATCCGATACACTGCATCTGTGTGTATTAATAATGGAGTATTACATTCATTGTACTTCACAATGTGTGGCATAAATAAACACACGTTTGTGTAACCACACCTTGAAAGATTAGTTTTCTACTTCAGTTCTTCCAGTTTAAATAAATATACTTCACGCTCTGGACAGAGATGATCATATTGATTGCTGCTATTTGAGTAGCAGACAAACTATTTGTTTAAATGACGCTTTGTCATCTGGAGAGCCTGGAAAAATCTTTGGTGAAGGTTAGCAATTGTTTATGACAGGTAAAAAAATTACACTCTTGTGCACAAAGTTCTCCTTATTGGAAAGGCTAATTCAATCGCCTGCAATGACATTATTTCATGTTCATCTGGCATGCATTATTTTTCAAAAAAATCCCTCATTTACCGACAAAATTAGAAAGGTTCAGCTGTCTCAAAGGTTACAGAACATCGTTTTATGCTTCTCCCTACAGCAAAACCAAGATGATATTTTATTTCACTTCCTTCCACTTAATATTTTTTTAAAAATATAACAAACTATTCACCATGGTTTAAGTACGTCAACATCACTATCCATTTTCATAGCAAAGTATTTCACCTGGTTATATTTATAAAGGAAGACCAATTTAGATATCACATTCCCATTTGACATTTGGACTTAATAACTGCAAATAAAAACAATTAAAAGGCATTTCTGTTTTTACCAGCTTTACTCTGCATTTGAGAGAGCACTGGCGATGCCAGTTGTATTTTTCACCTCATCTTACGATAGTCCAATAGTATTTAGAGTAAGTCTTTCTCCGGACAGTGCCAGAGAGGGACAAGATCAGGAGGAAAATTAAAGCTGAAAAGGAAGCAGGCATGCATGAGAATGAAGAAAAGGGAAAACAAAACACAGTCAATGCATGTTTTGTGCTACTGCTTTGAAAACTACCAGTTGCACCATCATCAATCTCATCAGTAGAAAAAGAACTCTCCTAATCCAGCCACATAACACAAACTTTTTTTAAGTCATTACACACATAAAATTTAAGGGGTGCTCTACAAAACCAGTGAATTTTAAATACATTAATACTAGAACAAAAAAACATCTCTTTATGGTAGTAATTCTTACCAATTGCACAGCAGTATAGCATAGTCAAGACACAGCTACATTTTCCTAATGCAGAGGAATATTTCTTTAGAAATTGAAGTACAATAAAGTTAAAAGATATTATTTTATTTACAAAAATTTACCTAATAATTTACCAACATAATTTTCTGTGTTTTCTAAACATAGTAGAAACTAAATCCAATGCCATTAGACATTTTGCAATTAAGGAAAAGGGTGGAAAACACTTCAGGGAAGGAATGTGGAGTGAGAAAATTGCATACAATCAGGAAGTGGATGTGGAGCATCATATCACAATGCAGCATCTCTTATCTCTCAAAAGGCAGAAAAGCCAACTTAATGCACCTAGAACTACACCCTGATAGAATCTATTAGTCTCCAGACCTATATTTTGCATCTCAAATATTTTCCATCTTTAAGCGTGATTTGAGGATTAAAAACTGTCCTTTCTTTCGTCTTCAGGTTCACACATACTTTTCCATTTTTGTAGTTCCTGAGAATCATTCATCTTCCATACTTCAGCAAAGGATTGTAGCTTTTTTCTGGGGAAAAAAAAATTTCAATCAAAATACGGACACATTTTTAAATTAAGCACATCAAACCTTGAAAGCCCTACAGTCATCTGCAAAATTTTATACATAGTAAAAAACAGACATTGCATAGCTCAAAATGTTACGTGATCTTTAAACAATCAGTTAACGTTTTCCAGTATATGTATTCCAGCTCTAGGACAGCCAACAATTTAATTTTATAACTAAGTTATAGTACCAGAAGCATTGACAAGATGGAATAAAACACTGAGCAAGAGTAAATGATTAGAAATAAACAGTACTATAGTTTGTCCCATTTAATTTTCAGCATTCAGTTCCTACAAATTTTCACTTGTAGAATCATAAAGATAAGACATTTTCAAAATAAATGAGTACACATGTCCTTCCTATTTTCTTTTTAATATTTTTTTATTTAAGAAGGACTTATAAGAGCTGTGACAAATAATAACAAGACATTTAAAATGGGTCAACACACATTCCTGATGACAAAGATGTCAAGACTGGATGGAATTACCCAGTGGATTTTCTTACATAGTATGAATGTGATTTAAAAAAATAAGACAAGGCAGCTGGCCTGTGGGTATTGTGACAACACAAGTATCCTGCTATGAACAGGTCTGAGTTTGATTCCCAAGATCGTTATAATATTTGGTTCCTACCGCAGATATACCATACCCATTTTTAAATTAGGTAAGCACTCTTTTTGGGAAGAAGGTATAGAAGAATACTTTGACATTTAGATCACACCATGGCAATAAGTGAAAATAAAGTGAAATGTACAGAAGAAAATATTTCTATCATGACCTACATAGGAGAACTGGAAAAATTAAAAATTACATAATACAATAATTTATGCACTGTGAAATCATCAGACACATTTGACATTTTATTTTTTACTGACTTGAACTCCAGATGTATACAGATGCATGAAGTTCCCCACAAAGTACATGCAAGAGGTCTACAATGAAGGAATAACCTGGTACAGGTCAAAGCCGATGAATTAGCACTGTGGTAGATGTCCCTTGTCCCTGACTTCCTACAGAACACTGTCTCTCATTAAAGGGAGAGGCAAAAGTGTCAAACTTCAGGTGGGGTAGGCTGGTCTAGCAGGCAGGGCTGCAGTCTCAAGGTTACCTTTACTAACTACTGTCAGGATCAAGGGCCTCCTCCTCCTCTCGCTCCTACCGTTTCCTTCTTGAGGTAGTAAATGCCTGTTCACACGTAACATCCAGAAATTGAACTTGTGTGATATCAGCTGGAGAACGAACGACTTTTCAGCCGGATCAGATCCCTGACCTGGCCTGTTTTGTGGTCACAGAAAAACCAGCCCTGGCACCACGGAGAAAAGGCACCCCCTCCAGCAGCAGCGTGGGGGAGATGGGCTGAGGGAGCCTGCTCCAGCGGGTGCCTCCCATGTACCTGCACTCGTATAGCTCGGGTGCCAGCAGTCTGCAGTGAAGTGTGGGGTGCAGGGGCTTCCAGACTGAGTGATGTCAGGATAAAGGACTCATCACAGCTTTAGATTCATTATTTATTCTTTTTCTATTTAGTCTTTTTCACTTTAAGAATACAAGCAAATTACATACCAAAAGCTGAAATACAGATGGTAGCTTACATATTCAAAATGGTAAATGGGACACAATTAAGTCCCATAATTAAGACTGCCCAGTCAGCCCTCACTCTCTCTCTCTACAGGCACTGTAAATCAGTCTAACTACATCATCCCACACTATTTTTTACTGCTCATAGGTTTTGTATGCAATTAACTCTCTTTAGCAATGGAGACATGCTAGAACTCTATCTGTACCCTGTCCAAGTAATACGCTAGCATGATTTTCATAAACCAAAGGGACACATTATGTCTTAATTTTATTACACAATAACTCCGGCCTTCCAGCTCATATTCTCACCTTTCTGAACAACGTTTTTTCTTGATTTTAGAACCCTACATATCCTATAACAACAGAGTTAAGACATTGCTAGTAATTTGTTGTCTTATTATTGTCAGTTATGAGCTATTATTTCCAATTAATGTAAGCTACCATACTATTTTTCCCATAAGCTGTCATGTATGTTCAATAGAATGTATTTATTTTGCTTTCTTAAAAGGGGATAAAAACTGGTGTTAAGTGCTAAGCTCTGTTAAGTTTCAAAAGAACTGCTTGCATCTACAAATAATTATTACTTAAGATTTTCAAATATGAAATTATTCTATCAGGATTACGTACGACCATCAGGCAACACAGGTCTTGATTTATTATATTCCTAAAGGGCTGTTTGAATTTTACTGATAGGACTACCACTGAAATAACAGCAACAAAAAATTCAGTGGAAAGGAATATGAACATTACCATATCTTTATATCTAAACTGTGTACATATTACAGGTTTTATAAAGGTGATGTTATTTGATACACATGGGAATTTTCATAACTAGTCTAATATATAAGGTACATATACCTCTAAATCAAAATTGGGTATCAGAAAAATATTACAATCCTTAGCCTTTTAGTAAAATTTTATGTGTTTGGGGGGGGTAATCAAAATATATTATAAATATTTATTAAGTTAAACTAGAAGAAGAATATCCACATTCCCTTCTACACTACAGTATGCAAATACAATTTCAAGTTCCAAATCTCAATTGGGGAAAAAAAAAGAAAATCACAATTATTCTGACCTTTTCATATTCACTATAGTCTCCAACTCCTTTGATTTATGAGCTGCCTTCTTCAAGATTTCTTCAGGAATATCTGCCAGTTTGGCAACATTTAGCCCATAACTCCTTGCAGAGACTCCTTTAGTTATTTGATAAAGAAAAGTGATAAATTCAGGATTCTCTTCATCTTCAGATCCTAAAAAAATAAAACCAAAATGAAAACCTCCTCTATTATGTTAATAAAATGTAATAGACCAAAGACTGAAATGGCAAAGAAAATGGTCTCATTAACATTCATGTTTCCTGTGTGATTTATTCCATTGAAGAAGTATGAAAGAAAAATGTTTCCTTGAGACCACACATTTTACCTACCCATTGTGAGACTGAAAAAACCCTTTACTGTACTTTTACCTGGTGTCTTATTAAGCAGACTCATGTATGTGTAAAACTTAGAATCTTTGTATGTCAAATTGACTAGTTATTAGCTGTAACTGGGATATTACATCTGATGACTGCTGAGCAATAATAGAATAACAGAAGTGTCAGTAATCCCGCAGCCGAGAAACCCGTAACTACAGCACAACAAGTCTGCTGCCTACCAGGAGCCCAGTAGTCATAGCAAAATGCTCAGGAAAAACCAAAGGTGAGGATGGTGGTTCTTCCACTAGGGATTCTTTCTATTCCATGACAATAAGATGGAAACATAGAAGCCGTCATTACCAATCTGATGACCCCTTCCTCTTCCTCTTTAGACATCCTTGTTGCACCTCTGCACAATCCACACCTTGTGTAAAGAGCTGAAAAACTATGGCATCATTCACTGCCATTCATTCTTCTGACATAAAAATGCTGGGTTTTGGAAACAGAGGGGATTTCCATAAATGCTAATGGCTTACGATAATTTGATCTAAGTGATTCAAGACAAAAACTGGGAAAAAACATGCCATAAACTCACCTTTAATAGAACAATTAAAATGTTAAGACACCAGGCTGAGTAAGAAATGCAGATGCGTTGCTGCTTACAGGCTGTGGTACTACACCTGTTGTGCTTTCTGGAGCAAAACAATGAAGGCTACACATGGCCTGAAGGTTCAGGTCAATTAACATTGAAAGCAGAAATGCTGAAGAAGTACAGTGAAACATAAAGTATAGGGTTTCATGGACCCAATAGTTAGGGCTAATAGCAAGTATTGAATGTTGGTAATATCTCAATTGCCAGAGAGTCTCAGAAATCAACAGTTCAATTAATGAACTCTCTGAGAAAAGGACATGCTGATGCTCAGGAGAGCCATGCTCTTAACTGGGAACATGAGCGTGGCTAGATAGTGCTCACCTAAACACAACATTACTTTGAACTACTTTTGCTCAAAGTTAACACATATTTCAGGGATCCCTATTTCTAATATTAACCAGAGTCAAACTCTAAATTTTTAAACTAACTCTCCAATAATAATTTTAGAAGTGATAAATTATATATTTAAACACATTGTTTAGTGACAAATACTAACACATCCTGTCCTTATTAGTTTACAAAGTAAGCAGATAATACAATATTAAGAATGAAGTAGGGGGAAGGTTAATGGCAAATACCATGTCAATTCTTAAAAAATTCTGGGAATGATTCAGGGAACAGGCCGTAACTTGGCAAACTGGGAAAACCAGAATCAGAGCAGAATTGTCAAGCACCTCATTAAACCTGATACATCAAGAAAAAAAAAAAAGAATCAAAGCTCTTTTTATGGATGGTAATCCTACATCACGAATCTGTTGTAAGTTTGGAAGCCATGGGAGTAAGAGAGAGGCAGTGGAAAAACCATATGTGGCTTTTGATGAGTCCTGCATTAAATGCTCTTCTGAAAACTAAGCAGCAGTAATCTAAAAGGAAGGCCTTTGCATTTGTAAATAATTGGTTAAAAGATAGGAAACAGAAGCAACAGTCAGTTCTCACCACAAAGGGTGATTATTGCTGCAGTTAGACAGAGCTGTTCAACGCACCCATTATCAAACAAGAAAATGGGCTAAGCAGTAAGCTGACAAAACTTTACCGAAAATACTAACTTATTAAAAGCAACAGTGACAAGAAGAAGAAAAGCTGTAATTCTTCTGCCTGGTAAAAACAGAACTGAATAGGATTATGATAAGCAATCTACAAAATTAGGCATGGCATAGAGAGGATGAACAGAGATTATTCCTCTGCCTCTTCTAATACAAGAACTGGGACCATAAAGTGAAGCTACATGTTGTTTCAAAACTTTCAAAGCAAACAAGAGGTGGTTCTTCACATAATGCAGTGTTAACATTTTGGAGCTCCTTGACAAAATAGGACAAAGATGCTAGATGTACACAAGGATACTCAGGACACATAGACAACTTCATTGAAATGAAATCCATTGAAGATATTAAAAACCAGAAAACACATCTACCTCTTGAAGCTCCCTAAATAGCAAATGTTCACAGTGAGATTTAGAGAGTTGCCATATGTTTGATCCCTAATCCCTCCTCCCTAATCCCTTGTATTCGGCCACTGTGAGAAACTGGATACTGGCCTAGGTGAACATTTTATCTGACCTATCTCAGTCATCCTTACATCAAAGCTTCACCAACCCAGTAGATCCATTCACAACAAGGTAAAAGCACAGAGCAAAGTCACCACCTTCTCTCTGTCTTCAGACCAGCTTTAACTGAAGTCTGCCTCAGGGGATCAATATTTTTAAAACATGCAAAAGCTGGTTTACATAGGCTGAGTTCCTAGTGCCATGATGCTGCACATGCTGCAGTTGTTTTGGATTTTTTCCAGTTTACTCAGTTTAGCTTCCTATTTTCCCAAAGGGCATGGCACACTTAAGCTTTAAGGTTGGACCATGTGATCCTTGAGGTCCCTCCCAACCTGATATTCTATGATTTAAATCTATGATTCATGATTTAAATGTGAAAGAGAAATGGTTGTTCACTCTTCAGGCCCCCCAAATCTGTGTATAGTCTCATACTCTAGTGTTTGGATGTATAACTTTCACACTGAGGTTTAAATTACCATAACAATTTTACAATTTCTGCCTATGCCTACAGTGCCAAATCTCAGGATTTATGGATTTATACTGTACCTTTTTGCTCGGCACTTTCTTCCTCATTCACCAAGAAAGCCATGTGGTAATTACCAACTTTTTCTGGATACGCCTTCTCTAGCTCACAAACTGAGGGATAGTGAGTGACAAACAGTGTCAGCGACTCCACCTACAATAATTAGACACATAAGAAGGTTTCGCTTTAAATTTTTTTAAACACAGTAGCATAGCACTGATATCCTTTATCCACACCCCTTTGCTCTCAGTTTAGACATGCCACATTTCTACAACGAAATACACGCCATGTCAAAATCAGCCTACCATAGTACATGTTGAAAAAGCATTTACAAGCATGTGTCAGGTTGAACACTTACATCTCTGATAAAATGTTCAAGTGTAGCATAAGCAATAGCGATTCCATCATGTGTGCTAGTTCCTCTTCCCAATTCATCCAGAATTACTAGTGATCTTGAAGTTGCTTTTCTTATTATCTCAGCAGTATCTGTCAGTTCTTCCATAAAGGTACTTCGGCCTTTGTAAATGTTGTCTGCTGCACCCATTCTGCATTGGGATACAAAACAGATCAATTTATTAAGTTCAAATAAGTGCCAGATAATGCTGGACCCCACCTTCCCCCGATAATAAAATTACTTTGTTATAAATCGATTGTTGCTGCTCCAAGCAGAGCAGAAAAACCCAGGCAGAACATTCACCTTCACCTTCACAAACTACTGCTTTGGAGAAAAAAGCAACAGCAGCACATGGTGCAGATACAAGGGTACTCTACAAGACCGAAAGCCCAGAGGGAACTCCTCATGTACCATTAAATAAGGGCTTGCTTGCATTCCCCAAGAGAACAGAGTATACAGACCCTATGGGCATCTGGGGAAGTACGGACTATAGGGACAGCAGAGAATTTTTGTGGGCCATCAGTAATCTAGTCCCAAGATAAATCCACGGGCAGAAATCTCAGCATCCCATGTCCACTTCTGTAATTGGGAGAAAATGAGGAGGTAGACAAGGGTGTATTTCTTAGCATGCAATTCTTCCATCTTGACAAAATGTACAAGGCGGCCTGCTCTTCCCTTCAAAAGGGCACTGGGAATTCAGACCAGTCAGTTGACTAGAAGGGTTCCAGCAAAGGTAGTTGTGAAAATGAATTTTACTTTTTTGGTTTAGTTCAAACATTTAATTTGTATGTTTTTTAAATGCTAACAACACTTGAAAGTATCAGATATTAGAATTTCCACGTAGAGACAGAATGGACACTCATGTGACCAAGTATTTGTGCATCCAAATACAGCAGTTAGTTCCCTCAGGCAGTAACAAAATAACAATTATTTCCCCTAATTCCACAAGTACACAATCTTCCCAGCATGCTTAAAAGTGATTTTAAGAGAAAAACTCTCCTCATCCTTTTACACATCTGTCCTTGAACCTACTGGTCTCCATGCAGGTGAGCTTCTCCTCTGCTCCACAGACGTACACATGCACATACACACACAAATTCTTTCATGTTTCATACAAGTCTTTCAGCAGTGTTTCAGATTCATGCAACCTTCAACCCTTAAATTCTATCTCAAATTGTGAAATTGCAGTTTTCATCTCAGAATCCCGTTGGCAATTCACCCTGTTTATCTCTTCTTCTGCAGCTTTCCTTACCTATTCAATTAACACGTTTTCTACCTGGAAGAAAGAACATTTTCTTTTTCCATATATGCTTTTCAATTACATTAACTGCATTACAATATCGCTTCTGAGATAGGTTATCACTAGCAAGCCACTGAGTAGGGCTGTAAAAATGGATTTGTTCACTCTCATCAGCCAATAATACAGTTACATACAAGCCACATTGATTTAAGGGAAACTGATTCATGGGCTTAGCATACTACATTTTCAAATATAACAGCTGGCCACAACAGTATTTAAAGTCAATCAAAATCTTTAAAGACAATCCCAATACAGCTTTTTTTCTCTCAGTCTTTTGCTACATCTCTCTCTAATATAATTGCTTCTGTTGCCTACAGAAGCACTATGAAGATACTCATCATTTTAGGAGGATCTTATGATTGTCAAGAATAATTGACCACCAATACCAAAATCTAGCAGGTTGGACCCAGTACAACTATGATTTCTATATATTCTCTGTTTCCTGCCCTGGAAATTTGGTATGGTGGCATGCGTAAGTTCACAACACACAAATCTTCAATTATAAATGAAGAAATTTTGGTTGGAGATGGGTATTATGATATAATGAGCAAACTGAGTGTTTTTATTTCATTGCATATGCACTACATACATACACAGTATGTATACTCCCACATACTCCAAAAGAAAGGTGATTTTGCAGATAAGCTAATTAAACTTTACATTAATTTCACTGAATTAAATATATAATTCAGGATATCAAGGCATTGTGTAATTAACATTTATTAATCCTGACTTAGTATTGCCATCTTTTTAAATGCTGGTTTAAGAACTATGAACATATTACTCAAGTTCTCACAGTGCCCCCAACATGTCCCAGTCCCTTTCCTAGTTTGGTTCAGTTGTCATGTACTGCTGTAAAATCAACAATCCCCCTTTATTGCAATATTGCACATATCTATAAAGAACAATATAAATTATATCTATTTTTAACACTATTATTAGTTCACCAGAACAACAAATAATTTTTATGTCTGAACAATATCTGCCTCCATAATGGGCAACTTTAGCCTTTGTTTCCAACCCTAGGATTATTATTAGTATTTTTTTATCATTTCCATTTGGCTTTTCATTACAGAGACAGCATCTAACAGGCTGTCTGTTCTGCACCTATGATGATTACACTGAGAGTTCTCAGTTCTATTTTTCTCTTAGATTGCATTATTTCCATAAATCACGTAGTCCCTCAAAATCATGTGGTCATTTTGTATCTAATTTACATTCATGAAAATAATTTTCAGAACTTCCTCACTAAATGATCAAGATACAAACAGAAATGAGTATTATCTTTCTCTTGTTAACAACAGCTGCAAAAGAAGCCTTTCTTTTCAGTATCTTAAAACCTTCAAATCCAACTCAGGCTTATCCACAGATTAAAAAAAAAACAAACATGTATTTTTAAATGCCATAAAAACTCTTAAATGTCATCCTTTGAAAATGGATAAAATTGTTCTTTCTGCCTCTGTCCTTGACACTAGAAGAATCATACTTGTTTTTTCAACTTACGTGATAAGCAATATTATCCCAGAAACTAGTAAGAATAGCTTTTAATGTGGATGATTGCATTTATAAAACTAACAGTTAATACGCAGCAAGGCATTGCTCCCTAACTTTATACTATATTATTCCTGAAACAATAAAGTTTTTGAGTCAAAACACCTACTGCTTAAACAATTCTTTTTTTCAAGTTTAAAACAGCCATAATAAATACCACTAAACTTCTACAAGGTGCAGTTGCTTTGAATTTACATTTTAATGTAGTTTGCCTCCTAAATGTTTTTATACATAAAAACATTAGAATTCTTCCTGCAATATTCAATAGAATCCAGATGATTTACTACTGTTAGCAACTACTCTATAGGTAATATCTGGGATTGCTATCCCTATGAATTGTTAGGGTAAAAATGCTAAAAGAAATGTTACAGACACTCATCTTAGCCTTAATGCCGCCAGCACTGAAACCATGGATTTTTTTGTTTGCCTTTTTGTTTTTACACATGGTCCTAATAAAGTCTCCAAGACTCACTTCCTCTGGAATGCTGCCTACAATGGGATCAGATATCTTTTGAACTTTCATATGTACACAAAAATAATTTCATTACATTTTAATGCTGCATTCATCACTACAGTAGATGACAATATAGTGGAATATGTGAAGAGGTATAAGTTGTAACGCAGACATGTTATGCACTACCCAAATTTTCTTTTCTTCCCTCTCTTCATTAAGAAAAAAAAAAAAGGGGGGGAGGGCGGGGGGAGAAGCACCCAGGGGAAAAAGGTTACAACAGAATAAGACAGTCACAAAAGCAAACCATCAGAGCAAGAACAATGCCACCCAACTTCACCAGCTCTATTCCTCTTCTTGTTAAAACACCAGCCAATGGAAGTAGTGACAGAGTTAATACGAAAACTTCAATTTCTGCTATGGATTTTCTCATGTCTATGTTCAGAAAGATTACTGCATTCTGCCCACAAGGAACGTGCAGATATCTAATGTGAAGAGTGCCTCTTTAGTGCTGGCAAGAGATCCATCACTCCTCAGCAACTGCAATTTGGCTGGAAACCACTTGTTATAATGTCTCTTTGACAGCCAACCAAATTTCAAAAAATTAAAAGTTCATCTTATAATGTTCAACACATTTATTATGTAAAGAAGAAAATAAAAGAGGAGGCATTATCTCCTTCCAGTGCTAGGTTTCAAGTGGTGAAGATTCCTGTCTATAGCCTCAAAAAAACAACAGGGAGGCAATGCTTTCATAAATTAATTTTTGGAGGGTAAGTTAGATTATATGGCAGCAGTAGCTACCTTTATGTAAACCAACTAGCACTATATGCTTAACCTGTATGTGATCCCTTAGAGAAAAAGATACAGATTTCCTTATTCCGCAGTAGCAGCATTGAAATGGTTGGTCTTTTAACCTGCTCTCCTGAGTCAATACATGCATGCAGTACTCACCTTTTCCAATGCAAGTGCTCATCATCCTGGGAAGGTATCCTATGACATTTTGTCCTACAAGGCTCTTAAATATTGGGAATTTTTTTAATGATACAAGCTATGATTCCACTCAGAAACCACCAGAACTAAACAGCACAACTTTTTTCCTTGCATCTGGAGAATTTTTATGTAGTCAGTATCCATTTAAACTTGTTCTCTACAAGCACAAACTAATATTGCTATGTGTGTCCCTGTAAGTTACCTCAAAGTCTGGTGCTTTCAAGCTTTTGATCAGCTAGACCGATCTGAGGGCTTTGACAGCCATCCATGAAAAATTTCTACGGAAGGAGGAAATTTAAATTGAGGTCACTGAGGTCTTCTTGGAGCTCTGTCTCTCAGCATCCTGTTATTGCTGCTTTCAAAAAAACAAAGTGTCCTGGAGAAGGGGATAGACTTGCAGACTTGATGATTAACAGTGGCATAAGAACAACAGCATAACCCAAGACATTGCTTTGGAGCGGAGCAGAGAGGTCCCCATAGAACTGCAGCTGACCTCTGCACCAGTCCAGAGGTGAAAGTGACAACATGTAGGTTAAAGAGAAATTGTTCCAGTATGACAGAAGGCAGAGGAAAAAAAAAACAATTCCAAAATAGAAAAATGAATCTGAAATCCAGAAGCTTCTAGTTAAGGTTTTTTCCATGCTATCTTTCAAATAAGTTATCCAACATGCTGTTAGTTGGCTTGATTATAAAATTAAGGCCACTGTGTGGGCCTCAGGTATTTTATTATTCTTTTATACTATTGTGAATCCCTCACACTGCTTGTGAAAATGACCAAGCAGCCCAAGAGCTCCCAGTGGTAACAAAAAGCATCTACATAGCACCGAACAAACCTAGACAACAAGACTGCAAAAACATTTCCTAAAGCCTTATTTTGATATAGTTGCCAACATCCCTGCGCTATTCATTAATTCTTAGTTTATTAAGATACTTAATGCTGAAAAAACCTTAAATGAAGTTTAAGATTTTTTTACCTTGATTTTAGAAAGATGCACTTGACTTTAAAAGTTCATTTAAAATACTTACTAGAGAATTGAAACCTAGTGCCTGTTACAGAAGAATAAGCCTAATTAGTATAGAGTTTCTACACATTGCCTTTGCAGTTTTCAAGAGAAAAAGGTTCAGCGGTTTCAATGACATTCAGGTTTCCAGGTATGGTTTGTCTTCCCAGGGATCAGAATTGAAGCCAGACTTCATCTCAGAACGTACTTATAGTCAAATTATTTATTCATCAAGAGCAATTAACAGTAAAAAAGAATTACTCTTTTCTCTGACAGTATCTTAAATGTAAGGTGTAGAATACCGCTCTCTCAATACCAACAAAGACATTAATTTTGTGATTCAAAGAGAACACTGAGAAAAATAAAAATAAATTCATAATGTGACTTTACACTCTCTCCCTCTCACACAAAACCCTTCAAAACGTCATTTCAAAGATCACTATATTTGAACAGGAGTTATTTAAATTAAGATAACTAGTTTATAGAAATAAAGTATGAGGTGGAGTCCTGCCTTCCATTTTATCCCTTTTCTTGCATGGGACTGTTCTCTACAACATATTTTTGATCAACACTGTATAGTTAATATTTTTTAAAAAAATCTCATAACTGTTTTGTATCCTTTTATTTTTTGCAGAAAACACTATTCCCAGATGAAGTTTCATGTGGTTTCTGCAGAAAACAAATAGTCACAAAAGTATAAATATTAACTGAAGATGACATAATAACAGAAAAACTTGATATTGATTTGACATGGATGGAAAAACACAAGGGCAGTTTCAACATAGAGGTTAATCTTCTCCCATGGAATTGGGTTATTGGTTTTCTATTAGGCACCCAGCAAACAACACTTATTGAGACTTCACAGTTTGTTCACTGTGAAAATAAATTTGAAAAAAAAAAAAAAAAAAAAATCCAAAGTTGTTCACAAATGGGTCTGCTAAGAAAATAAAAAAAGGCATCCTAAATGAAGGACTGGCAGGCTGACTACTGCATGTCCTTTTCTGCTGCAGTCCCAAGAATCCCAACACCTTTAACCAGAACAATCCTTCAATTTTGCCCAAAAAGGCAATTTGAAACCCTGCGTATCTTAGGAACACTCAGATGGCTAATGAGAATTTCACAGTGGTTAGTACAAAAGTAGCCCAACTTGGATACTGCAACTTCTGGCTACTTTCCACATACAATGAAAATTTACCAAGTAATCCTCTAGAAGATAGCATCTGCAAATTCATAACAGTTCACTGGCAAGAAACTAATGCTTCACACTCCCCCACAGAGTACTGGTAAATCATTTACTTCATTTCCATCAAGCTCTTACTGATTCAAACCAAAAACTGACAATAAGAAAAATAATTTGCAGAAACTGCAATTACAGAATTTTTAAAAAATAACTCTTATCCTAAGTATGACAGAAAGCATTGTTATCAGAATACTTACTATTTCTGCATTATTCATGGACAACTTCTGAGAAGTAAATGTGTGTGCAAAGTTACATGGCCGACAATGGTAGGCAATCAGAAGATGCTCATGATACTAACCTATTTACAGTCAACATGCACACATGTGCTCAACCATTTCTACAACTGTTATCTGCAAACTTCAAATGAAGAAATACCGATGGTGTTACCCAATTTAGAAGAACAGCTGTTGAAAAGCCTGACAGAATGCATTACACTTTAATGTAAAAAACATGTTTATTTTGTAAATTATTATAGACATACGATACTCTCAGCCACTGAGAAATTAATGAAACTAGTAAAACTTAATACCATTAGGGATACATACTTTGCAAGAGTATGTATCTCTCCCCCTGGAGAGAAAAGCAAGTCCAAAGTGATTTTAATACCCAGTTTCATAGTAATTTTTACCTTTTTTTTTTTTTTTCCTTTTCCATATCACTAGGTAATTGAAATAGCCAGAACAAGTAATCACTTAAATCCTCATTACCTTATAGACCTGGCCAAGAAAGGCATGCTGCACACACGAGCACGCCAGTATATTAAAAGAAACGTATCTAACAGGATTAGCTTTCAAGATGTGAACTGCATTGATTTTTTGATGAAAGCCAGAGGAAAGAAAAACATCCATGGATTGCAGGGAACATTCAATATTTTAAAAGCTTCACCTTGATTGACAGAACAGGTAGGACTGAATTCAGAAGACAAAATAGCAGTCTAGTCAATAGAGTCACTGAGTGAAAAGAAGTTACCAATATTCTCTCATTCCTAACGTTTTATAAGGCAACAGAAATTCAGTTGTTCTTCCAAAAGCTTATGCTACATTACCTAGATAAGAACACTTGAGAAAGTAATTTTCTGAAATTCAGCAATGATATCCTCAATAATACAAGAATCTTTAAAAATACTTGTTAGATCACTTAGGGCAAACACATCACTCACTGTTGAAGCAATCCAGCAAATTTCTGGTTAATTCTAAAATTTTCCACTGTATTTTAAAATTGGACTTGCTTGAGTCTAAATTCTACTTTCTCCATCCCACATTACTCACAACTCTACAGCAGGTGGCTGTCAGGGCATGAGGGCTGAGCTCTTAGAGGAGCGGAGTGTCTGGTAGCAGAACAAGAACACCAGAGCAATAGCTTAAATTCCACGTTAAAACATGCAATGGATTTTATACCTAACCTATCAATGGATTGACTTCCACAGGTCCATCAGCTTTTACATTTACTCAAACATAGTGAAAGCTATGATTTGTTCCTGTACAGAGGTACTAAACTGAGGTTTCTATTGCAGCTGCTTCTTCTGCCAGAGAGATCTGCCAGCACAGGCAATCAGTCGATACCAGAAGGACAATACTAGATGGAGAAGTTTATGAAGGCTCCATTAAGCAACTAGAACTCCAAACACATGCTTTTACCCTGATTTCTCTGCAGGAAACCATTAACACTGTATAAATGTTATTGATGGTCAAGAGTTAGAACAGATTAAGAGTACAATAATTTTCCTGCAGGGTAAATTATAAACAAATTAGGGTGCTTATTTGCAAGCCATCAATATTAGCCTGAAGAAGGTATAAAAATTAAGGCAAAGAAACACCCAAACCTAAAATATGCATAGGTTTACACTTACTACTCTCAGATTCCATCAAGGGAACTCAAGATAATTAAGTTAATGTGCATTAATGTAGCTGAAGGATTGAGGCCAAGGGGGGATTACAAAGCAGAAACTATAGCAACAGTCTAGGGATAGTAGCTGAAGCCATTCAGCACAAGTGAACTCTTCCCCTTTAAACCTGTGAACACCACAGAAAATCCAATTCAAATTGTGACTAGGTTAAATCATAGCATGGAAAAGTTTTAGAAAGGTAAATATCATCATTCAATGTAAAAGTGTAAACTGTACTGTAAAATAGCTGGTCAGCTTCACAGGCAAAATCCTGCCTCTGCCTCCATTATGGGGAAAGCCTTTCAATCTCTTTCAGGAATACAGCACATGTGGCAGAAATGGTTTTATAAATCTCACTGTATATATCAATAACTGTCTTTTATTGACTTAAATTAATTTTCAAGCCTGTTTTAAACCCCTACAAACAACACAGTTTGTATTTACTGACTTTATCAAATGCCATGTATGTAAACCAAAGACTTTGTTAAATTTATAGTAATATATTATGAAATGAACAAAGACATGAAACTAAATTAGCTAAATATATGCATAGCATAGTTTAATTTATTTCTACAGAGCTACAGAACACTGTCAGAAATAGTTACAGCTCAAATGTACTGTGATACGTCCAAGACACAACTTTACCAGAAAAACAGAACAAAATAATATTCAATTTAAAAACACTAACTACAACTTTTACTTATTCTCTTCTTTTTCAGAAAAAACATCTTCACATGACAGAAAATACATGCACTGAATTTAATACACCACCGTTTTTTTTTCCTCCTGAAAGTTGTGAATAATTTACCCTAGAGGTGTAATTATATGACTATAAGCAAAAATGAAAGGCTTAAGTAATTTTTGTTATTCTGGCAATAAACACAAATACAATTAAGAACGAACGAAATGAAAGAAACTACTGTGCCATACAGAAGTAACATTTCTGAACATTACTTTTGGGTTCTTGACAACTAACAAGTTCTGTTTGTCTGACTGTCACTGTTGCTTTCCAGAGCAATACAAACAATACCTGTTTAGCATATCAGTATATAAAATTCTTGTGTTGACTTGCCAGTCACTTGGGATTGCTTTATATCAACGGTTCCCTACTTTTCTGCACAATACATAAATTAATGTGTATGGCAAAACCAGAAAGCATTACTACATATATATATAAAAAATAAACAAAGATGTGGAAAAAGTACCTTTGCTTTTAAATTCTCTGACCCTTATCTTTCAGAGTAACTGCACAGGAAAATTGAGAGAACCAAGTCTTTTTCCAAAGGAAAATCTGAAAAACTTTCAATTTAAATATTTCTTTTCAAGTGTAAGTAACTTGGAAAATGTAACAAGGCATCAAGCAAAGTTAGGGCCAAAACCAGGTAACATACAGACAAGTTGCTCTGCTCAGATAAATTCCTCCACAGTTTCTATTCAGCACTCAATATCCTGATAATTTCAGTTTTACAAAGGGCACCTGCAAACTGCCCTGCCAAACACTGTTGTCATCTCAAGACTAGAATTTCGTAGCCTACATTTTTATGATAAAGGTATGAAGAAGCTGACTAGCTGAATCTTCATGCCAGGTGTTCTGATTTAACTGATATTTCTAGGGCAAACAGGAAGACTAATCTTCATAATCCTATCCTGTAAGCCCCCCCGCCCCAAAATCAATAAAGCTTAATAAAGCAATAAATGGAAGCAAGGAATTTTTTAGTCTGCTAACTGATCTTCTGACTTAAAAACAACAAAGTTCGCATGTGATATAAAAATGAGAGACTATATGCTATTCTGGCAAAACACTGAAGAGTTTGTCATGAAGGACAACAACTTATTATTGCTAAGTATGTGAATGTACAATACCTATGCCAGTCCAGCCCAATGATCTGACTAATTATGGAGGCTGTGATCAGCACAAGAATTCCAAAAAAGGTGGAGAAACCTTGAAATGGTACTGATGCAGTAACTTCAGTAAAGATTTTTTCAGTATATTTAAAAAAAAAAAAATATCATGCTTATGTATTTTCTCATGTATAATTCCAAGTATAGTATAGTTTGGCTAAGACGTATTACAGAATAAAATCAATGTAGATCCCTTCAAGGAGTGAAAAGCAATACCATCATACTCCACTCATAAAATAAAGGACTAACAATAAGAATGGGACAGGCCCTTTTGAGACTGGGAGACCATTTAAGCTCTGCAAGTCTTTCCAGCACGCTAGTAACCATTTAAAAATGTCATCAGCGTGCTGCCCCCTCAGCAATCAAGTTTAAGTACACAGAGTAGGTTTGCATGGAGGATGTCCATTTCTTTATTGTGTTTAGTGAAATCACTATGTAGGAAGAGACTTCTACCTAAGAATGCCTCTAAACCATTTTCAAGCAAGTGAATTCCTGGGCAGTTTCTTTGCTAATACAGCTCATCTGTGAACCAAGCAATGCTTAAGTAGCAAAGATATAACAAGCTGCATTCTGGTCATATACTGCTCTCTTTTGCAACCTTAGTTTGCCTATTGCTATGCAAATAGCAACATTTCTGCAACTTTAATGGAGCTTGTTATTTATTTATTATTTTAAATGCAAAATTTTTCCCTCTGTCCTGCTCCTGTGCAGCTCCCTTCTACTGATCAACTGGTAGAACTGTAATGAAATTAAGTGCAACATTATTTACCTAGTCACAAAAAGCTGGGGAGTTTTTTGCCAGCAGCAGTTAGATCAATGGGACATTGATTTCCATTAACATTTATGAGCACTATTTTGTTTTTTTTCTTAAGTGATTTACCTTAGGTTTCAATTTCTTGTGAAAAGCACCTGGAAAACATCTTCCACTCAATTTCCACTCTGATGGAAACATTCTTTTTCCTGCTTCACATACCACTCCAACCTGTGCTTTCTGAATTTCTCAAGATTTCTTGTAAAATGTACTCTTAACAAGCCTTGGAACATTTTAATCTGTTAAAGTAAATCATGCAATTTCAAACATCTTTCAAATTTTAATGATGGCGACATTCCAATGAAGCAAAGAAAAAATAAACTTCCAAAATTGATTGCCCAAATGTTTGCAGGTTTTAACACAGTATTTGGTTTACATCATGATTTTTAATTGTACCAAAATTTGCAATGACACCATAAATATATACATTTTATCCAGTTAAAAAAAAAATTTTCTGGAAAGAAAATAGTGAGGTTTGTCTACCAGTTTCTTTCAGCTCCACACACTCGTTGACAAAAGAGTAACATGAGTTTGTCAAGTTGTCAGAATTAAATAGCTGTTAAAGTATTTAGGAAGGTAACATCCAAAATATATCTATTGTAAGACCTTTTTGAAAGTCAATTCCACCATTTAGAGATCAAAGAAACATTCTGAATATAACATACAGAGGAGAGCATTGTGGCATGTTTGATGCACAACCTTTAAAGAAACCCTTCATCCCTAAACTGTCCTCCAAGCTTTAACAGCATTTCTTTCCAGATTATCATCTCTGTTCTTATAGACCATGCCAAAATAAAGAAGCATTAGGGACCTTAAAACAACTTCAGGTGTTCCTAAAGGTCCCTTGCACCAAATGTAAGAATTTGCTGCACATACTCAGTTCTGCATTATAATATAGACTTGTAGGTGTAATAAACTTGTATTTCTCCTACATGGGAGAGCAATAAGACAGTCAGAAGCTGACACCAGTTTGTTTTTTCACATTAGCTGAGGAATAACCACACTCTACTGTGCGCCATAGGAGGACTTGACAGAAAGACCAAATTATGTACTCTCCTGAGTCCTCTGCATCTCAAGTTTGTGCTCTTCAGCTGATGATCATGCCATTGACAATACATGAGATCTTTCTGGCACAAGGAAGACAAAAAACCCCTCCAAATAAATCGTGCACACCAATGGGAAAAGACATCTTGCACACACCCTGCAAAAAAAAGATACGTGCAGTCCTTGCAGGGGTTATGGGAACAGGCCAAGTGCTCCATGCATCCTGCATTCTTGCATGAGCCTACAGAGGCTCAGCCACAAACGTTCCCCTATTTTCTGGCCCATAAATTCTCTTTTAGGTGCCAACAATCAAAGCGGAGAAATAATACAGGTGAAAGAATCCATGATGAGTGTAGTAACTCATACAAGAAATGCCACTTTGGAATACATAAATGCCCTTTCCTCTTCCATCTTTG
Organism: Phaethon aethereus; assembly: GCF_964289735.1. NCBI lineage: Eukaryota > Metazoa > Chordata > Aves > Phaethontiformes > Phaethontidae > Phaethon > Phaethon aethereus. The sequence continues at coordinate 81,977,063 of NC_138577.1, read as the reverse complement.
TGGATCCAATCGCACATGACTGACATGGGTCTTTGTGCTTACAGGGTGATGGAAATGAGGAGCCAGTCACAGCAGTCAAGCAGACATTCAAACACTGCTTTTTTCGACGTAACATCAAGCTCTCTACCATGTGAGTGTGCAACGCTCACAAATTTAAGCAGAATGGGCCACAACTCGTCTTCGCAAATTTCAGGATCAGTTGAAGATAGTACCTGAGCATTAGCAGGCAGCAAGGGAAGTACAGCCACCAGCTGGAAGAACAGCACGAGGCATAGAGTTACCCACTTAGAGGGACGCTGTGATGAAATGTCTTGGCCTTTAAAGCAGCTTCCTGTTGACAAAAAGAGACTTAACCCCATCAGCATCACCATGTTAAAACAGGCATATGTATACATAATGTCATTCCTTCTTTAAACTGGAATGCATAATATAAGTTGAGTGGCTGACTTCTGCGAAGTGTTGAAAACATGCATTGTCACTTTGTCCGAAGAACTGAGAAGACGAAGGAGCTTGCTTTCCTTGCACCTATTTCTGTTTCGTAGAAGAGAAAGAAGGATTATCTGGTGGACACTACTAGGGTGCCTCTAAGACACAGTCCCACTCTGTCACAATAAAGCAGGCTCAACTGGAATAAAAAAAGCCAATCTGTGATGTGCTGGGACTGATTGGCAGTACCTCGCTCACTGACACTCCTATGGCAAACTGAGTAATGCATGCACCTGGGATGTCTTTTCAAGGGTAGATACAGCCTGTTCATAGACGTTTTGCTAAACTCTAGAAAGACTGTGTAGGTAAGGCAGTAAGTAAAGTCCCCTGAACTGTGTCACCACATGCAACAGCTGTGAGGACATAGCAGTACGCACATGGGTAGGTCATCAAATGCAATTTTCAATAACAGGAAGTGATCTTCAGCTGGCAAGTCTCTCAGTAGAACTGTTGTCCCTTGCAGCAATCAAAATTCTTTCCCTTTACCAAATCCACTGATCAACTCAGAATCACCACTCCTTGGCAAGGTACATGGCTGGAACAGTATCTTGGCTGTTGGACTTGAAATAAAATGACCCAACTAAGGCCAGTGGCGAGGGGGATGAAAGTCCCTCATTATTTCAGTGTTGGATGAGGCTGGCAGTTCTCAACCCATGTAGAAAACATTCTTTCTTCTCTCCTTTCCTCTACCTCCTCCCTCTCCTTATAGACCCAAAGATCACAAAAGCTGAGAACAGTTTCCTGTATATGAACGACATACATGGGATATGAGGTACTTCTCTGCTCTGGGGTCTGAAGACTGCCTTCAAAGACACCTTCAAGAATCACAGCCTGAATCTGATGCTCTCTCCCAGTTTCCACAACTCAAATAGACCACATGCAAGCCAGGGACACATGCAAGTACCTCAGCAGGACACAGCTTCTGCTGAATCAATCAGAAGCATCACATCACTGTACAATGGCAACAGCTTAAAGGCAGAAGGCCTAATTTATACGGCTTGCAACTTTGTCATGCCAAAGAGACATGTAAGGATCAGCTGCCTGAAGATTTCTGCACTCTAGTTTTAGTTGAATATTCAACTATTACACATGTTAAAAATCATTATACAAGGAAGAAAGACAAACAAAAAAAAAAACCAAAATAGCTATGTAACAAACCCTAGAACAGATAGATTCAGGGTTCCACTTGTGGCCATATCTATCTGAGAGAACTTGTATATTGACATGTAGTACAAGCTAGAACAAAACAGTCTCTGAGCAACCACCATCTGTTTTCACAACATTTTCAGATATACAGTAGAATTTGAACTGAGTATCTCCTAACCGTCGACTTAGCAATGAAGAGCACCTTCCATGTTAAAAATACATTTAAATCATCTGTAACAAGGATAAAACGTAGGACACAGTTCTGTACACCTGAATACAGGTCATGTGATGCACAGAGCCTATACCAAGACAACTGCCTTGAAGTGCAGGCAACTGTATGTCTTACACAAACCAGAACAATTAAACTGCTGCCTATCTAGGTAACCTACCACTACAACCTGCTAATCTGTATTGCCAGCCTCCTCCACACCTCTGTTTTCTTAATACACCTTCTTAGACAATTCAAACTCTATTTCTTTACCATCATGAGGATTAAAAACATGCTGAGAATCAGTAAACAGCAAGATAACTTGAACAAGACGAAGTGCATGAGAGGATAATCTACATGCATCGTCCTGATGCTTCTATTTATTCCTTTAACCTTTGAGCATGTGGCACATAACTTGCAAGAGGCAGTTTCCAAGTGCAGTTGAACCACAGTGCAAGGTATTAGTTCAGGCAACTGAAGCTGCACCTTTAATAGTATGCCAAATTTCGCTGATGGTATAAAACCTCACTGGAAGATGAAAGTGTGGCTGTGCATACTTGTGTCTGATTACTGAAGTAAGTGAAATAGCTTTTTTTTTTTTTTGAAGATGAGAAAGCCAGTCAGATAAGTGCTCTGGGAAGAAAAATTCTTCTTTGACCTTTTACCATATCTAGAGTTGGTAGGAGTTGGTGTCCTTCACAGTATTCTTACTAATGGTAGCTTGTAATTTCAATAAATTGATTCTTAAAATGTTGAACACAAGGCATTTGGTAATTTGAACTATTAACTAGCTTGTTTATTTGAACATATTTTACCTTCAAATTGTTGTAACATTCTCTCTCTCAATTTTGAAAATTGACCCTCATGAAGAATTACTGATGACCTACAGGAAGTAGGCTGAAGTTTTCTAGCTGTAAGAAATTATATCAATAATTGATTGTAGATGGGAACTCTTTAAAGTCAGCTTTCTTCAGCAGCTAAACATCACCTCTTCTGAAAGCATGATTATGTCAACAGAATTTCTTTCATTAGTTCCTGCATATGTGTGTGTCCACATTTGCTTCGTCTTTCTACACAAACACACAGAAAAGTATTATGCTAATATCAATGTCTGAATAACTATATTAGAAGAATTAATATAAATTGATGGTTAATTTTAAGCAAAAATTGAATTCATTTACTGCAATGAGAAACTTGGATGGGATTTTGAAACATCAGAGAATTAAATACACAAATACCATTAAAAGTCAATATAGATTGGGTGCTGACTCTTCTTAACTACAATGGCTCTGATTGAGTTAAATTTTTTAAGCCAAGGTTGCATGAAAACATCATCCCTGATTGGACATGGGAAAAAAAACAAACAAAGAAACTATCAACCAACAAAACATCCTCAAAATATTGTGTACTCCCTCCATATCACATAGCCATCCCTTAAATAATGGGCATAGCATACGGTCTGAAAAGTAGTAATTTTTTTTTGTACAAAAATGGTTTACCCATATATTATTTTTTTCATAAGACAATGTAAGTGCAGTTTTCAAGTTTTTATATAAAGTCTTTTATACAAAGACTTTAACAATACAATATAAAAATCTATTCTAAAAATAGCTTTAAATGAAAATGCGGAAATACAGAGAATCATTTAGTGTCTTCTTAGTCTGATGTTATGAAGCTGGGGCCACCAAACAATAAAGCAAACTTTTTACTTATTTCACAACCCCTAGTATGCCCTTCCTAGGATTAGGAACAAAGCATAGCAACGGAAATTGCAAGGTGGCATTTACACATAAGAAATGGTGAGATCTGGGAGAGTCCATAAGAGCACTCACAAGACTTCCTTAAAAAGTGAGTAACACAAGCAGGGTCCTGCAGGAAATTACTCTTCCACCCCTCGCAAGTTTTCAATTTACAGACTTGTAACAGCATATCATCTGGACTTACGGGCATTATGCAATGGAAGGTTTTTTCCTTTTCCTCCTCTTTAGGATGAAATTATCAACACTACTCTGAAATGTCTGGACTAGCCTTAGCACTGTATTGTGTCTATACACCCAGTAATGAAGATGAATCTCTCCTATTTTCATTGTACCTGTAAGCAATACAATTCCTTTTGCATCTTTAAAAATATTTAATACAATGCAGTATTTAAAGTCAATTTAGGGAAGCTATAATACATAAATACTAAATATATACAAAGAAATAACCATAGTAGCAACCTTTTAATTTCCATGGAAACCCTACTTAGAACACAAGATACAAGTCCCAGATGAACGTTAATCTCTTAAACCTATATAAATTCACACTTGGAAGATGCGGTCTGCAAAGAAGAGACTGCAACAATATTCCAAAAGATTTAGCAAGCAGCAGAACTGTTGGTATTCCTGATGCACAGAACTCCTCATAGAGTCAGCCTGTAAAGCATCGCTCACAGCAGGGGTGCTATACTAATAGCAGCATCTAGAAAACAACACACCATAGCAATGATGAAAATAACTTGGAAACTGACATCTTCCCATGCAATGTTTTTAAAAGATTAAAAATATACCAAAATTATCAACAACAAAAATCCCATTTTCCAGCAAGACACTTGTGGCCTGGGGTGGCAGTGCAGAAAGGAGGTCTGCAGAGCTGTATCCTATTTAAATAAATAATAAAAAAACACCAACAGAAAAACTGAACTAAACAAAATCAACCCCCAAAACAAAACAAAAAAGCAAAATTGGGGTGAGTTAAGACAACAACCTCTGATCTCTTCAAGCTTATTCCGTACCAGAGGAGAGCTCTTGTCAAAAGCTGATGCTTTAGAAATGTATGTTCAACCAGAGCATTAAAGAAACAATGTAAGACATGTAATGTGGCAGCTGAATTTATTGTTTCTCTCCTCCGACTTGGTATTAAAAACTATTACAGGGATAACTTTCTAGGGCTAAGAAATACCACGAATATAACATCACATAAACCTGCCTGACAAACTTATACACTTTAAAACCTTTCCCAGAAACCTGGCAGGGGGAAGGAATCCCATCTACAAGAAAGGCCGGAAGGAGGATCCTGGGAACTACAGGCCTGTCAGCCTGACCTCCGTACCGGGGAAGATCATGGAGCGGTTCATCTTGAGGGTGCTCACAGGGCATGTGCAGGACAACCAAGGGATCAGGCCCAGCCAGCACGGGTTCATGAAAGGCAGGTCCTGCTTGACCAACCTGATCTCCTTCTATGACCAGGTGACCCACCTAGTGGATGAGGGAAAGGCTGTGGACATTGTCTACCTGGACTTTAGTAAAGCCTTTGACAGCATCTCCCATGGCATTCTCCTGGAGAAACTGGCAGCTCGTGGTTTAGACAGGTTTACTCTTTACTTGGGTGAGGAACTGGCTGAATGGCCGAGCCCAGAGAGTTGTGGTGAACGGCGTTAAATCCGGCTGGCGGCCAGTCACAAGTGGTGTTCCCCAGGGCTCGGTTCTGGGGCCGGTCTTGTTCAGTATCTTTACTGATGATCTGGATGAGGGCATCGAGTGCTCCCTCAGTAAGTTTGCAGACGACACCAAGTTGGGTGGGAGTGTTGATCTGCTGGAGGGTAGGAGGGCTCTGCAGAGGGATCTGGACAGGCTGGATCGATGGGCAGAGGCCAACTGTATGAGGTTTAATGAGGCCAAGTGCCAGGTCCTGCACTTTGGTCACAACAACCCCACGCAACGCTACAGGCTTGGGGAGGAGTGGCTGGAGAGCAGCCCGGCGGAAAGGGACCTGGGGGTGCTGGTTGACAGCCAGCTGAACATGAGCCGGCGGTGTGCCCAGGTGGCCAAAAAGGCCAACAGTGTCCTGGCCTGTATCAGCAATAGTGTGGCCAGCAGGAGTAGGAAGTATCGTGCCCCTGTACTCAGCACTGGTGAGGCCGCACCTCAAATCCTGTGTTCAGTTTTGGGCCCCTCACTGCAAGAAGGATGCTGAGGTGCTTGAGCGTGTCCAGAGAAGGGCAATGAAGCTGGTGAGGGGGCTGGAGCACAAGTCTTATGAGGAGCAGCTGAGGGAACTGGGGTTGTTTAGTCTGGAGAAGAGGAGGCTGAGCGAGACCTTATTGCTCTCTACAACTACCTGAAAAGGGGTTGTGGCGACGAGGGTGTTGGTCTCTTCTCCCAACTAACTAGAGGCCATTTCCTCTCGTCCTATCACAAGTTGCACCACGGGAGGTTTAGATTGGATATTAGGAAAAATTTCTTCACGAAGAGGGTGGTCAAGCATCGGAACAGGCTGCCCAGGGAGGTGGTGGAGTCGCCATCTCTGGAAGTGTGGATGTGGCGCTTCAGGACATGGTTTAGGGGACATGGTGGCACTGGATTAATGGTTGGACTTGATGATCTTGAAGGTCCTTTCCAACCTTAGTGATTCTGTCATTCCCAAAACCTAACCCAAAAAAGCCCAAACCAACCAAAATAGTGGTGCCTACTTCCTGGACAATCCCTGTACACCTTGAGCCTCTGAGCTGCAGAATCTGGTAGGTTACTACTTTTCTTGTTGCAGAAGGTGAAGTTCATGATTGGGAGAAGGCAAAAACGAAGCAGGAGTTAGGCAAAGACCAGACTGGGCTCTAAAGACCCCTTTGTGGCTACTGACAAACAAATACAGCAGGACAGAAACGACCACTCACAACTGACCTACTTGGGGAGCACAGATCATCATTACTTGGATATGTAGAGCAAGGAAGGCCCCCATACTCCACAGGCTGAAGCAAAATCATGATGCAAGTATTCTAAACTTTTGTACTGGAAGGAAAGCTACAACTGGGTCAAGATCTAATACTCAGTAAGTACATCCCAAATGGCTCATGCCTGTCCCAGCAGTACAACCAGTTCCCTCAAATTACATTACACCGAAGAGAGACATTTAAACAGATGCACAGACAAGCAGTTCTGCTGATAATCGTTCACAAATTTAAGTGACCGTCCTGGATTTCTGAAAGAATGCCATACAGAAACTCAGATTTTTTTCCTTCCTGTTAATCTTTTCACTAATGCATGGCTATTTCTATCTCAATAATATATTTTCAAATTCTTCTTGCTTAATATTGAGCCAATTAGTTTATCTTAATTGCCAGCACAGTAACAAGTAATTCTTTAGTATACTCATCTGGTGTTTGACACATTTCACGTTAAATGAAGAATGACATATCCAACTGAGCTTCCAAAGCTAATTTAGATGGAGGGTGGGGGAAAATCAATCCGCTGTCTTAGAATCTGACTGGGCTTCAAATTAAATGGTTTGAAACCTCACAGCCAGTAAGTAACACACTCTATGTCTGCTTGGCTTGAAATCCAAAAGCGTAAGTTTTACCTTCAACCACACTACTTTATCAGAACAAATATGAAAAATACCTATAATATAGAGGAAAGCCAAGTGGAATCAGAGAAATGCACTGGGGAAACAGGTGGAACTCAGACACAGTAATTTCAAGGTTTTCACACTGCAGAGGACAAGAACCAATTTGTTCACTTTCTAGTGGGCACAAAACAAAATGGCACCCCCAGTGATTGTGTCACATTTCTTCTTTTTTCTGCAGAAATAATCCTATTGCAATGACAGTCAAAAGTAGAGGAAAGGGGATACTAAGCTTAAGAGTAACAGACTTATGTGCCTATGTTAGAAATTAAGTCAGTGTGAACGTAAATAAAGTACTCTAAGTTCACCTTCAAAACACAGAGGAGGACAAAAATAATCTTCATATTGTTAGTAATGTTGTGAAGTTTTTTCTGTAAAGTAAATCATGTCTTGTGCATCTCCATGTCCCCTTGAGAAATGCTTATCCAATCAATCAGTCAATTACTTTCAACACAGGGTAGGGAAAAAAGGTAACCATTTTGAGTTTGCAGCTCCAATTAATTTTGGAAAAATAATACAAATTGTTTTCTAATTTGTTCAACTGCTTAGCACTGAAGTGCATCAAAGCACAATTTCATTCATTTTTGTCGTGACACGATGAGGCATAGGAATATAACATCTTTATATCATAAAGCAATCCCAGATCAGCAGTATTTAGATTCTCTGTTAAAAGTTAACTCTGAAATGCACTCTGCCATCACAAAACTAGAATTTCAGGAAAGAAAATTCACCATAGACACAATTGTTGTGAAACTTACAACCATAAATAATTTTCCATCTCAATACTATCAGTAACACAGAACTTCTGCTGATTAAAAATAATTAAAGAAAAAAGGGAAAAAACAGCTGGATAATCCTCGGTAATATTAGATTATAAAATACAAAAGTTTTGACTGTACTGATAATCTTTAAAAATTACTCAGCACTATCTTAAAAATGATACTGAGACACGCTGAGTGAAATGAACTGTCATTATTCATTCCTTAAAAGACATGAAGTAAAGTGTGTTCAAGACTGATAGTACAGGAAGGATAATAAGCATAGTATATAAGCAGCCCCAAATTCTCAGTCTCGTGTTGTTAGTAAGTACAACTGTGCTGCACAGCAAAACTGTAACCTGACTTTTAGAGGTGACAGCATTCATTTAAGGTGAAACATCATTTGGCTATCACCCAGTAGAATAAATTTGGCTGAGATGTCCATTCAGGCAGATGAAGTTAGATATCTGGATCTTAATCAAGACAGACACATTGACATTCTTATCCTTCAGAGATTCAAATATTCCAAAAGAAGTACTAGAGCTTACCAGAACTAACAACCAATGCATATATTTAGAATGAAAAAGGAAACTTCAAGTATAAATTCTGAAGTTCTAAATGAAAAATGAAATTATACTTTGATATAGACACACACACACCCTGTCACAATAATGTTTTCAAAAACATCCAGTAATTTTTGAAAGATTACCTGGTAAAAACACCATCCACAACACCAATTGTCGACTCCTCTGCGGGAACGTAAGAACCAATCTGTGCCATGACTGTGATCAATGCAACTTGCTTTATATAGGAGCTCTTTCCTCCCATGTTGGGTCCAGTTATTATCATGACCCTTTCACCATCTCCCTGGAAACATAAAACAGTGGTCAAATATATTGTCCTGTACATGACACTTTCTTATAAAAGACTGTTGTGTGTGTGCTTAGAGGGATAAAGGAGAAGTCGCCAGGATTAAACTCATTGCATTCATTTTTCAAGATTTTATGAAGCCTCATATGGAAAAATCTTCCTAGGACCTCTCCAGGCTGGTGAGAGAAAAGCATCGTAATCAACTTTCATTACTCTTGAGCAGAACGGACAGAGTGAGGAGGAACTCTCCCTTTCTCCATCAAGGAGCCAAGAAAGCACTCCAAGAACCTTCTATGCAATTTTCCTTGGAGAAAGGGAGAAACTAATCAGCTTTCAGCATAGCCAGTGCTGTCCTAATTTGGTCGTGATCTGCATTCCTCTCCAGTTAGAGTTCTCATTGCCAAATGGGGAGAAGATCTGGCAGACGAAGACCTGACCTAGATTTTTACACCCATTCATAATTGCTTGCCTTGGTACAACATACGCACATTCAAACAAACTGGCTACAAGAAGAAATCAAGACATTGCCAAGTTTGGCAATACTTGACTGCAACACAGATATTGTGAGCAGACTGTATCCAGTCTCTGATTGATCAGTGTATCTAACCACTGAAATCCTATGGAAAATGAAATCAGATGCAAGAGCTTGTCTCAGCTGTAAGACTCCCTGTGGTACTGCTACGTGCCTGTGGCTCCAGAATAAAACTGTCTTCCTCTGGTCCAAGACAATTGCTAATATAAATTAAAACTCATCAATGAATCTATAAGGCTTTCTTATAGTCTGAATCAAGACTAGGAAATTAAGTTAAGCAAGGATTTCAGACAACTAGACTTTTCCCTTCCACTGGGTACATGCAATGAAATCCAACAACTGATGAACTAACTGAAAGTCAGCCTATTCCACTGCCCCATGGGAGGGAGGCATATAAGAAAGGACAAGTTGTGCATAATGAACATTAGCCACACTACTTAGGAAACTTGGAACTGATCAGGCACTGTGACAACAACAATACATCTCCACAGAATAAAGATCGTGATATTTACAGATTCATATTTTGATTGGGCTTTCATTCTCTTAATAGGGAGGCAAATAAAATTCATATAGGACTGTCGCTTATGTCATAATCCAGATCATACAGAAGGTACATGCAATCAGTATTTATTATATGTGAAAAGCTGTTTAGCTTTTGCTAAGAAAACCCTGCCCATAAGGAAGTTGCAGTAAAGTCAAAACCCAGAAAATGCCATTATCAGTAATAAAGGATGGAGGTAATAAAATGCATATGACTATATGGGAACAAAATTCATAACATTTTAGTCTCTAAGGTACAGTTTCAATACTGCTACTAAAACTTCATCAGGACCGCCATTTGGCTCAACACAACAGAATTTATAGATACTTAAAACCAGAATGAGTTCATCTGTTAAAATCCACAAATCTCTTGCATGTGTTTGGTATCGCTCCAGGGTCCCTCCAACCATGTTGTGAGACTGGTGGCTGGACTGCAAAGCCAGCTTTCAGAAAGAACATATGCTGTAACATCAGACCAGAGAACCCATCTGCCCTTACAATTGCATGCAGCCATAAGCTAACATCTTACTGGAATTTATGGCTGAAGTTAAAAGTACTAAAAGAATCCATGAATCTTTGGGGAGGAGAGGGAGAACAGAAGAATAAGATGTTTATTTCAGGACACTGCAAGAAAGCTTTTCCTAAAGTTAGATATTTGACAACATTTCAGCTGAAAACATGACAGGAGACGTATCCTCCTGGTGATTTAAACACACCAGTTTAAAAGTAGAGGCATTTTCATAAACTGGGTTCCCACTCACCTCTTAAAAAAAGGAGAAAACTCAAACCAACAGTAGAGGCAAAAGTGTTCTACCATGATGACTTGATTTTGTAATATTCAGTATTTGGAAAGCCAACATAAGAATGGAACTAACAGGGCAAAGTGCATGATGATTACTCAATGAAATGCTGAATTTTTTGTAAGTGCCATCTGTCACTTGTTTGGAGCTGACAAATAATTTTGAAAACATTCCCTGAAGTACTGTACAATATCTGTATCATTGTTCAGTATAGAACAGCCTTTAAAAATATTTCCAGAGAAATACATACAAATTTGAATGGTATTTATCATAGCAGTGCTCTACATGGACACCTGTTTCATATCTTTTACATATTTACCCTATGAAAAGGCAGTTATGTATTCAGAGTTAAGTTGCAAGCACATTTTTTAAATTCATTAAGAATAGAAATGTAGTATTTCAAAACAGATACCGATAGGTAAATATTTAACAAAAATGTCAAAAGGACATGTAATTTAAAAGACGGATTTTAGGTCTTCAGAAAAAAAAGGAGGAAACAAACTAACATATGCTTATCAGAAACACATATGTGAAATAAAATACAGCAATGTTTCCTACCTATGGTAATTGCATACTTATAGCAATTTTTGGTAATTTAGGTTATACAATTTAGGTAATATTGCACAGAAAATGTTAAGAAGTTGTGCCCCCACTTTCTTTGACCTCTTGATGACAATACCAAGCAAGTAATAGACTTATTACTTCTCAACATCATTCTCTATTGCAGAAAACAACAGCCAGAGGGAGACTTATGGGTAACATACAGTCTGCAAGCTACATGTGGGGGATCGTTATCGTATGTTAATACGATAGGCTTCTTACAACTAATGCTTACAACATGCTTCTTACAGAGCATGTACTTGATACTACGTAGTGAAGAGTCAGGGCTCCAAGCCTGCATTGTCAGATTAAGAAAGGCTGTACGAAGTTAATACGTCCAGAAAGAAAGGAAAACACATACTAGAGAAATACCTAAAAAAATCTGAGCTATCTTAGAATTAATCTGGAAAACTGAGCCTGTAAAGTGTTACACAGAAACTTAAGTTGTTGCTACTTTGTATTTTAAAAAACTCCACAAATTTGAGGTAAAGTTAGACTTTTGATGACACTGTTAAAAAACCTGTAATTATTAATTTGTTTTTCAAAAGCAACCATTTAAAACTTTCATTTTCCTAATTTTGATGTCACCTTTCTTTTCTTTATGCCATTAAGACAGAACAAGGTTATGAAGAGAGTGTCTGGCTACAGATACCAGAAAAAGGACAAAACAGATGTGATCAAGTCTAGCAATATCTCTCGGAAATGCAACCAAGCAGACAATTGTATGATTAAATTATTCATTTTAATTTCCTGGCAAAGAAGCATATCCCAGATTACTTCCCTTGAATGATTTTGAAGCTCAAACAGTATCTCAGTACTTACTGAAAGGTTAGTGGTATTTGGAACATACTGATCCTGTTCTCCCAGTAGCACATCAATCACAGGGTGCCTCCCATTTTTTATAATTATTTCTCGCCGATTATCCTGCACAGTCGGTCTGCAAAAGGAAGAGACATTAATTTCAATGTTTATTGTAACTGATTATTTAGAACTACTGTAACTGAAGTGTGCAGGATGGTCATCTATGATGCAGATTTTTGTTGAAAAAATACAAATTACAAAAATTACAGCTATCAAATATTTCTAAAGACTTCTTTGGTTTTATCCAGTCATAAAAAATATTAGCAGATTGGATAAAGACATTCTAGAGTATTCCCTGAATCTTTTCATTACCTAGGGAATGTTTTCAGTCATTTATGTGTATTTGAAAGAGCTATGAAGAACTAAAAACGAACAATCAATAAGCAAACCCCAGAAATTGGAAGACAGTCTGCTTTATTCTCACCACTGAACCAACTTCTGCAAAGTGCCACCTTTTGCAGATACATTTCATATTCTCAGAATGATCTTGCTGATGAAGTGGTTCAGCTTGTAACTGCATTAAGTCTTAACTGGAGCTGTCCAACTATGTATATTATGACTGATAACACATTAAACTATACAAATCAAAGTTGTAATCATGATAGAGCTGTAAGTCTCCTATAAACATTAGCAGCTCTCTTAACTGACAGCAACTCCCAAACATGTACAAAAGTCATCAAACGATAACTGTCTATGGAAAATCTTACTAAGTTGAAACACTGGAATGACAGTACCTTTTTAGAAATTAATATGCAAACCCGCTCAATACTACTTAGTTTTTTTCTCTCATCTCCAAACCATGTAAAAAGTTTTGTCTCAAATGCTTAGCTACATTAGCTTAGCTACCTTAGCTACACATTTGTCTACATGTCTACTAATATAACATGTATATACACTACTAACTAATATAACGTGTATATACTACTACATGTATAATTCTACGTTACGTATCTCCATGTCTGAAAAGCTCCATCTCCACGAGCTGTGTGTTCTTCACAGAACAAAAAAATGCAAAAGAAGCATGTTCCGTTGGATTATGACTATGATTTCTTTTTCTTCTCTGCAACCTAGGTTTACTTTTTCATTGTAAACTGAAGTGCAGCATTCAGTGCAGACATAAATGTGGTTTCATGTCTCAGCAACATTTTCCTACACTAGAAGTACAATCACTCTGAAATCAGAGCGATAACTTAGGAAAGTGGCAGTAGCTGAGAAAAAACAGAATATTGGAACAAAGCCGCAGAATTTTTTGACTGAAAATTAACTAACAATTTGGGTGGACTTTAGAGGGAAGACAAGATGGGGGGAGTGTGATTTTTCTTGGGTTGAAGAATGATGATGCAATTTGAAAGGAAAATAGAGATAAATAAATGGCATATTAGGATCACAAAGCACTGGGGAAAGAGGTGCAAGCTAATAATGGTGTGGTTTTTTTAGCATGAAGATATTTCTAGCAGTTGTATAGCTGAGATGAAACCAATACAGACAAAGTTTTAGGCCTTGGGGACAAAGAAAGGAAGTTTCACCCTCTATTTGCTGGATGGGTAAGTTCTTTAGAGCTGTAATGTGGTGGTCTGAGAAGGGAGGAGCACATACCTTAGAAGCACTTCCTCCTGTACCTCTCCACATTACATTGAAGAGAGGGAGACAACAGATCCATTTGCCATTTTATACTTCTGCTCTCATCTCTGGACATAAATCCCTTTTTTTAACTTCTTGAGCCTCCTTCCACGTAATTCAGAGATAGGATGTGGTTTCAGGATGCCGTAAGCCTTACTGACTGCCTGTTCTGGTTTGAGACAATGGGGCCAGCAGAAGTAGGGCCTCAGCCACAGTCATTCAAAAAGTCTTCCCTACCCTGTGTTCCCACAATCAAATATGTGTCATGCAGTAAGAGAGGTGGGAAAAAAAAAAATTTAAAAAGTAAATTGGTCTGGAATGCATAACACATCCTTTAGTCATGTATTACCTTTTCAGCAGCATGCCTTAAAGTTAAACAAAGTCTCAGCCTGCAGAGTGGATACTCAAACATCAGATCTCTGGGCTACCTACATCATCATCTTTAGGCATCTCACTTTGCTGCCTCACAGCCCTGATGTTGTACATTGCCCATGTAAAGGATGAATTTCCCAACACAGGGGTCCCAAGACATGTCAGAACTGTAAGAGGTGCTTACCTCTCTCCAACAACTGTGTGGAACACTTCACAACTCATTTATGTGCCTCAGGTAGGGTGATATGAAACAATCCTCACTTAGTAAAAAAACATTCCTCTGAAATACTTAAATTAGTTAACACGAAAGTCCCATCTTCCCTTCAGTTGCCCTCCAAAATTAATTATTGACACCTTCCCTGCAGCTGAAGTTTCACTGAGAAGTCTCCTTCCTGCCAGTTTATAAGCTCTAAGCCACTCTTTAAAATTCAGTGAATTATTTAAACTCTGCACAGTGAATTAATCAGATTTCAGTTTGTTTTCTCATCTGAGTATACAAAAATAAGTGAGCAATTACTTTCAAAGAGATTTTGAGAGATCCCAAGAGTTCAGAAGTGATCAATATTCTCTTTAATGCTGTGTAAAAGCAGAAGCATATGTAAGTTGATTTCCCTTCATCCACATACATTTAATACATGATTTGCTGTATTTCTACAGGTCTCAAATGTTACTAATTCATATGGTTATTCCTAAGCAACTGGCCAAGCACTTGCAGTGCAGTCCCACAGTGACTACATTTAGAAAGTTACAGACGCCACGTTTCAAAAGAGAGAGTATGTGGACTGTCTGGCAGAGGGAATGGCTGAGGACTGGAAACCAACAGCCCTTAGGGGTGTCCACAGTAAACGTCTCTGGACACTAAGCGCTGGCCTGTAGGACAGCACTCAGCAGGCTGAAGCAGTGGCTCAGTGAGTGCCCCAATGCCTCTGGGGACAGGGACCTCACAGCATGGAGGAAGGCACCCCAGTGAGACTGACTGTCTCTGTGTGGGTGCAAGAGATGTGAGCTCATGAGGGGGAAGAAGACCTGAGCTGCAAGATGTATGTGCTGAGAAACCAGCTCTGGACCAGCCTCTGGGGAAGCAGAACTTGAGGGTTCATGTCTACCCTCTGCAGGGAGCAAAGGTGGACAGCCTTGGCACCACCAGAGCCCCAGGCTGCAGTGCCCAGTGTGCATGTGTGGATCTTGGGTAGAAGGAGGTGCACAGCTCATCAGATCTAACATGTAATCTTAGGTGAGGCATCATCACTGCTGTGGAAGCTGGCACTAATATTGACCTATTATTTACCTGAAATAGATCTTTGAAACATCCCTCATACACCCTAGAATCTTAAGTATTAGAAAGACATTATAAATTCAGACCTTGCTGAGGAGGAAAAAAAAAAAAAAGGACAAAAAATTTCCATGCAAAGTCCAACATATATTCATATGTATATGAGATATCATCTACTAGGCTCAGGTCAAACAACAGACAGACAAACATTAGATGTCAAATTTGAACTGCAATGTTTACAGATTTGCACTAAGGCCAGAAGTGTTGCTTTGCAAAATCAGTTTAAGTTGAAACTACTCAAAACAATTTTAATAATGCATTTTATTGTAGCACACATATTAAAAACAAATTTATTTAAAATACTCTCTTATAATTCCCTATAAAACCCTAAATAAAAATTAAAAATTGATTACCTGCAGTAGTCTCCTTGTTTAGCCACCTGAGCCAATGAGAACAGACAGTCGATAGTTGCTAGGTGACCAATCGCTTTAGACACAGGGTGATAATGTTCACTAAAATGGCTATACCAAAACAGGGAAAAATAACAGGAGGAACAGAAGAGGAAAAACATAATTTCATACAGATACAAATGTACTGTCAAAATATACCCCATGCATGCTTCTCACAGGGTTCATATGGTCTTTAAATTATTCTGAATTCAAATCTCCCAGCAGTGTATTAACTTACAATATGAGGACACAATCTTAATCAAGACGGACTTCATGCTTCCATTGTAACAGTGAATTATTTTTAAGCACAAAAAAGCAGGCAAAATGAAATTCCTTAGATAGCATATAAAGGTCTGCAGTTGATCCCTGCTGCCTAAATGAAGTCGGTAAAAATGCCACTGTTTATCACAGTAGCAACTGAATCTCAACTACCAATTCATTTCAATGAAAAGTTACAGTCAAACAAAATAAACTAAAAGTGCCTTGACAGAGGAGTTGTCTACAATTTCAATAAAATACGGTATCTACAACAGAAAATTCAGGAATTCGTTTTTTGTTTATGGTATTGCTTCCCCCAATACAATAATGTCATTACCAGGAGAACACAGTTTTCAGTAGAGTTTATTCTCTAGTCCTCAAGAATTTTTTTCCTCTTTTAGTCTCAAAGATACAACATGGACTATAAAATCAGTTACAGGAGCAAAATTTAATAAATAAATGGAGGTGTGGGTAAGGAAAGCACTTTCCTACACACAATCTTTCCTTGTTGTATGCTGCTATCATAGAACACCATTGAAAACAGCAAAGGGAACATGAAAAGCAGCAGATCTAAGTGAAGAAAGTTTAAAATAGTTCTACTCAAACTTACACAGGTAGCACAGTGACAAAATATTATTTAACAGAATTATTTTTTTAGTATTGCAAAGGCAACACTGGACAAGAGCAAACTCAAATGTTTTTCTAGCTTCTACCAAATTTATGTAACTGCTGCGTTCCTACTAGGAGGCAACCTTGGCATCAACTATGTCAAGTGAGAGAACTTCAGAAGTATCTTGTTAAGTTTTTGCAGCAAGGAAAAAAGCACAAGTGAAAGTGAGCCAATTATCATTGCATGACACAAGAAACAATTTCAGTGGGTCTGCAATTCATGGAAGTAAAAAAATAATTGATAACGAGACACCTGAAAAATCAAAGGAATTCAGAAGTTTGAGGAAAATTTTTTAAACTCCTGTTTTGAAGATAATTGCATTCAAAACTCTGATCTGAGACAAACAGATCTTCCATGCCAGTTGTGAGGGACAGTAACACTCCCATTACTTCCTAGCAACCAGACTAACACTCAGTCACAGAGTTAGCAAACAAAATATAGGGCTACAGAGAATGACACTCACCCAAGCAACTGCCCAAACACCTTGAACGCTCCCAACTCAAAAACTGTAAGTAACACTGCGATTCGGCAATTGTATTTAATTTTTTTTTTTTTTTTTTTAGTAATGGCACACCTAACAGTGAAGGCATGCTGTATTTCTATTAATACTAAAAGTGAATTTGGTTAGCTTGTATAATAAATTCTTTTTTCATTTCACCTACATTATACTTCAATAATAAAACTATTAGATTTAGTTTCACTCATTTACAGTCAGTCATACTTTCAGGTTCTCAATGCAGTGATGCTAGTTTTCAAATTTTGACATCTACTTTATATATTTAATAGTGTATAATAATCAGAATTTTAAAATCTAGAGACATCACTGCTGGTCTCAGGACTCAGTCTGCAAAGGTCTTGCCTTCAAATACTTTAAATTTAAGAACAATATTTTAATTTACTATCTTTAAAGTTGCTGTAGGCAACATAATTGAATTATCAACTTTTTTTTAAGATAAACATCTTTCTTTTTCTGTTCGTATAGTAAAAATAAAATAAATAAAATAAAACAAACAAAAAATTAAAATAAATTACTCTATTTTATAAACTTACTCTAAAAAATTTAGCCATTCAGCACTGCAGTCAAGGACTAGCTGCTCCCGGAGCTGATTCAGATGTCTGTAATTTTCTATAATAAAAGGAGAGTGGAAACGGCTGACAGCTTTTGTGCTGGAAGACAGAGAAAAGCCAAATAGGAAATCAAGGTTACTAAGCAATCAGTTACACCATCTACATGCAAAATTGGACTAATTTTCTCACTCTCTGTGAGCCTTGAAAATGGATGTTAAAAAAAAAATGTTTTTTATTGTGGTACCAACTCTATTGGTTCCAATGATCTTCAACATGAATAAAGTGATCAGTTACTGCACCACTGCCCATTCAGGTAGCTTTTGAAAAGTTTTTCACAATGTCGCACATATCACCGAAGTTCATGTATTTCACAAAATTCTGTTCAGCAATACGCTGTGCAAATGGATGGCTTTTCTTTGACTGATGGCGTATACAATGAACTCGGGAGAAAAAAAATTCACTTCGAAGTGGAAAAATTCTTGATAAGCCTGAAATAACCTTAGCAAATATAGACTGTCTTGCAGGGATGCTAATGCTAGTTTCCATTTGGGGCAGTTGCTATTTGTTTATTTATTTATTTTCATTAAGGACTCACTTTGGCATTCTCAGGCATTCTTTTACAAAATCCAGATTAATTGTAATATGTTCTTCATCATCTTAATTCTGTCTAATCTGTGGATTTTTAATACTGAATTCTTGCACAAGTGAATAAAACATCACTTCAGAATTCACCTTGATTCTGCCTATTTCAGGTGTAAGATGTCTGTGCTCACACATCATAACATTTATCATCTACACAGGTTGAATACCTTAAACAAATGAGTGAAAAAAGCCAACTACATAATTTATTGCATCTCTGTTTCACATATTGGAAAAAGTATCCAGAAGTATCTAAAATCATGCTTCCGTAACACTAAGTACCAAAGCAAGTAAAAGTTGTCTGTATGAATAAGTAAAATTACATTTTAAATACACTAAGTTTATTGAGATGCATGGGTATTTCCACAGCTACCTTTACCTTTCTGAATAAAATAAGAGCAATCAAGATTTTATGAAATATTTGTATCTACAAACTACAGGCCCAGCTGAATCAAGACTATAGTTTTGATACCAGTACACGTACTTTGAAAGACTAAGCAAGTAATATAGTGCATTAAGGATCTACCATGTAAAAGGAAACTTTTTAAGAACTCCAGCTTTTTAGCTTGGTTTTGTTTGCTTTTAGGCAAAATTTATTACGGCAATAAATTAACATAACAATTATGGTTTAAAACAAACAAACAAACCACAACCAAAACACAATCAAACACATGGAGCAATGAGAATGGGTATGTAATTAATTGTAATACCAAAATATCACTTTTTTTTCCCTTATATATTAAAATAGAACAAACTTCAAAGATATTTCACATACCTACTAACCATAACCCAGTCAGATGGCACAGATGATTTATGGGAATTCTTGACTTCTATCATAAACTAAAATAAACAGAAATGTACTATTATACATCATGGGACATTAGGAAGACTACAGAACCATAATCATCATGTATCAATAAATCTGCACACATCAGAGGAAAACCACATTCAGCCTGAAGAGACCTGAGCAGACCAGACCAGAAGCTAATATTCTTTTTCCCCCAGAAGTGAGGGTTACGACATACACATTTTCTGCCACAAGAACAACTCCCATCCTGAGCTCTTTGTGTGCACTACCATGCTGCTGCCCCATGTCTACCCTTCTCTTCCTTCACCCACTAACACACTCTCTTCATTTCCCTCTTATGCAGCCAAAACCAGACTAAAGCTAGTAAGTCAGTCTTGCTTACCTGATCCTGACTGGGCCTTGTAGAGGATTCAGCATTTACATGGACTCTACACTATATACCACCTGTACTGAGGCTACCCCTTATCAATGGGATGTGTCTTCCTGCCTAGGGATCAGTGATTCATACTGAGCCACAGTAACCTACAAAATTTCACAGACAAGAGCTCAAAATCTCAAATGCTAGCACTGTTATGTACAGCACCTTGTTTTAAGTTTGGATCAGCTTGGTGTCAGAAAGGGAAGGAATAGGGCAAACCAGCAGTAATGGCAAGATACTCAGTGCAGTGAAATTTACACCATGGGTTTATTGCAGTATTTTAAATTATTAATGTCTGTTATCTTTACAACACCAGCCTGAGGTCCTAGACATCAAAGAATTGAGGCATTTTCAAATAAAAGAATTCAGCTGGAAAATTAATTTCTAGCAGAGATTAGATTAACCCAGAATCTGATCACCCTTACAGAAAACCCCAAGACTTTCATCTGACAAAGCTTTTCCATTACAGTTAGTGTGATTTAGATACAATCTTCCACACCTCACCAGAATAGCAAGCAATCATCTTCAAGTACAAACAAAAAGAATAATCCTAACGTGAGCGCAGGACTTCAGTAAGGAGATAGTACACTAGTTCTTAATTTACATAAGACACCTTGAAAATATTTGGTACTGTAGAAATCCTGAAATTACATAATACGCATGAGACAAAAAGACTGAAAAGG
The DNA here is from genome assembly GCF_964289735.1 of Phaethon aethereus. Classification (NCBI taxonomy): domain Eukaryota; kingdom Metazoa; phylum Chordata; class Aves; order Phaethontiformes; family Phaethontidae; genus Phaethon; species Phaethon aethereus. The sequence continues at coordinate 81,956,625 of NC_138577.1, read as the reverse complement.
AGTAGAAGCAGAGATCTGCAAAGATTTGAAAAGGAGCCAACAGCTGCTGCCACTAGTGGTGTTGCTGATGTGCTGATGTGGTATTACAGTTTTTTCTGAATTTCATCTCAAAACAATTAAATATGCTGTGTTTACAAAAGGAAGACAGAAAATAATACCACATTTGTGTCTATGCTGGATGGCTAACTGAACTCAAAATAGTCTAAATTAACACAGCTAGATCAATTGCATGGTTTGTTTGTGTGGCTAGTGAGAAACAAACAGAGGTTGCAATCTTAATTTGCTTTTTCATCCTTTAATTCTTAGCACTATTAGATAAATAATTGCAATATTAAATAAACTGAGCCCAAAGCACTGCTTATGCCATGCAGAAAGGAAACATTTGGCAAATGTAGCAATTTCTAAATCCTGCCTGAAACAAATAGCAATGCTATCACTATCTGGGCAGCTTTCTGTCCTGTTTAGTGCACACTATGAATTACGTCAGAGGTCTGGAAACCAAAGATAAGATAGATATGGGTGTAACCTTGTGTTTTGCAAAAGGTATGTGTCAACTGGATCTTCATCAGAACTTTAACAGGAACTTACAAATGTAGGTTAATAACTGCGGGCTGACTGAAAATCTAGCCATGTATTCATAATCATGGGTTTGGTGGGGGCAAACATGAAGGAGCAAACAGTATGATTTTTTTTTTCTTCTTTTTTTTCTCCAAGGCCTGTTCCCTGAACAGATACATAGAAAAAGTTTCTTGGCACCTTTTCTCTCTTTCAGAACTAGCAAACCATAAACGTGGCTTTTGCGCAGCTCTATTGTGAAGAATTGTTTGAATACTACATCTATCAAGAGTGCTACAACAACATAAAAGCATATACCACACATGAGGAATAAAGAGCTCAACTCAAAGAGGGTCTTGTTATGCCTGTGCTCTCTTCCTCCCATACAATTCCCTTTCTATTATTTCCATTCCTTTAGTATCCTTCCTTTTGTCACTGATCATCTTCTCTAACCCTTCCTCTACTGCCTCTTTTGATGTCTCTGAAACACTCATACCCAGTGTAATTAAATAACAGATATCCATAACCTCTGCAGCTCCTTTCATGAATTTGCCAAGATAGATCTCTCTGGTTTTCTCAGAAACTTACAATGGTTTCTGAGCTGTCCCCTGCTACAAAGGCCTCCTCTCAAACATGCACATAGTGACTGGTGGTTTTTGAAACTCTTCTGTCCAGTTCACATCTGACTACTTCCTCTGATGCTGTCCTCTCTTTGATCAATTTTTCTCTTCTCCTTTCCTTCACAGACATCATCATCAACCTCTTACACCACCCTCTTGGAGAGAAACCTTTCAAATCCTGGCTCTTCGCTTCCTCACACAATACTCAAACGCATTCTTCCACACCTCCTCTTGGACGTCAGCACCCATGCTAACAGCCTACCCCACCCTTCAGCCCCATGTTTCCTCTTCACCATCAAAAAAAATATCCACCCAAGGTCTTTATGAAATGCTGTGCTCTCTAATTCACCCCTTGTCACATTCTCTCTGCCTTTCAGCATTGCCATCTGCTACCTGCTGTGTCTTTCCCAGCTTCCTCGGTCCTTGACGTGACAGGGAGCTGCTTCCAGCTCCGTCCTTCCCTGTCCTCACCGATTCATCTCTTTTACTCCCAACTCTCATTCAGTTTCCTAACTTCTTTCTTTTCCGAATTTTTTGGTTTCCCCAGTTTCCAAAAGGTATGTGTGAACAGCGCTACCTCACTGCTCCATTCAGTTCCCCTACAAATATGGCAGGATCTGCCGTCTCTTTTTTTTTTTTTGCACTAAACTTCTCAGCTCGCTGGATCATGGCCTGCCCACACTTGCACAACATTTAGCAAACAAAAGCTCCAGTCCACAACCACGCTTTCTAAGAATTAAAAGTAAAATAACATTTATCATTCTTTAATACTGTTCCTCTTCTCTCCCATCTTTCAAATTATAGTCTTAATCAGTACTTACTGATTAAGTACTTACTTACTCACTTTACCATTCTTCAAATTAACCTAATGCTGTGCTTCCTGGTTCTCTGAGAGTATTTCAGCACTTAATAGCCACATAATTAACCTTGGACGTACGCAAGTGTTTTTACATATACAGAAAAGCAAAGCATTACTGAACCAAATTCAACTGCACTAATGTGTTTTTATTATATTTAAATCACTAAAGTAATTGACTTAAATAAAAAGGTGACACCGTTACAAAACTGTTCTTTAAAGCTGTACAAAAGATTATAGTCAAATGATCTCATCAACTATCAAACTAAATGAAGAGAGCTCTAGTTAAGCCTAACTTTAAAGCTATTTTCTAGACAAGCAAGGGTACAGTCATACATAATAGATATCATATTACCTCTTGACCGGAAACTGTAACATATTCTGCAGAAGGATTCTTAATCTGTTTACGAATGTCCAGCAGATGCAATTGGATTTTAGAAAGCACATCCAGGATCTCCTCTTTTTTCTTTCTGATGACAGGGAAGTCTGTAAGGTCCTTGAACAATTGGGTTTTATCTCCAGTCCTATTCATAAGAAGCATACGATAAAATAATGGTAAAACCAAAGATAAGTTCCCCGATTCTACTCGCTGCATCTGTATTGTTATTTGTTATTCTCATTTCTTTTTCACACTAGCTTTATTCCCCTCTAAATACAGCTTTTCTGTTACTTGGTCATAGTACAGCACATTTAGTGAAAGCTGCCATACACACTACAAAAATAAAATACATTAACTCCAAGAGGCTACACCAAGATAGCCACCCTGCAAGATATTCAAAACCAATCTATTCCTGTTCCTTTCTACTCTTACCACATTAGACTTTTTCTTCTACACCAAACCCTGCTGACTCATTTTTTGTGTTGTCTCTGATGTGCATCCTGCGCATTTCTGTTTGCTCTCCCTCAGTCGAGCAGAGCAAGAAAAGGAAGCACAAGAAAGATCATTCCCTTCTGTCTCAATCCATAATTCTGCAAGGCCATCGCTGCTCCAACCTGGAGCATCCTAAGTGCTGACAACATCTTTATCATGATTAAATGTGAAACTCTAGATAATTTCTCCATAACATGTACACAGATTTTTGACATATGTAGGATTTGGCCAATTTCAGCAGATTTTCATGAGGATTGCAAAGAAAAATCCCTCCCACAGGCCTTCAGCAAAGCAGAATGTCATCAGGAGTTTCTCAGAGTAGCTTCCTTCTTTTCTCAATAAAAAATTAACCAGATAATTTTTTGATACATGCAGAACAATGCTCTTTTCTAATCTCAATGTCAGAAAATGACAGAATTGTTTTGGCTGCACTATCTCAGCTCAAGACTGAAACCTGAAACAGACAATGCCATTCAAATGTTTCAAATTGGGAAGCTGAACAAGCTATTAAAAATATGGCTGTCATCAAAAATAACAAAAATTTAACTTATCCTAATAAGTATCAGGCAAACAACAAAAAGTAGTGCAATCAGCCCTAAGTTAATTGGAATATACATTTGTATTTTAGAGCAAATACAAACTTTAATTACATAATTACCCTGAAATCCAATATTTGGAGAGCAAGTAATTAGCAACCTGAAAGTAATAAAACATGGAAGTAATGAAATGTCTAATATTCTACCTACTCTGACACTCCTTTGCCTGAGAATGAAACTACAACTGGAGCTAGTGACCAGACAGGTTAACACAAAGCTGTGTTTTGATTTTTCTATTACATGGACACAGTTATTATATAAATGACAGCAAAGATGCAATAAAGATGCAATAAAATACTAATTTTTAGAAAAGATTTTGTGCTAATTAGACCTGTTTCCATGGGAATGCAAGGAAAAAAAGATCGTTAATAGCCAGCAGCAGACTGTGAAGACCATCACTGCTATGCGATGCCTACCAAAAATTTGTAAGTTGACAGTTTAAAAAAACCCACAAAACCCAAAATCGTGAACTCCCCTGGAACAGAAGGATGCTTTTGAAAACCCCTACAGGATTTTATCCACATAACATAATAAAACTAACACATGATGCAGTATACATATGTGTGTGCAAGTGTGTGTGTACATATATGTATATAAGTAGTCATCATGATTTTGATGAAAGAAAGATTTTTAAGTACAAATAATATTGCCACACAAAGTCCAAGAGGTATAAAGGCCAAAAGTTACTTTAGTCATCCTGAATAAATGCAAATGAAATATATGCTGTCTGGACATCAGTGATGATATCTTCTACCTATATTATTGTATCTTATGTTTGTATGCTATTCTAGCCATCATCAAGACAGTGATAGAAAAAACCCCATATTTTAAACCTACCTACAGTAAATCCAGTAAATTTAAGAAACAGTCTGTTTTGTCATAACCTGCCACAGCTATAATTATGCATCAGTAGAAATCTCATAATCCCACCTGTCCAATGGGCATAGGAAATATTTCTACCCTTCTCAGCTTCTAAATTTATACACCTTGCATCTGTCTCTAATTCAGAAACAAATGAAGTACGTTCTGGGCTTAATTCTTAAACTTTTTTAATTTTAAATCCCAGCTGGAGAAAGATAAGAAAGATAAATAAATTGGATGTTTATTTTTAGGCTGTTTTGAAAATAAAAGATCAAGACTATGCTGCCCCAATATAACTACACATGAAACTACATACCACATCTTTCATCAAAGAATCTCTAGGTATATCACAGTCAATTATATCTCATAACATATGAGGAAATGTTCAAAGTTAAATGAAACTTGCCCATAGCAGGGAAGCTTGGTATTATCTGGATATAAAGCTGGATGATACTCATTTTGTGTTCAGAATGTCCACTTAACATGTTGTGTCAACAAAAGCTACACTGAAAGGAGACCAAAAACCTGCAAAGTCAAGTGCTCAGAAAGGCTGGCTGTGCAAGTGAGACAGACTGTCTCTGTGCCTTGCACCATGAGAGAACCTTTTTTTATAAGATTTTATACTGCTTTTTTTCTGAAAGATAGTAACTTTTACTAGTCACAAGGTATGCCTCCTAAATCCTGCCCCCTGAGAGGCTTTTATACATCCCTCCCTTACTGAACTCATGGCTTTGCTTTACTATTCTGCATCTTAAGTCTCCTGCCTTTTTCCTGTAGTTAAAACTAGGATCTAGGGGTAACAGTGGAAGCAGCAGTTCTACATAAGAAGCAGTACACAACAAATTATTTAAAGACACTCTCCCTTATAATGTATATTCATTCCAATTTAGCATCTTCTTCCTTTGTCTACCATTTTTTTTCTTGTACCGATGAAGGACACAATCAAGACAAAAAAGGGCAGACAGCCGCCATACTTCCACCTCACCTCTCCAAGACTGCAGGAAGGCAATTGCAGGAAAAAGCCTGATCACACCCACAGCCGGAGGTAGGTGCTCCTTTAGTCATTCTCTAGAGAGAGTTCATGAACAAGGCACTACCCCAGAAATGCTCTGAGGGTGTACAAATCACACAGGCTACACGGGATCTTCAGAGCTATTAAACTTCATATTCTCTGTCATTAGTGAGAATATAAAGAGGATAATAGAGAAAAAGAAATAGCTTCTCTATTATAATTAAATAATTAAAAAGTTGTTAAACAAATTAACATACACAAAACATATTTTTCTCTAAATTCATTCCCCAAAACGGCTGAAAAACTTTCAAAAAAATTGTTCAGCCTGAGGCAGACACCCACTGGGCAAAACACTTGCTCACCTAGTTTAACTTTATAAAAGGAATAGAAGCTGTAGAAAACAACAACCTCTGCTTTAACTATAAGCAACCTGTACACACATACATATAAAACTAAGGTGTATTAAAACAAGATGCATAATTCACATAACTGAATACATTTAGTCTGAAAGCCTATGAGGCACAGAAGATTCATCTATTTTCTCTACTTACTTGGCTGCTTCTTCATTAAGGATCTTTAAATAATGTTTTACTGGGGAGAGAAGTTCCGGGATTTCCAACAGTGCCTTTTGTAACACAGGAGTTTTCACATGAGAATGTATGACTGGAACAAGAGCTTGAATTTCTAAGTCCAGACGAGACAGTGTGCTGACAATCAAGAAAAACTCTTGGGTTGAGCACTGAAAAGGGAAGCAATGTCTAAATCATTACAATGAATTGTATTTTCATGAAATCCTACAGGTTTTTTTGCTTTTTGAAAATGAGGCAAAAAACAGTTAAAATGTACAGACTGTAATGCAACTGCATAATCTTATCACATTCACAAGGCTAATAAAGAATACTAATTGTTTTAACCACTGTCATTAGGAACCAGTCCAGAGCAGATGTCCGTTATTCCTGTTGCTGGATGGAGATGTGTAACACAGATCCAGTAAACAAATAGCAGAAAAATGGGCTAATAATGTGCAAATAGCAAAAAAGCAGCTTGAGTAATTTTATGAGTACCACAACTTGTCCATATGGGCTTGTGCATCTATGTACTGTCATCTGAACCCCCGGGCTGCAGTTTTGGCAAGAGAGGGTTTGGAAGACAAGGTCAGGCACAGACGAAGAGTCTTGGTACAAGAACACGGAAAAGGAAAAAAAAAAAAAAGCACAGAAAGAGAAAACCAGCAGTCACTGCTTGAACTGCTTGTAGCTATTGCGAGCTTCAGGCTCTGGCTGGTTGCTCTCAGGTCTATGTGATGAGAAGACTACGGAGATCACACTAATCCAGCCTTTGTCTTTCAACTTCTCTCTCCTCACTGCAAAGTTATTAAAGAGATTTTTCTATCTCTTTCAGGCAGCTAGCCAGGGTATCATCAAAAGGGAATCTCCCAGATTGGAGCCAATAGCACACTTTCAGAGCTTGCTTCATGATATCCACCGAGTAGGAGCATATTGGTTCCCTTAAAGCAGCTTCTCGTAAAAAGCAGTGACTTGTAACGGAGAAACTCTGCTCTCTTTCTTTTTTAACCATCAATATTAATTCTGATGCGAATCAAATATTTTGCTGTTAGATTCTAGATGCTCTTCAGGATCAGCACAGTTTGTTACCTTTAGCTCATTTTCAAGAATTAGTGGTCAGGGTCTGAATTTTGCAAGCAGTTAACAACTCTAACAAAACAATCCACCTCCAGCCACACTCCTAAATCCCCCCCACCCCTCCCAGTGGTCCCATTCAATTCTCAGTTACCTAAGGTACTCATGCCCCACCTATAAATCAGGTAATACCAATTCTGAAATGGACTTTATGGAAGGTAAGTTTGCATTTGTGCTACACTGCATTTGCATGCCAACTGGAAACCTGGTCCTATGAGACACTTGATGCCTTCAAACCCTGCTGAATTCAGTGGCACTCCAGGACATTTCCAATTCAGAACATTTGAAAAAAGTTGTCCATAAATAAATATGCTGATATGTTTTCATATTTTACTGATCTGTAGCAACATTCCTTCTTTCATCTTCTGAACTTTTCCCATCGGTCAACTGACAACACAAAAAAACTCAGTTTATTTTCCTTATGGGAGGATGCAAGGAAGTGGGTAGGATATACTGAATGCTTCTATTACAGTATTCTTTGTATGCCACATCTGTTGCATCCTTCTCTTCCTACATTTTTTCTCTCTCCTACCCAGGCAACATACGGTCTAGAATTTAATTTCTGGTCAGTATTTTGTGGTGATCAGCACAACACTGATTACAGAACATGTAGGCTTCAGTGAACCACTATTTCATAAAACACATCTACATATTTATTTTGTCATCCCTTCTCTTTCAGTTTCTCCCCAGAGGTAAACTTTTGTTTCTTTTTCCTTCCCACATCCTTATACAAGAACTAAGACAATTCTCTCACGTCTTACACTGTAGTTATTTCTCCCAAATACCTTCTGTATCCAAATACAGAAGCAAGTATTAACAAATATGCTGGGTTGGAAAAGAACATTTTCTCTCCCTCCCCACATATGTAAACCCTAAAATAAGTTTGCTCTGTAATGCCTACCAGCCTTTCAGAACATGAAGGTGGTCTAAACACAGCCTTCTGAAAACCATGAAAAATAAATTAAGGTACACTCTGGTTACAGCCCTCTTCTCATTAAATACATGTCAATACTGGAACCAGTGATGGAAGACTGGCCTCCATGCTATATAAACACAGAATAAAGATACATATAAACATATAAACCTGCAGCCTTGGCAATCCGCTATAGACACTGGAAGTTGTAACTGACTGACAACAATAAGGATAGAATGAAAAATTTTAAGGTTCATTTCTGTGTTCACTGATTTGGTCTATCATAAATACTACATTAAACAAAAATCAAAGAAAAATAATTCCTGGCCATTTAAAACATATCAATCACATGAGTAAGTAAATCTAATACCAGTATCTGTTAGATACTCTCCAACTAACCTGCAGTATGGCTGTGTGCTGAAGAACTGAACTAGTCATACCAAACGGCAAGGTTGGTAGACATTTGACTAAAGGAATATGCAATTTAACCGTGATATTTCATGACATTAAGGAGAGCCAGAGAGATTACATTCTGAATGTTTCTGAAATATCTAAGTTCATCATTGTTTCAGACCCATGGAAATGAGGGACAGAAAAGACCCATTAAGTGGTTTCCCTGAAACTGCTCAATTTTTCTGCATGCATTTTCTTTTTGACTACTCTTGGGCCCTTATATTCCAAGAAACTATGTGCTTACCACTTCCTTTCAGAAACTAACCCATAAAGCAGTTAAGTATCATCATGTAAAAGTTTTATCCCATAGCCTAAATTTCCTTTCCATTAAACTAATCCAAATATCTCTAGTTTTATTCTTTTGTATTACACTAACTCAACTCCCTCTCTGCTGTTAACACCATTCAAATATCTCTAAACCTTCTGTTCCCCTTTAATCATTCATTTAACCAAATTATAATCTTTTAATCTTTCTTCATAAATAACCCTTTATTGAGCCTCATGAAAGCTTTGGTTCTCCCCTGCACTTGCTGCAATTTATCGACATCTTTCTGATAATCTGGAACTTACTTACTCTCTCTTGTAAAAGCTCTGACAACAAAATGAAACAAAATAATAAAGCAGTAAATCTGTCAATGGCATTTTAAGCCAAAGCACAAAGGAAAGGTCTGAAAGACTAAACAAATTACAAATCCAGGCTTGGACTCAGAGTCAAAGTAAAATACAGTATGACTGACTGCATCATCATCATCAACCTTGATGCAGACAAAGGATAAAATTCTGCAAGACTTCCCTTGACTACAAAAAGTACTCAAGGAGGCAAAGACTGAAGCCCTGCCACACAAAATTGCAAAGAAGGTCCCTGACAGACAGCATTAAATGATTCATAGGAGAACAACATCCAGAAAAGAATGAGCAAATAAGGACAGTAAGAAATAGATCAGTTGAGAAGGTGGTGTTTGTTTGGCTTTTTTGTTAAATTGTTTTTTAAAAAAAGAAACCAAATAGGGACTTAATTAGTACATTATCTATATGAGGCTGGGAAACGGAAAAGATTTTAAAAATACGGAAGAACACCTGTCTGAGGTGTTCTTCAATAAGGGTGGTGAGGCTAGTGAAGGTGAGGCTTCAACAAGGGAAAGAAGCTATATTTCAAGGTAGTGTCATCTGTAAAAGAATCAGCGGGGGAAAAACAAAACCCAAACTTGGTCATGTACAAAAGACACTGTAAACAACCCTGAAAGTTATAATGAGATGTCTTGAAGGATGGTTAATGAACATGCTGAAGCTTCTCATAGCAACTCTGATAGCCTACACACCATAACAGTTATCTAATGAGTTAAAACCTATTCGATTCTACCATGAGCTACAGTCTACAATACCTTTGTAGAATGTGAAATTCAGCATACTTTGCTACAAACAACTTTGTTAAATGTAACATTCCCAAGAAAGAGTGTGAACATATCCTTTTTGTGCTTATTGAGAATATTACTGTTTCCCCTGGCTTGATTTTAGTACCACTGCAGGACTTGGCATCTGAAATTTAATGGCTCCACTGCAAAAATGATTTACAGATAACTTGAAACAGATGCATAAAAATAACTCTGAAAAGCTGGGCTCCATTAAAGTGGGCCTGATTCCATTTATATCCTAACGTTACAGAAGATATATAACTGTGTTATAAATTAGAAACTTTTAAAATACAGTAAAAATGGTTTACATAAAGCAGGATTAATAGCCTTGCATTCATGGAAGATTCTCACAAACTTATTCAATGCTATTTTTGCAGTCTAACTTTGAAATGGTGCCAATGATAGCTACAGCTTCTGTGGCACTAGAAAAATAACCTCAGAGTTGACAGTGATGCCAAACAATAGTTTCAACCAGCAGCTTATCAAACTGTACTGAAAATGGTATGGCTGCCACTGAGAAGAACGCACGAAAGATGCACAGCAGTATGCCAGGTCTAGCATCCTTTGAACAACAACACTGAAAGCAAAATAGCCTCACTTGCACTAGTGAAATTGTTTCCAACAGATCTGAAAGGAAACCACAGAGACCCACAGCTGACAGCCATTGACCACTCCAAATTAAAAGCATTTCAAATAATCAAAATAGGAGTCGAAATGCAGCACACATTTATCACTCCTTTCAAACTGTAATAACTACTTTATGTTTTTAGTGTAGTAAGCATACTATTTCTGGTTTAAGAAAAATGAAGTATTTAATTTTAAAGTTACTATATCCCCTTGTTATTACCCTGTTTATATTAATCAGCATAATGGAAAACAATTTGCCTAAATCAGCATTTAGTATTGCAAATCTAAAAATATCTGTGATGCAAATTCTTCCAAAGACTAAAAGTATAGTATATGCAAGATGTGCATATTTCTATCATAGAAGAAAAAATGTAAAAAAAAAAAATATATGTTAGCTGAAGTCAATAATGTATTATGCTATGTGGAGAATTTATTTGAAACATTTTATACAAACAGTAACTCATTTCCTGAGCATATGTAACAGGTATTGATTTCTGAAGAGGAAAAAAAAAAAATCAGAAATACAACATTTTTCTCTGAATCTTCTGAAAAACACCGTCTTCAATGAAGTGTCAAACATACCTTCCAGGCACACTTTCAGCATCATTCTGTATGACAAGCTTATGTGAAAGATTTTAAACACTTAGCACCAAGCTGAGCAGCAGCCTTCTCCTCTGAGGAGTCTGAGCATGACAGTGAAGTAGTGAAGTATTCACTGGAATACTGAAAGGCAAATCATTTCCACAAGGAGGCTGTAGGCAGCCGGGCAGCAAACACCCCCCTTGTAGCAACTGCCTGCTTTATTCTGCACAGGTGTCCAGCCTGGTAAGTGGGCAGCAAAGTTTTAGAGACTGATTGAGAACTGAACAGGTTTTCCCAGCTACAGCAACTTGTGAGGAACTCTGAAAGAGGGAGAGCCTACAGTTGAAGTTAGGAGCAGAACAAACCAAAATGACATTTTAGTACACACCCTGGTAAGGCTTGACTATTGACCTCACTCCTTGTGTAGGAGTTCAGTGAAAGAGCTTCACTTCAATGTGTTCTGTAAATTCAATGACCATTTGTTATGATGATTCCTATCCACTTTGGTAACTAAGCTGTAGTCAAAAAATAATGTTTATTGAGCAAAGGGTACAAATAAGATAAACATTTATGGATCAAGCCTGTATAAATACTTACCTTCTGAAACAGCCTGCATGAAACGAGGCATTAAACCAGCAAGCAACATCAGGATGGCCCTGTTGGACACATTTCTAAAAGTACTGATGGCATGTCTACTCTACTGGTTTTTAGACCTACTCAAGAATAGGTCTCTGACTGTTCTCTTGCCATTCTGTGCACTCCATAGCAAAGCTAAGAAGTCATCACTGTAAATGAGACAAAAAAAGTAGGGTCCTGCCATTTGTATTTCCCACTGTTCTGAAATGCAGATCACAAAAGGAAATGCATGTGGAGGAATTTTTTTTCTGTTATTTGGTGGCTCTTTCCAGGGGCTAGCGGGCAGGTCTGAACTGGTTATGGAAGACATTGAGCTAATGTGTCTTCCAGCAAGATCTAATTCTGCATCAGCTCCAGCCACCATTTAGACAAAACTCTTGACAATTCCCTGTCTGTTTCCTTTTGAAGTCAACTTCTGACTGCTACCAAGAAGTCTTCAAACAGTTAATCTCCAGCCATCCTTCTCTTGCCATAGAGAAGGATAAGGCCATTCTGCTGTTGACAGCATTTCTGCCCATCAAGATGTGAGGTGCTGGAGCTGCAGGAAGTGAGAAGAACAACCAGACCTTATATTAATTCCACTCTCCATAGCAACAGTAACATTTCTCTTATCTCCTTAACCATTCCTATAGTCCTTTTCCAGGCTGGGGCAAACTTGGAGCTGATAATACGACCTCCAGCGTAATAACTAATTGCCACTACAAGAATGCTGTTCTAATTCCAGATTGCTCATACCTAGAGGTAGATCAACAATAGGTTTTGGTGGTTTGGGGTAATGGGAACTTGCAGAAGGTCAGATTAACAATTGCCAATCTGAATGACGCTACCAGATAAGAATCACTAGCAGATTTACTATTAAAAAAAAAAAAATTTAGCAGTCAGACCAGGAAAATATACAACGATGTTATTTACCAGAAGAGCTCCCACTAGGATGCTTTGCCTTGCAAAGTCAGTTCCAAAACAGAGCATTGTTTTTTGCCTTAGTTTTTTTTTCTGTCTCCTCTAGAGGTTACTGGTGCAAAGTGCATCGCACAATAAAAGTTCTGCAATGGCTGATCTGAAAGAAAGATGTTTGGAATGACTGAGACAATCTACCCACCTCTGTACACTTCAGAGGTCTCCCTTCATGGAACGTACCTCCTCAAATACTAATGTTACTGAAGTCTGAAGGGCATGAGGGATAAAATAATTATCACATTCACCTATTTTTCCAGCAGTTGAAACTGAATCAACAAGCCTGCATTACAGCATATTCCTTTAGTTAAGCCATCACTGTGCTCCACTCAGATTTTTGTAACCCTTAGTGGGAATGAAGTTGCAGGGAACCTCATTTTGAGCATGTGGGAGATGGATGTCTAGAATTAACAGAACTGGAAAGCCTCCTAGTAGGAAGTGAAATGGCAGCATTTACTAGATATTCAGAAAAAAAAATTTCATTAAAATCAGTTTCTTGAATATGTATCTCCTTTGCAGGTACCTTTCTTCAGGCTCCATATTCACTGTCTGTCTAGACTGTAAAATCTGTTTCCCAGAGTCTGCTTTTGATTCTTGATTCAAAACAGACCCTGTGTTTCAGGGACACTGTCATCTCCTCAAAGTCCTGAAGATCTTCAGTGCTATGGGCACTCTCCACAGTGTTCTGCAATGGCTGACAAACTAGATTTTTACCAAGAGAAGTTAATTCATCAAAGCAAAAGTGTGTGCTTGGAGCTTTTCCCTCACATTTACCCTTCTTAAGGATTCTGCTGGAGCAATTCTCCTCACCTGCAACTTCTTTCCAACACCTGAGTCACTAAACTCACATAACCTCACGTTACAGTGGCTGTTGTTAAGACAAACTACATTGTCACCTCATTCCAAAAATCACCTGAAAATCCAGGGCCTCTGTATGGTTTCACCTAAATGTTGGCTTTAAACTTGAGAAGGGTAAGCAGCTCTACAACAGAAAGGGACACCTGATACAGACTAGTAAAAGTGGGGGGGGGGGAGGGGGGCGGGAAAAAGCAGCATAGGACAGCAGTGGAGGATTGACAGATGTTGTGAAATACAGATGTATCCCTACAAATCTTATTACATATCGCTCAACCTGAAATGAGTTAAAACATTAAAAAGTAAATTATCTAATTCCTGGACAGTTGTTTTGAAAGACAACTGTATCATGTGGATACTCTTAGATACTCATGTGTACTCCTTAGAGGATGGGGAAGTTGGTGCACAATCCCTCTTTTTATAAACTTCATTATGGCTGGACCTCCGTATCCATTAATTGAAATACACAATTTGTATTTCCATGTGCCTAACACTGCAACACATCAGGGCCTTAAAAATTATACGAGAACTGAGTATCAGATTTTCAGAGAGAGGAAACCTTTGCGCTGCACCATCCAAAGAAATTACAATTTTTCTCTCCTTCTTCCCACCTATTCCTTCATCTAAAACAAACTGTCAAAACCTCTAAATATAACAGTGAAATGAAAGAACATGAAGTACTGCACAGGTGCTATTAGCACATTAATCTGCTTCAATTACGAATTGCCAGTGTCTTGTTACAAGTAATTCTTATTAAAATGTGCAAGTGAGATCCAAATTACAGAATTTAAAACAAATTAACATTCATTGGAAAACACCTAACTACAGCCAAGTGGTTTCACTTGCAAGTGTGATTTTAGATAAGCACACAGAATGCTGTGCTTTGTTTTAAAGGGAAATCATTTATGGCACAAGGACCTACTGCATCATCCCATCTCACTGAATCCAGCCAGTAAATCATGATTATCACAGATGTTTTTCCTGTTAGCATTAGCAATACAATGTATGTATTCTAGAACCCTACTCAGACATTTCTTCTATCAGCATATCACTGATAACAAATAAAATGAGATTCTACCATAAGTCAAAAATAGTTTTTATAAACTTGCATCCCTTTGTTATGTCAGCCTCAGTCTTGCTAAGAAGAAAATATTTTTAAACAACATGCAAGAACTATGGAAGTACATTAAGATAGAATGACGCCATTTAGAAAACAATGAATTAGGGTAATTATGGCTATACCTTTTTGTGAAAAACACTGCAGAGGCCTCTCTCTATATCTGGAAGCTTACAAAGAAGATTTCGAATCTGACCAAACACACTGGATTCTGACAGTAGAATTTCAGACACAGCATCAAGCCGGGCATTTATTTCACTGTAAAAGAATAATCACAAGATCAATAAATAAAAATTGTGTTTCTCTGAGGGGAAGGCATATAGCTAGTGAACTTTTTCCCTTGGTTTGTTTTGGTTTTGTTGTTGTTGGTTTTTTTTTTTTTTTTTTTTAAACTTTGACTAAGGCCACCTTCTTATGAGATAGTAAGCAGAAGAATTAAGAAACGCAGAGGATCTTGGGCTTTCATTCAAGATGCAAGATCCTGGATGTAAGCTCATTATCCCCTCTTTATGCTCAGAACAGCCAAATATAAAATTCAGTGCTGATGTCTACATGTTCTTCTAGTAGTACATAACATGAGCAACACTGAATCCTGAATATCCAGCCCTAAATTTGCAGATAAGTACCTGGGGGAGGGGTAGGGGGAGCTTACATTTGAATTCTATGTAGCATACTCTATTCCAACAGATTATAAACAGTGGTTACCATTTTGCCCCTCTACTTTTGATCCAGACCAGCAATTGGTAGTTATATGAATCAGAACCATGTTGGGTTTTTGGTTTCTTTTTAAAAAAAAAAACAAAACCTGTAACATTAATCTCCATATTTCAGGACTGAAGTCAATCAATGAGGAAACACTTTTTATGTGATGAAACAATTCTACGGTTATTTGCACTTTCCTTATAATCATATTGTTACAGCCACTGTCAGAAAAGAGCTTTAAAATGGAAAACCTATTGCCAAGGTTCACCTCAATTTACACTGCTGCTAATGGCACAGCTACAACTTCCAATATATCCATGAACTGGCAGTAGATTCCAGAGCTATGGTAAACACCATTTCTGCTTTCTGTGCAACAAAATTGCATCAATGCTGCTTTCTAGAAAAAGACTGAGATTCGGTGTACATGGATGCACCCAAGACATACAGATGAGGAGTTTATGTTCAGGAGCTAGTGAACCAAAGCACCATCAGTGCATGCAGCCCAAAGGACACAGAGCAAAAGGTAGCAAGCTCGCTGTATGACAGCAGTGAAAGAGATGTGTCAAAGCTGAATAGCACAAGTTCTCTGAATGTAGTTTTCCCATGTTCAGGCTTTATCTCTGAGGTAACTGTGTACACTACAAAATACAGCCAACTAGGTGAAAGCTGTGCTGAGATTTGCTGAGGTTTCACAACAAAAACGTCTGCTCCAGATCATACATTTCCTCAGGGTCCCCCATCAACGTGCCGCTGGGCATGCTCTGTGGGTACAAGTGCGCTGGAAGGCTTTACCTGGAATTCGGAAAGTTTCCAGCAAGTAAGGCTGAATCTGAAATGTGATGTTCCAAGGAACTTTAAAAATCCTCAAGACATCCCAAGTGCTTATTTCAAAACGCTTGTGTTTTCTCCCAGAATGACAACTAAGCCTTATCATAACATTCTCCTCCTTTGACAAGAAAGTTCAAAAATCCCCACACTGCTATGGGTGAGTCCGTCCATGCTTGCAGGTTAAGAAGAAAGCAGTCTTTTGATACCAGCCAAGTGTGTGCAAGGCCCGCGCCTGTTCTCACAGACCAGCGAGATGCTTAGAGCTCAGCCAGCACAGAAGGATAAAAAGTAAGGACGCAATCAAAATGTAAGATTTTGGGGAAGACTGCCTGTCTTACCCATGGCTTTTATTGCAGAACTACTGGGCCATTTGCCACTGTAGCTGCTAACAAATACTACCCATGAGGAAATCACTGAAATTAGGGAACTCCACAGGCTGCAGACATTACAACAGACTGGCAGACAGAGGCCTCTGGCCCTGAAGAGAGCTAAATCTAAGAGTCCTTGAAATTTTATTACAAGGCATGTAAAAGGGGGAACATCGTGACTGGATGTGCGGTTGGATACACATAAATCTAATGGCATTTAAGTGCCAGCATTCTTCAGTGACATACTGCTTTATACTAAAACAGTAAAACCATCCCCCATCTGCCACAAATGACACATTTTCATTCCCAGAGATGCCTTGCTGTACAACGCCAGGATCTGCAGTGTCCCACCTGCCAGCACCTATCTGGAGTGCAGGTGGATGCAATCCTCCACAGCCACCATCTGAACTGGGGACAGACCCTCTGCTGTCTTTACCCTGCGCACCTTGAGAACTCACTCTGTTCTCGCCGAACCGGACAGCAGACTCTGCAATCACACCAAAGGACCCAAAATATTTCACTCTCCTAAAAGACTGCTTTTTCCCAGCCCTGAGGAAAACAAATGTCAGACTTTGTAGGCACTTCTTAGCAGCCCTGCCATAGGTGACAAGAATACTTTCTTCTTCCCCACCACCGCTCCACTCCTCTAGCAATGCCCAATGCACAGAAGTAAACATTTCTCCCTTTCCCCTGGGCAGCCAGGTGACCTGCAAGCAACAGCAGCAGACAGCAGGTACTGTCAGTGCAACTGCTCAGACCTGTAGTGGCTGTTTTCAGCACAGACACAGCGGAGCTTTGAATCCGATCTTTAAGAGCCACAATCACGTACCTGGTGCAGCCCCGCAGGGTTACTAGAAGTTACGCAACCAAATAACCAAAGAGCAAGATGTTGGCATGCTCACAGCATATTCAAGACAGCAGAGATTTAAGCTTTGTACATCAATTAGTGAGGCACTCTAAACTACAGCTGGATAATGGAAAGTAAATTGGGAAGTGTTAATATCAGTGACAAAGTAATAAAATACCCCAAGTACGCAGCTTTGAAGCTAGCAAATGGTTACACTGAAATTCTGGAAAGTCAGTATCATCAGCCACAATTACATTTTCATGCAGAATTATTAAATCTGCTGTACTTGAGACCCTGGAACACTAGTCTGTGTGAAGGAGTACTGAACTGTTAAATTATAAACACATGTACCTTAAAGAAGAAAATAATCTGTATTTTTATTATAAAAAGCATGTATAAACAGCAGAATTCTGTTACCAGAACATTGTCATTTAATTTAAACAGTATGATTATATCTACGTGACCAAATGAAAATATACTCTAATATGTAAAATACATGCAGATATTCAAAAAACTCCTCCCTTCAAAGCTTAATCTGCACTTTAATCATCCTCACATATGGCTATGTTACTGTAGGTCCAGTAATCTAAAACTAAGCATCCATACAGTTTTTCTCCTTTAATCCCACAAATAAGAAAGGGTCAGGAAAATGGCATTGAGTATCAAATGACCCATTTTTTCCACCTGCAAACAAAACATACTGGGATTCCTATTTCAAAAGCCAGAAAGTACAGTGAAGAACTGCGTAAAACTACACATCTATAAGGAGGGAAGGACAGGGAAGAGAATAATAAAAACAGCCAGATGATGAATTTCAAAGTATGCTTTTAAACTTTAAATATTTATACTTAAAACTAATAAACATTTTGTTAAGCCCAAATATATCATTGTGATCAGTTGTTAAAGCACCTCAAAAGGCATTTGTTCTGCACTGCATAGTTATCCAGCACATTTGATGTGCAGGTTGGGGTTTTTAATCTCTGCATAATCTGGAAAAAAATTCCATCACTAGATAATTTGAATATAACATTACACAAAGAAACTCAACAGCTTATGCTAAGAAATCATGTCACATTTTATAAACTGGCTACTACTTCATTCTCTATTTAGGTGTGATGTTACCCTATTCTTTCCCATCTGTATAAACCATGTTAGCAATCTGAGCTCTATCCAATTTTCCAAACAATCTTCTGCGAAATAATGTAACATAAGTCAGTTAACTAAATGCAATGTGTGTACATCTGCCATACTCTCCATCTAAGAACAGCATTATTAATGCAATACTAAAACCACTTTGCAATGTATTTAAACAACAAAATCTAACTGCAGGATTTATTGTTCTAGTCATTTAAAAGAACTACTTGAAATTAAATCATGAGATACTCCCCTGTATTATTCTGCTGTCAGATATGTGAAAAATACAGAAAATTAGCAAATATAAAAATATTTGAATCATGAACTAAAAACTATTTTGACAAAGCAGAAGGCTGCAGATATGAATGTACTGCATTGAATTAACATCTGAGCATCTTAGCAATCTAAATAGCACTGCTGGTTGCTTGTGTGCTAACAGATCTTGTTGTCTCTCATACAGTGAAGAAAATCTAACATTTTTAGATGTAATAATATATCATTACATTTAAAACAGTGAAATTGATAATGTAACTGCTATAAAAGAACTGCAGAAATTTTCAGTCATATAGGGTTTTATTTTTATACAAGATAAATAAACACAAATTTATCAGAAATCTCTTAATTTATGATAAATGCATAAAGTATGAGTTCACGCATCATGGTAAGGGCATAGCTCAAGTACAGTGAACGTATAAAATTGAAATGAATTTTATTAAATCTGTTTAGAGACCACAGCAATATGTAAAGCTATCAGTCACAAGGACTCAACACCTTAAAAAATGTAATGAAGAGTATGAAACAAACGTTGCTTTCCATGAACTATAATATCTAGATCAAAGCCTAATAGCCTCCTGCCTAACTACACCATTTCAAAGAAAGAAAGAAAGTGTATTACTTAAACATTGCGAAAATGCAATATACACATGGGTGTCAGTTGTGTCTGAGGAAGTCCCTGAACTGCAAATTGCTGGAAGCTTGAGAGTGCTCTGGGAAGGTAACATTACCCAGTTGCCCTCTTCTCACACTCTCCTCTGATACTGGCTTCCAAACACAGAACAAGGTGAATGCTGTTCTGACTTCTGTTGCTTTATATTTTGTCTCGCATATTTTTTCTTGACCTTCCTTCAGAACACAGTTTACAAATGAAGACTTTCTATGAGTTGATCAGGTTAAAGGCCCTGCTAAATAGTTGAGAGGTTTCTGCTTTAGACCACTCTCTCATAACAAGCAATTAATGCCATCAAAACCCAAAAGTCATGGTAGAACTACCACTATGCAATCAACAAACTGTATATGTCTTTTTAAAGAACAAGCAAACAAATTAATAGTCTATCACTTGCTTTTTTACTTCAGTGGCTAAGTTAGAATCTGGCTAACTTCATGGGATAAATCTTGAATTCTTAACTTGTGCTGCGACCACTGCAATTTTATGCATTAGCAACAATGAAAAACTACAAACAAGGGTAATTACGTCATAATTACTACAGTGAAATTTAAATGAAACCTAAATAAATGTAACATCCTTCTGGATCTGTTCACTTGTTTTTCTAAATGCAGGAGAAACAGAGTAATTTAGTTTCAAAACTCCTAATGTCCCATTCCCCTTCAGAGAGGTCCAATGTTCCCCTAAACAAACATGCAGCCCTGAGAAGACAATGTTCCTGAATGGATCTCAAATACTTAACAGCAACATACAAGTACCATAAACTTTGTCTTCACATCTGTTATAAGAATGTATAAAATATGCAAATGGTAATCAAACACTTTTGTTTATGTTCACACAAAATATATTTCAACTATTTTTGTGCCAAAAAAGGGAACTGTTAGCTACTTTAGCCAACATGAATGAATGCCTGATTACCACATTTATAAGGAGTTAGACACAGCATTTAATGGCACCAAAACACAGCTAGCAAAAATGAATGAATACATGTGATGATGTTGCAATCTTTTTCTTTACTACAACAATTTTGAGATCTCAGGCTTATGTTGTAACCTGCATTTGTGCATTTTATATCAGCACTGATGCCATAAAATCTTTATTCTTGGAGGAAAATTTAGACTGTGAAATTCTGCTGTAGGATGGATGGATTTTATTCCTAAATCACTGCTGCAAAAGAAGATTCTAATCCAGCTCTGGATGACAACAGTATCAAATGGTAACCAGCTTAACCCTGAATTGAGATAGGTTTGTTTAAAGACTGTTAGGTGGTTTGTTTTACTGCACAGATCTGCTAATTATGGGAACAAGGACAAAGTCAAACTTGAAAGACTTTCCTTTAGGACTGTACTTTGTGTATAGAAGTATAAATAAAACAGCACTCAATACATTCGAAGTGAGAGGATTTAGAACAAGCTATTTTTATATTAGGAAACATATGTCGTTGCCAATATCACTATAAAGGCACCTGCTTCTTCCCAGTTCTACAGTACATCTCCTCCAAATAAAAGTCACCCTGCATTAGCAATACCAATTTACACTCTTTCTCTTCTTTAGTGGTAGATAAGGAACTGTCTGCAGTTTTGAATTTGCTAAAGCTACAGTCATTTTATGCTCTTGCAGGCAAAGTATATTCAGACTAATAGAAATTATTAATACTATTCTACAAGGCTTTGATTCATCCTCAATAAAAGCATCATCTCCTCCAGAACTTGAAGAAATGGGGCACAACAAAGGCTACTAGAATCACAGGAAAAAATTGAAATCCTATTTTTGAGGGGCAATTAAAAATTTGGCTTGTCTAGCCTGCAAAGCAGAGGTTAAAATGTTTTTGGTAACTCTCTAAATACATAAAATTTTCCTCTGTCCTTGAGATTCAAACATCAGCTTTAACTAGAGAAAGATCAAACTGGTATAAATTGACTACAAATAAATGCAGGCAAGAAACTACATAGAGTTCCAACCATCAAAGTCCCATATTCACTTCTGGCAAACAGTGTGTCTTAGAGAGAACATGAACTACACCACAGTAAAGCTGAAATACATCAACAGGTTGGGGTGAATCTGCGGCCAAAAAGGTACGCTCATTCTAATGGGGCTTTAAGTGTTTGATTTGCTGATACCCATTGCAGCACCCAAAAAGAGGCTTCATTGTCAAATATTTGATCTCATCTGGAATACTTTTTAACTAATTAATTCCATGCTTCTAAACTTTTACTAATGGCCTGGAGGAATTAAGTGAGACTTAATTCTGTCCCCAGGCTTCTTCCACGCCCCTAGCATCAGAGATGCCAGCAGCGTACTGGGCACGGCAGCCGGGGAGTGCTGAGAAAGCATCGAGCCTTGTGCTGGCTATGCCTTGCCACTGGCTCAAGGGTCCGCACAGAAAGTGGGGAAAGAGACCTTGGGCCTCCATGTGGGATGGGCATTGCCCACTTTTACCTCAAAAGTTCTCTATTACAGCAGAGGCCCAAAACGTTGACGAAGCCTTTGATCACCACTCCCTTCCCATGGCATGCTACATCATGTTGGAAGCTTTTAATTTTTTTCTCTACATTCACTCCAGTATAAGCATATTCTGAAGCTTGCAGTACACCAGAACTAACACATGCATTCCCAAAACATAGATGTGAAGTTGTGTGTATGGGTAAGAGGGTTGGTTTGGTTTTTTTTGGTTGTTCCCCCCCCCCCCCCATTTTTCAACACAAGGTGACAAGGGCAAAGTCTATTCATCCCAAAGCCCTGAGCAAACTTTCTGTGCTGGAAGTTGACTTCTGAACTTTATGTTTAGGGCATTCTGCTCTCTATAATCTTATCATTAACCTCATTACATTAGCTTCTACACATCATAAATAACATACTAAAAAACCAAGAGACTCAACAGAATATTAAAGAACTACAATTTCGGTACTTGTGGATCATCAGTCTGTTTAAGCTACTTCAAACCACAAACCCCCTCAAAAAACAGTAGAAATCAGCCCAAAGAGGGAGCGAGCATTGTACAAATTATTATGTTCACGTCACACACAGAACAAATGTTTTATCACTTACAGTTATCCACCCTTCACATCTAAGCTTTTAAAATTTTGCACTAGATACTTTTCTAACTCATTAACTAAGCACTTCTGCAACAAAGGCAAACACTAGCATTTTCCCATGTTATCTTCCACTTAGAGAGCACAGTCTCTACCTTCTCCCTGGCTAGAGTACTGAAAGTGACACTTCATGACGTCCACCCACTGATATTTAAAAGATATTCTACCTCTCCCAGGAATACACTAGGGAGAAAAAACCCAATCTCTCTTATGCAATGCTTTCTATACACACAGGCCACAGAGTTCTCTGCACAGGAATGGGATTCTACACATATTCCCCTACAGCGGCTATCAATTGCTCAGTATGATACTGAGACATCATTCACCTCAAGTCCTACTTTAAGCCGTGACTAGGTATTTGCAGCCTGATCTAACATGGCAATAATTAACCTCCATATAATTGTGTTACTCATCCGCCTTCTTCTGTTTTGAAATCTTTGTTCAGTTCCAGCCAACCTTGACAAGGTTGAGGAAGGTGTTTGTTTGATGTCAAGGAAACAAATTTCCTACAAATTGTGCAAGAATCAACACATGAGCAAGGCACAGACACAGATTAATATCCAATGAGGAACAGGACACAATATTTGTTCCAGAGTCTCTATTCTGTTCGGAGTCCAAACTGCACAAGCAGCATTGCTATAGCTTGGAGCCAGTCATAACACTTAGGAAACAGGAAAGGGAGATGCAAAGGTGAGGGTGGAAAGGAGTAACCATGGATATAACAGAGAGACAAAGAAAGACACATTTTGCAGAGATGACACTTCAGATTGTTCATATGCAGGGCAACAGCTTCCTTACACTTTCTCTTATACCACCGCCTTAGGACAACATATCCATAACGTACAACAACAAAACAAGAAAGATGCAAACCAGATCCAGGTTTGCTTAACCAGGCCTATGTTAAGCTTATCTTTCTCCTCTTCCTGTAGCTATTCAAAAAGCAATGACTGTTTCACATCAACTTCAGAGGTTCTGAGATTAATTTTGCATTAGGAAATAAATTATTTTTAAACGTTGCACACATACAAGGCACAAAGATCACATTATGTTACAACACTGTATTCCGACAACAGTCCTTAGACCTTTTACTGTTGAGTATGATAATACACAGCTCTAATCCTTCTCCTGCTGAAACTCCATTGTCCGACAGAGAAACAGCACGTTTCGTTGAGTCAAAAATGTTTCAACCAACTCAGCTTTCTATTTCCTTTTTTTCCATTGCCGTTACAGAAGTTAGGCGAGAAAGGCACTTGATGGGACTTACATTTCAAAGGCAAGATAGTCAATGTGAGATAATGCTTCTGTAATCCATAAAGTTATAACTCTTACAAAAAACAGTGACTTTCCTGATTTCTCCTAAAAAGCTGAGTCCTCAATGACTCATACATTTTTACCTCATCACCTTTGTATAGCTAGGTGAATGAGGACATTACAACTTCCTTGGTTAAGCCTTTATTTATTTTATTTTTCCACAAAATCTCACATTCCTAATGCTTAAAACCTTTTCTTGGAAGTGTCTAAATGTATTACATCACTGACTGTCTAATGGGTATCTACAGGGTTGCGCAAATGAGCTGTCTGTACACATTCTGCCTTTATTCAATCTAGTGCATGGTTTCTCCCCTTGAAATTTAGTGATCTTCACAAGTGATTTTCAACTATGAGGCATAAAGCAGTAATTACACCCGTTCACTTTTTGATACACCAAGGGAAATGCACCTACTCACTGACTGGAAAAGATGCAGTACAGAAATCTTACTTCCTCTGAAAATGTCACTCCAGGAGGCATAGGTGAATTACAATTACAGAATGTTCCCTAAGTGCATTTGTGTGCATTACTGGAAACAATACCGCTGAATGTCTGATGCACTAAGTATGTTGAATTACAACTTAAGAGTCAGAATGGGAGAAATACACAGCAACAAAATAGCTTTTTTAGCTTCAACTGAGGAGTTTTGTCATCTGCAGCCACAGAACTTCTTTCCATACTGAGAAAGAAGGCTGAAAAAGTTAAGTATCAGTCTCTATACATAGCAAAGAGCAGAGAATAAAGAGAAGAAAGCAAACCTACAAACTTGTAAAGCTGGTTCTGCACTGAGACAAGGTAGAATTTAAACTAAATTTACTGGTTAAGAAAGATCTTAAGTCGCCAAGCAAGCAGTCCTCTATCCTCTATGTCCACATAAGAACTCTGGCTATTTTACTCTTGAATGTTATTTCAGTTGCTGTATCACCTATGTAATCATTTGGGAGCAAAACGGTTAGAGGCACTCCGTTTCAGGTCCCCTTCCTCAGTGCTGCCCCCACACCAGACCAGAGCCTGTGCTCTGGCTCCCCCCGCTGACATCTTTACAAACAATTCCCCAAAGGTCCTGAGATGCCTCAAGGGCAGGAAAAAGACATAAACTACTTTATTTCAATTCATTCCTGCAAAGTGGCTCAGAAATTCTACCTATGCACTTTTAAGGTGAAAACCAGCCACATAATCAACTTCCATACAGTCTAATATATCTAGAGTGGTTACATCAAAAGCCTTTTTGAAGTGGGTACGATATATAAAAGCTATTATCAGAAGAATTTGAAAAAAAAAAAGTATACTGAAATCAACTTATGAAATCCCTGTCAGAAACCGTAGCATGAAACTCTTACCAGTATGTCTCCTACAAATGAGAAAGGTCTCTAATATTCTAAAAGAACAAAATAGGATGGAAAAAAATAGTTACATGCTTTTCTTACACTACTGATAAAAGATCCTCACAACAAGGCTAGTAAGAAAATCAGGCATCAATGCTTCAGAAGCACAGTGCTTTAACATATTAAAAATTGGTCAAAAAAAAAATGCTTCCATAGAAACAGTTGTAAATTAACAACAGTAGCAAAATGCTAAAACATTGGTATACCTCACTAGTTAAAACTGTTAAAAATTAATGAAAATTAAAACTGTTTAACACATCTACAAAAGTAAAACAGATGGAAAAAATATTTCAGATAACCAAACCAAAAGGACTTTCTGTATGTTATAGCTGAAGTGAACAAAGTGACAATTGAGTATATTGACAGTGCTCAGGGAACGCACATTCAAAGGAATGGATCCAAAACCTTAAAATGTAGGCAACAAACATTCAAGGGACTTAATACTGTTATTTACTACATATTCAAAGTATAATACTCCTATAAAGCCTGCAGAGAGAAATCAGAAAAGATCAGAAAAGTCCCTTTCAAGACAGAGACAGGTAAAAACAAGCATGACAGTACTACAAAATAAAGCATTTCTAAAACATTAATAAATAAAGCATAACTCAAAATACAAGAGTGACAAAACAATCATCACATTTCAAAACTAACACAAAGAAATACTTTTATATGTAATACATTGCATACAGGGATAACAGAAACATCCACAACTACGTCAGAACAAACTAAATACATTAAGAATGCAAATACTTGTGAAGCAAGAAAGACATCAAACATGAGTTGGCAAGTTTAGGAATAAAATATCCTCCAACAGCAGGTAATCCTCATGCATTGTCTGAAAAAGGACACTGAATTAGAATGGTACCCAATCTGATTTCTTCATAGGAAATTCTAACTTGTTCCAAACCTACTACTCTGAACTACTTGGACATTCTGTGCCCAAGCAGAGTGGTTTAACTCTCGAACCTATACATAATGTCCACATCTTCTGTGATACCATTTCCTGTGTAAACTCTACTATGGATCTTAGGTCTTCAGGAAAAATAGATGCATTTGGCATACTCAACATGATAATTTTAAAATATAAATTTAGCCCAAGATAAAGAACTATCTCACCTGGATTTCATGAGGGGCTGGGTTACCCATTTCTTCAGTCTCCGACGTCCAAAGGAAGTTTTAGTATGATCCAAGACCCAGAGTAGGCTTCCTTTTGTTTTCATATCAGTCTAAAACAATAAAAACAGCATAATTATTTTTAACTGAACAATCAATGATGTAGTGAAAGGATCTTTATCATACTACTTAAACATTCTGGTTAGGCTTTAAGATATGGCAACTGCATGTCCGTTTACTGACCTTGTTCACCAAGAATGCCTTACACAAAGTACCTCCAACAGTCCTTAGACACTTAAGTGTGCTTTTCCTTTTGCCAGAAAATCTTTCCAGAAAATTACTGGAATAAATTAAGCAAATTAAGTCTGTGCATAAAGGTCTGTGCAGTAGCACAAAAGAAAAAACAAATCCTATTGCAGTCACATCACTTGACCACAGTTGTTCAAGAACTCAAACTTCAGGAAAGTTCTTTGCTAGTCAAAATACAATGAAGTTCCTAACTCATACTAAAAGGCAGCACAGATTAACTTTCACTTACACCTCTGAAAATGTAATCCTCCTTCAGTTTGATCCCATGTGAAATATTTTAAAACTTCTGGCTGAGATTTGCAAACTAACTTAACTAACTTCATTGGGAACAGTATGTCAAACAGCTGTAAAAATCTCAGCATTTATTAAAAAAAAAAATTGCATTTGTCCTTACCTGATTCTGTAAAATTTCAAGATTTTTCATTGTTGTCCCATTAATTGTCATGTATTCAGTTTCACTTGACAACTGTTTGAAATTGCTGGGGAGAGGAATTTCATATGTTATATTTTAAATGTGGGCACAGACATAACGGTGAAACACTGTCAAGTTTCTCACATTAGAGAACTCACTAGTTATGCAAAATTTAATAAAAAAAAAATCAAGAAATTAAAATCTGTTCATATAAATAAAAGAACTGAACACTAATAACTTCTTTTAATTTACTGCTTGGGAAAATATGACTCACTTCCCAGTTTCCTACAATGACTTTGACAAAGCTCAGAATAAAATCCAGCTCTCCTGTTATCTAATCCTGATCCACTAAATGGTTAAGGAAGTACCCCTTCTTTGTATGATGACATTGAAAAAGTATGTGCTTTTGTTAATGTTCTGTTATGATCCCTGTAGGATTGGGGGATAGGGCTAGGAATTAATACTTCAACAGTGGAACAGACTTTTAAACACAACTCATCATTAAAACAGCATGTCAAAATACATATTCTTACTGTTTACCACTACTACAAATTTAAACAGGCTGTTAGTGCAATTATTTAGGAAAACAAAAATAGGGTATATTTAAACTACTTGATTTTACTTTTAATATGAAATGACCAAAATTACTTGACTTTTTGACACTCACAGGACAAGACCAACCCAAAGGTTGTGTTGGTTTAGAATTAACGTTAATAAAATTACTCCATTAGATGTGTAATCATATTAGATATGAAAATTATTTCAGTCTCAGACATACACATGTGGTAGTCAGGACCATGAAGTGAAATGCAAGATCCTCACTAAATGCTTCTGACAAATCAAGTCGTGATTGTCTAGGTTAATCACACTGCTGACTGCCCTTTGCACAAAATCTAGGACACTCTTTATTGTCTTAGACTAAACAGAATGACTTGCTGGGTAGGATTTAAAACTACTTTCTTCACTTTTCACAATTTTTTTTTCAGTGCATTCAATTTTAAACTCTCTGAGGGAGCACTCAAATGCTTAAACTTTTCTGTTAGGCACACACAGCTGCATTATTGCTATATTAAAAACAAAACCGGCACTAAAACTTTCAGAAACATGAAATATTCAGAGACTAATGTTATATATTTATGCTGTATGCAGGTGTTTTGGCCTGCTAGAAAATGTGTTCCTACATAATGAGGGAAATTAGAAGTATTTGCCACAGAATTTTTTTTTAAAAAAGTACATTCAACTGAGTGCCCCAAGAAGTTCAATGATAAGTTTGGAAGTACAGTTGACTCAGAACTGTAGCCATAGTCATAATTACTCTGATATAGTGTGCTATCCCAGCAACCAACAAAGTTGACCAGCAAAACAAAACCTTGGAGGCAAAAGCAGCAGCACTTTCCAAAGTATACAAGCAACAGAACAAAACTTCCTTTTATTACCTTCTGTCACAACTGCTGATGCTGGCAAAAATTAAATAGGCATGATTTCTACTTGGCTCCCAATCCTTATGATCAACAACAAATCCTATCCACTCTTTCAAAAGTACCTCTTCTGCATCTAGGACGTGCCTAAACTGCAGTTCCCCCATTTGCTGCATTTTCATTTGCCACTACTCAAGCCTGTCATCTCTTAAACCCAGCTGGGTTAAGAACCATGCCTTTCCATCTCTTCCCAAAAGTGAAAAAGATGCTTTTGGCTATTTCTATATTAACCCTCAGTCACCCATAGGTGAGTTTCAAGATTGTAGATTTACTGTTTCTAGTGTCTCCCCACTTCACCTGGCTTTAGAGCACGTAACACAGACTGTGCTCTGTTCACAGCAAGATTGCTTTGTGGTAGTATTCAAAGACAACTAACTCTGCTCCACTGCAGAGTACGTTTACTATTCTTTCAGAATCAGATATGCTACAGTTTGTTCTCACAGCATAAATTACATGTGTTTTATATTATCCTGCTATTAAACCTGGCAATTGAGAGCTTACAGTATACGAATAATAGCCAAGATCAAGTGCAGTATATGCCCAACCAACAGTTCCAGAACATGTTTTGCTTCCACCTGCTCATCTTCCTTCAGCTTGGGATCATAACTTGATAAAAATGTGAACAAAGACAGACTCTTTGCAGGAAATTTAGGGACCAAACGGCAGAAGATGATGGAACAAATACTAAGTCAGTGTTGGTTTTGCAGCAAGGGTGTCAACAGGTTCCTTGTGAGAAATTCTAACGTGCTGCTATCAGCCATCTCCTGCATCAGTAAAAATGACCCTCCAAAATCACTTCAACTGGATTGCAATGCAGTAATTCCTTCTGTAGGTGACACTGTACCTGCGTTTCAAAGAACAGACTTGCAACTGTTATCAAGTACCTAAACAGCACAAAACACAAGTGATAGAAATAGCTGGCAATTCCACTACTGAGTAGTAAGGCAAGGTAGGATCATGCCATGTGGGCTGAAAAAAACGAAGAGAGGAAACAAAAAGAAACACAAGCTTCTAATAAGATTTAAGGAACTTTGGGGGGATACTCATGAGAAAGAGGTTCCTACTCATGACTTTTCAGAGTAGGACTGCACTTGACGATGAATATTAAACGGTTACTATGATTGCTTTAGGACAATAGACTACATCCTCATGCTTCGATTCTTAATGAGTTACCCGTAAAATTGGATCTTCTTGGTCATTCTGCCTCCTGAGAAGCTTGCAGTGAAGGGCACTTTATGCATTATTCTATCCACATGAGATACCATATATAATTTTGTATTCAGTAACCCAGCCTAAGTGAATGCATGTTATTGAGATCAGTAGTTTTCAACTACTTTAGTTTTGCAAATCTGTAAAAACTTTCCAGCAAAGCTGCAAGGGACTGTATTGAAAGCCTACTAAACAGCAGATTTTCTTTGCTCAATTACCTTTTACAGATCTCTAGAGTCCATGTCTTTGTGATTTCTAGGGGTAAATAAACAACAGAACGAATCTATATATCTAGACAAGAGTTGCAGGAATCCCTATTCAGCTTTAAGGAGTAAAACAAAGTCTCTCCATTTGTCAGAAGTGTTAGCTTTCTTTACATATGAAAGACATTTACCTCAGTCTAAGTAGCTGTGGAGATCAAGCACAGACTATGTTTTGTATTTAATTAACAAGTTTTAAATTCATTAGCAAATATTGCCACAGGGCTAGAACTTCTGATCTGGATCCCTGATGCAATAGGAGTCCAGAAACTTCCAGATAAACCAGTAACAAAATAAAAGAAACACACACACACAAAACCAAACTGAGAAACACAAAAGAGAACAGGAACAGAAATGAGACAACCTGGAAAAGATTAAGAGAAACAAAAATAACCTCCATTGTTTTTATCCTGCCTTAGTCGTCTTTTTCTTCACTGAACTCACCCCAAGGAGTAGGTAGAACCTTGTTCTACCCAGATGTCTGCACTCTCTCAGCCCGTTTTCCTTGCACACAGCCTCAGCACTCCTCCTACAAGTTCCAAATGCCCAGAGTGCAGGAAGTCCAACCTGCTGCCCTTCTTCTGTGGTCTCAAAAGAGATGGCAAATCCCTTGCGAAGCACCTCTTCTTAGTGTTTGAAAATTATGCCTTTTCTTTTTCACTCCCTCATGCTCCTAAGCTGACTTTGAAACCTCCCTAAATCATCTCAGTACTCCCTTTCTCATAGTGAGGGTGGGTAAGTAAACCTGTGCATTGTCTTGTATACGTGATATTTCTGACATCATCAGCACCCGAGATATGAAAGCCTTATGAACACCATTCCCTCAGTTTCTCCCCTGAGAATTCAAAGATGTCCATCATTTTAATCTGAACTTGTATTTTTACTTTGCTCTTAATTTCATCTTGCCAACTCCCTTCCAGCCCTATCATAAAGTACAATCAAACTTTCTCCTCTTGAATTCTTTCTCTTTCCTCTCCTCCCTCAAAGCCATTTTAACCCTCCCCTCTCCTCTTTCACTTCTGCCTCTGTTTTCTATCTTCACTGCTGGTAGTTCTCCAATCCTAAAGCTACTCCCCTCTTTCAGAAATATACCTAGCTCTTTCATTCCCTGTATTTCTTCAAGTTCCTCTATCACTGTCCAAAAATCTAAGTAAGAACTACACTCTCTCTCTTACATCTCCAATATGCTGAAAAACACGTCGGTAAAATTAAAATGCACCGAGTCACATTTCCCAGCAATTGCTATGCAAATGATGGTTTTTCAAGCAAAACTGGGTACCCAGCTGTATTTTAAAACCTCTCCTAGATGTGTACCAACTTCTTGTCAAAAGCTAATAAGGTCTCTCAGTATGTAAAGGTATTGGAACATACTGATTAAAAAAAAGCTTGTATCATTCATTGTTAAATCTATTTTTACTTGCTACTAGAGCTCTAAAGCAGTCTAGCCATATCGCAGGGTTCTGCTGTGGTAGAAATCTTTTTTTCTTTTTAATATTTTGCTTTATTATAGGACCTTAAAAGTGGATTTTAAAAGCTTCATCTAACTATTATGAAGATCCCTCATCACTTACATGATGTTTCAGGACTCTTCGTATTAAATTGAGCTGGAATTTTTTTCAGCTGGTAAAAGAGTGTTTATCCAAAGAAAGTACAGAGGTGTAAAGGAATTTTTTTTGTCATTCTTCCTATCAAATAGGTCTTTTTCATCCAGATCTGTGTCACTTACATTAATAAGCTGAAAACTACCTCACAACTCCAACTTCATGCTCACTGACTCATCAGTATATGCTCACTGACCTGAATTCTCCTAGGAATTTTAAGTTGCTTGACAATGCAATGGAAGTATTTCTCTTCTATTTCCTGCAGAATCACAGAATATCCATGAGCCTGACACCCTTTGCTTAAAAGTCTTTCCCTTTTCAGTATTTAAATAGTATTTTGCTGGCATTAGGAAAAATACTGAAGTTGGGTTTGCCTCAGTATTTGGCTCACAATTTCAATATATATGACACACAAAAAACAGCAGGTAGAATTCAGTATCAGGTAGTCAAAGCAGTAGAGGCTTTAGAAATAAATACAGTAGAATCTGAGCTCCTGTGCACAGGAAAAAAGTTATCTTAAAGAATGTATTTTATTTCTTCATAGCATATCACCAAGATATCAAATAGTTCACTGCCTTTCCACTCAGTTGCTCATAGATTCACACAAAGTCCATTAGAGCAACCTTCAGCAGGCAAGTGTCAACTCTAAGTTTTAGTGCTTTTCATTTCCAGTC
The DNA here is from genome assembly GCF_964289735.1 of Phaethon aethereus. NCBI lineage: Eukaryota > Metazoa > Chordata > Aves > Phaethontiformes > Phaethontidae > Phaethon > Phaethon aethereus. The sequence goes on along the minus strand of NC_138577.1, from coordinate 81,924,341 downwards.
TGTTATTATACCTGATTTTAAGATGCAGCTATTACAAATGTGTCTGACTGCTGCTAGGTAAGCCTTCACATAAGGATGTTCCTCCTCTGCTACTGAATTATTTCTACATATTTCTACTTGGTATTTCCCCATCTGAAAGAACAGATGTGTGATTGCACATAAGGCACTGTGACAACAGTGATCTACAAGTGTGACCATGGAATGGCATTTCCCTGGATTTCGTTGTCTGCTTCAGAAACTCGCACAAGATTTCTCCAAAAAAGCCAACCCAAGAGGATGAGCTGGAACATCACAGTGCTGGAACACCACAAATCAGACTTGATGGATGAGGCAGGACAGACAGCTTAGAAGGTGCTACAGGCATTCTTTTTGTTAACATTTTAATAGTACTTGGAGAGGGAAAGGGCAACTTAAGGAATAAAATCCATTCAAAAGTCCAGAAAACCCAGGTATATATAATTTCCAAATATTTTAGTAGATACCTGAGAAATGTTTAAAGCTGACATCTACAGCCAATTTTTAAAATGCAGCTGCATTTAAAAAAAAAAAACTGGTAACGTAGGGAGCCCTTCAAAATAAGACTTGAAACTTTAAGAATCTCATACAACACATGAATGATCTACAACTGACTCAACATATTTCTAAGTTTCCAGTCTGCAGCCAGACTTACTTTGTTAAATCCTGCCTACTTACAGTACAGAGGAATACCAAGACAGACAAGCGAGTATTCTGCACAAGATCCATGACAGCTGTTTTATTAAAGCATTTAACAAACCTCAATGATATTTTCAAACCTAAGCCAGGTAGGATAGCAATCTTTTATATTTGTGCAAGACAGGATAAAAAGATGCTTGAGTGGCAATATCTTTCCATTTTCATTTGATTCCACCTGCATAATCCTGTTACTAATTTTGAGTAACTCAGCTGAGCATATCTAATGAAGTGTTGGGACTATATAAGGGAAGACAAGATTACTTCCATGTCTGTATGTTTTGGTAGTAATTTTACACAAATGGTGATGGTCTATCAACAACTTTTTGCATGGTTGTTCCCCCACTCCTAGTTACCACTGAGCCAAATAAAAGGATTTTTCAGAAAACCAGGATATGTTGAATGTCTGTTTTCTTTATAAATAGATTCACCAGCTCACACAGACCTGCTGAGTACTGTTTAAACATTAGCATTTACACCTGCTTCCAGAGCCATAGAAAGAGAAAATTATTTACAAACCTCCAGCAAAATGAAACATGATCTGCAAAGCTAAATTACAGTATTGGATTTTTTTTTTTTAAAGCTGCCAAAAAAAGCCCCAAATTTTGTTCACAAAGTAAAACTGAGATATGATGGCTGATATTGATGAACAAACTTTAAAATTTCCACCCCAGTATCTACCAGTCTTTGCACCTTGTTTGTTTTCAATAACACTTGGCAGCAGTATGTGTTCATTTACATTACTGATAGGAATATCTAGAAAAACATACTTCATAAAGATTTTCAGGAAACATCACTTAAAAAAAGAAATCACTTGATTCCTCCAGTTCTGATTAGGAGCTTAAATGTAAGGTACAATCTTTACAAAGACTATGTTTATCACTTTAACAGGTGCATTCATTACACTGAAGAGAAGTTGTCTGATAAAACTTAGAAGATAACACTGGTACATGTATTGTACTTTGAATTGGAAGTTTACGTAAGGCAACTTACCTCGGATTGTAAAGCATCCTTTCCAAATTAAATTCTTTGAGGTATGCAATTATTGCTGCCAGAGAGCAAATAACAGGCTTATCCAAGCTTAGTATTACAGATAGTTTTTGAGGGCCTAAAAAAAATTACGTGATTTTCTTGTTAACTCACTGTTTACTACTTCAATATATTAGAAAAAGCATAATCTATTTTTCAGTTTAATCAAATAGCAATCTCTAATATATGTGTAATGTTCTATGATATCTATAAATCAACATAAAGTGAGGTTCCAAAATATCATTTATGGTTCCAAAGAATGTAAAACGTTGCAATAATGTAAACACATTATGAAACATAAAAATTTGATTCCACAGGTTTTTCTTCATAAAAATGACTAACTGTTGGCATAAGAAATTTCTAAATATACAAACTAAGAACTGAATTCTGAAATCTCCATTACTGCAGGCAATATCTGTGCAAGTTCAAAGGAAAGAACAGGCCTTGGCACATGTGCTTATGACTTATCTGCCTCGGCCAATCTGCAGAATATGGTTCCATCTTTGTGAGACAGCTATTTGTATTTGATAGTGTTTCTAAGCACTGCTCTACTACAGTCCCTGTTCCAGCTGCAACAATAGGAAAATTCACTCTATGGTATTTCAACACAAAATTGCATTTTTTAAAACCTTATTTAGTTAAGTTTCTTCAGAGTTGTTTTTTAAAGCTGTTCTTCTGTTCTTAAAATGTTAACACACACAAGAACTTGAAGAAACATTTTAGATGTTGAATAATTTCCCCCAGTTACTATGTATGTGTGAATTTAAATGTCCAAACATATTCAAGCTGGGGGGGGGGGGCAGGGGAAAAAAGCATCCTAGCTCTGTATTCATTTCTATTTAAATAATGTTCACCTCTTCCAAGCTCAAAAAAGATCCCAATGTGCAGAAAATTAAGCAAAGGTGGCAGAAGGCCTGCACGGATGAACAAGATGCTCCTGATTAACTCAAACATTAAAAACAGGAAGACTATGAGAGGTGGAAGCAGGACCCATGAAGAATATAGAGACATTGTTCAAGCTTGCAGGGATGGGGTTAGGAAAATCAGAGCCCACCTGGAGTTGAGACTGGCAAGGCACATGAAAGGCAACAAGTGCTTCTACAAGTACACCAGCAGCAAAAGTAAGACAAGGGAAAGTGTGGGCCCACTGCTGAATGGGGCAGCAGATCTGGTGACAAAGGACATGGAAGAGGCTGAGGAACTCAATGCCTTCTTCGTCTTTACTGGTAAGATGTGCCTTGAGGAATCCGAGGCCTCTCAGATCAGTGGGAAATTCTGGAGCAATGAAGATTTCTCCTTAACAGAGGAGGATCAAGTTAGGGAACACTTAAACAGATTGGACATAGACAAGCCCATGAGATCTGATGGGATGCACCCACATGTATTCCTTGCTTGTGTAAAAGCTAACAGGATGCATGCTTCAAAGACATTCTGAATGACAGACCTGTAATATCAGACACTTCTTTTGCAGAAAAATCTGCATGACGTACCTGTAGTATCAGGCACTTCTTTTGTGTAAAAATCAGTGATCAGCTGGAAAGCATGGCTGTATTCAAATTTGAGTTTTTCCATCCTTTCTATCCTAATTCTGTCATCCCGTAACCTGCAAAGAAAAAAATAATTGACTTTCAGTATTTATGCGCCCTTCATGAAGAACACTTAAGTAGGTTACAAAGGTGTACTTTCTTTAGTCTTTCCTTTGTTAAGAATTGAATGGGTAAAGGGTGAAGACAGAAGCTACTTGGGTGGGTTGAGAACATTTCTAAAAGTGTGATAGGTTTTTTAAACCTTTCTTCTTTCCATTATAAAAGTACAAACAAATAAAACCCAAACAGCAACAGTAAGCAAGCCCAAAAGAGACTTCAAGAGGTTGCCTAGCATACCTACGAGGTAGATGTAAATGTTTTCAATCGTAACAAGTATTTGCCTTATCTGTTTGTAAAGACATGATAATTAAACAATGAAGCAATTCTCCTGTGCTACCTATTACCATATTTAATTACCCTTTACCTTTAAAAGCTTTGTACCATGCTGTACAATGTGTTGCAACATTAACCTATTGCATCTTTTCCTATATGCAGCTGAAATAAAATAAGCCTGTCCTTTACTTCATAAGTCTCTGAAGATTTTTCTCTTCCTTGTGCAAAAGGACTTTACTCCTTTCAGTCTTTTTGCAATCCAGGTTGTCAAGGATGTCATCAATGACAATCCAGTCCTCCCAACATGCCAGCAGTTCCTCCCAGTTCAACAGTACCAGCAAATGTAGCAAACTTACTCTGTTCCATTGTTAAGGCAAATGAGATCTCTTCCAGTAATCCTTCCCTACTCTCAGCAAGTGATTGAGAATTACAGCAGTACAGGATTTCAGACAGTTTTGCAACCCATGAGAAATTAACCTAGCCTGTTTCCTATGACCCCTGCTTCCACAGGCCACTTACGTAAAACAGTGGCAAAAACCTTTATTCATCACAACATGCATGAGATCAAAGTTGCTCAGTACCTGGGCTTCAGTGCCAAGCAGTACACCCAAGATGCCAAAATCTGACTCAGAGAAGAGTACGTGTGTGATATTTACAAGTTACAACTTTGCTACACTGGTTGCTTTTCCTAACTGCTTACTGAAATTAAAATTGGATGCTGCATTATCAACTCAATTTGTACAGCTGTTAATACAGCATTAGACAGATTAATGCTGGTTAAAAAAAAACAAAGCAAAAATCACACACACTCCCCTTGCAACCTTTGAGCATAATTACACAGCTACAGAATGAGCACTGAAGAAATGGCCAGTAGAATGCTGCCAGTAAGAGACATATATAAAACCTACTTGGCCTCACAGTATCCAGTCTCATACTACCATGGGACATACTTCTAGCACATTGGAATTATGCCAAAGAGAGACATTGTGTAGGTACTATAGGAAGGAAATTAATCAATACCCTTTTTGCAGGGCTTTTCAACTTCACAGGAAAAAATAAACAGTTTTTCTGTATTACATTGTACATATTCCCATCCGAAAGGATCAATACGTCTCTGAGGCTCAACTCTTAAAAATGAGAGTTATTTTCCTATAATATGTGTCAAACTAACTGAGTCTTAGAGGTCTGACTTTTCTCAGCACATCTTAGATGATCCCTTGCTTACTTCAAGTGCCTTAGTTTTAAGAGACTGATCCAATTAACTTCTCAGTCTTTAGACCTTCTGGAATTCCCCTCTGCCACAACTCTACTCAGAATGAGCAAACATTTTTAAAGCTAATGGATTTCTGCAAAAGACAATTAGTCTCTGTTCCTCGATCTCTGATAGCAATCAGCTATTTTCTTCCTTGTGTTTTTCACTAATAACCTGTTCTAACACATACATACATCTGGCTAAATTAGCATGTACACTCACCACAGCCTTTTGCAAGAATATCACTTCAGCATTAAACTTCTAAGAATGTGGTGTATGGTATCTGCAGGTCAGCCCAGTACAAGCCTTTGAATCAAGTCTTGCAAGACAGCAGGACTTTTCTGTTGACCAGGTGTCAGTAGGGACATACGAGAAATCTTTTCACAAAAATTTTACAGGATTTTATTTTTCATTTCTACTTCTTATGTTTGCATAACACCATCTTCAGAAAAGCAAGGTTTAGCAAGGTCTGCAGAGCTAATTTTCAGAACCAAAGCCAAAACAGGAGTCTTTGGGGTGTAATTCATTGAATGACTCATGCCGCACCGGCTTGTTTCTAAATTAATGGTTAAAAATTAATTGTTGTCATTTTCTTTATTGCATTTGTGATTTTCTTTCATTTCACAAACACATTTATCCAACTCCTTAGCATAGACTTTGGCAAATGATAGTTACAATCAATATAATTTGAGTGATTTCTTACAGTAGTACTTCTGTTCATAAAGGATATTGATAGGACATAGTTCAAATTAGCATTAGGCAGCTCACTGATTTATGAAGATCTTCATATATTTAATATTTATATTCTAGATATGGCATCATCAAACAAATATCTGACACTTTGTCTATCTGAAAGGATGCATCTGATATCCTAGATAAAGTAAAAAAACTGGAAGGTTATAGATATCCAGCATATGGAAAAATCTGAATTTTTACCAAGATGCAAACAAAATTTGCTGCAGAAGGTTTTCATGTTTGTCCTTTGTTCAGCTAGATGATCACCCATAGGCCATTTTTCTGATTATAGCCAGAATGATATGTTGATGCTTTCTCTCCAGCTACCAATGCCTATTTAAATCAGAAGTCAATTTGCCATCAACTTTTGTAAACATCATTCTTGTCAAAACATCTACAATGAACTGCTGTGCAACTCATCCACTATTTTATTGATATCCTTTCCAGTACTTCTGAAAACAAGCAATCCTCATAGTCTTATGACGCTGACAGAGTTAGTCACTGACGAAACTGAACTTTTCGAGGCTATTTTACTTTCCTTGCACAAGTTCTTCTGTTACTACCCTTAACTGGATATTGAGCAAACAGAAATGTTTCAGGGTTTCCAACTGTCAACTGATGGTACGAATGAACTTAGAGTGCCCCTTATTAAAACTCCCTGCTCTCTAAATGCACTGGAATTTGATGTAGAACTGTCTTTCCTCAGAAGATGAGTTATAGAAGTTGCTTGAAGAGATGATAATCAGACACAGTTAAGATGATAAATAAAGGGTGGGATCCTAAAATACACACATTTTCAGGGTCACACACGTACACTTTTTTGTATATAATGTAATATATAAGTCCATTCCAACCTGTACTGTTCTATGATTCTGTTACTACAGGGACTAATTCATCTGACACCCTACTGGGTAAATGAAAAAGAATCAACATTGATGGGTTTTATTCCTCTATTTAGCTGACAATTCAATGCATCCACTTAAAGATTCATTGCTTACCAAGTGGTACAGAGAAATATTTAAAGGAGATCACTAAACTGGGTGGGATGATTACAGTCTTAAGAAAAAGACTACAAAAGATGGTAAAAGAATGTAAAATAACAAATAAAATTAATTTACAGAAACTGACTCAGGATACTTAAAAAATATTTTTTTTATTGTAAGAATGAGCTTGTATATAAGCATAAAAGCTCACTGCAGTACGCTGAATAAAACAGGAGTTACTTTATTATTGCTCTACCATTCACAATTAAACAGCCATAAAGCACATAAAGACTTCCTGAAAAACAAACACATCTAAACTAAGTTTTCTTAAAGCTCAGGAAGCCTTCCTAAGGAAAGCAAATAACTCCAGAATTTTACCTTCCAACTACTATCCTGCCCATTCTGCTTTAGGACTATTCAAATGCAGGGTTGCAGGCACCAATACTTTTACCGTACATCCACATATCACAGCACAAGTTCATAAATGACACAGAATTTGGGAAGGGAGATCTCTGCTCCTAAAATTCAGTAAGAAGATTTTACGTCCGATGCTAAGCACAGATTTAAAGTGCTAATAACTGTTATCTATTTTTTCCCTTACGCTTTATTCAGACTGCTATTTTCTCTGCACTTCTCACAGTGCACTCTGCTAGGATGACCAGTTAGTCACTGTAGGGAAAAAATGCCTACACTGCCCAGAAGAGCAAGGTAACCTGAATACATTAATCTTTTCAGAATTCTAAGTATACTGTATCATATTCCCTTATTAACATGTTTATCAGAAATTGCATTTCCTTTTTTTGTCATCATTGTGTTACCTTTGTTATACAATTGCTTCTACCTCAGGAGCTCTAGGTTTGAACTTGTCTGTGAGAACTGGAGAACACTCATCCTTCCTTTTTTGGTAAATCTTGGCATGGAGCTCCAGTAGCTTCTCTGGCAAAGTCTCAATGACATTTCCAAGCAGCTGTTCTTTTGGCACTGAATGCATACATTTTTTTTAAGCAGTTTTTTTCTCCTGCCAGAGTAAACCACTTCTCCACATTTACTCTCAACAACCTTCAGATACCATAGTTGGAGACAATGCTGGTGCATGGAAAATGGCAGGATGGTCACCTTCTCTGAGTATCTGCCATTCTCTGAATGATATAAATCACTGCTGCCTGTAATAAGTAAACAATAGAATCATAGAATAGTTTGGGCTGGAACGGACCTTTAAAGGCCATCTAGTCCAACACCCCTGCAATGAGCAGGGACATCTTCAATTACAGCAGGTTGCTCAGAGCCCTGATCTTAATAACAATTACCACACGTAAGCTATCAATATACTACATACAACACATTACCTCACGAGACCTCCAGCTTTTCAAATGTCCCATCCCAAAACCCTCATTCATCCTAGAAGCTGCTGAAAAGCCTAGAAGCAACTCTGGCATGCTGTAATAGATATGTACACATATATATCATGTATGTATACACACACGTATGTTTCTACCAGAGAGGTGGTAGACGCCCCATCTTTGGAAAAATATATATATACACACACATATGTATATTGTACGTATATAGATTTACACACATATACAGAAAAACCTGGGGAAAACTCCTAGCTTGCCTTTTGCTATCCAAACTATCAACATTTCCCAACATGTGCATCCAGATTTCCTCCTAGTCACCTCAGCAGAACTACAGCTGAAAAGAACTCCAACCATACCTACAAGCCAAGAGTCTAGATCCAAGAAATCTGAAGAAAACATTCTTTTATCTTTAGGAATCAGAAACAGGAGCTGCAAAGGAAGTAAAGCAAAGAGAACATCTGAAAAGCAAAGGGCAGAGGGTTGTGTAGACACTGTATGACACTGTGCCTCCTGTGAGAACAGAATTAGGTTCTACGGGACAAAACACAAACACATTTGTGCTCCAGCTGCTACTGCATCCACAAATAAGACACAAACAAATCTTCTCCAGGCTCCTTCCATCTACCTATCTGAAGAATGGCATGAGACACACTACAGTTGTTTCATGGAAACCTAGCAGAGAAGATTAAGAACTGCTAGGAAACTATTTCTAAGCAACTAGAAGAAAGCAAGATACATAATAGCCAGCATGGATTTGTCAAGAAAAAGAAAATCCCATCAAATCCATTTAATTTCCTTCAATGGCAGAGAAATAGATTCTGTGGTTAGAGAGGAAGCAGATGATTTCCTACATGCTTGATTTCAATGAGGTTATTTGATACTGTTTCATGTAACACTCTCATAACATATCTACAAAAGCATGGTTTACATGAAAGTACTTATTACAGAATGGGTACAAAAGATGGAGAACAATACTCAGAATAGTATCAGGGGTTCACTATCAAAATTAAAAACCACGTTTTGCAAAGTTCCATAAAGCTCAACACTGCATCTGGTAGCATTCAATACTTCAGTTATCACTTGGACAATGAAAGAGAGGACAAATCCAGTCAAAAAACAGACTTAAACTCAACACAACCTTGCATGGTGCAGAAATCACCTAAAAAATACAAGTTCTCTCTATCATGTACAGCTGTGAATAAGTAACACGTATGCAAGTAGAACGGGGACAATCAAGTAGAAGCTCTAACTTCTAACATAGTAGTTCTTTCCATTAAACACCCAAAGCACATAATTTACTTGCAAAATGACAACACAGAGCAGTTCATATCCAATAAACAACATCAAAGGGATCTTCAGGACCTCATGCAGTTGTGTATCAGCTCATACAATTGCTCGTCAGAGTCAGCAGAGTCAGTCTTCTCCATGCTTTCCTTCTGTGTTTTGCAGGTTCTATATAGAATGTGACACTGGGAGGATGCAGCTCACTCTGATTTGGTCTTACCAGGAGACTGAGAGCACACTGGATTAATCTGCCATGTGCATATTCTACTGTTACTTCCCACCTGCACCCCTGATGGTGATGTGCTAGAGACAGCTTCATAAGCCAGCTACGCAAGTTTGTCCCCAGAATCACCGCTAGCACCACGATTCCTCCATTCAGGATTATGCTAACCATCAAAAAATGTCTCTTCTTGCAGAGCTTCAAACAAATTAAACAAAAAACCCCCAAAGCAACAAGACCACAAAACAAACTATAGAACACCCTGCCTAATATGTGCCATACGACATTAACAGTGGTGAAATAATGCTCTCCCAGTTACACCCCACGATGGAAAAATACCTCTTTCTGAATCAAAGTTTGAGTGACGAGAGAGTTAAGACAGATCCAATCATTTGCTCGTGATAGCTTGGCATCACCCCCATGGCTTGCCTCTTTTTTCTGCATACCATAAAGTCCCCCACAGCAGGGCATATTTTGTGGTGTGTGGCTACTTCTGCCCTTAATTTTCTGACACTAGTGATACAAATTTGAGGTTGGAAGTTCCCATCAGAATTACCACACTTTTTTTGTTCGTTTTTAAAAAAGATGGTTTCACTGTGGTGCCTTTCTATCAGAGAAGAATTCAACAAATTCCAGATCCATGCTGTTCTGCACTCCTTGAAACATTCAGTGTTGAAGCACACACCAATATGCCAAAGAGTGTACCAGCTAATAGTCACCAGAACTTTCTCCAAAAAGACACCACTAATCTGACCCTAACGTGACCCATAGAGCTTGTAACATCTTTTTCTTATGACACAGAAGAACATGATAAACTGCTGCAACCCCACAGCAACCCACTGTCCCAGCGTTAAGGATCTTGAAGGAACGGAGTGCTTTGATGCTTCCTGCTTAGCTTCAAGTCAACCTTAACTCTACTTGCGGGACAGGTAATGTAAAAGCCAATGCAAGTATTTCTAAACCCCCAAACCGACAATACAGTTACAAAGATGAATAATGCACAGGTGGCAGAAATGAATGCAACTCCACATTTATGCCATATATCCTAAAATCAGCTGTGGAAGACTCCTCTCCATGTGTCTTTCTCTGCACCTAGCTGAGAGGCCATGAAACACCTAAGCACCACACTGTGCTTTTGGGATCATTTTCAAATTCTGAACTCTTCTTTCCCCCTTTTTTCTCAAGATTGTTTCCTTTCTCTGTATTGCCCAAGTTTTTGCCAAATACTAAATAAAATGTTAATTATATGTGTTCTTTCCCATCAGACAGGATGATTTTCTGTACTTTCTTCTCATGGGGTCTTAAACTTCATACAACATACAGCTGTAAATACTCACTTATCCCTAATGCTAACGCTAACTCTTACTATTTTGTCTGGTCTCAATTACTTTGCAGCTGCAGTTCTGTATATGCCTACATCAACGTAGCTACTGACTGTCATGGCATCACTCGTGGATCTCCACCCTATCCCTGGCTGCTTATTCCCACTGCTCGCTCTGCAATGGCTGTAGAGCTTTTCTGATCCTCCACCAAGCACCTGGAACATGCTATGACGCAAAAAGTTCATGGTGGAGCCAAGGAAAGAAAAGCTTTTTGCTGGTTTACCATGGCTAAATGTCTCAGCAACTACGAAGTGAAAAAATGTTGATGGTCACAGAACCAGAGCAGCCAGTTCTCATCACTATTTCTAAGGGAAATTGTGGCAAAGGCTTGCCACCAGAAAGCTTTAAGAGCACTGGCTATTGTCTCAAGCTTGTATCACAGTCCTCTTCCAACCATTCCTAGAGCCAGAAGCTTTATTTCATTATTTGCAGTTGGTAAGCAAGACGACTCGCCCCTTAGAGACTTTCACTGCCTGACTCTTCTGCTCCCTCCACCTTCAGGTTTTCCTATTTTCATTGCTTAACAACTTGATTTTGAATGTCAGCAATGATCACAGTGAGCAGAGTAGAACAACATATCCCACCTCTAAAACTGCAGAAATCACTGAGGGACCTCTAGACGTCATGTTGTCCAACCTTCCCCTGGAAGTAGGACTATCACCAACATCTGATAGATCATTTCTCTAAACTGTTTAAGCGTCTGTCACTGGTGTAACAAAGGAGCTGACAGAAATGAGAAGCAGGTTGTAAGAGCAAGCCCAAGGTTAGACCAAAGTGAATTTTATAATGTAGCACAAAAAAGAAGATGGTGGGATGGAGGAGCCACTGCTGCAGGAGCTACACCCTGAGAACTCCCACAGAGAACAGCACAGCACAACAGCACATCTATCTAACACAGCCACACCCTAGAACGAAATACTGCAGCATGAAAAGCAAAACAGTTGTAACCGCTCCTTACTTAAACCATGAAGAGCTGAGTGCCAAAATTTTCCAGTACGTGACACACACTAGAAACACATAAAGAACTGCTGTTCTCTGGAAAATACAACAAAACTGATGTTTAGGGAAAAGAGACTTAACTTAGAGAAGCAATGTGTCAGGGTCAAAATGAAGAGTCCCATATATACAACCATTTCGAAAAGAAAGCAGAAATGTAATCCAGGAATTATATCATCATTTAAATCTGCTTTTGATATATTTCCCCCAAAAGCCAGCTACAGTGTATCCTTAAATATTTATTTTTACAAAGACAACCTACTGCAAAACACTGTTGAATCTGCTCATATAAAGACATACTTCAGATAATTTCATACTTGACCATAAGACCTACAGTAACCACTTAATACTGTTTAAAATGATCCTCTAACATAGCCATAATTTACCCTCAAACCTCCCCCTACATTACCATGCTTTCTTACCAAAAGGGACTTGTAAAAGAATGCCTACACCACCAGACAATAGGGTGTCAGACAGAAAAGTTGAGCTCTGTATTACATATCATAAAACTAGAAATACTACAAGCTTACATTGCATCATTAAAAAAAACCCAAACAACTTTAAGTGCTTCATAAATATTAGCAAAAAATTAAATAATACAAAATACAGCTAAAAGACACCAAAAAACTCTGGACAGGCAGAGGGAAGGAAAAAATGACAGAACCACCTTAAAATAAAAACAGTTTTGAAACTCTTATACAAATGTGTACAGTGAATTTTGGACTATCACCTCATTCTAAATGGCAGCTTTACTATCCACCTCACAACCCCACACCTCCTTCACTGTATTACATGTCTTTCAAAGTGAACTTACTGTTCTTTGCTTCACAAGGTCACGTGTTGTCTGATCATACTTGTGTTGATTGACAGGAACATGAAACTTCCCCATTTTGAACAGCAAAAACTTTTTAGCACAAAGCACTTTGCTTTGCTTCTCTTCTAATCTTTTTGGAAAGGCTTCCCACCTACCAGATCGTGAAGTCATAACCATTGTGCTTCTGTCACATCACTGCCTACTGTCAGTAAAACTCACCATTACAACCCCATTTAGGATCAAGCTGATGGAGAAAAATTCAGTAGAGTACATCTTATTCAAAGACACATCTTCCCTAGAAGCAGAAGTAGCAGCCCAAATTCAGTTTGAACAAAGCCAAGCTCAATGCTTAATAATGTTTCCCACCCATTTTAAATTATCCCCCATTCCCTTATGCTATGCCTGAGCAAAAATATTAGGCATTTTTAGTTTAATATATTTGAAATACTATTGGCCCTCAAAACATTCCAGGTTATCAAGATCCTACACATACACACACAAAACATTTAGTGCTTTGTCTTAAGAAAGCGCTTCCTAGGTGAGGCTGTTAAAACTAGTAAAAATTAAAAGCAGATGGCTATAATACAACATACTTCTGGAAAGAATCTTGCATTCAAGTTAGTGACTTCTTCACAGGATTAAAGAGAAAGCCAGTCAAAGCTGAATGCTGCAGAATTACCACCCACAGAGAATCCAGTGGTTCTAAGGAGCACTGCTGAAACATTAACCATGCAATTTTCCCAGGTGATGGATAAAAGCATATTCTACCAGCATAGATAGAGAGCATAAATAGGAATTTGAATGGAATCCATCATTAGTTTATGAAATATCATTTCCAATGGTTATACAAGAAATAATCGGAGATGGTGACAGAGAGAGTCCATCCATGTATCTGTTATAAATCAATATGAACTAACCTCCCATACTCCTACCACAACTCCACCTGCCAAGAACTGTCAAAAACATAAATCCTGTTCTTCAATCAGCATGAGAATTGCTGTGGAAATTTACTAGGAGTGCTGAACATCAATATGGACCACACTAAGAAAGTGTATTGCTTCTGCAAGAGGAAGGCCATACCTGGATTTTCCACTCATCACAGCACTGAAACCATTTTAAGTTAATGGCCCTGAAGAAGGGATCTATCTCCTGTTCAGGCTCTTACACACCTTCCTGTGGTCTGTAAAGACACAGTATGCTTACTGCTTGGCATTCAACTTTGTGTAAGGGAAGCTCAGAACCTTTTATAATAAACAAACACTTGCTAGAGAAAAAGGGAACTCCTATGAGAAGAGTGTCTAGCAGTTTTTTGGGGCTGGACTGCTGTACTAGAGGAAGAGAGAAAATGTGGAGGTCCCCCAGGGACAGCCTGAAGGAGGAAGAAGGCCAGGGAGCAGATGGTTGTACTTTGCACACAGATGTCATGTGGGAATGGAAGAGCTGAAAGGCCTCCAGGAACAATCTATCTATGCCTTGTCTGCATTACAGCAAGCAATATTCTGACCCCCGTCTGGAAACTCATCAGCAGTAAAAATTAGCTTCATGTAACTAATTCTGCCCTCAGATCCATAGGTTTGTGTCCACAGCTGGAGAACACCTGATGCTCCACATAAACTAGTGGAAACTGGAAATTTTCTTCTTTCGGTTTACTAGAAGTACAGATCACAGTTCAGAGCAGAAACAACGGCCTAACATTTCTCCCATGCATTCCTCACCCAAATCCCGTCAGAAGAAACTCACTGGTTCTCAAAGTGGCAGATGTCAAGTAGCAACACATATCTTGAAAAATCTCCCACAAAAAAAAATAGAAACACTGAATCCTCTTGATAAATACTCTGCATGACCCTATAAGATTACAGACCAACTTAAAAAAATTAAGCAGAGGGGAAAGAAAAAAATAATCAAAATTCAGCTCATAACATCTCACTTAAATTAAAATTTGAAAGGAACGTATACACATCACTGTGTTTTCAAACTTTGCTGACAAGACATTACACTTTCTAACTTAATCTTTCATTCACCCAGTGAAAACAGGATGACATTTAAGATGGGAGGAGGGGGGGGTGAATATAACAACAAATCCAAGTATGGAGTGAGCAAGAAGTCCCTGAGGAAGTAATTTGAATGAAAGCAAAAGAAGGAGTAGGAACATTTACTGTTACAGGTCTTAATTTGACAATGAATATTGCATTCATTCTCCACACCAAAATCAAAAGAGGATTTGGGGTTTCAGTTCTGTGAGCTAATGGCAAATGGGATTTTTATTTTTAATAATTTTAAGTCAAACAGAAATTTGGCTTTCATACATTAAAAAATGGTAACAAACATTCAAAGAAGTCTTCAGACCCTGAGAGTTCCGTGTTAATCCCCAGGAAGGCCAAACTCTAGTTTCTGGAAAGAGAAAGACAGCTGCCGAGTTTGGTCATGATTTGTCTTGCACTGGCCCAATGGCAAGTGCAGTATCCACACAAAAGCAGGGTAGTCACGTCCCCACTGTTAACTGGGCATGTCCAAAAAAGCAACAGAGATCCTCCATGATCAAGGGGACCTTTGCAGTTCCCAGCCACCTCACAATAGGAAAACTGAAGTACAGAATGGTTCCATGAGGCCCCTTCTTGTACCTGAGGAGAAGAACTTCCAAGCTTGGGAATGAACACTGTAAACCCAATGGACAAAACATATTCTACCCATGCAGAAAAGACTTGCACATTTTTCATTGTTAAAGTGTGCCAATTCAGCAAGACAGAGCTCTTCTTCAGTACATGCCTATTTACCACTCTCAATATATGACCCTAGCCTGAGAACTGCACTGCTGTTAGAGGATTTCTTGTGTGTAGTGAGGAAAATACAACCACATGTTCAGATTTAGTCATGCAGTGCTCCCCTTTGGGAACAAAGCATTCTGGTGTGCTAACCATGCATGTCATGTTTTAAAAGGGGATTCTCTGCGAATTGGTAATGTAGCCTGCCTCCCTACAAAGTAATACATGCCTACAGATTCTAGGCACACAACATGCACTGAACTAACAAACTATCACTTAAATCTCACTGCTTGAGCAGAATTTGGCATGGGGAACTTCTCATCTGCCTCAGATAAAAAGCTTTACATGTTTTGTAATGTTTTTAACAGAGGCTGCTTGACAGAAAACAGGAAACAGCTGGCTAGTCAATTACACATTTAATTAATGTTTCTTTGATAAGCTGATACAGATTTAAGAATCCATTAAATGTGATGAAATGAGCTTGTTAATTTTTCATCAAATTATTTCAGGCTTTCCTGTGAGATGTACAAAGATACTTAAACACACTGACATTTCTAATATAATAGGTATGAAGAGTTTTAATAATTACACCTTCTATATACAAATTTTCTTCTCACTGACATATTCCTGTAATTAACAATGGGTCATTTTAACCACAAATGGCTACTTACTTTGATTTCACATTCTAGAAAAGTTAATAAAAGCAAAAAAGCAGGGAAATTATCCTTCCCATGGCTTAATTTAGTATGTAACATATAGATCCTGTACACTATGTATTTTTCATACTACTGCTGATAGGATTTATGATCAATGAGCCAACAGCAAAAAGCTAGTTAAATTGCTTTACAAATGGAAAATAGATTTGAAGGAAACAGATGAAGACAGTGTAGGCTTAATGGTATGCTTCTGAAGAAAAAAATGAAAAAGCAGATCAGGATTCAAAATTGAAACTCAGTTTATCTCATGTTTGTACTTCAGAGGCCTTGATTTGAGTGAATGCTCTCTCTGGCAAGGGTTCAGCCCAAAATATAATCTTAATACCACAAGACTGCATACGTCTGTAGAACTGAACTGAAAGCAGAAGTGGCAGAGTTTTATTTTTTTTAAATAAGACAAAAATTGAAGGAAAAAATAGTGTCTTAATTTTACTGGCAAGTGATATTTATTAATTAGATTTTGTAAGTCAAGACTTAAGGAAACTTAAGAATAAATGTTTATTCATTAGAAATATTTCTATTATTTCCAACAAATGGAGGGAATAGAGGAATAAAGCTAGTAAGTGAAACTGCTTATTTTTGTCAGCTAAAGGATTTTTGCACACAAGACACTGCCTTCTTTTTGTGCAGATCCTGTATTTTAAAATACACAAAGTTGCTGGCATAACATATTGAAATCTGTCTATAAAGAACGTTCCTAACAAACCCACAATAATTCCCTTCAACCAGCTTAATATAAAAGATACAAGGTACCAGTCTACATTCTACTCATAGTAAATGATAAGATAGAAGCATCTGAAAAGACATCCCTATTAATACACATCCATTTCTTAATATGATTTGCACCTGAAATGCTACATGTGTATGGACTGCAATAAAGGGACTTCAGTTCCGTGCTAAGTCCTCTCTCATCAGCCAACCTGAAATTGTAAAACTGTCAACATCACCATGCTTCAAGACAAATTTTCCATTTTAAAAAAAGAAATTATGTTAAAAGGAAGACATTTTTGGTTTTGTTTTTTAATTTGTCACATCATGGATTTTGTTTCGAGCACAGCACTCACACAACCAAAAGTACAGTCCGACAATCAATTAAAACTGACATAGATAAACACAGCCACCAAACACAACGGTCCTGCCTTTCCCAGTATCTTAATTCTTCTGTTTTTCCTTCTGCACTGGCGTAAAAGCTTGGGCAACCACATAGTGAACAGAGACAAGAATCCTAACGAGTCAAAAATTTACCCAGAAAGAATAGATAAGCACAGCGGTTCTTCACCTGCCCCAGTTCACCATAAAGCCACAAAAACTTGTACTGAACATACGAAAGGGGCTGTGGGGATAGCAGAAACAATTGCTTAACCCACCAATATCAATGAAAAGTTATTAATGAAACTCCATTCTGAGGTTCCTTTCCACAGTATGTAAAAAATCAAACATATTACTTGTTAATTAATAACATTTGATAATGTTCATTATGTATCACAGGCTGATTAAACTGCCATGCAAATTTCAGTTCACTTTTGTAACATCAGAAAGCTACACAACAACTATTTGTTAGTTCGGCTGAAGTCCCAGCTTTCCCTTTAAACACTTTCAGAGACAGTTAACATAATATCAAGAGTCAAATATAACTTCTCTGTGATCAGTACCACTTTATTTGCCTAGCAGGTTCCTAAAACAGATGTACTCACTGACTGGGTAGCCGTGGGAACATTCTCCCACAATTCTTGCTTTGCCCTCAGTCCTTCCCTTTCATTTTGGGGCATGACACCACTGGAAATAACTCTGACACACAATCTCTGAACCTACAATATGAGCAGGCTAGAACAATTCTAGAAGTATAATATGCAGTGATATTAGAAATGTAACAACTAGTCCTTTCAGGTCAGAGCTGATGTGGTTTTTCTCATGATAGTCTTTATCCATGCTTTTTATAGCACTTTTCTGTTCAAGATGACCCATCATATTTCAAAGGCGCTACACTCAAAGTTACAGAGCTCTCTTCTGCCCATTTCCATATGACCACCAAAGTCACCCCTTCAAACCCAGTACCTGTCTAAGGGACTGTAAGAAATGCAGGGGTCAGAGTGTAGATCCAGATCCCTGTGTTCTGTGTATACTCAGGCACTGTATGCCTGGACCAAGTAAGAGAGATGTATTTATTCTACCTGATCAAGAAACCTGCACTATAGAAGACAGCATAAAACCAGAGATCTTAACCAACAGCTGTCTCCACTCTCAGGATGACAATTTTTTTAAAATTGATAGAGTCAGTAATTTCCACCCTGCCAGGGCTCACAAAATTGCATTATGATTTTGAGTAATAAACAGCGAATGGATTCCAAAATATGCATTCCAAAAAATAATTTAATACAAGTTGATCATAACTGCATTTGATTATGACTGTTATGAAAGCATTTCTTTACTTAGGCTATCCAAAGGCATTAGCATTCAAATTCTTATGCCGTATCGAGTCTGTGATCTGAATCTGACTGTGTCTGAAACCTGGGCCACATTTAATTTCTCACATCCAGATTAAATAACTAAATGTTTACTACTGTATTCTCTATTTTCAGTCCTTTTTAGGACTTTAACTTCAAGAATGTTTTCTACACGTTGATGCCTCTGTTCACTTTCAGTCAGCGAGCATTATACATTTCCTAGCAGCTGAGAAGGACGCCTTCTCACAGCCTTCACTCTGCAAACCTGTGTGAGAAATCCAGCAGAAAGGAAATCCAACACAATCCTTGGCTTGTGTTGGCTATACAGCTCCCTACGCTATGCTCAATTCCTGCTCTCAAACTCCAAGGCTAGCCTAAACAGACAGTCATTAGGTGAACCTGGTTGTAAAATACTCACTCAAAAGAGGAGTACATGGTCTACAGCACCTTCTAGGTTGACTGATAAATTTCTTTGTCCCAGTTTAAATGATAGTTTTCTCTACTGTCCTGATAATGTTGCTGCACACAGAACTAGACCCTGTATGAACTCTGATGGAGACATTAAACTTTATCAAAAAGTGCATTAAAAAGCTTGTCTAGGAAAACGGATGGTCTTTCAAATTCAGTTTTAAAAAAAAATAAAATTACGTCCAGTCACCAGTTTACAGTTTTCCTTAGTTATATATTTATTTTTTATACGCTGTCTGTAAGCCAAGGAACATTGGCTGGACTATCTTTCGTTTTATAGCTTAGAATCCTTTATGAAACAAAGACTTTTTTAGGGGCAAGAAGTTTACAAGCTGTAACAGCTCATCCATATATAGATAACTGCTATATTATACATATTATTACACATATGTGTATACTTTCACCTAGACTAACTCAAAGCACAAATCCTTTAAATTTTAGAGACAACATATTTTTTTTTGTCAAGGGCATGAGGAATAACATGTATATTGTATTTACAATATGTACAGAATGCTTTATGGTAAGACTTAACTTCTCCACTTTGAGATGCAAATCTATGTGCTATCTTTTCAGACAATTAAAAGTTTAACACATCAATTAATACGGTAAGTAAGGATTTTTGACAGCTATGACTGTTCCCCATAAATTAAAGGCTTATTTTTCAGCCTTTCCTTCTTCCTATTTCCCTTTCTCTCAGATGCATCAGGAATTTATTTTTTTTTTGTACAGCAAATGCAACACTGCCCTGTGAACGGATTTGGTGGGTGAACCATTCAGTGGATGAGGAATTGGCTGGATGGTTGCATCCAGAGGGTAGTGGTAAACAGCTTCATATCCAGATGGAGATTGGTGACGACTGGTGTCACCCCAGGGTGACATGCCCCATAGGGGTCCATATTGGGACCAGTACTCGTTAATATCTTCATCAGTGACATAGCCAGTGGGATCGAGTGCACTCTCAGCAAGTTTGCAGAGGACACCAACCTGAGTGGTGCAGCTGACATGCCTGAGGGACGGGATGCCATCCAGAGGGACCTGGACAAGCTCAAGGAATGGGCCTGTGTGAACCTCATGAGGTTCAGCAAAGCCAAGTGCAGGGTCCTGCACCCGGGTCGGGGCAACTTCTGGTATCAATACAGGCTGGGGGATGAAGGAATGGAGAGCAGCCCCATGGAGAAGGACTTGGGGGTCCTGGTGGGTGAAAAGCTGGACATGAGCCGGCAATGTGTGCTCACAGTCCAGAAGGCCAACTGTCTCCTGGGCTGCATCCAAAGCAGCGTGGCCAGCAGGGTGAGGGAAGGGATTCTGCCCCTCTACTGCACGCTGTTGAGACCCCACCTGGAGTCCTGTGTCCAGCTCTGGAGCCCTCAGCACAGGAAAGACGTGGGCCTGTTGGAGTGCGGCCAGAGGAGGCCGCAACAATGCTCACAGGGCTGGAACAGCTCTGCTGTGAGGACCAGCTGAGAGACTTGGGGTTGTTGAGCCTGGAGAAGAGAAGGTTCTGAGGAGACCTTACTGCAGCACTCCAGAACTTAAAAGAGCCTTACAAGGAAAATGTGGACAGACTTTTTAGCAGGGCCTGTAGCAACAGGACAAGGGATAACAGTTTTAAACTAAAGAGGGTAGATTTCCACTAGTTTTAAGGAAGAATTTTTTCACACTGAGGGTGGCCCACACTGGCACAGGTTGCTCAGAGAGGTGGTAGATGCCCCATCCCTGGAAACATTCCAGGTCAGGTTGGACGGGGCTCTGTGCAACCTCATCTAGTTGAAGATGTTCCCGCTTATTGCAGGGTGGTTGGACTAGATGAAGGTCCCTTCCAACCCAAACTATTCTGTGCTTCTGTGAATACCACCTTGCTCTTCACAGTGCTCTCTTGGTTCTTCCTCAAGCCCTAACAAGCGGTGTTCCATAAAAAGGGAAATGCATAGCCCAAAAGCAGTGTAAGACATGCAGTGAGATGGTGTGAAGTACAAAAAACCCAGCAAAGCTGTCCAGGAAAGTTATCCTTCCTTTTCAGAACCCCACACTTCACCAGCATATGTGTAAGATGAAGAAAGGTAGAAGGGTCTGACTTACGTCCTCCCTAGAATGCTATCTGGGGACCTGCTGCTTCTCTCTCCATCTTAAGGTCCCTGTCAGCCATGATTTTGTATAGGGGTATGTAGAGGAAAAGAACAGTGCCAAGCAGTCTGTTGCAAGGAGTGCCTGAAATCTTGCTGGAGATGGGAAGAAGGACACCCTAGATACAGGAAACAAAACAGCAGAGACACAAAGAGATGGCAATGACTCAAGTAATCAGGTAGCATAGTTGTAAAAGAATAGGCAGAAAGGATGTAAGGTCAGACAGTTATCTTCCATGAGACAAGAAGCAAGAGACAGGCATGACATAAAATAGGAAGAGGAACAGATTCAAGTATATTTGCTATAAACTGTTTTTAAGTACATCCATCTGGCTCTGCAGAAAGATTCTTTCACAGAAATGGAAACCAAATATTCATACATGAAACCTTTTAGCATTAGAAGTACTGTATTACTAAGCTTTGTACTGAAAGAGTTGATTACGAACTCAGAAAATATCCATGTAAATTTAGAAGCAAACTTAACCATGAATTTCTAACAATCATTTTTACTATTCAAAATTCCCAGAGTAAGAGTCCACTCACAGCTCACAATTTAGTGAAAGCATCTTACCTATACCATACATGAAAAAGAGCATCTGTTAAGAGGGAAAAATGTTGTAAGCCAGTCAAGCACAAAATCAAACTGTTAGAGATAGCCTGAAAGACAAAGCTTGTTCCCTTTTCCAGCTCAGTAGATTCCTGGCACATAGAAACCCATTTCAGTTTCATTTTCTTCAAAATTAAGAAAATTAATATATTCTGGTTTCATGAAAAATAAATATATTCATAGCCCTTCACTCTTCCCTAACTCAGAAGGGACAACCACAAGTCTATGGGCTGGATGGGATTCACCCAAGGGTACTGAGGGAGCTGGTGAAAGTGCTCACCAAGCTACTTTCAATCATTTATCAGCAGTCCTGGCTAACTGGGGAGGTCCCAGTTGACTGGAGGTTCGCAAATGTGACGCCCATCTACAAGAAGGGCCAGAAGGAGGATCTGGGGAATTACAGGACTGTCAGTCTGACCTCAGTGCTGGAGAAGGTTATGGAGCAGATTACCTGTGGATGAAAATATACAAGTTACCTTCACATTTAAAAACACAGAACAAGCACACTGGAAGTTACCATGGACCAGCCAACATGCAGGACAGCCTACAGTATGAAGTTAGAATAGCAAAGTACTGATGTAACTGGATCCTTCAGAAAGCGTTTTACTTTGATACAAAACTCACTTACAGTCCAAACAGAGTTGCCAGTTGTGTTTGGGGTTTGGCTATTTTTAAGAAGAAAAGCAACTTACCTTTTGTTCTGGTCACCTGAAAGCACATGAAGAAGTGGCTAGTTTATCATAAAGACCTGATCACTCTCTAGTATCTGTACAGCTAGAGTTACTGGGACACTCAAATCCTTTGCAAGTCATTTATATCTGTACTGTATTTGATACAGGTAAGACAACTTCCAGGTTCAAGTGCGTGAGTGCCTTCCCTCTTCTCACCTCAGTCAGTTTGTGGTTGCTATATCACAATTGTACAACCCTCCAATTTACAAAAGCCTGACAGATATAATTACCTGCTCTATCATGAAAATGTCCAATACGTATAACACCTATACTAGCTTATCAGCAAAATAAATGTCCATTAATAAACATTCACTTCTTTGAACAACAATTGCATTATCTGAAAAGTGGGAATTAAATTACTAATATGAATCACATCAGAAGAACAATGCCATTTGGGTACTTGGGTTATTTGCATTTTTTTTTATCAGACCAACAATTTCTATCTCAAGTTAAGAAAATTTCAAATGTACACGAGAATTGTTCCTTCAAATTAGGATTATTGAACTTGCAAATTTATTACCATTCTTTACCAAGTCACCTAATGCACCCCAATTATTTTCCTCACAGATATCTAGGCAAAATTAGTTATTACTAATTGGTTGTTTCAATCCCCTCCCTCCCTAGGACCAGGGCTAGCAGCACTCCAGCTTGGTGGTGCCACCTCCTGTAGAACAGAAGTGTAGTGCTCCATGCTGCCATCTGGGTTTGTAATTGTGAGCTTCAGCACGCTTCCCTGGCTGAGAAACTTTGGCAGCTGCTCTGAAAAGTCAACAGTATACAGACATATATGCTTGCATTCACATGAAAAATACCATACCTTTGAACCAGGTACCAATTGCTGGGTAAGCTTATCAGAGCACATTTCGCCTGGAGGAATTTACAAAAACACATGGGCTGGTCAAGGCCTGTGAAGGACAGCTGTTACTTAACAAGCAATGTTAACATTTTTTATCTAATCTGTGTTGCACTGGATTTAGACACTGTGCTTTGCAACCATTCTCCCACGTTTCTCTAGTAACAACTCTGCGTGCATAACGGCACAGCAGTTTCATCTAAAGGATGCCATATGCCTGTGCTGTGTCCCACACTGTGAAGGGCAGTAAGGCAGGCAATGGTAAAGAACTAGACTTTACACATAAGCAATTTGTCAAAAGAGATTTAAGCCCCATGCTTCCCTCACCTGCAATGCCATATAAGACAGTAATAAACTATAGTTTTGAGAACAGCGTGTTTCATGACTGCAACAAGATTAAATCAGGAAAAAAACCCTGTCCAACAATTCTTTCAGGTCATTACATGATTTGATAATACTATTGTGGGGTTAGTTTTTTGGGTTTTTTTTCCCTTTCTATTCAAAACAAATGAGCTATGACATGACCAATATTCGTCAAGCAGCTCTGCATACAGCTGAGTTGCCCAGGCCATGAATTGGATTATTAGCAGTGCAAAAAGCCTCTTTAGTCAGTAAACATCTGTTCAGTGATGCATTTGGGTTTTGTATTTACAGAAAATAGCTCACATGCTGTTTTTGTACTTTACTTGCTTTTTTCCTGCTGCAAATTCAACTGCTTGTAGATTCCATCTATATAAAACATTCTCAAGATGTTTGTCACATCTTGCCTTTCATTTAAAAATCCATGGGAATATTACAAGCTATGCAAACCATGAAACCACTAGTTTTTATGATTACCAAACCTTTAGATACTTTTCACTCCTCTGTTCAGCAATTTAATTTGCAATACTGTTTACTTTTGCTCTAACCATTTGGTGTCTTGTTTTTGCCACAAGCCTTCCCATCCTTGCTCACCTACAAACCTTATGGGCTCAGCTACACAAATATATGCACATAACTGCTCCCCATTTTAAAAACTCAACATTAACAATATGAAAGCAACCTCTGATCTAAGAAACCATCAGCCACATGTAAAGATCCGCAAAATTAAAAGTATTTTATATTCATTTACAAGACATCACTGAGTTCATTCCAGCTGAGTTTCCACTCCTTGATTGATGACATAAACCCGTAACTCTACCCAGGAGAGCAATCAGCCATGAATAGCACTACTGACCAATGCATGTAATAAATCACCTATAGCTCACTCCTATACCCTTTACAAGTTAACTTAAAAAGACAGTTGTAGTACTCATTTCAAGGAAATTAAAGCACTGGTGTATTCTACTAAGCACCACACATACTGAAACAAAAAAGCCAGAAGCCATCTCTTATTCTTGATTTCCGATGAACTACAATCGGGGGGCCGGATGACAAGGAACAACCTACCAGCAGCCAAATATCCCCACCAGCTATACCACCGCTAATGCTTTGGGCTGGTAAGAGATTTCAGGGCTGAAAGTAGAAAGTAACACACCTGTGGAGCAATGCAGGTACCTGCGAGACCACACCTTAGTTAAAGGCAAGTTAAAGGCAGAAGTCACTACTAAACCAGAGGGGTATCAGTGCTGCACTGACTCAGTGTAAGCAGAAAAAGCTTGAAACGCTATTTACAGATATCCTTAAACACAAAGAAATAAAGCCTGCATTGCCTGTAATGATGGAGGACCAGGTACTTGAGGGATTTGGCCTCGGAGTAATTTGATCACACCAGCGAGCAGGAAAGAGGATTTTAGTTCTCAATGGATTTCAGAGAAGTGAATTCCAGGGAGCAAGCACCATGCCAAAAGCAGTATTGCAGTACTCAGGCAACACCAGAAACCTGAATGCCATAAATCAGAAGGCAAAAAATGTTAAGACATATTACAGGGGAACAAGTAGCAGACCTAGCTACAGCCTTAACAAAGCAACACACGATGAGGTTGTGTCAAAACAGCCTCACAGATTACAGGCCCAAGTTAATAGGAAGAAGACATTATGCTCTGCAAACAAAATAAAGTGAAAATCTGTAGGCATAGACAAAAGGTTAGTTATTGTATCATCCTAATTTAGATTATTAGGCAAACATCAAACAAGATGGGGGGGGCAGAACAAAACAGTCCATGCTTGTGTGAAATGATGGTTTGAGAGTTGAAAGTGAAGTACCTGTGACTGCTGTGTTTTTACACAGTGTCAAAGAATGCTACAGAATAAAACATTACCACTGTTCACATAAAAAAGGGCAAATGCAAAAAAATATGAAGAGGAGCACTGGGGCACTCTCAAGGTGCACTGGATGCAAGTACCACATTTTTCAATGAAACAAAAAAGGGGCACATGAGAAGAGCAAGAACAACCAAAACCGAAAGGAGCCTCAAAAACAATTTTAGGGATATCAGTACAGGCAAACTTTTGAAGCATCCAATACGTTAAGGAGGATGGGTATGGACCCTTGACCAGGAGGAGCTCAGAGTACGAAACACTGTGTTCTCCTATAAAAACATACATGTTTTTTGAAGGTGAGAATATTTTCTTGGTTTTCTAGACAGACGGAAACTAAAAGTGTTACAAGATTTTCCTCCAGCCAGGCCAGCACTTGCAAACAGATGTTACTAATGGTTTGGGAACAGAACAGGACCCACCAGAACAGTTTGTTCTGAACCGGTTTCCATAACCTACTTTTAACTTACACTTTGCTTTTGAAGGAAGGCTCTCCACCAAAACTGACCTCCAGTTCATTGTACTGGAATAGTACTTTCTAGTCATTATCTGTCCTTGAATAGTACTCTCCAGTTACTGATTTTTATGGACAATGTCTGTCATTGGGAATAGGAGCATTTCATTTACCACCTGAAACAGCAACACTCCAGAAGCAAACACACATGAAACGATGCCACACACTCCAATGCATTTACTTCCTTGAGTTTTAAATCACCAAATGGGAAATTTAGTAATTTGTAACATAAAATCTACACCAAAATTAAACTATTTCTTAAAGCTTACTCAGGTTGGTAAACACCACAGTTTAATTCAAATGCTTAAGCAAAACCTTTACAAAAAGATGGATGAGTCTAACTTCACTTAAATCAGTTGTAAAATACCTGTTGATTAAAGCTCAGATTTCCACCTTCCCCCCAAGTATGCAATTTAACTAAACTCCATAGTTAGGCTTTGTACTAACTAAATTAAAACTCCATTGTATGAATAAATCATACAAACAGCTAAGTAACTTTACTACAGTAGCATTTAACTTTGCTTACTGCTCATTACATTAATGTCCATGCCTAACTTAGACATGGAGAACTTCAAAACAAGGACCAAAACTTCCACTTACACTGAAAAATGGTTTCTTGGGCACAGCTCAAGCTGCTGCTCTTAGACGGTTCTTAAACAGCTCTGCTGCTGCTTCAGTCATTTATTTAACTTACTGCAAAATTTGCTTCATTCTTCTTATGGCAAGGCCCTGTTTACAGCCACATATAAACGTGTGAAAATACTTTCCCAACTGATCTGCAGGATAAGCAAACTTCACTATCAGTGTACTGTGTAAAACTTAAAGTGAAGAGGCCACTTCCTATTGTGTATTTCATTTGCACTTTAATTTCTAACTCAAAACTCTTTACAACTATTTTACATTAACCCACAGAAATAATTTCTACCATAATGAAGTACTCCTTAGGCTTAAGTAGCAGTTGTTGGTAACTGTCAACCAGAGTAAAACACTAAAACCTTTCTGGTGACTTATTTGGCTCTTGTTTCTGATAAAAACAAATTTAGAACCGCAGCACCCCGCTACTTGGCTGTTTTTTCCTTCTGTGATGGGTGTTCTTTTGATGTAGATTTGGCTGTGAAAATGAACACAGTACCAAAATAGAAGCACCAGTAAGTAGTGTGAATGACATAGCCGAGCCTGGACATAGCTGTGGTGGCAACAAGAAGAGTACAGGAAGAGGGAAGCACAGCATTCCGTAAGGAGGAAATACACACATTATGTGTGTGTGTGTTATATTTGTAGAATAAAGGCAAAGAGACATCTACGCCAGGACATAATATTCTCATTTGGTCTTTGTATATTAAAAAAAAAAGAGAGGAGAGACAAAAATTGAAGGAAAGCACACAGATACTTTCAATTCTATCAATATAACCAGGCATTGAACCAGATTATGTCTGCTCTCATAAAGCTGCAGTGTTTATCTGGACTAAATATTTTAAGTTTTTTTAGTAACCATCAGCACACTCTTTGTGCTGGAGGAGATCTAGGCCACATTACCTTGGTCACTTGGTGCAAAGTTCTAATATGCAACATCCAAAACCAAATCATCCCCAGAGTCACTCAGACAACCCCTGGTGTAATTCTTACACGACACAGGCATGCAGTAAGCACAAAGATCCTTCTCTTCTCTGCTCCTTACCATTCCAAGCTGTATACCTCCTGTGATGATTTTTCTCTCCCATCTGTACCTTGTTTTTATAAATTCAGTGGTTTCCCACTGCATTATAAACACAAAAAGAGGTAAGGAGCCTTATTGAAACAAAAGATCCTAGTTCCCACTGTTTTAGTCAGAAAGGTCTTCAAAAAATTATAGAAATGAAACCTTTCCCAGCTAACAGATGATTCTAACCAGGAGTTATTAGGAAACAGCAGATAAAGAATGAAATTACCAGGTAATGGACAATAACCAAAATTGAGTACTTTGGGCCACTCAATATGCATTAAAATAAAATTACTGCCTGTATAAAAGCAATTATATAAAAACTGGAGCCTAGTTAAAAGCACAAGGAAGCATATTGGAACCACTTAAATCAATATTAAATACTTCAGGGCCATCTAGTGGTTAAATCTTTGATACAAGAAAATCCACGAAGAATTGTTTTTGAAATAAGGTTACCGAAGTGTATGGAAGTAATGTGTTTCATTTTCCCACTCCCATTTAGGCTGGAGAGCTGCCTAGTAAGTTACCAGAAAGGTGAAAAAACTTACAAACTAATATCTGTTCACAAAATCAGTTAGTGGGTGGTATTTCATGCTCTTAATAGAAATGATAAGTTACTTACTAACATTCTCAACTGTGTATTACCAAAAAAAAAAACCAAATCCCCAAAACCCAAACAATCACACTCTCAAACCTGCGTCAGAATTACCTTAATGCACAACTAAGATACTTGTTTCTGAAAAATGCATTTACTTTTTCAGTTTATTATATCATTTTACCTTCCTCTGGCTTCCACAAAACTCTCAGTGCATAACACCAGCAACAAAAAAAACCCAATACAAACAAACAAAAATAAGAATTGTTAATCTTCATCATAGTGTATTTAGAAATATTTTGGGCATACTCTATAGAATTGATTTGCAAAAGGGAAAGTTTATCAAAGTTAAAGCATGAGCAAGACAAAAACGTACATCTGTTGGCAACTGGAAAAGGTTTTTTACTTCCTAATCTGCTATTTTATCTACCCAAGTCTTAACAAGCTATTTTACTGCAAGGAAATACATTGATATTGCTTCTTAGTACATCTAATTAGAGCTGACCTTTTCAACTCCTTATGGCTTTGCAGTCCATACAAGGGCTGAGGGAACAGAAGAGCTTAGCATGACAAGAGCACACTCCACTACAAGCACAAGCATCACAACACCACTAAATGATGATGAATACACTACTTTTACAAGCCACATCTTCTTAAGATCCCTAACACCAAAATCACACATTTTCAGTCCCTCCTCTCAGTCCTGCCTCTCATACACATGTGCCTTTAAAAGCTTGATAGCCATGTACAGCAACATCTGTGCAAGTTCCTGTAACATGCCACAAAATCAGCTTTTCCTGATGAGATGACTGCCTACCCACCACTTCATGTCAACTTTTTTTTTTTATAAAAGTAGGTAAAGAAGGATTACACTGGCAGGTGGGAAAAGGAACGCCTGTGGAGCAGACTGATTAAGCATCTCAGCCATCTGCGCATTAGAGGAAGCTAGAAGATGATGACTTGGACAGAGTTTAAGTGATGTAGTCAAGGTACAGAGTTGACTTTCTTGTTGGGTGGCTACCATCCATGTGATGGTGATGTGTTTGTTCATCTTTACAATATGGGAGGGTGATGATATTTGTATCTTCCCCCAACACAAAACTTTGCCTACATAATATAATAATTTTTCTTTGGCTTTCTTTAGCTTCAGTTTTGTTAACACATAAAAGAAAATTATTATCCTTTCTGACTAGTTCATTTAAAACAGAAATGCCAAGCTCTAAGTTAGTTCACTACAGATCAGAGCTGCATGGTTTGGAAAAAAAAAAGTGAAAAAATGATATTTTTCTCACAAAAATTTCATCTGCAAGATTTCCCAAGTTCACCATATATGTTCAGAGGATCGCTTTAGCCCTCATCTATCACCCTACAAATTACATCCTATTCTGTCTTTATCCCACAGTAAAACTGATATAAAAAACATAACAAATTTACTCCTAAAATACAAAAAAAGAACTCAAAATATAAACAGATGATCAGTCACAATACTTCCAAGTTATATCCAAGTTCAAGATAGTGTAATAGGACAAAAAGAATGAAATACCAGTTGCCAAGGTTTTCTATACTTATCTACATTAACAGAAAAAAAGTTTCATGCCTTTGGAGATCTTAAGACTATGACAAACAAGAAAAACAGACACATAACACCACTTTCAGATCCTGAAGATAAGTGCATGAGCTCTGAAATAAATCCAATGGATCATATGATCAGGAGTGTGGGAGCAAGATGATCTAAATGAAAACAACAAATGTTTAGGTGCACAAATCTTTCATAGGCCTGAGACAGAAGCCACGAATTTCAGTCTAAATACAATTTAAGAATGAGTACCCAGAACTCCATGGAATTTGGAGAATTTTCAACCCAGCAGCAAACTACAGCCATTCTGAAATGAGCATGTACATGCTTGCTTCTTGATCTAAACTCTATCAATAGCTATGCTGTAATTAAAAAAAAAAAGGCAAAAAATCCAAACAACAAAATCCCCATAGAACATACCTCATGGAGGTTATACTGTTGATGAGCTTTTCAGATTGATCTGACAAGCTAGATGGAAGTATTATTTCAACTGGCTGCAGGCGCAAAACCCGACTCTCTAATTCTAAGCGAGATGCACAGTCCTGAAAGCTGTCAAAAATTACTTCTCCAGTAGTTGGTTGGATTGCCTGTCAAATAAAAAAAGAAAATGCACTGAGTATTTAAATTTCCACAGTGTTTCAGTGACTCAAATTGCTAAACCAGAAAGAAAATTCATGGTGTATAGCACAAAATTATATAGCACCCACACGCTTAGTGAAGGTGGCAGATCAAAAAAATGCAATTGTGTTTTTCAAATCTATGGTATGGTAGTAACTCCAAAAGACTACCACAATTTTGTCTTGGTAAATGATAACAATACCTTAAAAATGTAAAAGTGCTCTCGTTTTCATCACTGCTCAACTTCTATTAGTAGGCAAATCCCTATAATTGGAAATCTACGGAAGGTACATGCAATTTAGTCTGGAATTCTGTGTTACATCTAGCAAAAATCTAGCATTACATCTTAATGGATGACATATAACTACAGGAGGGTTGTGAAAGGATGCCAGGAACTGATAAAGGAATTGGTAAAAGCGAACACAGCAACCCTGGAGAATGAAAACTGTGATTAAAGCTAGGAACTAGATAGGAGAAGCATCTGCTGACTTGTTGATTGCTAAAACAATTTGCCAGAAAGTATCCTAGCCTTGTTATAAAGTAATTGTAACAGTAAAAGTAAGTCCCCTGAATATGCTAAAAAGACAGAGAGTACCCTCCCAGCCTGTAGGAGCATGCATAGTAGCAAATAGAAAACTTTTAGCCAATCCTGTATTAGCAAACCTTAGTCTTCCGAGTTCTGGCGTGTATAAAAAGCGGTCTCATACTAACCTGGGTGTGCTAGCTCTGTGGAGTTACCACCTAGCACCTATCTCTGTGCAGACATGAAATAAACAAATATCTTGACTCTGTGTGTTATCGGCTCTGTGTACACCTGGTGAAGAACCCTGTTTTGGGACAACGCTAGCACATGCTTTTGTTGTTCTCTCCCAAATGCAGCGTGATGTTCAAACACAAGCACAGTCATCATGTGTTTAAATTCATTAATTACCAGCAGACTGGGCTTCAGTTACCACTGAAGTGAAATAATCCTGGTTTTAATCCTCACCGTAAAAAAGAATACAAATATGAAGTGTAAACAGGAAAAAAGCGTAAGTCTCTTTTCTCTAAAGAACACTATTTTGTAGAGGAAAAAAGTGTTCACAAGCTTTAAAATACTGACCCTAAAAATGTTTGAACACAGATATGTTTTCAAGTGATACGCCAGCAAAAACAGCATCAGGAATATTCAGCTATCAGTTCCAGACCTTTTCTGTGTTTTTCAAATACAAAGCCACCATAATTCACCCACAGATGATATCTTACCTAAACTGCACCTTGTTACAAAAAAAAAAAAAAAATCTAAAAGCAATCATGAACTTAAGATAACCACTCACCTCTCAGAAAAAGAAACAAACACCAAAACAACACCCCAAAAAAACCCTAAACAAACCCACAAATACTGATTCCCCTGTGAAATTAACTTACCATAATGCCTATGACAATTTCACCCTTCTTCCTGTCTTTTAAGGTTTCTCCATTTTCACAGATACAGAGGAGGTAGTTATCAGGGACATCTGTTGTTACCTCTTCAACATCTACAGAATCATCTAGCTTCAGCAGAGGGTTCACATGTAACAAGTGTTAAAAGAAATAAAACAGTACACAGATTTTGGTGGATTATTCATCAGTCCTTCAAGATCTAAGTCGTCCTCAACTAGATTTTGTGCTGGGCCTTCTAACTAAAGGTCTGTTTGACTTGTATTAGTTCAGTAAATTCATAGTAGGAGTCAAACTTCAGATGACTGTCAGCATGAGGACTGAAGTCAGTGATTGTCTTCACAGGACTAGCAGTTACATCATGCAGAATCCATCAGCTCATGCAAAGGCTGTCTTTGATCATGTCTGTGGGTCTCCCCATTCAAGCAAGAGCAGCTATGTCAAAAGTTAAACCAGCAGCTGAGTCTGCACATGGGCTGCCCCTCCTTGTCTTTTTGACTTCATATCCACAAACCCCATGCACCTAACAGAAAAAAAGAAATGCACTAGGTTTGCAGCAACTGAAAAGCAGGCAATACCCTGAGTTAAACAAAAGTCTGCATCTTAGCAGGAGCTTTAGGTTGGTTGCATTGAAAACTTGCTGCAGATCTAGTCACCAGGTTGGGTCATACTGCTGAGCCTGCTTTCATCAAGTTTGCCAACCATTAAAAGAGAGTATGTAAGTATACTAGAAATTTTCTAACAAAACCTGAAGACAGTGTTATCTACTTCCCTGATCTACTCCTTAAATGCAACCTCACAGGCATTAATCTAACAATCTTTTTAGCCCTTGGTATCTAGTAAGTACTAGTTTGAGAAAATCAAAGGAAAAAACATGAGGTAGATAAGGCAGGAGATAGGAAAGCAAAAACTGGAAGAAAATGAGAAAATAACTTCACTGGTTAAAAGCTCTTATTCTTGCATTTTGTTTATTGCAGCAGCCAGGAGTTAATTACCTAGCTAGATTTTTAACAGTCCATTGATTTTATTACCTTCTTGTCACTTAAAAGCAAATTGTTGACACCAAACAGTCAACTCTTCTTCATGCCCTCCTGAATCACTAACTCTCAATCTGGTGAAACACCTCGTTGAAGACAAGACCTACAGATCAGCATAGCTTTGGGAAGCAAACTCTCTGACTTCAAAAAGCAACTACAATAAAGACAAGCTCTGCTGTTGCACAACAAACCTAAAGCCCTGAAGAGACTAAGTTCTTTATAAAGCCAGCACAATGTTTTACCACAACATAAAATTAAAGGAACTTTACTTCCTGCTGCTGCTCTTATGTCAGCCACTAGCTACTCACGTTCCATCTAGGTGATAACACTAGAATTATGGCCTCTCGTACACCAAAGATTAGAGTGTGAAACCAAATTTCTTTGAAAAGGATATCTTCTCCAATAAGCGTAGACTTTGTGTAAAGAGCAGTCAGTTTCCGGCTGAACAGAGAGCTTTTATTTTCTCCAGCAGCCTTCAGTGCTGCAGTTTCCATTTGTTTTATTACTCCAACCTACAGGCACACAGACAAGAAAGAAAGTTAGCTCTTTGATAATATTTTTTTTTATTTTATACATTTGGTGATCTTTTAAGATGTGCAAACAGCAAGTGCATCATTAAAACTGAATAGGAAGGGCAGAGGCTAGCATCAATCCTACTAATGAGATTATAAGGCACTGATTTTCTTTACACTCTATCCACTTCTAACTGCCCTCTCAACTTCTGCCCCCATGCTTCTTGTCCTATTTTGAAACAATTTATCTAGAGTTCACCACTTGCCAGAGAATGGCTGCTGCAATCAATTTAAATTCACCAAGTCCTTTTCTCATAAGGAGAAAAAAAAAAAAGTATCAACAGAAAGCCACAGAATTACAGGGATCAACAATAGGAAGGACAAGAGGAAAAAAAAAATATGGGCTGAGGTAAGAAAAACAAGGTTGTGAGGAAAAATAAAAGAGAGAGTGGATATAAAAATTTCTGTTTATCAAATGCAAAGAGTTGATAAAAAAATTGAAAGAGTTGTTCTAGAAAACATGCAGATACTTTTACTTCTGTAAAACAGAAAAGATTGAATCTACTTAAATTTCATGACACTCACCAGCACAGAGAAATTGTAAACAAAGGAAAGTTAGCCATTTTAATTGCAAAAACAGGTGATCATGAGTTTTCCAATTCTCAAGTGAAATAAGACTCTGGTACAGTAAATGCAAGTTATTTCAGTGCTATTCTGTACTTAACACCATTTAATAAAAGCCAGGGATAACCTTATATCCTTTTGCAACAAGTCGCCGCACATGGACAAACAGTCTGTGACTCGGTATACTGGCAGTCATAAAGTTATGATCCTGATGACAATAAATGTTTAGTTCTTTAGCTGCAATCTGCAAAGTACAAGAAGAAGAGTCAGCCAATAGTTGGCTATGCAATATGCAATACAATACAGCAGCTCAAGTCTGCGACAACACTGATCATAACTACAACCAAAAGTCCAGTGTCAGAAGGAAAACATTACAGGCAAAACCCCAGAGAGCTGGGCCCCTCGACCGTCCTGTCCCAGCATGTGGTCACAAACAGGGGCCTCAGTATCACAGACTTCACATGTCACATTGTTACACTGCACCTTCATCTTTACCACCGTGAGATAAACCACCTACACAACTCACACAGGTTCTGCAACACGGCTCAGCAAAGGGTCAAATACTTGTCACAAGACTAAAAATGCAGAAAGAATGGAGTTATTTTAACTGTGGTTGTAAAGATGGTATTAAGCCAGCTAATCAATTAAAAGACTGAAAAAATCAATATCAAACAGCAGTGGAAACTAAATACTTCACAGAAAAAGAGTAACAACACTTGTTAAAATGTAACATTATAATGTATGATTTGCATTTGCTTTTTTGCCCCTTGGTAAAAAGATAGATGTTCACTGACCAGGGAAAGTGGTCTCAAGCAGGAACTGCAGTCAAAGACTGAATTGTGTACCTGGATAGTATATTTCTATTCCTGGACTGTGAGTGCACCAGCAAATGAGTAGACAGATTACATAGTACAAATATGATCAGGAAAATTAATTCCCAGTAACTAAGCAAATTTTCTCACTGGTCTCCAGCGTGGAAACAGCACAGATCAAAGGTTGGTAGCAATGATTTTGGGACAGATCATGAAAAAACTCATTACAAACCATTTATGAACCATCACTTTAAAATGTTTGTTGCAAAGTACTTTCCAGTTCCTACAGATCTGGCACGTGCAGGTGTCACATGTGAACATGTGTCCAAAATGCTCTCTGCAGCCAGGCTATACCAGCTATATTCATCTACTTTTACACCACTTGCTCCACTGTCTTCCAAACTGAAATGGTCCTAGTAAAGTTTTGTGCCATGATAGAGAATTCAGCTCTGAAAGTTTTTCAACTTTAACTCTGACAAATAATTATTCTAGGACCTTATATTAAGTTCTTAAAATGCATGATAGCAAGCACTACCATACAATTACAAAATAAGAAAAGCTATTTTGGTAAAAAGTGTATGCATAACGGATAGCCTTCAATTTAAGCATGCAGTGATTTTTCATCTTGATTTCAAGTGTCAAAAAAACCCCATGAAATTCATCCCCTCCCCAAAACCTTCCTTCTGGAAGTGGCCACAAGGCCTAATACAACACTGACATAATGCAAGTTCCTTTCCACAATCCTGACAAAGATTACCTCTGCATCTTCTCCAAAGAAGCGATACTTGTAACCACATTCCACACACAAAACAGCATCTTTATACTGTTTCTTCATTTCTATGAACTGAAGTTCTAATGGAGTGTAAATACTTTTGGTTCTCTTATTAAGATTTGTATCGGAAGTATTTTGAGTATTTTCATAAGACTTAAGAGATGCAGAAAAATGACTAAGATCACAGCGTAACTCCTCCTGTAAATAAAAGATGGAAAAGTATAGTTAGGAGTCATCAAATATATCAGTCACCCCTTCAGACCTCAACTCACATTGACCATAGAGCTAAAGACTGTTCTTGCAGTAAATAGCCCCAAGGACTGCAGCAAAACTATTAAAGTAGGATATACAGAATACAGTTTATTTGGAACTAAAAGGAACTAAAAAGTCGTGAAAGCCAAAGATTTTGCATGAATTCGTCCACTTGCTTTACAACAGTCCTCAGACAGCTCAGCTGAAACCAGATCCCTATTGTATCATGAGCTCCCAAAACACAGATCAAGAAACATGGAGGCTGCAAAGACTGGGCAGTCTAAACTGGCCTGATATAAGGATGAATTACCACTCCAATTTACAGATGAGAAACTGCAGCACAGATTAATGATGTTCCAAAAACCCGCAGTAAATCAAGAAATAAACCAATTTGAGTCTCAGTTCACTGTCATCCACCAAAACCGTATTTCTTCTCCAGTGTGTCCTTCTTACATAAGCTCAACAAACCTCACAAAATAATTTATTCTTAAACACAGAAAATCTATATTACTGTTTCTAAAGCCCTTAACGGTTAAGGCTTTGAGCCCACTCTCTCTGCAGTTTATCATATACAATGACATTACGAAGCCTATGCTAACCAAGCAACTTCAGCTCTATAACTTTATTTTGTTCTGTATTGTAAGCACAGCAACGGATTCAGTCTTTCAGAAGCACAGTGAACAACACTGAGGAGGCATGCTTCACTTACAGCAAAGTTCCTCCTCACATCACAAGTACTGATAAAACTGGTTAAAAAAAAAAATACAAAGACAACACTGCCTACAAGTTTTTAAAGTCTATGACTATACAGAACACAACTGATCAGGTTGTGCTGTGAGTTTCTGTATCTGCAAATACATCCAGTAAATTTCCATTTCTAACAACTGTCCCATCTAGATTACAAGGAAAAAAGTCAACAGACTGTTTAGAAGCAATGTTAACTCAGAAGAAACAGAGATAGTACAAATCGTGCTTTAGGTACTAGAATGTGCAAAGAATGCAGTCAGAACACAAAACGGAAAAAACACTTAGCTGTATTGTTAACAGTGAATTGCAAAACTCCCAGAATTGCACACAATCAAGGGATGACCCATTTGACCAGCTGACAACATAGCCTGGCACAAACAATGCCGTACCATGCCTAGAACTCAGATGACCCCAGGAGCTTAGATGTCTCTACTGCAAAATCCTCAGCCCAAGGATTCAGGGGTCTTTGATCCAAGGTCTTTGCCAGCCCAGCAGTATGACCTCGTCTTACTTTACAGAGCAAATTGTGATGACAAAGTATGTGAAATAAGGCCATGAAGGAAAGTAAAAGAAGTAAAAACACACATGGAAGTTGAATTGTTGAGATGGTAGTAAGTTAGCAGCTCAAGGAATTTTTAAAAGAAAATTACTCACATGAAAATGTTATAACTCTGAAAAAAAAAAAAGCAAGACACAAACATCTAAGATGAGCCATTCCAAGGAAGGCAGGCCAGCCCTTCCTCATCTGACTGCCAGGCCAGCACAGATTCAGTAGGTATCTTATAGAGAAAGATGATAGTAATGTTTTGTCAAGATAGTAGCTTTGTCATGAGTCCTCACTATCTACTGAGTATATTAAGAAATAATTGCTCTTTACTTTTACTTCGCATACATCTTGCTTGCAGAGTCTCTCTGCACATGGTTAAAGCTGACCTCCCTCGTAATCTAGGAAGGGAGAGTTAACAGCTGTCATAATCTCACAGACAATCTGAGATCAACCAGACCCAAGCACTGTTTGGTGACAAGCACCTAAGTATATGAATATACCTAGAATACTACTATAAAAAGTACACCTGTGTTAGTACACTGGAAACCAATTTTGGAATAGGAAGGCATAGATACTGCACCAGCTGATACACGGAATATTAACTAACCTATCTCTTCAAAGATAAAGTAAAACCTGAATTCTGCAGAAACAACCATCTTAGGCTGAAGCTTGGCAGAGGGAGAGCTGCATGTGCCTTTGGTCACCAAACAGGCACTTCTACTGCAATTACTGTAACACATACATTTTTAACCAACAACCTACACCAGGCACATGCTGTCTCCAGTGTTACAGAAGACAGTCACCAAGATAAATGAAAAAATACTACACATGCATGTTTCATATACATGCATATGCAACACACATATTTTATAGTTTCTGCATCTATAATTGGTTCTTAAACGTCTGTGAGACATGCCAAAGTGTGTGATTTATAGATTAAACTAGCTGGCACAGCATCCAGTGTCAATGTACCTCAGTGGACAAAGGGTCAGAAATTAAGAAGTTCCAGACAGACAAGGGTTTGAAAAAGAGGGACAACGAAGGAATCCGTTTTCTGTGTTCTCCAACCGACCAGGCCTACATAATCTCGCAAC
Organism: Phaethon aethereus; assembly: GCF_964289735.1. Lineage (NCBI taxonomy): Eukaryota > Metazoa > Chordata > Aves > Phaethontiformes > Phaethontidae > Phaethon > Phaethon aethereus. The sequence continues at coordinate 81,885,898 of NC_138577.1, read as the reverse complement.
AATTATCACAAGGTTCCAGGAACAGCCAGACACAAACATTGGCCTATTGGGTACCGCTGCATGACAGAATACAAAAATACAACAGACAGCTTGTGCCAAAGCTTGCTTTTTTAAACAATAAAAAGTAATTTACACAGCACTGGACCAAAGCTCTACATACCTTCTGAGCAACCTTTGGACCCGTGTCCCAAGACTGAAGAGGGTTTTTCAATTCTGAACTTCTCCCAATAATAGTGGGACATTTTTCCAAACTCAGAGATTCTTTCTCCTGAAAACTATCGTCCCGGACTCTGTAACAATGGTAGTCTGAATCACTGCAGAATTCTCTCAGTCTGTCTAGAGTTTGCAAACATATACGGCGCTTTTCACACTTCTGAGGTTCTTCTTCAGCAAAAATACACAATAAAAACTTATTAGCAGCTTATTTTCTAAAACATGATGTCTGTTAGAATGACATCAGTAAGCAGAGAATGCAATCATTTTGCTCTGTCTCTCTCTCCCCTACATTCCTTCTCCTCTTTCCATGCAGTATTTCTGCCAGCCTGACAGAATCGTGCATGTAATCAAGTTGGTTAACTTCCCTGGAAAATCAATACTCCTCACTTGTATGCTCCTTCATACATGGGAAAAGAAGCACAATTGTCTTCTGGACTGATAATTGCAAAGCCACAAAATTATCCAAGAATATTGGAAGATGAGCGGTATTTTTTCAGAACGGTTTTCAGGCAGACAGTATTGCTAGTTGATGGTGTCTTAATGATACTTCAAAGCATCACACACACAAAACTGAATATAATCCTCTCTTCAAAAAAATTAGAGAGGCTAATTCTTTTCAATGACATGTAAGTGTAATGAACTTTATATTCACTGATTTGTTTTTCTACTAGCACCATTAATTTGTTAAATTCTTGGTTCAAAGCCAGATGGAACACAGGCATTTTCAATGTAATTAAGTGGCTGTCATTTCACAGTTAAGAGCACTGCACTAGAACCATTTACTTTGAGGTAGCCCTTAGGTATCCCATCACAGGCCAGACTCCACAGAGCTGTCAGGTGTCAGTCATGCTTCAGCCTGAGACTAAAAGACAGAATGTTAAGCCAACACAGAAAGGGAAGTTGCACATTTCTGCCTGGGCATCTGGACTTCACTGACTGAACAAACTGTTAAAGCTGAGTCAGCTGAAGGGGATTATTGCAGAATAATTCTGGAGCAAGGCTCAAATATTTATCTTCTGAGCCCCAGAAAAGTGCTCTAACAGTATAGCTAGTACGCTCATAATGGGTCTTTAGAGATGTCTCTTACATTCAACAGTCAGTTCCTGAAGTATCCACAAACAAATTTTTTTTACATTTGACAATGAAAAACTATTTATTGGGTATAAATGCTTGAAGGTTTATTTACAGTCAACTCACTTTTATCCTGAGCCTTCAGTGGGTTACAGATGTCTTCTAGAGTAATTTGCCGTGCCTTGATCTTCTTTTCACAGGGTTCATTGCCTTCAGTTGGTGTTTTCCTTTTTGTGCCAAATTCAGAAGCCTGAAACATAAATTAAACAGAGAAGTTCAGTTACTTTTTCTCTTTGCCATCTTCTATGAAAGACAATAATGCACCCAAGGATTTCATGGTGATAATGGAAAATTAATTCGCAATGTATGAAATCCATAATTATTTTAACTGTCTACACTTCCTGTTTATAAAACAGTTCATCTAACATTCAAGACTACAAGAGGAAGAGAAATAGTGCGTTCTGTGAACAAGTTAGCTGTGGTGCTAGAAAAGGAACACCTGCAGCTACTATGGCTTCAAAAGGCAGCTTAGAGCTACTTCTGTGGCACAGAACTGAACAAGCACTTAATAGACTTTCCCATCATACCACACGCTACCACCCTGTGTCTGAATCAGACCTCTTCTGCAAATCCTCATTCCCACATTCCAGAGCCGCCTTCTTGCCAAATATTGGCTATTCACACCTCCAAGAGGCACTACTTCCCATGACCTACATCCCGATGATGGAAGAGTAGCTTCTCCACACCATCCTGGAAGTGTTAATCCACACTTAAAAAGATTTTCCTAAACTATCTGCAAACACCTAGCTAGCATCATCCTGGGTTTGTGCAGAATAAAGTACTTTCTGCTACTGCTCCTTAGATGGCTTTTGAAACACACACATTTAACATTTCATAAACAGACAGTTCATCGGTTCATGTTTTCTCATCATTGATGTATTCTGTTTGACAGAATGCAAGAAGTACGACCAAATACAAAAAAGTAACTTGCAACAGCAACAACATATAAACACACTATCATTTCACCTTGCAGATAAAACACACAACAGGCGCTTTTAGCAGCTTGCATCCACATTTCATATGGTCATCTCAGATGGTTTAAGTGTATTACCAGGGAAATTCAATCTCCTTATAACTAAGCAGGAACTCCACCCTCAGCAACTAAGCCCATAACCTCTACACAAGGTATCCATATGCACAGCCCACATGAGTTGCAAAGAGCTTCCCTTCCAAGTCCACTACTATATACCACCAGGTGAACACTAATTAGGAAGCAGTTTTTCTTCATGGACAGAGAGCGGTAATCACACCTTTCAAAATATATCTAGACCAAAGATAATAAAAAAGGTTGACTTAAGACACAGGTGAAAAAAGCATACACACCCTTCCAGGGCCAGAAAGGGCTAAAGACATTAACTACAGGGAGACTGTAAAATATAAACCCAGAATGAAACCTAATTGCTGAGAGACAGCAATTTTTTCCCAGTGGTGACATGGAGAGGCTGCTGGATCACACCAGGCTCTCTTGGCCTTGCACCTAACAGCAGAACAAGAGTCATCTGAACTCCATGATCTGGGCTAAGACCTCGATTCGCTGCATGCCAGGAGGCAGAACCTGTGCCAAAAGGTCTAACGCTACAGCAAGGGAGCAAAGCCCCTGCGACACAAACCAGCACGTTGGCTTTGCCAAACTCGCCGTTCCTGTGTCAGCCTCAGTTCCTTCAAAACGGGCATATCTGCTTCTGAAACACTGGGTATCGCTACCCGGCGTCAGACAAGCCAAGGATGCTACAGCAAGCACCGGTAACCCGAAGGCGCTGCCTTGCTGGTGGGGCCGCCGCTGGGCGCCCCTTGGTGCAGAGGGCCGCGGCCAGCTCTGGCCCTCGCTTTTGACGTGCCTTTCTGACACGGGGTCACCAGACAGGCCCGAGGGCCCTCCGCCGCCAAGAGGGTTCCCGCATGGCCGCTGCGGCCCGGCCCGCGCCCTTCAGGCGCCCCGAGCCCAAACCGCCGCCGCCCCGGGCGCACCATCTGCCGGACGGCACCCTGCTCCCCGCCGCTCCCAGTCGGTCCGAAGAACCTGCTCAGCACCAGTTGCTGCCCGCCGCCGCCGCCGCGCTCCCGCCGCCGCCCCCGCGGCATGGCGATGGCTGACCGAGGCCGCGGGCACCGGCAACCACCTCCTCCGCCGGATGCGACGGCAGGCGCGGGGCGGGCCCGTGGAAGAAGCGCCTCAGCCCGCCGCTGCGCGGCGCTCCCTCCAACCTCCCGCCCGCGGCCGGGACAGTCCCGCCGCCGCCGCCACCGCCACCGTCACCCGCTCGCGCCGCCTCGCCTCGCCTCGCCTCGCCCCACCCCGCTGCTGCGCGCTCGCTCGCTCCGAAGTCCGGTGCGGCGGGACGCGGCGGTGGGCGTCATGGTGCGCTCGCTTAACTCCATCGTGGCCGTGTGCCAGAACATGGGCATCGGGAAGGACGGCAGCCTGCCCTGGCCGCCGCTGAGGTACCGCGGGTCTGGCGCCGTTCTCCCCTGCGGGGCGGCGGGTGCGCGGGCGGACTACAACTCACAGCGTGCATGGCGGAGCGCTCCCTGCCGGCGGGTGGTAGTGGGGCCGCGCGTTGCGCCCTGGGAGTTGTAGTCGAGAAAGGAGATGCTCAAGAGCGCGGGAAGTGCCCGCGGTGGCTGTTGGTGGGGCCGCGGCCGGGGCAATGGTTGCCGGGCCCCGCCGCCGTGCCGGGGAGCCCCGAGGGCCTCGGGGAGGCGCGTCGGCAGGCTCCTGGCCATGGGTTATCTCATGCAGCCAGAGCTGGGTCACAGGTCTGGCTTCAAGCATGGCAGCAGGCCTGGCCCCGTACCAGCCTCTTTCCCAGGCGCCGGCAGCACTCGCGTTATCGTTTATTTTTTTCCCAATTAGAGAAACGTGCCTTATTCCTAAACCACGTTGTAATGCTTTTCTTGTTTTCTTGCTAGGAATGAGTACAAGTACTTCCAGAGAATGACTAGCACATCCCTTGTGGAAGGTAACATTGTACTTGTTGCTGAGGTGCATCTACTTACTAAAACTAGTGTGTTATTGGTTACGGAAAAGACTGGTAATTTTACTTTCCCCTGACTTAAAAGTCCGCTTCTGCAAACAGCCTGGCCTTCCCCGACCTCCCCAGTCCCACAAATATTCTACTGCTCTGTAAATATGTCATGTGCAGATTGTTTCAGTTAGAGGAAGAAACTGGAGATGAATCAGGTGTTTCAGGGCTGCAGATGATCTGTAAATAAAAAGAATTTCTAAGTCCTGTTACCTGCCTGTCTTTACCTACAACTCCAACCCTGAACAAGTTAAAAATGGAAAGGTTTTTATATGCTGATTAATTAGCAGAGGGGGTTTTTTCAGGCTGTATTTGCTTACCTAACTTGTTTGCTGTAGCTCAGCCTTGGCCATTTGTTCCATCGCTCTGACCTTTGTGACAGTAATTTTGCTTGATTTTCTGAGTGCTGGCCCAGCGAAACCTTTGCAGCAAAGTAATATTATAGACTCTATTGATTTCGTGAGATAAAACCAGTTATTGTGGGGTGAAAAAAATTGTGAAAATCAGCACAAACAAACAGGGATAGGAGTGCAAAAGATGAAAACAGATGATTTGTTCTGACTGGGTACTTACCGTTGCCAGAAGAGACAAGTCTTGCTGCATTGCACCCATTCCTTTTTCACACTGGCTTTAGTGCTGGTGTGACATTGCCTGAAGCTGTTTTAATTCTCTAACCCTGTAGACTAGACACAGTATGGGCCCACTGGGTGTCTGTGGGGACTGCCAGTACAAGGTGCAAGGTAGGAGCGGGAAGGAGGCATTGAGAGAGGAAGAATAGGACCTCCCTGAGCCATGCGACTGGCTCACTGCATCTGGTGGAATCAGAGCCATGAGCAACAACAGGTCGATCCTCACATTTCTGCTGCATCTGTATTTGCCAACATGGTCATTCTCTTTTTTTCATGCTCCTGTTAAAACTGCTGTCTAGCAAATCTCGCTTGTTTGCTAAAACTTCTGGGCAACCTAACATGTGCCCTTGTTTTGATTAAGTAAGTAAGTGACCTATTCCATGTTCTCATTTGAAGGTCTGCTTCACATTCCACAAGGAATGTCTAATTTAATTTTGCAAGTCTTAAGGATTTTACTTATGTTTTAGAGACCTGATTCAGCCCATTGCAACTTTACATACAAAAAAGACAGAACACAATTGTAAGTCTTTTTATATATCTGCAAGTTGCATCCTACCTGGCACAAATAACCTGTAATCAAAAAAAAAATGTTTTAAATACAATTAAAAGGAAAATTCTGCTCCATCCCTCCTGCAAATCTTTTGATGAGCTATGGCTTTAGATGATAGACAGTTAAGTTGCTTCATAACCAGACCACTTAATGGATTATGCTGCCATAAATCTTCATAATGGGGATATCAGCATTGGCTCAAAAAAGTCAGAGAGTCACTGATTTTTGAAAGTGGGAAGAATGAAATAGAGAAGCGTCACCTGATCTTGCTTTTAGTCTGCTTGCATACCTGCACTGGCCACTGCTGTAAATTAGCTAGTGGTCTAGACAAGTCTTTGTTCTGACCCTTTAGGCATCCCAGTGTGAGTGTTTGTTAAGAAAATACATACATTTTTCAGAACTTGTGCATTTCCTTTGGCAGCGATGCCAGTGGTCTGTGCTAACACATCTAAACCGACACTGCCGTGTGTCTTGGGAACTTGCTCATGAAGCTTGTCTACAGGAGAAAGGTCTTTAGACACTGCTAATAAACAACTGGAGCATCAATTCTCTGGTGTGATCTAGTAGATCCAGCCTCTTTCAGATAAAGAAGCAGAGAGCACAGCTGTCAACAAATACAACTCCCTCTGTGTAGCACTGTAAAAAACTTCCTGTTACCTTTTGTGATTCTCAACCTCTATGTTTATTTCTCTGACAGCTCCATTTGCTCATAAAGAGAAACCCTCTTCTTAGCAGGGTATATATAAGAGATATCAGGTTATCAATGTTTGGGTTTGGTCAAAAATTATACTTACGGATGAATTCTAAAATATGATTGAATACCTGTTGCACTTCTGCTTTGGATTTAATTTGGCTGGTTCTCCTAGAAGTTATCCTTTTACACGTTTGTTTGGGTTTTTTTCTTAAATAACACTCAAAGCTGGCAATTATTCCTGATCGTATAATTGGAATGATGGAACATGCAAACGCAAACTCGATTACTGCATGCTGCTTGGATTTATGAAGAGAAAAGTGATGTTTTCACACTGAGAACTCTTTTGAGGGTGTGAGTTGGTCTCATACACGGAGATTAATTTGGGTCTGTAACTATAGCAGAGCCAATGTCTGTGTAATGCATGTAATAGGCAGTGACATGCCTTTTTAAATTTTCTTTCAGTTATAAGTTTATAGGTGTGCATGAGACTACTTTGGTGTCAACTGCCTGACAAGGGTTTGAGGCCACAAACGTGTTCTTCTATATGTGTGACTAATTTGAGAATTGGGGCCTAAGATTGTATTTTTGGTAACTGCTGAAATGGAGTTCGGAAGGGGAGGGAAAGTCCAGCAGTATCGCTAAACAACCAAAAAAAACTTGGGGAAGAGCAAAAATACTCTTTAAATTAGTGTTTTCTCTCTTACTCAGGTAAACAGAATGCACTGATAATGGGTAAAAAAACCTGGTTCTCCATTCCTGAGAAGAATCGTCCTTTAAAAAACAGAATCAATATAGTGCTCAGCAGGGAGCTCAAGTATGTATGACGAATTATAGGCCTGTAAAAAAAATTAAAAGTCAGCACCTAAAAATATGTGTAGCAATACATCATAAAGTAATTCTGCATGTAACATTTTTGATACATGGTTAGGAAGCATCTCTGCTGTTGGTCCTGAGTGATATCACTACTTTACCTTTAATTTTCTTTTTTTTTTCTTTTATTTTTGAATCAATTCACAAGATAATTGTCATTACATGGCATGCTGAATACTAGTCTAAGCTCTACAACAAACCATCTGACAATTGTCAGTAGTCTTTCTGACTGATGTATTTAACTGTATTTCTCTAGTTCCTTGTTAGGCTGGTGGCTCTTAATCCCTTTTTTTAAGTTTATTTTTGTTATTTAAGGAAGAACTGTCTTTTTTCAGAGCTCTCTTGAATGCATCACCCACAGTCATCCAAATATTCTTAAAGAAAAATGTCCACTTATAATGGTTTATTGCTTTGGAGGATGTTGGTGGGTATTGGGCTGAATATGGGGGGAGGGGAAGGGCTTTTTGACTAGTTTTATTGAATGAAATATTAATATTCTAGGATTCAAGTAGAAGTCTGTTTTTAATTTTATAGATATCTAAGTTTCTCATGTTTTTAAAAAAGCATGACTAAAATTTCAGATCTGTAATTTATAATGCCACTTAAGTCACAGTTATGATTAAGCTGATTTATTAAACAATCCGGCAGTCAGATGAGAATTCTAACATAGTTTAGCAATAATAGACCTTTCAAAATAATTAACTAATGTGAAATATTTAGTCACTTGTGGATTCAGTAAAACATGTTTTATGTCTAGGTGGTATTGATTATCATGGTTAATGGTCCTTTAATTATTTAATAATAAAACTTTGCTTTTCCTAGGGAAACCCCAAAAGGAGCACACTATCTTTCCAAAAGTCTGGATGATGCTTTAGCCCTTTTGGATTCACCAGAGTTAAAAAGTAAAGTAGACATGGTTTGGATCGTCGGAGGCACTTCAGTTTACAAGGTACATTTAGAGTGCTGCTAAATTACTCGTTTTCTGCGATGGGATGAGGATGGCTCAAGTTCTTATTACTTCTGCTTTAGGAAGTGCCTTTCTTTTATGTCATCCAGCAAACTCCAGTGATTCCAACAGAACAAGTCTTGGAGAGTAAGATTTCAATTCACAAGTGTCCTGGTTTCAGCCAGGATAGAGCTGGTTTTCTTCACAGAAGCTAGTGTGAGACTGTGTTTTGGATTTGGGATGAGGAACTGTTGATAATGTGCTGATGTTTTGGGTTGTTGCTGAGCTGTCAAGGACAGTCCAGCTTCTTGTGCTGGCCTGCCAGCGAGCAGGCTGGGGGTGCACGGGGAGCTGGGAGGGGACACAGCCGAGACAGCTGACCCAGACTGGCCAAAGAGATATTCCCTACCATACGACGTCATGCCCAGTACATAAACTGGAGTTGGCCGGGGGGCGGAAATCGCTGCTCGGGGACGGGCTGTCGATCATGGGGTGGTGAGCAATTGCTGTATTGGGCATCACTTGTTCTTGTACATTCCTTTGTTGGTATTATCATTATTGTTCCCTTCTTTCTTTCTGTCCTATTAAACCGTGTTTATCTCAACCCACGAGGTTTTTCCTAATTCTCTCCCCCGTCCCACTGTGGGAGGGGGAGTGAGCGAGCGGCTGCGTGGTGCTTAGTTGCCGGCTGGGGCTAAACCACGACAACAAGTTTAAAATATATGTCCAAGTAACCAAATCTTGTTCTTGCTAATGGCCCAGTGTCATACAGTCATTGTGCTTTGAGAGCTTTTCTTAAATGTCTGAATTGTTAGTTTTTTACACCAAGACACATACTGTTATGCTTATTTACTGAGGTAGTAGACTGACTCTGCCGAGGATGTGGGAAAAAATGAAAGATGATCCAGCATTTTTAGCCAGAGTGTGACACTTTATACAGCTATACAGGTAAGAAAAGAGGATTTAGAGAGAGCTGGCAAGTGATGGTGTCAGCAATAAGAGGACATAATCAGAAGACAAAATGTAGAACTGAGTTTGTTTTCCCATCCAGCAAACAGTCATCCCTACTGTTCCTACTCCCCAGGTTTCTCTTGGTGTCTGGGCTGTCTTAGTATTCAGGTATCCATCCATGTGCCACTGTCTTCTCAGGACCGTCTTTGCACAGGCAAAGACCTGTATAAACTGCCCTGTTTTCCCACAAATGCAATAGTTCTCCTGTCTTTAACTAAGATATTAGGATGCAACATAAATGTCTGCAGTAAAACCTATGTTGTTGTCGCCCTGTGTTTCCTCAGCCATCTTCCTCCCTTCTCCCAAACCCCTCCTCTCATTTTCCATTTATATGCATGTAAAGTTTATTCAACTCTCTATGCCTCTACCCCCATCCCTAGAGTCATCCTTTCAGTCCCTACACAGTCAGGGTTAGAATCACAGAATCATAGAATCTTTGGGTTGGAAGGGACCTTTTAAGGCCATCTAGTCCAGCCCCCCTGCAGTGAGCAGGGACATCTTCAACTAGATCAGGTTGCTCAGAGCCCCATCCAACCTGACCTGGGATGTTCCCAGGGATGGGGCATCTACCGCCTCTCTGGCAACCTCTGCCAGTGTTTCACCAGCCTCATCGTGAAAAATTTCTTCCTTATATCTAGTCTAAATCTACCTTTTTTTAGTTTAAAACCGTTACACCTTGTCCAGAGCCCTAAAGGGTTCTACCCTTTTACTCTCAATTGATTTTGTCTTCCTTTGTGACATTCTCATATAATTTGCATTTCTTGTCAAACAGTACTACACAGAAGATTATGGCCATCAATCCTAGTTCCTTTCATATCAGTCAGGTGAATATGGAATAAGGACAGCATTCTTTCTTCTGATTAAAAAAAAATAAGAATTGTAAAGCAATTTTTAAAAAATAAATATATAGTAAAACAGTTCTGCTGTCCTTATAGTCATTACAAATACTCTGGGTAAAACACTTTTTGTGTGGCACTTGGACTTCAGGTCTGTGATGAAAATACCATCATGCTCTTGGTAGCAAATTAGGGCTGATAATATGCTTTGTATATGGGCTGGGAAAAAACATGTTCTGATATTTCTTGCCGTTGCAGTTTGTGCCTTTCATGAACCTCTTCTCTGTGTCCTAGCGGATGCATCTTTTACAGTAAAAAAAGCAAAGTAGTTAGGTATTGCTAAGGCTGTAAGAAAAATGAGATGCATATGCAAATAACCTGTAAAACACTGCTGTTCCTCTTTTTTTTAGTGTATGTTTTATAATCATATTTGGTGGTGGTGAAGTCCACCATATATTTTGTGTCCAAATGCATTCAGCCTATAATCAAGTATTACCATATAGAAGTAACCTGTCCTTCACTCTCAACCATTAAAATGTTTGCTTCCAGGCAGGAAGTAGCCAATTTATTTCTGAAGGCAGATTCTCTTCAGATTGGGCATAACTGCCCAACATAAGCAAGAGACTGGATTTGGCTTCTGCCTGTAATTCTGCAGCATGTGTAGTGTGAGCAGAAGCATTTACCCCTTGTGTGCAATGGCCATATACTCATCTAGTGCTGCAAAGAGTGATTATTCTTGCTTGTTCTTCCAGGAGCGTCTGTGTTGTAGACTTCTAATTTAACTATTTTTCCAGTGTCTGGCTGAGACCTCGTAGAAAACAACGCCTTTTTTAGACTACTACTCACCCATACTTAGATTATAAGTAGGCAGTTTTGATCAAGAGTACTTCTGCAATATATTACTTGTGCTGATCTGCATAAGGGAATATGACAAAGTTTCAACAGTTTTCCCCCCTTTGAAGCTTGTACTTGGGACATTTCAAAGGAGTTTGTAATTCATTAGGGAAAAATCTGATGGTTTTATACAGATTCCTGCATTGAAACTAGCTTTGTGATGTTAGTTAAAAGGGTTTGATGGAAACCGTACACCTCTACCAAACTGCAGGTAATATTTTTAGTGCCTGTATTAAAGATGCACAAAGGATTACAGGAATGTTTCCATTATACCATGTAGAAATGTGTGGGAAGTAAAATCACAATTCGTAATTGAAGTGAACAATTTTTTTTTCACTAGTTTTAGGTGTTGGCTTTTAAAGCATTATTTTGATTTTACTACTTTGTATGGCTTAAAGGTTTAGAACTGATTGTATTTATTAGTACTAGCCTGTGATGGAAAAGTGTCTGTAACTACTTTAGCAAGTGCGTGCAACAGGAAGCGTCTGAAACTGGTAGTGCTAAGGACATGACGCTTTTAGCAGTTTGGGGAGTTTAACCCAAAGTTCAGATCTTTCAAACCAGGTAGAGCTTTATGAGACCTTGATGAGGAGAGCAGGCCATTCTGGAAAGCACCATACTTCTCTTTTCATCTGCCTCCTGCAGATGATGGTCCCACCTACCATCAACCCTTTTCTAATCCTGATCTTGTACTTGGCTCCTGCTGCTCATTTACAAGTAACACTACTGTGTCTGCTGAGTAAATCCTCTTGTGCATCTGAGCGTGGCCATACAACAGTGCAGTAGAGAGCTGTTTTGCACCAGGAGAAGCTAGTCCATTATGAAGCCAGTAAGAGGAGCACCCAGACTGTGTAAAGTGTGATTTTAAATACTCCTTATTAGAGCTAACACCTTAAAGAAGGACAGAATAGTATCAGTATTCCTAAATCCCTTCAGATATTGGGAACTCCTGAGTTGTGTGGCATTGACTGAGCCTCCAAGCCACGTGCAGCATGCCGCACTCACCCCATCTGTAGAAAGGTCTACCCCATTTTGGTCATTCAGGCTACTATAGTACTTTCTTACAAGAAAACAAGTCTATTCATAATTTCTGCTCTCAAACAGAAAGGATGTTCACATGAGAACTTCTTGCTGCTCTTCTAGATAAAGGCAATGACATGCAGCTGATATAGTCATCAGTAACAAGTGAGAGCTGCCTGCAGGCTCCTCTGTTACAGTTTTCTGGCTGAGCTTATCCTGTAGCCAAGGAATATGTGCACCACAGTACAGGCCTGGGTCTTTTCAGGCTGATTGTTATGTGGATCGCCAGCTCCTTAATGTCTCAGTCAGGATCAACACAAAAGGGAACAGCAAGTTCACACACGCACCCGTTGAACTTACTTTGGTAGGGCTGCTCTGACAGCCTGTCACAGGCTCTTGTGGATGTCTTGAAGGCTCAGTAGGAAGGTGGGGGACTATGGCATTCCTGGAGTCTTCACTGTAGCTACTCTGCACTGGTTGTTCTGCAGCCCTTGACACAGGGGTTTAGCTCAGGCTGGTAGCATCCCATTGATATGGGCATCCTGGAGAATAAGAAGTAGATGCAGAATGTGTTGAATGTGAGGGTGCACAACTGAGGCCATCTGGTGAGAGCTACTACAACAGTTTTGCCATTGCAAGACAACATTTCCAGAGTCCATGTCATCATTCAAGAGGGTGGCTTGTCCTATGGAGCCTTTTAAGACAGCTCCTAGCCTTAGCAATTTTGGATCAGTTTGGGATGGGGAGGTTCATCATGATGAAGGTTGTTGTCACTGAGCTCTCTGAAGCAATCCTCCAAGCCATGTTTCTGTAGATGGTATAAGGAGGGAACATATGCATGATTTATCAGGCCTTCGCTCTCTTTGGTTTCCCACACCCTTTCCCTTCCCACCCCTGCCCACAGCACCCACATCCCACCCGGGTTCCAGACCCAGGGTAGCAAGCCGGAAGGGTTACCAAGGGTTGCCCATGAGCTGAGGCAGATTCACAAGCGTTTCAGGAGGTTTCCAAAGAGCCTCAAACTGAAGGGGGATGCTGACACCTTTCTGCAGAGTCATTCAATATGTTTTAACACCCGCCTAATCTGAAATACTGCACCTCCTCGTGCCTCAAGCTGCCGTACCCAGATATGATGCTGAAACATAAGATTGGCTTGTCCTTATCTAGGGAGTTGTGCCGAGGTGGAGCATCTACCCAGCTGCCTGAGTGTAGAAGGGCAGTCTTTGGGACACAGGTGTCCAGTCTGTCTCTCAATCTCAAGTACAGATGGCTACTGTGCCCTGCCCAGCCTCTAAGAACTGAGGCAAGCAAAGGTGTTAGGGCATGTGCTCAAAGATGGCATTTCAGGCTGGGATGCTGCCCTCAGCAGCAGAGGGACAAGGAATGGGATGAGGCAAGGGACTGCTGCTGTTTATTACAGATGTTGTAGGACTGCAGAGGAGAGAGGAGCAAGCCTGACAATCTCGCAACATTTATAAGGACACAGTGCAGCTGTCTATTGCTTATGGCCGTCTTGCCCACTGCCCCTAGGTTCTCAAGGACACAGTTGTCTCCAGGGTAGTGGGAGTATTGGCATAAGCTCATTTCTGCCTCAAGTCCTGTAAAGAACAGAGGAGGATGAGCTCTGATCACGGTGGCCATCCAAGTCCTCAGGTAAGTTACACTCATGTGTTCAGCAGCATATTCTGGGAAAGTGTCTCTTCTGAGCCTTGGGCTCTGCAACAGGCAAAGGCAAAGCAGCTAGACACAGTAGGCATTTTAGTGGGTACCGGGAGAGCTGCGTAGAGTATTGGTATTAGGAAGCTCACTTCTAGGATATTGGAAAGCAGAAAAGTTTGAAAACAGCTCCCACAGTCCATTGAGAATTCAAAAACCTCATGCAGCCTTCATTTTCTTAAATATGACTTGACACTGATCACCTCATGAGGTTTATAATCTCCTCATAAAGCCACAAGATAGTACTGCTGCCTCCAGGGACAAGTTTTATTTCTTTGGATCTTAGTGTGATGCTGTACTGGATCTTCTGCACTTTTCTGGATTTCCTGAGTTCCAGAAGTAGTTGATGTTGTTATTGATTGTATGGATGAGGAAGGAGGAGTGTAGCAGCCCGATAACGGCCAGTAGGTCACAGCAATTATGAAGCCGTTGTGCGTCATGAGAGGCACTCCATGATTTTGCGTGAGCGCTTGATGTTTTGAGAGCCGTCTGCTGGCTCATGAATGTCTTTGTGTGCTGGAAAACTTACGGTGGCGTATCAGACATTGGTTCTGGCTCTTGAGTCCCCATCAGCTGTTGGAGCTTATCAGACATGTTCCTGGAGCAGATTATCTGCCTTGGTTTCATCCCCAAGAAATTTAATGCATACACACTAAGATTGCTCCCCAGTATAACTAAAGCATGGTGAGTGGGGGAACTTGGAAGATTAATTTCAAAGCCACGTTTCTGTTCTGAGTTAAGACACTAATGTAGATGCACTCTGTGTGGAGGTATTGTCTCTTAATTGAGGCATTCAGGTCTTGGCTTTGACACTGAAAAATAGCACTACCTAGAGATCCTGAAGGAGTCTGCTCAGTATAAATTACATCTGTCTGTTTTAACTGGATTTAAACTGTATGTTTTAAACTGATTAAAAACAACATTCAGATTTTACTAGGAATAGGAACTGTAAGTCCAGCACATCCCCAAATATTAAACAGGGACCTTTAAAAAAAACCACCAAAACCAGGTTAGATTTACTTATGTGGATGGTATGGGTTTACACTATGTTGTTTGTAGAGTACTTAATATAAATCTTGCTTTGTAAAAATAACCAAGCACAAATCCCTAGCAGTGAACCTACCAGTGGAAGAGAAGAAAAAACCTGGCAACAAAATTTAAAAAAAAAGTTTTTGAAAAATTTATGACTCAGGTCCTTTTAACCAAGGCCTCTTTAGTTACACCAAAACAGGCCATATGTCAAACAGGTTTTCACCTTGATAAAACAGTTTTTCGTACAGCATCTCAAACATTTAAAATTGTCTCTTCTATTTTATATGTTCCTACTCAGCTTGTTGCTTTCTCAATGCCACAGAAGCAAACAATGACACTCAAGGTCACATTGCTGAAGTACAGAATTGTATTCATGTATTAAATTTGGAGAACAAACTTGTAATTTCATAACAGAACAAAACGTTGTTTCATAAAAGGTTTTGTTGGTTTTGCTGTTTAGTTAATATCTAAGCTGGCCATAAGAGAAAATAGATGCTGGTGATAAATAGCGTTTGGGGAAATTCTTCAACAAAGTGGCTTGAGCTGGAAAATTAAATTTCCAGTAATCTCCAAGGGAAAATTTTACCTAATATTCATGCCCAGGTGTTTTCCTGTGTATTAGTATTTGGCGTATTGTGTTGGGTAATCTACCCAGTTTCATTCTTCAAAATTACTGAATTACAAAGTTGCTATTCAGATTTAGTGCAGCAAGTCTCTTGCAGATGATTAATTACCCTTTTAAGTAGAGTTTCTTGACTAAACATATAAGCTTCACTGGGTTCTGAATACCCTGAGAGGGTTGTGAGTGCTGCATTTGTTAAGCTTCAAATCTTTGCTGTACCATAAGGATCAATTCTTTAAAAGAGAGAAGTATTAACAATTTGAGTCACCAATTATTTTTTCAAGCCTGACAAAACTTTACTAGCTAATATTAATATGCTGAAATGTACATTTTAAAGATTACATTTTAGTGTGTCTGAATTTCCTGTAAGCTATAAAAGAAATAATAGTAATTTTTCTACCTTCCCTGCCTATAAGGCAAAGTGGTTTTAAGCTGTGTACCTATTGGAATTGTTTTAAGCTGCATACCTATTGGAGTAGAGACTAACATGTTTTTGAAGTGTTGCATTCAGTCTGAGATGTGACTAAGGACTGAGATCCACAGACAAGGGAGCTATGCAGACAGCTGATTTTTCCATGCTCACATGCTCACTTGCAGGTCGCAGTGGTGCTGCTCCCTTCGAACAGTACTCTCAAAGAACTTACTGCAAAGAGCAGGCTCCTCTGAGCTGCATGATGCTGTTGACATGGGGGATGTCACACTGCAGGCCCAAAGCATTATTCTCCTCTGGTAGCAATTGGTGCAAAAAGCTGAGCACTGCTCTGGCTTGTCCACTAGTTCTGTTTTAGAGTGAACTAATTAGTATGGCTTAAGCCTATTAACATTTTTGAAAACTGGTAACATTACTGTGTGTAAAGTGAAGACTGAAGATTGTTGTGGTTGCACTGTCCATATGTTCTTTCCCTGTCCCACCAAGCTCATGGTAATGTTATTCCATTATGCACATTTATGGTCCTGAGCAGTTGTTTCCAAGGAAGCTTACTGTCTTCCGGGCATATATGCAAATGTAACTTTTTTACTTCATTACTGTAATGTCGCAGAATCTGTTACAGGAGAATTTTGCCATGTGTAGTTGTGTAGCTTTGTGTAGTTGTCTGAACAAAAAGATGGGAATGGGAAGACAATTTTCCTGTATTCCTATGACCATCTACATGTTTTCTGAGAACAGGTTTGAACACTTAATGCAATTCCCTAATATCTCTTTTATATAAAAGTGGCAGTGTCACAGCATTACAGCTGACAGCACTGTCCTCCCATACAGATTTATCTTTTGTAAAAACATATCCATGACTATTACAGTTGTGCCTCCAATGGCTATTATATTTGTGCCTCCAGTGGCCAATACTCTTTGCTCTTACCTAGTTATAAATAACATTAGAGGAAACAGAACTACAACATTAGCAATGGATTAGTGCATAACTAATAATTTCTTTAAAAATGTTAAGAATTTTCTTTCATTTAGCATCTTTATACTTTCACAGACTTGAGAGGGGCATATCCAGGGCATATCCAGCCTTTCCAGTACCGTCTTCAAAATAAACTCAGAGGACTTTTAACATGGAAAGAAAGATGTAATATTGCTATTACACCTAAACAAGGTTTTTCTGTGCCCGTTCTTCTGAACAAACATATTGATTTGACATTCATCTGGGAAAAAATAATGACTAAAAAAGGTTAATATAGGAGTCAGTTGCAGACACAAATCACGCAGCTATGAAGGGTTGTTGCTTTTTAAGTTCTTTTTCAAAGATGCTTGCAGAGACCATAGAGAAAAAGATTTAAAAGACCCTCTTTTAAGATTGAGACACAGAAAAATCTATTGACTAAAGTGTATCTATTTCTGCAAGGGCAAAATGGGCAGGCTTTTTGATAACCGTCTTAGAAGGTTTTTGTTGCACTTGCCTTTGTCTCTGGTGGAGAACTGGTGGGGGGAGCTACCACACTGCCACCTCCCTCCCTAGGCCTTAGTGGCTTGGGAAGGAAGGGCTGTTCCCTACCCCACTAAGCTGAGCCCTGGCAGTGTGCGAAGGAAGAATTTTTTGAAGGTATTGACTCTCCTGGTTATCACCGCAAGTGTCCTAGTAGCCAAAGTTTAACTTAGGCAAGTCCTTTTGCCTAGGTAAGATCTAGAAGTCTGTGAGATCTTCAGCTGTGAAATTATTTTTTTTTATAAAATACATTTTTTAATACTCTTGTTGCTTTGGAATGCAGCTTGCCTATACGATCCAACACATTTTAAGGGTTGAAAAACAGAATACAAATAAACAGACTGTTTATTTTGAAAATTTATCTTTTAGTGTTCTCATATTTTGTTTAGATTGGCAATGTTGTTGTCTAGAAAGACACTTGACAAGTAAGTGCCTCATATAGTTACTTTGGCTGTTTTATATATGTAATCAGTAGAAGAGGAGAAAGCAGAAGCAGTGTGTGTATGTGTCCTTCCAAAACCTGTGAATCTTTAAATGACTAGAAATAACTGGTCCCTTCTACAGCAATTGGTTGCTATGCCCACTAGTTTACAGTGGTTTGGTGATTAGATCTATAAAAGATTAATTTTCCATATAATACTTCTGAAATGACTTGTAATGCACAGCTCTTCTTTTTTGCAGAGCTCCAGGGCTGTTTTAACCTGTGTTCTACGAAGAGAAACTGATTCAAGGCAATGGTTGTGCACGTGCAGATGTAATCTAATCTTGCATGGCTGTCCGTTCAATGCAGCTGGATATTATGGGGAAGATGATCCTTAGGTCATCTCCTTTTTGCTTTATGCTTCAGAGGCAGGTCTGCAGAGGGTTTCTTGGAAGTGAGCAAAAAGACAAGGGTATGCTAAAATCTTTTCACAGGGTTGTGAAGGTTTATGTGAGTAATAAAGGGCTGGCTCATATGTAGGGTTGATGAACCAGGGACAACAGGAGGGATCTTGACACCTCAGCTCTCCTGTCCTTTCTCTCTTGTGGGAAATCATCTCTACTTGAGGAGTGATTTTGGTGTTTCTGACAGATCAACAGCCACAGTTTGAATAGGCTGTGCTTTAACATGAACCAAAAATCAGCATTGCTCTTCCCGATTTCATCAGGCTATAATATCTTAAAAGGTTCAGTAGCTGCTACTCAGGTGAGCCTGTGTGGAGAGCAAACACATATGCAACTCCCAAGAGAAGCCAGTGCAGGTAGAAATACAGTCCAAGGATAACTGAGTGGACTATGAGGGAAAAACATAGTAAATTAAAATCATACCAAGAATGACTGAGAGACCCAGTGTGGCAATGGAGTGAGGGGGATGTAATGACCATGGAGTGATGATGTAGATTTTTCAAACAGAAGCATAAGCTCAGAGACATCATTTTGTTTTGAAAATCTCCTCCTCTTGCCCTGGTACAATTATTTCCAACAAGTCCTCTCTTACTATCTATCGTTTCCACCACATATATTACCCTCATATTTACCAAATAGACAAAAACAAAAAAGGCGGTACTGATCTCCTATTTATTGGAAATTACTTGTCTATTGAATATTGTGCTAGCTTCCCACAGTATTGCCTGATCACTAGCAATATATTTAGTTCCTGCACGTTCTGTTTAAATGTTCAAGATTATTCCTATCTATACCTTCTTATTATGTATGTATTGTATTAAAACAAAGTTATACTCACCTTATTCTTGTTCATTAGAGTAAATATGCATAATGTATATTTCCTTGACTAAATTCAGAGTTAATTATGTCAACAGTCTAGCAAATCAGTACTATGCATCCTCTAGCTTTTCTTCGGTACCAAAAAAAGGTGGTGAAACTGATAAGAGTGGGCTGGACAGGGCAAGAATTAATTGAATGTCAGTGAGGAATTACCTTAATCATTATGCAAATGCCAGAGTTGTGATAAAGCCCCTTCCCCATCCTGACAGGTCCATACCAGTAGTTTGCAGAGGTGATGTCAGAGTCCAGTCCTCTCTGAACAGGTTCCTTTTGAATCCCCACACATGGAAGGCTGCATGTTTGATACAAAATTTACTTATCTGAAATTTTCCAAAGTTAGTCAGTGAACATGGAGGACGAGGTGCTCCCAACAGAACAGGAGCTGAGACCCATGGGCAATAACCTGACTGGCATGAGTGAGTCAGGGCTTGTGGTCATGAGGCAGGTCCGCAGGATGGGATCAGGCCCCATGAAGGTAACCAGTCAGACATAGCTCTGGGATGACTAGATGGGGCCATGGGGACAGGCCAAGGCTAGGTGAGGCTGTCAGCCCATGTTGTGATTCTACTATGTACTTAAATCCCAATACAAGTGAAAATTATACTTAACAGAGTAGAGCAACTGAAATATAAAGTTGAATCACTTCACAAATATGTTTCTCCTTGTCCATCACTGTAATATGCTCAACTGTCATGACAATGGGCATTCCCAGCTGCTGAGATTGAATATGTAGGTTGCAAACAGCTCAAGATTGTTGCTCTTCTCCAAGTTATTTTTATTTGTTATTTAGTATTCATGGGCCACATACACACTCAGACACCCAGACCTGGTCTGCCTAACTCGGAAATGATTTGCACTTTTTTTATTAACTTGGCAACAAACAGTTACACAGCTGGTTGGTTCACTCGACTAATGCAAGCATTTATCTAGAACAGAGGTCACCCTCCAGTCCCCTTCATGCTAAGTTCAGCTTTCTTTGCAATATCTATGGTCAGTTACTTCATATGCTCTTCCCTGACCTGTCTTGATGGTACAGAGTTCTTGCTGAAGCTGAATTCCTATAGACCTGCATAGGAAGTTGATCTATTCCTCTCCCAAGAAACAAAAGTATCTCTGTTTACAGAACCTAGTATGGTTTTATTTGCAAAGCAGATTATTATTCTTCTGTCATTCTGCATGTGTATGTTTCTTCTTTTACCTCCCACGCTTATTTAAAGAAAGAAAAAATGTGGTATTTATATGCAATCTGGATGATCACCAGCTCAACGCTGTTGGATGCCGGTGTGCTCTGACTTACCCCTTCCATTTTGAGCTATTCTCTAGTAATAGAGCGGTTTTTCTAGAAACTAACTTCTCAGCAGTGATACCAATTAATTTTATTGGATTAAATTTGCTATTACTTGGTTCCTGTACTTGTCAAAGTAGTACCTAATAGCATGCTGCATGCTGAATCACCTTTAACAAAGAGCATTGCTCATTGCCAATTTAAGGGAAAGGGAGAAACAGCTGTAAGCTTTTCAAAAAAATATTGTAACCAGGCACCAGAATAGCTTTTAATGGGTTATTTTAATGATGAGAAAATCTGGAAGAGGTGACTTTTCAGCCTGATCTGGACACAAAACGTCTTTTTTTAGCTCTTCAATTTGTGTGAATTTGTTAGTGAGGAACTCACCTAATGGGTGTCTTCGTAATTTTTTTCATCCAAGGAGCTTGGAAACTGTTGTTGTTGGTATATAACTTCCAATTAATATTACCACTTTGCAATAATCCAGAGATCAATCTTCGAAGCTAAACTGATAGACAATTTGATCACTGGAATTGCAAACTAATGCACACTAAAAATACATTATAAATCCTTAGTAGTGATATTAATTAAACATTGGAAAAAATTACCTTGAAATGTGGGCCTCTCCCACTGCTTTAAGCTTCCTGTCTTTCAAAGAGGTATGATTCAGAAATTGCTTGTTGAGGCCAGGCCATACTACTCCTTTCTTCTCACAGGGTTACTTGTAATTTTTTCTTCATTTCTGTTAGATGCTCCAAGCTCTTGAGAATAGCTATCACTGCCACTTAACAGGTGGAACTGGCAGAAGATGAAATTGTCCCTTCAGAAGGTGTGCTGGGGGAGAGTCCAAAAGAGATTCAGAGTTAAATTTTCACTGCTTTGCTTAAATCCTGTAATATATAAAGTAGTAACTGAGTGTCAGTTTTAGCTAACATATTTGGTGTGCAATCTGCAAGTAGAAAATATGCTAAGACTCTTATCTCTTGGTTCTTCATTCAAAGAATGCTGCCATGGTGATGGCTGGTGCAGGCAGGACAAGAATTTGGAGAGTTGGTAAAGAAAGCTAGTGTTCCAAGTAAGAACTTACACTTGATATTATCTTACAGACTTCAGATAGTGTATAAAACATTACTATTAAAAATTTAATAAACAACAGTACTTCATGCATGGATGAGCTGTTTTACAGGGAACAATTCAATTTAAATCATTTCTGTTGTTTTTAAAGGCAGCAATGGAGAAGCCAATTAATCATCGATTGTTTGTGACAAGAATTTTGCAGGAATTTGAGAGTGACACATTTTTTCCAGAAATCAACTACAAAGACTACAAACTTCTCACAGAGTAAGTACCAAGATGCTTACTAGTCTTGTGTTCAGATGGAAGACTTAAAAATCTAATTTCAATGTCTAAGGGTCCTATTAAGGCCGTATTCTTGTTTCAAGTTAGACGTGCTTTTCACTGTTTTTTTTCCATAGAGTCATATTTTATTTAGAACCTGGAATTGCACCACACTTGGCACAGAGAGATAGTTGGAACTTGCTGCGTTCTTCAACCTTCCCATAATCTTTACAGTAAAGAATGGCATTTTTTGGTTTGCTTGTAAAGTAGCTTTCTTATTGTTTCTCACTTTAGAATTACTCAAATATTACCAAGCTTCATAACTCTCAGTATGTCATTGTCAATGGCATTTAGCCTCTGAATGTCTTTTATAAAATGCCAAAGACAAATTAAATGGGTTTGAGCAGAGAGGGTTAAGCTTTTATAGATTTCTAAGGTTCTTCCTTTCTCTTGAGAAAATTACTTCTTCCTAACAAACTTCGTAGGAGCCAGTATTAAATTGTAAGTTTCTGCCATTCACTGTGGTTTATTCTATGTTATCTTTGTCACAAAAGTCATACTTTTATGTCCTCTCCAATAAGATTACATCCAACAGCAGTAGGGAGGTCGCAAAAATTCAAATGTCTGCCTCAAGAAGCAGCAAGGAAAGGACGTCTTCCTCTTCTTGCTGCTCCCATTTTGGTTCCCAGCTGGTTACAGACCCGCGGTGGAAGAATAGAAAGTCTGGCAAGTCAAGCTCTCTGCACAGGGCATGGGAATAGACTAGCACTGAAGTGGGAGAGAATAGGTAGGGGCAGGAAAGAAGGATGAGGAGAGACAGACAAGATGAGTGGGGGGACAAGTCACCTTCTTCAACACTGATGTGTACTGAACAACACTGTGCCGTATCGTGAGCCGACTTTAGTATCCTGATGTCCGACCCAAAGCTTCCCTCACTCCCTCTTGGCTGTTTCTCAGGTATACATTGGTTTTGTCCAGTGTACTGAAATCAGGATTTGGCCTTAAAACATGAATTTATAAAATAGAAGATCATTCCCTCACTGAAGTGGATACCTGACACAGTCAAACCTAGTGAATAAAATTTAAAATTTCTTTCTCTCTCAAAGTCAACATTACTTATACAAAATCCTTATTCTGTCACAGGGAGCTGAAGAGATTTTTGAAAATCTCTATTAATAAAAACTGTTCCAGTAAATCTGGAATACAGGGGAACACTTTGTATGTTAGCAGTGAGCTACTTTAAGAAGCTGTCATAGACTTGTAAGAAACCTTTACCTTAACATTTCCCCTAAACCATCTGAGAAAAAGCAAAACAAAAAAACCCATAAGTGTTCTGTACCTCTTGTACCTTTGCAGGCATTTTAAATAACATGTTGGAGGCTTTAATAAAAATGTTGGAGTTTTTTGATTAACCCAAAAAGGTGGGGGGTTTTTTTGCATCAGAGTATGCTTTCTTGATTTAAAAAGATGTGCGTACCAGTTGCTGATAGTAGTTAACATGATTCCTGAAGATAGTTTGTACTTAGTATACCTGTTGTAAGGATGGTATTTTCATCTCCTTTTTCAAACAACTCGCTTTTCTAATTGATTGGATAAATTACAGGTGACTCATAATGATATTTTTAACTACTTGTTGGCTTTTCCTTTTTCTTCTCCCCTCTCTCCAGGTATCCAGGTGTCCCTGCTGATATCCAAGAAGAGAATGGCATCCAGTATAAATTTGAAGTGTATGAAAAAGCTGTCTCGGCACAATAAATGAGGCTTTCTGTACTTCTCTGTAAGGGCAGGCATTTCAAATCGTGAAATCTTATTGAGTGCAAATATATATTAAATTATTGAGAGAAAATCCTGCTTGATAGTGCAATACTTCAGTAGTGAATTATTCCAAAAAAAGCACCCCGCACTCTGAATATACACCCCGCAGTGGAAATATGAGGGTGGTCAGCAGCATGAGAGAAGGAATCTTCTTAGTATTCCTAATTTAAGGAATATAAGGATATTACTTAGTAGCTCTAAGGAATACCGCAACTAAGATTACATGAGGCCTTGTATTGATCTTTACAATCCCTAACAATTCCACGAGTGATGAAAGGCATTAGACTGCATCAGAACCTTTCTACTTAAACAAAGGTTTTGAGTATCTCCTTACTCAAAATGTCCAACATTGAGAGAGCATCAAAACTCCCGAGTTTGACTGGGGTGGTATATACGTTTATAACAATCCTTAAAACATACTGGTGTAGAGTGAAAGGTAACCAAATTTGAAAGCATAACAGGAGAAATGGAGTCTGGAAGTCTCAGGCAGTGGTTGAGGAATACATTGATCTTTCATGAAAGTCCTCTCTTGTCATCTGAACCATCCTGGGTACACAGCCTACTTCAAGTTTTTTGGCTGAAAACACTGACTTACACATTAGTCTGATAAAGAAGTTTTAACATTTCCATTAACTTGCACCCATATACAGATTTGCTGCTCTTATAAAAAGTTGCCAGGTCAGTTTGACCGTGGCTTCTTTGCAGTATAAGGATGTAAATGTTGCTTTCTTAACAGAATCTGTGTTCTTATGTCCATTTTAAATGTTATCAGTGCACATGCAGAGTATTAATTTGTTGGTGTGATTTTGAATATTCACAGAATCACAGATCACAGAATCACTAGATTGGAAAGAACCTTCAAGATCATCAAGTCCAACCATTAATCCAGCCCCACCATGTCCCCTAAACCATGTCTTGAAGCGCCACATCCACATGTTTTTTGAACACTTCCAGAGATGGCAACTCCACCACCTCCCTGAGCAGCCTGTTCCAACGCTTGACCACGCTCTCGGTGAAGAAATTTTTCCTAATATCCAATCTAAACCTCCCCTGGCGCAACTTGAGGCCATTTCCTCTCGTCCTGTCGCTGGTTACCTGGGAGAAGAGACCAACACCCTCATCACCACAACCCCCTTTCAGGTAGTTGTAGAGAGCGATAAGGTCTCCCCTCAGCCTCCTCTTCTTCAGACTAAACAACCCCAGTTCCCTCAGCCGCTCCCCATAAGGCTTGTGCTCCAGACCCCTCACCAGCTTCGTTGCCCTTCTCTGGACATGCTCAAGCACCTCAGCATCCTTCCTGTAGTGACGGGCCCAAAACTGAACACAGGCTTCAAGGTGTGGCCTCACTAGTGCTGACTACAGGGGCACAATCACTTCCCTACTCCTGCTGGCCACACTATTCCTGATACAGGCCATGGCCTTCTTGGCCACCTGGCACACAGCCGGCTCATATTCAGCTGTCAACCAGCACCCCCAGGTCCCTTTCCGCTGCGCAGCTCTGCAGCCACTCCTCCCCAAGCTTGTAGCGTTGCATGGAGTTGTTGTGACCAAAGTGCAGGACCCTGCACTTGGCCTTATTAAAGCTCAGACAGTTGACCTCAGCCCATCGATCCAGCCTGTCCAGATCCCTCTGCAGAGCCCTCCTACCCTCCAGCAGATCAACACTCCCACCCAGCTTGGTGTTGTCTGCAAACTTACTGAGGGAGCACTTGATGCCCTCATCTAGATCATCAATAAAGACATTAAACAAGACTGGCCCCAGAATCGAGCCCTGGGGAACACCACTTGTGACCGGCCGCCAGCCGGATTTAACACCATTCACCACAACTCTCTGGGCTCAGCCATCCAGCCAGTTCTTTACCCAGCAAAGAGTAAACCTGTCTAAGCCACGAGCCGCCAGTTTCTCCAGGAGAATGCTGTGGGAGACGCTGTCAAAGGCTTTACTAAAGTCCAGGTAGACAATGTCCACAGCCTTTCCCTCATCCACTAGGTGGGTCACCTGGTCATAGAAGGAGATCAGGTTGGTCAAGCAGGACCTGCCTTTCATGAACCCATGCTGGCTGGGCCTGATCCCTTGGTTGTCCTGCACATGCCCTGTGAGCACTCTCAAGACCAACTGCTCCATGATCTTCCCCAGTACAGAGGTCAGGCTGACAGGCCTGTAGTTCCCAGGATCCTCCTTCCGGCCTTTCTTGTAGACAGGCGTCACATTGGCAAGCCTCCAGTCTTCTGGGACCTCCCCTGCTAACCAGGACTGCTGATAAATGATGGAGAGTGGCTTGGCAAGCTCCTCCGCCAGCTCTCTCAGTACTCTCGGGTGGATGCCATCAGGCCCCATAGACGTGTGGGTGTCCAGGTGGTTTAACAGGTCCTTAACTGCTTCCTCCTGGATTATGGGTTGCTTATTGTGCCCTCCATCCCTGTCTTCCAGCTCAGGGGGCTGAATACCCTGCGGATACCTGGACTGGCTGTTAAAGACTGAGGCAAAGAAGACATTAAGTACCTGAACCTTGTCCTCGTCCTTGGTGACAATGTTCCCTGCCATATCCAGTAGGGGATGGAGATTCTCCTCGCCTCTCTTTTTGTTGTTAATATATTTGTAAAAACATGTTTTGTTATCCTTTACGACTCTATAGGGCATACAAATATGTATTATAAGCAGATAGTGGGGCCTTGTTTCCTCTTCCTTTAAATGTAGCTAGTATAATTTGCATTACTGTTCCCTAAAAGTACCAAGCAATATAATGGGACTGTAGTATGACTGTGATGCTAATGGCATACAATACCAAGTGTTGACCAAAGTTTGTTATTGCCAATACTTTCACAACGTTATCAGTAGTATTAGTCTGTTGCTATGTTCTGTCTGTGGGGAGTTTGTCAGGCAGCAGAGGACGGTGCGGTGTCATGGTGAGGGGCTAGGGTGTTCGTACCCATCTGTGCTTTCTTGTGCTGCAGCTGCCACTCTAGGAGGGAGAACCTACAAGGTGGGAGCCCTGCCTCCCCTCCACTCCAGATCAGTCTGAGACTGGAAGAGTGGGGAAAAAAAGTTTAAAAAAAAAATTAACCCTCAATACTCTCTTTCCCCAAAGCATTGTCTTACAAAGCAGTATTGTGGGAGATGCAAGCAATAATGCTCATCCTTTAATGTCACACTAAGGCCCAATCCTAATGTCAGAGACGGCGGCGCTGGCCATCAGCAGCTTTTACACAGCTTATAACTGTGCAGCGCAGAGTAACAGCACCCAGTTTTCTAAGACTAAACCTTGATTTTGCTTGCTTTTGAAAAACCAAAACCAAACCTCTTTGATAGGAGAAAAAGACTTAGAATATCAGCTATAAAAACCTCTTGGATTTTCCATGGCAATTTTACAACGTGTAACTGATGAAAAAGACTATTTTTGCAGCATCTGTTTTGGTTTGCCTCAGTTTTCTCTGTGTTCCATTTGCATTCTTAAAAATGTAAGTACTTTCCTGTGTTGATCTTCTTGCTCCAGGTGTGCTGACTTTACATCAGTTGACAAAGATTAAAACAACAAAGTTATATGTTTGCATAATACAGCAAAACATCTCCTGAGTTTTAATTTGCCAACACATTGTGAAAGGGAAGGCAAAAGACTGTTACCAGGGGGATGCTTTTTTTTTTTTAAATATTAGTCACAGTGACCCTGACAGGAGAAAATAACCTCCCAAAAGCATTTAATATGTACCAGTTACTACCAAAAAACAGGTGACTGTTGAAAGCTCTGCACAGCTAGTCTGCATAATACTGTGTTTATGGCAATTGACGTTTATTAAAAGTGGAGGCAAGGACTTCATGTGATGTTGGATTACACTGTCATACTGTCTAAGCGTAGATTGCAGGAGGTATGGTTCACTGCGACCAAAACGTTTTGTAGAACCACTTCAGTTGCAAACTTTAACTTGGATGCAAACAAGCCTACTGGGAACATAAATAGTTACTCTGACTCTTTGTGGACTGATTTTGTCCTCTCCAGATTTAACTATGTTCATTTCTCAAATTCAACAAATTAAGTCAATTTACAATTCATGGAAATGAGAGCTTTTGAAATAACACAGCAGTTTCCTACTTAAAAGTTTTCAGAATATACTCATGATGCAGTTTCTTCAGTATACCACTCTGACAAAAAGATGCATTTTTGTTTGGTTTTGTTTTAATAAAAGCACTGCATTTGGACAGCACCTTTTGCATCAGATCTTGTTCAATATGCCATACAGATTCCAATCAAGAATGAGGAAAATGCATTTGGTCGCAGTGAAGTTGGGTCCAAAAGAAGTATGTTCATCCTAATGACAGACATACCAACCACTACAAGGTTAGATGGGTAAGCAGAAAGGTGTCAGTCCATGTGTGCAGGAAGCACATACAGAGACTGTTTGCTGATAGGTGTATTATTTCCAGAGGATGGTTACTTTCCATGTTTTTTTAGATTTGTGCCCTTTTAAAGATACCTCAGATAGTTCATGCAAGAACTGAGACAAGAACAGTGGTCACTATCTTATTCTAGAGGCCAGAGTTACTACCTGGAATTTGTACAGGGCCTTTTTCAAAAGCGATGCTTTGCTGGGTGACAGGTTGGCTGAAGAAGCAACATATAAAAAATAAGTGTTTGCTGTTTACTGAAACTGGGTGTTGCACCGGTTACCTCTCCATTTATATTTCCCAAGGGAAATAAAAATATTTTATACTATGGCTTGAAGAAAAAAAATCCTTTGTTCCAACTACAACTTTCCCACGTTTTGTTTACTCCCGTACTCACTGATGTACAATTCTATGAAAAGCCATAGATTCTCATTATGTCTAGTACAGGGGGAAATGTCGTGGTTTTTCCCTAGTTCCACGCAGCTAAGTGCAATGAATAGCATCATGAGTGACAATATAATTACCAATCACGAAGAAAAGTATAGTACAGATATAATTTAATCCCCCTCATTCATGCTTTCCCAGGAACAAAGTGTTCTAAACAGATTAAAAATTTAATTTTTAAGGATAATACTAGTTTTAACAAAACAACTAAAACCAGAGGGTCTGCATAAGAGGTGAAAAACAAACCATTAATGTTTCTGTTGCTTGTCCGTTACTCATTATCTCTCATCTGACGGCAGACAGCAGTTTCCATTTGGCAGTAGAAACCTGATGTTTTCAGCAGCCCACCAGTAGCATTATGGCCGCAGTGTATTCAAGGACAGAACTGGGAACATTCCAACAAATCTCTGTCATGGAGAGCAATCCATGGAGAAGAAAGGTACACATGAAATAATATGAGTTTCCTAATTTAGCAAACAGAATATTATTAGTATATACACAGAACACCAGAGGAAAAACAGGAAGGGGGAAAATGACAGTGATTAGCTTATGCATGTTATCTAAGGGGAGCATCAGGAGCACTTGACACAAGATCTTAATTGAGACCGGACAAAGATGTTGTCTTCATAAGACTACAGCTGATTTGCTAAAGGCTTAAACCTAAACCCAAACACATTCTGAGTAGTTTAAAACAATGAGGAATTGGTTGGATGGTCACATCCAGAGGGTAGTGGTCAATGTCTCAATGTCCTGATGGAGATCAGTGCTGAGTGGTGTCCCTCAGAGGTCTGTATTTGGACCAGTACTCCTTAGTATCTTCATCAGTGACATAGCCAGTGGGATCGAGTGCACCCTCAGCAAGTTTGCAGAGGATGCTAAGCTAAGTGGTGCAGGTGACACGCCTGAAGGACGGGATGCCATCCAGAGGGACCTGCACAAGCTCGAGGAATGGGCCCACGTGGACCACATGAGGTTCAACAAGGCCAAGTGCAGGGTGCTGCACCTGGGTTGGGGCAACCCCCAGTATCAGTACAGGGGGTTGAAGGGATGGAGAGCAGCCCTATGGAGAAGGACTTGGGGGTCCTGGTGGGTGAAAAGCTGGACATGAGCCGGCCATGTGCGCTCGCAGCCCAGAAGGCCAACTGTCTCCTGGGCTGCATCCAAAGCCGCGTGGCCAGCAGGGTGAGGGAGAGGATTCTGCCCCTCTGCTGCACTCTGGTGAGACCCCACCTGGAATCCTGCATCCAGCTCTGGAGCCCTCAGCACAGGAAAAACATGGACATGTTGGAGCAGGTCCAGAGAAGGGACACCGACATTATCAGAGGGCTGCAACAGCTCTGCTGTGAGGACAGGCTGCGAGAGTTGGGGCTGTTGAGTCTGGAGAAGGCTCTGGGGAGACCTTGCAGCCTTCCAGTTCTTATACGGGGCTTATAAGAAAGATGGGGACAGACCTTTTAGCAGGGCCTGTTGTTACAGGACAAGGGATAACAAGTTTTAAACTAAAAGAGGGCAGATTTACAGTAGATCTAAGGAGTAATTTTTTCAGAACAACGGTGGTGAAACCCTGGCCCACGCTGCCCAGAGAGGTGGTAGATGCCCCATCCCTGGGAACTTTCCTGGTCAGGTTGAACGGGGCTCTGAGCAACCTGCTCTGGTTGAAGATGTCCCTGCTCACTGCAGGGGGGTTGGACTAGATGGCCTTTAAAGGTCCCTTCCAACCCAAACCATTTTGTGATTCTATGAAAAGCTAACAGAAGAGGAAGATATGAGCAGGCAGCAGCTGATTCAGAGAGGGGAGAAGCTGTGCGAAGGGTTGTTTGTTAATCAGTGCAGAAAATGAGGTGACAAAGCTTGATTAAGTATGAGACTAGGAAATACTTCCCCCATTATTCAGGTGTGCATTAACTGTCTCTGCTTGCCCAGGAGGGCTGTAGGAATGTTGCCTACCGAGTCAGGGTATGCTGACCAAAAAATCACAGAAATCTTCAGAAGAGGCAGGTCCTGGAACGAAAGAGTGGAACTGGTGAGAGAGAGGTGAGAAGAGGAAATTGATGCTTCCTAGAAGGATTACAGAGTTTCTTGTGTTATTTTGCCCTGTAACTATAATTACAGGGATTTACCACTTGCAAGATGCTGTGACAAAGCATTTCATTAGTGAAGAATTTTCAGGATTTGGATATCTGTGTGACTGCCTTTGTCAGCTACACAAAAATCCTCAGCTACAATTCCTGTCCTGAAGTGCCTGCAGTACATGTGAAAGCTAGAGTCCCACCCCCGAGCAACCAGCAGTCCAGGGGTTTACACTGTGTCTAGGCTGATGATCTCCTGCTTCCCTTAGTGGACAGCATACGCTTCTGGGACTGCATATGGGAAACCTGCTGATTTTCTTGGTCTTCAGTTATAAAGACTTGCTTTCTGCTGGCTTTGGGGTGACCCTGGGTTATTTTCTCCTCCGTTTTCTGCCTGCAAATCATTCCATCTCCTTTCACATAACATCAAAGCAGAATTTGTACAAGAAGTTTTTTATTAGATTAATTGACGTGGCTGGAAAAAGAACAGACCAGGTCTTAGGTTGGTTACATTCTCAAGACGTTTTTTCAGGTGACTTGAACAAGGGCTTACATGCCAAAGCTTGCCTGTTTATCTCCAATTAATTGGGTGGTTTAATAAAGTAATTATCTCAGTATGTAAATCTTGTTTTGCTCGTATCTTTTAATGGTCTTGTCTGTAGCATTTGTATATCACCTTCAGTCCTCAAGCTATGGTCCTCTCAGTTCTGTCCCTTATATCTTCAGCTGTCCTGTTGGATTGGAAATTTACAGAAATTCCAATTTTTCTGATCAAGACAAGTAGGTATTTCAAATAAAGTGCTCTTAAATATGTGCTTATGTCTGATTAAGTGGTAGTAAGTATTTTTCCTTATTGGGAAAATTGGGCCATATATTTGCCTGATCAAGGAAAGCTTTAGATATGAAATTAAATATTTTGCTAAATGATGTCTGCTATGAAAAAAACAGACAGGAAAAAAATAAATACAGGACTTGAGAGGACAGGAAACAGTTGGTACACCATTACTCACAGAAGCCTAAATCAATGTCTTTTCCTTCAGCAGTTCAGTTTAATGAACTCCTAATACCAAGCAGAATCTTTTTCAATAAACAAGCCATTATATAGAATTCGCTTTGGCTATAAATTGCGTCATTGATTTAATTGAGAAGGACATTTGCACAAAAACACAGCATTTGCTCCTTAGAAGTAACATGCTTTTAATGTTCATCCTTCCTCCAAACTCACAGTTTTCTACAAAAAACCCTGCTGGGAACACTCACACTCGTTTCAGACAGCTGTACTCATTGATGAATTACCAGTCCTCTGCTGGAGATTCCTGCTCTACCTCTCAGCTGGTTGGAGGGATTATTCCTAGTGTACTTCCAGCAGAGCCAGGTTCATTTAAATATCCAGTGAAGAGCGATTTCAGCTGAACAAAGTGAGTTTGTCTGAAAGGAAAAGGAAAAACTCAAGTCATTCTTCCCTCTGTGGGAAGAATCCCACTATGGGCTGTGGGGCCTATATCTCCTAGTGATGGACAGTGGTGAGCAAGCAGGAGCAGTCATGTCACTTGCTTCAGCTAGATCTAGGTGAGCAGCTTTAAAACCTGGGATGAGCTGTCTGTGGACATGCTCCACAGAGGAGCATGCCTTGCAGACCACAGAACACATGCTTGGAGGAGGCCTGCTCTAAACCATGAGCAGAACATCTCACTGGGTTACTACAACCCATTCCTTTTCTTGCAGTAATTAAAAACAGAAAAGAGAAAAATATCAAATATACCTCTTATGTAAGAGTAAACTGAAAATAGATTGGGACAACTCAACCACTGAATTCCACTGAAGCTTGTGCAGTTGCACTAAGGAGTACTTCAGAAGCTTTTGAACTTTTCAATGCTGTAACAGTAGGTTATTAAACACGGCAAAAAAGCTCCTGAAAACTGTTTTTTGTGAAATCAGCTTGAAGGAGAACTTCATTTTCACAAGTTCAAGAAGGGAGCTTTAATGACAATACCTCACCTGGTTAGGTTTTGTTCAGGAAGGTTAACATTTAGATCTGTTCCCATCAAGAGTTCTAGGTGGAAAACTTCATCAATTTAACATACCTAAGTTTAAAAGTAATAAATTAATTTTAAAATAATTTTTTCCTCATGTTTTTTCAGTCATTAATCATATAAAAAGGCAATCCATTCTTTTGAAGTTCTTTACTCACTAAGTATTTTTGTGCATATTGCTATTTCAGTCAGTCAAAATTGATTTCTTCAGAGTATTGAGTCTCAGTGTCCTTCTTCAAATTACAGTTCTCTTTCAGATAGAATCATGTAGATTCTCTTCATTTTGTCACACACCAGTTACACCATTGTTTGCTGCACAACTCACTGTATTTTTGTATGTAATTCAGATTCTTTTAGAAACTACTACAGTGCACAAAGGGTACAGACAACTTTCTACTGTAATCTAAATAATGCTTGCTTTCATTCAGTGTAAAATTTTTCCTCATATGAAAGAAATCCACATCCTTCAATCAGAGCAGAAAAATGGCTTGGCCTGCCCAAAAAATAAAAAAATCTGTCAGGGGCAAAAAAAAGCTTTGTAACAAAACTGTGCATGTACATTCTTCTTCTCAGCAGCATGAAAGATTTATCTGGTATTGACCATCACTAGTATATGAATTTCAAACAAGCCTGTAAGCAGAGAAAGTAGCAGTTGATGTCTTGAACTATTATGTGATTTTTCATCCTAATTAGAAAACAAGTGCTGTGGTCAGGAATCACTATATTGACGTAAGTCCTTGTTATATGGCAGAGACCATACTTTGCTACCCTTTTACTTTAACAGTATGCCTAACACTATAGTGTCAGGTAATTTTAAAATAACTGCTTTCACCATCCATTTTCAATTCTTCTAAGCACATTCATGACAAAGAGTCGACTCTATGGATGTTTACATACTGTGTTAGTAATATCTGATCCACATGAGAGGAAATAAAAACACTGGCAAAAGAGAGTTATCCCATAAGCCTGCTGATTTACAACATTTAGGAAACTAGCACTTGTGTTTTGCAGCGTTGCAAATGGTTGTGTCCATGGAACAAGACATTTTAGTGCAATATATCCTCTACAACTGTTTGAAGAACTCCTGTTCCCTCACCAATCCTAATTATTCCTGCAAGTATCACAAGAGCAATTCCCACACACAGTCAATTTTTTAATTAAAGTAATTAGAAAAAATACACCAAACGCTTCAGAGAGCATATTGTTCCAGAAAGAAGACTCCATGTCATAACTAGATAATTAAAACATGCCTGACAGACATCAGGAGAAAACTTGGCTTTGGCATTACCTCACTGAAACCAAAGGGATAATACCACAGTAAATGTCAAACAAACCTGTCTCGCTGCTCTTACCTGATGTGATCAACCCAACAGAGTTAGCAAAGACCCTAGTTAGCAGAGACAGTACAGTATCAGGTATACCCACAAACAAAATTAGCTAAGTAAACAAACCAATAAAGTAATGAAGTGTTATTCTAGATTTTATGCTGCATGCAGAGTTGTGCCTTTTTGTGAGACTCTTAATGGAGTCCTAATTTCTTCTGTTTGGTTTCACTTACTACTTTTTAAATGAAACATAGTACTTCTCCATACACTGCCCACTGCCACTGTCTCCTCTCTTTTAGACTTCTGGTGATGTCTCTAGATCACTAGCATAATCTCACTTCATTATTTTAAACAAGCAAGCAGCTGTACTTGTTACATTTAATAAAAGTATTTTTAAGAAACACTGTTGTTTACAATGTGTTATTGTAGTCATTATTGTAGTCAGTAAACATCTGCCTCTGTACATGATATTTTTAAATGTATTTTTAAGGTACCAAATTAGTATATAATAATATTATCTTCAGGGTGGGGTTTTTTTTCAGTCACCACAACTAAACCAAGTTAATTATGCTTTTGTATTTTTCCATTTATTCACAGTTTTGAAAAAAATTCTATGCACCAATACATAATAAAGTAATAGAATGACTAAAATGACTTGTATTTCATTATACTATGTTAAACAATTTACATGCTAATGCATTAATATATAAATAATTATATATAATAAGCAATTATGGCTCCTTCTTCATTTGAATCAGTTTTTGCTAGTGTAGGTTCAGGCTGATAAGTACCAGAGATGACAACCGAAGTGTTTACAATTTCCCATAAAAGGCAAAATCCAAACCCAGTTTTGTTTCAGCTCAAATAAAAATATTTCCATTTGTTTTCTTCCATAAGCAAAATGGAGCAGCCAATTTCACCAATTCCCAGGATCCCCAGGGACCCAGGAAAGTGCCCTGCTGTGGTCGATAGCACTGGGAAACCCCAGCAGCACCCATAGAGGCAGGGCTCTCAGGTGTGCCTGGACTCCCAGCTGCAAAGCTTGGAGTTTAACCTCTGAAACCACCTTCCCAAAACAAGGCTACTGGGCTCGAGTCTGCCATCCAGCACTGGGCTTCCAGATGCTTGTTGACCTGGCTACCAGAAAACTTCCTTAGTTTTAATCTCTGCCTGCCTGTATTTGGACAAAAGGTTGTCAAGAATCAGTGCAGTGGAACATTTTAGTCAATTAAAATGAGTATTAGTATCCTGTGATCATAAAACTTTCCGCTGGTAGATATCTAGCTAGCCAAACTGTCAGTGAAATATAAGAATGAGCGGGATTGATAGCAGTCCTGAGAGGGATACCTAGAAGTATGGTAAACTAATATGCTGTGTGCATATGCAAACATCATCTGTATTTTAGAATAAACTTTGCACTGCATTGATGTATCCCCTATTCTGGTTTTCCACCCACCTTCACTGTCAACATAAAAATTAACTTCTTCATACCAACAGTTGTTTTTATATCAAATTAAAAGTAGCCAAAAGGGAGGATATTGTGACAGTTATAAAAAAATCTAATTATCTTCCTGAAGGTGCTCTTCTAAGAACTGGTGCAATACACTTTTCTTTTTGTAAAACATTTATGTTGGCTATCATAAGCACAACAGT
Source organism: Phaethon aethereus (assembly GCF_964289735.1). Classification (NCBI taxonomy): domain Eukaryota; kingdom Metazoa; phylum Chordata; class Aves; order Phaethontiformes; family Phaethontidae; genus Phaethon; species Phaethon aethereus. The sequence continues at coordinate 81,850,673 of NC_138577.1, read as the reverse complement.
ACAATGCAGGCAAGGATAGAAGGCAGAATAAGAAAGTGTACATGAGAGCTGCAGAAACTGCATAAGTGAAGACGCTCCAGCAGCAGAATTGATGAACCATACACAAGTGTACACCGCCTCCATATCTTATATAATTCACACAACAACAGGTCTGAGAAGAGCAGTAACCTTCCTGAAGAGTGGGTGTTCAATACACACACCTTTCCGAGACTGTTCGGCAAAGACCGAATATTAACAATGCAGGTGAGGTGCAGAGAGTAAAAGAAAACCAAGATAATTAGAATCATGCCACAGGAAAAAATAAAAAGTCTGCGGACATTCTCCCAACTTAGTTTTTGAAAGACAAGGTTAAAGAGTAACTGAAGAGCTTGCCCTTGGGATGTTGTTTGTCTTAGTGGCTTGTTCACATGATTCTTCCAGCTCTTAGTCATGCTGGTATCTAACCAATCCTGTCACGCACTTTTAAAAAGTAGAACAGCACAAATCTCCTTCACATTCCTCCTCAAAACTTGTCTCTCCTGTGATGCCTAAAAAAGCCCTTCACAGCATCAAGGATGCTGGTGCCCTGTGACTGCTACTTATTATACCAAGCGCGATGGATTGTCTCGCTGTTACTTTGCCCTCACCTCCACTATTTGTTTTCTGCACTCACCTGTTGTCTTTTATTATATGCCGAGAAAACAACGTCTTTGAGGCAGCAGCTACCTTTTTAAACAGATGAGTACAGGACCTTGCACAATAACAGCACTACAGCCCCCGCAATTAACAGTGTTTGCAAGGGAGACGAGACAGTTGCTGCAGGTCCCATGTCTATCTATTGTATGATCCCCACGTTGCTGCCACAAAAAGTTAGCATGACAAAAGGCAGTCAAAACTTCTGCAAAGTGTTGTGTAGAACCATTACAGCCTGCTTTTGTGGGAATCAGTATTCCAAGAAAATACCCTTGGAATATCTGGGATATCAGCAGAAGTCCTGTCATTCACAGGTGTGCTTAAGGATACTCCATAAGCATCATCAGAGTCACGAAGCAGCTAAACGAGACTACAGCACAGTAAGGTGACCAGAAGGAGTCAGCTTGACTTCACCAAGGGAAATTCACGCTTGAGCAACCTGATGACCTGCTACAGTGAAATAACTGGCCTGTTAGAAGAGGGGAGTGCAGTGGACATTGTTTGCCTGGACTTAGTAGGGCCTTTGACACTGTCTCCCAGAAGATCCTTGTAGAGAAGCTGTTGAGGTATGGGCTGGATAAGCAGGCAGTGAGGTGGATTGAAATCTGTCTGAATGACCAGGCCCAGAGGGTGTTGATCAGTGGCATGAAGTCTAGCTGGAGATCAGTAACGAGCGGTGTACCCCAAGGGCCGATACTGTGTCCAGTCCTGTTTAACATCTTCATTAATGATTTGGATGATGGGGCAGAGTGTACCCTCAGGAAGTTTGCAGATGACACAAAACTAGAAGGACTGCCTGATACACCAGAGGGACCCCCAGAGGTCATCCAGAGGGACCCGGAGAATGGGCTGACAGGAACCTCAACAGTTCAACAAGGGGAACTGCCAAGTCCTGCACCTGAGGAAGAACAACCCCAGGCACCAGGATATGCTGGGGCCACCCAGCTGGAAAGCAGCTTTACAGAAAATGACCTGGGTGTCCTGGTGGATACCAAGACGAATATGAGCCAGTGATATGCCCTTACCACAAAGACAGCTAACAGTAGCCTGGGCTACCTTAGGGAATGTATTGCGAACTGGTCAAGGGAGATGATCCTTTCTCTCTGCTCAGTGCTGGTGAAGCCACACCTGGAGTACTATGTGCAGTTCTGGGGTTCTTGGTACAAGAGAGACATGGACATACTGGAAAGAGACCAACAAAGGGCCATGAAGATAATGAAGGCACTGGAGCATCTCTCCTATGAGGGGAGGCTGAGAGAGCTGCTGCTGATTAGCTTGGAGAAGGCTCAGGGGGATCTTACCAATGTATACAAATATTTGAAAGGACGGTGCAGAGAAGACAGCCAGGCTCTTTCTAGTAGTGCTCAGTGACAGGTCAAGAGGCAATGGGCACAAATTGAAACAAGAGTTTCCCTCAGGAAACACTTTTTCACTGTGAGGTTGACCAAGCACCGGTACAGGTTGCCCAGAAAGGCTGTGGAGTCTCCATCCTTGGAGATATTAAAAGAGTGTCTGGACATGGTTCTGGGCAAGTGGATCTGGACAACCCTTACTGATCACAAGGCATTGGACCAGATGACATCCAGAGGTCACTTCCAACCTCAACCACTCTGTGATTCTGTGAAGGTGTCCTAAACTTGCATGAAAATCAAGAAGGTTCTTTCACAGTGCTTTGAAATTACGTAGGATTTTAGTAGTAACCTGAAAGTCCCCAGTAGGAACAGAAGTCCTATGAGACAATAGGCTTAGAAAAATTAGACCCGAGGAGCTAAGATAACCTCAGAGAAATATTAGGTGGCAGCTGTGAGAAGAGATTGATACTAGTATTTGACAGGAATTTTTTATTTTGCAATTTTTTTTCTGATTTTATGGTCAAGAGCTAACAGCTTGGCTTTGTTGGAAGAAATTTTTCTTACTGAAGCTTTTTGGGTGCTGCGGCTGATTCCAAGCCACTCTGGAAAACATAATGTAACCTACTTCACAGGAAACAAGTCTGTATAAAGTAATGTTGCATTAAGGCGATGTTGGAGATAAACTTTTCATGTGCCTGCCGTGCACATTATTTGCTGCCAAGTTTGTTTGGTGGTGGGCAATGATAAGTATCACGAAAGAAGAAAATGTCTTTCCTGGCAGGCTTTGTGCAAATTGCTTCTGATATGGAGCAAGCAGCAAAGACAACATCCATAATGTCAGGTAACCCTGTATTGACATGGGCACCTTAATCTCCAACAGGGTCTATGAGTATTCCCGCAGAAGAAAAAAAAAAATCAAAAAAATTAACCAGCTGGATGGATTTAGAATCATTTAATAACAAAGATGCCTTGTGAGAGAACTAGGACCTCTTAGTCCTTCTGCAAGCAGATGGGACCCAAATCCTCTTCTTGCCTTTTGGCAGTTTTGCCATCCAAAGCAGACAGGGATGATGGCAGGGTAAATCTTGAATACACCTGAAGGAAGCACTTCCTTGGGCTCACCTTCCTCTGATTCCTAGTAACACCGTTAAATTCATGCCCCAGGGAGGCAGGAAGCAGCGAGGTGGTGAAGAAGGGTCTTAGGTGGGTTGTTTTTACCATTCGCTACATGTAAAGGAAACAAGTAAGTACAGCCAAATATATCTTGGTGGTGTCTTCATTGTGAGGGGTAATGGCCATGCTCTTCACCAGGAGTGAAATGACTGGAGGTGCTGTGGGATGGAAGTGTGTGTAGGTGCGAGGGTAGGGGGTATGAGAGGGAAGAGGGTGTGGGGGTGTGTAAGAGTGTAGGGGCCGTGGAGGTAATGGGGTGAGGGTGTGTGAGGGTGTGGGGATATGAAGCTGTCAGGGGGTGAGAGGGCAGTGAGTAAATGTGGGTGTGTGTGGGGTGAGGTGGTGAGTGGGTAAATATGTGGGGTGTATGGGGGGATGCGTTTGAGGGGGTGTGATTGTGGATTTGGCGGGGGGGTATAGGGGGAGTGGGTGTGGGCAGAAGGGGCTGTGAGGGTGTCTGAAGGGGGTGTTGAGGGTGTGAGGGGTGTGTGGGAGTCGGCTTGAGGGGGTGTGAGGTGGCAGTGGAGGGAGTGTGGGAGGGGTGTGGGTGTGAGGTGGTACGGGCTGGTTCTGAGGGGTTTGGGGGTGTGTGAGGGGGTGCGTGAAGGGGCTAGGGCATGAGTGAGGGTGTGTGTGAGGGGTTTAGGGTGTGTGTGAGGGGGAGCGGCTGTGGCGGCCGCCCAGCTCCGCTCCCGCTCGCCGCCGGCGCTAGGGGGCGCTGCCCGCTCCACCCCTGCGGCACCAGCGGCACCGCCCGCGCTCAGCCCCGCCCGCAGGTGTGCTCCGCGCGGCGGCCGCTCCCCGCCCCCTCAGTGCCGCTCGGGCGGGCTGGAGGCTGCCGCGGCGCCCGCTGCTCCGCCTCGCACCGGCCGGGCGCCTTGCCGGCAGCGGGTCCGGGGACGGCACAGGCTGAACTTCCGCGCTCCGCGCGTGTGCCCGGCGGCGGCCGCTCTCGGCCGGGCGCGGGAATGCCTTGTGGGCTGGCAGAGCGCTGCCCCCACGGACAACTGCCCCAGCGGCCGCGCCCCTTCCCGCCCGGCGGCCCGTGAGGCGGGAGGGGGAGCCGCTGGCCCGGCCGCCCCCCCGACAGCCCCGCCGGGGGCAGCGTCGCCCGGCCATCGCACGAAGGGGACAGGGCAGGGTTTGTGGGGTTTTTTTAAACGGTGTATAGCATGTTCGGGTGGCCAGAACGCTGAGGAAGGGTTGAGGTCGGTGACGGAAGGTCTGTACGTGGGATGTTCGCCTTGCAAAGCGGTTCCGTCAGGCTTTTCTCAGTTCAAGCACCGGTCCCTTCCTTCTCGGTGAATTTTTAAGGGAAAAGCGTTTAACGTGCTTCCTCCTCCAGCCCGCGTTTATGTTTTTGAGGTGTGCTCGCTGTAGCTTCTCTGCAGAGAAGTTGCCTGTCGCTGTTTTGTCCAGATCTCCCTCAGGAAAAACGCTGGAGCCGTTAGGTGACAAGTCAAGGCGCTGTGGAACAGGAGTCGGTAGCAGCACGGACCTCCATGTAGAGCCCCAGTGAAAACTTTCCTCTCCCAGTCCTCTCCACCGTGCTCCAGCCGCCCGCTGGCAGCAGTCATTTCCACAGGAGACGCCTCCACGGAAAGATGATAAATGCTGTGCGAGGAAGAAGGTACTTTGTGAGCTGGCTGGACCTCTCCCAGCTTTCTTCAGAAGTACAAACGGGAGATCCGAAGTGAGCAGACAGGTGAGAATCGTACAGATCCCGGCCATCCTGCAGCTACCCTTGGAGAGCAGCAAGGCTGAAGAGACTGATGCTTCGCTGTGGAAAGTTGCACTTTACAAGCCAGGTTTGCAAAACTGGACTTGACTCTGGCAACTTCGGGGAGGGGGGCAGTTGGGGCTGTATTAGAATGGTAATTCTTTTAATCGAAAGTTACTCTCCTGTGGTAAATTTCAATGTGTTTACGCCAGTGCAAGAAATCAGGGTTTTGTTATACTGACTGAGAGAATTTACAGGGTTAATGTCGATATGAAGAATCATGAAAATACTTAAAGGTTTATGCTCTTTAAGTGTGTAAGCACATTTTTTTTCAGAGACAAGAATTGATGACTTAATTTTACTGGAATGATTCTAGACCCTCTAAACACTACTATGAAAGCTTGTTTCTGTAACTCTGAGGGTGCTAAGGCACAGAGGGCAGAAAATTTGGCCTACACATTGAAAAAGTGAGGAATATCTTGCAAGAACATTAATTTGTAGCACTCCTTTACTTAGTGAAAATGTTAGTTATGTTTATATTTGTTTATACAGCATCGCTGAGCTTTTGCCCCCTCAATCTTGTGACTGTTTGCACTGTTAGATATAAAAAAAACACTGAAACAGTTTTTCCTTGTAATTAAATGCTATTTACAAATCAAGGAGCAAGGGGTGGAGGAAGAAGTGCTAAAACTTTTACATTTTGGTGGCTCTTCCCACTAGGATGGCAGCAGGACCTGTATCAGAATAAGGCTCTGGGTTACCACTCTTACATTTGCCAGCCTGACCTCAGGACAGGGCACAGCACAAATCACAAGAGCAGCTATTTACTTCTTGGAAACCAATCATCATAGTCTTCAAAAATTGATTTTCATGTTACGAGGTGCTTTGTGCTACTTCATCTCAGACCACTTTCCAGGACAATATAGCTTTTTTTTGAAAATAAAATGAAGCTTTTCCTGGACAGGTAGAATGTTCCAGGAATATTATTTGTACAAGAACACCAGAAATTCATGGATGATCTGAAAGGCCAGTTCATGATTCAGTGTTACACACTAGCTTGCATAGTTCCTCATTCTTTAAACTGCTGTCTTGGCACAAGTTTACCTCCACAGCTGAAAAGCAGCTGTGTCAGTCCCAACATCTCAGTAACACATGTAGTGGTCCTGACATGACAGTTAATTAGATTTAGGATTGTTGTTCAGCATCAATCTAATGATGAATTATCAAATAAATTATTCTTTTAGGGTAATGTGGTCTTTCACTTCAAAATAGCTCGCTGTGGTTTTTTTTGGAGTGGATTGTACCCAGTGCAGTTGTGGCACATGTATTTCCACTGAGCCAGTGTCAGTGTGGGTCTTAGGAGAGTCCAGATGCACATTGTTCCCACAGTGGCAATTTTAGGATGATGCAGCCCCAAGTGCATTCTCCTGTAATTAGCAGATTCTCCAGATGAAATCATGGTTATCTTCATCTATCATTCAGGAATGTATTCTGCATTACATTGTTCCAGCTGCAAATCTGTAACACTTCCTGTTAATCATATAGTACCTAATTCTGAAGCATCTGTGTATTTTTATTTCCCATTTTATATTTCTTTCTCCACTTTCCATGCTACCCCCTTTTCCCTTGCAGTGTGAAGTATAGATCAACCTATAAATAATGTGGCTGGATCTTGGCAGCACTGATGCCTGTGCTCCTTCTTTCAGGGATTAGCCAGCCTGCTTTGCAGTCCTGACAGTCTCAACCTGTGTATATAATGCTTAGTTGGGTTTCTGAAATGAAATTTATTATTACCTACAAGCCCCGTTGAGATCTCGGGCACACTGGAACTGCTGACCTGCCTGCACAAGAACATCTTGGGCTTTCTCCAGGCCAGGTTCAGACAACATCCTGGCAAAACAATCTGCTCCAAACTCTCAAACTTCAACTGTTGGCTTAGACTAACTTTCCTCTACCCTCACTCACATTAACAGTCCTGATACACTCTACGGAGACAGTGAATTTAAGCAATTGGAGGCATTAGATCAGATGTCAGAAAAACTGTCTCATTTTTAGCATTGACCTACTGCGTGACTTCAAGTAGCATTCTTCTCTTTCTGTGCCTGTTTAATGTTCTTTTGGCCATAAAAGGTATTTCTACAGATGAAAAGGCTTGTGTAAGAAGTGCTATATGCTACCACTTAAGTAAAGCAAACAGTTAAGTATCAGAAGAGCTTTATATAAATATGAAAGAAATGTAAAATCACCAATGACTTCCAGGTAGGTCAAAAACAAGGGAGAACACAATCAGAATTCCAGCATGTGTGCCATCTAAAAGATATTTCTCTTTTAGTTTGTTTCTGGAAACCTAAACACACAAATTGATTGGATACTTTTATAAACAAGTTGATAATAATTTTGAATGTATTACTTGTCAAAAATATACATTTCATAATAATGATTTGCACATCAATGAAACTTGAGATAGATGCTACTGAATCATGTACTTTCAGTATAATGGAATGAATCCTTAATTTCAATGTGATTACTCTTAAAAAATGTTTTGTCAAGACCATGGGGAAAAAAAGCATCGACCGGTCAAAAGAAGATGACAGTACCACAGTTGTGCCCCTGTTCTCAGCAGTGATCGGAAGTGGGATGTTTACTCTCATGAGGACAGACAGAGAAGTTCTGGCCCCCCCTTCATCCTCCTTAATTGCTCAGAACAGGACTGCAGTCATACATACAGACAGCGAAAAGTCTTTGTGAGGGCTGTAAGCCCAGAAATACATGCTACGAAAGGTCAACTGGGTCACCTCATGAGATTATCTCTTTTTTTTTTTTTTCCTGACATAATAAATATTTTTAGGTATCTTATCCAAACATGTGACTGTTATTACACTGTGTCACCAAATGACACCGATATTGAATAATAGTTAAATACTTAATTAACACACTGCAAGTATAAAGGCCCCTAGCTAATTGTTCTCATTGTGACTGATAAGACACTCACTGTCACTGCTTAGCAGAAGCACCTGTTGCTGCAGAGCATGATGCTATGGAGCAAAATGAACAGGGGGAGGAAATCTGTGATAAAAGTGTCATGTGTAGTTCAACTGGCTTTTTTTTGTTCATTGGACTTCTGGAACAAGCTACATTGATATCATCCTTTGATTTTGGAATTCAAAGTAAAACTCCAATATCAGAGAAAAGCAGAATGAAATTAGTGCTCTTCAGTTATTCACTAGAACAGTACTAGTGCTTTCAATGGTAAATGAAAATGAGTCTCTGTTAAATTCCTTTGCAGTTGAACTAATTAAACATTTTTATTTCTCTAGAAATACACCATAAATAAACAAATGTAATTTTCATATCCATGTCTAGTCTTGTGTTAGAATTATATTGCTCTGCCAACTGTTAAATACTGATAATTTTTTTCTCTAAAGATTTTCCCTACCCATGAGTAAGCAAGCACATAAAAGACATAAATAAAAGTGATTTAACTGTATCAGTTGCATGTATGCAGGTATACATTCATATAAGACCTTTTGTTATTTATACCACATTAAAGCTCTTCATTTTTTTGTGTGAAACCTCTGGATTTTCTCTGATGCTATCAAAAGTTTCTTTTTTTTTTTTTTTTTTTTTTTTAGAGCTAATGCTGTCTGCCCAGGCACAGGAGTCCTGTCAGCTCATGGATCCCCATGATGAGTGGAACAGGCTGTGCATCACTTCATTTATGCTGTTTCACTCAGACTAGTACGCTTTCAAAGGAGCATAAGGAAGGTAGTGTACTTCTACAAGTGTAATTACTTCTACAAAATACATTAATATTTACTTTCCAGCCATTTAAATAGTTTCTTCTTAGGTTAAAAAATATTTTACTATACTTGCTTTTCTTATTTATTAATTTATAATTCATAAATCTTGATAAATAATAAGACCCATGAACTTTCTTTTTTCATTAATCTCTAGATGTTTATCATTGTCATTTTATGAGAAAGAATAAATAAACTTGACACTATCTCACACCAATGAAGAAAATGCTGCAGGATTCATTCAAGTCTTGCTTCTTGCACTGATGAAAATCATGAGTGGTGTAACTGTAGCACAGCCACTTGGGTGTAGTCAGTATAAAGCCATCAGAGTGTGAGAATTAAACTTTTTTTGCAGCTTATTTGGCAGATTGTGACAAAAGGGAAAATAGTGAAAAAAAAAAAAAGGTGACAGCCATGCTTTAAGCATCTATAAATGTTATAATTACATCCAAATATTATTTTAGTTTTTTAATAAATTTTTTTAAGTCTGGGAGAACTTCTGAAGAAGGAGTGGGAATACCTCTCCCTCCCCTTATCCTCATACTTTTTTCACAAAGTACGAGGCTGTTTACAGGAGCAATGTCTGCAGTTAAATACTCTTTTTTTTCTTTATTCCCCCACCCCCGAGAGGGCCTCTTTGCTTTCTCTGAAAACCAGGTGTTCTTTCCAGCTGCTAGGAAGGCATAAGTGAGACAAGTGCGATGACTGAAACAGTGGAATTGCCAGTGGAGGGGAATTCCCTGATAAGAGCCGTCTATCAGAGCCGCCTTCGCCTCACCAGGCTGTTACTAGAGGGTGGTGCCTACATCAACGAGAGCAATGACAGAGGTGAAACCCCTTTAATGATCGCTTGTAGGACAAAACACGTGGACTCCCAGAGTGTCAGCAAGGCAAAGATGGTTAAATACCTACTGGAAAACAAGGCTGATCCAAACATACAGGACAAATCGGGAAAGACGGCCTTGATGCATGCTTGCTTGGAAAAAGCAGGCCCTGACGTGGTATCTCTGCTACTGAATAGTGGAGCTGACCCAAGCCTGCAAGATCACTCCAATTGCTCTGCACTTGTGTATGCAATAAACTCTGAAGACAAAGAGACCCTGAAAGTTCTTCTTAATGCCTGCAGGGCGCAAGGAAAAGAAGTCATCATCATCACAACGGACAAGTCCCCATCGGGAAGGCAGAAAACGAAGCAGTACCTGAATGTGCCTCCTGCAGACCTTGAAGAATGCCATTCCCCAACTGCTTGCATCTCTCCATCGGAAATAGAACTGAAAACGTCTCCATCCCCACTTCCAAGTTCAAATGAAACTAAAAAGGCACTACTCAGCTTTAAAGAGCTGGATCATCCACGAAGTGTGGACAACTCATCTCAAACGATTTCACCGACAAGAAATTCCAGCTCAACAAAAGTAGGGTCCAAGCTGGCACAAGTGCAGCAGCTACAATCTGAACCTTGGATAAAGAGCTCTCCGTCACTGTTTCATCAGAACAAAATTGCCTCTTTACAAGAACTTCAGGATATTACTCCAGAAGAAGAGCTCGCTTTTAAAATCAATGGCCTTGCCTTATCAAAGAGATTCATCACCAGGCACCAAAGTATTGACATAAAAGACACTGCTCATTTATTGAAAACCTTTGATCAAACTGCATCAAAGAAATTATTGTATGATGAGATAAACTCTCGGACTCCTCATGTTGAAGAGAAACATAGCCCCAGTGGGATTCCTATGGGTAAGGATACCAGCTCAGGACAGATAAGCTTTATTTCAAACCTCAGTAGTATTATCCACAAAAGAAATTTAGGAGCAAATCACTACAGCTCTGATTCTCAGTTAACTACTAGTCTAAGTCCTGCTGCAGCAGAAGACAGTAAGTCAGTAATAGGAAAGAAAAAGATTCTTTCTCCATCTCACTCTTTGTTATCAAGTTCTAGAGGAGTACTGGAGAACATGCCTCCTGTTGCCCTGAGCAGCAGAAATCAAGCTTTTCTAGAAAGACGGGGTTCAGGAGCCTTATTGTTGGATCATATTGCTCAGATGAGACCAGGTTTTCTTCCACCACTGAATGTGAATCCTCACCCCTCTATTCCAGATATTACTTTCATAAACAGGGTGTCTGGGATGATTTCTTGTGGACAAAAACACTTAGTACCAGCAGCACCTGCTTTCCCTAGGGACACCAAAAATACAAAAATGCTACTAAGGAGGCAGTCATTACAGACTGAGCAGATAAAGCAATTAGTGAATTTTTAACAGGGGTTTAAAGGATTACAAAAGTTTTATGATATGTACATATTCACTGCATTATCTGATTGTGATGGTACACATCACAAAAGATAGCAGGTCTGTAACATAAAGCTTTCTGCCTTGTAGTTAAATAGCTTAGAGACTATGTGAAAAGATATACTAAACTAATAACGCTGCTTTCTGCAAACTAAGGACTGTATTCATAATGCTTTCAACTTCAACACTGAACTCTTACTTACCACAGGCTGAACCCACAACCGGTCCTAGGCACTGCAGTTCTCATTTTAGGTTGGAAGTAGTATCCCCGGTAGCATACTCTTTTGGCATCCGGAAAGGTGGTACACATGGAATGTGGGAACTTGAAACATTTGACTGTGATGCTGGACACGAGACTGACTCTGTCCAAGTTATGCAATATCCAGAAATTCCAGACATAAGCAGCATGCGCAAAGAACAGGCAGTGGCCAAGTGTACATAGGCAGCGTGTGCTGGTTTCAATGGCTTTACTGCAGTAAGCAGACAATACTCAGCATCAGTAAAATTCACGTTGCAAAGCTGTGTTGCATGCGTAACTATGCCCAGCAAATTCCAGCTAAAGACTGGGAGTCTGCTTTAGATGCCTTGCTGCCCACTGGAAGTCAGCGCCATACATAGAACACTGGAGAGCTCAAGTTCAGCACATGACACCTGGAAGCTAAGTCAAGAAGCCAGAATAGCAAGCAAGGAGTCCTGAATAATCTCATTTAAAATGACAAAACACTGCTCGTACTGTCAATTAGGCATGTCAATAAACTTGGGCTTCTCAAGCTACTAAAGAAAAAGAGGAATGATAGGGGGAGGCGCAGGCTGTATCTAAACTAGGGTCCATTTGCTTCTGCAGTTCCAGACTCCCAAATAAAAAGATCTCCACAGCACACAGCAGCTCTTTCTCCCCGGTCACAGGCCTGGGTTTCTTTTCAAGACAAGGTACTGATGGTGGGATGCATCCAGATGTTGTCTTGATCAGTGAGGACACTTCATACATACACTTGGGAGCAAGGAAGGGCTCTGTCCTCTTACTCAAACAGACCTAAAATAAAAAATCTGACAGCTGCGATACTCACCTAGGAGATGCAAGTCTTCATTTTGCCTACTTTGAAGCAGAGGACTGAATTTCTTGCAGATGAGAAACACTCCTTTGCCTCCAAGCTATTGCATGTTTTTAAGTATCTCTAGCTAAAAATCTATTTTTCCTTCCCATTTAGTGTTATGTGATTCCAAACATCTACTTTGTCTTTGTGCATATTCCATAGATGCTTGATTTCTGGTATTGCATTTAGTATTTTATAACTCATCTTCTAAAGACTGAGAAATATTGAATGTGTTCTGTTTTGTCATCATTTACAGAAATTAATTGTATTGAAATTGTGTTTGTATATGGAAATGAGATACTTTTTCTTCTGAAAATATACAGTGGGTACTACCCGCTTTCTTGCAGCTTCAGTCAAAATTCACCCAGTCTGACATTGCCTAACAAGTACTGTAATGTTATTTAGCTTTGCCCTTAGTATAAGACAATTGCAGATGGATGATAAACATACAGTGTCTGTAAATACCTTTTTAGGTAAAAACACAAGAATGTCCAAAAGTTCATGATATGCATATTTTGAAGAAGGGAACATTTGACATCTGGAAGGAAAAGGAGTATGGTCTACATCTCTGCACAACAGAGTTGTATATCAAGTGCTGATCTGAAACTACAGATTTAAATCTTGAAATCAATTCTGTGACAAAATCTCACCCATCTCTACTTATGACTGCTAGAAGGTAGATGACCTTACCATTGATTCTCTGGCCAAACTCTCACAGGTAGCTAGAATAAGCAAAGATGCAAATCTGTGTCGCAATTGTCAAAATTAATTCTTCCCACAAAACATGGGTCTTGAAAGCCATGGTGTCTTTTGCCCTCCTCCTGTCACAACTCTGCTAACTTGGGATGTGTCGCATTCTGGTGACGGCTGGGAAGGCCCACAGTGAGCTGCACTACGCTATCACATTTGACTCACTCAGATACGATGATTGTCACACATGGCCAGTTTCTCACCCAAGAGCAATCAGCAATGGTCACAAAAGTGTTGGGTTTTTTTAATTAGAGATGCACTGTTCATCCACTGAAAGACTCTTGGTCATTTATGGATTGTCTTGGCAAGCCCTAGTCTCTCCAGATCCACAGACAAGAAGTGTTCACTATGATTAAAAAAAAACAAAACAAAACCAACAACCCCCGCCCCCCCGGAGTTTGCATATTAAACACCCAAACTGAGAAAGTTCCTGAAGTTTTGTACATTTTAAGAGCTATTAAATCCTGGTGGAAACATGGTGAAGGTGATGGAGTATTTAGTTCCATTCAGGTTCTGCCTCTTACTTCAGGAGTTGTTGCATCTGCATAGACCAGGTAGAAATAAAGATTACATGGAAATCTTTTCATGGCAGAGAAATTATGTGGAACAACATATGTCAATATTAAATTACTAACTGGGTACAAACTGGTCCCTACAAACACTGCATAAAGACACAATATACTTTTCAAATGTTTTTGTAGTATTATAAATGGAAATGGCAATTTGTGGTCTGTTCATCTCATAATGAAGTTAAATATTTGAAGGTAAAAATAAATCTTAATAAAAATACAAATTCTTTTTTAGAAGAAATCAACTAACAGATCAGATGTTCTAGCTGGTATCTTTGCTGAAGGTATAAGGCCTGATTTCTACTGTACTGATTTTAAAATTAATTACATATGTGGGATTACTGCTCCCTCAACTGAAACAGTAACTTTTCTACAAAATGCTCAGACAATGGAAGAAAATTGCAATTGTCTTGAGAAGTGAAGTTCTTCTGTAGTGTTGCCTGTATTTTGTGCTTAATTTTGATGCAGAAGTAATGTGAAAAGTTAATGTTTATTGTTGCATTAATATTTACTGTTGCATCAATATTACAAATGACCTTCAAAGGAAAAACAATTCAGTTTTGTTCTCTTGATGTTGTCATGATGCATAAATAAAAGTCTTTTTTTCTCCCATTCAGGGAATATGAAAATAGACACATCCTTTTATTCAACACTTAGGAGATGCTGAGTCACTACCAAAAGTACTGTTTCATAAGTGTTTCTCATAAGGGTTTCTCAGGCTGCCTCTATACAAGAAAACAGGAACAGTTAAATAGATTTAATCCAACATAGCTAAATCTGTGCAAAGTATTGTGTGAGAGAGGCTCTTTCCGTCTGTCTGTAGCTTACTGCAGTCCCACTTCAGTGGAGATGATACACTTCTGCCATCTTTGAAGTCTTAATCCTCACCATTTTCCAGTAATCCATAATGTCTTTTATGCAAAGAATGGGAAGCAAGACCTGAATTTCTCATGGTAAATTCCCCTCCCCAACATTAAAGTTTACAAACAACAAAATACCTATCAGGAGTTCTTTATGCATCTTGATAAAGAAAACACCAGAAACTCAAACTTTTTCCGTGCTAGTTTTCTTTTCAGAGCTGTGGCTTCCCATCCGGAGAGAACCATCTGGACTAGTTCTCACACCTTGCAGTGAAAAACTAGTGAAGCTTGTCCACTTGAACTTATAGAAAGTTTTTTAATGGCATAAAATCCTTAAACGTTTAAACTATATAAAATGGAAGTGACATTTCTGTGAGCAACCATTCCTGTCAACGTAAGTTGCAGCTTTCAGTAAAACACACTGCCCATGAGACCTTTCAGTTGATGTCTAAGTTTAGAAAGGTGAAAAATATCTTCTTACTTTTGGTTTTAATTTTCTCTGCAAAATGCTGTGAAGCCATACAATGAAAGTAACTTCTAGACAAATAGTGGTGGCCTCACAAAAAAACAGTGATCATCTAAAAAACCTCATACTTTGGTTTAAGATATCTAAGAACAGCAAGTCATTACACATGAATGCTGTAAAAAAGCAAGGTTGTGTTTAAGGTGTGGTGTTGAAATTACAGTTTGCAAAATATCCTTCCCTGCACTTTTTGTTTATTTGTGCTTTAAGGAGAAAGGCATTTGGAGTTGCTTTGTTCTGATTATTTTCTTTTACAATTATGCAGCACTTCCAAAGGAATATTGCCGTAATTTGAGGCAGCTACACAAGAAAAATAGTAAAGTAGAACACTCATTAAATTCCTCTTTTTTTCCCTCATCAGTCCTTAGTAAGACCTTCATCTTTCTGCATCTGTTATGCAGTACAACTAATTAATTTTCCAACTAAAATCAGGCATTTGTAAATAAATGGATTCTTACATTAGTAAACCATTATTCCATTAGTTGTCTATTTTGTTCATGTAACAAGAGCATCGCTTGTTGTAGAAAGGCTAACATTAGTCACAAATAACCATCACCCTAAAAACATTAATTTATAAAAGGGACAAGCTTTTTTTTTTTCCTAATTAAATTAGAGTCTGTTGGAAAATATTTCCCTGTATTTACCAGCCACTCATTTTCACCTTGAGGTATTATTAGCACTGCAATACCTTCAAGGATGTCAGGTTTCATAAGGATACATCTTAAGAAAGCCTTCTTTCTCAAAAGCTAGTCCATTGTAAAATATAAACCTGACCTGTACACACATTTTAAAAACATGATAGTGATAACAGCTTTTTAAAACACATTTTAATTCTGCATCGACAGATCCCCACGGAGATTATGAATTTGCATGTGCAATCATTTTTCTGCTACCACAGTGATAGGAATCACAATTAGCTAGTAAAAGCAACAGCTATGGCAGAGGAATCACTGAAAATTCAAGGGAACCAAGCCAAAGTATAAGGGTTTTAAAAAACAACACATAATTGCCCCAAAAATTTAGATGTTCAAAATTCAGAAGATAATAGGGTACAATACCTTGAACTTTACTGCAAGCACAATAAAAAATAATGCTTTTTTATTACAGGTTTTTAATGAATAAGGTCTGCTGTGGCAGTCTAGTGTTATACCCAGATGCTTATTAATAGCACCTATATGCCAGAAGTTACTGCTCCTGTATAAGGGAACACACACCGTAATGTCCCAGTGCAACTTGGAGTAACTGCACTGTGGAGCGAGTATCATCTTCAACTGTGTTACTAAAAGGGTAATGATACAATAATTACAGTAATTTGCAGTAAAGATGTTCCAGAAGTAATTGTAGCTAGCAGAAGGTAGTAACATCTTACTTCACTGCAAAGACATACACCAAAACTCATCCAGCAAAGCCCTAGGAAAGAGGCAAAGAACTAAAGACTATACAACACCCTGGCTTGGATGTTATATAGCAGCCCTTACTACTGCATATAGGTTAGTACAAGATTTATAGATCAAACGTGTGGTAAAACTGACAGCAAATGTAACAAGCAAATAAACAGAAGATAAGCCTAGACATCAGGGAATCACACTACATGGGCAAACAGACATTCCTGCAATAAAAAAAAAAGGATGAACTAATGAATAGATCACAGGATCACAGAATCCCTAAGGTTGGAAAGGACCTTCAAGATCATCAAGTCCAACCACTAAACCAACACCACCATGCCCCCTAAACCATGTCCTGAAGCGCCACATCCACACGTTTTTTGAACACTTCCAGTGATGGCGACTCCACCACCTCCCTGGGCAGCCTGTGCAAATGCTTGACCATTCTCTCAGTGAAGAAATTTTTCCTAATATCCAATCTAAACCTCCCCTGGCACAACTTGAGGCCATTTCCTCTCGTCCTATCACTAGTTACTTGGGAGAAGAGACCAAAACCCACCTCACCACCACCCCCTCTCAGGTAGTTGTAGGGAGCGATAAGGTCTCCCCTCAGCCTCCTCTTCTCCAGACAGAACAACCCCAGTTCCCTCAGCCGCTCCTCATAGAACTTGTGCTCCAGACACCTCACCACCTTCGTTGTCCTTCTTTGGACATGCTTGAGCACCTCAACGTCCTTCTTGTAGTGAGAGGCCCAAAACTGAACACAGGATTCGAGGTGCAGCCTCACCAGTGCCAAGTACAGGAGCACAATCACTTCCCTGCTCCTGCTGGCCACACTATTCCTGATACAGGCCAGGACGCTGTTGGCCTTCTTGGCCACCTGGGCACACCGCCGGCTCATGTTCAGCCGGTTGTCAACCAGCACCCCCAGGTCCCTTTCCGCCGGGCAGCTCTCCAGCCACTCCTCCCCAAGCCTGTAGCATTGCATGGGGTTGTTGTGGCCGAAGTGCAGGACCCTGCACTTGGCCTTATTAAACCTCATACAGTTGGCCTCTGCCCATCGATCCAGCCTGTCCAGATCCCTCTGCAGAGCCCTCCTACCCTCCAGCAGATCAACACTCCCACCCAGCTTGGTGTTGTCTGCAAACTTACTGAGGGAGCACTTGATGCCCTCATCTAGATCATCTATAAAGATATTGAACAAGACCGGCCCCAGAACTGAGCCCTGGGGAACACCACTTGTGACCGGCCGCCAGCCGGATTTAACGCCATTCACCACAACTCTCTGGGCTCGGCCATCCAGCCAGTTCTTTACCCAGCAAAGAGTAAACCTGTCTAAGCCACGAGCCGCCAGTTTCTCCAGGAGAATGCTGTGGGAGACGCTGTCAAAGGCTTTACTAAAGTCCAGGTAGACAACATCCACAGCCTTTCCCTCATCCACTAGGTGGGTCACCTGGTCATAGAAGGAGATCAGGTTGGTCAAGCAGGACCTGCCTTTCATGAGCCCGTGCTGGCTGGGCCTGATCCCTTGGTTGTCCTGCACATGCCCTGTGAGCACTCTCAAGACCAACTGCTCCATGATCTTCCCCAGTACAGAGGTCAGGCTGACAGGCCTGTAGTTCCCAGGATCCTCCTTCCGGCCTTTCTTGTAGACAGGCGTCACATTGGCAAGCCTCCAGTCTTCTGGGACCTCCCCTGCTAACCAGGACTGCTGATAAATGATGGAGAGTGGCTTGGCAAGCTCCTCCGCCAGCTCTCTCAGTACTCTCGGGTGGATCCCATCAGGCCTCATAGACGTGTGGGTGTCCAGGTGGTTTAACAGGTCCTTAACTGCTTCCTCCTGGATTATGAGGAGCTTATGCTGCTCTCCATCCCTGTCTTACAGCTCAGGGGGCTGAATACCCTGAGGATACCTGGTCTGCCTATTAGGTACATAGCCAGACATATAGATATCTGTGAGCATCAAAATATAACAACAACAAATTGATTTTCAATTAAAATTTCAAGAAATTAAATAGTTTTGTAGTGGAAAAAGGCTTCTAATTAACATAAAGCCTACAGAAAAAATGTTTCTTTCTTTAAAAATGGGCCAAACACTTCCTAGTATCTTTTCTTGTATTAGTAGTTTTACCCTTATTGAAAGAAATACTGTCTGAAAATTGAAGGAAATTTAAAGTCAAGTAAAAGTAATTTTACTGAAATCCACGGAAAAGCTCCCCTTTGGATACTCTTGGATATAATGTAGGATGCAATTCATATTATTCTAATAGGCTCTCCCCTAACCTCCCCTAAACCCAAACTTGCCCCAACATTTTTAATTCCCAAACACTGTAATTTCTGGGTTTTTTTTCTTAAAGAAAAGGAGGTACAGGGCCATTTCATCACCAAGTTACTAAATGAGTTATAAAGACTTTCTATGCTAATTCCCTAGCTGTGTCTTGTTAATCACCAGTAACATAAATTCCTGATGGCGGGCTGCAGAAGTGGAGGTTTATGTAAACCTGACTCTGCACAAGGGGACTTGGAAGGTTCACATACAGCTTCCTGGGGCTGCTGCACACAAGATAGCATGCACCAGTTGCTGGAATCAAATTCTTCAGTATCCAAACAAGGCACAATAAAAATCACAAGAAGAAAAAGACTGCCTTTTTTTTTCAGTCATGAGTAGGCCGAAATTGAGTCATTCTTGAATGCTGAAGATGAAGATGGGGAGAACTGCTTTTAAAAATGTGTCTTTGGGGGAATTTTCTGCGATTCCACAGGACATTCAAACAATACAAACATCCAAAAATAAGCCTCTGTTTGGCTTCCATCACTATACTTATATGTTACTGCAGGATATTATTGAGTAATTGTGCAGGACTAATGATGTCAGTTCTCTTCTGTAACGTTATCTATTTAGTAAATTCCATCAAATTCACTGAAAAATACAAAGCTTGAACTACACTTGCAGTAAATCAGAAATGTTTTGTTAATCAATTAACTCACCTGAACATCTGAACAATACCTAATTGCATTAAAGTCAACCAGATTTTTCATGTAACAAGGACAATCAAGTCTAAAAATGTGGCTGAAAGATATCAAAAGACACGAAGCAACACTGATAAGGGCAAATGATTCCACAAAGAGGTGGCAGAATTTATAGCTCATCAACAAAGTTTTAATACAAGGAATAGATCCCTGACAAAGGTGAAGAGAAAAAAAAAAAGACAGCAACAGCTAGAGTAACATAGAACTGCCACAAATGTTTTTGTTTCCAACAGAATAAATAACTGGCTTTCATCTCACATTTATTATCTTAATGTTAACTTAATAGTTAATAGTTAACGGTGTTAACAAATCCCAATACTTCAGGTGGGAATTGATAAGTGGGAAAAATGTTTCTAAATAACAGAAAAGTTTGCCGGTGTGGAAACAAAACAGCCTAACCTAGATGAAATCCCTCAAATCAATAAATGTAACTGCCTGCAACAAGGAGCTGAAACAGATCTAGGAGTCCATTCCAGTCTAAACGTGGAACAAAAGGACAAGAAGACACTTTTGTCTTTAAATCTATTAGAAGCAAATGTATGGCTAGAAAGTATTGCTGCTTCAGAATGACCAGCAATATCTTGAAAAGAAATCTATTCTAAGCCTAGATAGTAACGCGTTTGATAATAATAATACAAACAACCCAATGCTCTTTAATGGCACCTTTCATTCAATAAATGAACATGGCTACAGTGATGTGTCCTCAAGCTATTTCCTTTATGTCCCTCAAAAGCAAATTATGTTATTTCAACACCTGTCCGATTCGTTTTGGCTAATGCAGCTATGTTGCATTTGACTCCAAAAGCTGGCTGCGTCCCCTAAGTGCTTCTTGGATCAATGGTATATCCCTGGAAATAAAACCCTCTGAAATATGCTATTTCCTACTGATTTATTGTATGTACTATAGATTCAAAGCAATGTCTATAATTTTGGTTTAACAGCAGCTTTGGTCATTCATATATCTTGTTCTCCCTGAAGAGGAGTTAAGTGAAAGTGTCATCATCCAGAAAAGGATACTGCATGATCAGATCTGCTAGCAACACCCTTGTTCAAGCCAATAGCTCCTGAGCCTGTTTTAGTCAAAATGATCTGGGTTAGAAAACGATCTTTGAAAGTATTTAAAATATTTTCCATAGTTCTGATCAGTTAGGAAACAGTTAATCTCTCCTCCTCCCATATATAAGGAAACAGTTAATCTCTCCTCCTACCATATATAAGGAAACAGTTAATCTCTCCTCCTACCATGTATAGCAAAGCATGCATGCAAAGTTCAAAGAAAGAGATGCTATAAAGAACTGAGAAGTCAAATGTGTTCAAATCAGATCATACCGCAGTGAACTGATAAATTGTTTCTCCCAATTCATTAAAAGAAATCACACTGCCAAACTTGACCTTTTGGTGATTATCACCATTCATACTGACTTGACTGTATAAATTAAATTAAGTACTCCATTTAACTATTCCAAGTACAACTAGATAGTCTTCTTCCTTATTTGGAAAAATATTTCCTAATTTTACCCACGAATATCTTAGTAGGTGACAAAAATGATGAGAGCTCAACATCTCAATAACGTAAAACAATTATTAGATAAACCTGGCAAAGGGCCTTTGGCAACAACCAGGAATCTTGAACTTAATGACTGCATGAAATCACCCCATTTCAAGATTTAGGATTAATAAATATACCTAAATTTTCTATCACAGTTGTACTAATACTATTAAAAAAAGCTGTAAGAACCAAAAAATGCTGTAATTAACTCTTTAGTACTAACAGCCTGTCTAGTGTTGTGTAAAACATCAAAGTTAAAAAAATTCATGCATGCGAGAGGAATGGGAAAAGGAGGGCAAGACAATGCCAGGGTAATGAAAGAGACATTTCTCTTCATAGAATCAGCTTTCATTCAGAAATCAAAATCTCCTCTGTGACTGTGAAAAAAAAAAATTTTTAATGTTTGACAAAAGACAACAGTACACAGCTTGTATCTCAATCTGCACAGACTTCAATATCTGTATTCATTTTAAGGGATGCAGAAGCAAGAGCGCCAAAAAATGCTTTAAATGAAGTAAGTTAGACTCTTCCTGCAAATAGTAAATAGGGTTGCAATGATTTTAGTTTTTCATAAAGGGAAATTCAACCTTTTGAAATTTTTGAAATTGTACTCTGAGAGTTAAAAAGATGCACAATCCAGGAGAATGTAGAAAATAACTGTATTAATAATCACAGAAATGTACAATTTTTGCTGTAGGCACTAATCACAGTACAGCTATTTCACTCTTAAGAGTCCCTGGCTTTCAGAAAGACTGCAGCAGAACATTTTACATAACTCCTCTTATACTTAAAATTTAGTTTGAAACTCTTGAAAGAACCACCAGCAGTTCTCTATCTTATTAGAGCTCTTTTGATGCAATCTCTGATGTGTATCTCACTGTAACCCATCTTTGTGCTTTATGTACAGGACAGGATTATTCTTCATTTTGGAGGTTCTGTTTGCCCCAGCACCTCCTGCAGTGCAGCTACAATTCCAATTCAGCCTTCTCACAATCCAAGGACTATGTTGCTCATGGCTCAGAAAGCATGCAGGAAAGCCATGGTGTGGAATGCACAATTATCACATTGCAGACAAGCCGATTAGTTTTAATTTGGTAAAAATAACCATTCTTTCTACCTGGGACATGTAGCATCGCAGATCCCACTCTTCACATCTACCAAACAGAATCTTCTGTTCACGAGGAGTGAGAACATTATCAATTGCAATAGCATTAAAAATGGAGTGCATCAAGATGAGCTACAAAATAACCGCCTTCAGGAGCTGCATAGCTCTGTACTTCGAGGAATGTTTCTATTGTTGTTGAACACCTCTGACACTTCTTGCCTCCCACAACATTCTCCTGCAGAAGACGGTGGCTTGTGGCTTAGACAGGTTTACTCTTCGCTGGGTAAAGAACTGGCTGGATGGCCGAGCCCAGAGAGTTGTGGTGAACGGCGTTAAAACTGGCTGGTGGCTGGTCACAAGCTGTGTTCCCCAGGGCTCGGTTCTGGGGCCGGTCTTGTTCAATGTCTTTATCGATGATCTGGATGAGGGGATCGAGTGCTCCCTCAGTAAGTTTGCAGACGACACCAAGTTGGGTGGAAGTGTTGAACTACTGGAGGGTAGGAGGGCTCTGCAGAGGGATCTGGACAGGCTGGATCGATGGGCTGAGGTCAACTGTATGAGGTTTAATAACTGGGTCCTGCACTTAGGCCACAACAACCCCATGCAACGCTACAGGCCTGGGGAGGAGTGGCTGGAGAGCTGCCCGCCAGAAAAGGACCTGGGGGTGCTGGTTGACAGCTGGTTGAACATGAGCTGGCAGTGTGACCAGGTGGCCAAGAAGGCCAACAGCGTCCTGGCCTGTATCAGCAATAGTGTGGCCAGCAGGAGCAGGGAAGTGATTGTGCCCCTGTACTCGGCACTGGTGAGGCCGCACCTTGAATCATGTGTTCAGTTTTGGGCCCCTCACTACAAGGACACTGAGTTGGTGGCAGCATGTCCAGAGAAGGGCAATGAAGCTGGTGAGGAGTCTGGAGCACAAGTCTTATGAGAAGCGGCTGAAGGAACTGGGGTTGGTCAGTCTGGAGGAGGCTGAGGGGAGACCTTCTCACTTTCTACAACTACCTGAAATGGCATTGTGGTGAGGTGGGTGTTAGTCTCTTCTCCCAAATAACTAGTGATAGGACGAGAGGAAATGGCCTCAAGTTGCGCCAGGGGAGTTTTAGATTGGATATTAGGAAAAATTTCTTTACTGAAAGGGTGGTCAAGCATTGGAACAGGCTGCCCAGGGAGGTGGTGGAGTCACCATCACTGGAAGTGTTCAAAAAACATGTAGATGTGGCACTTTGGGTCACAGTTTAGTGGGCATGGTGGTGTTGGGTTGACAGTTGGACTTGATGATCTTAAAGGTCTTTTCTAAGCTTAATGATTCTATAATATAGTCTTCACTCTTGCCCTCCCCTATAAAAAGCAAAGCCAGGCTTTGGTAGAGATTATCCCATAGACTTTGGCTTACACAAAAGCAATTACTAGCAAATTACCTTGGTCCATGACTATCTGCTGGGGACATTCTTTCTCCCTTTTATATGCTTGCAGGGAAGAAGCACTAGAGTAGCCTTTACTACATGCCACTGGGTGAATGAGAGGAACATGCAGATGATGAGTAAGTAACAATTCTGATCTATTAAATGAGGTATTAAATTTCTATTTGAGAAGCCTTTCAATAAAGTGTTCCAGAAAAAATCCTTCAATAACCACAGCTGTGTTCTATACAATTCTTTTGGGAAGGAAAATGCATTTCCCTGAACAAGAAATCTTCTCATTTAAAGAGGCTATGTATTATAAGGTCAGAGATTGCCTGCTTTGCATTTACTATTCTACTCCTATGGCTCTTTTGAATTCAGAATTTTGTGGCTCTAAAATGTCATAATAAACCCTACTTTTATCAAAGTTTTCACGGATGTAAAGCAAATCTTCTACAGAATACACATCTTCCTTTCCTGTCCAAACAGTGAGGCTGTATCTATATAAAAAAAAAAAACGCAGGGGAGGGAAGAGAGAGAAAGAGAAAAAAGTATGTTATTAGCTTAAGAAAAAGCATGTAAGACAGAAAGACATTGCACTAATAAGCTCCTGAAAATATTCAGGACTACAGTATCTTAATTTGAGGAATGTAATTAAATACAAAAAACTTAATGTCCTTTAGATTTTCAAGTTAAGCAACCACAAATTATGAACGATCAGAATTAACAGTTTTATATGTCCCTGCCCTCCTCGCCCCTCTACATCCAGGCAAGTCCTCACCCTCTACCCTCCATTTGTGCTACAACCGACAGCACCAAGAGTCTCTCCAATCTTGTCTGTTACCACAGTAACTTCAAGTTACTGGGAAAAGCAATTGCTGGATCAAAATTCTACCCCCAGAAACAGGCATGATCAAACACGCCTGACTTTGCATAGAAGGCACACAGAACACTTTGTACACACAGACTAGCTGAAGAATACAACTGATAAGTCTTTAAAAAACCCTCTATCTGACACACACAAACTAAAATTTGCAGAGGTCTATTCCTTTGACACATTTTTTTCCTCATTATGGAGGTAAGTCACATAATTTTGCTCCAGTCAAACTTTAAGCCCTTGCTCCTAAAGTTAAACTTGCTAGAACTTCCCAAGGACTGCAAAATTTTTAAGATGGAAAATCCTACACCACCCAGAACAATCTGAATCTGTAGTGTGGTCCTTGTGTGAACTGTTCTGCCAGACCTAGCAAAGACTAAAATGAAAAAGACTTAAGCACACAGCCAGCAAAGAAATTTACCAGGCTGAGCATTTAAAGTTTGATAAAGTAACAAATATTTACAAGTAAAGCATTTTAACTGAAAATATGAGGCAATCTCAGTTTTAGGTGATTTTCATACTCTATGTTTTGTCACCTCTGTGATGTGTAGTGATGCTATCTCACTAACTAAATGCATTTTTTGCACTTTATTACGTACACTCTTCTCATTAATTGCACAGCCTTCATTGTAACACTTAAAAAAAAAAAGAAAAACTTCAAAGTGTCATTTAAAGTTAAAAGCATTACACTCCACAATCTCCACATGACAAATACTTCATTCTTCCCCTTTGTTTATTAAAACTGTATTAATCTAAAATACAGGTAAATCAGAATTTAGTTCTATGTCAGCAAAACTGGCTTAGGAATTTCTGTCTTCTAATCATGGCACTAAGAAAAATCAAGATTTTTATGCTGAGTTAAAAAAGAAAATCTTAGCATTTCAGTGGGAATAATGCTTGTATCCAATGAGGACATATCTGAGAATGGCACAATTCAGAAGACATACTCTAAACAATATTTTGAAATTAATTTCCCAGCTTCAAACCTTTATTTATAATTTCTCTCTCAATTCACCACTATTAAAGAGAAAAAAAGCACTTCATTATTTCCACCCTGTTGTCTCTAATTACTTAGAAATTTTCCATACAAGTCACTGTCTTAATTTTTCCATCTTGGGCTTTAACCTTGGTTGGTGCTTAAAGAGCAACTTTATTAAAGTGTAGATAGGCAGAGTAGGTGAGAAAGATGAGTAAAAGACAGTATATAGAAAGCAGGCTTTATTTTCATGCTATTACGTGTAAATACATTTTTTCTATGAAATTGTTACGGGTTTGTAAGAACTATTTGTAAAAGGAAAAGTCAGTGTTTGAAAATCACTGAATGTATTTCAAGTACCTAAACAAAATCAGCTTTGTAGTACACCCAGTAACTTCAAATCTAAAAATCACCTTCAACGTTTTTATGTCACATTATTACAGAAAATATAAATAATGAATCCAGTAAAAAGTATCTATAAAATGTAAGTATTCAAATTTAATTAATTCCAAATTGCAACATCCGACTACTTGGTCTATTTAACTAAATTAGTCTTATGAAATGTTTATAGTGCAACTGAATTACAAACCTACACAAGATTCACTATCTCTAATAAGTAATTTCAAAAGAGGCTTTTGGAATTTTATTATTTTAAAGAAACAAGTAGTGACCACTTCTGTATGACAAGACAATGCAAGAACTGAAGGAACTAAAGAACTGAAGGGATAATCTACAAGACAAAATATTTTCAACATAATTGCGTAAGTATGCACACATAACTCTCTTATATTTAATATAAACAATTATGTGCTTTTGTAGTAAAGACAGCTAAAAGTAAAGGCCCTCTAACTTACCTATCCGATTGCTGCATTAACCAAGACAGCTCAGATACTGACTGTCGTACTAATGCTGCTCTTACAGGGAAAGTTACAGGCTGGGAAAGTATATTGCATATCTGAGCCATTTCTTTCACCATCATCCAGTCATAGCCTACAATAAAGACCATTTGATTAAAAGGAATTTTTCACAAATACAGTTTCCATAATGACACAATAAATTCTAGAATGGTTAGGTTGCATGATAATACAAGATAATACAACCCATAATCCATGGGTTTTGTGAAAATGACATACCTCTGAAATGAAATCGCTAAATCATTATAATAAAAAATGTCATTGTCTCAGAGGAGAAAAAATACTGGTGTGGAAAAATAAACTTACTTTGAAAATCTTTATTTCTATTCATTGCAGTGTTATTTTACTTATAGCTATAGAATGTCACATTTTCTAATGTCCAGGAAATTGTATCTTTGCTCTCTTCCAAAAAGACAGTGTTGCCATTGACTTCAACAGGGACTAGTTTTAACTTGACAGTGACCATTAAAAAACAGAGACATTTTGAAAAACTTAGGAAAAAAATTTGAATGAATGCAATAGAAGACATTAAAATATAGAGAAATTAAGTATGTAAAATGCTTTGTACTTAAAAATATGGTAAAATCAAGCAATCAAAAATATTTCAAGCGCCTGCTGTTGAGATTTTTACAAGCGCTGGAGCTAGTTAAAAATGTATTTAATATTCTCTTATTTCTACAGGCTATGAAAAACTTAACTTTGATATCAACAGCTAATTTTTTTTCCTCCAGTACTCATATGCAATATTGTGACTGAGAAGACTTACAGCACCAAATCTTAAAAAAAAAATATTTTGTTGGGCAAACAGCAATAAATCAGTCAAATAGGCTGTTCTTCTTATGTCTTATAGTATATCCTTAATTAGCATCACTATAAACTGAAATTTAGAATGGAGATAAAGTTATGTTTATTAAAAGAGATTATTCAGTATAGTATTTCCAGCACATTATTTCCAGCGACTTTTTACTGCACTGAAGATACTTTGGGCAAACTACTATATAGTTTAATAAAATTACTGTATAACATACAACAACGTTCTCCTAACACAATATTACATCTTGCTAATGAACAATTAGCAATTTAGAAAGGTGTATAATTTTGCCATTGTAGTCACAGACAATACTAGTGAGGACTACGCTACTGCACACAGATGTGTAGAGTGAAACACCCTAACAAAGCAACTATGAGAATTATGAGAGGAAAGCTCTGAAAAGGACTCTAAAATAATGCCTACATGTTCAGGATCTCAATTCAAGTTAGGGATTAACAATAAAAAACTGCAATTAGGTTCTCAAAACTGAGATTTAAAAAAGTTACTAACATCAATAAATTGTAAAGATTTATTGCAAAAAAACAATTATTTAACAGAAATTAAATGTTAAAAACAATGTTGACCTACAATTTGATTTCAGTTATCTACTGCAAAAACACACTGGTAGGGTTTTAAATTTCCAGCTAATCTATTTTTCTTCAGGACATGTGCCAGAATTCAGATTATCAAATCAATCCTGCTAGGATTCAGGAAGCAGACTACCTGAAACAGGGCATAAGCAATTTGTCCCCCAAAATTCCTCAGTATGTGTGAATGAGTTGAAGAACAAAATACTATTTAAGAAACTGGTATTTTTGTTGTTATACAGTTCTGCTGCAACTCAAGCAATGAACTAATTGCTATAAAACACTATAAAATATACACCAACAAATAAAATAATTCCTCTTACATTCAGTATTATTTTCAAACTGACAAGTTGGCATATAACTTATTTTGAATCAATTACGGAATGAATTTGAAGAAAACAAGACTATGCAGCATAAGCATTACATTTTCTATCTTTACCTTTGTTGTGTTTGTCAGGGTGCCAGCCAGTTGTCCATCCCAGTGATAAGGTTACATTTGGGAAAAATGAAGTGACAGTGTCGAGGAACCCTTTTGCATCCACTACAGCATTATTTCCGTTAGGTCCTGGTAGGACGTCTGCATTGATCCAAACAGGTCGCCTCAAATGCTGCTTCACATGTTCAAGAAGCTCCAAGGAAGGCTGTACGGCTTCTAGGCTGTACCGGTAACACATGAGTGAGATGAGAAACCTCATTCAGATGGAGGATGGGAAATATGCAGTACATATATAGATGGATACATTAATTAAACTGCCCCTGTAAGCCAGTGAGGAAATGCTGAGGACCTTTTCTACCATCAGGTGACTACTGCTGCTTGTGTAAGGAACTGTAAGCCTCTTGTCTCCCTGCTGCCCAATATGAACTGCTTCATGGCTCTTACCTCACAGTTCTTCTAACTCATAACCTGTTAAGAGTTGGATCTTATTGAACACTTAGGAAGGATTTTAATAAAGGACACCACTGCAGGCTCTAAAATTTTTGGTTTGATTAGACCACTGGGCTGAAGACACCTGAATGCCACAAATATTATAGTGAATTTAAATATATTTATTCTATCTACACATGTCCCTGAAGTTTAAATACTATTCAAAGGGTAAAAATAATCTCTCCCAAGCTTAAGGGCACTTTAAGTGGTAAGGCTTTTATCATTATTTCAGGTCCAGTTAACAGACTTCATATGTGCGCAAGATGATGCACGCATACTAGCAGGATAAAAAGCCCAAAACTGAACGTTTTCAGGCAAATAATAGATTGAAAGGGCAGCCATCTGAACATTTTTTCCCTGGTAGTGGTTGTTCCCACAGCTCAAAAGTGTGGCATAGTACTGGTGGCATGAGGAAGTCTGCCCATCAGATGTTCATCCTACAGCTAATTATTAAGTATGAGGTATAGTGACTAGAGCAACCAACATAGCACTTAACAAAGGATCTCTTAAATTTGTCATTTGAAATTTCCTTTTACCAATGCAATATACCACACTTGATTACCAAGTGGTGGTACATTAGCAAGCTGCCTGCTTGTAGAAATGTGAGCACAAAAAGGTATGGTTATTTATATTTTTAACAAAATATCTTAAGTCACATATTCTCACCATTCTCTCAAATCAAAAGAAAAAGCACAACTAGAAGGCAAAAAATAATCGTTCTCTACCCTAACAAAACTTTCAAAACAGCAGTACTGTGGAAGGAAAGGAAATGTGGAATAATGGGGAAATGGATTGAATACCAAGAAAATATGTACTTTTTCTCTTACAGCAGATTAATTAACATTCTATAGAACATTCAGGAATTTGAAATCATTATGGTCAGAGCTGTGATTTCCTTACTAATAGCAAGGACCTGTGTTTCCTCCTGCAAGTCGTCAAAAGCTCTGAATAAGTCATCTTTTAGTTTTTCCTCAAAACCTTGCAGTGACCTGATACAGAGCTGAGCCAACAGAAAATTCTTCATGCTGTTCTGTAGTATTAGTTTCAACATCCTAAACCGGTCCCTCAGGGCGTCAGAAGAACACCAGGAAAAGGAACTGGGAGAGGAGGCACTGCAAAGAGCAAGGAGAGAATCACAACTGCTCCATCTTACATGGATATAAACCCCAGGCTACCCACTCCACAGGTGCCTGTTTGAACAACACAGATGATGGCTAACTGCTACCGTATCTTCCCAATTCCAAGGCCACTGCATCTCCAGCCTCTTACACCAGCGCTGAAGCTTGCCATAGCAGCAGTGTATGAGTTCAGGGACATAAAGTGTAAAAAATTATTCTCATTGTTTTGTAGGGATGGTTCTGTACCAAGTTATTCCCAAACCTGGCTCATGATGAGGTCAGATGAATCATGTCAGGATCTGCGGTCAAAAATGGGAATGGAACCCAGCTCTTACCCAGCTTTGGTTAACTCTAAAGCCAAAACCCATCCTGAGCTGCCTGTTACTTCCTATGAAAAGTCATTTTGTACATTTTAACTTTTGTATTCTTGAGAAAGCTGCATAGTGGAAGGAATTCCACTCAACATCTTCAGTTCATTATTAGCTCAAGTCCTCTTAGAGAAAAGCTAGTAATGGCTTGAGTTAACACTATTGGCTTAAGTATTTCTCACATTGTCTGAGGCCAGAAGAGTTCACATTTTCCCATACATAAGTGATTGTCAAAGCCAGTGGAATGCCTTCCTTTTTAGTGTAAAGAGAAAAAAGCCTGAAGCAGCATGTCTTGAGACAAACAAAAGAACCCATCCCAGACAGCACTGTTCTTATTGCACAGCTTGTGGAAAATTCAGACGTATTGCCGAATCCGTATTGAATGACTCTGGCATCTTTTAAGTGGTACTCTGAAGTCCTTTTGCAGAGCGCATTCATTCCTGTGGATAAAGCCAGCAGGAAATGTGACTATGTGGTCCACCAAGCTGACAGTGAAAATATACAAAATACTTCTTTTTAAGTGCTGTTGAAATAATCGTCAAAACTTTAGCAATGGTATCCAAAGAATTATTACTCAAAAGAACATCAAAATCTGTTACCACTCATTTGACTATATCTGCACTGTCTGCTTTTTAAAATGTTTTTATGCAATTAGACTTTTACAATGCAACATAATTTTAAAAGCTTTTTTAAATCACTGCAATTGGCTGGAAATTCCGTGTGGAAAAATAACACGTAAATGTTTTAAAATTAATTTACACAATAATTAAAGTGGAAAAAACCCCCCACCTCCAAGAAACAAACCCAAACAAACATCTGCTTCTCTTGTCCCTTCCCTTCTCTGTCCAGGCAGACATTTACAGATTCTGTTAACAATAAAAAGATTTAGCCTGCCCACTTTCTTGTATTTTTATGAACTTTTGCATGCAGTACACAGAAAAACAGGTACAAATCGCATTTTACAACTATCTAGCTTTTTTTTTTTGCCTTTCTAGAACATATGTAGGCATAGATGAAACTTTTTTTAATGTGGAGGTGGGTTCTCCATCTGCTGCAAAAATAGGTGTTGTACACGCAAATTCAGGCAAAGCTAAAGTTAGGAGTTGCAGATCTGAAAACCACAGCTCACTCTGAATTCCCTTTCAAACTTTTCAAGGCAACCTTATGGGGTTTTCAGGTGTATTTTCCATTAAAGACAACGAAACAGCTAATGGTTAAAATCCTAAATGAACCTCTGAAAATGTAATTAAGAAGTTATGCAAAGAAACTGCATTTACTTCAACATACATGCACCTTACCACACAAAAAGCAAGACAACTTTTTTTGTATTAGAAAGCATGCTGAAGAAATCTACCACCACAACATATGTGGTATGAGATCAGATATTCAAAGGACTACACTTAATTCTTCAACTCAGACATCCGCAATACACTGTTAATATTGGAGCTGATCAGGAATCAGAATTCCTCTGGGAGCCACTGTCTGACCTCCCAGTTGGCAGGCTGTTTTTCTCAATTTCTCTGCACAAGCAGAAGACCGATAGGAGCTTCCCAGATAGGCACTATCATTTCAGTTTTCCTGATGGAAAAACTGCTCAATAGCAACTCAGTAACAAATTCACAGAATATGAAATCATTATTTGTACTTCAAAACACTTTTAAAGCTTTTATTCTGTCAATGCATTTAGTAATACTGATTATGTTTCACTGCATTTTCTGTTCAGGACAGAATGCATTATGCTAAACTGCACAGTAAGAAAAAGTTTGGTCTACTGTCATCAAAAGATAGTTAGCACTACCTGTAAAATTGTTAATTAGTAAGAATGAAAACAGTATAAAAATCTTTTTGTCTTAAGATACCTCTTAAAATCCAGCTTGATGCCTTTACTGGTGTTGACAATCTCTTTTAGCCATTCCTGCAATGTGTTGTCACTGTCTGTCTCAGGTGGATGAGCCATTATAGGGTCTCCATTTCCTTCCTTGCCACCACGAAGCAGAACATCTGCTTCTATCATGTGAACATCACCTGTTGATTAAAAAAATTAATGCTCTGACAGAAGGAAATACATAGTTCCGCTGTCTGCTTCTGAGTCACAATTACATGGCAAGTCTTTCTACACTGCACTGTGCACACTTACTTCACAAAGATCACCAAGTACAAGCTGCTGTCTGTGAAGCGAGAGATGCATTTCTTTGGCTACTTTAGTCACTGAACTCTTCAGAAATCTACAAGCACATAAAAACTAACTTTTTAGACACATTTGGCTGAGTAATCACGTTTTTTTCTGAGGAACTGGAAAACGAATACCCAAAATGTAAATCCAGTCCTGCTACATTTCAAGTATTTTCCTCTTAAAACAGGAATCCAGACAGAGCTTTCTAGAGGAAAGGTGACACAGAAGAGTTTAACACTGGCAGAGACTGAGTACTCCCCTTGTCTCATTCTCAAAACTGACCAACGCATCTCAGCCAAAGCTTTAAAAAAAACAGTCAGCCAGCCAGCAACATCTGCCATGAAAATGGTAGCTGAAACATAAGACAACTGAATGGAAATCTTAGGAATGCTGCAACCTATTGAAAACAGCTTTCCGTAATGAGAAGCATCTGAGTGCCTGGGCGGTTTACACGGCACCGGGACTGCTCGCGGCTGATGGAGTGCAACTGACGCCAAGGGGCAAAAGGATTCTTGCTCATGAGCTGGCAGGCCTCATTGAGAGGGCTTTAAACTAGATTTGGAGGGGGGAGGGGATAAAACCGGGCTCACTCGAGTTGAACCTAGGGGTAGGTTCAACGTGCCAGAGTTGAAATCGATAGCCTGGCTCAGGTGCATCTACACCAATGCACGCAGCATGGGCACCAAACAGGAGGAGCTGGAAGCCATTGTGCAGCGCGACAGCTATGACGTAGTTGCCATCACAGAAACATGGTGGGATGCTTCTCATGACTGGAGTGCTGCAATGGATGGCTATAAGCTCTTCCAAAGGGACAGGCAGGGAAGGAGAGGCAGTGGGGTGGCTCTGTATGTTAGAGAGTGTTTTGATTGCATAGAAATCGAAGATTGTGAAGACCAAGTAGAGTGCTTGTGGGTAAGGATGAGGGGGAAGGCCAATGAGGCAGATATCCTGCTGGGAGTCTGTTACAGACCACCCAACCAGGATGAAGAGACAGATGAGACATTCTATAAGCGACTGGCAGAGGTCTCGCATTCGCTGGCCGTTGTTCTTGTGGGCGACTTCAACCTACCGGACATCTGCTGGAGGTATAACACAGCAGAGAGGAAACAGTCTAGGAGGTTCCTGGGTGTGTGGAGGATAACCTCCTGATGCAGCTGGTGAGTGAGCCCACCAGGGGAGGTGCCTTACTGGACCTGCTGTTTACAAACAGAGAAGGACTGGTGAGAGAGGTGGTGGTCGGAGGCCATCTTGGGCTTAGCGACCACGACATGATAGAATTCTCAGTTGTGAGCAAAGTAAGGACAGGGGTCAGAAAAACTGCTATCATGGACTTGTGGAGGGCAGACTTTGGCCTGTTTGGGTCACTGGTTGAGAGAGTCCCTTGGGAGACAGTCCTGAAGGACAAAGGGGTCCTGGAAGGCTGGACAGTCTTCAAGAAGGAAATCTTAAAGGCGCAGGAGCAGGCGGTCCCCATGTGCCATAAGAAGAGCTGGCGGGGAAGGCGACCGGCCTGGCTGAACAGGGAGATTTTGCTGGGACTCAGGGAAAAGAGGAGAGTTGATCACCGTTGGAAGAAGGGGCAGGCAACTCACGAAGAGTACAAGGATCTCATCAGGTCAAGCAGGGACAAAATTAGAAAGGCAAAATCCCAGCTAGAGCTCAGTCTGGCCACAGTCGTAAAGGATAATAAAAAATGTTTTTACAAATATATTAGCAACAAAAAGAGAGGCGAGGAGAATCTCCATCCCTTAGTAGATATGGCGGGGAACATTGTCTCCAAGGACGAGGACAAGGTTGAGGTACTTAATGCCTTCTTTGCCTCAGTCTTTATTAGCCAGTCCAGGTATCCGCAGGGTATTCAGCCCCCTGAGCTGGAAGATGGGGATGGAGGGCACAATGTACTCCTCATAATGCAGGAGGAAGCAGTCAAGGACATGCTAAACCACCTGGACACCCACACGTCTATGGGGCCTGATGGCATCCACCCGAGAGTACTGAGAGCTGGCGGAGGAGCTTGCCAAGCCACTCTCCATCATTTATCAGCAGTCCTGGTTAACAGGGGAGGTTCCAGAAGACTGGAGGCTTGCCAATGTGACGCCCGTCTACAAGAAAGGCCGGAAGGAGGATCCTGGGAACTACAGGCCTGTCAGCCTGAACTCTGTACCGGGGAAGATTATGGAGCGGTTGGTCTTGAGAGTGCTCACAGGGCACCTGCAGGACAACCAAGGGATCAGGCCCAGCCAGCATGGGTTCATGAAAGGCAGGTCCTGCTTGACCAACCTGATCTCCTTCTATGACCAGGTGACCCACCTAGTGGATGAGGGAAAGGCTGTGGATGTTGTCTACCTGGACTTTAGTAAAGCCTTTGACAGCGTCTCCCACAGCATTCTCCTGGAGAAACTGGCGGCTCGTGGCTTAGACAGGTTTACTCTTCGCTGGGTAAAGAACTGGCTGGATGGCTGAGCCCAGAGAGTTGTGGTGAATGGCGTTAAATCCGGCTGGCGGCCGGTCACAAGTGGTGTTCTTCTGGGGCCGGTCTTGTTTAATGTCTTTATTGATGATCTAGATGAGGGCATCAAGTGCTCCCTCAGTAAGTTTGCAGACAACACCAAGCTGGGTGGGAGTGTTGATCTGCTGGAGAGTAGGAGGGCTCTGCAGAGGGATCTGGACAGGCTGGATCAATGGGCCGAGGTCAACTATCTGAGGTTTAATAAGGCCAAGTGCAGGGTCCTGCACTTTGGTCACAACAACCCCATGCAACGCTACAGGCTTGGGGAGGAGTGGCTGGAGAGCTGCCCGCCAGAAAAGGGACCTGGGGGTGCTGGTTGACAGCCGGCTGAACATGAGCCGGCAGTGTGCCCAGGTGGCCAAGAAGGCCAACAGCGTCCTGGCCTGTATCAGGAATAGTGTGGCCAGCAGGAGCAGGAAGTGATTGTGCTCCTGTACTCGGCACTGGTGAGGCCGCACCTTGAATACTGTGTTCAGTTTTGGGCCCCTCCCTACAAGAAGGAACCTGAGGTGCTGGAGCGTGTCCAGAGAAGGGCAACGAAGCTGGTGAGGTGTCTGGAGCACAAGTCTTATGGGGAGCGGCTGAGGGAACTGGGGTTGTTCAGTCTGGAGAAGAGGCGGCTGAGGGGAGACCTTATCGCTCTCTACAACTACCTGAAAGGGGGTTGTGGTGATGAGGGTGTCGGTCTCTTCTCCCAAGTAACTAGTGATAGGACGAGAGGAAATGGCCTCAAGTTGTGCCAGGGGAGCTTTAGATTGGATATTAGGAAAAACTTCTTCACTGAGAGAGTGGTCAGGCATTGGAACAGGCTGCCCAGGGAGGTGGTGGAGTCACCATCTCTGGAAGTGTTCAAAAATCGTGTGGATGTGGCACTTCAGGACACGGTTTAGGGGACATGGTGGCGCTGGATTAGTGGTTGGACTTGATGATCTTGAAGGTCCTTTCCAACCTAGTGATTCTGTGATTCTGTGAATTCAATATATAGAATTATTTAAACTGAAATAACAATAAAAGAAGGTAATAATGATTATACAGTCAATAGAAAGCAAATTACATATAAAATTACATAAAAAAATACATAAATACATAAATCAACAGGTGATGTTCACGTTTCCCCAATATTCACATCAACTAAATTAAAATTCACTGAAATAAACTGATCAGAAATAACTTGAAATACTTTAATCATCTTCAACAAAACGGGGCGGGGGGACGACAGTAATAAAACTGTCCTGCAGAATCCATGAAATCTTACCCAGCGTGTTACAACATTACACAATTTCCAACTGTCCTAAGAAGACCTAGAAGAAGATCCATCCATATAGGGTCAAAACTACCCAGAAATCTTTCACTGTTTCAGGAAGACAGGACACGTTTTGCAGTATAGCCCTGACAAAGCTGTCACAAGCACCTATCCTCACAGCACCGCAGCTGCTGCTCAGTGGGCAAGCCAGCCTGAGCAGTCTTCCATGAAGTTTTGCTCCACCGCCTGCCGTCCCTTCAACAGCTGCGGTACTGAACCTCATCTGATGGAGGGGTGGATGGAAGGAAGGAAGGACGAACAGATTTTTAATCAGGTCATTTCCATTTTCTGTCTTCCAGAGCTGATCCACAAACAGAATTGTCAGCACACTGGGCAAGGCAACCTACCATGAGAACAAACAGGAAAGAAGAGGAAAAACTTGACCGCTGCTGCCCAGGCTATTGTAGCTGCAGTCTAACCTCAGTATGACCATATCAGAGAAACCAGTTTTACCCACAGCAGAAGCTTTTGAGTTCTACTGTGCAAACATACAAACTCAACAACACTCCAGCTAAGCTTAGCTCGAGTGTGTGAAACCACAGTCATGCCTCTGGTCTGCTGGTCAGCAACGACAGGCTTTGTTAATCTGAAGGTCTGGCCTGACAAAGGGCCTGCACGCTTGGAAGCTGGCTGTCTTTTTGCAATTAAACAAGTTTGTCTAACGTGAGGCTACCACCTCCAAACCTTGTCCTGCCGGCTTCCGCGACACCGGACCGGCAGCTCAGAGGAGCAGGCGGCTACCCAGGGATGGGCCTCTCCCGGAAGACAACGCGGGAGCGCCTCACGGCACCACCAGGCCCCCTCCCTCTGTCAACCCACAACGTTAAGGCCGAGGCGGCCGCCCGAAGGCAGGGCAGGCCGGCAGCGGCTCACACTTACTTCTCGCGGCCTCCCCGGCTCGGGCCTTGCTGTTCGCGGCGTGGAACCACCTGACGGCCGCGCCGTCTCTCACTCTGATGCGCTGCAGCCTCAGAAAGTAATCCACCGCCTCCTCGCTCCAGACGCCTGCGGCGGCGCGAAGGGAGACCCCATCTCAACACCGCCGCTCGGCCGGAGCGGCCGCGGGCCCGCCCCACCGCGGCGGAGGGCCCGCTCCCCGCCGCGCCGCTCTTACCGTGCGCCTGCTCCGCCATCTCCTCGCCGGGGGCCCGCCCCACCGCAGCCGCGTGGGTGGCTGGTACGCTCCTCTGCCTGCTCCGGCGAGCGGCGCGTCGCCGGGCTGGGCCCCGCGGGCCGCAGCCGCTGCCGGGCCGGGGAAGGGCAGCGGGGGTACTCGCTCCTGGCCGCTGACGGCAAAGGGCCGTGGGGAACACTCCCGCAGGAGGCCCGCCCAGGGCTGCGGCAGAAAGGGAGGGTGAAAAGAACCCCCACAAAGCTGCACGGACAAGACACAGTCATCGAACAGTTGTCCGTTTTTAAGTAACAGAGGCAAGAGAGCAAGAATTGTCATTAACTTTCTTTATTGATCATTACTTGAAATGAGTTAGTAGAGGGCAAGTGTCAGCTGCTCCTTTAGTATTTTAGCCTATGAACAGCCATGGGCAACACTGGTTTGCCCCCATATCCCCTGTCATGGGGGTAACAGCCACCCCCAACCCGATCACAATCCTGAACAATCTTTCCCAGGTGTTCCCTTGGCCATACAGTTGCAGCTTGTTTTCAATCAATGTTTTGTTGATGCTGTGCACAGTGTGGTCTTCAGCTGTTCTCCAAAACTGCAGTTCCTCTGAAGAAGTTACATTAATTAGCTCAAATGGAGCCTGTTTCCTCCAGGATAACCTTGTGAAGCCTGAACGCCTCTAGAACTGGTGTTTTTGAAGCATAGGTAACAGCAAAGCAGATTAGGTTAAGTTACAAATTGTTTTTGATACAAAAACAAAATATCCCCTATTAGCATCAAGAAGGCATCAAAGTTTTAATAGTCTCATTATAAAATTGTACCAGCATTTTTACTGAAAACAATATAGATCTTGTACATATTTAGTTTTGGTTCTATTCTTAATAAACACTTGTGTGACAGTCACTAAACCCCAATTACGGTTCACCGAACCTCAGTACAAATCACATGCATCACAAATACATAAATAGATCTTGGTGACCCAATATAAAAAATACATACTATACCAGAACCTCAGGTATACTAAAAATCTGTTCATGAAAATTCACACTTAATACACCAATTCTCCCTGACAGTAACGGTGGCTACTAAGAGGTGGCAAAAGCAGCACACAGGAGCAGAGAAGATAGTGCAGAATTCATCTGACTTATTGCTAAATGTAGATTACATCAAAGGTAATCTGTTTTTTTATGAATTCTTCAAAAGTCAAATTGTATCAGGACTTCTGAGCGCAGAATAAAGAAAAAATAGCAGTATTTATAAAAATAGCATCCATTTAAGTTCGATAAATCCTTATAAATACAAGAAAGAAACCAGTTATTCTGTAAAAAAATTAATTCAGAGCATATCTTCCTGAAGCACCAGCATAATATCTTAATATTAAGGACTTCAACTACAACTTCTTCATAAACATACCTGCAAAATTCTTCGTCATGCTGACCATAAACAAGTGTAAGAAGGTATGCACTTGCATTTTGTGCTGGCGCATGAAGTTTGCAGTCAGCTACAGAAGATCTCGTATTTGAATCTCAAATGGCAAGAACACAGTTTTGTGCCAGCTTCTACTTCAGTGTTTAGCTCATTTGCACATGGAAAGCACATGCTGCAGAAGTTACATCTAACCATAGCAATTTTTAGTGAACACATTTATCTGAGGTTAGGAGGCAAGACAGTATGGCTTAGTTACACTACATATAGTAAACACTACAACTGTGTAAAGAGGTAACAAAACCTGCCCTCTTCTGCACCTGTATTAAGTGTAAACTTTCAGAACTTTAGGAAACATTACAAACTACAATTCTTTGTGGTTAAGTAACCAGAGACGATTTGAGGGCTTTAAAAAACAGTCTTAAAATCTATTAAAACGTAACAGGTTTAAAAAACTTTTTAGTGTTTGTAGGATTATAACTTTGGTGCTCAGATTTAGCAAATCAGTGTATTGCCTGTAATCAGCCTCATCAAAACAGATGTTCTATAATGAAAAATATTAATTCCATTTTCAATGGTAAACTTGCAGGATCTGACATTCCACCATGAATCACAGGAACCAGAGCACTGTCCAATTCATTCAGATAGTTCTGTGGGAGAAGGTGACCTCCAGATCCAGCTAAGTATTCAACCTAGAAGGAAGACACATTCAGGTCAATATTAGCACTTCTTGTATTAACAAGACAACACAGAAATGTAGTATCTTGGTAAAAGAGTATTTCAGCTGGCATGAAGTGACAAAATAACATTTGAACATTGGCAACTGGATAGGTTTTGAGATCAATCATAGCAGCTTTGGCTTGCCCTTGAGAAGCATGCAACATCCTCTGTGTCCCAGACTGCTTCAGTCCCATGTCCAAGAGTGATCTGATTATATCCTAGTATCACAGTTACTATTAGATTAATTTCAAAATATACTACTGAAAACTGAATTTTCAGGACTGTTATTTTCAGCTTCTCTGAAAAAAGATAATGAAGTGTAACACAGAACACATCCAGAGGCAAGGAATGGAACTGTTCAACAGTTTTATAACCTTTTGAGGGGCATCACATGCTGCATGGCCTTGCCTTCCCTCTCTTCTATCCTC
Organism: Phaethon aethereus; assembly: GCF_964289735.1. Lineage (NCBI taxonomy): Eukaryota > Metazoa > Chordata > Aves > Phaethontiformes > Phaethontidae > Phaethon > Phaethon aethereus. The sequence goes on along the minus strand of NC_138577.1, from coordinate 81,811,155 downwards.
AGCTGGGCAGACCTGTCCTCTCTGCTGTACAAATTTTGATGCAAATATCCCTTACTGAACTACGTTAGGGAGCAAAACCAGCAGAAAATGACAGACTTCAAGAAAAGCATCAGAAAATGAGCTCTATGATTCTCTAAATTGACTGACCTTGGAGGCAGATGAGTGCAAAAGAGAACTAGGGAAGGACTGATAGCTTACTGCAAGCAGCTACTGGGGAATTTGGGAAGAGTAAGTAAGTAGGACTATTCCTTGCAAGAAAAACTAGTCATTAAGACAGTTTCATCCTCAGTCTGGGTCTGGGGTAGGGCAAAAAACTACAAATATTCAGAAAGAGGTCCAAGGTCTCTAGAAGAAAGAGATTTCAGCTGAAATGGAGTGTCTACAATAGAACTTGAAAGATTACCATATCTGAGTCAATAGAAACTCTTAGGCCTATCTTATTCATCCCATTATTTTTCAGGGTTTTAAGGTGTGGGCAAAGAGCAGTACTGCAGGCAACAGCAATCTCCTTGGCAAACTGGTGAGGAATGGGACTGGACAGTTCATGGTCCTTTAGAAAATAGTATACCTGAAATTACAGAAGAGAGTAATGACAGTCAGCAGTCTGGTTGTATTACAAAGTAAGGAAAAGAGTAATTCAGTATACATATAATGCAGAACACAGCAAGCTATAATGCTTATTTGGTGGCAAAGTATTCTCGTATTTCATCTATTCAATCAAAACATTTGAGTGACAATGCTAACAGACTATTAGTCTTTTTTAGGGGAGAAAAATGAAAAGTGTATAAACTTAGAGCTATGGAGAACATTCTGCATATCAGTATGGCTGTACATCAAATAAGTTAGCTTCTTTAGTAGTATTACTTAGTATGGTCACTTTAGCACTTAACTACTCTAAAAAGTAGTAAAAAGGCTCAAGAACAATTGAATTTACTAACTTCGGTACACTTCATAACTTGTCCCTCTCTTTCCAAGTCTCTGCCTTGTGGTACTTTTTCAGTCTGAGATCCTTCCATTGATTTTCCATCGACTGGGCTTAAAACTCTATGGAAGAATTTATTAATAGATATAGTTAATAATTAATAATTAAAGTAACAGTTTATTATTTAGATTGAATAACTTGTATGAAATAATGTTTAGCCATTCTTAAAGGCTATTTAAACAGCTTTACAACAACAGGTAACACAGGATTTGCATCACAAAAACACAGATGGTACAAGAAGAAATATCCTAAATAGGGAACAAACAACACTTACTCAATAAAAACTGAATCTTACAGGTTTAAGAGGCTATAAACCATCTCAGTAAAGCCCCTGTTTGTCCTAATGGGTCAGAGAAGCCACAAAAAAAGTCATGCCAAGTCAAGCCTATGGCCTGAGAAACAGCTTAGGATGAAACAAGTTAACTAAAGTTTGAAGCTACACAAATAAGCATTCAAATCACATCAAATAAAGATGTCTGACATCTCTCTTCACTTTGTTGAATGCTGGGATTTCCAAGCAGTGAATGGCCAAGGGCAGTCCTATGTACTTCCAAGCTTCCACCTCACCTCCAGGCAAGGAAGCTTAAAGGCATTAACTGCATCCTCACATAAACTGATTACTGATTGATAGAGGACTTTCAAAGGAAACTGAGGGTTTACTAATCCTCATACATGACTAACACTTTTCCCGACAACATCCCGGGCAGAGAATACTGTATTAATTTTGGTAAACTACAGGCAAAATTGTTCTGTTAGTGACATCTAGAGGATTGCAGGTAGTTTACCTCAGGTTTTAGTTCAAGTACTTTCTTTCAATAAAAATATCATAGATTAATTTCAAGAAATTAAAGGTGGATATTTGAAAATCAGAAACAAGCATTCTCTAAGATGTTTTTCTTTGGTAATATAGTTACCCTTTGTTTGTTTTTTCTTCATTTTCTACCCAGCAAATATCTACATATTCTTTTATGTCTCCTGTATCCATTTTGCCACAAGTTATTTTGAAGTCCTTCTTGTCTCTTAATGCCTGACGTAGGCTTTCCATCGTTTCTGGTGTTATTTGTACCATTAGTCCGTCTAGAAGAAAACCAGTTAAAATTCCAACTTATCTGTAGAAAGACTAGCACAGCTTTTTAGTAGAATCTTGGTTTAAATTCTAGTGGGACCAAACCTCTCCTACAGCTTCTTCATAAATGTACATCAAATGGACTCCATCCCCCAACTACAGCATTAAATGTTACATGACAGAGGAAGTAATAAAAACCTTTCTCGTCAACAGACCCAAGACTAAAAGATCAACCTTAGACTAATCTTGGAAGTTTTTTGTATTTATGTGTCAATATAAGTATTTCATCAATACAGCAATGAAAATGGTTCCAGATACAGGCAGCTGTAAAGGAAAGACTTGCACTGACTAAAGCATAGAGTTAAAACTTGTTTTAAGATAAATGTGAACCAGCATGTATTTTTTATACAGTACTTGTTTGCAACAGGTGTTCTACAAAGTTAAAAATCCTGAAAAGAAAGAAGTTTATCTTCCCAAGGAATAAAAATCTTGCACAAGACTGCTGCTATTTTTAATTTATTTTTAAGTTCTCTTCATAAAAAACACACAGGACAAAATTCTTACCTTCAACTATACTGGATTTAGCTAAAAATCCTGAAGATGTTTTTAAGGCTCCATTAAACACCACAAAACTTGCACCTGTAACTAGAAAAAGTAGGAACAAAGCGAGTACCATTTCGTATCACTCAAGTTTGTCATTACTAACATTTAACTTGCATTCCCTTTTAAAAAGGCAGGCCAGAGAAGGTACTACTATACTGAAAATGCTAATAGAAATCCCTTACTGACAGGATGATACGAAACATGACTCTCTAAAGAGAAAATATTTTTTTCCAATCAGACCTTGGGAAAAAAAGACCAGCTTTGTTAACTTATTTTGTGAGTGCACACAGTATCCTTTTAAGATATTGGTGTCAAGCCAACACAGGCAAGCCAAAACATCCTCTGTATACAAAGAAAAGAGATCATTGAAGAGACAGTGGTGTAGGTTTTTTTTTCCCCCCATTTGTGTGTTTTTTTTCTTTAAAACAGACATGCCACTCAACTTCTGAACTTATTTACAGAAGATATGTGTCGAGGTTTAGCCCCAGCTGGCAACTACGCACCACGCAGCCGCTCGCTCACTCCCCCACGGTGGCACGGGGGAGAGAATTGGAAGAGTAAAAGTGAGGAAACTCATGGTTTGAGATAAAGACAGTTTAATAAGTAAAGCAAAAGCCGCGCACGCAAGCAAAGCAAAACAAGGAATTTGTTCACCACTCCCCATGGGCAGGCAGGTGTTCAGCCATCTCCAGGGAAGCAGGGCTCCGTCACGCGTAATGGTTTCTTGGGAAGACAGACGCCATAACTCCGAACGTCCCTCCACCCCTTCCCCCCTCTTTGTCCCCGCTTTATATACTGAGCATGACGTTATACGGTATGGAATATCTCTTTGGCCAGCCTGGGTCAGCTGTCCCAGCTGTGTCCCCTCCCAGCTTCCCGTGCACCCCCAGCCTGCTCGCTGCAGGCCAGCATGAGAAGCTGGACTGTCCTTGAGTACTTAGCAACAACTCAAAACATCAGCACCTTATCAACATTTTCTCATCCCAAATCCAAAACATAGCCTCACGCTAGCTTATATGAAGAAAATTAACTCTACCCTGGCTGAAACCAGGACAATATGCCTGAAGTTTAGAAAAACAACTGAAAGAAAAAGATGACTAAGTGAACTTCCATGCTACAAGCCTTCGCATACATTTATTAGTTACAAAGAGTGCTTCAAACAAAAACACACTAAGCATCTATGCTTAATGAAGCATGGAACATCATTTCCAGGGAGACCTTACTGCAGCCTTCCAGTACTTAAAGGGGGCCTGTAAGAAAGATCAGACAGACTTGTTAGCAGGGCCTGTTGTGACAGGGGAAGGGGTAATGGTTTTAAACTAAATGACAGCAGATTCAGACTAGATCTAAGGAAGAAAGTTTTCACAATGAAGGTGATGAAACCCTGGCCTGGGTTGCCCAGAGAGGTGGCAAATACCCCATCCCTGGAAACATTCCAGGTCAGGTTGGACAAGGCTCTGAGCAACCTGCTGTAGTTGAAGATGTCCCTGTTCACTGCCTTGAAAGGTCCCTTCCAACCCAAAGATTCTATGATTTCAAGAGTACACCAGAGATGGTAGGAGTACAGCCCTATCAATCTGGAATTCCCCCCAACCAAACAGCCTTGTAGAAAAGCATGACTGAGACACATGGCCATGCTGCACAGCTGTATTACTTTCAAAAGTTAAAGGCATCTCTGCACTGTTCTCTCTACAGGTGGTTCTAGGAGTTTGCTAGGTGTTGTATAGATGTACTCACTCTTACCATATTTCCATACACTCAATACTATTTGTTTACATATTTTCTTGGTTTCAGCCAGGATAAAGTTAATTTTTTTCACAGAAGCTAGTGTGAGGCTATGTTTTGGATTTGGGATAAGAAAAATGTTGATAAGGTGCTGATGTTTTGAGCTGTTGCTAAGTAGTCAAGGATAGTGCAGCTTCTTGTGCTTGCCTGCCAGCAAGAAGGCTGAGGGTGCACAGGGAGCTGGGAGGGGACACAGCCAGGACAGCTGACCCAGGCTGGCCAAAGAGGTATGCCCTACCATACAACGTCATGCCCAGTACATAAACTGGAGTTGGCCGAGGGGTGGGAATCGCTGCGGGGGGGCAGGAATCGCTGCTTGGGGACAGGCCGGGTGGTGAGCAATTGCTGTATTGGACATCACTTGTTCTTGTACATTCCTTTGTCAGTATTATTATTGTTGCTATCATTGTTGTTTCCTTCTCTCTTGCTTTACTATTAAACTGTTTTTATCTCAACCCACGAGGTTTTTTCCCCAATTCTCTCCCCCATCCCGCTGAGGGAGTGGGGAGTGAGCGAGCAGCTGCATGGTGCTTAGTTGCCGGCTGGGACTAAACCACAGCCCATATGTAAATATATTGCCCAATTCACACTAATAATAAATTTAGATTTTAAAATATGTAGAGAATCTGATTATGTCTGAAAACATAAGCTGTATTCAAAAATTCTGGAAACAAACAAACAAAAAGTATTAATTTCCATTTAATAGAGTATTTGTAAGGGTACCCAACTGTTGATATAAAATGAAAATTAAATGTTGCTGGTTAAATTACATTGCAGCTTGAACGCTGAACTTTGTCTCAACTTACTGGGAATATGTATTTTCCTTACAGCCTAAAAGGGAACTTACATTTCTGCTCTAGAAATGTGATTTTTCTCCACAAGCCAAACTAAACAGCTTACCTTTCCTAGGATGTCCAGTAGCACTGATTGCTTGTGTGTGATAGAGGCCATGCTTATTCTGCACACACACCAAGTGAGAATCTGCTTCAGTATTAAAACTTGCTCCGATACTAATTACATGTTCATTAGAAGAATTTATCACCTTCATTACCTGTCAATACAAAATTTGTCATTAAACTGACAAATATCTGTATGCAGCACTCATTTAAAATACATCAGAAAAATCCAGCGCTCAAAACAAATCCCAGGAATCATTCACTTAGCCAATTCCAGAGAATGTGAACACCACAATTTGCCATGACTAGCTGGAGGGACACTAAGCATGATCAAAAACCTTACTTCAGCAGAGGGATGAGTAAGTCTGCATATCTCTGGACAAAGCAGAATATCAGAGTTGTAGCGGTTTTGTTGGTCTTAAAGTTAAAATACACATTAAGCCTCACACAGTTTGGGGGTTTTTTTGTTTGTTAAAGTTGAAATAAACAAATTGTAATAAAACCTACACCAGCAAGACAGACTTTTTTTAAAAGTTCTAAGAAAAACACTGCCATCAGGAAATGTGTAAGAGGGATTCCTTGAAAATACATGCTGAAAGATTTTGTAGAAACTCCTGATTTTTCAGCATTTAACAGTTATCCTAAAGCTCAACTTCACTCATCATTATCCACCTTTCAACATATCCAGGAAGAAGGAAATGTGCGTCCAGATAATTTCATGCTCTCCTGCTCTCCCTATCACATGCTTATTCAGTTCAAAGTTCAGAGAGTCTACTGCACAGCAAATAATAGCAGCTCTCTAGGTTGCTCTGTTAAGTGGAGAATTCTCTTGAACTGCCTGGAAGCTGATTACAGAATAAAAACATCACAGTCTCTAAAAAAAGAGGAGAGAGGAGAGGGTGGTTCTTGAAGAGCACACGTTAAAGGTGTGACTGGTATTATATGAAAAATGAAGACTAAAGCAGTTTGGCTTAGACAGCTAATCAAGATGGTTTCACTCACCTCATTATACTTCCTTAGGGGTATTTTAATACAACTTCTACCCATTTCCACATGAACGAACAGGTTGTCTATGGTATGCAGAGTATACTGATAATTTCTAAGGTCCTATAACAGACAGGTTTTATGTTAGCAGTCAATTAAATACCATTTTCTTATCTTTAACAACAAATACTCCCTAGGTGAAGTACTTTACATACATCTCTAAAACTTCTAAAGAGTACTGACACTAAGGGAAGCTAAAGACTTAGTGATAACTTTTTTCCTGCCATGGTGTACGTTAAGGGTACCTTAACGAACATTCAAACAAATTTATAGCACTGACAAGGTAGCTGTAACTATTTACCAGGGGGTTATTTAGACTATGGCTAGTTTATGCACATTAGGATCTTACAGTGTTTTACATAACAAAATACTGCAACACCCTCCCTCTCTGACAGAAAAGCAAAGCATGGAAGACACCATCTAGATTAGTTTGTTTCCAGACTCACACCCTGTCTCCTACAGCTCTAACTTCTTGAGTTATAGCTTGAATACTGCACTGTTCCTTATACCTTTCTCTGACAGAAGTTACCATCCTTCATCTCAGCTACTTCAGCAGAATTTTCCTATTGTGTTTTATTCCAGAAGAACAACATTAGGTATAAAATTGTCTCATTTGCCTTTACCAACTCAGCTGAAGAAAAGTTAGAGAAGGCTCTTGCCACTGTCTGAGCCAGGTAATCAGCATCATCCTCAATCAGCACAGCTGTAGCAAGGAGGATATTTATGAACACATCTCATTGCATTGCAAGCTTCAACAGAGCTGGCACTGTTTTAGCAATATTAAGGATATACATCACAGGTGCCCTTCGCCTTCATCATTTACCACTACTTCAGTCACATGTGCGGTGCTAGATTTTATGTGATCTCTAATTAAGGATTTGCACCACATGTAGTTAAAAACATAACACCAAGAGAACATTTTGCTATCATCTTACAATGATTAAAACTCCTGCTGCATCAAAAGAGGTGGTCCTGCCAAGAAGCACGTATTCCCACTGCCTGCTTCAAGCTGACACTACAAACAGCAGTTTTGGAGAATCACAGTAACTCTAATCCAGCTGAAAATGAACTCCATAGAAGCCCCCTTCATCAGGAGCACAACATTAAGATTCCTCAAAGTCTGAAGATCCAGTTCCACACTGGTACAGGGACTTCACCAATCAGGCAAGGAGCTGGCTCATGGAATTAAAGTATAAGTTTCCTCCATTCTTCAGATGGTGCAACTCCTCTGATTGATTCCGTATGTAATGACATGGACATCAACAGTAGCAAAAAGGCCAAGTGCTGGGTCATGCACTTGGGTCATACCAACCCCACGCAGTGCTACAGGCTTGAGGAGGAGTGGCTGGAGAGCTGCCTGGTGGAAAAGGACCTGGGGGTGCTGGTTGACAGCTGGTTGAACACGAGCCAGCAGTGTGCCCAGGTGGCAAAGGCGGCCAACAGCATCCTGGCCTGTATCAGAAATAGTGTGGCCAGCAGGAGCAGGGAAGTGATTGTGCTCCTGTACTCAGCACTGGTGAGGCCACACCTCAAATCCTGTGTTCAGTTTTGGGCCTCTCCCTACAAGAAGGATGTTGAGGTGCTGGAGTGTGTCCAGAGAAGGGCAACGAAGCTGGTGAGGGGTCTGGAGCACAAGTCTTATGAGGAGCGGCTGAGGGAACTGGGGGTGTTCAGTCTGGAGAAGAGGAGGCTGAGGGGAAACCTTATTGCTCTCTACAACTACCTGAAATGGGGTTGTGGTGAGGAGAGTGTTGCTCTCTTCTCCCAAGTAACTAGCAATAGAACGAGAGGAAATGGCCTCAGGTTGTGCCAGGGGAGGTTTACACTAGATATTAGGGAAAATTTCTTCACCAAAAGAGTGGTCAAGCATTGGAACAGGCTGCCCAAGGAAGTGGTGGAGTCACCATCACTGGAAGCGTTCAAAAAACGTGTGGATGTGGCACTTTGGGGCATGGTTTAGTGGGCATGGGTGTGCTGGATGAGCGGTTGGACTTGATGATCTTAAAGGTCTTTTCTAACCTTAATGATTCTGTGAAAAAGCAAAGAACAGCCAAAGACTGCAGTTTCATCTCAGCTGTAACAGCGTCTAGACTCTTAAGAGAGGGTTTAGTGATCACCTAAATAATACGTGCAATTGTCTCCACATTACAGCATTTTTCATCACAATATTACAGATTAAGTTCTATCTACGCATTAGAAAAAGGTTACTGGTCAGGAATATATGCTTATGGAAGTTTAAAACAAATTATTTGAGTAACAGAGGAAAAACTTGCTCAGGGAATGGCATAAATTCTAGGCTTGACTTACTCTGATGATTTTGCCAAAACCTAAAGTTCTTCATGTAAGGGAGTCAGACTGGTTAATCGTGGTAATGTTATGTTTGCGTGGCAAAGTAATTAATGTAAGAGTTAGACCACAGCATCTGCCTGTCAACTCTTCAGATTCAAAAAATGTTGAAGACAAGACTAGATTCCTGCAGTACACCAATGCTTGGAAGAGAAAAAAATGCAACTGAACAATGATTACTACCAGCTTCAATGTAAATGTTAACATTTTTTTCATTCATTTAAAGCCATTTCTTACTACCAGAACTAATGTGTAACAATATAACATGAAAGATAGCTTTCCTAAATCATGTATAAATACTCTTTGCTAAGAAAGTTTCAAGTCAGGTATGAAGAAGAAAAATATTAGCCCTTTGCAAAAAACAACTCTTTCAAGAATCAGAGTTTTGAGGACATTTTATATGATCTAAATTACAATGGGATGGGAAGAGAATAAAACATTTACTCACAACAAGTAGATTCATAATTGTATGTCCTATCTCTCCAAAGAGTGGCTTCCGGTGCCTGAAACTTACTAAAGGAGCTGGATATGCTAAAGGTGGGGGAAGAGAAAAAGGGTCATATTTACCTATAAACAACTGTTAAGACTTGCTAATCAAGTATTTATTTTTATTTGCAGCTATAGCTTATGTTTCATAATCTCAGTATCTGACCAGTAAAGGAACTAGAGCCCTGTCTGATTCTCTGTTACAGATTGTCCTTCAGTACACTGCATGGTTTCCCCACCCACAGTTAAACCCTACTGCAATGTCACTGCATGGAGTCACTCTCCTAGTGGCAGTAATTTTGTGGCAGAGACTCATTGCTGCTTTCATATACTTTGTCAGCTATGTTTCTTGCAGTAGGTGATCTGGACAAACATCCTGGGTTCAGTCTTTGGGTCACCAGCTGTGGGAGGGGTTGTGAGGCTTATTAGTTGCTTCAGTAAGAATACCATACAGGTTAACATCTGCTTTTACATTAATGCTGTAATACAAAGTGAAGTACCACTCAGTACTGATAAGCAAGAGAGAGTGAATTATGCTGTTCACACATGCTTTAAAGTCCCATGACTGCAATGGGAAACAGATGCAGATGGAAATTAGCGAAGACAATGAGATGTAGGAGACTATGAACCACAATGTGAAGCCATTTGAAAACAAAACAAGTAGCATAGCAAAGTAAGGACTGTGAGGTCAAAGACACAAAATTGTTAAGGGAGGAAAAAAAAAAAAGACAAGAATGACAAAGAAGTTATCACCATTGTCAACACATGGACAGAAGCCTGGCCAGTAGAAATCTGCTATTGACTCAAGAAATCCATGAACAAGCGAGTGATACACATTTATGGACATGCAGCTTCTAGAATGGTAGGCTTATTTATCAAAAATGCATTCAGGTCAGGAAAGTTGTGTATGATAAATTTTTTAAATACAGCCCACTTAAGGAACTCCTGCATGCTGCACTTTATCTGAACTACTGCTCTCTAAATCATAAGCAGCAATGTAACAGAAAACAAAACAGCACCTGTGTCGCAAAATTAAATGTCTGCATTATTCAAGGAAGTACACAAGCAACTCTAGAAGGCGTTTAGGACAGTATCTACTTTCAGGTCTTGCTCAAGCTAGCTTTACCTGATCTTCAAGGCAAAAGGACCCTGCCGTAAACACTTTCCTTTGGTAAGCCTAGAGCAGAGTCCACATAAATCTCATTGGAAGAGCAGAAAATGCTCACATCAGCCTGCAACAGACTGTGGAAGCCGGTTCCCACATGGAGGTTGTGTGATTGCACATTTACATGCTCTCCATCCACCTCACTTTGAAAGAATGCCTCCTGCATTTTTACAGGCCTAGAGATTTCAAATGTAATGATAACTTACTAATTAATACAAGTAATTAATACCTTTATGCATTTTATGAAGCAGTAATGTTTTGCCAATATAGTCAATTTGAGTAATTTAATTCATTGTGAACTTCACTTCAAACCCTTCTCCTATGACAACAGAAGTCAAGCATTTTGATAGTTTACTACTACCAGTTTTCGTTTCTTAGCCTTCTCTAAGAGAAAAAAAAAAGAAGTCGTGCAGCACAATGTGAATTCCCAAGTTTCTCAATAGGTGGCTTCCCACATATGAAACTTCTGTCTTACACAAGTGTAATATAAAATACTGAAAAGATGATTTTAAATAATATTTTCCTTGTCTAAAAAACTTGTATCTTCCAAAGGGAATTTTATATTTACACTGCTATTAAAAGTGTTAAAACTTACCCTCATATTCTGCTCCCAGTCTCAACATTAAACGGATTGGAAAAACTTTTGCCCAGGGTATTTCCAGCTTATGGATGAGAATGCCACAAAGAAAGGGGTTATCTGGTAGAATTTGATCATCAAGCTTCTGAAAAGTTGGTGAAACAAACAGGAATCCTCCATGCTCTTTGTTACTGAGAAAGTTTTCAGTAAAAGTAATGTTTTCCATGTTTCTTATTAACCTTCCTGTAGAAAGAGGGACAGACAGTCTTTGCATATCTGGAGAACTAACACCTTCGTGTCAAGAAAACTACTCTAACCCATGGTCTCCTACAGACTTGTAAGCCATACGGTGTATCTCACATCTTCCTGAAAGTCTGGTAGACATCTAAACCCATAGACCAAGTGCTCTGTATTTATTAACTAAATGAACTAGAATATGAAACAAGTTTTTACCAAAAAAACAAAAACCCTGAAGTGCATAATGTTCTAGCATACAACAATTGATGAACTTTGATTAACAAACCTCAAATATTTATATACATAGGAGTATTGTACTTCTACAAATGAAGTTCCAGATGTCCTAAACTCAACGACTTATAGCCAGAATCTCCAACACGACTGAAGAACAAGAAAAAACCCTGCAAATAGGATGTTTACAGAAGCATGTGAAACAAAGAAACTTAATTTTTTTCCTTTCTGTTGTTTATTTAGAACCCAAGGCTAAGATTGCAAGGTTTTTCAGCAAAATCATTAGATACCTACAAATACTTTAAGAAGAATTACATGTCAACTTCCAGCTTTGAAGATCAGCAAGAAGATTATTATAAAGTAAAAAAGTTAAGACATTAAAATTACATACCTTTCATTGCATCCTTATAGATATCAATAAATAATCTGAATATTTCACTGGGAAAAATCTCTTCATCTGGCAAGCACTGCAACAGAATGATGATTTCTGCCTGGCCCAAACCATGTAGTCCATTTGTTGAAAAGTACCAGCACTTTTCTGAAGAATCTTTAATTAAAAAGATAGATACTACAGTAGAGTTGTTTCACAGTCAGAAAAAGAAAGCTGGATTTAATGGAAAAGAAAATGCACACTACTTACAAGTTATTAGCTTGACATTTACAAGCAAGTTTGCATTTAGGATAAAAGTTAATGGATTAGGACCTCCTTCCACAAGAAGTAAGGTGACATGTTGACGAGATGGATGTTCTTCCACTGGAGGATCTAAATAAATTTAACACCCAATTTAGTTCAACATGACAGCCAACTACCTAAAACATGAATTACACACCACAGCACACGAAAGACTGTCCCATCCTCCTATCTCAAGAGGGTGGTAATTATTCTCAAACTTAGAATAGCTGTAGATCAACCAATTAATAGCTTACCCCAAGATTCAAGTAATGTATAAAAATACAGCAGTTAACTTGTAACAAAGATACAAACTAGGGATACCATTCATTTGGTAATTACTCTCTAATTTTGTATGCTGTCTCCTCATCCATATACTGGTACTGTTAGTTACCATCAATGAGCACAGTCACTACTACAATGCATTTAAGTGATGAAGTATTCGTTTCATAACATATTGATCTTGTTAATAATGAGCATTCATTTATCCAACAACCCAATGTGCACCAAATAAATGACAGATTAGAACTGTATTAAAATAGAAGTTATATACACACACAAGTTCATATTTAGAAAGCTTGCATCAGGTGATTAAATATTAACAATTTTCTCAAATTTTACCTTCTCCTTTTTCATTCACTGCAAGCAAGAGTGGCGGCAGTTTATCATCATCAGGAACAAGGCTGGTCTCTCTATGAACATAGTTTTCAACCCCACATAGTGCTCTGTAACTTGAAGGACTCACAGGCATATCACTTGTAGTCTGATCAACTGAACTGGAACTAATCTTCTCAGCTTCTGCAGTAGGAGAATGCTCTTTATTTTCTGCAGTTAGAGATTTGTAACTATGTACCACCTCACTCTGGCCTGGAACAGCCTGCTGTGCATCATCTGATGAAACAGCAGGACATAATTCCTCCATTCCTGTAACAATTTCCTCCTTAGGTTTTGGATTTACACCGGTTAACATCTCATCTTCCTCTGGGTTTGCAGCCTATGAAGAAGAAAAAAAGTGTACACTCTTGTCTCACAACAAACTAAACTTTCATTACTAACATTCTAGAAGCAAAAAGAAAGAAATTTATCACAAATACTGAGAACGCATTTTCTCTAAATAAGATGACGGACACCAAATCCCTCCTGGATCTTTCTTTCCCCCACTTCCCATTTTCAGTAGATGAAGATACATCAATTTGTTCAACAACACAAAAATCATATCAGAGCGCTGCAGATTAGTCGTTTTAGCATACAACAGTCAGATGTAACACAACCAAGAATAAACCAAGTACCCCTTCAGGAATCTGTTTAGTATTACTGTTTCCCCACTCATAGCTACTGAATATTGTCATCATTGTAATCTGCCATCACTGGGATCAGCAGTTTAGCACTGCAAGTGTATTACTACTTCTACATGATGTACTAATAGCCGAGTCTAGCATTTTACAGCCTGATTCATTCCTAGTTTGGAGTCAAACTGCTCCGCCAGTGAAATGGATATGACAAGCTATGAGCATAGGCACATTAGGATATCAGCTGTCATAAAACCCCAAACAAATTATAAGGTGTGCTGTTGTCTTTGAAATTTGTTAGACTTGCATCCTATCTCAACAGGGAAGGCTTTGCATTGCAACAAGAAAAAAAAACCTAACAACTTTATGCTTGCCCTGTACCAGTTCTCCTGGTATGCCATCAGCTTCCTGCAAATCCTGTGTTTAGACAATACACGTCAGAAAGAAAAAAAAGACACGAACCCCCAAAATAACACCACCACCCCACACACAGACAAAAAATTACTAAATTGGTCTTTAATCAACTTCTTCCTCAAGAATTTGCCTGCTGGTGATTCCTGTCATTTTGTACTTCTGACCTTAACAGTATCCTGTGGCAGTATGTTTAGGATTCTGTGTTACCTAGTAAAGTACATCCTTTGGTTTGGAGATGCAGTATGATGGTTTTGTTTGAGCTTATAAAGCTGCATACAAGAGCCATCAGCTAATTGTTTCCTACTCACTTTGTCCATGCTGCTTTTAATTTTAGACATTGCTTATCTTTGCAAGTGAAAATATCCTACTCTTTCCCCAAAATGGAAGACAGGCTATGCCTTTTGATTACTGCAACTTACTGGAGTTTTTCCTTGTTCAAGTGAAGTCACATTTACTGTTATCCACTCTTCATGAATTAAGGCAGATTTACACGCTATACACCTGGTAACTGTTCAGATCATCCATATACAAATAACAACAACCTGGTCTGGTCCTTAGCTTTACTAACTTGTTTTAAAAACTCCTAAAACCTGTTAGAATCATAGAATTTATGTTATCACTTGAGGCATTGTTTCAGAGCTATGTTTTATTTTAAAAAGGCTCCATCTAAGGAATCTCTCCAAATCTCTACAAAGCAAACTTAGACCACTTCTTTGGACTTTTCCTGTCAAGTACAACTAGTTCAACACTGTGAATATGATCTATTATAAAAAAAGTCAGTCCTCCTCTCAGTTCAAAATTAGGTCACATTAGAAGCAATATATAGATTTTGCTGTGTCCTATAACATAGTATTCTAGGGCATTAAGCAGCTTCTGGTTAGTCTAATCTAACAGACAAACTATAGCAAGCCACTGGGGAAAAAACGCACAAACTTCTACTATAAGCATGTTGTTAATGACAGGTTTCAGAACTATGGCTGAGGTCACCTTCATAAAAGTAGTTAATCAAAGGCTGTCTAGAAAAAAAAAATCTGTTTTGGAAAATTTTCTGCCATTTTTAAAGTTCACATACACCCCAAAGCAATCATGGTTTCCTTTGAAGTATGGTCTACAAAATATGTCAATCCAACTTCACAGCCACCCCAAAAAAATAATAAAATATTGGCTCAGATTCCAAAAGCTGTGAATAAAGAGTTGTATTATGGCATGTAAGGGTATCAGTATCAAGCAAAGGTACTTCAAGAGGTAATTCATGCACTACACACACTTCTTAATTCATACCATATGCATCTCCGGCAAGTCAGGGTTTACTGGACTTAAGTCCTGCGACAACCTCTTTGTTCCTGATGAAAGTTGTCTTGTATCTGCCACTTCACCATTTGGCAAAATACCATCTGCAAACCAAACTCTCCTCTGTTCTTTGGGGCACAGCCCTAGGACAGGTTAAGAAAACAACATTGACTTCATATTATGGTACTGTTCTAATAGCTGAAAGGGATTATAATAGCCCCTCCTCCCCTCATATATGTAGAGAATCTGTTTACTGGAACCAAGCACAGGTAGACAGTTTGACATCAGCCAGTCTCCAGTAAGGCAAATACATGCAAAAAAAAATCTCATACTTGCAGAGGAAACTGCCATGCTATAGTTAAATCTATCAGTTCCTGTATGAGGAAGGCTATTTCCTCCATCATCCCTCTGTAGTAAGATAAGAATGAAGTGCATATCACAACTGAAAAATGAAATACACTCTAAAACAGTTAGCTTATCACTTTAAAAATTCATTGTCGTTGAAGGTCAGACATTCAGTACAAGTGGAACAAAGACACTAATCATTCTTATTTACACAGAGAATGAACCCCTGCTGCTCTCTAGAAACTTCTCCCTAAACAACCACTTTTTGTTTTTACTGCAAGACTGGCAGTCATAGCACAAGCCAAAGTTCTCCTAAGCTATACAAAAATGATTAAAATAGTATCTGCACAAAAAAATTATAAACAAAGAGGACAATGAAAAAGTGACATCCATATTTTTTAAGTGGATACTTAAGACAGACTTGGTCAAGCTCATACATGGCATCAAGGCTGGGAATAAAAAAAAACACCAAAAACTTTCCAGTGTCCCAGTTCAGAGTATCCATTTCCCACCAAAAAAAAAAAAAAAAAAAAAAAATCACTACACCAAGTACGTATCCATGATGTGTTAAACAACTCTTTCCAAAGAGATCCTGAAAGTCTTAGATATATTGTACTATATTTAGCATACCTTCAAGCATACCTTCAATACCAGGTTGTTTAAGTACTGATATAGGTAACAAAGCAGAAGATGAAGGAGAGCTAGCACCACCAGCTATCTGGGCTTCCTCCAAAGGTGGAACACCAGAAAAACACTCAGAGGAGATACTGGAGTTTGGGACAGGACCAGTTGGACTCATCATCCTTTCAAATGCCTGTGCTAAAAAAAAAAAATGTAGTTGGTTTTTTAAGATCTCACAACTGATTAAATTTCATTTGCAGTGCAGTATTATGGGTGGTTTTTTTGCAAGGGCAGTGAACAGTTTGCGAGCTAGTTAAGAAAAATGAACACTCAAGCTATTGTACAGAAGAAAACTTAGGTTTCTTGATCTTCTACCTGCACATTAGCCTAATTTGTTCCTAACATAGAAACAGACCTCCTTGTACATCTTGCTACTGTTGCAGTGACTACATTGAACCATATGATCCCGGCATCTTGGTGCAAATACATATATCACATTTTTTATTATTAAAAATCTGGTACGTTTTCAACTTGTTATTCAAATATTAATAATCAGGACCTATTTTTTTTCCCCTGATGTTTCCATAAGCATCCGTCCTTAGCTCCCAGTTAAGAAAAGGTTAATAGTAGTACAGTAATTGAATCATAAGATAAGCGGCTTGTAAAAATATCAGGACAGACAGGTACACAAAACACACAAATAATATGTGAGAACAAGCAGGGGTATGGCCTTTAAACACACAGAAGGCTACTGTGGACGGAGGATCACTTTTGCTAGACCTCTGCCACTGATAACCCAACAGTATGTGTTTAGTTCTATGGAGTTCAAACCTACTTTTTTTTTTTATAAAAAAACAACCAGCTTGCTACTCAAAGTTTAAAATAAGAACTGAAATCCAAGTAAGAAGTACAATTATTCTCTTCTACCCTCCATCTCAGAAATAGGAAAACATACGCCAACTAAAGTAATGAATCTCCCCAAAAAGAACAAAGGTTAAAGAGATGTTAGCTGTACCTATTCTTCTTTAATGATTACTAGAATTACTAAAAAAAATGTTTACCTCTATTAATATCATCGTAACAGCCAGTACAGACTCTTGCTTCCTTCTCCATGTATTGTAGTTTGCATTTTCGCTTGCAGCAGCCACCACAAAAAACCTGAATTAGAAAAAGACTGAGTTAAATATTATAGACAAAATCCCAGTATTTCCTGGATTAAATTCCTATTATTATTTACTCCTTTTACTAAAACAGATTACATTATATAAAGCATGCGTACACATTTTTGGAAGTAGGGAAGGAGAAAAGGAGCTTTAGCATATGTAACTGACAATACATTCCTGTTTGTGGAGAAGGGAAAGTACCTGACTAAAATGGCTTTTACTGCATCCAGCTCTGGGGCCCCCAGCACAAGGAAGACATGGACCTGTTGGAGCGGGTCCAGAGGAGGGCCACAAAAAAGGACAGAGGGACTGAGGACAGGCTGAGAGAGCTGGCACTACTCAGCCTGGAGAAGAGAAGGCTCCAGAGAGACATTACTGAGGCCTTTCAATATATAAAATATACAAGATATGATAAGAGTGTCTTGTAAGAAAGATGGCAAGACACTTTCTACCAGGGCCTGTAGTGACAGGACAAGGGGTAACGATATTAATCTGAAAGAAGATAGATTTAGACTAGATCTAAGGAAGCAATTTTTCACCAGGAGGGTGGTGAAACACGGGCACAGGTTGCCCAGAGAGGTGGCAGATATCCCATCCCTGGGAACATTCCAGGTCAGGTTGGATGGGGCTCTAAGCAACCTGATCTAGTTGAAGATGTCCCTGCTCTTTGCAGGGGTGTTGGACCAGATGACCTTTAAAGGTCCCTTCCAAACCAAACCATGCTATGATGCTAGGATTAAGAATCTCAAAAGCTCCACAACAACTACACAGTCTCACAAGTCTGCTTGTGATCAGGCATTCTTCCTATCCTGTTCCCTGGAACTGCACTGCAACCTTCCCATACCATAGGCTTTTGAAATTTGTCAGGTATTTCTGTTGGACCAAAGCAATCCTTAGATGTCTTACAAACCAACCTTCCACACATGGCCAGGAACACTCACATTACACAGCAAAGCACTCAACTCTTGCCAATATTCTCCCAGATTCAGCTATGAAACAGACCAGCATCTAAAATTTCTTGTTGTGAGCAGATCTAATCACATAAGGCAGGGTGCCCACAAAAGTGCATCTTTTAAAGTCTTTTTAAAAATCACAGCTGGAAGCAGCTGGTATACAATTGCACTGCTATTAGAAAACTCTTCCATGAAGTACACTTGTTTATTCTAAACCCTCTGCAGCCTAATACTCAAGCCTGTATCTTCATCTCACATGAAGAAACCTTCAGAAAAAAACCCCAAGAAACCACAATATGTACAACAAACAGCAGGAGCAAGGAGGACACAAGTGATACTACATTACAATTCTTACCTGGAGTGATGGAAAGAATTCCAGGTTGCACCACCTATTCCCAAATTCACTCCTACTTCTGTTAATCCCATAACTATTTTACATTAAACAGTGATAGGAAGAAGGACTGAACCCCAGAATTGGGTCAGATTTGCTCTACTGCTTTAGTATTATGATTATTTATTATTAAAGATAACTGTTGCAATCTCCCATTAGGATTCCAGTAATGTTTAAAACGATCTAGTTTCCTATCAGCAAATAGTCATTCCTTATCCACTGATCTTGCAGCACTGTGCAAGTCTCTCCGTAATAAGCATTACCAATTTGTCACAGAATTCCAAGCTCCCTCTTCTACCTCATGGACAACTATCTAAGCCAGAGCTCGCTGATTCCCAAGCTATTTACAAACACTGCCTCAGGAACTCTGTTGGTTAAGTAGGCTCCCCAACTCTGTCAAAAAGAATAAGCATAGTTTCCTTCATGTTAGTAGCTCCCTTCAGCAAAGTATTTTAAAAGCTTTAGAAAGACTGCTTTGAAAGAACAGCATGTGGTCTTTTACTCCAACAGGAGATACATCCTGTCTATTTTTAAGCAGAGATGGGGAAAAAAGTGCATCTCTTTAGCCTGAACTGCACAATCCCATTCAAATAATTATGTCTCTAGTACAGCTGTTTTCTGCAAGAGTTCCCATAAACATGTGCTGCTTTTCTCACTTTTCCCTTATATTCTTTCAAGTGTGAAGTGCAAGTTTTCAAAAAAAATTAGAAAAAAATAGGTTATTGCAAGTGAACTCCTTTAAGTAGGAAAAGTCACTGTAAAATCAGTAATGCTTGATTGGTGCAATATGGGCTCAAAAAGAAACTACTCCAATTGCTTCTGCATTAGTGTCACAGGTAATTTACCTCAATTGAAAATGCACATGCTCAGTAAAGATGTTAAGAATATAACTGGTGAAGATTAATTGCTAATCAGTTACAATCCACCTTAGGGCTTCAAATGCTAAGCAGTATAATCCTTTGCAATTGCTATTCTCCTCTTACACTTGGTGCCACTGGGCCCCACAACAGAGGAGGCAGCTTAATCCTAATGCAGAGGAGACATGAGGTGAAGACAAACTAAGGGACAGGCAATGTAACAGGGGAAAGGAGATGAAGATGAGGCTGCTGAGCAGAGAAATTGATTCTGGTTGAGCTAGAAGTGTGCCACAAGAAGAGACAAATGTCTAAACAAACAGCAAAGTTGTTTCACCTCACATGTGCTGCAGACAGGAGAGAAAGCAGGAACCTCTAACTCCACACTTCCCTCCAGCACAGAAGCCAGAATTCACAACTCTTGCCACTTTCACTGATAAAAAAAAGCTGGAGGACCAAATGAAGACTATAAAATTGTCTTCCAGAATAGTCCACAGATGACAACTGTGAATTCCTGCCAGTTCTCCTTATGTCCAAGTGGCTGAAAACACAACCACCCACAACATGTCCACAAGGAATGTGCTTGTGGGCTTTTGGTTTTGGTTTTCTTTTTAAAGACAAAAGGTTACTATTAAAAACAAAGTCTTACAAGGCAGAAAGTTAAGCTGCTGCCCATTCAGAAAAGCTATGACAAAGTTACAACTGCATCACACTCCAGTATCTGTAAAGTTTAGCTGATCTATACTGCCTTCACTTATCCTCCCAACAAACATGCATTGTGATGCTCCCTCTAATTACACTATTCTTCAGCCAAAAGTCCCTGCTAACACACCAGATTACAACCATCAGCTGTTACTGTTGCTAAACAGAACTGTGTAGTGAAGGGTGCTTTTATCCCCATCTCTAGACAAGGTGCAAGAAATTTCACCACGAATGTAAATGGGAACTTGAAGTCAAGTCAGTTTTATGACTAAAACAAAAACCACTGAAGAACTGTGTTTTAAACTGTTACAAAACTTCAACGGGATATTCTGCCAAGTGACTAAGTTCAATGACATCTAGGTTGTCATAATGAGTTCTTCATTTTCTTGGCACTCAAATTCAGACCTACATTTCAATCCACACTTACTGCAGTTAAGTAAACAGGTTATGCTTTGAATAAACACTGCTAGAAGAGGCATTCTGGGAAAAAATTACCAAGCCTCTCCAGATGCCTCTCAACACTGCAGATGCAAAAAGTTAGGAAGCACGAACACTAGTCTTTGCTGTAACTCCTCCTCCATAAAGCTTACAGAGGAACACTGAAAAGTAAGTTCATTAGTATTGTTAGAATTTCCATTCACACACTAGTACAAGTGTAAGCCATAGTAGCTCACAAGGGAATTCTGGATTAAGGATAAGCTTTGACATTATTTGCTCACCGCAGAAGACCAGAGGCTGAAAAAAGTTTTACAGATTACTTGCTCAGTTGGTGAGTACCATTCACCCCACAAAAGTAGCATACTTTCCCCCTGAGATGACTCCTCTGGAAAATTATACATCTAATCATACAGGAGGACAATTCAGGCTATAAATCCATTACATTGGTACTGCTGTTACAGCTCCTGAAAGAATGCAATCCTTCCGGATTCATGGACAGTGTTTTACAGCTAGTATAACCACGTACCTGAATTACTATCATGATCACCACCTCAATTTTTTTAAGCTTAAAAGCCAAATAAAAAGCTGATTCACTATGACTACTATGAAGTCTCATCTTCCTTCTTCTATGCAAAACACATTAGCCTAGCCAGCAATGGAAGAGAAAATAAGAACATTCTCTGTACTTGTAATTATTTTCACAAAAAAGGTCATACATTTCTTAATATCAGCCTTTTCCAACAGTCTAACTTTCTGTGAAAGAAAAACAATTTTAAAAACCCCAAAACTTTAAGCCTAGAAAAATTTCTGTCAGTATTCTTTTTCTTCTGTATTTTTGTTATCCGTAGATCAGAATTGACTTGCTTTCAGTAACACAGGACCCCTCTCCAATAACTTACCTTTCCGCACGCACGACAGTGGTGTCGTCTTTTTGTAAACGTGAACTTGATTTGGCAGTTCATGCAGTTGGGTGCCTCTGAATCAGGAACCCACAACGGTTGTTTCCATGAGAGAGCTGCAGGTATCTTAAGTGATTCTACATTTTCAGATGTTTTATCTCCTCCAGCTTCAGAGCTGCTTTCTCCACAGTGCGGAGGTTCAGAATTTTTACCAACACTTACGCTGGTGCCTGAGAGGGGAGCTTCTGGAGTAACAGTACTTGCTTCCTGGTTTTGTGTCTCAAGTACATCTGTTCTATTCAGTCGTCTCTGACCAACAGCTCCTTGGGAAAGGCCAAGGAATTGCTTTGGTCTTGCACCTTCAGTACAAACACTAGAAACTAGTGCTTCACTACCACTCTCAGTCATGTCTGTTGCAGATTCTGATTCATTGTCAGTAAGAGATACTTTAACATCACTATTAATGCTAGTTCTCTCCTCCAGTTTTGCTTGCATATGTTCTTCAGTGACCTCTGTGAGATCCAGGTTGTTCACATTTGTTAAATCCCCTTCATCTGCATCAGCTTCTGTTAAATTACTATCATTGTCTGAAGACTTCAACACATTGGACTGAAGACTTTGTCCATACAAGAAATCATCAAGCTCAGCATCGCTTATTAGAGTATGACTTTCAATAACATTCTCCTCAATGGTGAAGTCAGCCATAACTGGGCTCATACTTTCATTGTAGTAAGAGTCTATACCAACACCATATGGCTCAACTTTGTATTCTAGAAAAGCAGAAGTAAAAGCTTTGATTTGCTGACAATCACTGTCATCAATTACATTCTCAGTATCATACTTCTCTCCATCTGTACTTTCTTCCACAATACTTTCATTGATTTTAGCTATATATCCTTGCTGTTCATGCAAGTCAGTGTTTTCACAGGGTTCCCTACCAGAGAGATCAGTTTTGGACTTTCCAGCATGAACAGTTACAATATCACTAATAACCTCTGCCATTTCGTTTTGAGGTAGAGGACTAACTTTTTCTTCTGTTACAACTAATGAACCACATATAGATACAGGAAGTGGAAGACATGACAGTGAGGTCTGGACATCCTCAACTGAAATACAGGAAGTGGAAACACTGTTTAGTATTTCATTGCTATTAAGTTCTTCACTACCTACATTCTCTTCTGTGATTTTCTTTTCCAATTCTACTTTAGCTCCTATTTGACATGAGGAGCCTGGTAAAACACAATTTCCAGGTAATGCTGCATGGCTTTTGTGCAGCTGAGGCCTCTTTGGCAGATCTGAAGGCATGGATTCTACATGACTTTCATCCTTTGAGTCTATCTTTTCTATGGCATTTCTTCCATTCATCTCTCTGTTTACTGCAGAGCATGCACCTTCATTTTGCGGTTCACATGGCAATTTCTCGTATACTTTCTCGTCTTTGGGACCATACGCGTTTGAATTCTGTGACATTACAGGGACACATGCAGTATTAAGGTGAGCAGTTTGTTCAAGCTGATCAAATACTTCATTGCACTTTACAGATTCTGCCCTGTGGTGATCATCACATGGATCCGAGATCTTTGTTGTAGCACAACTGTCTGATTTTAAAGCTAAATTAAGCTCCTCTGTTTTAACATGTCCTGAATCTTGTTGCATTGATCTCCCATCACTCTGTTTTGTGCTTGAAACACCACTGCAACCAGCTGCTGACACACAAGTAGGAACAGGTATGCAAGATATGCCAAAGTCAATCAAACCTTCACTGTAACACAAATCATCTGTCTGCAACTTTTGAGCATCTTCATGAGTAGCCACTGAATGGATTAAGTTACCTGTGTCGTTAACAAGATCACACACAGGTATACTACACCTTCCTAGGTTTGAAGACTGAATTTCATTTAAGGAATTACTGTCCACAGTGGACAAAAGATCAGGTCCAGCAACGCTCTTCTCATTTTGTGGTGAGTAACTCAGAAGCGCTCCACTTGTTGCACTGTGGCTAGCTAGAGAGATTGCTTCTGATGAAGCACAATTGTTTGCATCCTCTTGTAGTTTTGGTGTTGGGTATACATGTTGTAAGCAACCCAGAACCGCAGAAAGTGAATCGTGTTTTGACTCATATGGATTTTGAGGTGTTCTGTAGCAGTCATATTCATCTATTTTAAGGAAAAAGAGATCAAAAGCAAAGTTTATAGAACTCCTCTCTTTCCATAGTGCGCTCCCTCTAAATCCCATCTATTCATCAATACAAGCTTTTATTTAGCATACGTTTCTTTCAAATTCCACAGTAATAGTCATCTAACCAATATTATTACACTGGAGAACAAGGCAGTGCAGAAACTAACCTGTATTCTGTTCAAATTCATCAAGTAGTTTGTCCAAGTCACAGACTGCAGCTTTAAAGTAACTGTCCATTCTAGTTACAGTTCCAGTAAGGCTTTAGCCTTCTTAAACCTAAAAAGAAAAATACAGCTTCTTATTCACTGTGTTTTGCTGCTTACAAAGTCCAAGTGTTATTAGGAGTGTTGTGGTTTAACACCTGCCAGCAACTAAGCACCACACAGCCGCTCACTCACTCCCCTGCAATGGGATGGGGGACGGAATCAGAGGAGTAGGAGTAACAAAATTTGTGGGTTGAAACAGTTGAATAGTGAAAGCAAAAGCCACACACACAAGCAAAGCAAAACAAGGAATTCATTCATCACTTCCTATCAGCACGCAGGCGTTCAGCTACCTGCAGGAAAGCAGGGCTCCTCATGCATACTATTACTTAGGAAGACAAAACACCATCACTCTGAACGTCCCACCCATCCTCCTTCTTCCCCCAGTTTATATACCGAGCGTGATGTTTTATGGTCTGGAATATCCCTTTGGCCAGCCTGGGTCAGCTGTCCTGGCTGTGCCCCCTCCCTCACTCACTGGCAGGGCAGCTTGAGAAGCTGGGCAGTCCTTCACTGCTCAGCAATAGCTGAAAACAGCATTGTCAGCATTTTAATCCCAAATTCAAAACACAGTACTGTGCCAGGAAGAAGATTAACTCTATCCCAGCTGAAACCATGACAAGATGACAACTGCAATGAAATATTTTTGTCATTTTAATAAAACTTTTTTTCTCTCTCCTCATAAAGAAAATGTTAAGTACAAACAGGGCTGCAGACTGTCAGGCTCTATGTACTCTGAATACGCTCTACAGTATACTCTATTAGTGAATAGTACACTATTCACAAAATGCTCCAAAATTCACCTTAAATCAGGAAATTGAGGCTGCCTTATTAAAACCAAATGCATCTGAAAGCAGATACTACGGCACTATAATGTCAGGAAGTTTAAAACCAGAAGGGATACTAGGATGTTCTGGTTTGACCCCCTATATATTTTATGCCATGCAGCTCAGACAAAAAACCAAAACAGGCTACCACTACCCTTGCAACCCAAATGAACTGTTTAAATAAATGATGCTCATGTAACCCCAGACATTTCAGGCTTTAAACTGCAGTAGGAAGCACGAAAAGCATAGTTCTGTTGGCAGAAGTGCCAGCAAGAAAAAAGCCTCCTTTAGGAGTTCAAACTTTACAACCAGTCCAAAACAAAGCATGTGAATATGACACTTACCTCCCAAGCTATACAACCAATCAACCTCAATTTACTTTCAGCCATGACCAAATGATCCAGATAAGACTAAACACAGGCTAAAACCTAAAATATATCAGGACTATAAAGCAGCTAACTAGCTAAAGCACTTAAGTGTGACACAGCCGTCTAAACACAGAGCTGCAATGCCTTTAAGCAGGTTGAGGTCTGTACTCCTCCCCTACGATGCCCAATGAACTGCCTTTAAACCTTCTTCTTAAACCTTCCTCCAAGGCCAGGAAAAAAAAAATAATATGCAGAATGGCAATTC
Source organism: Phaethon aethereus (assembly GCF_964289735.1). Taxonomy (NCBI): domain Eukaryota; kingdom Metazoa; phylum Chordata; class Aves; order Phaethontiformes; family Phaethontidae; genus Phaethon; species Phaethon aethereus. The sequence continues at coordinate 81,785,807 of NC_138577.1, read as the reverse complement.
AGCTCAACACCTCTATTCTACTCCAAACACAAAAACAATTAACTCATTAACTTTCTCTGAGACCCAAACAAAATAATTAAAAAAAAAAAAATCTTTTTAGAGACTTGCCAACTAATCAGAAAGCTATTTATTATTCACCTTCCCTATTGCAAAACAACCCATTTCTTTAATGAATATTTCCAGACACTCAGCATTATGCCGTTTTGGTATCTCTGAAGTGCTTTCTAATTCCACATCGTTTTCATGTCTGAATACACATACTGTGCAATTACTTATAACATATAATCAAGATGTTATTTACACTTCCCTTAAGTAAACTGAAGGGACTCAGATCCCTTTAGTCTAATGTCTGGAAACTAGACCTGCGGAGGTCTGCCTAGTTTTCCTTCTGCTCATAACAGTGCATTTAGTCTCTGCATTGGCCGACTTCACACCCTACCCATTCAATGTACTTTGAACATCCAGTACTGTCTCTTCTCAAAGCTTAGAGCCCAAACAAATACTTAAATCCTCTCATATCACTTAACCACACTGCAGCTACAGATCTAGATTCTATGCCTTACTTACTCCACTGAGGTGTAAGGTTTCCTCTCACTGCATTGTTCAGATCAGGTGCATTCACTTACTACCACATTAATATGCATGTGACAAGAATACATTTTTAAGCTAATGTATAGTTCAAATAGACACTCAAAAAGCACAAGTAAGATGAAACAAATAGTATGCCCTATAACTTAATGCAGCACTTTGTGCCCATATATAAGCAAAAAAGAAACAATCTGAATATACCACTGCACTGATATCCATGGCCATGAATCAGTCCCTTCAATGGTCTTCATCATGCTGCACTATTAAGTCAAGCCTGACACGGCTATCTAACGAGCATCAAATAGCAACAAGTATGTACTTAATGCCATTTCTCTTATGCTCATTTGAATACAGTTCTTGCCTGTAACAATCAACTCTCTTCACAACCTCCTGGCAAGTGGGAGATGACAACTTGAAGTTATTTCAGCTAAGAGCCTTACAAGGTTAACAGTTTTTGGCGATTCATTAAGAGACATTAAAGCACAGAATCCATCCTTAAAGCATATAATGTGGACAGCAACAAAACTGATGGTCAAAAATTAGTCTAACAGATCATATAAACTAGAAATATTGAAGGACTATGAGAAAATTGGGGAACAAGAAATACATAATGCTGATTTTTATTCTCTGTAGGGACATATTATACAGCCTAACTACTCAGGTACAACTTAAGTTACAACTAATGTGCAGACTAACAGCTGTGACCAAAAAGGGTGGTGGTCACAGGCACCTCACCACACTGCAGTCACACATTCCTCACGCCTTCGTTTGTACTGGCACCCACTCTTGCCTCATCCCACAAGAAGCCACATCAAGGAGCGAAAAAGACAGAAAGGTCTGTACTTTACAGGGGGAACAAAGTTAGGTTTTTGCTGATTTTCCACCAAAAACCAGGTCTCCAAAGTGAAACAAACACTAACGTAGCCCAAGGTCCAGGCAGGGATCTGTAAATCTGGCTGCTTCATTCTTAATTATCTACATGAAACACTGTTCAGAGAGTTACAGCCCTACAAGTTAAACTTCCAATTTACTGCAATCAGAATTGTGTTTCTTTATAATATGTTTATAGAATATATGTGTGTATATATATATTATATGTATATAGAATAAATGTTTCTTTAAAAACCCATAATTGTTAATGAAGGAAACAAAGATCTATTACCAATAAATTAGACTTAAAAATGTCCTCTGAAATTAATTTTGTTCAGGTATCTCAATGACACCAGAAGCTGTTAGAAAAAAGCACACCACCTTTCATATTTAGTTTTTGAGATTTGCTTTCACACATTACTGTGCAGAATTGAGCTAATTAGGTCTGTTATTTCTTTAAGACATGTGATTGTCTACTAAACAAGTAAACTACAAGGCCTGATGTCAAGAGAATTGCTGGGATGCTCACTTAATACTTCTTCAGCCAGAAATACACCAAAGATGACATATTAATGGAGAGACACAGGTCACATTTTAGACTGTTACAAGGTCATCGATTCACATCACATCATTTGTCCTTACGTACACCTCACTTCTTTAAGCTGCAGCTAATCTCACTTGAAGAACAGAATACACCAATGTCACAAAAGTTTCCAAGTACATGGGTTGGCAAAGATCCATTTTTTTTCCCCAGTTAACAGTCAGTCTTCATTTTGTTGATTGAGTATTCTTTAGCTTCAAGACAGAACACTACTTTTTGTTGACCTATTACAAAAAAAGCACACCAAGAATAACTTGCCATTTCTCTAGGTAAACATTTGGTACATTTCTAACACGCTCACCTTCAGTTTATCTTTCAAATCTTTTATTTGTGCCCTGATTTCAAGATCAGCATTCTTTATTATCTTAGCCCAGTTTATTTAGTGGAAAACTTAACAACATGCAATTACTATGCCAGGCAGTAGTCACCATGGTGAATCCAGGAAGCCAGTACCTAGAACAGCCAACATGCACAGTACTGAAGTGAGCTATTCTGCGGCAATCTCAGGAAGGATTCTGAACGGTTAATATTTAGGTCACACTGATGCCTGGTGAAATGCCCTTCTTCACGCTCTGAGGCCTCCAAGAGGCAAGCTTAAATGGAACAAAAGAGAACAGCAAAGGTTTGCTTACATTATTTGCCCAGTCAGACAAGGCTTGGTCTCTAGTGAACTCCTAATACTGCACTTTGAATTGCATAAATACAGTGTCTTAAGAAACAGAAGCAGTAATTCTACTACATAAAAACTGTTATCCAAGTGAAGCAAATACTGTGATCTGGATGACTGTGCAGCAAGTGCAAGTGTGCCACTGCATTTAAAAAACTCTTTACAGGCCACTTCTTTTATATGTTTTATAAATAACTTTAATATAATAAGCACACATTCCAGAGTTCAAAAACAACATTCCACTAGGGACTTCTCAACACACTCTTACTTATAGGAGAAGATAACACAAGTCTGCTAGGATTGAGAATGGCAAATTTACAGGATGGATTGTCTTTTTTTCTTTTTTCCAAATACAGTCTCTCTAAATGGAGATAGGTAGTACTTTTCAGTGGTGATAATTTGTAAAATAAAGTGGGTAAGTTAATTATTACCAGTTAACCAGTTTAATATCTGATAAAAAGCTGTCTTTTGATTTTAACAATGACTGAAAAACACTCTTTGTAGTATTAATATATACAGGCATTACCAGATCTCCAGCTAGTCACAGCTAATTATCACTGCAGAATCCAGACCAGCTTTTACATGTAGCATGTTAAAACAACACGAGATCGGGTTTAGAGATAAAGAAACACACACATATATGCACAGGTCTTCACTCCAGAAAGCTGACCACAGTGGTCATCTTAATTTTACGTTATCAGGGACATCTTTTTGCTCACTGCAAAGTTACATTATTTCAATTCCATCACTATGTTTAATCATTATATTTAGTCTGAGCAGAAAGCTGTATTGAAGCTTTTTTCCCCTCACAACAGGACTGAGGTAGTTTTTGCCAGCTTACCACCCAGCAACTTCCATAACAAGAACAAAGCCTCTGACAGAAACACAACCATTAAGAACCATCTAAGTTCACAGTGCTATAGAACTGAAGTGTTGTATCAAGCACAAGAAGATGCCTCTTCTCCAACCTTAAGGGTATTTCACTGTTTAATTACCAGCTTTCTCCTTCCACCTCCCCTGCTCCAAATCCTTACACCATACACCTACCCATAGGCTTGAGGCCCTACAGACAAAAAAAGGTTAAGGGTACAACTGCCCATGGAGTTCATCAGCAATCAATTTAACAAGGAAGTTCATGACAACTGAGCAAATGCTTTGTGAAAAACTTAAATGATTCTTGCTAAGCAAGACAACATATTATCCAACCCGAAAACTGCAGCAGCTGCTGCCACTGCACATTTACTGGCTGAATCAGGGGTTGAAGATAAAAGTTACAGAAGTTTTCAGACACGTAAGGAAACGCTTACCTAGCACACTGCAAAAACCTAAACTGTCTTGCTTACAGAGCAACATTCTGTTAGATCAACATGATTTCTTCAGAAGAACAAAACTCCATCAATAGCATTATACTATCACCAACATCAGACAACCCTATCCTGACATCTTCAGCTCCTGAAGATTTTTTGTTCATCTGCAGATGCTTCTTATTGCTCCTCTGAACAGAAAACAGTATTATTCACACCACACTGAAAAAACTGTCTGTCAATGATTACCAATTTTCATGAGTGCTCCAACACATCAACAGTCAGGCCCACAGCTGAAGAATCTACTTGCTCAACTGAACAAATGCGTAGCTCACATACTGCCCACAGTGCCATCATCGTTAGTTGTATCAGCATTTACTACTCAGCATTAGAAAATGAGTCATGAGAATATGATTATTACATCAGGTCTGAAAGATCTTTCCTCAGAAACCAGTTTCCCTCAATAGTCCGATTTGCATTATTAATAACCAGATATTCATATTGGACAAGCTCAGCAATACAGCACTAGACAGCATCTAGTATTGGCAGACAACAGGATCCTTTTCCATGCTCTACTCATTTCTCTAGGATGTACTAATAATCAGTTCTCCGCCGTTGTAGCTTATATTTAAATACTGAGATAAACACTTAAGACCGAGAATGTTTCACACTTTATCCAAAAGCACGTCTTAAAACATTTAATGCCTGTAAGCGTACGATGTAAACATGTCCATTATACTCTCTAACCGGTATCAAAATAAACGGAACAGAAATAAGCAAAACCATCCTAGTATCTCTAAGCCTTTAGGGGCAACTGATCCAATTAAGCAACCTAATATAAGCTACACAGCATGAAGTACTGCAAGAGTACTATGCAGTTAGCTGCTACAGCCTGCAAGTAGCAAACTGTACGCTAGAAAACCTCAAGGGTTTTTGTTTCACTACCGTTGCCCACTTCCAAAGCGTGCATTCATGGATGCAACCGAGACTGTAAAATCCTTACTGCACAAAGTTTCTCTGACTAACGGCAGTCTTAGGAGTAAAGTACACAAGCCCTTCTTCAGGCTTGGAATAAACTTCAGTGCTCAACGCCAGGCTCAGGACGCTCTCCTCAATCCATATACGCATCTGCGCCGGATCAGGAAAGACAAAGGTAGACAGCACCTACGAAACGCGCTGACCGCGGCAAGGGGAGCACTAAGGCCAGGCCATTAGCCTTGGGGCAGGAGACACGTAGGCAGATTAGAGCCGCCCCGAAAAAATCGCGTTCGTGCAGCGCTCCGCGCCCCCCGGACCCCCAGCGGCTCCGGCCTCCGCCGCGCAGTCCCGGCGACCGGGAACCTCGGCAAGCGCTGGCACACGGCGGCCGGCCGTCCCCCGCCCCGCTCTGCCGGCAGTCCCGGGTTCCCCGCCAGGGAAGACGGCCCGGGAGGCCGCGGGGACAGGCCGCGGGAGGAAGCCGTCCGGCGGCAGTAGACCCGTGGCCTCCGTCAGGCCGCGCGTCCTCTTCTGCGCCCCGGCCCCACCGCGGCTCCCCGACAGCACCGTTCCCACATCCTCACCCCCGGGCGGCGGGGCAGGGCTACCCTCCCAGGCCGCCGGGCGAAGGGGACGTGCACGACGCGGAGAACGCCGCACTCCCGTTGCGGGGCGGGCAGCGACACCAGCAGTCCACCTCAGAAGCCGCCCCTCTCGGGGACGACGACGGCACCGCCCCTTGTTTGTGCGCCCAGCCGCCGCTCTGCGCATGCGCAGCAGCGCATGGCCCGCCTGGCCTCCGCAGCCCCGCCGGCCTCCGGGCCCACGCCTGCCCCCAACCTGGCCGGGGCTGGGGGAGGCCTGACCGGCGGCGTGACTGACGCGGCCCCTCCGCGCCCGCTCCCGCACCCCGCTGGGAGAGGGCACCGCCACGCCTCCGCCACCCCCACCCAACCTCCCTGAGCGGCTCGTGCCCTGGCCTCGCCTTTTCTCCTGACACCACCCTCCGCGGTGACGTAGGTCTTACTACGTCAGTCTCGTCACCTCGTTCAGTTCATTGGTTGAGAGAGTCCCTTAGGAGACAGTCCTGAAGGGCAAAGGGGTCCAGGAAGGCCGGACAGTCTTCAAGAAGGAAATCTTAAAGGCGCAGGAGCAGGCGGTCCCCATGTGCCGTAAGAAGAGCTGGCGGGGAAGGCGACCGGCCTGGCTAAACAGGGAGCTTTTGCTGGGACTCAGGGAAAAGAGGAGAGTTGATCACTGTTGGAAGAAGGGGCAGGCAACTCAAGAAGAGTACAAGGATCTCGTTAGGTCAAGCAGGGACAAAATTAGAAAGGTGAAAGCCCAGCTAGAACTCAATCTGGCCACGGTTGTAGAGGATAACAAAAAATGCTTTTACAAATACATTAACAACAAAAAGAGAGGCAAGGAGAATCTCCATCCCTTACTGGATATGGCAGGTAACATTGTCTCCAAGGATGAGGACAAGGTTGACGTACTTAATGCCACCTATGCCTCAGTCTTTAGTAGCCAGTCCAGGTATCCGCAGGGTATTCAGCCCCGTGAGCTGGAAGACGGGGATGGAGAGCACCATAACCCACTCATAATCCAGCAGGAAACAGTTAAGGACCTGTTAAGTCTATGGGCCCTGACGGGATCCACCCAAGAGTATTCAGGGAGCTGGCTGAGGAGCTTGCCAAACCACTCTCCATCATTTATCAGCAGTCCTGGTTAACAGGGGAGGTCCCAGAAGACTGGAGGCTTGCCAATGTGACGCCCGTCTACAAGAAAGGCCGGAAGGAGGATCCTGGGAACTACAGGCCTGTCAGCCTGACCTCTGTACCGGGGAAGATTATGGAGCGGTTGGTCTTGAGAGTGCTCACAGGGCACCTGCAGGACAACCAAGGGATCAGGCCCAGCCAGCACGGATTCATGAAAGGCAGGTCCTGCTTGACCAACCTGATCTCCTTCTATGACCAGGTGACCCGCCTAGTGGATGAGGGAAAGGCTGTGGATGTTGTCTACCTGGACTTTAGCAAAGCCTTTGACAGCATCTCCCACAGCATTCACCTGGAGAAACTGGCGGCTCGTGACTTAGGTTTACTCTTCGCTGGGTGAGGAACTTGCTGGATGACCGAGCCCAGAGAGTTGTGGTGAATAGTGTTAAATAGGGCTGCCGGCTGGTCTCAAGCGGTGTTCCCCAGGGCTCGGTTCTGGGGCCAGTCTTGTTCAATATCTTTATGGATGATCTGGATGAGGGGTTTGAGGGCTCTGTAGAGGGATCTGGACAGGCTGGATTGATGGGCCGCGATCAGCTGTCTGAGGTTTAATAAAGCCAAGTGCTGGGTCCTGCACTTGGGCCACAACAACCCCATGCAACGCTACAGGCTTGGGGAGGAGTGGCTGGAGAGCTGCCCGCCAGAAAAGGACCTGGGGGTGCTGGCTGACAGCCGGCTGAATATGAGCCGGCGGTGTGCCCAGGTGGCCAAGAAGGCCAACAGCCTCCTGGCCTGTATCAGGAATAGTGTGGCCAGCAGGAGTAGGGAAGTGATTGTGCCCCTGTACTCGGCACTAGTGAGGCCGCGCTTTGAATCCTGTGTCCAGTTTTGGGCCCCTCACTACAAGAAGGATGCTGAGGTGCTCAAGCATGTCCAGAGAAGGGCAACAAAGCTGGTGAGGGGTCTGGAGCACAAGTCTTATGAGGAGCGGCTGAGGAAACTGGGGTTCTTTAGTCTGGAGGAGGCTGAGGGGAGACCTTATCGCTCTCTACAACTTCCTGAAAGGGAGTTGTGGTGAGGTGGGTGTTGGTCTCTTCTCCCAAGTAACTAGCAATAGAACGAGAGGAAATGGCCTCAAGTTGCACCAGGGGAGTTTTAGATTGGATATTAGGAAAAATTTCTTCACTAAGAGAATGGTCAAGCATTGGAACAGGCTGCCCAGGGAGGTGATGGAGTTACCATCACTGGAAGTGTTCAAAAAACATGTAAATGTGGCACTTCAGGACATGGTTTAGTGGCCATAGTGGTGTTGGGCTGACAGTTGGGCTTGATGATATTAAAGGTCTTTTCCAATCTTAATGATTCTGTGATTCAGGTAATACGGAGTCAGGGAAGGGGTAGGCAAAAGCGAGGGTTCAAGGCAATCGAGAGCTGTTTCATCTTGTTTGGAAATTACTGTTGAAGTAATTATATCGGGATGTTTCAACAAAGCAATAGTTACATGCTATTATCATACAACATTAAGGTTGGAAAAAACCTCTAAGATCATCAAGTCCAACACGGTATCAGCTAATGCACTGTCCTAGTTTGGAGTGCAGTAATGTAATCACAGGATTGTTTTAGGCATTTCCACAAGATCTGTCTTTTTTAAGAAATAAATTTATTCCAGCAGATGGCTATATAGAGATCACTGTAGTTTCGTCTGATTTTTCACATGGATTATTCTCTTCATAGCATGTACTGTCAGTTGGCCAGGAGTGTGATTTTTGAAGCATTTTTGGATTTTCAAATGGTTTTGCACTAGGAACTGAAGAAATACTATTTTGAGAATGAAGGTTTTTGCAGCAGGAGTGTAGGGAGCCTGATGAACCCTGGGCTTTGTACTGATGACTCTCCAGTGGGCCACTTCCTTTATCCCGTTCCAAAACATCCTCTTTTGTCTCCATTGCACGAGCTAGCATGTAACTAACCTTTCTTTGATGAGCCAGAGCCTCCTCTTTGTCATTTACCTGGGTATTGATTTAAAAGAGAAAGAAAAGAAACTAGTTTATAAGCTAAGAACAAGGCAGTCTATGTATATCAACAGTTATATTTGCGCCCCTAATGACTCACGATGAATAGTTCAACAAATACCAACCAAATCTATTAATATCTTCAGGATTTCATGAAGATTGTCTAGCTCTTCCACCTTCCTGCAGTCCACACCTGATGACAGCAGGCTGGATAGTTTTTGTCCCAGACTGTTATTGTTCCCTTGTAATTTGACACGTCCTAAGGAAAACAAAAGTACATGACCTGTGGCACTTAGGAAGAGAAAAACTACTTTGGGATAAAATGGGCATGCATGTAACTGGATTCTGAACGATCTCCTCTAAAAGGGAAATGCAAGCTACAGCTTCTCCCACTGTATGTAACATGGCAGGTTACTTGCATGCAGCACCACCCTTAGTATTACTTAAAGGCTAAATAGATCTTTCATTTTATATATGGGCAAATTGAAAATAAAAAATTCTTTTCACTGCATGGAAAATATATGCAAACACTCTAGTTAAGCAATAATTTGTGGTAATTTGTTTCTAAACAGTAGATAGCCTGAAAAAAAAAAGGTTTTTTTGACACAAGCTGTTTAAAAGTTGCTAATATTTCTAAAAAGATTAAAATACATTAAAATTATGAAACATATATATTGGGATATAGAACTGGGAAACAATTACATTGGTATAGGGGAAACAGATATTCAAGGTATATGCTGTCTCAGTATTATATTCTGAGGCTGCTCAAGGAATCTAGAAGACCCATCAAAATACTAAGCCTGGCACCTTCAGGTTAATGGCTGACTCAAATGTATCTTGTAGTGCTGCTCCTAAATTCTGCTGTGGTTTTGACCATGACATAAGCACTTAAATACTTCTCCTTATCCTTTTTCTTAAAGAATAAAAGGACAAGAAGAATGCTTCCTCTTTTACAGAATGATTTGTACCTCGTGGATGCCCATGTGAAGTGTAAGAAGAGTAATAAATACTGATGTAGACACATATACATAATAAAAAACTGTATTGTATTTATTTAGTGTTTCAGTGAAAGCTCAGTATATACTTTTGGCATTTCTCCTCCTTCCCTAACTCTTATATAGAGATCATTCGAAAAAAACCCAGCACATTAAATTGCTAATAGTATCTAAAATGACCAGGCTAAACTTGCCAGATGGTAGCTTTTCTGTGCTGTTTTTATAATAAAGATCTTTAATATCCAGAATGTTATTGTCATCCTGAATAACAGTTTATTTATTCAAGCATGTTTTCACTCAGATAATACAGTTCATGAAAGTGTAACAAAAAAGGGCTACATTAAAAGCTAGACTGGTAGCTCCAATGTCCTACAGTAGTATTTATATATTCCACTTATACACAGACACCCTACTCTACACATGTGAAGCTCCTGGTAGAAATGCTTCAACTACATGACACACTATTTAACGTATTTACAGTTTTGACATATCTTTGTTCCTTTTTTCTTGAGTCTTCAGAAGCCTCAGTTAGCAATTAAACCACAACCATACATTTAATACAGTAAGGTCTGCCTGTGTTGCTTGTCAGCTAACTTCTTTTATATTCAACCATGACAGATATATAGCATGCCCAGTTACCATTGTCTTTCAGACTTCTCCAGTTTATAAATTTCGTTTCCTTCTTAATCTTTATCACTTCTGCAAGCCTGAGGGCTTGATCCTTCCTCTGCATTAGCTGCTGCTCAAATGCAATTCTGAAAGCATCTGCCATTATATAAGCTTCATCTTTAGTCTTCTTCAGATTTTCAATCTGGTTTGAATTCAGAGAAAATTTAAAGTATATTAAGCAATTTGGAACGAATAGCAGATTTAAAATGTATACTAAGAAACAGACTGAAGCCATTAAAACAAGACAACTTTTGAATAAATATAATCAAGGAAGTAGTAGAAACCAAACGAAGTGTCTCCATGCCACATTAAGAAATACATTTTGAAATGTGTATTGAAGTCCTTACCCTTCCTCTTCTATGCATGCACATGCCACCACCCATCCACACAGACAAGCTGCCAGCAGTGCCTATTAATGTCTGCACATGCAGAAGGGCTTGAGGATGGCATTAATGTCCCATGCCAGTTGGGCCAGGAGCAAAAGGAGCAAAAGAATGGTATCTATGTCAGGGATAACAACTGTGGCACAAAAGGGACATGACAGTAGTTATTTTCAAAACCAGTAAATCAGCTGGAACTTCTGCAGCGGGACTATGAGGATGGTTACCACATTTGCAGAGTCAAATACAATTAGAAGAAAAATTATTCTATCTACAGCTATAGAATTTCACTAAATTAACAATCTTAAAAACATGAAAATCATGTTATTGATTTAAGTGTGATGTAAATACAGAGTTTTCAGCAAGATCAGCTTCCTGACCTAGCTAAGTGAGCGGGCTTGTGACTACTGATGTCAACATGAGAGAGGGGTGGAACGCATTGCCATAAAGGAAGTGAAAGGGGAGTCATCCCCATCAGTGGTAGTCCACATTCACACTGTGTGTGCATTTACAGAGTGTATACACTTAGAGTGCATACATATTTTTAGATTAAAAAGTATGCATGGAAGAAAAAAGAATTAAATTTTTTTTACTAGTAAATCTGATTAATACCATAATTACAGTTTTATATGAGCAAAAGTTAGGGCATTGGAAGCATTACAATCAAACATTACAATTTCTGAGAAGCATTCTTGTTTCAAGACATTAGTTTATGTAAGCTACAGTCGAGTGTTTCTGGCTTTATTTGGTTTTGATCACACCACCACTCTGCTTGTTCGTATCTAAGCCAAGCAGGGTTACCTCTTGCTTGAGATGAAGAAGTTGCTTTCGAGTTACAGCTGCCATTTTAGCACAGGGACAAGGTTGCCCCCCAGAAGTATTGCAGGTACAGGCTCCAAGAACCGCCAGCTTAAAATCCAAAACAAACCACCAGTTAAGTATCTATCTGTGTACACAATGCAATCCAAGAGATGCCAGATGACTAGCACAAAACCATCCTGAATCTACAAAGGGAGTGTAAGGGTCAGGGGAAGCAAGCTACAACAGATTTAGGCACAATTTCTTTTGACTCACAACCACACGTGTGAAACATGTTTTTCTGCAAGATAACCTAAAGGCAAAAATTGTTGGCTTGTGTATGCTACTCCCTGCAGACCGCATTAGATTTTTTTTTTTCACTCAATAAAGCAAAGCATAGGAATTAAGATATTAGGAAGAACAAAATAAGCATGCCGGCTTTTGAAAGATAGCATGATGCTCCTTCTGTCTACTCCTTCTTTGCTAGATAGGAATCACGACCTACTACAAATGAGAAAACTGATTAACAGCCATGCAAGGGCATACTGTCATTAGTTAAAAATGGGTTCAAAGAAAAATAATCAGTAAGCAAAATTTATCTATATATTTTGAATATAAACATTTCTTTGAACCAGTCATTTTGAAAAATACATATATAAGACATACTTACTTCAAGACCTGTAAAATCTGTAATGTCACTTTTATTCAAAGACATGTTTTCCTGAACAACCTTCTGTTGTTTCACATCTAACATTGCAAGAAATTCCAAACACTGCTGATTCAGGACTATGAAATAAAACAAGGAAAGTGATTAAAAAGTCTGCTGCTCTGATTTCTTAATTTCTGGGTTTAACTACACCCAATTTAAGCAGTTCTGTAGTTTAAGTATCAGTTTGGGAACGTGATGAGACTACGTAGATCTAGAAACTCAGATCCCAGTTGTCTTTCCTTCTGTGCTTTCCTAGGAGGTAATGACCCACTTACAGAGATACCATCTCATATACTGCTCTGTCTCAGTACTAAGGGCTCATATCTTTGTACACTTAGAACTAAGGCAGCTGCTCTTTTAGAATAACACAATATTGGGAAGATCATCATGTATGTCAGCTATTTTAAAGCTTTTCGGAAACAAAAAATAAGGGGAAGGGGGCTTGAGCTATCTGACCTGGCCAGATGCCTGCATAACCTGCAGTTTGAAAACCTCCACTATAAAGACTGCTTTAGGCACCTATAAAGGCGCCTAACACCTCAAAGTTTGTGCTATGGCAATCTTCATGTGGATATATCAAAAGTGAATGTCTCTGATGCAGACTGTCATTGTAGCAGGAGCATTCGGTGGCTCCCCTGGCTGCTCTTGCCGCCTTCTAGGACTGATGGGGAGCACATACAGGTTGCGTCCCTCCATACCCAGTGTCACCACACCAGTTATATAGAATAGGTGTACTTCTTACACGCCCGATCTACTCTTTAAGCTATGCATACCTGACTTTTCCTGTCATTTCACATTTTTTTTTAACGCATGTGACAATGTGAGAAGAAAAACAGACACAACTTGTCTGTTTAAAGAGGGTTTCTACATCTCCACTAATACAAGCTGTCAGTAACAACAGACTTATCCCGACAGAAAGCTTCCTTCGTAGCTAAATCACGAATTATTCGTGAGAAACAGTTATGTGAAGGGGAATAGCCGTTGGTGTCTTACTTGCATTTTCAGCTTTAAGAGTTTTAACTTCTTCTGTTCTCATTTTCAATGCTTCCTTAAGAGCTGCATTTTCACAATATATCCTGAAGAAGTTAGAAAAAGGCTGTATTATCTTTTAAAAAATATTTTTAAATGGGTACTCAAATAATAATACTCAAATAACAAAAATTAGCCTGTTGAAACATTGTCTCTAATATCTCTACAAATTAAAATTAGGAATACTGAAAAGATTGAAAAAAAAAATCAAAACTGAAAAGAGCTGAGTCCTCAGTTTGGCAAGATATTATCCATGCAGCATTATACAAACAATTTCCTCACTTTGGAAATTTTTAATGTAAAAAATTGTGAAATTTTTCCATAACAATATCTGTACCAATAATATGTAGTATGTTGTTAGATCCAAATCTGCTAGCCAGGCGCTAATAAGCAATCTAAAACTACTCCTAACTAACTCTCTGAAGAAAGTTCTGTGTGTAGGCTTGGTCTGACTGGCACAGGACCAAGGCTAAGAAAGCAGGCTATGCCAGGCTGGCTTCTTGGAGTCACTCCTCATTATCCAGGCTGCAGGTGGCTCCACAAGAAGCAAAACCAAGAATCTCTGCACTCATACAGAGGTTTCTCTGCAACCCAGATAGGACGCGCTGTTCAAACAGGCTTACCTTGGTCATGAAACCACACCCTCACACAATCAATTTAAACATATCCAAGTATGCTAAGTGAATGTTAAAAAATAAAATTAAAAAAATCATTCACGTCTAAGCAGATGGTGCCAACAACTTCGGAGTTTAACGTGAGATGAGTTTAAGTATCACATTACCATTAGAAATTCAAAGAAATCTGTAATTGTGAGCCTGTGGAACACTCACTAGACATTTACTTCCTTGAAAGAATGAAATTGTTACTGGACGTGTGACAACATGGCTCTGGTCTTAATTTTAGAAAGTAAACTTCCTGTATTTTTCATACTGTTCTCAAGAACAGCTGTACTTTCAAGTATTGCAACCTGAGAACATACAATATGCATTTATAATGCATTTTTCCTTGAAGTAGTCAAGTATTTCCTTCTTGAACAGAAAAGTGGCAATCTAAAGAGTCCTAAATGTTAAAGCAATACAGTGTATTTGGTGCATGTCTTCATCTGTCAGTAAATGCAGTATACTTTAAATTCCTGGTTTTGTTTAAAACTAAACAGTAACCTGAATTATTTCACTTGTATAAACAAAGGGAAATACACATTCTTTCATCCTGCTCTCTCAGATAACGGAAAACCATTTTGCAAAGCAGACTGAGCTCCTGACTTGCAGTTTTCTGAAGCTACATCTTTAGCTTTCAACAGTTAACAGTAGTTTTGTTGCTCCAAACTACCTGGCTACGCTTCCTACTCTCATATATCAGGAAAGCCAAAGGGTATTTCAAGAGGTATCTCTTAACAAGTGTAACTAAGTTGACCTGTGAACAAGATCCAGTATCTTAAAACTCTGCCTACAAATTAATAGTTTATGAACTTTTGGCTTATTCTTTGATTCAAAGTTTGAGCATTTTAAATAAATATCTCTGCTGAAATAATTGTAAATCTGATGGGTAGACACCAGAGATACCATTTATACATTTAAATAAGTGACCCTGCTGGTCACATTTTTCAAGGTCTGTTATTGCATTATTAGTTAGTGCCTCTGGCATCTTCTGCTTGCCTAACCACACCTGCTGTCCGTCCACAGAAACTCTTATTTAAACAAAGAACTCGTTGATCAGCCTCTCGCAAAAGCATTCCATTTTACCTGTATGTATGCTTATACATACAATGCAAGAAAATAAAGCAATGATTAACCAGCAGATGATATTTCCACATGCATGCACATACCATTATTTTCTATGCCTCATTTACGTTTAAAGTGAATAAGGACAGTCTGGCTCCAGCTGGCTAACATAACAATGTAATAGGGTGAAAATGAAAACCCAGCCTAGGAAAGCTAGCCTATATATACACTAAAGAATTGAGGCTTAATAATTTTAGTATTTTTAATTGAAAAATACAAATGTGACTAGCATGAAAATTAAATAAATTTTCCCAAATCTAGATGGAAATTAGGAAAACACAAAAAACCCAGAAAACGTGATGAAGCGAAGTTGGAACACAAGAAAGATGACATATAGCATTCAAAGCAGTTGAAAAAAAACACCCAAAGATACACAGTACAAGTCAAATACCTGTCATATTTTTCTGTCCATGTGTCCTCTATGTTTTTAAATCTATCCTGATCAAATTCAATTTCCCATTGCAAAATGTTTATTTCCTGTGGAAACAAAACAAACCTGCAGCAGTTCATTACAAGCCTCCCACTGAAAGGAAGAAGAGGAACTGCTGGTGCTGAATTTGGCACTGGCAGAGATCTAGGGGACCAATGATGATGACAATCTATGCTACTGTTAAAAATTTGATGCCAGACAACAAAAAGGTTCTGCATCACTAATCTATGGATTCCAGACTGCATTGCATGAACTAATGCTTGTAGTGGCTTATGACAAAAAGAAACCCATGCCATCACATTTTCCTGCCCCCTTACTGCTCTGTGGAAGGGTCACATAGGAAGAGAAGCAAAACATAAAACTCAGTTTAACATGGTTGCTCAATGCCACCTTCCTCCTCCTCCCCATCTTCTCTATGAAAATCAGGCACCCATTTCTTACACTCATTGGGAAGTTCCAGCTTAATAAGTAAGAAATAGTGCAACTCACTATGAATGACTGTGAAACTCACAACAAAGACCATCTGGAAGTACAAAGAGAACTCTAGTATCAGGTATTATTTGTACACACTGTAGCATGAAAGCACTTCGATCAAAAAAGTGATACATTAACATTTTTCCTTTCTACTAAACAGGAACAAGAATACTTTAAAAAACCTCCACAACAAATGGCAGATTTGTACTGATTTAAATGAAGTTTTATAACCCTTTATTAGTACCAATCAACTTCTATTTTTTTGCACAGATGTGAAGGAAACATGCACCCTTACCTTTTCTAAAGTTCTTTTTTCTTCCTCAGTTTTCTGAAGCATTGCTTTTGTATGACTAGTAGCTTTATTAAATACTGCCTGCCAAAAAAGGCATAACACTGTCAAATACTATAATTAAGTTTACTTGATTTGGCTTTAGCCAAATTTTCAGTTTTACATCAAGTGTAGTTCACACTCTTAGTTAAACAGGAGTGTGCAGAATTACAAACTCTAGCAGCTTGCTTGCAAGTCCCAGGGACTTCTAATTCCAAGCCACTAAATAGCTACGCTGTGTAACAAACTTGTGTTTCGATCCCATAATCTTTCCTATTGAAAAATGTAGCGTCATTTAAAATAAGATCACGTCATCTTTAGGGCTTGTCCACAAAATCAGCTCTTAAAAAATTGGTTACAATATATTTGTACTTTGTCCCATGTGTAACTTACAAAGAATATCTGAGGGTAGAAACTGGAGAACTATAAATGGGTTATGCAAGTAGGATAAAAAACAGGAACTGACTTCAACATCATTAATTGTGATAGCGAATAAAAATATTACAAAATGTGAACAAAAACTGACCTAAAATTTAATGCACACTGTCCTCTAAGACAACAGATGGAGTAGTCAACTGAAAATATCTGTGCTTTGCAGAATTTCAAGCTCTGTAATTTCAAGGACTGCAAAAAAGGTCTTACTCTTATATAGCTAAATCTTCAAGTATACTCAAAGACAAAATTATGAGAATTTGTGACAACAGTCAAGTCTTCTTAAATAACAACAATGGTTCCATGCAGAGAAAGTAGTAAATTGTAGAAGTTGAGTCCATAGACACTTGCAGACTCAATACTTTAAATTATAGCCCTGGGAAGAACTTAAGGTTTGGGGGGTTTTGATGATGAATGGCAGGAAGATTTCTTCTGGTTTTTTCCCTTTACAACTAAGTACCTAAATGACTTCTGAACAACTCCTACCATGCTCTGCAGAATTTTTAGGGCTTCATCTTTTCCTTCAAGCTGTCTTTGTGATGCTTCAAGCTCAACTTTCAAAATTTCAACT
Source organism: Phaethon aethereus (assembly GCF_964289735.1). NCBI lineage: Eukaryota > Metazoa > Chordata > Aves > Phaethontiformes > Phaethontidae > Phaethon > Phaethon aethereus. Next base: position 81,768,476 of record NC_138577.1, on the reverse strand, counting down.
TCCTGAAACAAAATAAAATAGGTACACTGAATAAAAGCCAAGGTAATTCTGTTAAAACTCAATTGTAACAGCAATGTAAATTTGCCCTCTTTAAAAAAAACAAATATGATTCTTTTCTGACTAATAGCTTGTTTGCGGTGAAGAAATGTTAACAGTGCATGTTAGCACAAAATCCTTAAAGGAGAATACTTGTAATTATTATTTGTTCTGTTCTCTCCCAGTGTTTTTGGAAAAAAAAACACTAAACACTGTATTTCTTCCTTGCTAAAGAAGTTGTATGTACCAACACAGGTCTGCTTTAAAATAAGCAAGCAAAACGGAATAGCAGATATACATGCATGCAAATATATGCAGCAGATATAATATATAGTAAATATTACAAATGTATACTAAAATATAAATACTACATTAATATAATGTACTATACGTTATACAAAATATCCATACTCTATAGCACAGATATCATGTTAGAACTGTTAGATCAAAACCACTACTTGTCCAGAACAAAACAATAGCAACAACAAAACAGATTCCTGCTCCACGTATATGCTAATCACATCTTTATGCAACATCCTCCCCCTCAGAAGGCAGTTTTTCGATTTCCAAGTGTTAAAAGAAAATTTACTGCTTTGTATACTTAGTATTTCTTTAACACCTACCTAGGTCACTCAATTGTTCACTGGTGGTCAAACATTTTTTCATAGTTCTTCCCGTTCTATTGCTGCAGTATTTGGTACTGAAATTCTATCTGGGACCAGTGACAATTTATCAGTTTTGACTAATTGAAAATGAGTAAGGTTCCTTGACATTTTAACTTGCTGCAAACTGAAGGTTCTTTATGCTAAGACAGCTTGAAAATGACCTACCACGGGCTATCCTGAGGTTAAAGAACACAGTGCAGATGAAGTGTGTATTTTCATAGCTGAGATCACCCTGCTCTTTCTGCCTGGACTGATTCCAATACATCAACACATTTAACCACAGCAGATTTAAAACGTAGGAGCTAACTACCTTTCAACAAAAATGCAGTAAAAACCCAAAGACTATTCTGTTTCCACTGCAGATTTTCAGGCCCAAAGCTTAATAAAAAAAGAAAACTTTCTAGAAAAGGAGTACAATCCTTTTAATATTCTCTACTTCTTTAAAAATATTTCTCCCCCTCTTCCCCCTGAAAAAAACAAAAACCAAAAAAACCAGAGTATAAACTGCGTCTCACAGTGTGATTTCCTGGCATAAAATTTAATGAGGCTTCCAACTAGCAATCCATATTTCAAGAACCTGAATCTATCCAAAATTCTGGACATGCCAAGATTGGAAGCTACACTAACACCATGCTTTACTTTGCTACATTAAAAGGAAATGTGTATTTCAAAAGCAGCACACTTGGCACAGTTACTAACCTCTAGAGCTTCCCAAAGTTTTTGCTTCAGTTCTTCATTTGACACTTCAGTATTGGATTCTGTAAAATTGATAAGAGATTCTAAACGAGATACTAAAATATTTACCAAAAAAGCCATGATAATTTGCTTTACCCTGAAAACAGGTAACATGCAGATGTAGATTTTCATCTTTGTGGGTTTTTTTCTTCTGGAGCTAATACACAGGTTTAAGAAATACATAAATAGTAAGCTCAAACATTGTTTCACAGTTAAATAAGTGCAATAGGAAAACCAGATCAGTTGTAAAGAGACCTTAAATAGAGACAATTACTTTAGCATTTCCTTTTTTTAAAAAAAGTACACAGCAAAATTGCCATCTTAATTCAAAAAATAATTTTTTAGATTGTACCTTTTCAACAACCAAACTGAACACAACAGCAACTAGCACTATTTAGAAGTAGGAGCAATTTTCAAGAGACAAAGACCAAGTACAGTGGTGGAGTATCCCACAAGATCCAATATTGCTCAGAACAAGCAGTTACTACTGGTATTTTTTTTGTTAAGCAGACCATTGCAGAGATATGTTAAGATGAAGCCTCCTACTAAATCAAAGTCAGGTTCATGTGGACTTAGTCATGCTTTCATGGATATTGCTGTGTAAAAGACCTAGATCTAAGACAAGCATTATACAGAGACCAGCAGAAGGACAGTGAAAACAATAGGAATTACGCTGGTCTCTTAACATCTCACTGAAGATGCTGAAACCCATAAAAAATAATTATGTGGCTTAGCTGACTGCGGTGTGTGGAAACGATAGTGGAGACTTGGAAATACTTCAGTCAAAATACATAAAATAGCTAAAAATGTAAGGCAAAGCCACTAAAGCTAACGAACAGCACTGCCTGTATTTGATTCTATTCACAGCAGCATTGTCTTTACAAAAAAATGAATGTCAACACTGGGAGAATGGAGATGTGTAGGTTCTAAAAACAACTTCTTAAGCCCAAAAGCATGCCAATTCACAAATTTCAACTAAACACCAAACAGGATTTTGAATATTTAGCCGTAAGCTTTAGATACAATCTCTAGGAAGACACACTTAAATAAACCATGAATCCAAGCAATTCCATTCAATTTCATACATATATTTAGAGAAAAACAATGCTGTCCCCCACTACACAGTGCTCTTCACTACATGTCACTTTCAAATGCAAAACTGAACACTTTAAAAATGGTGATTCTACGCTAAGAAGGGCCACAGCCTCGTTGACTGAGAAGCAATTCTGCTGTTTATGTTTTGGGAGGAAGATCTCAGAACAGAGGCTGTTCTGCTGCCCAAGTGGCATTGACCATCTCCTCTAGCGACAGTAACAGCGGACTTCCAGCTGCCCCGGCTAACCTGTCAGGGCTGCGCCGGATCCCAGCAGGTGTGCAACGCACACATGCGTCTTGGAACCCTTTAGAGATTTCAGAGTGTTTTAGCAAACTGTTTGAATGATACTTGATGACACCTTGTGAAGCAGCTGACTGGTCAGTTTTCCTAACAGAGATTTTTCTCATGGTGAATAATTAACTTCCAAATTACTCTTACCGCAGCTATTTTGTCGGGTTGAACTAGTAACAGGCCTTCTGGATGATCTGTTGTAAAAACTGTTCCGTTCTGAAGTGGGAAGAGCTGCAGCATCACTTTCTTCCACTCTCTTTGTTGACATGAGAGAATTACAAACCTTTCCTGATCCCTTCCTAGATCGAAACGAATAGGAGTTTTGTAAATTTTCCCCTTCATAAACACCTCCAGGTCTTCTCCCAAGTCCGTTTCCCAAGTCTCCACATGTCATGTCATCCTCTTCTGCTTCCTCCATCTTCTCCTCCTGTTGGGTTGTTCGTTTTTTTTCTGATTGAGGGCACTTCACTTACTGGCATGCGAGCAGTGCCTCCCGCAAAACAAATATTTTACCTAGAAAAATAGAAAAACTCTGTAGTTAAAGCAGCGAAGCAACATTAGAGTTAAGTGTTGGAGCCTGCGGGTGCGTGGCCACTTCCAGGAGGGTTTGGGGCTGCCAGGGCCCCGCCGCCACCCCGTCCCCGTCGCCGGTCCCGGACGCCCGCCCGGCCTCGGCGCTGCAGGTCCCGCCCCGGGGCGGGCCAGGGGCGGTGGGAGCACCGCGTCCCTCCCACGCCTGTAGCCGGAAAGCGACGCGACAGCCCCAGAGACGCAGAGGCTTGAGCCAGCAGTAGATTTGCTTGTTGTCGTTTTTTAATAGCGGTATATATTCTGCCTACAGCCCTCGCCCCCGAGCACAACGGCATTTACAAAAATCCCAAACCAACTTTTAAAAACACGATTTTACAAGACGTGGTCATTCAAAGCATTCTCAAGAACTGGTATTGTCCAGACACTTCCAGGCCAGAGATCAGCCTCTGCTTGGTTTCCTGTTCAAGCAATAACCCGGAAAGGGGCTGTTCAAGAGCAATACACGTATGCACCCGTTTCCACAGCATTTGGTCCCGATTCTGCAAGGAAACTCCAGATTTTTCATGGTTCTAGTTTATACAAGGGTCAAATTGCTAATGCAGTATTCCTCTGTAAATCTCACAAAAAGTCTAAACCAAATTTGGAATAAAAAGTAAGAATCTTAAATATGTAACCATAATACTCTTTACAATAGAAATTTTCAAGCAAATAAGAGTTTTACTGTTCAAACTCATGTATACAAGAAGTTTATTTGCAAGCATTTTCTACAGAACCTTTCATAAGGCTTTAGAAGCCACCTTTTCAGTGAAGAAAGGTTATTTCTACTTTTGCACAGCCATGCTTTCCTGGGAGCCAGGCTTTACAAGCAATTAGAACAGATGGCTGCCAGTATTTTAAGCATAACCATGTTTTGCATTGCCGCAGGTTTCCTATCCTGCTGAATGATATGTTTCCTAGATAAGCTTACAGCGATAAATATGTTCCATGATTGGGATGGGTGATGTAGAATACTGAGAGAAAAAGGAGAAAGAAAACTTATTCATCCAGTGCAGATATAGCTGATGTTTCTTTGCACCATAAGAAATTCCCAAGATTCTGGGTAATTATTTTAAAATATCTCTTATCATGTCGATTCTCTTCCCTCCAAAACAAAGCAACCTCCTTAAACTATATCCTACACCCCTTGCTCTATGTTAGCCTCCACACATTCAAGAATACGGTGGTCCATAGCAGTTTTTAGTCTAAAAATTCAGAAACAGACTAGGTCCTTTTCAGGATACTGTCAAAAGCTCCTCAACTACCATCAGTTATCAGAATGCTACAGTTTTCTTGGCAGGGGGAGGGTTTCCTTTTAATTCTAAGATCCAAAAAAATTCTCAGTTATTGAACCTAGTTCCTGCCACTCAGGGCAATCATGTTATCTTCATCCTTTCATTGACTGCTGAATCGTCACTGTGTCAGTTCTCCTGTGTGGCCCTCATAGAGTGCTTCAGGGGCTATTACAAAGCCTTAACAATCTGGCTATTCTCAACCTTCACCTAGTCCCCACCCATATCAAATTACCATCCAATTAATTTTAATTTATCATACAAGAATAATTAATGTCCTTTATTAAACCCTCCCAGGAAGCGATCCAGCACAGTTACTTTTTCACCAAATGTCAATTGTTGTCCTTCATCCATTGCTCAATCCACTGTGTAATCTGATCCAAATTTCTTTCTAGGTCTTCTGGAGTGTTGCTGGGTAACTGGTGCACAATTTCCTTTCTATATGACAACATAGCTTCCTCATAAAGTGTCTGAAAAATTTCACACTGAATGTTGTCTTGCAGCTTTTTCCCTTTGTAGCCCCTAGAAAACAACAACAATTCTGAGAGACAGTCTTAGCTATGCAGAGAACTATAAAGTATTCTATAGAGAATTAGTAATTTATGCCCCAGAAAAATCTTCAATGAAGTCACAAAAGAGTACTTCACTCCTCTTTTATTCCATTGACATACCTGCTTTCAAGTCTGTCATAAAGAAATGAATTTTCTGTACGAAGTACAAACACTATATGAAACCACCGTTCAGGAAAAAAATCACAGCCATGATAATCGACAATAACTCCACCCTCACTCATTTTATCTTCTAGTTCATCAATTACCTACAAAAGAAATGAAGATAGGCAAGTTGATCTGAAATTACAGAAAGTCAAAATACAAATATGGCAGGCTTTGAAGTTGGACTTACCCTGTCTTCATCCAAAATCGGACAATCATATTCTTCATCAAAACCTTCATACAGTTCTCCTGCAGCAAAAACAATTTGTGGAAGCTTGTAAAGTAACAGCAGTTATTAAAATTATTTATATTGTTATGTTTATTTCAGGGGGGTGCAAACAAAAGATAGTGTACAGAGCAAGGAACACTTTGTTTACAAATCCATATAAGGATAAGTTTGTTATTTATTACTTAATAGAAAATACGCTACTGTTACATAAATGCTTTTTGAACTCATGCCACCAAAACCATTTCTGTTAAAGCAAATTCATTGCCTTTTCATTTAATATGTAACGCATGCACTACAAGCACCTAGTTATACAATGTAAAAATATCTTAAGTACTCTGATGGACTACTGTGTTAATATGGCCTACCTTCTTTTGCCATGTCACCCACATTAATATAGGTCATCCCAGCTCTTGACGCAAGTTCTTTTCCGAGTGTGGTTTTCCCAACACCTGGAGTACCTAAAGAGAAAACCCCATAAAAAACGGTAAGAGAACAGTATGCAAGTCTTCTTCAAGTAACCTTCTAAGGAGTGAAAAGGAAAGCTTTTGTCAGTCAGTGTTGGCAAGTTCATAAAAGGGGGCAAAAAGATGCACAACAAGAAAAAACAAATATGAACAATGTCTAGAGATTTAAAAAAAAAACTATGATGAAAACCCTCACGTTGTGCAGAACTGTTATTCTCACCGGGATGACACACAAGTAAACCTTACTTCACTTAAAATCCCTAACTAATACGGTAAAGCCCCAAGTTTTCACGTAGAGCAGTCCGGCACCGGCTCCGCAGGGGCCTGACGCCCCAAATCACCCTGGGTCGTGAGCAGGGCTGGGGTGTCTGCCCGCAGGCCCAGCCCGAGCCCCGCCGCTCCCAGCTTCGGGGGGAACCAAGCGGCCCGAACATCACCAGCCGTCCTCCCGCTTCGAGCCGGCCCGAGGCCCGCCCCGCCGCTGCCGCTGCCGCCGCCGCCGCCCGGCCCCACCGCCCCGCACCGGTGAGCAAGACGTTGGGCCGCCTCATGCTGCCGCTCAGCCCCGCCGCCGGCGCCCCCGGTCGCCTAGGAGACACGTGCGCGGGGGCCTCCGCTGCCGCCGCCGCACGCCGATGGCGTCACCGGCCGGCCCGCCGGGCAGGGAGGCAGGCAGGCGCGCCGCAGACAGCTAAGAGCCGGCGGCGGAAAAGGACCCGGGAGTCCGGAGGTCCGGCGTGAGGGGGCTCGGCCCGCAGGGTCTCGCTGCCGCCTTAGCCTGCTCGGGTCCTGCCTCGGTGCCGGCCGCCCCGGGAGCAGGCCTTTCCCCTCGGGCCGCACGGCGGATGGGCCCCGCCCTGGCTGAGGATGTCTGGAAGCAGCTCGGGAAGGCAGGCGGCGCCGGCGGAGGTAGGCCGCGGTGGGATAGGCGATCGGATGAGGGGTTCCTGGGCGCTGTTCCGTCACCCGGGGCAGGCTGCGGCCGCAGGTCCGCCCTGAGGGTTCCGATTAGCAGTATTCTTAGGCCCAGTAATTATTTCTTGGTCTCTGTGTTGGCAGTTCCTCTTCAGCTGCTCCCCGCCCCCCCCCCATGTGTAAGATGCTTATTTTCTTATTTACTGGTGCAATGTGTAAAAAGGAAACCCGCTCACACGGTGGTATCAGGCCTGCTGGTAAATATGCAAATTCAACTAAAAATAGGTTTTATCAGAATAACGTTAAAAGCAAATGGTGCAGAGACAAATCTTTTTTCCCAGTTGCTAATGCCTCTTACTGTCAGGTAATCTCTTGTCTGGTAACGGTCTGTTGTAATAACTTGGAAGACATGTAAATTGTAGAGTGCTCAGAGGCTTTTTTTGAGATTACATGTCTATTGTGTCCTGTTTTCACAGAAGTGTGTTTCAGCATGTGGACTGTTACAGTTCCTATGCTAAAAGGTTATTGTGCAGTTGTTAGCAGTGGAGAGCGTGTGACCACTGTGGTACTATTTTGGGCTGTACACCTGGCCTAGCAGGGTATTTCTCAAATCCAGAATTAAATATTGACACTATTAGCAGTTTTTGTTTCTTGTCATTGTCAAACAGACTTCTGATACATGTGACAGCCTAATTCTAGATCAGTCTAAGCTTCCTCAGACAGCAAACAAATATAATACTTCATTTAATAATTTTTCTCTATTGTCTTTTTAAACTTTTAAGCAGAAATGGCTGCATTGTAAATGTTGACAAAAGAAAAAAAAAAGCCACATAGTGAAAACTATGCAGAGACAACATGAACATGACCTTAACGTAAAAATGGTATAAATAAGCTTATGCTATTTTTTAATTTTTATCTCTCTTATGCTAGTTTTTTCATTCTTCTCTCTGTTTTAATTTTATTTCTTTAGTTTGAATGTGTGTTTGTAGAATTTTCAAGTTGTTCTCATTTGCCAGTTGGCTACAAAATACTCTTATCATGATGTGTAAGGTGTAGCTTTTTTTAATACTGAAGCAGCATATAATTGACACATTCACAAAGTGTCAGTGCCTGTGTTTATTGCTAACTAGTAGTATGTCTTTCAAAGCTAATGAAGTTCTTTACATGTACAAAATACTCCTATATACACTTGATAAAAAATCTCCAATTTTCAAGAGATAACTGTGCCAAATCAACAGGAGGAAAGTGTTACATTAATAGCAAAATGTTTGTATTTTACCAGGTAACAGATTGGTTGGAGCATTCATTTGATGACTTCTTTGGAAACACAAATATTTCTTCTAGTGCCATTCCCGTGAAGCTACTAGAAGGCAACTCTGGAAGAAACCGGCACCAGAAGAAGAAAGACCTGTCTTCTGTGCCAGAAAGTAGCAAAACCAAAGTTCTGCCCAGAAAAAGAGCAAAGTTGTCTTCAGTGAATCTGCCTTGTAACAAGCCCAGACAAAACTGGAGCCAATCTCAAGATGAGCCATGGGTAGATAGATACAAACCTGAAACTCAGGTGTGAGAGTTATTTTAAGTGTTAATGTAGTAGTAACATTATAGTGTAACATGTTGTGGTTCTGTTCATGATCTGTATTGGTTGTGTTCTAAGTATACCCTACTTTATTATGGCAGTGAAGTATTACTTTGATTTACTTACTGCCTGTAGCTAAGCTTTTTAATGAACTATTTAGCTCTAGGAGATGCATTTTTCCCCAGGCTTCCTAAGGAGATAAAGGTACTGATGAAATGTTGTTTCTCTCCACCCACTTCTAAAGTTTGGAATCTGTTATTGAATTTCAGCCAGATCTGACAGCTCCAAGTACTAAGAAAACCCACAGCTGAAGAAAGAAGAGAGAACTGAGTTAGTGCACTCATTATGGGAAAGATAATAGAAACTATGTTGCATGTTATGGGAAAGCAGTTAGCTGATCTGTTTACATGTTCAGACTACTTTGACCAATGGCAGTTTGCACTCTCTCTTGCTTGCCTGATGCATCTTAGGTGTGACTTGGAGGCTACTGTGGTTCCTTAGGGCTTCAAGGAGAAAGGACTCAAATCTATAGTAAACCTGTTGTCACTGTCTCTGCTCGTGGAACAGCTTTTTCAGAGTGTGTCTCAGAGGTATTAGCATGTGTGTTAACTCTCTCTTAGATTTGAGCGCTGGTTGATGTAAGTAAGTTAGTGTAGTACTTGTATTTCATATTTAAATATTTAATAGCTCATCTCTGGAGAGGAATTGAGTTACAAGGCTAGAAGACAAATAAGCTGCATGAGATTTGCAGAAGTTCCAAAAATCTGTGTAATACTAGAGTCAGTAGAGCCTAAAAAAGTATCAACTCCAGCATAGCTGTAAAGCATGTTGACACAAACAGGCAAGATTGCAATGTTGTTACCTGAGGAATAACAATACATAATTCATTATTTCCCAACTGCAAGCAATGGAAAATTGGTTGTTTGAGGAAGCAGGCTGAAATTACTATCCTTAACTGTTGCATTTACTTCTACATAGCATAAACATGTAACAGGAATATACACATCCATGTCTGTTAGTGTTTTAGTCAGCGTATATTCTGTTTTTGAATCTTAGCATTACAGTCTTACAAACCAAGATGTGTACGCATTTCATATATTTCAATCTTGTTTTAGAATGACCTTGCTGTGCAAAAGAAGAAAATTGAAGAAGTTCAAACCTGGTTAAAAACACACGTATTTCAGAGGCAGTCAAAGCAGGTAATCTTGCTAAAATTAGCAGCTAGAGATATAAAACCATGCAAAAAAGCTAGATTCAATTTTATTTTAATTTCAGAGAAAAACCTTAACTTCTAGGTAGGGATTCGGTATCTATTGCTTTATAAGAAAATTGTTAAGAACACAGATTAAAGCTTGTAAGTTTGTTTTGGGCTTATGCTGCTTTTCTTGGTGAAGTAAGGAGAGGGGTCAGCAAAACCACTACCATGGACTTCTGGAGGGCAGACTTTGGCCTGTTCAAGACACTGGTTGAGAGAGTCCCTTGGGAGACAGTCCTGAAGGGCGAAGGGGTCCAGGAAGGCTGGACAGTCTTCAAGAAGGAGATCTTAAAGATGCAGGAACAGGCGGTCCCCATGTGCTGTAAGAAGAGCTGGCAGGGAAGACGACCAGCCTGGCTGAACAGGCAGCTTTTGCTGGGACTCAGGGAAAAGAGGAGAGTTGATCACCGTTGGAAGAAGGGGCAGGCAACTCAAGAAGAGTACAAGGATCTCATCAGGTCAAGCAGGGACAAAATTAGAAAGGCGAAAGCCCGGCTAGAACTCAGTCTGACCACGGTTGTAGAGGATAACAAAAAATGCTTTTACAAATACATTAACAACAAAAAGAGAGGCAAGGAGAATCTCCATCCCGTACTGGATATGGCGGGGAACATTGTCTCCAAGGATGAGGATAAGGCTGAGATACTTATTGCTTTCTTTAATAGCCAGACCAGGTATCCGCAGGGTATTCAGCCCCCTGAGATGGAAGGCAGGGATGGGGAGCACAATAAGCTCCTCATAATCCAGCAGGAAACAGTTAAGGACCTGTTAAGCCACCTGGACACCCACAAGTCTCTGGGCCCTGATGAGATCCACCCAAGACTACTGAGGGAGCTGGCTGAGGAGCTTGCCAAACCACTCTCCATCATTTATCAGCAGTCCTGGTTAACAGGGGAGGTCCCAGAAGACTGGAGGCTTGCCAATGTGACGACCATCTACAAGAAAGGCCAGAAGGAGGATCCCAGGAACTACAGGCCTGTCAGCCTGACCTCCATACTGGTGAAGATCATGGAGAGGTTCATCTTGAAGGGCGCTCACAGGGCATGTTCAGGATTAGGCCCAGCCAGCACAGGTTCATGAAAGGCAGGTCCTGCTTGACCAACCTGATCTCCTTCTATGACCAGGTGACCCGCCTAGTGGATGAGGGAAAGGCTGTGCACGTTGTCTACCTGGACTTTAGTAAAGCCTTTGACAGCGTCTCCCACAGCATTCTCCTGGAGAAACTGGCAGCTCATGGCTTAGACAGGTTTACTCTTCGCTGGGTAAAGAACTGGCTGGATGACCGAGCCCAGAGAGTTGTGGTGAATGGCGTTAAATCTAGTTGGCGGCTGATCACAAGCCATGTTCCTCTGGGCTCAGTTCTGGGGCCGGTCTTGTTTGATATCTTTATTGATGATCTGGATGAGGGGATCGAGTGCTCCCTCAGTAAGTTTGCAGGCGACACCAAGTTGGGTGGGAGTGTTCATCTGCTGGAGGGTAGGAGAGCTCTGCAGAGGGATCTGGACAGGCTGGGTCGATGGGCTGAGGTCAACTGTATGGGGTTTAATAAAGCCAAGGGTCCTGCATTTTGGACACAACAACCCCATGCAATGCTGCAGGCTTGGGGAGGAGTGGCTGGAGAGCTGCCTGCCAGAAAAGGACCTGGGGGTGCTGGTTGACAGCTGGCTGAACATGAGCTGGCAGTGTGCCCAGGTGGCCAAGAAGGCAAACAGCCTCCTGGCCTGTATCAGCAATAGTGTGGCCAGCAGTAGGGAAGTGATTGTGCTCCTGTACTCGGCACTGGTGAGGCCGCACCTCGAATCCTGTGTTCAGTGTTGGGCCCCTCCCTACAAGAAGGACATTGAGTTGCTGGTAGCGTGTCCAGAGAAGGGCAACGAAGCTGGTGAGGTGTCTGGAGCACAAGTCTTATGAGTAGAGGCTGAGGGAACTGGGGTTGTTTAGTCTGGAGAAGACGAGGCTGAGGGGAGACCTTATCGCTCTCTACAACTACCTGAAAGGGTGTTGTGGCGAGGTGGGTGTTGGTCTCTTCTCCCAAGTAACTAGCGACAAGATGGGAGGAAATGGCCTCAAGTTGTGCCAAGGGAGGTTTAGACTGGATCTTGGGGAAAAATATCTTTACAGAGAGAATGGTCAAGAATTGGAACAGGCTGCCCAGGGAAGTGGTCGAGTCACCATCACAGGAGGTGTTCAAAGTGGCACTTCAGGACATGGTTTAGTGGGCATGGTGGTGTTGCACTGACGGTTGGACTTGATGATCTTAAATGTTTTTTTCAACCTTAATGATTCTGTGATTCTAAGATGTGGATTCTGGTTACTCAGAAATTAATAGCTCTTCAGTGTGCGCTAGTAACTGCATTTTATTTCCTACAGACTAATTTTAAGTATCTTGGCAAATTTCTAGTTGCACTGACTTGATATAATAAGATGTTTTTAACCTCTTGATTGGTAAGAGGCATTCTTAGACACATGCATAATTTACCAATCTTGCCTAGTGTTTTTCAGACCCAATTCTCCATTTCAGTATTTATTATGTTGGCCTACATGGTGTGCCATTAACTAAGCAGATACATTAAAAACTGAGAGCAAGGCTTTCAGAGTTCTGGTCTAGCTCTTTCAATCTGAATACTCAACAGGTAAACTAATAACACAAAATATTTAACTCATCTTTTATTGGGAAAAGAATCATTACCAGAGAAACTATAGAAGAAATTCAACCAATATTAATCTTCAGCTAGCTTTCAGTCTTTAACATGTTTGGGATTTCTTTTATTTATTTTTTTTTTTCCCCCTCACTGTGGCAGGGTGGCTCTGTTTTACTGCTAACTGGTCCTTCTGGAAGTGGAAAGACTGCAACTATACAAATATTAGCAAAAGATCTTGGTGTTCAGGTGCAAGAATGGACCAATCCAGTACCTTTAGACTTCACAAAAGAAGACTTAAGAAATATGTTTGACCAGGGTAAGTATTTTGGTTTTTTCTTTTTTTTTCCTTCTTGTTACTTTTGAGACTCTTGTATTCTGTATTTTTTATTCTTTTTGGTCTGTCACATATGAAGTCAGATTCACATCCATGTAAGTCAAATCCTTAGCGTTTAATAAGAATCTTTCTTTTGTTTTTTTATCAAAAGGGATTTAATTTTTTTACAGTGTTTACTCCAAAATAATTTGCAATTCAAAACAGTATAGAGAGCAATGTAGTAGCCTGGATATCATTTGAGCTGATTAAGTAAAAAGAGGTAAGTCTGTCTTCTTCTGGGCCCTCAATTGAATTCTACCCTTTAAAAATGTTGTTGTATTTGTCATGTGTTTGCCAAAGGACTTGACTGCTGGTGTTCAGTGGATACTGTCAGAAAATAGCATGGATGGGTATTAGTTCTTGTGGGTATTTTATCTTCTACTTGGTATAATATAGGATACATACTTTTAATTAGTTTTCTTTTTCAGACTCAAATTTTCATACGTTTCCGAGTCAGGCCCAAGCAGCTCTCTTTCAAGATTTTCTATTAAGAGCAAATAAGTATAACAAACTTCAGATGCTTGGGGAGTCCTCAGAAAATGATAAAAAGCTTATTCTTATTGAAGTAAGTGAAAACTTGTGAAATCTTGTTTTGAAAACAATACCTTTTGTTATAATATTGACATGCTAACTAGCTTCAGCTTGTGGATTGGTGTTGCCAAAAATTAGTCTGCTTTACTGCAGATGAGTTCGTTCGTACTTTTTTAGAGTTTACAGCAGTCTAGAACCAAGTTTTACCTGCAGTTAAATTATATAAGCTAGTAGTCAGGCAGAAATTAGAGACTAGTTTTTGATACGCCATTACTTATTTCTGTACACAAAGTAGATCAAAACAATATTGAAAAGTCATACCCATGTTTCTGTGTGATTAGCTTTCTAGAAATATATATGTGTATAAACAGGAAGGGGGGGGAAGAACCCACTACTCGTGTTACTTAAGGATACAGGAGACTGTAGAAGATACATGAGAATTAACAGAGTTGGAAAGTACTTGAAATTTAGCATTCCTTGGTCTTAATGCGGAGGGTGTTATTTAGGGCAGATACGTGAACTCTGAGGGTTTGTAAGCCATAATGGGAGGTACAGGAAAAGACTTTATTTTTACTTATTCAGGAGTGTGTTTCAATAGCATTTCTGAGCTTTTCATCTTTTTCTGAGAGGAATTTAGTAAGTCAAGTTGCCTGTAAACTTTCAAGGAAAAGAGCAGATTAGACAAAAATTCTAGCTGAGTAATGTGATGTGCAGCAGAGTTTAGGAAGCATAGTTTTCTGTGACTTCTCTTCATAAAGTCACTTTCTTGTGTAGGTCTTCTCATATAGCAAGTAGTATATCCTGCCCTTTTCTGCAGTGGACCTGCTACCTTGAGTGTTTATCCTCTGAGTAAATGCTGTGTAGCAGGCAATGTTATCACCCAAGGCTGTTTCTTAGGAAACAAGGACAGAAGGAAAATGGGGTTTTTTTTAGTATTGGTTTCTATAATGAAAGAAAGAATACTATGCTTTGGTTGTTTTTTTCCTTTGTGTTTTTTTTCCTCCTGGTTATCTTCAGTGCTAGCCGCATTCAAATTTAGTTGAAAGCAAGCTAACTAGGAAGAAAAAATGTGGAGCAACGTATTGTGCCATAACAGTCAGTCTGTGGGAGAGAATATTCACATCTGAATATAATGACAGCAGTTAATTTGTTTTGAACAGGACATACCTAACCAATTCTATCGAGACCCAAGTAGTCTACATGAAATTCTCAGGTCAGTTACAAATAAGTTTTTAATGATTAGCTTTAGCCACTGGCAGTAAACTGGAGTTTGATTCTTGTCATACTTGCTTGTTTTTCAATTTAGGAGATTTGTTCGTACAAGTAGATGTCCCCTTATATTTATAATCTCGGATAACTTCAGTGGAGACAGCAACCAGAGGTTACTATTCCCAACAGAAATTCTAGAGGAGTTGTGTATATGCAATATTAGGTAAGATCTTTTATCTCATTAAAACTTGATTGAAATAAATGAGAAGTCAAAAACTAATTAATTTTTTTTAAATGAAATTCAACAGTTTCAAGCCTGTTGCACCAACAAATGTGATGAAAGTTCTTAATAGAATAGCTGCAACAGAAGCTAGTATGGTAAGTTGTGAACTGATAACTTCTGTGCAGTGCTAAGACCAAAAGATTTCAGACTTTTATATCTGAAATATGTTATTTATATTTATTACTGTATTTGTTTGATCTTTGATAGCAGCCCCTCACATCCCCTCCAAAAAATCCCACCAATACCTTCCAGTAGAAAACAAGGAAAAAATTTTGAACGATGTTTTGTTTTTAATTAGTTCCGCTTGATCCTCAGTCTGAGTCTTCAAAGTTATTTCTGAAAATTCTTTTGCCTATTACAGAAACTATATCTATGAAACCAGTAATAGGAATAGAAGTAATTTTCATTGTATCCAGCAAGGCCCAGAAAGGTCATGAACCTAAATCCTGTATTATTCCTGAACTGTTTTGATTACAACCCTTGCAACCTTTTAGTGACACATTGCGAAGAATTATGTGCATTATTCTCTTTAATATTGCTATTTAGAATGTGGCAATGTGCTTAAATGGATTAAATGTTTTAAAGTTAGCAGTATGACACGATTTGAGCACATGGTGGATGCTGACGTAGTCTGTTTATGGTGTGTGTCAGAGGTGGGTCCTCACAGCCAGAATAATATTAAAATATTCCTTTTCCTATTTTTTCTTATTACTTTGACTGTTGCTTTTCCTTGTAGAACAGAGAAAAAAATTACACTCTTGACAAAACTTCTCTGGAGTTGCTTTGCAGAGGTTGTTCAGGTGATATAAGAAGTGCAATAAACAGTCTTCAGTTTTCTTCTATGAAAGGTAAGTACCTAGGATTCTGTTAATTGAATGATGTTGTGACCATTTCTGCTGTAGAGGTATTCTGTTCACTGTTGCAGCAACAGCTAGGTGAGGTGTGCAAAACATTTTTGACATGCTGTTCTGGAGCAGGAATAAAAGGCACAAAGTTGTGGGTTGTTGGTTTGGTTTTTTTTAAGCTGAAAACTTTCCATTTTATGACTGTTATATGTAGTCCTAAAACTGCGTAACATCTCCTACGTATGTGTTGATGTAATTTAATAAAATGCCCTCTTTTCTTCTTTATATCTTTTGCTATTGGTGTGTGTTTGCTGTTGAAAGCTTTTATGATGCAACCTTAATTTGAAAGGGATATTTTCAATGCTTGGTTCTTACACTTCTCCATGTCCTTACCTCTACTCTTAAAGCGTTTCTGAAACAGCCCATTGACTTTGTATACAGCACTTCTGTACTGATTGATTTTGCTTTGGAGTTCCTGCAGCTGTTGGTAAATTGAAAAGCTGTGAGGTGGCATGGGTTACTATGAAGTTATGGTGTGTATTATAATAACTTTTGAAGTTCAGTGTTTAGTGTTTTAGTAGTCTTCAAAGTACTGGTTGGACAGTGCTCAAATCAGTCTTAGTTTGGGATAATTTTAAATGTTACAACTTTGAAAGAAAACAGGAGACTTACTGTCATGTCTTTTATAAGCATTAGAAGTCAATAATTCTTAAGAAACAAATGTATTCAAGTTACATAATCCGTGATTTTTAAAAGCAGTACTCTGGCATTTGTAGTTCATGCTAAGAACCATTAGATGGTGCCAGCATTTACATTCAACCTAGAAATAAGGAAGTGAATTCAACAGTTGTTTTCTGCTGTGTGTTGTAAAGGTAGCAATGATCTTGTTTTTACTGATTTTTCTCTCCCATCCACCTTGCAAATAGAAAATGGGCTCGTAGAATACAGGATTAAACATAGTTTCAAGTCCTTGTTGTAAGAGGGAGTGTTGTACTTTGAGTTTTAGAGTATGTTGGAATTAGCTGTGTTTGTCAAATAACATGAGGGAGAGAGTCAGGTTTCTAGGTTTAACTTGCAAATGTGGCAACTAAATTCTTCTGATGCTGTCTTCTAGTATAGTAAGTTTGTATTGTTCTGTGTTAATCAGAAAAATAAAAAAATTCCTCGCAGTGAGGAAAGTGGTTTTCCATTTTGATGATAATGCCATCAAGTTAATAACTAGTAGGTTGATGAGACCTGAGCAAAGTTTGCAGTTGCTCACTGCTACATACATACTCTAGAAAATCTAAATAGTCTTAAAATGACCAGTTTGTGCAATTTTTAATAAATTACATTGCAAATGTAAAAACATGAGAGTTTGAGAGTTATAAAGAGAACTTGGGAGAGAACAAAGGCATAGGGCTTGGCGGCTTCTGTACATGCCATCTCAGAATCATGTACTCAAGTCATACCAACCTGAACATTCTCTTCTTGCATTTTCTCTTAACAGATTGAGAAGAGCTGCCTTCATGTTGAATAGAAATTTTTTAGTTGTTCAGGTATTTCAGTAAGGTAAATGATGGCAGCCAATGATATTTTGTAAATTTTGGAGACACCTCAATTCCTTGTTGATCTCCTGAGAATGCAGTATCAGGTTTTATACATGTAATTTCTTTCTTCATTTGTGTATGTGTGTAAACGTAAGTGATACATTCACTTTGGTAATATTAGTGGGTAAAATGGATCCATGGTAATTGTGGGAGAAGAGGAAGGTAAATACTTAAAAGATAAATTCTCTTAGTTTGATAAAGAACATTCACCTGCCACTAAATCAAATTGTGGGTGAAAATGTTTAAGTTAGGTTAGAAGAAAGGTTTTATTGCTTGGCGCACAAAACATTGTGGAAATTAGTAGGCTGTTGGAAGAAACACCTAAATGAAAGGTTTTCTTTGCTGCCTTATGTTTCAGTGAGGATATCATACAGATAATGCAAACAGAAGAAAAATTGATAAATGAACAGAATGTAACTGAAATACCATTTACATATATTTGCACTTGTACTTTATAAAGAAGACATTTTTAAGAAAGGCAAGTTGGGGATGCATCAGAACTAGAATGAATAAACGAGAACACTAGCTTTTTTAAGAGATGGATATTTGTTATTCAGGAAAGTACTTGGCACCTTAGCTGTAGCTTAAGAGACAGAAGTGGAATGAAGCATGCTAGTTTAGGTGACTGGGTTGCCTTCCTAATAAATGAGTTTTATTTTAGTGCCCCTATTTATATAACCTTTTCTGTTTGTGTTTTTTTTTTTTTTAATTTGTTTAGAACATTAGCAGTAGCAATACAATAGAAAACTTTTTATATTCATGTACTTTTTCCTGATTGTATTTTTGCTTGTATTGATAGACTGCTCATTGGAGAAGGAGTTTTGGTCAAGGAAGAAAAGGAGCTCCACACTAAAATGTGAAGCAGCAGCAGTATCTAAAGTAAGAAAGGAAAGTAAATCTGATACTTCAGAAGACCAGGAGATACAAGCTATTGGTGGCAAAGATGCTTCCATCTTTCTTTTCCATGCTCTGGGGAAAATAATTTACTGCAAAAGTAAGAAAACTTTGACTTACTCTTCCTTGCAATGGGTAAAGCATGTCAACCGCTAATAGCAAGATTTGCTAAAGTAAGGCTTAGGGTGAGTTCTAATTCACATGTTTTGTCATTAATAAGCGTATAAAAACTAGTAAAAGTTTGTGGTAACTGCAATTGCAGCTATCTTTATGTATTAGGTAAATAAATGTTTCATTAAGATGTACTACATGTTTGTAAAAAAATTACATAACTCTAGTTGCATTAGGTCCATGTGTTGCAGTGCACACAAAGCTAAATAGATAGCCACAACATTTGTTACTCTGTACAACAGCAAATTATGCTTTTGTGCGGAATTGTACATTGTTGTAAAGTTATGTTCTGTACTTGTTTGTATTCCTAAAGGTTACAGGACAGCCCTGCAGCCTCATAGCTACTGCTTCCCTTAATTTTGTATCTGCTGTCTTTTCATCTCAACTCTCTGTTTCCCTTTAACAGACGTGCTCTCTCCTTTCTGACCTGAAAACTTCTTCCACTTCTCTGTCATACCCTGTCTCCTTTTCCACCCCTCCAAATTACTTTCCACCTTACTACTACTGAAAGTTCTGCTTTTTCTACACTTAGATTCTGTAAATATACAGAACCTTTCTGCTCCCTGTGTGTGGTTACAGTACTGGTTTTTTTACATTTAAAAACTATAATTCATAAGCATTTGGTATTTATTAAACTAGAACTATCTGCACTCAGCTAAATTAGGATCCATAATGCCATTGGCTGTAATAATTCACAATATAATTTCCCAAATCAACTGAGGAGAAATAGTGAAATGAGGGAATATGAGAATAATTAGATGGAATTTGTTACATGAAGTGTAATTTACTAATTATGTGTTGTTGACTATATAATATTGACTGTACAATTAAATACTTATGCCTGCATCAAGAGCTTTCTAGGACCTGAAAATGGTGTAATCTAGTTGCTGGTAGAGTTGACAGTTGCTAAAAATGATGCTCAATATATGTGAAAACTACTATTCATGCAGTTATACATGTCTGTTCTTTCTCCTCTCTGATTTTTATTCTAATTTTGAATATTTAAATCTGAAATTTAGGTCTTTTTCTTCTGGCTTTTTTGATTATATGCAGAAACGTAACAAAGTTTCTGATACTAAAAAAACTAAAGATTTTAAAATCCTTTGTAGGAGAACCAGTGTCAGAATTTCCTCAGCTGCCTGCTCACTTATCAGAATACCGTCGAGACACCTTGCTTATTCAGCCTGAGGTACATCTGCAATGACTGCTTGATTCTAGTTTGGTTTGAAAAAAACAAAACAAACTCTTAAGTGATTGATGCAAATTCTCAGGCACAATGGTTTTGTCACTGATCTTAATATATGTGTATTCAGTCTGTCTTAAGTTATAGGGTAATCTGTAAGGGACCTCTGGAGGCTAACTTCAAAGGTAGATTAAGTTCCCAGGCTCTTGATCTGTTGAGTTCCGAGTATCTCCAGAGATAAAGATGCTCTCACCTCACTAATGGACTTGTGAAGGTGGACTTTGCCTTGCTGCAGACTCTCATCCTTTTGCTGTGCATTGCCAAGAGGAGTCCAAGTTCACCTTTCTGTTACCACCCATTAAGAAAGCTGAAGGCAGCAATGGCTTCTGTCCCTCCAACCCCACCGTTAGCCTTCTCTGGGAGCAAACCAGCCTCCCTTTTGTAGATACATGTCACTTTGTAGATCATGTGTGCCAGCTACCTAACCATTTAAATGTATCGTAACTTTTATAGGATACTTTTCCTTATACACTGTGTAAAACTTGAATTTTTAATTATTTTTTTTCCCTAATAGGATATTGTGGAAAAATCGCATATATCTGGAAGCATGTTTAATTTATACCTTCACCAGAACTTTGTAGACTTTTTTTCTGATATCGATGATGTAGTGAGAGCTAGTGAATATTTGAGCACTGCTGATGTCCTTTGTAGTAATTGGAGTGTAAGTGTCATCTTTTTATACATGAATACTTTTTTGAATACTCTGACATTGAGCTTCTAGACTTTTCTCTAAGTGTTTATGAATGGTTACTGCAAGCTTACAGTGTATGTGGCAGTGAATTGTTAATGAATGCTAAAGTACATCAACTGTAGAAGATATACAGGTCCAACTTTTTGTCCAATTTCTGTTACGTATTTTATTATAGGGTTATAGTGTTTGTAAAATATTCTATAGAGTATTTTTAAGTAGAACAAATTTATGCTACAAATGTGTTGAAGTCTATATGCCTTTTTCCTGAAATAATTGAGCTAGCTTTTTCATTCAGCTGCTTTGAGTAAAAGTTTCACAGTAATTCTAAACATATTCTGGGTCTGTCATGTCACTGCAACCAGAGTGTGCTTTTGTTCAAATGACACACAGTGTATAGAGACCTTGAATTCACATAATGCCTGATTTCTGTCTTAGACACGGCTTATGATGGAAAAATATAGCGCATCTGTGGCTACCCGAGGCGTGATACATTCAAATACATCCAGAGCCTTTGCCCACCACCAAGGAGGGATGGGGTTCCGACCTTTACACAAACCCCAGTGGTTCTTCATCAATAAAAAGGTAATTTTTTTTTTTGTCAGGTGTGACAATTGAGTAGTATAGATATTTGCTCACAGTGCTAAATGTGTCAAATGTCCTATTTTGATATAAGATACTTCGAAAAAGCACTTGCTCAAAGAGTTACATTTATATTATTCCTTCAATGGAAAAATAAGTTGGATGCCTCTGACAAAGTCTGATTCCTGTGTCCAGGTTGGCATACTGCTGGGAAAGTCTTAATCCTAAGTTAATGGAGGCACAATTACTGTTGAAATACTATTGAGTATTCCTGAAAGTAAGCTTCAGTTTTTGTGCAGTTTGAATCACATTAAGCTGTTGTGTAAGTTTAACAAATCGCTGCTGTTACATGTTTCTCAGAAATAGCTTGTTCGTGAGATATCGACGCTCTTGGCAATTTTTTTATGTTTGAACTAATACTTCTCTTGCTGTACCTGGCAAAAAATACTGGCCTAGATGGGTGGGGAATTCTATAATCAAGGGAGAAATATTTTCTGGAAATTCTAATGCCCAGCACAAGGCAAAAATGAAGGAATTTACCATTTTTAGGATCTGTGTAAGTTAAGTCTAACTACTTATCTTTTTTTCTGGTCTCAATTTTCACTAGCTTGTGTGTAGTCATCTAGCAGGCAATAAGGAAGTCTGTCTTTTATCGTACAGAATATCTACATTAATAATGATTTACTAGGGTTTTTTTTACTTCTGTTTGTTTTTCCCTCAACCCTTACAGTATCAAGAAAACTGCCTTGCTGCAAAATCTCTGTTTTCAAGCTTTTGTTTACCACCTGAGTGTCTTCAGACAGAGCTATTGCCTTATCTTGCTATGTTAGCAAATCCGATGAGAAACCAGGGTAAGATGGGTGTAACTCTTGAGCTTGGGCTCTTTTTTTGTAATTAATGCATACGGAAAAAAATTTGTAATCCAAAATGTCAATACTATCTGTGCTTTTGCCTCATTAAAAAATATATTTTGTAAATATATTTTGCTAATGTGGTAAACCGTTTGGAAAAAAACCTCACATACATGTGTGCACAGTGTTTTGGTATCCAAAATATTGCAAATATATACAGGAATACTTGACCAAACTAATGAATTATTTATTTTGCAGTATGTTTAATTGTACGTGCATTATGATCTACTCAATATGACACTGGTGATTCTTTGTTCTTAGCTCAGATTGCTTTTATCCAAGACGTTGGGAGGCTACCGCTGAAAAGACATTTTGGGAGGTAAAGTTGACTTCTGTCTTTTCTTAAAGAAAGTGAAACTTTTTTTCTTTCTTAATATATTGAGGAAAAGAACCCTTTCATAGAGAAGCATCTTCAATTTTCATCTATGAGGTGACATTTTCCCTCACTTGTAGCATTACAATTTTATATTTTGCTTGTTAAAACTTTTTCCAATTCAAGTCTATTTATCAATACAATGTTAATAGCAACATTTTTACTATAGTCTTGCTTTTAATCTTTGTTTAGCTTTCTTTTGCATTGTATCAAGTATTAGCTCTGTCCTAGATGTATCTGTGTTTCTCCACTGTATGATCTGAATCCAATATTTCTTTTACAATCAAAAACACTTATGTGAAAATAAAACTGAATTGATGCAAAGAGTGTAGTGCACTTTGCCTATTGTTCAGCATGACATAAACATTAATCTGGAATTTTGGTAGAACATTCTGTGTTCACGTGTGTTAGAGGTGCAAGAAAGAAAATATCACAGGGAATTATTTCCTTTCAAGCAGTTGTATGCCTATGGAACTACAAAATATTTTAATGAGTACTTCCTCTGAAATTAGATGGCAGCACTGGTTTTTATTTTGTGGAATTTTTGCCTATCGGGCTACAAAAAAACAGTCTTTGTTTAGAATGCCTTTTTTTAAAAATAAAACTATAGCTACAGAAGTTCCTCTGTCTTAGATGCTAAATACTGAAAAAATACTTTTTATTTCAACTGCAAGACTGTAGAGCTCTATTTACAGATTGTGTAGTGAGCATGGGGTGACGTGGTATGACGTGGTATAATGTGACTCTAGTGAGCCTTCTGAATCGTAGGCATTGTTTATACTAGTAAAGCCTCAGTTACTTTTCTCTAACTTTGATAGCTCTGAAATTTAAAGAGAGTGTTAATTATGGTAGTCTGTTTCTCATAAAGGATTGAGATCATGGTTAGCTGGATCTTTAATCTCTTAACCAAGAGAGTTTGTTACGGCATCCAGCAAAGCATCTCATATTTATCACTGTGATACTCCTGTCCAAGTTTAATGATGAAATACTGGCCTGCAAGGTAAAGGCCAAGAACAAGAATTACCCAAGAACAACCCTGTTCTCCAACAGTTGTATTAAAAGCCATTTTTGTTGCTAGTCAGGAAGAAAGTGTCCTTAATGGGTATATTCCTTTGCAGTCTCCCTCATCTAAGCCAAAATGTTTCTAACTTTACATGTTAATTGTAGACTTTCTTATACCGTTAATTTTGTCTGCAGCATACCTTTAAATATTGATAAACATTTTGTATCTGCATTAAATAAGTTGGGTGTGTGTCATTTAGAGCTTTATCTTTCTCCTGAAAACATGGTAATCCTTTTTCATTTGCTCACTATTTTGGAAAGGAAGTATAGAAAAATGTAGGTATTTTAGTAAGCATTTGCTTCCTTCAGGAATCCTAATTGGAAATAATTTGTTTTGTGTTACTAAACAGTCCTTAAAATAACTTACATGCAGCTGCTTCTATGGAAATAAGAAAATTTTATTTATTTTCTGTAATTTCTTAATGGAATGGGAATGGTACTATAGTAAGAAAGCTGGCACTGAGGAGAGTGCATGGTATTTGATCAGCTGGAATTGGTGTCAGGATGAGTTTTTGTCACTAACTGCGTAAGTTGTTATTATTCTCATGTAAAGTGGGAAAAATAATAAAGGAACATTGGTAACGTACTGATATAGAGATGCTAGAAAGATTGAGAAGTCCAAATAGTAAAAGAAATTATAAATGCAATAAAAGAAAAAAAATTGAGTAAAGAAATCTTTTTCTATTTACCTGTTTCAAGTTAAATTGCTTCCTGTCATAAAAGACCTTGGTTTTGCTTGGAAAGGGTCTGATGTACCATGGGTTGTTGGCAGTAAGTTAATTGTTACCAGTTCATGTGTGTGAGGAAGGCTCAGCAAAACCACTGTCACCATAAGGAAGAAACTTCAAGCAGTGGTGGGTACTGCGGAGTGATGGAGCACGAACATTATCTGGTATTTTGCTGTGGCTGTGGTCTGAGGCTACGTAGCGCAGTCCTTTGCCCGAGAGGAACTCCTGTGTCTTCTGTAGGCTGTCACGTAAGCTGTGCTGCGTTGAGTTCTGGGCAGAAGAATCTATACCTGGAAGATGTGTGCAGAGCTGTAAAAACGTAATACCAAAGGTAGTGATATAAGCACAGAATGTGTATAGCTTGAATTAACTGTGATTGATGGAGGGTGTCACTACCAGAAAATGTGAAAGCTGTTAAGCACCAGTGAAGAAGGGTGACCTGGGTGGTACACGGGCAGTCTTTTCTATTGCAGTTTCTGTGTGAGAGAGCAGGAGATTTTTGTGTGTGTGGTAACTTATTGTTGCAATGGTAATTTTACAGGTTAAAGCTTGAAACGCTTACTGACAAAGATCCTGGGATACCAGACTTATTTGTTAGCTCTGAGGGGGACGGTGCCAATGTGCATGCTGTGGAGACGGCTGTACAGATGGAGAAAAACAGAACGAGTGAGAATGAGTTGGATGCATTCCCTCTCTCTTCTAGCCAGTGCAGTGGAAGTGAACTGCCTTGCAGTCAGCCTCAGCCTGTTGCAGCTCAAGCAATCATGGAGGAAGATGAATTAAAAATAGAGGAATATGATAGTGACTGAGTATAACAAAATACCGGACACCGACTTGCCCGAATAGATTAATGCGCTAAATTTAGCCTTTGCTAAAGAGAGTATGGTCTGCTCAAACGTACTGCTTTAGCTACTTAGGTGGGCTAGGAGGCCAAGACTAAACATGCCATGTCAACATCAAGACAGCGGTCCTTGGCTTCCTTTTAAGTTTACAGGATCAGACCTGAGCTGAATACTAAATTACAAGCTATTC
Source organism: Phaethon aethereus (assembly GCF_964289735.1). Taxonomy (NCBI): domain Eukaryota; kingdom Metazoa; phylum Chordata; class Aves; order Phaethontiformes; family Phaethontidae; genus Phaethon; species Phaethon aethereus. Next base: position 81,743,486 of record NC_138577.1, on the reverse strand, counting down.
CTTGCCTTTCCTGAGCCATGAAATAATCTGTATTGATAAAAAGAGAGTAATAAATGACTGAAATTAGTTTGAGACTGTAGATAAGATGTGTCACTCTTAAGTTATTTTTTTTTTACACATTTTAATTTACTTTGCAGTTGTACAGTATGTTTGCTGAGTACGCGTTTGGTAAGTTGTCAGCATTTGAAGGTTTTATTAAAATTCATACCTTCAAAAAAATTGCTGTTTGGAAGCTTGGCCCTTCTGAGAGAAGAGACTGAAGTGTACATGTAAAAAGTTTGATATCCCATACTGATGATGTAAATAAAACTCCTGCTGTATTAATACTGTTTTGTACTCTGACACAGATTTTTGTGTGTTTTCAAGTTGAACTTGTGTTATACAACAGGTTATTTTCGATTCCTTTTTGAAAGACATTTTCTTAACTTATGGAGGGGAAAATATAACAATCAAGCATAAGTCCTTCTCATCCTTCGTATTCTGTAGGAAGTTAATGGTGTAGTGTGCAGTTTTTGTCCTTAAATTGCAGCTGTGCTGGGGGGAAGAATAATCCTGGGTTTGGTGACTGACACATGGGAAGCACGTTCTGGCTGTCTGAACAGACTGTTTAATACTTCAGTGTTTCTCTGCAACTGGGATTGGCCCATGCAAATCAATCTGTTGACGCTGCTGTGGCTAGTGATACCACAGGAATAAGAAAAAAATCAAACAACTTTGAATGTCTAATGTATGTTTGCATTTCTGTATGGCTTACATCCAAAGTTTAGTAGAAGAAAATATGTGTTTATCCACCACAACCTTGGAAGTAATGCTGCTATTAAAAAGTCCAGATTTGTCCTTTTTCAAGGGGTAGGTGTAGTCTTTCCATCTATCGCTATTATTTAATTTTGAAGAGGGAAATTTTCTCTCTTAATTCTTAAAGTCCGTTACAGAATATATACTTATTACAGCACAGTCAAAATGTGTTTAGTTGTTGATGCCCCGTACCATGTTTCCCCCACTCTCCAGGATGCTTCGGGTGGGGTGACCCTGCCTAAGCCAAGGTGGCAGCTCGCTCCACTCGGGCCTCCTGCAGTCGTGTTTCTCCTGTGCTGCTGGGGGGGCCTGCTATTGCAAATGACAATAAGGCAAGACAATTTTTACTTTGCAAGCAAAACTCCAAGCTGCTTGATATTTTTTTCAGCTTTCCTTGCAGTAGTATTGGGCAATAATAGCAGTACCAGAGTTACTTTCACATCAGCTGCTTTGCGTTACTGTTGACCTTGCCCTTACTGGGGCAGTATTCAATTTTCACCTGGTTAATTATGAATTGTAATGGTAGAGACTTGCCACTATCAACTACATTGTTCATAGTAATTTGTGTAAAACCTCTTTCACATGAAAAGACCACTGAATAAAAATATGCATTACTCTCTTTAATAATCTCTTGTGCTCAGATGTCTATGCTCTTGCCCCTGAATTCCAGGGCTGTGGAAAATGTGTGAATAGGATGGAAGCCCCAAATTGTAGGAGTGCTAGTGAGCGCCTGATTAAAACCAATGCCAAATTAACATTAAATCAATCCAAGCCCAAGGGAAGCTTGCGTAGCTGCAAGAAGGTGCAGGAATGAGTGTCAGTGCTACAGCCCACCCTCCTTCCCATCTCCGGGGAGTGGAAGTCTCCATTCTGGCTCCCTCGGCAATGTTACCCCAGTTACAAGGCAGGGGAAAGAAGAGAACTGCCCTTCAAATAGCAGTCATAAGGATGACTTAGGAGCATCCCAAGAAGGAAGGATATGTTTGGGGTTTTTTTTTCTGTGTGGTCAAAGAATTTTAACAGGTATGGCAGCCCTTGGGAAACCCCATGGCTCATGCTTGAACCCATCCAACACACAGTCTCCAAGTGTAGTTGTAATTCAGGGTGTGTTCAGTGCAGACCATATCACCAACAGACCCTGGAGACTGGAGGAAGGGAAGCATTACACCTATTTTTAACCAGGGTAGGAAGGAGGACCTTGGGAACTACTGACCTGTCAGCCTTACCTCTGTGCCTGGGAAGATCCTGGAACAGATCCTCCTAGCAGCTGTGCTAAGGTACATTGAGAACAGGGAGGTGAGACAGCCAGCATGGCTTCACCAAGGGCAAGGGCTGCCTGACCAGCCCAGTGGCCTTCTATGATGGAGTAACCACATCAATGAACAAGGGAACAGCTACCGATGTCGCCTATCCAGACTTCTGTAAGGCCTTTGACATGGTCCCCGACAACATCCTTCTCTCTAAATTGGAGAGATATGGATCTGATGGGTGGACTGTTTGGGGGATGAGGAACTGGTTGGATGGTCATACCCAGAGGGTAGTGGTCAATGGCTCAATGTCCAGATGGAGATCAGTGACGAGTGGTGTCCCTCAGGAGTCCGTACTGGGACCCGTACTCTTTAATATCTTCATCACAGAATCATTAAGGTTGGAAAGGACCTTCAGGATCATCAAGTCCAACCATTAGCCCAACACCACCATGTCCCCTAAACCATGTCCTAAAGTGCCACATCCACTTTGGAAGTATTTTTTGAATACTTCCAGAGATGGTGACTCCACCACCTCCCTGGGCAGCCTGTTCCAATGTTTGACCACTCTCTCAGTGAAGAAATTTTTCCTATTATCCAATCTAAACCTCCCCTAGTGCAACTTGAGGCCATTTTCTCTCGTCCTCTCACTAGTTACTTGGGAGAAGAGACCAACACCGTCGTCGCCACAACCCCCTTTCAGGTAGTTGTACCTGAAGGTCTCCCCTCAGCCTCCTCTTCTCCAGACTGAACAACCCCAGTTCACTCAGCCGCTCCTCATCAGACTTGTGCTCCAGACCCCTCACCATCTTTGTTGCCCTTCTTTGGACATGCTTGAGCACCTCAACATCCTTCTTGTAGTGAGGGGCCCAAGTACACAAGTACAACTTCAGGAAAAATCATTATCCACAAATACAGGACAATGTCCATGCCAGCCAGAGGTGGTTGATAATATTTGGCGGTGTTGGACCTTAGGTAAGGAAATATACCAGAGGCAATGATCTGGCATTTTATGTGCTTATATATGTTTATTTCTTTATGTGTATTTTTCTGTATGCTTATTTATTTATCTATATTCGCATCAGCTTTTTTCTGCTCCTGAGTGCAACACCTGTCAAAGCATTTTGGAATGAAGGCAAGCACTCAGCGCAGCTCCGTATTGCCTTCATTCATCCCCTGGCCATAGATTTCATTAGACTGAGTCCATTCCCATTGTCCCTGAAGTGAATGATTCTTCCACTACAGCAAATGGGAGCAGAACTGGGTTTGTTATAAATGGCTGAGGTTTCTTTGGAGTCAGAGCCGATAAACATGGCAGCACTACTCCAAGATTGAAGAGTGCCAGATTCATTAAAAAGCTGCTTCAACCGTTTTGCATACTGTACACAGCAAGGGTAAGTGTGACTTTGTTCTCATCTTCCTGGCTCATTAACCTTTGTTCACAAAGCATAAGTATTTGTCATATACGCACTCCTAAGGAGGGGCAGCTCCAGGTAGGTCTGAACTTAGAGGAAGGATCAGGTGTTTCTGCTGCTCCTGCCGTGACTTTCACTCCTGAGGGAAAGTACCCATGAAACAGTGGTACATGTGCATAAGCTAATGGGCGTAAACAGTTACAGCTACACGCTGAGCTGTGGCATTGTCGGGGGAAAGTCCCAGCTTTCACCGAGGGTCTAATTCTACTCACTCTGACATCAAGCAACAAACCGACAAAAATTGGACCAGTGATGAGAGCTTCTGAAAAAAATTAGTCAACAGATCACTTTAATGTTATTTGGCCCTTTCATTGATATGGACTCTGCGCCAGAAGGCTCAAGTAATCTCAAACATCAAAATCACAAAGTCTTATGGCTAGAAAGAAATTAGTCATCTATTTAAGGGCAGCAGAAGACCACTGTGCCCATTTTACCAGCAATAAAAGCAAAAGTAGCAAAGTATATGTGATATCTTTCTCAATTTGAGATAAAAAATCTTCCCCAAACTATGTATTTGTTAATGTGTTAGAACAACCAAAAAAGTAAAATGTAGTGTTCTTTTCTTTTTATGGAGCATAAATATGTGTGTACATTTGTATTCCAACAAAGAAATCTAAACTGTGATTAATTCAACAGGGTATACTAAACAAATCACTGCCTGTGTAAAAAGACAGTAAACAAAATGAATAGCGGTTTCCAAATAATGCATATGTTACAAAGGCCATGGATGCCAGACTGACACGTGGGACGTGGCAGTGAATTCACTATGCATACATTGCTACCGCTTGCCCCACAGCTGCCAACGTCCTAGATGTGATGGGGAATCCAGCGTTTCTGGACGCCTGCCTCCATGCCCTGAGGTCTCCTCCAGCACCCAGGAGCTGTGGAGCACGCTGTGGCTCAACACAGCTGTGTCACAGGGACACAGTCTATGCTTGTCCTCTGGCTGGGGACACGGCACCCATGGCAGTTTTAGGCACTTTTCAATTGCCTGTGTTTTTGAGCTGTCTGTTTGCCTACATTTCAGGTTAATCTTCACAGAGTAGCTTCTGCCAGCGCTGGTGCTGGGTTGGGAGTTGGGATCCCAGCTGTGTAACCCAGCTCCCTTTCAAACAGCTGGCTCCTTCTGGGGTGGGGAAGGGTTAGTTTTGTTCACAAAATTATACACCTGTGAAAACTTGAGAGCTAAAAGAGAAACAGAAGTCAAATTGCAATAATATAATCTTCCAAACCAGATAAGGGTTTGTGGAAGGACAAAACTCCCAGGGTTTTCTAATGTGTTACATCTTCTTTTGATTCAACAAAGGAAAAAAACCTGCAACAGCAGATGGCATTTATGCATTGTGCATGAAAGCTAACATTTCACATCTGTATAATTTTGAAATTAAATCTTGTCTAACAGGTCAGTAAGCGCAAATATCTCTGGCAGATTAATTTCTCCTGCCTTTTCCTCTCTCTCTGCTACTGTGATACTTTTATAACCAGCTGTATTTACTACTACAATCAGCTTTACACTGACAGAAGGATAACTGGCTGCAGTGGTATTACGGGCAAAGATGAACTTTGCCTTTAAACTCAGTGAAAAATCTCAGATAGGTCTAAGATAGGATCACTTATTTTTGATAACTAACAATTTACTTATAATTATAATTATATGGAAGGCTTAGTTCAGATTGTAGTGTGGAATTGTGCAAGAAACCATACCGACCAGGGAAAGAGAAAACCCTGGTAAGCACATCCTCAAATGCAGGCAAGCTGGGGGAGAAATGCTCCAGAATGTACAAATAGTCCAGGTACATTTCATAGCTATTATATGCTTATTTTGATCACAGCATAAACAACATGAAAATAAAATCCTTGAAACACCCACATACTTCCTTCCCTGGAATCAACGTTAGAAATCGTAAAAGGGTTAGCTCATTTTCCCCAAGTTCCACTACTCAAAGGGATGCTTCCATGGAGGACTTCAGGCAAAGATACTCCTACAGGGATGACTATAGCAGTGGCCTCCAAATGTTTTTGATCATGCACCCTATTCAGTAAAAAATTTCTGAGCACTCCCCCCCAAACATGTATATTTATTTATTATAAATTACATACCTGTACTACTGAAGTTCTACTGTTTTCTTCCCCACACCCCAATGGATTGCGTTGAACACCCCCACTTTGGAGACCACTGGACTATACATACAGAAGTACTCCCAGAGGAGATGCAGCTGTAGCACCACGGCTATGTCACATACCTGTGCAGGCAATCCATCCCTCTGAGTCCGTACAAGAGCAAGATCCTGTCAAGATAAGCCAAGTTGTCAGTCAGGATCAATTTTTTTCATACTTCTCTCTCTGAATTCTGTTGACTTGCTGTTTTGAAACTCATCACTCCTATAAGAAAAGGCCAAGATTTGTAAAATGTTCCAGACTTTCACAAAACAGCTGAAAAGTGCTATTGATTCCAGAATAACTTTTGCCATAAGTGACTGAATCAGGCTAAAAACTGAGTGAGGATCCCCCAAGTCCCACCCAGCTCCTCCACAGTGCCCTTGTGGACCTTTGCAAGCTAGAAAATACCTGCAGCATGACCCAATGGCCTTTGTGAGCCAGCATCATCCAGTTATTGACAGGGTGAATTATTTGTAAGGAAATAACCTTCCCAGAGTTTCCTTATCTGACTCTCTGGAGCTCTGTCCTCTGAAGTAACCCATACAAAACCACTCTGCTGTAATTTACTGTGTCCTGCTTATCTGGCACGTACTGCAGCTCCATGAAAAACGTGTGCTCTCACCCAAAGGTATATAAGCTCTGTAACTGCCCCACTTGGGCAGAGTCTGTCCGTCTGCTGCTCTGTGTCCTCTCCAGGAGCAATAGGCATGCATTGCTTCTGCTCTGATGCCACAAAAATCGTCTGCAGGCTCCCACGGCGTTGGGGGCTGCTGGGTCCCACCTTTTAAACGCAGGTCAGTGCAGAACCTTCCTCTTCAAGGACGGTTTTAACAGATAGTCTGGCACAGACGATGCTGCTGAAAACGCTCCAGAGGCTGTGGCAGCTGCCTTTGCTGTTGCCTTTGTTGGCTTGCCAACATTCAAGCGCTATTACAGTCTGTTGCCATCGAGTGGCAGACAAAGCCGCGTGCTGCATCAGTTACCATTGCCCATCACTGCAGTGCAGGTCAGGAGAGGAAAAAGGCAGAGAGCGAAACTGAACTCATGGCATGGTCAATTCAACATTTTGCTCCTGAAAATACTAACATGCTCCTGACAATTCATCTCATTATTGCAAACAACAACAACATTGGAAGCCAGAGTGTCCTTACAGACCTGTAAGCCTTCCTGTCTGGAAGGATTCAGTAATCCTAGCTTTCCACCCCTCTTTTTTCATGCCACAATTTCAGAAATGTGATTAAGACAGCCCAAAGGACATAGACATCATCACTCCTTTATTTTCTCGCGACTAGACTATCCTTATCTATCTGTTAACGGCAAGATTGTTTCTTGCCCAGTTAATACTGGTGCTTTTCAATATACTTCATATTTTTCTGGTTTTCCTGCAGTTCCCATGTCTTCAGAAGCAGTAAGTGCTGTTGGTATTTCAGGACAACACATATTTCATCTGGTAACACCCCCTTCATCTATGATTATCAACCCCATTCCTGCATACCATGCTTTCCTTTGAAGTCCAACTGCCCACGTTAACCTGCCGGTAAGAGACCTCTTCTGTAAATTGGTTTGTACCATGTATTACACCCCAGATGTGCCTGCACTTTGGAAGGATGAATTTATAGCTCTTTAGCTGTTGCCAAATGCCAGGCCCGTCTCTGTCTTCAAGGTGATGTCTTGCAAGGAAATGCCGTAGTCAATGCAGTGGCAAAGGGTGCAGCCTCTGTTTCTTTCATCTGTCTGTCCGCCCTCTTTCCCATTTTTTCCTCCCTTGTTGAACTGGCAGCTCTCCAAGATTCAACACTGGAAGAAGAAAGGACAGCATGGCCTCACTGGGGATGCCAACTATATCCCAAGTCTCTCTGGCACTTTCACAGCCACCGTCTGGTAATGCCTTGGGTCCTGTTACCTGCCCTTGCTCCTACAGCCCATTCAGTGGCCCAACCAGCAAAGGGGGGGATGATTGCAGATAACTGTGAGATTGGTTTGCTCTCAATTTTTCAACTATAGCCCAACAGTATTGTAGCAGCTGTCCAGTTTGTTTAGCACATAATATAGCACATCAGGAGAAAACAGGTATCGTGGTTTATTATAGCTAGCTGAAACCAGGACAACAGGTATAGTTCCACACCCTAAAGCAATTTGCAAATTGACTATATTCAAATGCCTCAGTGCTGTAATTTTGAGTACATCCTTGTCATTTTAGATACATTACCAGGATGGGTAGAGGGCTGTCCTTGTAAACATGCAGACACAACCCTTGTTGCAAAAAAGTCACTGAGAGAACTAATTCCTTAATTTGATGTTCCCCTAACACTAAATAACTATAGGAGGACCCATTCTACAGGATGAATAATGAACAAAATTTGTGCAGCCCTACAAACACAACCAAAGTGTCATGGGGTTGTAGAAAGGAAAAACTCCAATTTGAAAACCAATTTGGCAAAGGTTTGCTCAGAGACTGTCCTGAAATGGCCAGATGCATTACCTCTTGCATTGATCTATACAAGAAGCATTGTGAATAAAAAACATGGGGTGTCATCTCATTAGGTTTTAATACAGAGACTTGTGCAATTGCATTACACAGCACCTGTAATTCCCTGTAAGGGAGAGAAATTTCCCTTGCTGATGAAATAAGAAATGCCACAGCATTGTCTTATAGCAACCGTGCCACTTGAGTGCTCAGGGGACACCTTTGGTCAGCAGAGCTGGTGCTGGGGTATGATAAGGCACACATAAACTAATGTGCATAAACACTTGCAGCTAAATGCTAAGCTGTGATGTTTTAGGGGGAATATTCCAACTGTCAATGTGGGTCTAATTCTATTCATTCTGACATTAATAACAAACTGACAAAAATTGGACTGATGATGAGTGCTTCTGAAAAAAATTATTCAACAGATCATTTTAATGATATTATTTGATACTCTAATTGATATGGATCCTACAGCAGAAGCAGCAAAGTATGTATAATATCTTTCCCATCTCCATAATGGAAACCATATTGACCAGGGAAAGAGAACATCCTGATAAGTGCATCTTCAAATGCAGGCAAGCTGGAGGAGAAATGCTCCTGAATGTAGCAGTAGTCCAGGCACATTTCATATTCATTATATCTTTGACCTCAACATAAATTACATGAAAAATAAAAGGGGTAAATAGGAACAATCTTTGAAACACCCACATATTTGCTTAACTGAAATCACCATTAGGAATCATAAAAGGGGTTAACTTGTTTTCCCCGTTTCCGTACTCAAGGGGTGCTCCCAGAGGAGAATTGTAAGCAAAGATACTCCTACAGGGATGACTATAGCAGTGGCCTCCAAACTTTTTTGATCATGCACCCTGTTCAATAAAAAATTTTTGAGCACTCCGCCCCTCAATATAAATTTATTTATTTATAAATTACATACAAGTACTACTGCAGTCCTAATATCTTCTTCCTGCACCCCACTGGACTTTAGGAACACAAACACACCCAGGGGAGAGGCAGCTGTAGCACCACGGCTATGTCACATACCTGTGCAGTCAATCCACCCCTGCAAGTCAAACAAGAAACAGTCAAGATAACCCAAGTTCTCTATCGGGACCAATTTTTTTCCATACTTCTTCCTCTCTGTCTCCTGTTGACAGGATTTCATAGCACCAAGAGATGGCAAAGGTACTTGTATGGAAAGCTACACAGACATGAAGCTTTGAAATACAGCACTCCTGTAAGACAGTGCCAAGATTTGTAAAATGTTCTAAACATTTGCAAAACATCTGGGAAGTGGTACTAATATTGAAAGAACTTTTCCCTCAAATGACTGCATCAGGTTAAAAATTGAAGAAGGATCCCAGAAGTCGCAGCTGGCTTTTGATTTAATAAATGCATAGCTTAAAATTAGGCATGTTGTCAAGTGTCTGAATCAAGGTCCTGCTGCTCAGCAGTATCAAATATTCAACCAATCTCAACTTAGGGCAAAAAAATAAATATTTGAAAAATGTCATCCTTCTTTTAGGTGTGTGCTTCCTGGAACTAAAAATGCCTTCATTTAACTTACTTTACTTTTATGGGATCCAAGATACTCTGGTCATAAAAGCATTTTCCATGCAGGACATAGAAGAGAAAACAGGAGCATAACACCACTCAATCAGCTGGAAGCTTTTATTAGGAAGTTAGTTAGTTTTTGTGATTTGGCTTGAGAAAAATTCCTCTCTCCCTACAGCTGCATGGTTTGTTTGGCTAACTAATACCAATTAAAAAGCAAAATAACTGGGTTTTACTATCATCATTACTATTTTCATAATTGCCATTGTAGTTATTACTGTTTACCTCTCCTTTTCCTCTGTCACGACCCTATAAAGCCATTCCTGTGCCTTAGTATTTATTTACTGCTGTTTCCAAAGAGATCTGAACCATTGTCCATCTTCCAAAATGGCTTAAAGTTGGAAGAGACCTGAAATGATAATCTGTGCCCTCCCATTTCCAAGACAAATTCAGCTGCACTTAACAACTCCCACAGAAATGTGTTTAACCTCTCCAAGTGAGGTATATAATTAACATCAAAACCAGCTTTTAAAAATGAAGAGGAAAAGGAGGAGGACACACTATGGGACTGTAATTTTGTTTTTTAATCCCTACTGGGTATGTTTAGATTATGTATCAATTTGAGTAACAAATATTAAGAAAAAAATGAGGATGCAAAGATTTCTAATATGGCTGCCTTACATTTCATTTTGGGTTTTAGTGGGTTACTTGATTTTAAAAGCTGATATCCAGCTAAAGTGAATTTAAATCTATAAGGAGTCCAGCTGCAGGCTATAAGAACTATTGGAAGTTAAGTGGCTTTGAAAATCAAGGCCAGAATCCTGATGATACAACCGGGTATTTTGGTGCTAAATTCCATATTTCTACTTTTTGAAAATTAGTTAGTTAGTTAGTTAGCACTTCTCCCTTAATTCAAAGTGAAAATCTCAGAGTACACAGTACCACTCCAACTGGAAGCCTAAGGAAACCTACCTGCTTTGCCAAAACTTGCTGCTCAAACAGCCTGCACCACGGCTCTTAGCCAGCCTTCCAGACACCACTCGGAAAATGTCCCCATCAGGGGCAAAGTTCAGGCGAATGTTGGGAGCTTCAGGTTACCTGTAGACATCCGTGGTACTGGTACTAATTTAAATCTATAAGGAGTCCAGCTGTGGGCTGCGAGTCCAGCTGGTGTTCGTCAGGTACTAGTGTTTCAGTTTTCATCTCTTCAGGACACTATACTACAGTGCTGTCTTCTAATATGTGTCAGTAATATATATGTGCTATGTATAAATTACATATGGAATATATTGTACTACTGTAATAGTACCTCATGATTAGACAGACTTCACATCAAAGCTTTCAGGCAAAACATTATTGCGTATTATTGCTCCTCTCTGGGGCCCACTCAGAAGAGACACATACCTATTTGCAGCTCATGAATGAGTTAATGAAGAACAAAAAGGTAATGCAGTTAAGTACTGACCATCCCAATGAAATGAAAGGGAAAGAATGAGAACCAAATGTACTGTCCTCAGAAAATAATTTGATGGGCTTTGAATGCCCTTCAGGAAGTCTAAGTCCTCAGTGAGCAGTTACGGCAGTCACAGATAGTGACACTGATACACTCTCTGGGATAGAAAATGTGTCTATATATTCATAGACAAGTTAGAAGTGTTACATGGAAGCTGGAACACAAGAAGATTTTGAGGAACTGCTCTGATGTGATTTCATCCAGAAAGGGGCAGAACATTCCCGACCATAGGGAGGGACTATGTTTTGATGAAAAGAACTTCCCCCCATTTAGAATAGTGTTAAGGAAGGCAGTGTCGCGGAAGTGCCAGACCAACAAAATATGCTAAAAAAAGTTCAACAAGGTCAGGAAAAAGATAAAATTATCAAACTGAACAGGGTTCTTATACTGCAAACATGATGGCAGACACAACTTATTTACAGGTTCAGGATGTCAGTTGGGATCTAACGCTAACCATGGATGTGAGACTGAATATAAACGTAAAATGATGACACTTATGATGACATGCATAACACTCACCTGTAAGGTGAGGACCCTCAGTCCCAGGAAGTTCTTTCAGACAGTGTCCCAATCTAAAGGAGATCTCTGGGCCACAGATCCGTTGCTCCCAGGAGAACCACTCAAGGTGGTCTCTGGCAGGGCCGCATTTATAGCCTGGGTGATCTGAGCTGTAGTCATCTGTTGGTCACGACCATTGGTTGAGGGGTCTCCGAGGTGCATGGACTGGCTGAGAGGGTCTCTAGCAGGCTCAGATATTGGGGGTACGTTGCTGGGGGTTCTCTGCGCACATACCTGGCAGCACATGCTCCTCCCACCGAAACGAGCTGCCATGCCCCCTGTGCCCTGCTGTTAGATCCGGGGGGAGCAGGGTGTGCACTGCTGCCACAGGCAGGTCTGAGCCCTTCCTGAGGCATTTCCAAGCATCCCTGGTGCTACGTTTGAATTAAGTCTTGCCTGATCTGCCATGTCCCTGTTGTCCTTGTGTAAGAGATGAGTAAAGTAAGTAACTTACCGTACCAAAGCATGTTTGTTTTCCATTCTCTTCTGTTCCCACCACAGTGATCAAAGTCACCAGTAATTCATATCCAATGGAAATTTCATCGGATTTATAACAAAACTAAACTTCTTCTGAAAAAATGCAGACCTTAAGTACTCCAGAAGGCCATTTTCAAATCATATAACTTCTCAGAAATGAGAATTTGATCTTATTACATCCACTGCCAGCAAAAGGGAAAGATGATAAAATGAAATAATTGAGTATGTAGTCCTTATCTGAGGCCAGTGTTCCCATCTTGGTGCTATGTCTCCTTCAGTCAAAATTGAGGTCACTGTCCCACCTTCCTTAACTTCCAGCCCACATAGGTGCTGTGTGGCACAGAGTTGTCTTCTGATACTTGCAATTTGTTAGGATTCAGTTTAACCACAGATAGCAGTAGTGTTTATGCACAAAAGTGATTTTAGGAAAGCTTACTTGGGAATGATTATTGTGTGAGTGAACACCTACACAGCTAAGGTTTTATATCCAAAACCAGTGCCCTAGGTTAGTTTGTACTGGTTATTAATATTTTTCTCATTACACTGATTTAGACACGAATTAGTGCAGCCCCCAGATTGCATTGCCGAATCGAAATGAGTAATGTGGTGAATGCTCCTGTGCCCTGCAGAAGGGTAAAGCCAGAGGAATCTACCATTTTGACCACGAATATGCACTGCTCTGTAGTCCCTGTCATCCCCAGATGACTTCTTCCCAATTCTCCACATAAAAAAATGATAAAACACAGTCCTGGACAAAAGACTTCGTGGCTCAAAAGAAGATGAACTGGGAAAGAGAGGCTTAGGAAGCTGAAGTTGTTTTACAATTTTCATGATCAACACGTTGGAAGTCCATTCCCGTATCCAAAAGAATAGGTCAGAGTTTCTAACGGCAGAGTATGAAGGCTTATTTGCTGAGCGAAGTAAGTCCTCCAAACCAAGTGTTAATTACTGAGCTAAAAGTCTGGTCTTCGGACTTGGCTGTGCCTGGCTTGCCCACTGGCTGGTATTTATCAGATTCCTTCTTACCAGATTCCTGGTAGGGAGAGGGATGTTTCCTGGTTAGCTCTTGCGACAGCTGCCCTTTTCAGCAGGAGAGCTGTCAGCATGGTGCTGAAAGAGGCAGGCAGCCTCGCAGCCAAAGCGCGACAGAACTGTGTGCGTGGGGTCCGCCTGTCCTGCCCTGCCCTGCCCTGCCCGTCCATCTGTCCGTCCACTGCCGGGAGCTCTTGGGGAAAGAATCTCTTTCCCTGATGGCCCTTGTGGGCTAGGAGCCGGCTCCAGAGTCAGGCCTGGAACCAGGCGCCCTGCCCATTCGTGTGGGTGGGGTCCCACCCGCTGGGCGCACAGGAGAGCCTTGCAATAGGGGACCCGCTGTCCCGGGGCGGGCTGAAGACAAAAGGCTGGCTCAGCTGCCGGGCGCTCTGCCTTGCCACAGGCGGCAGCCAGCGCTCGCCCTCTCCACGCAGTGACTCCCGGGCTCCCGGGGCTCAGCTGCGATGCCCGCTCGGTCCGGGGACTCGGTCCTACCGGGCTTCCCCATTGGCTGATGTGCAGTCTTCTCGCTGCAGATTAGTGGGGGCACGAGGGCCCACGAGCCGCCACACGGAGCGGCGGGCTGGCCTCGGCAGCGCCTCCAGGAACTGCTGGCCTGAGCCAGGCTTTGGGGCGTTGCGGGCCCGCCTCCCCGAGCACAGAGCCGAGGCCCTTTCTTCTGTGTCCTTCAGCAGGGGGGAGAAGACGAGGCTGTTGGAGCGCCGTGTGAAGGCCCAGGGACTGGCAGCCACGCCAAGAAGCTGCGAGCAGCCCCGCAGAGTCCAGCGGCAGGGGCCTTAGCTGTCGCGGCAGCCGCCCTTTTCAGCAGGAGAGCTGTCAGCAGCGGGTGGCGGGGGCGAGGAGTGCCTCTGCGATGGGGAACGTGCCAAATAAAGGCTGCTGGTGCCTGTGCCCAGCTGGAGCGAGCATGCTGTGCCGTGTTTCTGTGTGGCCAAGGGGACGGGAGGGGCGTCCTGCAGCCCCCTGGGCGGAGGGGTTTCCAGGCAAACGGGCCAGCCAAGGGGCCTGGTGCTGCCAGCCAGTCGCCGCGGGCCACACGGCCAGAAGGGCGGTGACCCTTGCAGGGCACGCGGCACGGGGGCTGCTGGGAGCTGGGGCTGGTGCTGTGGCCTTGCTGGGGGGAGCGTGTGTTGTCCGTGTACCACTGTTGTCCTGGGGTGGCCAGCGGAGACCCCACGTTACGGAAGGCTTTGTCGTCCTGTTAGCACAGCGGCCTGCACTGGAGTAGCGCCTGGGAAGGCAGCACTGACAGGGAAGGCTCTCGTTAACGCTTCCCAAGGGACCAGGCTGTCGTGAGCAGGAGCGTGCTGCTCCCGCTGCCGGGCACGGGGAGCTGCTGGCACGTTTTCTAGCGGCGAAGGAAAAGGGAGAGATGAAGAAAGAGTAAGAGTGTGCCGGCTCCTGCGAGGCCAGGGAAAGCTTTGGGCGGCTGCGAGCCCTGGAGGTGTCCGGGCTTCCCTGGGCTAGGCAGCCTGGCATCCTGCAGCTCCTCGTGATGCAGGAATGACGGGGCCTAGAGGCGGCCGCTGGGGAGTGCCCGCAGCTGCGGCCCCAGGCCAACACATGACGCGTCTCCCCAGGGCAGGGCTGTGGCTACAAAAGGCAGCGGGGGCCGCGTGTGTGACTGCGTGCGTCCGCGTGTGCAGCTCCGGGGTGCCCAACGCAAGGAGGACAGGGATCTGTTGGGGCGAGTCCAGAGGAGGGCCACGAAGACCATCAGAGGGCTGGAGCCCCTCTCCTACGAAGACAGGCTGAGAGAGCTGGGGTTGTTCATCCCAGGCAAGAGAAAGCTCTGGGGAGTCCTTACAGCAGCCTTCCGGTACCTGAAGGGGGCCTGCAAGAAAGCTGGAGGGGGACTTTTTATAAGGGCAGGTAGCGATAGGGCGAGGGGGAATGGCTTGAAACTGAGAGGGTAAATTTCGATGAGTCCTGAGGCAGAAAATCTTCACTACGAGGGTGGTGAGACAGTGGAAGAGGTTGCCCAAAGAAGCTGTGGATGCCCCGTGGCTGGAAGCGCTCAAGACCGGCTTGGTCGGGCCTCTGAGCAACGTGGTGTAGCGGAAGGCGTCCCTGCCCACGGCAGGGGCCTTGGAACTAGATGACCTTTAGGGCGCCTTCCAACCCGACCCATTCTAGGATTCCATGAGAGACGCAGGGGAAGCATCAGCCTCCGGTGCCCAGTGGGGCTGCCCCGCCCATGCTGGGGCAAAACAAGGGTGGGGCTGTGAGGTGGCGGGTCCCACGGCGCGGCGTCACAATGGGACACCCGCATCACAGCGACAACTCTCTCTGCTCGCTGTGGCCCCGGCCACACTCCCCCGGCGAGGCCTGGGCAACGCCAGGGCTGCTCTCGCCAGCGCTCTGCTCTGCAGGAGCTGCCCTGCCGCCAGGAGGAGGCGAGGGGAGGCTGCGGGAGAGCGTTGGAGACGTCGCTTGGGGAAGCGGCGAGGAGGAGGAGGAAGAGGAGGAGAGGAGCAGAGGCATTTTGTAGCAGGAGCAGCACCTCTTTCCCAGCTGCTGCAGTGCAGGGGGGCAGCGAGGATGAAGTACCTGCTCTTTAACCCCTTGGAGCCTGAGCAGCTTCCAACCCTGAAGGAGCTCACCACCCACGGTAAGGCCCTGGGGAGCCCTTGCAGGAGTGCTGTCAGAGCCACGACCAAGTGGAGACGAGCTGTGGAAGCCCTGAGGCTGGGGCTGTAGCGGGGCTCTTTGGGAAGGGACCGGCGGCTGCAAGGAGAGGCCTGCCTGCTGGTGCCTTGGGGCTCGGCGCTGGCTTTGACAGGCCTCTTGCCTCTTGCCGCTGCCCGCGTGAAAGGGTGCGATCCCCTTCCCCAGAACACTACGGGTGCCTGCCTTTCCTCCCCAGGCCCGTCCTGGGCATGCGGGGCGGTCTTCTTGGAGGCTGGGGGCGGTCAAGAACGCAGCTGGGCAGCCTCGGCGGCGCGGGTGTTTGCTGAGGGCCAGGCGGGGCTGGAGCTCACTCCGCTGTCGCCTCCGTGGGGCGGGAGGGGGCTGCTGGATGGTTGGGCGTTGCTGACTCGGGGCATGGCGTTTTTTCTTCCCTTTGCTTTCCAGAAATCTGCAAAGTCTGGGCTGGCGCATCCAAGTACATCCGGAGCCAGCTCTTGCAGAAGAGGGTGAGCCTTGCCTCCTGCTTGTGGCCCATCCTGCCCCGCTGGACCTCCGGAGCGGGCGGGGCGCACGGCACCATCCCCAGGGCCACGCGAGTCACGCGGCAGCCTTGCTGCCCCTGCACAGGACTGCCAATGCTCCCTCTTTCTTGCTTGCGTTTTCAGGCGGTGGAGATCGGAGTTGGGACGTTTGCCATGGTCCCAGTGTGTGCCACGGTGGGAGAGGGCGAGGTTTTGCCTGTTGAGAGACCCGTCTTCAAGCCGTGCGGGTTGCTGAAGAAATTTTACAAGCTCAAGTGTGCGAAGACCAAGATTCCTGGTAAGAAGAGGGATGGATCCCCTGCACAGCCCTTGCATTTGGCGTGGTGCCGACACCTCTGTGACGTGGCCTGAGCAAAGGCGCTTCCAACCTGGAGAGCGCCGAGCGTGGGCACGCGTACGGCAGACCAGCACCCTGCCCCCCCCGGGGGCCAGCCCCACCTCCCCGGCTCGCCCCGCGCTCCAACGGGCTGCTCGCAGCAGGAGGCAAAGCTTGTCTTTCCCTTCTCCTGTCCACCAGGTCCGTTCTGGGGGCGCGGCCGAAGCGGAAAGGGGAGCGCTCTCTGGCAGAGCGTTGCCCGAGGGCTGGGCGCTGATGGCACCTGGTCTCAGAGCCGGCGGAACTGCGGTGGGAGTGACGTGGTCGCCTCGCGCTTCTTTCCTAGACGAGACACCATCCGTTCCGCTGGACTTTGAGCAGATTGCCGCGGACATCCACTTCCGCCGAGAAGTCGTGGAGGAGTGCATACACGAGACCCTGCTTTTCTTCGCTGGGGCCCTCCGAGACAAGAAGGAGGTGGAGTTCTCCTTCAAGGGCATTGGCATCCTTGCGGTGCGAAGAAAAGAGGTCAGCATGACCTTCTTGGATGAGTGCCTGCTGGAGCTGGATGCGACCGGCAACATGCTGGCAGCTCTTCTCGAGGTGAGCTCGTCCTTTCTGCGGGGCTCCTCCTCGTGCCTCTTTGGCAACGCTGCCAAAGCTCTCTCCAGCTGCTTCCCCTTGGCTGCCGCCACCTGCCTCGCCACGTGGCCTAGACGACAGGCTCTACGATGGGCCATGCCAAGTCTCGGCAGCGCCTCGGCCCGTTCGAGGGAAGGGTTAATGAGATCAAGGGAGAAGGTGGCGGCGCGGCTTTGTGAGAGGCAGCCTTTGTGTCCTGGAGCAGTGAGAAGCTTTGCCGCCTTTGTGAGCAAGCGGCACGTGTCCTGGGTGTCTGCTGACGTGTCTCCGTCCCCTTGCAGGACTCGAAGATGAGGGCTATCGTGGCCTTCCCGGGCAAACACGATTTTCATCGGCTCAGTCGAGACGGGGTCGTCACGCTGCCAAGGTGAGCGGGATGGCTTCTGCGGGCCCTGGCTGGTCAAGGGAGCGGCTGCTCAGCTCCTGCTGTGGCGGTACTCTCTTGCCGAGGCTCCTCTCCCACCAACCTTAGGCCAGAGCAGCTCTCTCCCGGGAGAGCTTCCCGGTCCGCCCGCCGCTGGCTCCTGCTTGGCTTGCAGAGGGCAGAGGAAGCAGCCAGTCCGCTCTCGGGGTGCCCTCAGAGAGTGCAAGAGGCGGGAGGGTTTTGTGGGGGCACCAAGGAGGCCTTGTGCTAGGATCATCAGCTTTCTGGCAGGAAGGCGAGGGAAGCACCGGCAAAGGCGCACGGAGACCGTGGGGCCGGCCCTGCAGGTGCCACAGAGGGTTGCGTCCCCCAGGGGCTTGGCAGGGGCTGCCAGAGGTGCCTGGCAGCAGCTTCTTAGCATCAGCCCCCAAGGCAGCGTGGAGCCCTCTTGCCCATCAGGTGCCTTCTTGTTTCCAGGTTTGCCGTTGAGACCCCACACCAAGCGTCGGCCCCTGCGATTTCTGTGAAGCCCAGGAGAGAGTTGGCACCTTGGGGCGGGGGTGCCCGCAGAGGTAATGTGCCAGCCGAGTGCTGGCAGGGGCCTGTGGGCGCTCCTCTCTGGCCCGCAGGCTCCCAACAACGCTGTTGTGCTGTTCTCTTGCCTTTCCGCTTGCAGTGAGCGTGCTGGATCCGGTGTTCCTGGCTCAGCGGAGGGTTTCCCTAGCCAGGCATCTGGAGAAGGCAGCCGAGGAGGCTAGAGCCAGGCAGGTGGCGAGGGCAGCCGAGCAGGCTACAGCTGAGGAAGCTGGCCGAGCCAGGTGAGCCTCCTGGAGGAGCGGTGTGGCTGGGGGAGCGGGGGCGCACCGTGCCCTTGCTGTCATGCGCAGCAGACGTTTCCCGTGGCTGGGGAAGGCGCGTGCCTGTGCCGATGCCGAAAGGCCTTGGCAACGTTGCCCCGCGGGACGTGTGGCCGTCCCTCTGATCCACCTGGTGGTGCCGGAGCTGGGGGGCAGGCTGCGAGCCTGGCCCCGAGCAGCCAGCTCAGCCTGGGCTCCCACAAGCTCAGCCTGCCGTGCCTCTGTAGATTCCTGCCGGTCATCCAGGAGAAGTCCCAGGAGGAACTGAGGCTGCCCAGACCTCCATCTCAGCCGCGGCTGGAGCTCCCTGCGTGTGTTCCACATCCCCCAGGAAAGGTACGCCCTAGGGATTTGCCAGCCCCGTGTCACGTTTCGGGCCCTGGGCTGGGGCAGAAGAGGCGGGCAGCAGGAGCTGCCCACCGTCCCTGCCCTCCTGCCCAGCCCAGGCCATAGGAGACTAACGCTGCCTGTGTTGTGTGTGTGTGGCCACCAGGGAAGGAGGTCCCTCCGCGCTGAGAGGGAAGAAAAACGGCTCCGGCTGCTGATGGCATCCAGGCGCCAAGAGGTGGAAGCGGAACTGCGGCGCCAACATGATGCCAACAGAGCGGGGCACAACGTGGAGCGAGGCCAGGTCTGGCGTGCACTTCACTTCACTCTTCCTGGGGGAAAAGAGCCTCTCCCTTCCCCGCTGCCTGGGGAGGGGAGGCAGGGAGGGTCTGCCGGCACGGGCACGGCAGCGGTGCTGTGGCCAGTTGGCCAGGCAGGGCTCTTCTGTCTGCCCGCTGCCCTGCACGTTGCCCTGCGGGAGGAGCTGGCCCCAGGCCCCAGGCCAAAGCGCGCAGTTGGCTGTGGCACGAGGGGCCGGTCTAGTGCTGCCATGCCTCCCTGCGAGGGGTCAGCAGCACTGGCTTGAAGGCGAAGGCAAGCCTGTGCGAGTCGCGTGCCTCGGCTGAAGCCTCGGGGGCAGCCCCGGCTACTGGTGGCAGTGCTTTAGGAGAGTCTCTTCTGCCTTTACAGAGCCCCTGCCGCTATATCTTTGAGGATCCCCATCGCCCTCCCCACCTCCTGAGAAAGGCCTACGCCGAGAAGCTGATGAAGGAGAGGCTACAGGAGAAGGAGAGGTGCCAAAGCCCTGCAAGGCAGAGGGCACCGGAGGGGCGGGCAGAGCTGCAGCTCCCAGGGAGAGCACGGGAAGAGTAAGTGTGTGCCGGCTCCTGCAGAGGCCGGGGAAAGCTTTGGGCAGCTGTGAGTCCTGGAGGTGTCCGGGCTTCCCGGGGCTAGGCAGCCTGGCATCCTGCAGCTCCTCGTGATGCAGGAATGTCGGGGCCTAGAGGTGGCTGCCGGGGGCCTCCCTGCGCCTGCGGCCCCAGGCCAACATATGACGCGTCTCCCCAGGGCAGGGCTGCGGCTACAAACGGCAGTGGGGGCCGTGTGTGTGACTGTGTGCACGTGCAGGCGCAGGGTGCTGAAAGAGGCAGGCAGCCTCGCAGCCAAAGCGCGACAGAACTGTGTGCGTGGGGTCCGCCTGTCCTGCCCTGCCCTGCCCTGCCCGTCCATCTGTCCGTCCACTGCCGGGAGCTCTTGGGGAAAGAATCTCTTTCCCTGATGGCCCTTGTGGGCTAGGAGCCGGCTCCAGAGTCAGGCCTGGAACCAGGCGCCCTGCCCATTCGTGTGGGTGGGGTCCCACCCGCTGGGCGCACAGGAGAGCCTTGCAATAGGGGACCCGCTGTCCCGGGGCGGGCTGAAGACAAAAGGCTGGCTCAGCTGCCGGGCGCTCTGCCTTGCCACAGGCGGCAGCCAGCGCTCGCCCTCTCCACGCAGTGACTCCCGGGCTCCCGGGGCTCAGCTGCGATGCCCGCTCGGTCCGGGGACTCGGTCCTACCGGGCTTCCCCATTGGCTGATGTGCAGTCTTCTCGCTGCAGATTAGTGGGGGCACGAGGGCCCACGAGCCGCCACACGGAGCGGCGGGCTGGCCTCGGCAGCGCCTCCAGGAACTGCTGGCCTGAGCCAGGCTTTGGGGCGTTGCGGGCCCGCCTCCCCGAGCACAGAGCCGAGGCCCTTTCTTCTGTGTCCTTCAGCAGGGGGGAGAAGACGAGGCTGTTGGAGCGCCGTGTGAAGGCCCAGGGACTGGCAGCCACGCCAAGAAGCTGCGAGCAGCCCCGCAGAGTCCAGCGGCAGGGGCCTTAGCTGTCGCGGCAGCCGCCCTTTTCAGCAGGAGAGCTGTCAGCAGCGGGTGGCGGGGGCGAGGAGTGCCTCTGCGATGGGGAACGTGCCAAATAAAGGCTGCTGGTGCCTGTGCCCAGCTGGAGCGAGCATGCTGTGCCGTGTTTCTGTGTGGCCAAGGGGACGGGAGGGGCGTCCTGCAGCCCCCTGGGCGGAGGGGTTTCCAGGCAAACGGGCCAGCCAAGGGGCCTGGTGCTGCCAGCCAGTCGCCGCGGGCCACACGGCCAGAAGGGCGGTGACCCTTGCAGGGCACGCGGCACGGGGGCTGCTGGGAGCTGGGGCTGGTGCTGTGGCCTTGCTGGGGGGAGCGTGTGTTGTCCGTGTACCACTGTTGTCCTGGGGTGGCCAGCGGAGACCCCACGTTACGGAAGGCTTTGTCGTCCTGTTAGCACAGCGGCCTGCACTGGAGTAGCGCCTGGGAAGGCAGCACTGACAGGGAAGGCTCTCGTTAACGCTTCCCAAGGGACCAGGCTGTCGTGAGCAGGAGCGTGCTGCTCCCGCTGCCGGGCACGGGGAGCTGCTGGCACGTTTTCTAGCGGCGAAGGAAAAGGGAGAGATGAAGAAAGAGTAAGAGTGTGCCGGCTCCTGCGAGGCCAGGGAAAGCTTTGGGCGGCTGCGAGCCCTGGAGGTGTCCGGGCTTCCCTGGGCTAGGCAGCCTGGCATCCTGCAGCTCCTCGTGATGCAGGAATGACGGGGCCTAGAGGCGGCCGCTGGGGAGTGCCCGCAGCTGCGGCCCCAGGCCAACACATGACGCGTCTCCCCAGGGCAGGGCTGTGGCTACAAAAGGCAGCGGGGGCCGCGTGTGTGACTGCGTGCGTCCGCGTGTGCAGCTCCGGGGTGCCCAACGCAAGGAGGACAGGGATCTGTTGGGACGAGTCCAGAGGAGGGCCACGAAGACCATCAGAGGGCTGGAGCCCCTCTCCTACGAAGACAGGCTGAGAGAGCTGGGGTTGTTCATCCCAGGCAAGAGAAAGCTCTGGGGAGTCCTTACAGCAGCCTTCCGGTACCTGAAGGGGGCCTGCAAGAAAGCTGGAGGGGGACTTTTTATAAGGGCAGGTAGCGATAGGGCGAGGGGGAATGGCTTGAAACTGAGAGGGTAAATTTCGATGAGTCCTGAGGCAGAAAATCTTCACTACGAGGGTGGTGAGACAGTGGAAGAGGTTGCCCAAAGAAGCTGTGGATGCCCCGTGGCTGGAAGCGCTCAAGACCGGCTTGGTCGGGCCTCTGAGCAACGTGGTGTAGCGGAAGGCGTCCCTGCCCACGGCAGGGGCCTTGGAACTAGATGACCTTTAGGGCGCCTTCCAACCCGACCCATTCTAGGATTCCATGAGAGACGCAGGGGAAGCATCAGCCTCCGGTGCCCAGTGGGGCTGCCCCGCCCATGCTGGGGCAAAACAAGGGTGGGGCTGTGAGGTGGCGGGTCCCACGGCGCGGCGTCACAATGGGACACCCGCATCACAGCGACAACTCTCTCTGCTCGCTGTGGCCCCGGCCACACTCCCCCGGCGAGGCCTGGGCAACGCCAGGGCTGCTCTCGCCAGCGCTCTGCTCTGCAGGAGCTGCCCTGCCGCCAGGAGGAGGCGAGGGGAGGCTGCGGGAGAGCGTTGGAGACGTCGCTTGGGGAAGCGGCGAGGAGGAGGAGGAAGAGGAGGAGAGGAGCAGAGGCGTTTTGTAGCAGGAGCAGCACCTCTTTCCCAGCTGCTGCAGTGCAGGGGGGCAGCGAGGATGAAGTACCTGCTCTTTAACCCCTTGGAGCCTGAGCAGCTTCCAACCCTGAAGGAGCTCACCACCCACGGTAAGGCCCTGGGGAGCCCTTGCAGGAGTGCTGTCAGAGCCACGACCAAGTGGAGACGAGCTGTGGAAGCCCTGAGGCTGGGGCTGTAGCGGGGCTCTTTGGGAAGGGACCGGCGGCTGCAAGGAGAGGCCTGCCTGCTGGTGCCTTGGGGCTCGGCGCTGGCTTTGACAGGCCTCTTGCCTCTTGCCGCTGCCCGCGTGAAAGGGTGCGATCCCCTTCCCCAGAACACTACGGGTGCCTGCCTTTCCTCCCCAGGCCCGTCCTGGGCATGCGGGGCGGTCTTCTTGGAGGCTGGGGGCGGTCAAGAACGCAGCTGGGCAGCCTCGGCGGCGCGGGTGTTTGCTGAGGGCCAGGCGGGGCTGGAGCTCACTCCGCTGTCGCCTCCGTGGGGCGGGAGGGGGCTGCTGGATGGTTGGGCGTTGCTGACTCGGGGCATGGCGTTTTTTCTTCCCTTTGCTTTCCAGAAATCTGCAAAGTCTGGGCTGGCGCATCCAAGTACATCCGGAGCCAGCTCTTGCAGAAGAGGGTGAGCCTTGCCTCCTGCTTGTGGCCCATCCTGCCCCGCTGGACCTCCGGAGCGGGCGGGGCGCACGGCACCATCCCCAGGGCCACGCGAGTCACGCGGCAGCCTTGCTGCCCCTGCACAGGACTGCCAATGCTCCCTCTTTCTTGCTTGCGTTTTCAGGCGGTGGAGATCGGAGTTGGGACGTTTGCCATGGTCCCAGTGTGTGCCACGGTGGGAGAGGGCGAGGTTTTGCCTGTTGAGAGACCCGTCTTCAAGCCGTGCGGGTTGCTGAAGAAATTTTACAAGCTCAAGTGTGCGAAGACCAAGATTCCTGGTAAGAAGAGGGATGGATCCCCTGCACAGCCCTTGCATTTGGCGTGGTGCCGACACCTCTGTGACGTGGCCTGAGCAAAGGCGCTTCCAACCTGGAGAGCGCCGAGCGTGGGCACGCGTACGGCAGACCAGCACCCTGCCCCCCCCGGGGGCCAGCCCCACCTCCCCGGCTCGCCCCGCGCTCCAACGGGCTGCTCGCAGCAGGAGGCAAAGCTTGTCTTTCCCTTCTCCTGTCCACCAGGTCCGTTCTGGGGGCGCGGCCGAAGCGGAAAGGGGAGCGCTCTCTGGCAGAGCGTTGCCCGAGGGCTGGGCGCTGATGGCACCTGGTCTCAGAGCCGGCGGAACTGCGGTGGGAGTGACGTGGTCGCCTCGCGCTTCTTTCCTAGACGAGACACCATCCGTTCCGCTGGACTTTGAGCAGATTGCCGCGGACATCCACTTCCGCCGAGAAGTCGTGGAGGAGTGCATACACGAGACCCTGCTTTTCTTCGCTGGGGCCCTCCGAGACAAGAAGGAGGTGGAGTTCTCCTTCAAGGGCATTGGCATCCTTGCGGTGCGAAGAAAAGAGGTCAGCATGACCTTCTTGGATGAGTGCCTGCTGGAGCTGGATGCGACCGGCAACATGCTGGCAGCTCTTCTCGAGGTGAGCTCGTCCTTTCTGCGGGGCTCCTCCTCGTGCCTCTTTGGCAACGCTGCCAAAGCTCTCTCCAGCTGCTTCCCCTTGGCTGCCGCCACCTGCCTCGCCACGTGGCCTAGACGACAGGCTCTACGATGGGCCATGCCAAGTCTCGGCAGCGCCTCGGCCCGTTCGAGGGAAGGGTTAATGAGATCAAGGGAGAAGGTGGCGGCGCGGCTTTGTGAGAGGCAGCCTTTGTGTCCTGGAGCAGTGAGAAGCTTTGCCGCCTTTGTGAGCAAGCGGCACGTGTCCTGGGTGTCTGCTGACGTGTCTCCGTCCCCTTGCAGGACTCGAAGATGAGGGCTATCGTGGCCTTCCCGGGCAAACACGATTTTCATCGGCTCAGTCGAGACGGGGTCGTCACGCTGCCAAGGTGAGCGGGATGGCTTCTGCGGGCCCTGGCTGGTCAAGGGAGCGGCTGCTCAGCTCCTGCTGTGGCGGTACTCTCTTGCCGAGGCTCCTCTCCCACCAACCTTAGGCCAGAGCAGCTCTCTCCCGGGAGAGCTTCCCGGTCCGCCTGCCGCTGGCTCCTGCTTGGCTTGCAGAGGGCAGAGGAAGCAGCCAGTCCGCTCTCGGGGTGCCCTCAGAGAGTGCAAGAGGCGGGAGGGTTTTGTGGGGGCACCAAGGAGGCCTTGTGCTAGGATCATCAGCTTTCTGGCAGGAAGGCGAGGGAAGCACCGGCAAAGGCGCACGGAGACCGTGGGGCCGGCCCTGCAGGTGCCACAGAGGGTTGCGTCCCCCAGGGGCTTGGCAGGGGCTGCCAGAGGTGCCTGGCAGCAGCTTCTTAGCATCAGCCCCCAAGGCAGCGTGGAGCCCTCTTGCCCATCAGGTGCCTTCTTGTTTCCAGGTTTGCCGTTGAGACCCCACACCAAGCGTCGGCCCCTGCGATTTCTGTGAAGCCCAGGAGAGAGTTGGCACCTTGGGGCGGGGGTGCCCGCAGAGGTAATGTGCCAGCCGAGTGCTGGCAGGGGCCTGTGGGCGCTCCTCTCTGGCCCGCAGGCTCCCAACAACGCTGTTGTGCTGTTCTCTTGCCTTTCCGCTTGCAGTGAGCGTGCTGGATCCGGTGTTCCTGGCTCAGCGGAGGGTTTCCCTAGCCAGGCATCTGGAGAAGGCAGCCGAGGAGGCTAGAGCCAGGCAGGTGGTGAGGGCAGCCGAGCAGGCTACAGCTGAGGAAGCTGGCCGAGCCAGGTGAGCCTCCTGGAGGAGCGGTGTGGCTGGGGGAGCGGGGGCGCACCGTGCCCTTGCTGTCATGCGCAGCAGACGTTTCCCGTGGCTGGGGAAGGCGCGTGCCTGTGCCGATGCCGAAAGGCCTTGGCAACGTTGCCCCGCGGGACGTGTGGCCGTCCCTCTGATCCACCTGGTGGTGCCGGAGCTGGGGGGCAGGCTGCGAGCCTGGCCCCGAGCAGCCAGCTCAGCCTGGGCTCCCACAAGCTCAGCCTGCCGTGCCTCTGTAGATTCCTGCCGGTCATCCAGGAGAAGTCCCAGGAGGAACTGAGGCTGCCCAGACCTCCATCTCAGCCGCGGCTGGAGCTCCCTGCGTGTGTTCCACATCCCCCAGGAAAGGTACGCCCTAGGGATTTGCCAGCCCCGTGTCACGTTTCGGGCCCTGGGCTGGGGCAGAAGAGGCGGGCAGCAGGAGCTGCCCACCGTCCCTGCCCTCCTGCCCAGCCCAGGCCATAGGAGACTAACGCTGCCTGTGTTGTGTGTGTGTGGCCACCAGGGAAGGAGGTCCCTCCGCGCTGAGAGGGAAGAAAAACGGCTCCGGCTGCTGATGGCATCCAGGCGCCAAGAGGTGGAAGCGGAACTGCGGCGCCAACATGATGCCAACAGAGCGGGGCACAACGTGGAGCGAGGCCAGGTCTGGCGTGCACTTCACTTCACTCTTCCTGGGGGAAAAGAGCCTCTCCCTTCCCCGCTGCCTGGGGAGGGGAGGCAGGGAGGGTCTGCCGGCACGGGCACGGCAGCGGTGCTGTGGCCAGTTGGCCAGGCAGGGCTCTTCTGTCTGCCCGCTGCCCTGCACGTTGCCCTGCGGGAGGAGCTGGCCCCAGGCCCCAGGCCAAAGCGCGCAGTTGGCTGTGGCACGAGGGGCCGGTCTAGTGCTGCCATGCCTCCCTGCGAGGGGTCAGCAGCACTGGCTTGAAGGCGAAGGCAAGCCTGTGCGAGTCGCGTGCCTCGGCTGAAGCCTCGGGGGCAGCCCCGGCTACTGGTGGCAGTGCTTTAGGAGAGTCTCTTCTGCCTTTACAGAGCCCCTGCCGCTATATCTTTGAGGATCCCCATCGCCCTCCCCACCTCCTGAGAAAGGCCTACGCCGAGAAGCTGATGAAGGAGAGGCTACAGGAGAAGGAGAGGTGCCAAAGCCCTGCAAGGCAGAGGGCACCGGAGGGGCGGGCAGAGCTGCAGCTCCCAGGGAGAGCACGGGAAGAGTAAGTGTGTGCCGGCTCCTGCAGAGGCCGGGGAAAGCTTTGGGCAGCTGTGAGTCCTGGAGGTGTCCGGGCTTCCCGGGGCTAGGCAGCCTGGCATCCTGCAGCTCCTCGTGATGCAGGAATGTCGGGGCCTAGAGCTGGCTGCCGGGGGCCTCCCTGCGCCTGCGGCCCCAGGCCAACATATGACGCGTCTCCCCAGGGCAGGGCTGCGGCTACAAACGGCAGTGGGGGCCGTGTGTGTGACTGTGTGCACGTGCAGGCGCAGGGTGCTGAAAGAGGCAGGCAGCCTCGCAGCCAAAGCGCGACAGAACTGTGTGCGTGGGGTCTGCCTGTCCTGCCCTGCCCTGTCCTGCCCGTCCATCTGTCCGTCCACTGCCGGGAGCTCTTGGGGAAAGAATCTCTTTCCCTGATGGCCCTTGTGGGCTAGGAGCCGGCTCCAGAGTCAGGCCTGGAACCAGGCGCCCTGCCCATTCGTGTGGGTGGGGTCCCACCCGCTGGGCGCACAGGAGAGCCTTGCAATAGGGGACCCGCTGTCCCGGGGCGGGCTGAAGACAAAAGGCTGGCTCAGCTGCCGGGCGCTCTGCCTTGCCACAGGCGGCAGCCAGCGCTCGCCCTCTCCACGCAGTGACTCCCGGGCTCCCGGGGCTCAGCTGCGATGCCCGCTCGGTCCGGGGACTCGGTCCTACCGGGCTTCCCCATTGGCTGATGTGCAGTCTTCTCGCTGCAGATTAGTGGGGGCACGAGGGCCCACGAGCCGCCACACGGAGCGGCGGGCTGGCCTCGGCAGCGCCTCCAGGAACTGCTGGCCTGAGCCAGGCTTTGGGGCGTTGCGGGCCCGCCTCCCCGAGCACAGAGCCGAGGCCCTTTCTTCTGTGTCCTTCAGCAGGGGGGAGAAGACGAGGCTGTTGGAGCGCCGTGTGAAGGCCCAGGGACTGGCAGCCACGCCAAGAAGCTGCGAGCAGCCCCGCAGAGTCCAGCGGCAGGGGCCTTAGCTGTCGCGGCAGCCGCCCTTTTCAGCAGGAGAGCTGTCAGCAGCGGGTGGCGGGGGCGAGGAGTGCCTCTGCGATGGGGAACGTGCCAAATAAAGGCTGCTGGTGCCTGTGCCCAGCTGGAGCGAGCATGCTGTGCCGTGTTTCTGTGTGGCCAAGGGGACGGGAGGGGCGTCCTGCAGCCCCCTGGGCGGAGGGGTTTCCAGGCAAACGGGCCAGCCAAGGGGCCTGGTGCTGCCAGCCAGTCGCCGCGGGCCACACGGCCAGAAGGGCGGTGACCCTTGCAGGGCACGCGGCACGGGGGCTGCTGGGAGCTGGGGCTGGTGCTGTGGCCTTGCTGGGGGGAGCGTGTGTTGTCCGTGTACCACTGTTGTCCTGGGGTGGCCAGCGGAGACCCCACGTTACGGAAGGCTTTGTCGTCCTGTTAGCACAGCGGCCTGCACTGGAGTAGCGCCTGGGAAGGCAGCACTGACAGGGAAGGCTCTCGTTAACGCTTCCCAAGGGACCAGGCTGTCGTGAGCAGGAGCGTGCTGCTCCCGCTGCCGGGCACGGGGAGCTGCTGGCACGTTTTCTAGCGGCGAAGGAAAAGGGAGAGATGAAGAAAGAGTAAGAGTGTGCCGGCTCCTGCGAGGCCAGGGAAAGCTTTGGGCGGCTGCGAGCCCTGGAGGTGTCCGGGCTTCCCTGGGCTAGGCAGCCTGGCATCCTGCAGCTCCTCGTGATGCAGGAATGACGGGGCCTAGAGGCGGCCGCTGGGGAGTGCCCGCAGCTGCGGCCCCAGGCCAACACATGACGCGTCTCCCCAGGGCAGGGCTGTGGCTACAAAAGGCAGCGGGGGCCGCGTGTGTGACTGCGTGCGTCCGCGTGTGCAGCTCCGGGGTGCCCAACGCAAGGAGGACAGGGATCTGTTGGGGCGAGTCCAGAGGAGGGCCACGAAGACCATCAGAGGGCTGGAGCCCCTCTCCTACGAAGACAGGCTGAGAGAGCTGGGGTTGTTCATCCCAGGCAAGAGAAAGCTCTGGGGAGTCCTTACAGCAGCCTTCCGGTACCTGAAGGGGGCCTGCAAGAAAGCTGGAGGGGGACTTTTTATAAGGGCAGGTAGCGATAGGGCGAGGGGGAATGGCTTGAAACTGAGAGGGTAAATTTCGATGAGTCCTGAGGCAGAAAATCTTCACTACGAGGGTGGTGAGACAGTGGAAGAGGTTGCCCAAAGAAGCTGTGGATGCCCCGTGGCTGGAAGCGCTCAAGACCGGCTTGGTCGGGCCTCTGAGCAACGTGGTGTAGCGGAAGGCGTCCCTGCCCACGGCAGGGGCCTTGGAACTAGATGACCTTTAGGGCGCCTTCCAACCCGACCCATTCTAGGATTCCATGAGAGACGCAGGGGAAGCATCAGCCTCCGGTGCCCAGTGGGGCTGCCCCGCCCATGCTGGGGCAAAACAAGGGTGGGGCTGTGAGGTGGCGGGTCCCACGGCGCGGCGTCACAATGGGACACCCGCATCACAGCGACAACTCTCTCTGCTCGCTGTGGCCCCGGCCACACTCCCCCGGCGAGGCCTGGGCAACGCCAGGGCTGCTCTCGCCAGCGCTCTGCTCTGCAGGAGCTGCCCTGCCGCCAGGAGGAGGCGAGGGGAGGCTGCGGGAGAGCGTTGGAGACGTCGCTTGGGGAAGCGGCGAGGAGGAGGAGGAAGAGGAGGAGAGGAGCAGAGGCGTTTTGTAGCAGGAGCAGCACCTCTTTCCCAGCTGCTGCAGTGCAGGGGGGCAGCGAGGATGAAGTACCTGCTCTTTAACCCCTTGGAGCCTGAGCAGCTTCCAACCCTGAAGGAGCTCACCACCCACGGTAAGGCCCTGGGGAGCCCTTGCAGGAGTGCTGTCAGAGCCACGACCAAGTGGAGACGAGCTGTGGAAGCCCTGAGGCTGGGGCTGTAGCGGGGCTCTTTGGGAAGGGACCGGCGGCTGCAAGGAGAGGCCTGCCTGCTGGTGCCTTGGGGCTCGGCGCTGGCTTTGACAGGCCTCTTGCCTCTTGCCGCTGCCCGCGTGAAAGGGTGCGATCCCCTTCCCCAGAACACTACGGGTGCCTGCCTTTCCTCCCCAGGCCCGTCCTGGGCATGCGGGGCGGTCTTCTTGGAGGCTGGGGGCGGTCAAGAACGCAGCTGGGCAGCCTCGGCGGCGCGGGTGTTTGCTGAGGGCCAGGCGGGGCTGGAGCTCACTCCGCTGTCGCCTCCGTGGGGCGGGAGGGGGCTGCTGGATGGTTGGGCGTTGCTGACTCGGGGCATGGCGTTTTTTCTTCCCTTTGCTTTCCAGAAATCTGCAAAGTCTGGGCTGGCGCATCCAAGTACATCCGGAGCCAGCTCTTGCAGAAGAGGGTGAGCCTTGCCTCCTGCTTGTGGCCCATCCTGCCCCGCTGGACCTCCGGAGCGGGCGGGGCGCACGGCACCATCCCCAGGGCCACGCGAGTCACGCGGCAGCCTTGCTGCCCCTGCACAGGACTGCCAATGCTCCCTCTTTCTTGCTTGCGTTTTCAGGCGGTGGAGATCGGAGTTGGGACGTTTGCCATGGTCCCAGTGTGTGCCACGGTGGGAGAGGGCGAGGTTTTGCCTGTTGAGAGACCCGTCTTCAAGCCGTGCGGGTTGCTGAAGAAATTTTACAAGCTCAAGTGTGCGAAGACCAAGATTCCTGGTAAGAAGAGGGATGGATCCCCTGCACAGCCCTTGCATTTGGCGTGGTGCCGACACCTCTGTGACGTGGCCTGAGCAAAGGCGCTTCCAACCTGGAGAGCGCCGAGCGTGGGCACGCGTACGGCAGACCAGCACCCTGCCCCCCCCGGGGGCCAGCCCCACCTCCCCGGCTCGCCCCGCGCTCCAACGGGCTGCTCGCAGCAGGAGGCAAAGCTTGTCTTTCCCTTCTCCTGTCCACCAGGTCCGTTCTGGGGGCGTGGCCGAAGCGGAAAGGGGAGCGCTCTCTGGCAGAGCGTTGCCCGAGGGCTGGGCGCTGATGGCACCTGGTCTCAGAGCCGGCGGAACTGCGGTGGGAGTGACGTGGTCGCCTCGCGCTTCTTTCCTAGACGAGACACCATCCGTTCCGCTGGACTTTGAGCAGATTGCCGCGGACATCCACTTCCGCCGAGAAGTCGTGGAGGAGTGCATACACGAGACCCTGCTTTTCTTCGCTGGGGCCCTCCGAGACAAGAAGGAGGTGGAGTTCTCCTTCAAGGGCATTGGCATCCTTGCGGTGCGAAGAAAAGAGGTCAGCATGACCTTCTTGGATGAGTGCCTGCTGGAGCTGGATGCGACCGGCAACATGCTGGCAGCTCTTCTCGAGGTGAGCTCGTCCTTTCTGCGGGGCTCCTCCTCGTGCCTCTTTGGCAACGCTGCCAAAGCTCTCTCCAGCTGCTTCCCCTTGGCTGCCGCCACCTGCCTCGCCACGTGGCCTAGACGACAGGCTCTACGATGGGCCATGCCAAGTCTCGGCAGCGCCTCGGCCCGTTCGAGGGAAGGGTTAATGAGATCAAGGGAGAAGGTGGCGGCGCGGCTTTGTGAGAGGCAGCCTTTGTGTCCTGGAGCAGTGAGAAGCTTTGCCGCCTTTGTGAGCAAGCGGCACGTGTCCTGGGTGTCTGCTGACGTGTCTCCGTCCCCTTGCAGGACTCGAAGATGAGGGCTATCGTGGCCTTCCCGGGCAAACACGATTTTCATCGGCTCAGTCGAGACGGGGTCGTCACGCTGCCAAGGTGAGCGGGATGGCTTCTGCGGGCCCTGGCTGGTCAAGGGAGCGGCTGCTCAGCTCCTGCTGTGGCGGTACTCTCTTGCCGAGGCTCCTCTCCCACCAACCTTAGGCCAGAGCAGCTCTCTCCCGGGAGAGCTTCCCGGTCCGCCCGCCGCTGGCTCCTGCTTGGCTTGCAGAGGGCAGAGGAAGCAGCCAGTCCGCTCTCGGGGTGCCCTCAGAGAGTGCAAGAGGCGGGAGGGTTTTGTGGGGGCACCAAGGAGGCCTTGTGCTAGGATCATCAGCTTTCTGGCAGGAAGGCGAGGGAAGCACCGGCAAAGGCGCACGGAGACCGTGGGGCCGGCCCTGCAGGTGCCACAGAGGGTTGCGTCCCCCAGGGGCTTGGCAGGGGCTGCCAGAGGTGCCTGGCAGCAGCTTCTTAGCATCAGCCCCCAAGGCAGCGTGGAGCCCTCTTGCCCATCAGGTGCCTTCTTGTTTCCAGGTTTGCCGTTGAGACCCCACACCAAGCGTCGGCCCCTGCGATTTCTGTGAAGCCCAGGAGAGAGTTGGCACCTTGGGGCGGGGGTGCCCGCAGAGGTAATGTGCCAGCCGAGTGCTGGCAGGGGCCTGTGGGCGCTCCTCTCTGGCCCGCAGGCTCCCAACAACGCTGTTGTGCTGTTCTCTTGCCTTTCCGCTTGCAGTGAGCGTGCTGGATCCGGTGTTCCTGGCTCAGCGGAGGGTTTCCCTAGCCAGGCATCTGGAGAAGGCAGCCGAGGAGGCTAGAGCCAGGCAGGTGGCGAGGGCAGCCGAGCAGGCTACAGCTGAGGAAGCTGGCCGAGCCAGGTGAGCCTCCTGGAGGAGCGGTGTGGCTGGGGGAGCGGGGGCGCACCGTGCCCTTGCTGTCATGCGCAGCAGACGTTTCCCGTGGCTGGGGAAGGCGCGTGCCTGTGCCGATGCCGAAAGGCCTTGGCAACGTTGCCCCGCGGGACGTGTGGCCGTCCCTCTGATCCACCTGGTGGTGCCGGAGCTGGGGGGCAGGCTGCGAGCCTGGCCCCGAGCAGCCAGCTCAGCCTGGGCTCCCACAAGCTCAGCCTGCCGTGCCTCTGTAGATTCCTGCCGGTCATCCAGGAGAAGTCCCAGGAGGAACTGAGGCTGCCCAGACCTCCATCTCAGCCGCGGCTGGAGCTCCCTGCGTGTGTTCCACATCCCCCAGGAAAGGTACGCCCTAGGGATTTGCCAGCCCCGTGTCACGTTTCGGGCCCTGGGCTGGGGCAGAAGAGGCGGGCAGCAGGAGCTGCCCACCGTCCCTGCCCTCCTGCCCAGCCCAGGCCATAGGAGACTAACGCTGCCTGTGTTGTGTGTGTGTGGCCACCAGGGAAGGAGGTCCCTCCGCGCTGAGAGGGAAGAAAAACGGCTCCGGCTGCTGATGGCATCCAGGCGCCAAGAGGTGGAAGCGGAACTGCGGCGCCAACATGATGCCAACAGAGCGGGGCACAACGTGGAGCGAGGCCAGGTCTGGCGTGCACTTCACTTCACTCTTCCTGGGGGAAAAGAGCCTCTCCCTTCCCCGCTGCCTGGGGAGGGGAGGCAGGGAGGGTCTGCCGGCACGGGCACGGCAGCGGTGCTGTGGCCAGTTGGCCAGGCAGGGCTCTTCTGTCTGCCCGCTGCCCTGCACGTTGCCCTGCGGGAGGAGCTGGCCCCAGGCCCCAGGCCAAAGCGCGCAGTTGGCTGTGGCATGAGCGGCCGGTCTAGTGCTGCCATGCCTCCCTGCGAGGGGTCAGCAGCACTGGCTTGAAGGCGAAGGCAAGCCTGTGCGAGTCGCGTGCCTCGGCTGAAGCCTCGGGGGCAGCCCCGGCTACTGGTGGCAGTGCTTTAGGAGAGTCTCTTCTGCCTTTACAGAGCCCCTGCCGCTATATCTTTGAGGATCCCCATCGCCCTCCCCACCTCCTGAGAAAGGCCTACGCCGAGAAGCTGATGAAGGAGAGGCTACAGGAGAAGGAGAGGTGCCAAAGCCCTGCAAGGCAGAGGGCACCGGAGGGGCGGGCAGAGCTGCAGCTCCCAGGGAGAGCACGGGAAGAGTAAGTGTGTGCCGGCTCCTGCAGAGGCCGGGGAAAGCTTTGGGCAGCTGTGAGTCCTGGAGGTGTCCGGGCTTCCCGGGGCTAGGCAGGCCTGGCATCCTGCAGCTCCTCGTGATGCAGGAATGTCGGGGCCTAGAGGTGGCTGCCGGGGGCCTCCCTGCGCCTGCGGCCCCAGGCCAACATATGACGCGTCTCCCCAGGGCAGGGCTGCGGCTACAAACGGCAGTGGGGGCCGTGTGTGTGACTGTGTGCACGTGCAGGCGCAGGGTGCTGAAAGAGGCAGGCAGCCTCGCAGCCAAAGCGCGACAGAACTGTGTGCGTGGGGTCCGCCTGTCCTGCCCTGCCCTGCCCTGCCCGTCCATCTGTCCGTCCACTGCCGGGAGCTCTTGGGGAAAGAATCTCTTTCCCTGATGGCCCTTGTGGGCTAGGAGCCGGCTCCAGAGTCAGGCCTGGAACCAGGCGCCCTGCCCATTCGTGTGGGTGGGGTCCCACCCGCTGGGCGCACAGGAGAGCCTTGCAATAGGGGACCCCGCTGTCCCGGGGCGGGCTGAAGACAAAAGGCTGGCTCAGCTGCCGGGCGCTCTGCCTTGCCACAGGCGGCAGCCAGCGCTCGCCCTCTCCACGCAGTGACTCCCGGGCTCCCGGGGCTCAGCTGCGATTGCCCGCTCGGTCCGGGGACTCGGTCCTACCGGGCTTCCCCATTGGCTGATGTGCAGTCTTCTCGCTGCAGATTAGTGGGGGCACGAGGGCCCACGAGCCGCCACACGGAGCGGCGGGCTGGCCTCGGCAGCGCCTCCAGGAACTGCTGGCCTGAGCCAGGCTTTGGGGCGTTGCGGGCCCGCCTCCCCGAGCACAGAGCCGAGGCCCTTTCTTCTGTGTCCTTCAGCAGGGGGGAGAAGACGAGGCTGTTGGAGCGCCGTGTGAAGGCCCAGGGACTGGCAGCCACGCCAAGAAGCTGCGAGCAGCCCCGCAGAGTCCAGCGGCAGGGGCCTTAGCTGTCGCGGCAGCCGCCCTTTTCAGCAGGAGAGCTGTCAGCAGCGGGTGGCGGGGGCGAGGAGTGCCTCTGCGATGGGGAACGTGCCAAATAAAGGCTGCTGGTGCCTGTGCCCAGCTGGAGCGAGCATGCTGTGCCGTGTTTCTGTGTGGCCAAGGGGACGGGAGGGGCGTCCTGCAGCCCCCTGGGCGGAGGGGTTTCCAGGCAAACGGGCCAGCCAAGGGGCCTGGTGCTGCCAGCCAGTCGCCGCGGGCCACACGGCCAGAAGGGCGGTGACCCTTGCAGGGCACGCGGCACGGGGGCTGCTGGGAGCTGGGGCTGGTGCTGTGGCCTTGCTGGGGGGAGCGTGTGTTGTCCGTGTACCACTGTTGTCCTGGGGTGGCCAGCGGAGACCCCACGTTACGGAAGGCTTTGTCGTCCTGTTAGCACAGCGGCCTGCACTGGAGTAGCGCCTGGGAAGGCAGCACTGACAGGGAAGGCTCTCGTTAACGCTTCCCAAGGGACCAGGCTGTCGTGAGCAGGAGCGTGCTGCTCCCGCTGCCGGGCACGGGGAGCTGCTGGCACGTTTTCTAGCGGCGAAGGAAAAGGGAGAGATGAAGAAAGAGTAAGAGTGTGCCGGCTCCTGCGAGGCCAGGGAAAGCTTTGGGCGGCTGCGAGCCCTGGAGGTGTCCGGGCTTCCCTGGGCTAGGCAGCCTGGCATCCTGCAGCTCCTCGTGATGCAGGAATGACGGGGCCTAGAGGCGGCCGCTGGGGAGTGCCCGCAGCTGCGGCCCCAGGCCAACACATGACGCGTCTCCCCAGGGCAGGGCTGTGGCTACAAAAGGCAGCGGGGGCCGCGTGTGTGACTGCGTGCGTCCGCGTGTGCAGCTCCGGGGTGCCCAACGCAAGGAGGACAGGGATCTGTTGGGGCGAGTCCAGAGGAGGGCCACGAAGACCATCAGAGGGCTGGAGCCCCTCTCCTACGAAGACAGGCTGAGAGAGCTGGGGTTGTTCATCCCAGGCAAGAGAAAGCTCTGGGGAGTCCTTACAGCAGCCTTCCGGTACCTGAAGGGGGCCTGCAAGAAAGCTGGAGGGGGACTTTTTATAAGGGCAGGTAGCGATAGGGCGAGGGGGAATGGCTTGAAACTGAGAGGGTAAATTTCGATGAGTCCTGAGGCAGAAAATCTTCACTACGAGGGTGGTGAGACAGTGGAAGAGGTTGCCCAAAGAAGCTGTGGATGCCCCGTGGCTGGAAGCGCTCAAGACCGGCTTGGTCGGGCCTCTGAGCAACGTGGTGTAGCGGAAGGCGTCCCTGCCCACGGCAGGGGCCTTGGAACTAGATGACCTTTAGGGCGCCTTCCAACCCGACCCATTCTAGGATTCCATGAGAGACGCAGGGGAAGCATCAGCCTCCGGTGCCCAGTGGGGCTGCCCCGCCCATGCTGGGGCAAAACAAGGGTGGGGCTGTGAGGTGGCGGGTCCCACGGCGCGGCGTCACAATGGGACACCCGCATCACAGCGACAACTCTCTCTGCTCGCTGTGGCCCCGGCCACACTCCCCCGGCGAGGCCTGGGCAACGCCAGGGCTGCTCTCGCCAGCGCTCTGCTCTGCAGGAGCTGCCCTGCCGCCAGGAGGAGGCGAGGGGAGGCTGCGGGAGAGCGTTGGAGACGTCGCTTGGGGAAGCGGCGAGGAGGAGGAGGAAGAGGAGGAGAGGAGCAGAGGCGTTTTGTAGCAGGAGCAGCACCTCTTTCCCAGCTGCTGCAGTGCAGGGGGGCAGCGAGGATGAAGTACCTGCTCTTTAACCCCTTGGAGCCTGAGCAGCTTCCAACCCTGAAGGAGCTCACCACCCACGGTAAGGCCCTGGGGAGCCCTTGCAGGAGTGCTGTCAGAGCCACGACCAAGTGGAGACGAGCTGTGGAAGCCCTGAGGCTGGGGCTGTAGCGGGGCTCTTTGGGAAGGGACCGGCGGCTGCAAGGAGAGGCCTGCCTGCTGGTGCCTTGGGGCTCGGCGCTGGCTTTGACAGGCCTCTTGCCTCTTGCCGCTGCCCGCGTGAAAGGGTGCGATCCCCTTCCCCAGAACACTACGGGTGCCTGCCTTTCCTCCCCAGGCCCGTCCTGGGCATGCGGGGCGGTCTTCTTGGAGGCTGGGGGCGGTCAAGAACGCAGCTGGGCAGCCTCGGCGGCGCGGGTGTTTGCTGAGGGCCAGGCGGGGCTGGAGCTCACTCCGCTGTCGCCTCCGTGGGGCGGGAGGGGGCTGCTGGATGGTTGGGCGTTGCTGACTCGGGGCATGGCGTTTTTTCTTCCCTTTGCTTTCCAGAAATCTGCAAAGTCTGGGCTGGCGCATCCAAGTACATCCGGAGCCAGCTCTTGCAGAAGAGGGTGAGCCTTGCCTCCTGCTTGTGGCCCATCCTGCCCCGCTGGACCTCCGGAGCGGGCGGGGCGCACGGCACCATCCCCAGGGCCACGCGAGTCACGCGGCAGCCTTGCTGCCCCTGCACAGGACTGCCAATGCTCCCTCTTTCTTGCTTGCGTTTTCAGGCGGTGGAGATCGGAGTTGGGACGTTTGCCATGGTCCCAGTGTGTGCCACGGTGGGAGAGGGCGAGGTTTTGCCTGTTGAGAGACCCGTCTTCAAGCCGTGCGGGTTGCTGAAGAAATTTTACAAGCTCAAGTGTGCGAAGACCAAGATTCCTGGTAAGAAGAGGGATGGATCCCCTGCACAGCCCTTGCATTTGGCGTGGTGCCGACACCTCTGTGACGTGGCCTGAGCAAAGGCGCTTCCAACCTGGAGAGCGCCGAGCGTGGGCACGCGTACGGCAGACCAGCACCCTGCCCCCCCCGGGGGCCAGCCCCACCTCCCCGGCTCGCCCCGCGCTCCAACGGGCTGCTCGCAGCAGGAGGCAAAGCTTGTCTTTCCCTTCTCCTGTCCACCAGGTCCGTTCTGGGGGCGCGGCCGAAGCGGAAAGGGGAGCGCTCTCTGGCAGAGCGTTGCCCGAGGGCTGGGCGCTGATGGCACCTGGTCTCAGAGCCGGCGGAACTGCGGTGGGAGTGACGTGGTCGCCTCGCGCTTCTTTCCTAGACGAGACACCATCCGTTCCGCTGGACTTTGAGCAGATTGCCGCGGACATCCACTTCCGCCGAGAAGTCGTGGAGGAGTGCATACACGAGACCCTGCTTTTCTTCGCTGGGGCCCTCCGAGACAAGAAGGAGGTGGAGTTCTCCTTCAAGGGCATTGGCATCCTTGCGGTGCGAAGAAAAGAGGTCAGCATGACCTTCTTGGATGAGTGCCTGCTGGAGCTGGATGCGACCGGCAACATGCTGGCAGCTCTTCTCGAGGTGAGCTCGTCCTTTCTGCGGGGCTCCTCCTCGTGCCTCTTTGGCAACGCTGCCAAAGCTCTCTCCAGCTGCTTCCCCTTGGCTGCCGCCACCTGCCTCGCCACGTGGCC